>NW_026442133.1:317500-2717500 GCF_026898425.1 Galleria mellonella
TAGAACCTTTTTCTATTTTAAGTCTGTAATCTCTTCTATTTTAAATTCATTTAAAAATGAAATAATTTTAAGGGGATTCGTTCACTCGTACACTACAGTTTATATTGAATTTTAATAGATTGTATTATCACAGTGTAAACTACAGAGGTTATTGTTAATAACTATGCCTACGTTATCATACTACAAGCAAGATAGGGAGTAAAATGTAACTGTATTGAGAAATGTTACTTCACTGCATTACTCTCGAACATTTTTTTTATACAATTTAGAATGGCAAACAAGCTGACGGCCTACCTGATGGAAAGTGGTAATCGTCGCCTATAGACATGAGCAGTACCATGGACATAACAGAGTATACTGTTTCGCCCATGATACCCCCCATGCGTTAAGATAATTAATAAGATACTCGTACATTAAGATCACATCAGATGAATAAATGTTTAGATTTTATTATATTATTTTATTCTTAATCACAGAAAACATAAAATCTTACTCCTCAGGAATGCATTACAGTGTACTCTTGTTACCAATAGTGCTGTTCGTGTCTATTAGTGACAGTTACTACTTTCCATCAGATGGGGCCGTCAGCTTGTTTGTCATATCATAAAAAACACAGTAATTTTTCTTTATAACGTGGTAAGAAAATTTATGTTCACCTTATACTCAAGTCGTAGGTATTGCGAGCGATTCTTAAAATGGAATTTGACAAAAAGAATAGGGAGAATAGGACAAGAGTGAGAACATAGAACTAGATGGGTTTAAACTAAAAGGACAATTGAAGAACAAGGAATACTGTTGAGTAACGAGAAACAGCTCATAATTTTCACATAACATGCTCTCTAAACAGGAATTCGAAGGTGTAGAAGAAGAATGAGAGTTCGCTCGCTTGGTCCAACTCCACTTTAATAGAGTTAAAATGCAAATGGACTTACTTGGGCTTGGAGTACGGCGACGAAGGCGAGGACGCCTTGTGATTCTTGTTGGGGTGCGTGTGTCTGTTAGCGTTGTTGTCCAGGCCGCCGCCCGGCGAGATTTTCCCGGCGAGTGCGTTCAGAGAGTGCAGCATTGCGGGCGGCGGCCGCTTTGTACCAAGCGGCCTGGTCACGCTGATGCCTCGAGCCAGTTTGTCGAGAGCCTGTACGCGATCGGCAACCACGGCACCTTATCTCCTGATAAGAGGCGCGGGGGCACACCCGCCCCCCGCCTCATCGCCACCTGACACTGTCACACTCCGCGTATTTACCATTTGTCGTTTAATCTAATACGAGGGTCAGCGTCCTGTCCGATTCAGGCATTTTTTCATAACGTTTTAAGTTTCTTTTAATACACACTTTAATTTTTGCACTTTGGTCTTTGTTATAGTATCACTCAATTCTTATTCACTTTTAACCTGTTGGAAGTTGGTTGATAAGTAAAGATGGCCGTTGCGATATTTCTGACTTATGTAAATAAATAATTAGCAAATGATATAAAGTGAACAAATAAAAAGTAATAATTAAGCTCGTGTTGCAAACATTTTCAAATTAATTTACTTAATCAAGATAACTTAATGGCGCCTGTACAAAAATGTATAGCAACAAACTTTGTTCGTCGCAATAAAGTTTATCGTAGGCGTTTAAGGAAAAATATGCCGTGAGCAATTGAATTAGCCTCGATGAATAAGTGATTAAGGACAGTAAAAGATTTTAAAAAAAGTAGAGTAATTATTTATTCTGGAGGACAATCGCTTAATATAACAAACGAGATAGAAATTATTGCAGATATCAAACACTTAGATCTTCTGTTTTTATTTTTCCAAAAAAAAACTTGTATGAAATATTTAAAATTTCTTGATCTAATAATATTTTATACATTATAATCTTAGATTATATAGATAGAGTATCAAGTCTCAAAACCGGGTAAATTTTATGTCCAATTGTCCAATTAGCTGCATCGTTTTTTTATGTGTTCTATATACGTATGCACAAAATGTATCTTAACGTATCTATATTTAATTATTTAATAAATAAAATTATTTTTTTGCATTAAAAAGATTTAAAAATTATATAACAAAATAAATATAGAAGGTATAAAGGAATCACTCATAACTACATATTTATCACGCAAAATTGTATGAAAAAGTTGATCCGTTTTTCTTAAAGCATTTTTATGGAGACATTCTATCTATATAATCTAAGATTATAAAATATTGGTTGGTTATGAATTATTGTCACTATCAATATAAAAAAAGGTGGTAGAATTAGTTATATATATATATATATATATTATATATATATATATATATATATATATATATATATATATATATATATATATATATATATATATATATATAAGCCCTTTTACTCCGAATTCTCTATAAACCTACTAAGACATATTTTCCCTTTCTATTTATTATAATATATCTCTCAATTCGATGTGCCTCCTGGCATAGGCCTCCTTCAGCTCTCTCCACTGAACTCTATCCTCCGCCACTCTACTCCAGTAAGGCACTAAAGTTTGACGGATAAGACAAGATATATACATATATAATATACAAAGTTACAAAAGTTTTTACGTTCTCCATTTCCTTTATCATTCTCATCGCTGTTAGTATTTTATTTATTTATTTTTTATTTAATTTAATGGCTTATTTTTTATCACGTACCTACGCCATTATCAGCAGTGGTACTTTACGCGGCTTAAAAAGCCCCGGGGAAAACAAATCCGTGCCACAATACTACAATAAAGCCACTCGCCCCTATAATATAGTGCCTGTTGGCTCCCGGCCCATTATGGTACTAATAATCATAATAGCACTGAATAACATTTCATAAGGCAAACAAACACATTTCAGTGGCGTGATGGCCTCTCCGTTAATCTTATATATTACGGGATTAAGTTATGATCATGCCTCTTTGATGATACTTAGTAATGCTGCATCTTCAATTCAGAATCATTACTAGGCTTAAGAGTGCTAATCCTTACTAATGTTATATACGTAAATATAAAAGTGAGTTTCGTTTGTTTGTTACCTTACAGTGCCTTAACAGTTAAACCAATTTTTTTTAAAGAGTGAAAATGGCTTGGTAACTCCGCCTGTGCTATTGGTATACACTGGCGGGGTACCAGTGAGAGGTGATAAGTGAGAAGAAAAAGGCAGGTCAGTCAGGCTCATCTTGACAAATTCAACGTTAAATTAGTCATGAAAGTTACCAGTGAGAACCGCGTGGAAGTCGACCTGATAGGGTATATTGACAGCAATGGAGACTAACCTCTCCAATACTAACAATCCCTTCCTCCCACTCCAAAAGTCTTGCAGGAGTCAATGGACGCGAGTGATTCAAGACTTTCTCTAATGATTGTCTATATTTCTTCAGCAGTGGACAATTAAGGGTTAGAATAAAAAAAATACGCCATAAATTATATTATACTCGTATTGAAGATATTGGAAAAAAAGTTATTTGATAAGTTGAAAGCATTCGCCCTATTTGACTTAGTAGTCCCACATTACATTCTGTTTCAATTCATATCACGTCAAAAGGTCTGTGGAGAAAATAATATTTCATAAATTGTATAGGTATACAATGGTAATATATTATTTAGTATTAGTTTAGCTTTGCCCGCTACTTCGTTCTCATTGTTTAGAAGTAGAAAAACCATTGAAGTAGATTTAGGTAGACGTATCAAGATAAAAAACCCAACTAGGGTGAATGCGGTTAGCATTCAATTTGGTACAGTAATTTTTACGTGTTGCCGGAATAAGCATGCAGACGGATAGAAAGGTAAAATTAAAATTTCTTTTATTTATTTATATTTACCGACTAAGGGAGCTTAACAGTTTCCCAATTCGTTCCCTTAGCAATCACAATATATGTAACATAATAACATTTCATTATTGGATACTTTCTAAATAATTTATTGCCATTCTGCGAAACTCGACAAGTTTACAAGTCAATATATCCAAGTTCAGATAATGGCCCATGTCATCGTTGAGCAGAGTCAATGGCAGTGGAAGGAGGGGGGGGGAGAGATTGTTAGTAATGCGGACTACTAGTCCCATTGCTAGCAATATACCCCGTCAGGTTGAACTCCACGCGGTCTCCCCTGGAAAACATCGTGCTGAATTCCAGGTGTATTTATTACGATGGGCTAACTGGCCTGTTCTTTCATTTTCACTTATCATCCTTCATTGGTGCTGCGCCGGTGTATACCGATAGCGCAGGCGAGTTTACCATACCATTATCATCCGTTAAAAAAAATGCTAGTGGAAGAAGAGCCTATTTTGATAGTTGTATTTTTCTCAACCGAACATGGAAAAAGTTCCTTCAACGAGCTCGAGCTTTGATTAGAAGTTAAGGTTATAAGAATCCTTATACTGATTCTTCTTTAATATCTCCCACGCACAGATATCGTCTAGTAACAATTTAATTTTATAAATAGTCAGTTATTTAAATTAATGCGTATATAGGTTTCTCTTTACTTTAAATTCTAATTATTTGCGGGGTAAACAGAGATATTCGGTTATCAGTCCCATATTCATTTCTGAAAAAATATAAAAGGTTCAAATTTTTTATCAGTTTCGATGTTTCACCTAAATAGATTAAATATTTTTCTACATTCTTTGTCTACATTATTTGAATTTAAAATTTTTTAACATCTCTGTAATTTTTTTTCCAAGATAGTCTCTTGGGATGGAAGATAGTCTCTCTCGGGGCATGGGGTTCTTTAAAAAAGGGAAAAAGAGGTTTCTTCAGGGTCGGCAACGCGCGCGTAATGCCCCTGATATTGCAGGCGTTTATAGGCTATGATAACCGCTTACCATCAGGTGGGCCGTATGCTTGTTTGCTATCTCAGTGGTATAACAAAAAATATTATTTGATGCCCATTAATTTCTCTCTTTCTGTGAGTAGACAAAGTAAGGTTGAGAAATCAGATCGGTAAAAGAATAATCTAGGCAGAAGGTAGGCTTTTAAAAATAAAACCATGGAAGCTTATTATGTCCTTTTATAGTTTTTTTATACAACTTAGAATGGCAAAAAAATAGAATTGTAATGTTTTTATTTCTTCTCAATATAGTAATTCAAAATAACAGTCAAAGATATATAATAGAGCGAACATTTGTTTGTATTTGGTCAAGTCAAATTTAGGTTTCAATTAGGAAATACACAGAAGGTATGAATACTAAACGCACGCAACTGCGTAGAAGTTACGACTAGAATGGTTCAAGTTTTATGGTCGGCAGTGTAGCTTCTGTGATTTGAATAAATCACGGCCCTTGATTGATAAGCTACATTGAATGATGTTAGGTATTTACTATAAATGGTATACATAGATAGATAGACACTCTTTATTTTTTCCTCCATAAGATTACAATAGTAAACTTATTATAGATACAAACAATTACAAAAAAATATTACACTAAGAAAACAATGGGCCAACCTTATCGCTAAGGGCGATCTCTTCCAGGCAACCTTTAGATAGAAAAGAGTAACTATAAACAGTTTGACTGGAGGCACGAAACTTTGTTCGTTTTTTAAATATATATATAAGTATGAATCGTATATATAGAATCATATATATGATCGTATATATAGAAATACATATACGATCATTTTCTATTTTTTCAACAGTAATGTTTTGAATAAAAAGCTGTCGTAATGCTTCTTATTTCCGATTTCAGATTATTTATTGTTAGGGAAAAGTCATGGGTTACAACTACTTGATTATAAACCAGTATAGGTACCGAGATAACTGCAACTCCATTGCTAGCCATAAACCGTTTCAAGTCGACATCCTCGTGGTTCTCCCTGGAAACCATCGTGATTGCTTAATTGTTGAATTTGTAATGATGGGCTAACTGCCCTGCTTCATCCTTAGCTATCACCCTTCACTGATGCCCTGCCAGCGTATACCGATAGCGCAGGCGGGGTTACTATTCCATTATCATCCATTAAAAAAAAGGTCAACTAAAACTGTCACTGTGGCAAAGTATATTAACGTATAAATTCTCATGACCTCATTTATATCCAATTCTATACGTTAATAAAAAAAAAAACTCTAGTCAGCACGAGATTCGATTGCGCCATACTATTTTTGTCCTATCAGGGATCCTAGCCCTCTATTTCCAGTTATTTTTACTACACAACATTCGCCCGTTACTTTCCTTCGGGACTGTATGAGTTTCGCGTTAAATGCTAATGCGTATTGACCATGATTACTAATTGCCTGATTTCAGGCGCCTGAATTATTTATACTATGTACTATTTCCGTTGTTGTAGTACTTCGTGTGTAATCTAATATGTGGAGATGTTTGCGTGTATTGGCGACTAGGGTTGCCACCTGCTAATACTTGAAATAAATATAGTTACCAGCATAAAAAAATACGAGTTTTAGATTATACTTGTATGACGATATTTTATTATTGTATATATAGTTTTTTTTTTATACGATTTAGAATGGAAAACAAGCTGACGGCCCACCTGATGGAAAGTGGTAACCCGTCGCCTATACACATGGGCAGTACCATGGACATAACAGTACACAAATATTATGTTTCGCCCATGATACCTCCTATGCGTTGCCATTCCTGAGGTCTCAGGTGTTATTCCTCTGTACCGTGTAAAACGCCATATCCCATCCATCAAACCGAAACACAGCCATGCAAACACAACTACTTCACGGTAGAAACACGAATGGAACAGAGGTACCCAAGCAATCGACTTTTGTACAAAGTCTCCCTCTGGTATATAAAATCTTTTAATGTGTCCAATGTAAATTATGTACAATGAAAATTTTATAATACAATATAATATGATAATTTGTTTTCAACTAATTTCAAAAAGGACGATATCTTATTAGATATACAATAAAAAATATAGTAACATGTTATACAAAACGAATGCATTTATTGTTGCCAACCATAGTTAAATTTACGATAAATAAGGGAGAATTTACTTAATTTAATTTACTTATTAAATTAAAAACTTTATTATTTACAATAAATAAGGGAGCATTTTTTATCCCTAACTTTATTTTCACAATTAAGTACGGGTATATATTCGTTTGGTTTATGTCTTTTGGGAAAGGCCTATGTTTATGATATATTCGTATCGGCATAGTTTGAAATATGAGGTAACTTGTGATTTTAGACATCTGGTGATTTTAGACGCGAATCCGTCAACTAACACTGCGGCGAAGAGAGGCTTTTAGTCGATAGAAGACCGGCAGTACCCATTTGTCTCTTTTGGAATAAGTGGTCTCTATGACGAATGCATGCATGACATGTATAATATATATTAATGGTGTAATAGTATAAAAGGAAATTTTACTTTGATTATACCTCTAAAGAGGTTAAACCGTTTAGAGGGAGACTTTGTACAAAAGTCGATTGCTTAGGTACTTATGTCCCATTCATGTTTCTACCGTGAAGCAGTTGTGTTTGCATGGCTGTGTTTCAATTTTAAGGGTGGGATATGATGTGAATTTATCGGGTACAGAGGAATAACATCTGAGTCCTCAGGAATGGCAACGCATGGGGGGTATCATGGGCGAAACAGTGTACTCAGTTATGTCCGTGGTACTGCTCATGTCTATAGGCGACGGTTACCACTTTCCATCAGGTGGGTCGTCAGCTTGTTGTATAAAAAAAAAAAGCTTGTTTGCCATTCTAAGTACCTTTTCGTGGCAAATAACAACCCTAGCAAATAGTAACCATATCAGCTAATGTACGTATATTCTTTCGACAATTTTTAGATTTGTTCCGCTACGGTCTATGATAATAATCCCATTATCATAATTCCGCACTTAATACTTTCCATCGAAACTTGTATTCCGTGCCAAAGTTGTCGACACTCAGTTTTATGCCAAATTTTTACGTGTTTATTTGTATTCACTGTACCTACTTGAACAACTTTCAAGTCGTATTTTTTGTTAATAAAATTTTATATTTGTAAAGGTACTTATAGTTACGATTGTTTACGTATTTATTCAATAGTAGTTATTAGCCGCGACTTCGTTCGCGTGATATGTTTACTGACCGGTTTAAAAATGTATATTCGTCTCCCTCCCATATAGTTTATGTGCCATAAAGTAACAAACAAACAAACTCACAGGAGTGTAAGCAAGACTATTAAGTAATAAAAGCCATGTAAGTTCTATAAATATATTGAAATCATATACTATCTTTATTAAAACTTAAAATTCATACTAAATAAATGGTTATAAAGCACCGAAAATACTTTTTTTTTTGTATTTAGGCAGACGCACAAAAACCTTGAATATTTAAAGTCCGTTGTGACGTTTTATGAAACAAAACGAGCATGAAAGGGTCGTGGTAACGTCGCGAATTATCCGCAGTGCCTATTACGTGAACATAAATTGACGGAGATTTTTTTTATTGAGCACGCCAAATCGACTACGTCACGAAAGCCGGGGGTAACCGTCAACTCGGGCCAGAGCTTGATTTAAATAAGTTGCCAGAGTTTTTTATTTTGATTGTACCTATCAAGATTTCCACAATAGATTGAATAGAATGAAAAGTCGAGTGTTTAATATATTTTGTCGACTACGTAAATAACAATTATGCTTATTTTATCCCTATTTAAGTAGTTAGAAATACTTTTGACTTCATATTTCGCTGAATATATTTAAATCATAAAATATATCAATAAGATCTATTGTTATTACTCAGGATAATTTTGATTGTTAACAGCGTCAAGATATAAAATAATCAGACCAAAATCGGTGACATATGGAAAGATTGTGCATAGAGGGAGAGAGGAGAGGAGCATATCAGAGGGAGACTGTACAAAAGTCGTTTGCTTTGGCACCTCTGTCCCATTCGTGTTTCTACCGTGAAATAGTTATGTTTGCATGGTTGTGTTTCGGTTTGAAGGGTGAATTTACAGGGTGCAGAGGAATAACACCTGAGTCCTCAGGAAAGGAAACGCATGGGAGGTATTATGGGTGAAACAGTATACTCTGTAATAGCCATGGTACTGTCCATGTCTATAGGCGACGGTTACCACTTTCCATCAGATGAGCCGTTAGCTTGTTTGCTATTCTAAGTTCCATAAAAAAAGTCAAGGTTTATTCTATATTTCCTTAGGATTAGACTTTTTAAAATCTCCCAAAAATTTGATTTATTATTTTTATATGATATACATAATGCGTACAAAAACTTTTAGTTTGTTTAAAAAACGTTAGATTTTTATAAAAAAAAAAATAATAATAATGCATACACTTAAACTACAGATACAAAATTAAACCAGTTATATTTTTAAGCTGTTATTTATGTGTTGTGAATAGTAAAAAAACATTTATTAATGTACGAACAAGTACATAATACGCTTTATACTTACTGATAGAAATTTGATAGTTATTATTTTTTTAAACAACAAAGTCAAGTTTGGGAACTCTAAACGCTGAAAAACTTTTTGAATAAACAAAGAGTATCTTAATAATGTTACAGCAAACTTTAGTTATAGAGAGTTGTGTCGTAGAAACAAGTTTATAACATACAATTATTCTTGTATCGCCCGTTGGTATTCTAATAGCGTCATAAACGTAGTTATTGGTACATTAGCGTGATCTTACCACAGCGAATTACGTATAAACGATCACAACACGGAAGGAAGAGAAGCTAATAAAAAAATTGATAGCCGTTATTTATGAGCTCCGCTAGTGTACGCGGAAGATTCGCGGCCGATTAAATGATAAAGGATAGTTATTCAACTTTGTATATAAATAATAGTTTAGCTGCTAGTTTAGTTGCGTGCAAAATATTTTCTGTTAAAACTATTGTTAACTTTAAATTACAAATGTTGTAAGAGTTACTCTTGTACATTCAAAACCAATAAAATAATTACGTAGACTGATTTACTATAATTCGAAAAGTTTATACCATATCATAACAACCTATTAACATTTCATTATTTGGCATGAAATTCTGCTCTTATTAGAACAATATTCTTCTCTTTTTACTTTTTTATCTTATTTATGGGATTGTTAGTTGAAAATATTAATATAATTTATATATAAAACATAAGTGATGTTTCCATAATAATTATTTATTTTCATACATATCTCTACAAGTTTATGCTACATTACAGCATAATATAAAAACAAAAAATACACAGTTGCATTGAGAAACTACACTTTGAATAATTTTTTTTGGAACATGCATTAATTTTAATAATACAATATACCTATTTATCTCTCAAACTCCACTTCGACTGCATTAACGTCAAACGACAACTTTCGTCTCTCAACAAAAAAAAAGTCAAAACCTTTCTAGGTTTTAATTTTACAAGGCAAGTGCCACTCGTCTACAGAAGTTGTCTTCAGTAATTATTTATGTATTATCCTGCCGGGCAGCTGCAGTGGGTCAGTTGAGAGTTGAGAAGTTGCAGTGGCGCGAAGTTGACGGCGCTAAGTGGAGTGCAGCATTGAAGTGTGGACGGTATAAATTGTTTAGTATACCTAAAGGTATTGAAAACAATTATGTTCATAGTTTTTTTTTTCTGGTGATAAACATTAGTGAATGTCTTTATTGTTCCTAATTAGGTTTTCAGAAAATATAATTGTACAAAAGTCGATTGCCTGGGTACCTCTGTCCCATTCGTGTTTCAACCGTAAAGCAGTTGTGTTTGCATAGCTGTGTTTCGGTTTGAAGGGTGGGATATGGCGTGAATTTACTGGTTACGGAGTAATAACACCTGAGTCCTCAGAAATGGCAACGCATGGGGGTATCATGGGCGAAACAGTATACTCTGTTATGTCCATGGTACTGCTCATGTCTATAGGCGACGGTTACCACTTTCCATCAGGTGGGCCGTCAGCTTGTTTGCCATTCTAAGTTGTATAAAAAAAAACTTTAATTTTTTTTTATTGTATGTAATCTCATATTTCTGTCAGCTCTAAACCGATTTGGGAAATTACTTTTTTTATCTGAAAAGATATATTTATAGATTTGTTTCATAAAAATTAAGTCAAACACAGTTCAATAGTACAATTTTTAGACCAAAATAACTTGTTTTATCACAATTTGAAGTAGTTTTTTTTTGTAGGACACAATTTTTAATTATAAATATTTATTGTGATTTATAATCTAATATTATTGAAGTGAAAAAAGTCAATAAACACATTCATTAATCGCTTTTTACTGAGAAATTGTGATAAGCAGAATATATAAAAAGTTATACTTAAAGTATCCTTTAAATTTTTTTTTCATATTCATTAAAAGATTAAGTTCGTTCATATATAATGGAGGAGGATACATACTAGATAATTTATAGACAAGATTTTTATACTACATCAAGTGTATTATCTATATTCATTTGCTCTATGGTTTACAACGAGAATTTCATTAATTTTCATTCGCCCAACTTTAGCTCAGCCGGTTCCCCTTCTAAGAGTTATTTTGTTTTGGATTTTGGCGTCGTATCCTGATTTCATAGTTTCGGACGGATGCCTTGCTTGCGAATAATGTAAAGTCGTGTTTCAGTTGAGAGGCTCCAACTCTTACTATTAACGTTTTTGATTAGGGTACAAAGGTAAAGTTTGCGGTTTGTTGGACATGTTTTCAAACTTACCCTTAAAAACATGGCTTTAGTAAAAGCAAAAGCTGCTCTTTACTAATATTATAAATGTAAAAGTGAGTTTATTTGTTTGTTACCCCTTAGTGCCTTAACGGTTTAAACAATCTCTATGGGGGAAGGGATTGTTAGTGATGGAGACTATGGGCCCAATTGCTAGCAATATACTTAACCAAGTCGACCTCCACGTGATTCCCCCAGGAAACCATTGTTCTGAATTCTAGGTGTATTCATCATGATACTATTGTAATCTTTTGGATTAACAATAAAAAATACCTATCTGTCTGTCTACTAGTACTTTGCCAAAATTAAAAAAAATGTTTGACGGTCGAACTGTGAATGGTTTTATTAGAAATTAGGTGGTGACAGAAATAAGTATATTATTTTAGATTAACATTTGGTATGCTTTTTAATAGGTAGGATATTTTGTAACAGAAACTAATGTTATTTTACTTGAAATGAATGGTTAAAAAAAAAGACTGCTTTTAGTATTATTTTAACTATATTGTTTATTGTATTACTTCTTATGTGATGCAATATAAATAAATAAATGTAAATAAATAAATAACATCAATTATAGGATATAAGTAAGTTATTGATAGTAGATATAGTAAAGTCTATATAATTAAGATTTCGCCAAAATTATAACATGAACAAGCTTACCTACCATGTAGGTACACTTCAAAAATAGGCTTAATGAATCCTTAAATAAAAGCTAGAATAGAATGATAATATGATTCCTATATAAAATTGTAATAGCGAAAATCTAGTGAAAACTAAATTATAATCGTGGCCGTAATTCTCGCAAACCGCATTTTATTACATCGTAAACGGTCTCGGCAACATACGCTGCCGTATTAAGTACGCGAAATACGGTTGGAAATTCGCCACCGATTTATATGCGTATGGTTGCACATCAAATTTAGCTTTGCGGCGTAAAGGATAATAAAGTACCAAATAATCGCGCTCATCTTGATTAGACAGATTTTATGCTGTCTGTGGGAAGTGAAATAGAGGGAGTTTGGAGTGTAGATACAATTGTTTGATATGATGATACATATATCTCTGCTGCAGTCTACTGTCACAGCGTTTGTTATTTATAGAGATTTCCGCTCCATACTAAACTAGTCTTAAATGGTCGCATGCAGTACAGTGTTTTAGAGGACTTTGTTCTTCAGTTATAGTATTAGCAGAACTAAAGTTATCTCTAAAGACTACATGAAGAGATGGTTATGAGCATTCTGTAGTCTTTTTGTTTTTTTGATTGTTGAAAATGGTATACCCATGGTATGGTAACCATGGTGTTGTAAAAAAAAAAAACCCCGCCTGCGCTAACGGGATACGCTGGCGGAGCACCAGTGAAGGGTGATAGATGAGAATGAAAACAGGCCAGTTAGCCCATCGTGATGAATTAATCAGGAATTAACCATGATAGTTTCCAGGGAGAACTGCGAGGAGGTCGGCCTGGTTGGGTATATTGCTAGCAATATGATTCTTAGTCTCCACTACTAACAATCCCTTTCCCCCAGCATTCTGTAGTTACTTACTGCAAATGTTAACAGATTTGTTGTTCTTTAAGTTTAAACTTAAACAATGCATTAATATTCCATTGCTGGGCTTAGCTCATTAAATTAGGAAATAGCATACTGGTCAGGTAATTTGTATTCTTTTTTTTCCTTGCATGTTTTCTTCTCTTACGCTTCTTCTACTTGTGAATTGTATTTTATTCGCGTTCCTTATTCTATCCTGGAGATAAAAGAGACGAGAGAGTTATCACATGGTACTATTGCTCTAACTCCTTTTAAAAACAAAACATCTGTGATAAAAAGTGGATATTGTTGACTAATCAAGACACTCATATGCAATACACCTGTCGATCAACAGCGTATTGTATCCGCGTCGAGTCCTGGAAATATAAGAGATGAGTGAGTCATACACGGATAGTTTAAACCAGGTTTTATATTCGAGCTGTTATTCCGTATTTTTTCTCTAACTTCATCTACAAGCAGAACATTTGCGATCAAAAAAGGATATTGTTGATTAATCAAGACACTGCTACGCAACACACCTGTAGATCAACAGCGTATTCTATCCGCGTCGACTTAACTTCACGCTGCTGGTTCGTCGCCTCTGCAATTATTCAACGAATTAGGAGCGCCCGTCGACCTCCGCTGCGTACACTTGCCGCGGAAATGTAATTTCCTCCCGCAATGTTTTCCTGCCGCCGGCGTTGGCTCCGGATTGCAACGGATATAATAATAACCCAGAAAAGCCCAGCGGACTTGATTGAATCTTGCCCACGGTAAATGCAAATACTTTAGCGCCGTTTCGTTATTATAAACTTAGGTACAACTTTTTTCATTCCTTTTTGGTTGATGATTTTTAATCATGTATGAAGAAACGTGTTCCCATTTAGAATCAGACATTTCTAGTACTCTCGTCAGTTTAGTCTATTCAGACTAAAAGCCCAGTATCCAACATAAGTATATATCGCGTTGGTGATTTTTGATCATTTATTGATTAAATATAAAGTTACCACTTTTCTCTTTTCAGTTTTTTTTTTATTTTTATTTTATACCACCAATGTGGCCAACAAACATACAATCCGTCTGATGGTGAATGGCCACTGTAGCCTATGGACACCTGCAACACTAGGGGTATCATGTGTGCGTTATTGACCCAGAAGAAACCTTAATATATCCTTTTTGAAGAATCCCATACTGTAGTCTTTAGAAAAAATCTCGGCAGGGAGCTCATTCCACAGCTTGAGCATTCCCGGGAGAAAATACGTTTGAAGCCAACTTTTGGCTATGGGCATCACTTCACATAATTCTTCAGAATTCAATTCGCTATACAAGCGGTAGAACACGAAGAGAGACAATGTGTCGCCTTAAACTAAAGGGTTCGATACCGCTTGTGAGCTTGGGATTACTAATTGATCATATATTATCAATTCTTTTGGTCTCAGGCATCTCTAGAATGCTCATCAGTTCAATGTTTCTAGACTGAATTTGCTTTGTATTATTTCTGTCATTAATTTTAAAGGTGCTGGATTGAGTGGTTCAGCTAAAATAATAGGAGAAATTTAAAAGTCTATACAGGTGAATTTGAAATCATTAGCTACCTTTTGAAATTTCAGTGAAACAGTGAAAAGTGTAAAGTGAAAAAATTTCCTCAAAAAACAGGGATTGAAGAAAATCAAAATTGTTACATTAACTTGACAGGTGGCAGTGGCATATTAATAATAAAAACTGAAAACTTTTTGTCCTATTCTGACCCATAATCTAATTAGAAAAATTTAGTTTCACCGATAGAACTGATGTTAATTATTTCAATGTTATTATGTATAACACATTGTAATCATTTGCCATCGTGTAGTTTGTTAGCTTGTTTGCCATTCTAAGTTGCATAAATCACATAAATGCGGACAGGATGCTAATAAATAATTTAGATATGGTGATAAATATCTCATCATAATCATAATCATCATCATCATCATCATCATCATAATGAACCTACTGTAGTCCATCGTAGACATAGGCCTTAGGCATAGTTCTTAGTTAAGGATAATTGCTCAGTAGAGGTATAATAATTATTATTGTTTGAGTACTATTAAATTATATTACTTTAGCAAACTTGAATTACTTCGATACTATAAATATAATTCGGTGTTCATTTACTGTGAAATTATTGTTAGCAAGAATTACTTGGTAAATATATTATTAAGTGAATGCAGGAATGTTGTAAATATTTCGGTATGTAGGTACATTGTTTTTATACTTTCTCGTTAAAATAAAGCTGTATCAGCTTTATTATCAATGAGCATCTACAAATGAACTTCATAAAATTTTTACATCATATTGACTACTATATGAAGTTTAGTTAGTAAAGTTTTTAGCTTAGTTTTTGCATATGTATTCTTTTATTTCTTTTTTTTTTTTGAGTATGTACCAAGTATCTCGTGTTATTTGTATGATGTAAGTCATCGTATCAGCCTTTAACTATCCATTGCTGAACATAAACCTCCCTTTGGAGGGGGTTTGTTAGTTGTTGCCATTATTGGCAGGCGGATTGGCAACAGCAGTTTCGTTTTGGAGATGTTTTAAGAGGGCCGCTGCTGTCCATACCTCGCCCTTCTTTAGTCGCCTCTTACGACATCCATGAGAAAGGAAGGGGTGGTCTATTCTCTCCCTGAACCACACGTCTTCTGCTTAGTCCTTAGTTATGGTAAAGCAAGATTAATACTACGGGCATTACAATGCATTCTGTGATGACCATTTATACAGTTCACGTCTACAGGTGAAGGTTCAGGTGGACTGTAAACTTGTTTACCATTTCAAACTGCATAAAAGAGTTGTCTTCAAATTGCGAAGTCATAATTGATAGCATGAATAATATATTCTGTTATTCAATGTTCAAAATAGAGAGGACATATCATTCTTCATACTTACTTCCTTGCATATTCTATAATTTTTCCGTTTCCATAATATATTTTCGTTGCCGGGACCCCTTTTCATATTCCAGGGCACATTATTTCACGCATTGACTATCTGACAGCCAATTACGGTACAAAAATTGCCAAGATAGGAGTGTCAGATGTCGTAAGAAAGGCAATAATTGGGGGGTAGGTGTTATTTTCCGGTTAGCGAGGCCTCTTTGATCTCGCTCCTTAGACGGAATACTATATGTACATATGTATGTAATTTATATAATAAAGAGTGATATTTGTTCGACTCTGTGGATATTTTTACCTAAATATTCTTAGTGTTCTATTTTCTTTAATGTATATATCTGTACTAAAGATGTGAAATGTGAGTTACATGGCACAAAATTTTATTACTATGTCAGGCATTAATTGTTCACTGCTGAACATAGAACTGTTCCTATTACGGGGCTTTGCCAGTATTTGCCATGTTTGGCAGGCGATTACTGTATAAGTTTTTATTTGCGACTTTGTATATTCCGTAGTATGAGTAGATTCTTAATTATATATAATTAGATTGGTAATGACTTCGATTACATTAGTCCTGTATATTATTCTATATCAAATTAAAAAATTTATTTCATTCACAAATTATTGGGGAATGATATAAAAAGTGTATTGATAGAATATATCATAGACTGGCAATGCAATCAGAGAAATGAGCCAAAAGAATAGTTGCGCTAGTGTGCATATTTTGTAAATGTGTGCATGTGACAAATCTGAATTTAAATAGAATGTAATCGTAAAAATAATGACTATGAAAGCTTGTAATATTCCTAGTATTGCATGCGTTCATAGTCTACGGCTAAACGTTTACTATCAGGCGGACCGTATGCTTGTTTTTCACCTCAGTAGTATAAAAAAAATAGCAAAAGTTCACGTATTTGTTACAATTTTAACTTCGATTCGTACACGATAAGATCTTTATTTGGATTAAACTGGATATTTTTTTATTGGGTATTTTTTCTACCAATTATTTTGCACAAAGTCTTTATGATTATTCTAATAATATTGCATTTAAAGAGATTAATTTGTAAAGAGTAATTACGTAAAACTGTAAAAAATTATGGTTCTTTTCTGTAATGTATGTTGTATTAAGATAAAATACACTTAATTTTAATTAATAATATTAATTTCAAATTAATTACACTTCAAGACATAAAAATAATTAGAACTTGTTCGTGGCATATGTCAAATTAGCTTCGAGCTTATATTGGGTAGGTGAGTGTCCGGTTTGTATATTTCATAACCAATCTATATATTTTATAATCTAAGGAATATATCCAAACGAAACGAAGTATACATAACCATATGGGTCCAACTTTCGTGCACGCAATAAACATAAAAAAAGCTCTTATTTTTTCTTACAATGACAATATATATATATATCAATACGTCTATTTAGAAATATACGAGTTTAGAAAATTCGATTCACTTTGAATATATTGTGATGGAGCTCTTTGAAACAAATATCTTTATATGCGACGCGGTTGGTCCACGTATGGATTTCAATATATCTTGGAAAGTTGCTCTGGAGACCAACATGTAGAAGAGATAGATTATCTCTTTGTGGCGAAAAATCGATAGGTACAAGTGGTTCGAGCTTGTAGAATTCAATGTATATTATTGTAAATAAATATTATTGTGTTTTTAAGTACTTTTTTAAAGTTATTAATTTATTGTACCAAAAATATAAAAAATTACAATGTTAATTAGATAATTCAAGTGAGATACAGTTGCATAAAGTACAATTTACAATTTATATTGAAAGAGAAAAAGTCTGCATTACCATCAGTTCCCAAACTGGGCCAGACCTGTATCTTGGGGACTAAATTTGGACTTTAATAACGATAAGTTATACAAATTGTTTTGCATTTATTGAATTATGATTTATTTGCGAACACTTTGTGCATGTTGCACAAAGTGTTCCACAAAGAAAAAAAAACTTCTTTTGTATCAAAATCAGTTATTCTGATTTTAAAAACTAAACCACTAAACTGTTCCTGAAGAAATTTCTATGCGACCAATTTAAAAGTATATACTTTCAGACAAAATTCTTAATCTATAACTGACGAAATTATGAGGTAACAAATGTTAAAAAAAAAAAAACAACCTTCTGCTATTTAGAAATCGTTTGAAAAGCAATTAATTGTAAATTATGCGCTTATGTGACAATTTTTTAACCACTTTTTAATATTTGAATAGATTTTCTAATCGTTGTGGTCTATGTTTTTGTAGATCTCATATGACTCTGTGACGACTGAAAGCTGATATTTTTCTTTACAGAGCAAAAAAATGTTGAGAACAAAATCCACTTATACACACATTCTGTGTTCTAAATTCAAATAAAAAACGACCAATGTTTTTGTTTTTTTTCTCCCACTAGTCTTTAAAAATGTTAGAATACTATGTGATACCCATTTCATCATTATTATTATTTACCATTACCATATTACCATTACCATTTTTTAAATTTTTAGAAAATTCACATCTTCCCTCTTAAGGAGAGGAGATGGCAAACTAACCCCCGGCAAAAGCACAGTTGGCCGGGGTTCAGGGCTCCAGGGAGAGAAACCGGCGTACAATGCGGGCAGAATCTAAGAGCACCGTTTTCTGCATCTTTCCCGGGAGTGAGCCGCCTCGGAATCCCAACCGTCTGAGATGTTGTTCCAGACTGGTTGGGATAAGACCGTTCACTGACATAACGATTGGAATGATTTCGGTAGATGTCACCCCCCACATTTCGGTCACCTCGTGAGCCAGGTCGAGATATTTTCTCTTTTTCTCGGTTTCGGCTTTCACGAGATTCTCGTCATCCATTACCATTATTATTATCCATCATTATTACTCATATATATTAACTGTACTGAACTAATTTAAACAGAAATTCCATTCAAATATCTAGAACACTCGAAACTCGTAAATCTATCCAATCTGTGTCATATATATCTTGGATAATATTGAAAATTCAGGTAAGAATGTCTGAAATAACAATTCCAGTTTTATTGCCGGCTGTAAACGTAACGCCGCCGACGAGACGTAAACGAAGGCTGAAAGTCGAAAGATCGCATATAAATGTGTAATACGAGGTAAATTATTTTAAAAGTGACCTAAAATAAAATTTATACACGCTTTTACTTTGTGGCAATTTTAATGACTAAGCTTAATAAATTATCTTTTTTAATATTCTTGAGTATTGTTTCTTTTTTTATTAATGTCAATCGTGATTAGGGAAGGTAGAATAAATCTTATCTGAGAAATAAGTCCTGAGATCTATATCTATAAATCTGAGAAGTAAGTAGGTAAAGGTAAGATAGGGCTGATAAACGTTAAAAGGGTAAAATTAAAAAAAATTAAAATCAGGCTTCACAGAGTAGTAAGAAGTATTAATAATCCATGTTATAATGTGTTTATTATTTTTATTGCATATAATAAAAATGAATAATAGTAATACAAGCTAAGTCACACACGAGTTGCGGCATCACAAAATTGGGTCTTTTATATCTAAAAACTGGGCCGTGGTTGGAAACAATTGATTTTTAATTGTAATTTTTATATGGCAGATGGTTAAATACAATTTTAGAACATGGACGTTAAAATTAATATTATAATGTAATATAAACGCAACAAATAAACTAATACATTTTAATTTTGTTTGTTTCTTATCTTTTAGCACCTTAACGTTTAAGTTAGTCACTATTAAAATTTGGTAAGAACACGGATAGAGGTTCCCAAGCAAACGACTTTTGTACAAAATCTCCTCTGGTGAGAGAGTATTACATGAGATAGAGAAGGACATAGGTTACTTTTTATTCCGGTCAGCGAATATACCCTGATAGCGCGGACAAAGTCGCGGGTAAAAGCTACTTCACAAATATGATAATCTTGGAAAGTTTTAGTCAATATAATATGTGACATAATAATAACATGTTTATACCGAACGCAATCTTATTATGTATTCTGTACTAAAACGCCCTACCGCAACGGAAGTATTTTGTAATTAAACAAAGATTTACGATCAATGAATTACAATGAACCACTCTGACGTCATACATATTTCAATTATAGTATGAC
The DNA here is from genome assembly GCF_026898425.1 of Galleria mellonella. Lineage (NCBI taxonomy): Eukaryota > Metazoa > Arthropoda > Insecta > Lepidoptera > Pyralidae > Galleria > Galleria mellonella. The sequence goes on from NW_026442133.1 coordinate 337,634, forward strand.
ACCGTTGGAATATTATGATCACAGGATATACCATCAGTAGGAAACTAGTATGGATTTATTTATTTATCATTTCTTACCCACAACTTTTGGGTACTTTGATAACACAGGTTTTCTAACTTGAGATCCAGGGGATCGGTGTGATGAAGAGACTAAAAAAATGTTAACTCAGATTTTAGGAAATAGATTGAATGAAAGTAGCAATTTTAGAGGACGGATATGAATACAGAATCCCAGCTGCTTATTGTTCTAGATACTTCAACGAGGAGTTGTCGGTTTAGTTCCTGATCCAATGGTTAGTATTATAGTCAAGAATGGGGTACTCTCTGGGTGGCAGTTAACATTATCCATTCTTCAGAGATCTTATTCGCGCTAATATCTCAACATGGGAGCGAAATAACTATTGGAACACTCTACTGTTTGGTAGTACTTGTTTTGTCTCTTCTTTGTTAGACCACATTTAGTCTATAGCAGACGCTTCAGCATCCATCATCTAAGAGCTTCTGTTCTTGAATACAGCATGCGAAGGCATCTGCTACTTACCAGATTATAAAGTCAGAGAGTAGAAGAAGATAAATCAGGATGTGTTCTCTTCAGAAGGAAGGGGTCTTTTGTTCATTGCTGGTGGGGTTATAATTTAATAAAATGTGATACCGGAACTACGGTGAGATAATAAAATATCTTTGGGTTTTAGCTGGTAAGAATGCTGGAAGGGTTTGCATTTTAAAATAAGATGACTTATGATTAAATGGAGCAACGACCTTAAAATGCTTAGGAGATGGTAGTATAGATGGCTCAAGATCATTCTTTCTGGCAATTTAAGGCGAAGGCCTTTATTCACTAATGGACAAGTAAGGCCTGAAATAATGATATTGACGATGTTAAAACATGTAATGAATGTTTATAACATTACTTTGAAACTTTTAAAGATATTTAATTTAATATAGACAAGTTTCAAGTTATATTTGGACTGTAAGAATTAGTTCACAACTTTAATATCATTTGAAAAGCCTCGATTTCAATGGGTAAAGTTTTGCACAGCCAAAATACAGGAAAGTTTAAAACTGGATGCCGAAATGTGGTTTGTATCACGGAGACTGCAACTACCGGGCGTTAAGGTTAGTGAGGCGGCGGCGGTGAATCGTACCGCATTGGTCCCATTCTGTCTCATTAACTTCATATTTTTTCTTATCTCAGTCGATGAACTTAATATTCCTAAAGCTACTAATGAAAGATTTTATTTTTATAATTTAATATACATAATTTATATATTAAGGGTTTTTATCATTGTTTATTTAGACTTTGTACAAAAGTCGTTTGGTACCTCTTCTGTCCTATTCGTGTTTCTACTGTGAACCAGTTGTGTTTGCATGGCTGTATTTCAGTTCGAAAGGTGGAATATGGCAGTGAATTTATAGGGTATAGAGGAATAACACCTTAGTTCTCAGGAATGGCAACGCATGGGGGGTATCGTGTGCGAAACAGTATACTCTGTTATATCCATGGTACTGCTCATGTCTATAGGCGACGGTTATCATTTTCCATCAGGTGGATCGTCAGCTTGTTTGCCATTCTAAGTTGTTTAAACAAAATATTTTGAGCATGCCGATATTTCGACCCTGTTACGAAGTATAATTTATATTAATTTTGCTCTGTATCATTTTCCGGATTGCTATTACGAATACTTTTGTATTTAAGGAGGTCCTTATCAAGTTTGCTCTTACAGTCCAAATCGCGGCGAGGCTGTTTGGCGTCTTCATTACTGAGTTAGAGATTAGTCGGGCAAACCTTTAAGAAACCTAAGTACGAGATACAGTATTAGTCATATTGTATAATAATTATTTATTTGCTATATATAATTATTATATAGTAATTTAACCTACTGCTTATTTAACGATAATTTTCAGAAAAAGTATGGTTATAAATTATAAAGTATATAAATTATTTTTTATTGTAATAAAAAAAATATTTTATTTAACAAATCAGTCCTCTTCAATTTTAACATAGTCAATCAAATAGTTTCAATCGGAGGCGGCGAGTTATCTGTGTTAGCAATGTGATATGTAATTTGAGACGAGTACGGAACAACCCGTGGCGGAATGCCGTCTCTACTTTTTAAACTTCATCTCAAGTCAAACAGTCGAGGTGCGGAGCTAACTGTTTCCCTTGGTTTACACTTAATTAACTAATATTTACATTGGACGAGAGAGAAACAATTTCGAGCGGCACACCTGCCGGCTATATTGTGGTTTGGAAGGTTGCTGCCTCGGAAATATACGGTAGCGTACTCAGCTGCACCAACGATGCTAAAATAAATATATTACTAATTTTTACGTATTCTATTACTATGAAGAGACCTGAATTGTAATTTTTTAATTGATAAAATAAAGTGGTGCAACAACACAAAGTATGTTATTGGTTATTGGTAGGTATAGCAATTATTGCTACATTTAATTCATTATCATTTAGTAATATTATTATTTTTAATCATTATGATATAACCAGTGATAAATCATAAAAAGTTATTTTCGCTCACGATGACTTATTTATTTATTTATTTATTTATTTACACTTTATTGCACCAAGTAAAAAGAGAAATAACAAATACAGTAAATATTAATGAGAAGACTTAATGTCGCACTAGCTACTATTCGCTATTGAATGTGAAATATAAATTATGATATTTATAATAAGAAATAGCGAATAGAGCAACGTGATAAAGTAGCTATTTGTTCACTCTGTACGACCCAGTAGGCTGTGTGTTGTGATTTCTCTTCACTGTTAACCAAGCGCAGCCGATGATTCACGGATAAATTCGAACGCAGCGAATATCTGCGATTTGACCTTTGAGAGATTTGTAGCACTGTTTGTGAAGCGACGTAGCTGGAGTGACGTATGATTTGGCAAAGTATATGAAATTTCACTTGTGACATGTGAAATATTCAAAGCCTAGTTGCTGGTGAAGTATTAGTGAGAGATAATAGGTAAGAAAGTCAGATCATTTCGTTCATAATATATAACCGAGATTGATTCCAGGGTTAGCACGTGGAGAGCGATTTGACAGATTATATTACTGAAAATAGTACTGTAGTAGCATTACTAATCCTCTCTCCCCAGATTTATTATTAAAATGTAATAATTTACGAATATTCTGTGTGGTGGCAGAGCAAGTATATGCTGTATGTACATGTTGTATGTTACCACTATATCTCATCTCTTAAGATATTGTAATATGCGACTAAGGTGCTTAACATTCATAATGCACTGCAGTGTGCAAAGACTCCGCTATTTTTTACAGTAGTTTTTTTTTATGCAACTTAGAATGGCAAACAAGCTGACGGGCCACCTGATGGAAAGTGGTAACCGTCGCCTATAGACATGAGCAGTACCATGGACATAACAGAGTATACTGTTTCGATAATGATACCCACCATGCGTTGCCATTCCTGAGGACTCAGGTGTTATTCCTCTGTGCCCAGTAAATTCACACCATATCCTACCCTTCAAACCAAAACACAGCCATGCAAACACAACTGCTTCACGGTTAAAACATGAATGGGATAGAGGTACCCAAGCAATCGACTTTTGTACAAAGTCTCCCTCTGGTTACAAATTTTAGAGAGTACAAATTTTATGAATCAGTTATCAAACAATGAAGGATTGTATAATATATTAACTGTATCCCGTGACTTGGCCCACGTGAATTAATATATAAAATATTCTTTGCACTAAATTAGGATATAAGCCAATCGTGTACCAAATTTCATTGAAATCCATTCAATAGTTTTATTTATTTATTTATCCGTTTGTGTGTAAAAGAGTAAAAACATCTATTCATACACTTTCGCATCTATTATATTAATGGAATTCTTTATTGAACTCGTAAAATACAATGACAAGGCAGTTATAGATATTGTAAAAGGTGGGCTTAGATATATCTGTAACAGATCTCTTCCAGTCAATCAAATATAGATTGATGATAATGATTTAGCTGACTGAAACTAAACCTACGACATTTTTTTTTCTATTGTAGTAAAACTACAATTATATTAAGTGGAGACCGATTGTATCATTATATAATTGTAAATAATAATGTTGGTATAATTAGATGTGAAGTTTGTATGCCACAAAATATTTAAAAGGAAGTTAAAAGTCTACATACAGTCACGAAAGAAAACTGAATTCAGGAAAATAAACTGGGAATTAAAGTTGAAATAATGTTTATTAAACTATAAAGCTTATGATTTATTATTGTTATGTAATTTCTGAATAAGAAAGAAATATGAAAAATGAAGCATGATTTTGTAAAATTTAAGGTATATTAAGTAAGTTAAACTTAAGGTATATCTACAAAAAACTTATGCTTATGTATCAATGTATTACAAGAAGTTAATAGTTGCAGGATGGTAGAACCATTTTTATAGTTGACTATTAAGAAGATATTTATTCAAAGAAGGAATTATGAATTACTGAAATAATAATACTGCCACTATCTGCGTTATAAAATACATGTTGGAAAATTCTAAAAAGTTGATACAGAGAATGGAGTACCAAAATGATGCAGAAAGATAAGATATGTATGCAAATAAAACATTTAGGTTATCTCCTTTAATAATACGTCATGTGCATGCATTCTGATTGAATAGATTTCTGAAGACATCTATCTAACCATGTTATCTGTAAGTTCTTAAATATTACTTTTTAGAGATTTTGTGCGCGTCATACCAGAGGGAGACTTTGTACAAAAGTCGAATGCTTGGGCACCTCTGTCTCATTCGTGTTTCAACCGTGAAGCAGCTGTGTTTGCATGGCTGTGTTTCGGTTTGAAGGATGGGATATGGCGTGAATTTACAGGGTACAGAGGAATAACACCTGAGTCCTCAGGAATGGTAACGCACGGGGGGTATCATGGGTGAAACAGTATACTCTGTTATGTCCATGTTATGTTATGTTATGCTCATGTCTATAGGCGACGGTTACCACTTTCCATCAGGTGGACCGTCAGCTTGTTTGCCATTCTAAGTTGTATAAAAAAAAGTAATCGACTTATATTGACTGACTAATATAAAAAATAGCCTATGTCCTTCTCCATCCCAAATAGTATATGTACATAACAAAGAAATAAACAAAGTCACTTCCATATTTATAATATTAGTTTGAATTGAGAATAATAAGTATTATATGGTAATCAGACTCTTTGTTTTTTTCTCCAAAGATGGGAAATATGGGAAATTTCAACTACTTTCCCATATTTCCCAAATATGGGAAAGTAGTTGAAATAACAAACATTTTAGCACAATCCAAAATGTTTAAATCTAATAAAGTTTGTTTAATGAAAAAAATTGTTTTCAGAAAAAATTAAACCTAGGAATTTATTCCGTACAACAATGCACATCAGAGATTGTCAAACTTTTCATTGTCCAGTTAACTGGAATTTAAAAACAACTGATGTAATTTAATTTATATGTCACGTGCTTATCAATGTAGGTATAGACTACTGCAATCTACGTCAAAATATAAAAACTATTTCCTTTAGTACAGAGCACTAAATAAGAGAGCCAATAATGGACTCAACTTAGACAATTCTCTGAACCTGTTAAAGTAGATCGAACGAGTAAAATAAAGCGCTCACTCGCCCTTATAAAACCGTCACCTCATCAGACATTGTTCACAGGTCGAGGCAAAGTGGCAGGAAAAAGTTGCCGTAACCCCTCCCTCTCCCCCCTCCCCACTTCCTACCACTCCGCGGGATTAAGTGGGCGCCGCCAGGAGGATTTGCTGACACGATCCGGGCGACAAAAAGTTGCCAATAGTTAACCGATAGATGCAGAATGATAATGTTATCAGAGTCAGGTTTCGGAGGCGAACGTTTTGCTTTGTTTGAAAGCTGTTGCGAGAAGTCTGGAGTTACATTTTTATTTTACTAGTGGCTACATGTTTTCTATAGTTTAGTCTTAGTGCTGTAGTTTATCTTTTTAAGATATGTTATATGATACATTAATATTTTTATTAATTTTAATGTTGAAACATCTGGTAAAGCTTAAAGAAAGTACCTTTGCAATCAAACGATAAAATGAAAAACAGATTTAACTTACTGCAGGATGGAATATTTAACTTTAAAAATTAGATATATTTAGACATAAATCTAAATAAAAATTACATAGGAGGTCATTGTTTTTTAAGCTGTATATGCAATATTGTATTTTAACTAATTCGTTATTTTTTTTTTTATTCAACTTAGAATGGCAAACAAGCTGGCGGCCCACCTGATGGAAAGTGGTACCCGTCGCCTATAGACATGAGCAGTACCATGGACATAACAGAGTATACTGTTTCGAATCGTTAAGTCACGGGAATCAAATCTCGGCTGTTCTATAGTATACTATTACTTGTATATTGATAAATTGTTAAAACGGTTAAATTGTTGAGTACCTACTCATTACCTTACAAAAAATAAATATAAATAATAATTAATAAACTTTTATACGTTCATACATCAGAAAGAAGCAATTTCAAAAGAAAATTATAGAAGGAACAACCAATTTCTTAACAGATTCCGTCAATCTTTTCGTCTCGGCACATAATATGAATATGTTTAAGACGGTTCTGGATAGGAAAAACGAGTTTACTCAATCGAGATCAAAGTAAAAGCTAATAAACATGTACAGCATAATGATGTACTTAAATTAACTTCATAAGCTGAAAAATATTTGTTACAATAAAATATAAAGCATCCGTGTAAGTGGCTAGCGAGACCCTTGCCGCGTTTGACTGAACAAGAATCTTATTAAAACTTCCGCATTCCATTTGTTTAACTTTTATTCCCATACTGGGACCACACCGGGTGTACCTACTCGAAATGAACCCGCTGAATTGTCGAAACTCCGCGTGTGTAACTTAAGTGGAATTGCATTGTCAATTTATGACTTATGTTGAAACCAATTTAAAGTAATTCGATTTTGATTATGAATATGGAAGTTTAAATTTTATTATTAATATTAATTTATATTACATTTTTTTATATTAATTCAAAAAAGCAATGTCGTACATTTTATATATAAAAATCCCATGTCATTGTGTTTATTTCCTCTACTCGTAATCTCCGAAACCACTCAACTGATTTATATGTATTTACTTTTACAGGTTAAAAGCAAAATCCATTTACAAAATTACATTATTTTATTAATATATATAAGAAATATGGACCCGGTTTGTGACGGTAGGGGGTAAAACGATATTTGCCGGGGCAGCTGCTGTCTTTATAAATCATATTTATTATAAATATGATGTCAGTAGGACATGTACGGATTTAACTTATGAATCGCCCTTAGCAATAATTAATTTATTTATTAATTAGTAAGAATTTCAAAATTCCAATGTCTACGCTAAAATAAAAAAAAAATAATATTAAAAATAACCCTAATAAATTTAATTTCACATAGAATTGTAAAATGAAATATCATATTATTTCTACGTAAATCATTTTCACTAGAGCGAGTGTGAGATATCATAATTGATTGTTGGAGTGCCCTCGGGTATCTCGAACACGAAAATTGATAAAGTTCCCGCTTCCGACGAAAACTCGCTATCATCAACTTTGTGACTGACGAGAATGTAGACTCGCTGTCTATGATTAAAATTATGTTGCTCTATTTGTTTGTTCACCTCATTTTTGGCTACTGGAATACTGTTTTTTGTTCGTTTAACATTGCTATTATTTGTTACCAAAGGAGGAATGTACCAAATTCATTTATTTGGGCCTCATTCTTCTTTCTATCATGAAGCAGTTATACTTGCACTGTTGTGTATCGGTTTGAAAGGTGGAATATGGCTATGAAATTACAGGGTACTGTGGTATAACATTATAGTTCTCAGATGCGTTACAGTTTATTCTAAGATTTGTATAAGCGATTGTTGTTATTTTGAGATTGTCAGTTTGTTTGACATTAGATGTTGATGAAAAAGGTTACACAGAACAACTCATATTTCCTAAAGAAGTAGAATTTATCTCTGTTTGAGTTAACTTATTAAACTTCTGAACTCTCTTAACTGGATTAATTGAGTTATTACTGTTACACGTTGGAATTGAGGAAAATTGTCGTTGAATAAGAAAGAACGTTGCTATTTATAAAATATGTACTAGCAATATGCCTCAGCTTCCCACAGTCAGACGGAGGATAATATTTTAAATTTGTACTTTATTTGGACCAATTGAAATTAATAATAATACTTATCAAAGGTAAGGCTGTTCACTTACATTGCGATTCTTTCTTGCTTTTAGTTATTTTTATAATCGTTTTTTAAAACGTAATTATTGGTATTGTAAACGTGCATTACAAAATTTTATGGTTCATGAATGTGTGTGTGTGTGTGTGTATATATCCTTCGTTGTTTAATGTTTAATAAATTATGATTATAATTTGCGATTTATTTTTATTACAACTATAAGCAATTTTTTTATTATTTTCACCTATTAGTTATTGTGTTTCAAGAAACAGTGAATACCACAATAATTTAGTCGGTTTGAAATAAGAGCAACAATAAATTATACACAATCGTGGTCGTATTGCAGTTAGTAAAGAACCTAATACCGTTTTGTCTTTTAAATTGCATTAATTAATTTCTTAATGCTAGGAAATGATATTTATTGGCAATTCCGCGTTGCCCGTGTTCGGTTGACGTAGAAAGACATAGACTGTGGAGTAAGTTACTTTGTTACGTTCAAATTAAAGTTGCTTTATTATGTCTTTGTTTTTAACTAACAATATGCCCACGATTTGCAAAATTTGATCTCTTTTTAATTCAACACACTTCAGATTATGCGTTGATAATGCAGATTTTTAGAAGTATCAGAATTTTTTAAATCAATTAAGTATTTTTTGAGTTTATCCGTTATAAACTAAAAATCAAATATTTTTCTCTTTATAATTATAATTATATTGGAAAATAGACGTAATAAAAAATGTTTATTCTATAGACATTAAAGACTTTTATTATTATTCGGTAAAATGTGAGTAGATTTTTCCATCATTTTCAGACGTTTTTTGTTTCAGTTAAATCTTTTTACATTATTTTTTGTTTAATATTTTTGTGTAATATTCTTTTTTATATGTTATTGTACTCATGCTTTCCTGGGTGAGCGTGTTGGAAGACTGTAAGGCTTACCCAGTGGATGTAAATAAATAAATAAATCATCATCATATCAGCTGTCAATTGTCCACTGCTTGACATATGCCTTCCAATCGTAAAGTAACCTCAATTAGGTTATGTTGATGTTTTGAGAGAGACGTTGCTGCCCATCTCTCTACCGTTAAACTTCCATAGCGCCGTTTACGAAACCCACCTACCTAAATTTTTACATAGTTTCCACTAAAGGAATACAGCGACGGATGAGATATTTAATAGACACATTCGATTGAATATATTTGAATCACGAACGCGAAATGTGGGTGTCAACAAATAGATTTAGTTTCGTAATAAACAGGATTTGATATCATCCTCGAGGGTGAAGATTACTTCAAACCGAAACGCAACTATATAAGTACAGCTGTTTGATAGAAACACGAGTGGAGTGTACCTCCAGTAGCTCTGGCATGATTTTAGTGCAGTCTTTCTATGATAAAATATGAATAAATATGATAAAACTCAATAAATGATGTTAGCTTGTGGAATTCTCTTCCTATGCTTATCCGTGACATCATTTACTAAATATTTTTAGGGATACATAAAAAATATGATAGACCAAAAATAAACTATATATATAGAGATACTGGAAACCACCAATTCGTCCAATTGGAGGTGGATTCCTACCTCTCTCAACGTAGCCGATGATGCTACTAAACCAAAGAAAATATTTTTGTCTCCTTCTCATAGGTGGTTTACTGGCCCACCATATATATAATTGGGTCTGTCATATTTTTTATGTATAACTAGTGCTATAATAAAGTATAAATAAATAAATGTCCACAAATCGAAATGTGCGCGATGATGTGACGGACACAAAGTGTGTTCAACTTATCAATTTCCTGGCTCATTATATGTTTAAACCATAAAATGTACCAACCACTCAAGCCTCGTAAAGGCTTTGAACATTACCCATTCCCCATACGCCGTTGTTTTTAAGTAGTCCAACGAATTCGAGTAGATTTATCCCTTATTGCTGGTCGTTAGTAAAATGGCGGTATTAATTACAAGTATTGTCCGTACCCTGGGCCGGGGATTAATGACCGGTATTCTCTGGGGATCGCGTATGATACACTAGCACCGTTTTGCGGCTTAGTTCGAAAAAATAATGCCGAAATCCGTTGTATAAATGATAAAGGTAATTTTGAGTTTTTGTAGTATTACAATGAAGGTATATGAATTTAGAGACTGAATTTATTTGTTTAATAAATTACTTATTAGACATAGGTATATACGCATTTTTTGATAGATACATTTAGGATTATTTTGGTATCAATACTTAGAAACATATTTTTCAGAAAAATTATCCTTCAGTTACTATATTGACGATATGTTACTCCAAAGATATCGAAAATACTTGCATTTACCTGTGACTTAGTCCACGTGACTAAGATAAGTAGTAGCCTAAATCCTTCTCCGGTTGGGGAGAAGGATTGTTAGTAACGAGGAATTTAATCTCCATTGCTAGTAATATACTCTCTCAGGTCGAACTCCAAGCGGTTCCCCCTGGGAACTATCGTGATTTATTATTGTCAAATTCGTTACGATGGGCTAATTGATATGACTTTAGGTCGGGAGTCTTGGTGAGGATTCACCTACTATCCCTGATTGTTGCCCTGCCAGGGTAACCGATAGCGGGCTTTCATTATCATTCAAAGAAAAGCCCCTCTCCATTTCATAGAGCTCCTGCATACCAAAAAATAGGATGAGCAGTGAAGGTGGAAAGAGGTAATAAACACTCGTTTACATTTATAATTTATAATTTTAGTAAGAACAAACCATACCTTTATTTACTTGATTGCGCGATAAAAAAGAGGTCCCATATCAATTACCGAGTAATTCTTAATGATCGAAAAGAAAAAAACGTTAACGGAATTAAATTTAATTAAAACCGCCTCGGGTATTCAGCAGTTTCGTAATAAATCCTTAATCTTGGCCACACAAAGTAGGACGTTTCTTTTATTAAATTATACTAAAGGTCCGACCTTTGTGAAGCTTCCGGCACCTAATGTTTTAGCGTGAGGATAATAACGCTTCGTGTCGTTTGCGTAATGTGGTTTTGAGGACAATATCGTTTTAGCTCGGTTCATGGACTGGCCATTGTTGTGAGGCCGAAAAAATAAGTTCTACGTCTCAATTTGAAGTGAATACTTTGATTTCATAATGATAATGATTATAATACCTCCGTCGGTAGTCAGAGTCGATATTTGTTAACTGCAACTACCCGTTAAGTTAATCAACATTCGGCATGTGCATATTTTGTTAGACATATTAGAGTAGAATATAGCGAGTCTATTACAGTCACTCGAATTAGTTATACTTCATCATCATCATCATCATTATCATTTCAGCCGTTAACTGTTCACTGCTGAACATAGGTATCTCCCATAGATTGACTGATTTGGTTATGTTGTTAAGTGGCATCCACTGATTTGGTTATACTTACAAAAAGGTTGTCCTTTAGAATGTTTATTAAAAATGTTAGGAAATTAGAACGTAGAAATCCTAATTATATAAATGTGAAAGTGATTCTGTTTGTTTGTTAACTTACAGCATCTTAACAGCTTGACCAATCACTATGAAATTCGCTATACAAGTACTATATGAGATGGAGAAGAATATAGTCTTTTATTTATATATCACGATCAGTAAATATATCCTGATTAGTATTCAAAACGAATATAAATGAAAGTGACATGTTTGTTGCAATACATACATACATATTGTCACGCCTGTTTCCCATTATATATCACAATGAATCGCCAAAGATTCAAACAAATCTTTCGCTTCTTATATTCATCAATCTTTTCATACACGCTCGCCGGTTACGGGAATTTAATTTGCCCTTCTTCAAGTCGAATTGTTTGTTGCATTTTGACGTCTTAATAGCTCGATCAGTTGTCGTACAATTAGGCATATACGTAATACCAAAATGGAGATGGTCATAGAAAAATAATACTAACCAAAAGTTTTAATTAAACACAGTTACAAAATTAAGACAGTGAGATTAAAATTTTAATCTCCAGCAAAATCGATAACCCTTTACCGGTGCTGAGGCACAAGATGGCCGAGATATCCGACTGGGTATAAGACGAGTTTTTTCCGGTCAAATGAATGGAATTTTAATTAGAGTGCCGTTAATTAAGGAGGGCGAAGGATGCCCCGTTGCTTTCAGCGTGCCCGCCCATCTTTTTTTTAGTCGTTTAATTCTTCGGTAACGTCTGCCTTTTGCTCGCTTTGATGTGCAATTTGCAATTATTTCGGTGTTGTTCCGATTGTAAAGGTTTATAAGAGAATTAATTATGTAACAATAATATTTATTTTCGTAAATACTACAGAGTTAAAATTTTGTTGAAGCCCCAGAAGTATGTTGAAAACGAATTTATTTCATAGAACATTGCGACACACGCAAACACATACACACGCGCGAGTACACACACTATTATTATTATGATTTTTGTTTCTAATTAGATTATTATAATTAGTTTCTTTTTTCATTTATGCTATTGTGTGAGTCGCATGATTTTATGAATAAATTCTTTCTTTCTTTAAAAGTAAGATCGGATGGTGATGATGTATCGAATTTTTATTCGTATATGAAATGAAATGAAATGAAATGAAATGAAATGAAATGAAATGAAATTTATAGCGATGAATGTGGTAAGTTTAGGTAACATTATACATTTTGTGTAACCATGACATTCAGCCAGCTTGGCATGCAACATTTTATATGTATTATTAATAATCAACTATTAATTAGAAGTTATATTACTACATTGAAGTTCAAATTATTATTGTAAAATTATACATGCATGTCATTATTTTTCAGTAGGTTACGTCCGTCATACATTTACAAATATGTGTTGCATACAATATTCTATATTCTAGATTCAATTATATAATGTCGTCCATTTTACTTGCAAAATAATCTTTTAGTGTATAAAAACATTTTGTAATTAACCATTTACATAAAATGACTTTAAACCTTTTTAAACACAGATCAGTAAGTGAATTTGATAATTTATTGTAAATTCTTATACACGATGAGTAACTGTTACTATGATATAGACGTGTTTTTATGTTTGGTAGCTTAAGCCTTCCAGGATGTCTAATAGTGAATTTATAAAAGTCATCTTTTTTTGCAAATAAATAAGAATGTTTTTTCACAAAGAGGCAACACTCCAATATGTATATTGATGGAACCGTGAGTACTTTCAGTTGCTTAAATAGTGGCGTACAAGGTGTCATAGGTCGCTTATTACAGATGGTACGGATACATTGTTTCTGAGTTATAAACGCTCTGTTAATATTTACCGAATTTCCCCATAATAGTATACCATATTTAAGGTTTGATGCCACATGTCCATGATATGCCATGACTGCTGCTTTTTGATCTACTAATTTGGTTAATTTCCAGAGAGCATAGACAAATCTGTTTAATTTATTACATATTTTTATTACGTGGTTTTCCCACGAGCATTGGTTATCAATAGTAATACCAAGAAATGAAATTTCTTTTATTTCATTTATTAATTTTTCACGAATTGTAATTATTAATTGGTCACTTTTTGGTCTTTTATTATAAAATCTCATATATTTCGTTTTTTCAATATTAATTTCTAAGCAATTTGAGTCTAGCCATTCCACAATATTAGCAATAGATAGATAAACATATTTTGTATTTTCTTTGTTATTATGTAATAACAGATTTAATATTAATTGAATTTAAAAAAAATCTGAATAAGGACATTGTGTAAATAAGTTCCATGTAAATAATTATTATACATAAGAATATCATTATATCATTTTAGTTAAATTACTAAAGACTAGAAGTTCTGACCTACTATGTTATACCCTATTATGTTTCTAGAATACGTGTTGTCTAGTTCTACAATGTGAGCTTAATTTTTTTATTTCTTTGTATGTAATATTAGTATAGATTATATATAATTCATAAAACACTAAAACCTTCTACAAATCTACTTTAACTATTACAAATTTTTGTTCCTCTCTTTCCAATCGGGAATATAGTGTAAAAGAAAGAGACAAACAGTTCAATAGCAAAAATAGGTTTATGTGGGGTTTGCCGTTTTTATGAATAAGGAGGTAAGAATACAATGCGTCACCTTTTCTTTTCATCTCTATGATATTGTAAGAACTGACTACGGGAACACAGCACAATACATCAGTGCAATATGAGGAAAATTCCAAATAAAACTCCATACCAATACACCTAGCTTACTATTATCAACAGTGGACTATTTTATTTCTATTCTACAAGGATTAAATAGTACAGTTTAAGCAAAATAACCATAAACAACTGCGTATCAAAGGGGTTTTTACTACCAGCTGTCCCGGGAATAGAAAGCTTTGTCCACAGTAAACAGACATAGATGCTCTACAAGTAGCTCGTTAGTGGAACACTCTTGGAAATTACTGTAAAATTTGCTATGCTGTTTGAGTATTTACATTTTTAAAAGCTAGATGTCTATTGATAAATATTAGCTTTAGTAATTGGTTTTGCAATTTAGTACAATATTTACTACACAATTTATTCCAGTCCATCCTGTTTTGATCGACCGTCGCAGAGAATTTACTATAAAAGTTATTTCTTTGTTAGCTATTGTCTGATTCGTGGCTAATTCGTTAGTATAATACATTATCAGTTTATATATTTGCTATATAAGTAGTATAATACTGGTAGTATTATAGAAAATCTATATTTTATTGTATTTCATAGAGTCCAAAACTATGATGAACAATATTTACTACACAATTTATTCCAGTCCATCCTGTTTTGATCGACCGTCGCAGAGAATTTACTATAAAAGTTATTTCTTTGTTGGCGATTGTCTGATTCGTGGCTAGCTCGTTAGTGTAATGGCTGTATTAATTACTGGAATGGTGGTGACCCCGGTCCCAGATTAACGAACTCCGTCTATATATGGAAGCTATTATAAGCATTATATTATTTCATTATGGAATTAAAGAGAATTTTATACAGTAATGAAAATGTGTGGTTTGGTTGCGATGTAAGAATCCTTACTAATCCTACTTCCTATCATAGTTGCCAATAATAAACGTGGAAGTATAATACGGATGTATGGATGAATGTTTATTATTCTTTCATGCAAAAATTACTTAATTGATTTAGACGAATATTTTTTATTTATTTGTTTGTTTATTTATACTTTTACGTATATTAAAATATGTCTACAGAGCGGAATTAATGCCTGATGGCATTCTCTACCAGTCAACCGTTTCGCTAAACAGTAAGAGTAAATGGCGGTGCATTGATTTAACAAAAATAATTTGTTTATAAATAAATATTTTGAGAGATAATAACATCAATATTTAAGATAAATGAACTTAATTAATTAATTTTGTATATGAGTAGGTTTTTTCTTTATTGTAAGGGATGGAAACGAGCAGACGATCTACCTGATGGGAAACGGTTACCGTCGTCTATGAATATTTGTAATACGAAGGGAGTTGCTTGTGTATTGCAGGCTTTTTAAATGTTCGTAGGCACGTTTATTGAAATTCAATATATTGTAGTGCAAGTTTACATTATATTCTAACATATAGAATATTTAATATACTGATTCATGCGTGGAAAGTTGCAGTATATAGCTGGTATTAAAACGCGATCGTGACTATGTTTTGTTTCTTACCTCATGACAGTTTAACCAATCGTCATGAAGGTAAATACACACTTAGTCATTTAAGATGAACAGAAATTTAGCTATAGTCTAGCCGTATACATAATTTTGTTAAAATCCGTTCAGTAGTTATTGCGTGAAAGAGTAATAAACATTCATTCATCCATCGTCACAAATTTTTGCATTTATAATATTAATTGGATAAGAAAATGAGTTTGTTTGTTACTTTTAGTTCCTTAATTGATCAACCAATTGTTAGGAAAGAAACACATCTAGTATTTGGGATTGACATGGTCATACGCTATTTTATCCACATCTCGTTCACGCGAACGGAGTCGCACGTAAAAACAAGTGGTCTATTAAATTACTGAACGATCAAATCAGTTAAGCCGTTTAAACAATAAACAACTGAACATCTTTATAAACTTTCACATTTACAACATTAGAAGGATTTTGAGGGAAGTAACATTACAAACGGGCGCTGTCCGATTGCGAAGAACTCCGAAGTTAAGTGTTGTTGGCTGTTTGATCTCGTCCTAGTCCTGATCAAATAACCATCGGCCCCGGACTTCAAAGTTCCTATCAATATTAAATATATTTTGAAAGAAGCATGTACTGTTACAAAATGGGAGAAGACTGATTGCAAAGGATTATAAGGTCCAGAACCAGCTGTAAGTTGTTAAGTCCCGATTGTGTATTTAAAATATGTGTAAATAATGCGAAAGTTTCAAATTAACCATGATACTATGAAACCTTTATTGTATAATGTTAGTTAATTTAAAAATATTATGTTTTAAAATATGTATAGGGATGCCTGGAAGAAATCTCTTTTAGAGATAAGTTCGCTTTTGCTTTGTTATTAACTTGTTGCGATTACATACATACATACATATCTGTCACGCCTGTCTCCCATTAGGGTAGGCAGAAACAATGGAACGCCACATGCTTCGATTCAAACAAACCTCTTTTGCTTCTTCCACATTCATCATCTTGTCATACATGCTCGTCGGTTACGGGTACTTTTGCGATTACTGTATGTTTTAATGCAATTATATATATATATATATATATATATATATATATATATATATATATATATATATATATATATATATATATATATTACAAACTTTTTCATTTTTCAAACCGATATGACATCATAACCTTCAAAAAAGCATAATATCAATATATTTCTTTTTAAAAGGCCGGCAGCACATTTACAATGCCTCTGGTGTTGAGGTTGAGTGTGATAGGCAGCCATAGTCACTTAACATTAGCTGAGCCGCATGCTTGTTTGCCCCCTTGTGTTATACAAAAAAAAAAGAAACTGTAAATATGAAAAAAAAAATACACCCGTGCGAATTTTTTTTTCCAGGACAGGGCGGACAGCTAGTTCATAATATCTGTAACGATTAGTAAGTGTGATTGTATTGAACACTTATATTATCATATATAAAGTATAATAAGATGCAATAATAAGGAACGTGTTAGAAGTCAATTATTTATATTCCTATACCAAGTGTTTACAAAATAAATTTGAGCCAACGAGCCTACAGAAGCGAGAAAGGAAAAAAAAAATGGAAAACAACTTGTTTTTTCTACTCTTCACATTATGCAGATTCGTCCTCACGAATTACTTTTTTAAGCAATAAACAGAGTAGGATGTCGTATAAGAATCTTCGCCTAGAGGAATGGAGTAGACGCGGCGTAAACTCAAGTCATAAACTGAGAGTTGAGTTTTGACAAAGTTTGAATAACATCGCGTAAAATTTGCTGTAAAGCACAATTCTGTTTCATATTTTCCAAGTAATGTGTGTGTCTGTGTGGTTAGGTCTAATGCGAAATGAGAGCTAGGGTAGGTATACTAGCAAAATTTTACTATAAACTAAAGTATTTGGCGTGTCGTAAACTTTTGTTAAAGATTTCTTTATAAAAATTTTAAAGCATCAATATTATGATTAATTAAATTTTTTTGTTCTAACTGTTTATGCTGCTAGCCGCAGATGGCCTTTACAGCTTCATCGAACGCGTATACAGGGGCGACGGAAGACGGCACTCCAAGCCTGCGAGAGGGGAGCGATAGAGGCGTCAGCTCTTACTTATGGACTATGGCGTTGCGTCTAAGGGTGCCAGAGTGGCTCTGACCTCGGCTTAGGCCACCGCACTTCGATCCCCGTCGAGGGACAGCGAAGGGTCTTGAAATAGTTTATATAAATATTGTTCTAAGAAAAAAAGAAAGCTTGGTAGGGAGGAGTGAGATGTTTTTGTTCAGGTAAACTTAGATTTAAGCATTTTTGAATAGTAATTTTTCATTTTTTACTTACTTATATTACATTGTCTGCTTAATTGTTGTGAGCATATTGTTGATGTGTCTTTAATAAATAATTTAGTTAATTAATAAAAACAAATTGTGTGAAGAGAAAATCTCTTTTTTAGACTTAGCATTACAAAGGGACTTCCTTATCCATTGAGCAATTGTAAAATCATATCTTCAGTATGCAAAATCACAGTGTTGTTTTAAAGAGAAAAAAGTACAGTGACGCGACGCGTGATAATCTACGCAACAACGCAGCAGTGTTTCTTTGAAGACATCAACAAAAGCCTAACTGTAGTTGCCAACCCGTTTGCTAAGCGTGGCAACTACTGACAAAATGCCCCTGTGAGGGAAATGAGGGAAGCCTATTTAGTAGCGGACAGTTAACGGTTGATATGAATGATGAATGAATGAACACGATAAAGTCCTGAATTACTAGAAAGCAATAATTAAATAAAATTTTACTAATACCACAAGTTAAGCAATTTATTACGTATTCAGATTGGCACAGAAATTAATTCACTTGGACGCTAACATCTCATCTTAATATACTCGCTATGATATTACTCGCTCAAAACTTATCGCTTGTACCACTGTTTGTCCAAAGGGCGGGACAGTGATAATGGTTATGGCAAAAGTTCGCTGTTTTAACGGCCGTATTCTGTAGCGGCCGCGCGGAACGACTGTGACGTCACTAGACAATTTGTTCTGAATGACTGTTGGACCGATTTGTTATAGTCTGAGATCTAGTAACATAAACACGGGTACCTACCTAACCAATGTTAAGTGGGAGAAAGGGACTGTTAATAATGGGGAGGTTAGACCCCATTGCTATCAATACACCCTATCAGGTCGACCTCCACGCGGTCCCCCTTTGGAAACCATCGTGACTAATTTATCGTTGAATTCGTCACGATGGGTTAACTGACTTGCCTTTTCATTTTCACCTATCACCCCTCACTGGTGCCCCGCCAGTGTATACCGATAGCGGAAGCAAGGTTACCATTCCATTATCATCCATTAAAAAAACAATATTAAGTAATATAGCGACGTATTCTCAGTGCAGTTCAGATTAACATTATATTATTTAGGACACACACATTTAGGACAATAGTTTGCTGAGATTTCAATATATATATAATTTATATATATATTTCAATTACAATAGATAAACTACCTATTTACAGTTCTTTACTCTCTCTAAGTAAATCAATGGCAAGTGCGATCAGATAAACACTGCATAGTGCAAGCATTTACGTTATGTGCTTGTGAATTTAATTTATATTGTTAATTTAGTAATGCTCTTCGAAGTACATATACTATTGCACACGATCACTTTAATTGTTTACATTTTACATTTATAATAAGAATGCCTATTCTTTCTACATGATTATTGTATTACTAGGGTTAGTTTTAAGTATGACAGATTTTTTTTTATATCTATGCACTCACCTTTACTGTTACCCTTTTAACGCGTTTGTTTTATATTGCGTAATTATGCGTAGAGAGCTATTATTAGCTATCTATTTCTTATTCTAATTTATAATTACTGTTATTGTTGACAAAACTGTTAGTTTTTCTATATTTAATAAATGTATAAAATTTGTCATAATTATATTTGAAATTCCTGATAAAATATATATATAATAAGTGCGATTGGGGCGATCGCGATGTGGCTCCTCCTGGAAATCATTATAGTTAATTTTTTTTAAATTCATCACAATGAGCTAACTGACGCGCTTTCATCTTCACCGGTCATTCTTCACAGGTATTTCATGAGCGTCTATCGATAGCGCAGATGGAGTTTTTACTCCACTTTATCCCATAAAAAAAGCACGGCTATTATACGAGAACATTTACCATGAAATTTCACATCCATAACGGCCATTAATCTCTGCACGTTGTCATGGTGACTTTTGTGTCACGAGATCTTAATCTATCTCATTCCTCTCAAGATCGGATGTTATTGCGAGTTCTCACTTCTCGAGAACTTCGCAATGAGTGTATTTCATGATATAGGCCCGGGGCGAGGGTGATGGCGGACATGGAAAACTTCAGTAATACTTAATTGCAAAGATTGTTAAAAAAAAATTAAGTACGAGTCAACTTCGTAACTGGAAGTATAAGAAAATACTCATGGGGATATGCCATTGAGTATCAAACTTCGTAGAATTTGAATGTAAGAAATGCGTTCAAATTGCTTTTTTAATAATAAAATTTTCAATTTACGATAATTAAAAAATACATAAAAATTATGATAAAATGGTGCTTAATGCCTTCAGGGCACTGTTGGGGCTATCTCGTCGCTTTAGTGCGTCGCACATGTTTGCACGAGAGCGTACGGATGATTTTTACGTAATACCGCGCAAACGAATTGTTTCGCCATTGGGTAGGGTGCGTGTTAGCTCAAACAGTGTCCTGAAGACAATTGCTGATAAAATGGACTGTTCCATTCCAAACTATTGTGTGGGACAGGTTATCAATGCAAGAACGTCATGACCGCTCATTTATTAACATAGGTTAAGTCAATTTATAACTAACAAAATGGGCCTTATGTAGTCTGAGTAAATAAATAAATATTATTATTATTATTAATTGGAGTTAAAAATAACTGAATATAATTAGATTGGCTGTATGGTTTCGGCATAGAATAGGCCACCACTTCCTTTTCCGTGGGTGTCGTAAGAGGCGACTAAGGGCACATAATGGTAGAGGGATGGGCAGCAGCGTCCCTCTTAAAACATCTCCAAAGCCTAACTGCGATTGCCAATCCGCCTGCCAATCATGACAACTACTGGCAAACCCCCCCCCCTCCCTTACGTTCTTACGAGGTTTACGTTCAGTAGTGGACTGCTAAAGGCTGGTATGATGCTGATATTTAAATTATTGTAATTGTGCTTATGACTTTATATGAAATAAAAAAAAAAAAAACAGTGAAAGAAAGATTCAGATAAGGTTCTTATTATTGCATCCTTTATTCTAATTCACACTCGTATATATGTAAATAGGATTTTTCATCATTTTAAAGAAAGTAGGCAATTGTTTGAAGAGTAAAGCGGTATAAATTGTCTTTTATTTACTAAATGCATGCAAATATAATGTACGAAAATAACACTTTCGTACCCAGTTCACAAAATCCCTCACTTTATTCCTCGAAACACAATCTGTAGAACGCAGATGAGGTGCGTCACTCTGCGACGTTGTTCTAAACTTTAGACTTTAGATTGGAGCAATGAATCGTCGCTAATGAGCTTCTTTGCTGGCGGTTTCTACTCGGGAATGCATACCTCGTGAAGTAGGTTAACTGTCTTCGTATAAATAACATAGGCACTTCCATTGTCAGATAACGCCAATGTAAACACGAAGTGCATGTAGTGCTGACTAGTTAATAGGATTTTACTTTAGGATTTCACTTTGTAAGTTATATTAATTGAAAGTGGAAGGAATTCAGTATCGAGGAAGGTTTAAAACGTCTTATCATGATTTTTTTGATAAGTAAAAATAAAATGATATACCTTATTATCATATTCTGATAAGAAATAATTGATGAGAATGTAATAAAGAAACTTAGCCAATTGTAAAAAATAAGTACGATGGTAGCTCTTCAGTGAGATGGTGGGTGTTGGCGACAGATCTCTTTTTATATAAGTTTACCTTTTTAGATTTATATTTTAATATTTTGAATATGTCTTTTGACAACGTTTTTGTTTTCTTACTTGATTGACATATTGTATAGTGGGTTGTATTATTGGAAACACCTGTACTATTTAAGGGAGGAGACTGATAGCCATGATGTATATAATTATGATGTATGTATGAATTTAGTTGAACGGATGCACAGGAGTTAGAGGGACGTATTTTTAGATACAATTTACTTTAATATACTATATTTACAGCTAAAACATACCGCGTTCATAATGAACTTATTCTGATTTATAGGAACAACGCGTAGTTACATTACATTATACCTACTTCAATGGGCACAACCTACATCAAACAAATGCTGCCTTCTGGTGCGTTATTGACTCAAGTGATCGGGACGCTTCAAGCGCAGTTGTGCTCATGTACCGTGAGCGAGTATCCACTACATGTCATGAGCGTTGTCAGGCATTGTTATACGTTGCATGTAGTGTGCCTTCAGACGCAATAAGTTCCAAGTGCCCACATATGCTGAAGTTATAAGACATTACATTTATACCAAAAGTCTTCAAAACAGTATACATATTCATAAGGCTTTTGGCCACAACAGAATATCAGTGTTTTGTTCTTTTAAGGGCAAAGCAATAGACTGAGTCGTGACTACTTTATGTTACTGTGACACAGTCACGAATAGAAAAATTATGTTTCTTCTTTTATATATTTTCCTTTTACTTTTTTTTTTGTTTATTTATTGTTTTATTAATTTTTTTTGCGTATGTATCTATAGCGGTTGTTATTTGTTGTGCTATAGGTAATGCTAATAAATAATATATCTATCTATCTATATTATCGTTTAGTACAGCGACTTTTGTTGTTTGTCTGTATATCAGAAAGGGATTTATTGTAAGAATAGTTATGAGTTCATATGATCGGATTGCTTCGAGCGCAATTGTGCTCATGTAATGTGAGCGAGTATTCACTACATGTCATGAGCGTTGCCAGGCATTGTTATACGTTGCATATAGTGTGCCTTTAGACGCAATAAGTCCTAAGTATATACTAGTATAATGAAGTTAAATTACAAAATACAATAAATTGTGTTGAGTGTTTAAAATAGTTACGTTTTAATACAAATTTTATTGATATATTAGACGCAATTTAGCAATAAAATTAATCTATTTTGTATTAATCTACTTCATAATGGATTTACCGAGAGGATAGTTAATTCATAGTAATAATAATAATTCAAGTAATTGGAATGCTTCGCAGATTAGTGAAGTTGTGCACATGTACCGTAAGTGAGTATCCACTACATGTCATGTGCATTGTTAGATATTGTTATATATCACGGCACCTTCCATGAAATAAATTTTAAGTTTATAATATACTAAAGTTTAATAAATACTATAAACGATAATAGTCTTAGTAAATACTTAGACCGAGTGTCAAACGTAGCTTGAACTATTTGATTTATACATTGTTATAAAATAGTCAAGAAATAAGTGAACACAAAGTCGAACTGAGTCCTGAGTACAATGCTTTCTTTAAAAACGTATTCAAAACAAGAACACTCCACAACAAAGCTCACAAGTTTCTTGCAAACTCATTCCTTTAAAAATGACATATGATCGATACAGAATAAGTGGCCAAGGTCTCTCATGCGCTGCCATTCCTGGAGTCTACAGCGAATAGTATAATTTCATTACCATATTTCGGTCTTCAAACCAAAATACAGTCATGAAAGCACAGCTGCCTCCTGGCAGAAATACGAATGGGAAGCAAATGACGTTGTATCAAATCTCTCTCTGGTATACTATCTATACCACTAATATAAAGAGGAAAAATTTGTTTTTTTTTTTTGTATGTTCCTTTGTTTGTAATAAATAAAGTTAACAACTACTGAAATGATTTTAAAAATTCATGCTCTAGACACTCTAGAGTTGAGGTTCTTCGAGATACTACACCCTGTATTTAGGTTTCAGTGTTAGTAACACACACGTGACACCCCTACTATTGGCTACATTGGCCATTGGCTACAATGATCTTTTACCATCAAACGGACTGTATGTTTATTTGCATCGTTTTAGTATAAAAATTTTTGCTAGTATTAGTTAAAACTAGTTAAAAGCCGATATGATATGATGATCTATCTACCCGTGTGGACCCGGGCGGATCGCTAGTATAAAATGTACTCGTATAAAAGAATGCAATATCAAGTTTTCTTGAAACTTTATCGCTTAAATCACGGTATTCAGAGTTATTATCTCGTATCCCGTGACAAAAGGTTTTGAATAAGTGAGATCAGCTATCCAGTTACTGACTTTATATTTTCTGACACAAACTTTATAATTATTCTAGCTGTTACTCCGCTTCCCTGTTTTGAACTTAATTATGGTTATGAACTGAAATAGATTTAACGAAGGTAGTCTAGAGAATTTCAACACCAGATGGCGTCTACTATAATAATACTAGTAGTATTGTTTTATATCAAAGATTACTTAAGTAATAATAATACCAGATAGTCGATACCTCTGTCCCATTCGTGTTTTAGTTGTGTTCGGTTTGAAGGGTGGGATATGGCGTGAAATACAGAGGAATAACACCTGAGTTCTCAGGAATGGCGACGCATGGGAAGAATCATGGGCGAAACAGTATACTCTGTTATGTCCATGGTACGCTCATGTCTATAGGCGACGGTTACCACTATACATGAGGTGGGCCGTCAGCTTGTTTGCTATTCTAAGTTGTATAAAAAAAAATTGTTTTCAATCAATCAACTAGGATATGGCAGTGACATCTCAGGGTACGGAGGCGGAACCTTAGTTGCCTAATAAGCGTCATACTGTTTATGTATATTCACTTACCATCATCATCTTTCTGCCCTTATTCCAGTGTTTTGATCTATATTACTAAAGGTTTTGACACTTAACTTTACGACCGGTCGCCTACCACAACTTCAACCGCCTTGTATTTACATTTGTTGTAGGAGGGGGGGGGGGAGATTGCTAGTAATGAGTTAGTTAAGTCCCCATTGCTATCAATCAATCAATCATATCAGGTCGACCTCCACGCGGTCCCTAATTTATCGTTGAATTCGGTACAATGGGCTGAAAGACCTGCCTTTTCATCCTCATCTATCACCTCTCACTGGTACCCCGCGTATCGTTATACACTGGTACCCCAGTGTATACCGATAGCGCAGGCGGGGTTACCATGCTATTTTCACCCTTTAAAAAATACATTTGTTGGTAGCGTGAAAGGAAATCGATTAAGAAAAAAAGGAAGGGGACTTTGGAGTGAGTAAAACAAGTGGGCAAAAATAAACTTGATCATCTGTCTGTTGACAGACAGACATGACTGTCTTTGTTACAATTGAAGTCAGCTTTTAATATGGCATAAATTTTTTTATTATTATACCTGTAGCTTATTATTTGTTTCCAGATTCGTGGAACTAAACACTTTTTATACTTTACCACTGATATAGCGGATGGCCCATCGATCCTGTTCTAGGAGTCATAAATCCTCGACGCTTGCTTGTTACACTAGACACAACAGCGATTAATACCGCCGTTAAACTAACGATAGGCCGTTTGTTACATAGATATTGCGGTATCGGTACGATGCATAATGTTTTGAGTTGGACTGATGTGTAGGTACACGCTATTTATAGGTTTAGCTCGCTTAGGTACGAATCATAGATAATTGTATTGTAAATTGTATATATGTAAGTTACACTGGACACGTTAAAAGATTTATAATACGTAATAATTAGATAATTTGTAATGTTACAAATTTTTTTTTTACATTTTTTTCTATTATGCAACTTAGAATGGTAACGTTCTACTTGATGAAAATAATTTAATACTATAAATTTTATTACTCTATTTATACCATCTAGTTATGCGGTCCCGGCATAGAATAGGCCACCCCTTCCTTTCCCGTGGGTTTCGTAAGAGCCGATTAAGGAAGGGCGAGGGATAGGCAGTTGCGTCCCACTTAAAACATATTTAAAGCTTAACTGCGGTTACAAACTGCCTGCCAAGTACGTAAACTACTGGCAAAAAACCCCCAAAGAGGAAGTTTATGTTCAGCAGTGGACAGTCAAAGGCTGACATGATGATGATGTAAATAAAATTATAGTTTTAACCAAGACTACTTATAAAAACAATGATTTGTAACCGTTTCTAATCACTGTTTTGTTTGAGAGCAATACCACAAATATTCTACGGAAAGAAAGATAGAATTTGTGTTTAATTTGTTAGTTTTTTAAATCAAATAATACTAATAGTATAAAACATTACGGCCTATATTCAGCAGTGAACATTTAACAGTTGATAAGATGGTGATGATGAATTTACAGGGTACAGAGGAATAACATCTCAGTCCTCAGGGACGGTAACGCATGGGGGGTATCATGGGCGAAACAGTATACTTTGTTATGTCCATGGTACTGCTCATGTCTATAGTCGACGATTAGCACTTTCCATCAGGTGGGCCGGCAGCTTGTTTGCCATTCTAAGTTGTATAAAAAATGTTATAAACAAGGATGGCCATCCGACGAAACTCCAGCAAGCTGGAGGCAAACACATTTAATTGTGGATACCGGCTTAAAACTTCATTATCTCATTATTGTGGACATTTCAACAAATCAATTTATATTTCGATTGATTCTATTTTAAATTCATGTATACGGGCTCCATAGGAATATCGAATCGTAACGCCAGGCCCACCAGAACTCGAATTTAGATTGTAGCGAACCATAAATTTGCAAAAAAACGACATAAACTTTGTTGTTATGGTGCAAAGCGTAGACAAAGATTTACATTTTTTGTACAACAATGGCCTATTTACAATTCTGTCGGGTCTCTGTCAAAATCGTTTTAGAATTTAGACAACGAATTATGGAGGGAATGGCAAGTAAATCAAATTATTATAATAAAAATGACAATTTATTTAATACGAGGTCACTTGTCAATGTGAAAGAAACTAAATTATAAATGCGAAATGATGTAAGGATGGATAAATGGAGATCAAGGCAAAAAATTATAAAATGTGGTAACATTTATTGAGAAGATTTAAAAATTAAAAAAAAATATATTAAAATGAAAAGGTATCTTAGAACAGATATAAATAAATATTAATCCTATTAATATATAAATAAGTTTTAACTGGATCGATGGCTGGATGTTTATTCTCACGTATGCAAAAAACTTGACGGAAAGTGGTCGTTGCCTATAGACATGAGCAGTACCATGGCCATAATACACTGTTTCGCCCGCATTTGCCATAATTTATTCCTCTGTACCCTGTAAATCATATTTTACCCTTCAAACCGAAACATAGCCAAGCAAACACAATTGCTTCACGGTTGAAACACGAATGGGACAGAGGTACCCAAGCAAACGAATTTTGTACAAAATCTCCTTCTGGTATTACGCACATAAAATCTCTAAAAAGTAATATTTAAGAACTTATAGATATATCTATCATGGTTAGATAGATGTCTTCAGAAATCTATTCAATCAGAATGCGTGCACATGTATATACGAGTACATGATGCAATCCGGTCATAAACTAAGCAGCATTTAATACTTTACCTATATACAAACCCTATAGGTACATTTTCCTTTCAGGTTCTCAAGGTTGACTGGAAGAAATCCTTTTAAGGGACAAGTCCACCTGTATAAATTTTTGATATTATCTAATATTTATATTAAAAGTCAATATAAAAAATGTATAAATAAATTAAAAAATAGAGTTAGCTTCCGGTAATAAAGAAATTATACAATATTTAATATGTCAATATTAAACACATGTTTAAATTTATTTCTGGTTTTTAAAACGAGGTATGTCTTCTACTATTAACTATCTCTAGGTCTAGAGTTTTATATTCATTTAATAATATTTATTCTTATGTCAAATTGACAGTAATAAAAATTAATACCTAAGTAAACAGATACGTACCTACAAGGTATTATACAATATTTAATATGTCAATATTAAACACATGTTTAAATTTATTTCTGGTTTTTAAAACGAGGTATGTCTTCTACTATTAACTATCTCTAGGTCTAGAGTTTTATATTCATTTAATAATATTTATTCTTATGTCAAATTGACAGTAATAAAAATTAATACCTAAGTAAACAGATACGTACCTACAAGGTACGTATCTGTTTACTTGTAATGTTGTCGCGTCGCAAAAATAAATTTAAATGTGTATAAAAATGCGAAATTTAAATATTAATTATAATTCCTGTTTAATTTACTTGCAATTTTATTCGTGTCAAGATGCATACAATATAGAAACAGCATCAAACTATTCATCATTTCAGCCGTTAACTGTCCATTGCTGAACATGAGACTTCCCCATAAGGGGGAGGGGGATTTTCCAGCAGTTGCTACGATTGGTAGGCGTGTTGGTAACCACAGTTAGGCTTTTAAAGATATTTCAAGAGGGACCCATGCCTCTGTTATTAAGCTCCCTTAATCGCCTGTTACGACACCCACGGGAAAGGAAGGTTTTTTTTTATACAACTTAGAATGGCAAACAAGCTGACGGTCCTTCAAACCGAAACACAGCCATGCAAACATAACTGTTGCACGGTTGAAACACGATTTTTCGTTCACGGTTATTCGTGTCAAAATACATAAAATATAGAAACAGCATCAAACTGTTCATAATTTCAGTCGTTAATTATCCACTGCTGAACATAAGCCTTACCCGTAAGGGGAGCTTTGCCAGTAGTTGCTAAGCTTGGCTTGGTTAACCTTTTAGTGATGTTTTATTAGAGATTCATCCCTCTACCATTAAGATAAGTCTCTTAGTTATCTCTTACGACACCCACAGGAAAGGAAGGGGTGGCCTATTCTATTCCGAGACCAAACCGCATCGAACTATTGAATTTTACAAATTTTCCAATATTAATGTACGTATGCAATGCATGGCTGTAGACTTCAAATGTAAGCAGTTAAATTATGGCCAGCAATAAAATAATAATTGACTTTTTTTTCGTAATAATGCATAAAACATATTTAAAGTAATACACGAACTGCTTTTGAAATTATAACGATATGAACCACATGTCACACGGGCGGTTATAAAAAACCGCCTGTCGCGTTAATGGCTAGTTAATGTACGTGCCACTTGATTTGTGGACACGCAAATGTTAATAAACTGTTTTATTTAAATAATGTAATCTGAATTTCCTGATTTGATTCCTTATAATTCTTACTAGTAAATATTTGCGTATGTTTTTTTTTAACACGAGCGTTTTTTTATTAGATATATTTATTGCACCAAATAGCTAGCACCTTTTTCTTTATTTTTCTACACATAGGTTGTCTAGAGAAGATTTTTTTTTGCTTTAGAGACAAGACCGCCTTTTGTACTTCATATGTGTAACATATATTGTATAATTGTAATATATGTAATTGTTTTGTATTGTTCTTTAAGCGGTGCAATAAAGAGTAAATAAATAAATATTTTTTTTTGTTATCTCTTGATGTGTATCGGCACGTACAATCGTAAAGAAATTTAGTGCCTGATGGAAAGTGGTAGCCGTTGCATATAGACATGAACAGTGAAGTAAAGTAAATTAATTAAAAAAAAAATGTTTGTTAGCACGTTTTAGTCATTACCAGTAAATATATGAATTAAGTACGTAGTATTTATATTATTACTAACATTTTCCCGCGACTTAGTCTGTGTATCTGGAAACAAAAATAGCCATATCCTACTTCATCTCATATAGATAGATACATAGATACTCTTTATTGTTTACTCCAAAAGATTACAATAGTAAACTTATTATAAATATAAATAATTATAAGAAATAATCGCAATGAGAAAACAATGGGCGACCTTATCGCTAAGAGCGATCTCTTCCAGGCAACCTTTGGATGGAGAGGAGTAATTATAAACAATTTGGTGGGAGGCACGATGAAAAATTTTGTTAGTTCTAAATATGGGAGATGTGATACATATAATAATATAGTACGTGTATACCAAATTTCTTATTGATATGTGAAGCCATTAAGGCACTATAAGAAAACAAACAAACTCACTCTGTATTAATTTATCACTATCAGTCATAATTTCTTTGATCATTTCCCCCATATTCATCATAACTTTTATAATATCATTTAAATCAATATATATATATATATATATATATATATATATATATATATATATATATATATATATATATATATATATATATATATATATATATATATATATATATATATATATAGTCCTTTTCTTTTTACAATCATCATCATTTCAGCCCTTATTCGTCCACTGCTGGACATAAGCCTCCCATAGACTGCCATAAATAACGGTCCTGAGCCACCTTCATCCACTGACTTCCTGCAATGCATTTTAAGTCGTCACTCCATCTAGTGGGAGCTCGTCATACACTGCGTTCACGTTTTATCTTTTTACAATACAGGGTGCAAATAAGCATGTGGCTTACCTGATGTTTTTTTAATGGATGATAATGGAATGGGAATCCTGTTTACTGTACTAACGGTAAACGCCGGCGATACACCAGTGAGGGATATAAGATGACAATGTAAAGGTAGGTCAGTTAGCCCATAGTAACAAATACATCTGGAACAGCTCGATGGTTTCCAGGAGGGACCACGTGAAAATCGACCTGATAGGGTACATTGCTAGCAATGGAACTAGTAGTCCACATTACTAACGATCTGTTCTTCCCTCCACCTGATGTTAAGTGAGAAACCGCCGCCCATGAGTACCCGCAATAATATAGGAATTGCAGGTGTGGGGAAGTTGGTTCCAAAGCGTGGTTGAGTATGGGAGAAAGTGCTTTGAAAAACGCACGGTGGATAACCGTCGCTCATCGAGATAGTTATGATAAAACTTTAGTCTGTGACGGGTTGTACTTTGGGAAAAATCAACAACAGGTATCAATCCGAACAATTTCTTAGAAATCTCATTATACGTAGATAAATATAGATAGATTTAGTTTTGAAAAAGTTAGCTTTCTCTTTTATTGCGACATTATAACGATGAAAAAGAAGCGATGTAATAGTCTAAGTTCCATAAAAGTTGTATAAACAAGCTGACGGATCACGTGATGGAAAGTGGTAATTGTCACCTATGAATATGAAGTATTATGTTCCTCATGGTACCCTTCATATGTTTCCATTCCTGAGGACTCAGATAATATAGCTGTGCATTCTGTTATTTCATAGCTATATCCCACGTTTCAGACTAAAACAGCCATGCAAATACAACTGCTTCATGGTAGAAATACGAATGGGATAGAGGTACCCAAGCATACAACTTATGAACAAAATCTTTCTCTGGTTTTAAAGTCATTCCACAATTATTAATATAATTCATGTCGATAGTTAAGCAAATGTACTCATATTACGAATTCGTAACATTTAAGAACAATATATATACATATATATATTATGTACTGAATGTATTTATGTATATATTTATTTATATTAACTTTACGAAAGCGAATTAAACTAGTTTCGGATTTTGATATTTGATTCGATATATTTAGCTCTAATTTAAATTTAATATAGTTCTCATGCATTCTACAATACATTAAAATACGCTCAGTGAATTTGATTTTGGAATTACATTTGCAACGAACGCGCCGATACACTACGTATATTTCTACTGCAAATAGGTTCCGGTCATCGAAACGTGATCCCGTCCAAATTAGGCCCGTTCGTGCACCAAGTCACGGTGAATGAAACGAGCTTCATGCATTGAAACGGAATAATATGTATGACGAGTCATAGAGACTCTATTTGTACATGTACAGTCGGCTACATTTAGATATTACTTGTAAAGTCTGTCAACACTTACACAAGACACAATTTCAGTCAAGTACCCTATCTATATCTCTATGACAATATTTATTTACTTTGGAATGTATATATATATATATATATATATAATGAGTCACAGAGGCTCTGTTAGTATATATATATATATAGTCAGCTATATATAGATTTTGCTTGTTAATATTACCAGAAAAATAAAATTTCAGTTTGGTACTCTATCGCTATTTTTAAGATCATTCTTTGAAACAAAATTAGGTATATGAGTATGTATAACGAGTTACAGAGACCCTTTTTAACTATGTATACTCATCTACATATATTTTACTTGTAAAGCTGTAAATACACCATTTTAATTAAACACGTTGTCGCTATAAACTATGTTTTGTTGTAATAATTCAACATAGCCAATTTTCTTACCATACATCTTAAGAAAGCAGTTTGTAGATTTGCATTAACCTCGCTCCCTAGCCTTATAAATGAGATTTGGCGTCCCTTTTATCCACTGCAGTACTGTTGTAGAAAACAAAATCCTTTTTTTTATTTAAAAATTTAAGTAATAGTATAAAGTATCAGTATGACTTTTTTTAAATTATTTCTGTGTGTGATATTCTATATTTTTTAATTATATTATGACATTTATTAAATTATATATTTTATAAAACGTCATTTTCGATTTTCACTAATTTATTATAAAATATTATTTTCTTTATGTATAATAATGATTAGTAACATTAGTAAACAATACGAATATATTTTCTTTTTAATTCTGTACACTCTATAGATACAACACTTAGCCTAAATAATTAAAGCCGTATTTCTTGTAAATAAATAATTGGATTTGATTTGATAAAAAATGTAGTACGATTCTGTGACTGACTGTACTTGTAGCTCCATCTAGTAGCAGCTCATCATTAGCAGAGTGTGAGTTGCAGTTATGAATGTGATATACACTGAATTACAATAGGTTACATACTCGTATACTATTTGTATGGAACACGTACAAGCTGTGAATACATATATGTATATGTTTTACACGTCCAATTAAATGTATGTGACATATAAAATGTATATTGTATGTAAAATGAGAGCATGTGGTTAGCATGATTTGTTTTTTAGCATACGATGACGATGACGTATATAAACTTTTTAGATATACCCTTTTTAGTTTATTAATAACAAAAAAGTACCAAATTTGTTCATCTACAAACTATACCGGCCCTCCATCTTAGTGTCACGATATAGAATAGACCACCTATTCTTCACCTGTGGGTGGCGTAAGAGGCGATTAAGGGAACTTATATTCTAGGGATGGGCAGCAGCGTCCCTCTTAAAACATCTCTAAAAGTCTAACTGCAGTTGCTAACCTGACTGCCAAG
Source organism: Galleria mellonella (assembly GCF_026898425.1). NCBI lineage: Eukaryota > Metazoa > Arthropoda > Insecta > Lepidoptera > Pyralidae > Galleria > Galleria mellonella. Next base: position 370,642 of record NW_026442133.1, read on the forward strand.
CGTGGCAACTATTGGCAAATAGCCCTTATCGGGGGGGCTTATGATCAGCGGTGAATAGTTAATGGCTGATATGATGATGAAGATTGTAAAATTATCTACAATAACTAATTAAACTCATTTAGTACTTAATATAATAACAGTAAGCACCATATAAATATACCAATCACCTGAATATTAAGCTAGTATTAGAGGGAGACTTTGTACAAAAGTCGTTTGCTTGGATACCTCAGTCCCATTCGTGTTTCAACCGTGAAGCAGTTGTGTTTGCATGGCTGTGTTTCGGTTTGAAGGGTTGGATATGGCGTGAATTTACAAGGTACAGAGGAATAATACCCGAGTCCTCAGGAATGGCAACGTATGGGGGGTATCATGGGTGACACAGTATACTCTGTTATGTCCATGGTACTGCTCATGTCTATAGGCGCCGGTTACCACTTTCCATCAGGTGGGCCGTCAGCTTGTTTGACATTCTAAGTTGTATGAAAAAAAAAATAGTAAGGAACCAGGAACCCTGTCTAATGACGAACAAGGTCACAACCAAGAACGCCCAGATCTGAGACAGTTTACAATAGTGCGTCTCCCATTTTGGGTCGACCGAGCATTGAACTCGAAACTTTAATATATAAAGCAATGTATCCACAGCTTCGGCACAGGGGTCGTCGAATTAAATTTGCAAACTTGACCTTGACATAAACGGTCAGTTGTCGGTTGATAAGCGAATGCAATTACAAGAACTGCCTCCGGGCAGTAAAACGGTTAGCGTCGGTTAATTATTCATTTATCGTAGCCCGTAGCATAGGGTTTATTTACGATGTGCGTTTAATAGGCGGCTACGAGTGCGGACGCTACGTCGTAGCTATGGCTACGGCGATAAACCCTACGGAATTACGACTTGGGATAGAGATGGGTCACACTTGCGTGTCAAGATTAAGACAGTAGTCAGTAATATATTAATTAATAATTCTGTTGTTAAACATTTCACAAGTAAACACATATAATCATTTTTTATATTTGAAAATAATACAATGGTTTAACTTACGTGTATTTTTATTTATGTGCATTTAATAGGAGCCTACGTGTCTGGACGTTACGTCGTAGCTGTGGCTACGGCGATAAACCCTACGGAATTACGACTTGGGATAGAGATGGGTCACACTTGCGTATTAGATTAAGACAGTAGTCAGTAATATATTAATTAATGATTTTGTTGTTTAAAATTTCACAAGTAAACATAATTTTTTATATGTAAAAACAGTATAAAATAATATAATAACAATATAAGTATATTTAGCCTAATGTGAGTTTAATGAGCAGTTAGAAGTACAGGCACTCTGTCATAGTTTTACTTATGGTGATTAACTTAGTGATTTTATTATTAGTTTTTTTTTATACTTCATCACTTTAATTAAAGATAACTGATTACCAATGATCTCTATTCATACACAAATCTACTGCTTTATTAGTTTCAATAAATTTCGGAGACACTTGACTTCTCCCTTGAATTATACTAAATATTGTTCTTAGACTTTTTTTTATTTACATTCGTATAATAAATTAAATAAATAAATAAATAAATAATGGCTCTAATATTTTTATTGGATCACAGTTGAATATTTTTAATAATTATAATTTAGTTCTTTAAGGTCTTTAACTGGTGCGCGTTGCCAGTGATGTCTTATGGAACCGAAACATGGTCCTATACTATTGCCCGTATCCAAAAGCTTTAAATTACTCAGCGGGTTATGCTCAGAGGTTTTTTGCGTGATTAAATCCGAAATGAAGATGTCCGAAAAAGAACCAAAGGCATCGACATAACCCAAAAGATAAGGAAGCTGAAGTGACCATGAGCTGGTTACATAGCTCGAAGAACTGACAATAAATGGGGAAGAAATGTTCTTGAGTGGTGACCCCTTGACAGGTAAACAGGTGTAGGACGACCCCCCATTAAATGCAGTGACGACCTCAAATGCATTGCAGGGCGTCGTGGATGTAGGCGACTGAGGATCATTCTTCATGGCAGTTTATGGGGAAGGCATAGCCAGCAGTGGACGGATAATGGATGAAATTATGATGATGATAATAATAATGAACTAATTATAATTTGAAATTAATTAATATTTACAGAAAAAATGTACGAGATTATAATTATTTATTAATTAATATATTATTATTCAAATGTTATATGTAAATAAAAAACATAAATAATTTAATTTTGTCAAGCGTGAAACACAAATGATAGATTCGACACGACGAAATAAAAAAGAAATAACCACGAATGCTACGACGCTGAGTTTCTGCGGGAATAAACTCCGCTACGAGATTACGACTTGAGGCGTTACACCGCCGATGTGACTTGAATACGAAGAATTGTGTCACGGTTTATGAGTTTGGTTAGAAAAGGCAATGATAATGTTATTAGTAATTACTAGTTTATACCCGTGACTTTGTCCGTGTGATCAGGATACGTTAAGGCAAAAGTGACATTTTATTCCATTTATTCCTACTATTTTTAATAGTGGAGAATGGAATGGTGACCCCATTTACGCTATTGGTTTACATTGGTAAGGCACCAGTAAGAGATGATAGGTGAGGATGAAAGCAGGTCAGTTAGCCCACCGTGAAAAATTCCACGAGAATTGACCACGATGGTTTCTAGGTGGAACTGCGTGGAGGTTGACCTGACCTTCACGCAGTTTACGCAATGTATTCTACATTGCTACAATATCCCTACTGGTTTTACAATGGTCGGGACAGGTAAAAAATTACACTCTTAATTTTTGAAATTTAAATGATTTTTTTAAATGATTAGGAGTAAAAATGTTATTAAAAATTTCCCACGATAACTAAAGAGTTAAACGCGATAAAACCCACGGGATACAGCTACTATTATATGAAGTTTAACATACATAGAAATTTAAAACCACTATACATAATACATAATTGGCCAGTGAGCGTGTTATCACGGCACTATAGCTGGATGCGTTTGAAACCAGACGCCGAATTGTGCTATCAAATGGTTCGTGTCATTGTTATTAAATTGTAGACATTTCAGAAACAATTTGATACAAAAGTGAACATTCTTGGAAACAGACTTTTAGAATTCGAGTTATGTAATTTCATAATGTGTAGGCTGATGAAAATAGAAATATAAATATATATATATATATATATATATATATATATATATATATATAGAATACCAAATTATCAAAGAAAAAAATTGAAGCAGGCTGGGTATGCACTCACACCTTCTACACTAATTACTTTATATTATTGATAGTAAACAGAGTTACCATAGCTTATGGACGTCTGTAACATCAGACATATGACGCGCCCGTTACTGACCCTTAAGGAACTTTAATACGCCCTTTTTGAAGAATTCCATTCTGTAGTCTCTAGAGAAAGCCTCGGTTGTTGACCTATGTGTGTAAAACACAGTTTATATTGCACGTTATGTTATTGTTCGAGTGACAGGTTACACATTACTAAAAGTATAGAAAAAATACTAAAAGATAAACTACGATACGAACTAGATAAACTACTACTAAAATAATTTAATCACGCAAATTTAGTACGTATACACATATTAATTTATAACGTGAATGATTAGATTAACTTCGATGACAAAAATATCACTCTATCCAGTTCTTTTAGAGTAACAAACTGTCAAAATGTTAGCTGTCAAAATGACAGCTATCAAAATGACAGCTGTCACATTATAATACAACATTAAATATATATATGCTTAAATGAAAAAGAAAATATGGATGACGATGGATAGGTAATCTCGCCTGCGTTAAAGGTATACACTGGCGGGGTACCAGTGAGGAATGATAGATGTCAATGAAAAGACAGGTCAGTTAGCCCATCGTGATGAATACACCTGGAATAGAACACGATGGTTTTTAGGAGGTGCCGCGAAGAAGCCAACCTGAAATCTCTTCTCCCCCCTATTTATAATCACTTTAAGGACTAAAAGTTTTGAACATATCAATTAAAATATATCTGTACCTATTTATATTTAAGCCACTGTGGGGTGGACAGAAAACCGGGTGTTAAAGGCGTCTATCCTTACATATATCACTTACTTCATCTGATTCTGTTACCCAATCTTTTTCTTTATCCGCTTCCCTTTCCAAACCTGTAGAACAAGTAGGGATAAGTGCTCTCATTTATGAAGATAAACTCGATAATGTTTAGGTGGCCGTTTATCACCTGCGTTCAAACAGGCTGCGATCGGCTAACGTGGATTAATAGGTCAGAAGCACGTTCATAAATTAGTGCGGCACGGTAGGACTGTTAAACGAATAATTGATGGTACAAATGGACGGAACCCCCTCACTAAGGCTAAGCAAATTAATTACCCACGTGCTACGGCAAACGTTGCAGATTTAAATTGTATGGAAGAGACATCCGAGTCTGTTATTGGAATGTGTCAGAAAGACAAAAAAATGGCAACCTTAAATGTTTGAATTTAGAACGCGGAATTGTGTATATAATAACATAACGAACTTTTCTAAATTGGCTGTGGACTACGTGTTCTAGAACGTTCGTTAGTTGATTTCTTATAACACGGAATACTAGTTTGAGGATCAGGTGATTGTCGTGATTGTGTTTGATTGATTCTATATAATCATAATATAAGTTATTATGATTAGATAGAAAAATACAATTGTACAGAGAAGCTTTTCTTTTTGAAAATCAATGAGAGTTTTTTTTTAAACTAATATGTGTTTTATTAGTAAGCGTGTGATTTAATATAAATAAAACTTTGTTACTGAATAATGTTTAAGTGGTAACAGTGGTATACAGGTATATATATATATATATATATATATATATATATATATATATATATATATATATATATATATATATATATATAGGTCTAATGTATTTTTTATACCATTCTTGTGGCAAACAAGCATACAGCCCACCTGATGGTAAGTAGTTACCGTAGCCTATGAACACCTGCAATACCAGAGGTATTACGCGTGCGTTGCCGACTTTGAAGAACCTTTACCTTTTTTACCCCCCTTTTGAAGAACCCCATGCTGTAGTCTCTTGGGAAAACCATGTAATATGTCTGTTGAAAATTAGCTAGTGCTAAATTAATATTGTTGCGTTTTATGTTCTTTCCATTACATTTAATTCTGTGGCAACAATGTCGGCAGTTGGTATATATTTATATCTCAAAAATTATAGATGGCTGCACTGTGAGATTTAGGGATCTCGCATGGGGATCCATAGACCCATGGATGTTATTGATTGCACGTATTTTGTTATGACCGTTATTTATCTATTTATATCGTTATTACTGTTATATCAGCCGTTACCTGTCCACTAGGCCTCCCCCATAGATTGCCATAAGGAACGGTTCTGACTCACTCGCTTCCACTGACTTCCTGCTATACATTTAAGGTCGTTACTCCATCTAGTCTCGTTTGCCCATACCGAGTCGCAACTAAAGAACCTGTTTTCCCCATCAGTTGTCGGCTATTCAAGATATCTGATCAACCCATTGCCTCTTCAGCTTGCTTAACCTTCTGACTATATCAGTCACTTTGGTTCTTTTGCGGATATCTTTATATCGGATTTTGTTTTGGAAAGAAACTTCAAGCATAACCCTGTGTACTTTTTTTTATACAATTTAGAATGGCAAACAAGCTGACGGCCCACCTGATGGAAAGTGGTAACCGTCGCCTATAGACATGAACAGACAACCGTTCATACATGGACATAACCATGGATATAACAGAGTATACTGTTCGCCCATGATACCCATTATGCGTTGCCATTCCTGAGGATTCAGGTGTTATTCCTCTGTACCCTGTAAATTCACGCTATATCCCACCCTTCAAACCGAAACAAAGCCATGCAAACACAACTGCTTTACGGTTGAAACACGAACGGAACAGAGGTAGCCAAGCAAACGACTTTTGTGCAAAGTCTTCTTCTGGTAAATCTGCTGTATAGCCAGCTTCATCAATTTATGTAATAAATAATAATTAACAATAATAGAAGTTGCACTGGACATTTACAGCATCATACAGTCAAACTAATACGAGCACGTATAATGGAAAATTGGTAGATACTTCAATTAATAACAATTTATTTAGATTCTACTGAAAATTTAATTTTGATGTCATAAAAAATACTTAATAGTTTTTAAATCAAAATAGGAAGTACGTGCAAAATGTGGTACGTTTACAAGCTAATGTGTGTTAATATAACGTGTTAATATACTATTAAGCAGAACACTTTTTTATTAATCAATTAATCGTTTTGAAAAAATTGCTAGATAATTCTATTGTTGCCATACTTTAGTGAGCTTCAGCATAAACGTTTTATTAAAAGATCACAATGAACAGTCATCAATTTTAGTCAATTAATGTTTCAAAGAAAAATGTCTATCGAAATTCAACGGTTAAAAATAAAAGAAACATTCCGAGTAATAATTACTCGAATACAAATCGACTTCCACTTTATTTGTTCAGTCTCTCGTCTGCAAGGTTTTAGCGAGTCAATGAATTTAAAGTTACTCACAGCCCTGAGTGTAAAGAGTCGAGTGGCAATCCTGACTCCACTGTTTCGTTAGGCGGCTCGCTTTAATGTGACCGCCGGAAGTCGATCTCATCGGGACAGCCTTTTCTTTTGTAATGAGACTTTTTCCTTGACATTAATCCTTCGTGAGGCTCGGTCCAATAACAAATTCTCGGTGCGTACGCGACTTATTTAAAGTAGGCAAGGGCCCTAAATTTTGATTTGATTTTGTAAATACGACCGTTAATTTTTGATTTATAACGATTCGTTATATTTGAAATTTGCTGTTTTGTTAAAATATTGTATTTTTATTATTATGTATTTATGTAATATATGTGTATGGCTGGATGATCTCGGCATAGATTTCTTTCCTAACCCGTGGGCGCCGCAAGAGGCAACAAAAGGAACTTAATAGTCAATGGATGGGCAGCAGCGTCTTTCTTAAAACATCACCAAAGCCTAACTGCAGTTGTCAACCTTCTTGCCAAGCGTAGTAACTATTAACAAAAACATCCTTATGTGGGAGGCCTATGTTTAGCAGTGGCCAATTAACAGCAACTACCTCCCATTAAAGTAGTTTTGCGACGTCCAGTTTTGCGGTCATCTGGAGGAGAAGGCTAAGATAGCTTCCAAAAAGTTAGGAGTGCTCAATAGGGTGAGACGATATTTCATGCCAGAACACCGCCTGAAATTATATAAAGCCCAAGTCAGGCCGCATATGGAATACTGTTCTCACCTGTGGGCAGGAGCGCCACAGTACCAACTCCTTCCGTTAGACCGCATTCAAAGTCGGGCGGCTCGAATTATCGATAGTCAACGCCTTACTGTCCGGCTTGACCCATTGAAACTGCGCAGAGATGTTGCATCTCTGTGCATTTTCTACCGAATTTATCATGGGGAGTGTTCTGAGGAATTGTTCGGATTGATACCTGCTGCTGATTTTCACCACCGTACAACCCGCCACAAACTAAAGTTTCATCCCAATCATCTGGACGAGTGGCGGTCTTCCACCGTGCGTTTTTCAAGGCACTTTCTTCCACGCACAACCATTCTTTGGAATCAACTTCCAGCAGCAGTATTTCCGAACCGATACGACAACATAACCTTCAAGAAAAGAGTATATTCCTTTTTAAAAGGCCGGCAGCACACCTGCAATGCCGCTGGTGTTGTGGGTGATCATGGGCGGCGGTAGTCACTTACCATCAGGTGAGCCGCATGCTCGTTTGCCCCCTGTGTTGTAAAAAAAAAAAAAAAAAAAAAGTAGTTGAAATATATATAGTATAAATATGATAAACATAGCAGAGAGGAGAGAACGATATTAAGTATATTTCGTTAATATATCGATATAATACGTATATATCGTCTACGAATAATGACGAATTGTAAACGTATCCTGAACAATATAAACTACTTGTGTTTCATGCAATATGAATTAATATCATTGATTGTACCGCATAAATAATTCATTTTAATATTAATTATTGGGAAACAACACAATTAATGCACCTAATTATGTGTATAAATTATAAATGATGCGATCGAATGCGAACACAAATTATTTATTAAACAAATATAAATTGATTTACTCCGATCGCTTTCATCACATCAAACGTTGATTGTATTTAATTATTGATGGCAAATATAAATTATTCAGCATATATGTATAAGGATAATTTGTGATTAATTTTTAATTAAATTATCATTAAATAATATATATAATTAATTCCGAAGAGGTCACATGTTGTATAGTTCTTTGCAGCAAATATTAAAAAATATTTTAATGGCTTTTTATAATTCATAGTATTAATTAAATATGTTGGAACAGCGATAATTAAATTAACATTATAAAAGTTGAACATGACTTTTTATTATTGCTTACTAAGCAATAATAAAAAGTTTATTATATTTTCTGTTATTCCTGTCTACGGTCGACTGGTAGATAAAGCCATATGGTGTTAACTTCGCTATTTGCACTTTCTACGTGTATTAAAGTTTAATAAATAAATAAAAAAGCCAGTCAAGTGCGAATCGGACTCGCGCAACGAGGGTTCCGTAGAAATCAAATAAAAAAAAACAAAAAAAAACAACTGCAATAAATTACGCCATGTACAACGAGCCTAATGATTTAGTATAATCAAATATTAAAGCTTCATCATATTATATCAGCCTTAAACTATCCACTGCTGAACATAAGCCTTCCCTTCCCTTAAGCCTTCCATAAGCCTTCCTTGGGGGGTGTTACCAGTAGTTGCCATGCCTGGCAGGCAGATTGGCAACTGCAGTTAGGCCTTAGGGATGTTTTAAGAGAGACACTGCTGCCTATCCCTTGCTCTTCCTTAGTCGCCTCTTACGACACCCATGGGAAAGGAAGAGGTGGCCTATTCTATGACAGGACCACACGTCTAAATACATATATAAGTTAAAACTTACATCTATAAATACATATATAAGTTAAATCTTAAAAAAAACCCTCCTTTCTTCAGTAACTGAGTAGAGAATTAGTGTTCAAAACTCAAATGCACTAACTCCGAAATGCTCCTAGATAGCTATCCCGTCAATTCTCATTTACGTATGAACGGTAACATAAAACGGCAATTTCGAATCGAGGAACAAAGAACAGAGTAGTGTAAAAGCATTGCGAACACAGCCGTACGTGGGTTAATTGACAGATTGAGTGAGACTCGGCTCCGGCACTATGTTGAATCTACAAATATCGTTAGGTAATGAGTGTGAAATCACTGATAGACTCGTGAATAGTGTCGATAGTGCCACTTGCTTTTCGACGTCTAGATTTCTCCTTTGGAAGACCTGTACCGCCATCTGCTGAGTCTATTTTTCTAATTAGAATAAAAACAGTCTTTCAATATGGATCAAATAATACACATTTAGATGCTTTCGTCAAAATCGGTTGAGTGATTTCTCAAGTATCAGTCAAAAATACATTTATTTATTAAAACTTTAATGTAAAATTATATAAGTAAATACGTATGTGACGGATTTAACACCTAACAAAGTTCTCTACTAGACATGAGGCAAGCAGAAAATTTTGTAGGCGGTGCATTTATTACTAGAATAAGTACAAATATTGTTACTACATAAAGATATTTAATGCTGGCTGTTGACACTAAGGTTTTTTAGAACAATGTATTATTTTTAAGTTTGTTCTATGTCAGATTTTTATAAGACATGTCTCGTATTTTTTTCACTAAACTTATTATTTTATATCTCAAATACATATATGTTTTATTGCTGCATCCTGCTATTTACAACAAAACATATTCGTAAAACTTCATTAAAATCGGTTAAGCGCTTTAAGAGAATAACGTGAACTAATATGGGATATAATACGGGATTTTTATATATAATATTAAGATATACTTACTAATGTCTACTCATGGTTTCCTATGGGTGATTCTAAAGATAGATTTATCAACCTACAATTTTTTAACTGTGACTTCGTTCGCGTCCCCGGGATATATTAATCGACCGGGATAAAAAGTGACATGCCCTTCGCCATCGTAAACAATTACTATGTGAATGATAGATTCTATGCAATGTAATGCAAAATACAACAAAGTTGGTGGAGACATTTGTGTTAAATTAACACGACACACAAAAAATACAATGAAGTGATGAACGTTCTTTTCACTTTATCAATTTTCTTCACAATTTTATATATATTCTTTATTGCACAAAAACATACAGTAACAACAATAAGTTAATAACAATGTTAGCAAAGGCGAACTTATCTCTAAAAGAGATTTCTTCCAGTCAACCTAACGCAGTGGCATAGGAAGTAGTGAGTGGGCAGTAGTAGTGCAAGACAGAAATTTAAATAAATATTTACATAAATTATAAATAATTATATATATACACACATACATTCACATATATACATACATACACATACATATACATATACACATACACATACATACACACGTTAAATACAACATATAAATATCAGATACAAGAGAACACAATGATGACAGTCTTCTAATCATTTTTATATTTAAATTAAATTGGAAAGATAGAATGATTTTAATCTTTTTTTGAAGGAACTGCTAGACGGGCTATTCTGAATATTCACGGGAAGTTTATTCCACAGCTGTACAGCACGATATGCAAATGAGTTACCCATAAAATGGGTTTTACAGCTGGGAAGCTTCAGTACCCTGGACTGGTTCAGACAAAGACGTCTAGGTCTGGAAGGAGGAGGTAATAATTGGAACCGGAAACGAAGGTAGGAAGGAGAATTGGGATCATTAAGGATATTAAATTTTCATTATTACCAATAATTATAATTAGATAATTTAACTTTATATAAAATCAACATTCTATATGTAGTACTAAAAATGTAGCTTAACTAGTATTATACTATGTAATGAGGGTTGAGCGCTGTTGTCTGAGTTACAAGTTTTATACCATAGTTCAGACACAGATGTTTAAACTGATTCAAATGTACAAATGAATTTGTATCTACTTTTACTGTAATTTCCAATGCTGAGTTTGTTACAATCATGGTTATGCAATAAAGTTATTATTATTATTAAAGTTCTCCTTATTGGAATTATCCATTCTGAAATGAAAAAAAAAAAAAAAAAAAAACGCTCATATTTTGATGAAAAATATAATATATATATATATATATATAATATAATATATATATATATATATATATATATATATATATATATATATATATATATATATATATATATATATCTATATGTTTATATGTTACACGTGTAACGGGAAAATAATGAACTCACTCGAGCTGCGGTCCGCAGTGTGAGACGAGACGCTGTGACGCAAAGCACAAAATGGCCTCTGAAGAAGACTTTCGATTGAAATTGAAACAATTGTCGGTAATGAGAAAAATGCAGTGAGTCCAATAATTTCCCGGTACATATGTATATAGACATTACAGACATAATTGATATAGATATACCATTCGCGAGATCGCTAGATAAAACGCAATCGCTTCTAATGTCATACGGCATGCGCCATATATCGCGAATGGGGGCACAAGTTTATTTTCAATTCCGACAACAATACGCTGTTTTTCTCGCAAACTACCCACTTAAATATAATGCGGGCGATACCGCGCGAGCGATAGGGTGTTTTTATTCTTTTCGCCAGCGGTTTTAGACACAAGAGGTGGCGATTTGTAAAGCACTAGTTGTAATTGCAATAATATATTTTTATCACGACTTTGAAAACTATTCACTAAAAATTTATTTTAATTTTAATAAATCATAAAGTTTTATGGATATCTCTATTTATATACATAAGACACATTTTTGGACAAGATAATTAGTAAAGTAATAATTATAATCTATTATATACAGGAATATTAAGATTTTTGTTTTATTTTTAAGTCGCTTGAAAATAAAATATATTACTAATTGCTTTATAAGAGACACGACAAATTTAGCATAGGATCTTACTAATAGAAAACCAGACTATAAAACGAGTTTTTGAATAGTTTAGTTCCGCCATATTTATTTTATATGGCTTTGTGCAACTTATACTAGTCTGAATTTCAAAATTAAAACATTATAACAAAAATCTATTTAGTCTTAATAATAATTTGAAAGTGAGTTTCTTTGTTTGGCCTTTTAATACAAACAATAGTCTCGAATTTTCGAAAAATTCGAGTATATTGTTTCTCGAAATTCGAAAAACAATTGGTATACGTGTATTATATGAGATAGTTAAGGACATAAGTAACTTTTTATCGTGATCAATAAATATATCCCAGTCACGCTAACAATGTCACGGATGAAGATTGCTAATGTATATATAGGGCTGTCGCTGACACTTCAATGAAAATATCTTACAAAAACGATGTACATATATAAATTCCCAACTCAATCTTAATATCGAGAATATTTGTACTCGCTCTTGTAAACCCTACAAAGTTTGCTCAAGTTTTGAAATTATTAAAAGGTTGACAGATCAAAGATAATTTGCAGCTGCCGTCGCTGAAGTTCTGTAGAAACCATACAAATATTGACGTAACATCCAATATATATTTTAATATCAGTATCTATGTCGTCTGTAGGATTTAATTTTTCGGCATCGACTAACGACTTTTAAATTTTGTATGGTAATTAATTATTTTTATTATATTTTGATATTATTTTCTTAAAAATATATGTGAAAAATACTTTTATAAACAGCATAACGTTGCCATGTGATCCCGGCATAGAATATGTTATTCCTTCTTTTCTCTAACTGTGATTACCAATCCGCCTGCCAAGTATGGCAACTACAGGAAAAACCCCCCAAAAAGAGGGAGGCCTATGTCCAGCTGTGGGCAATTAACAGCTGATATGATAAACTATATAATTATGCTCAACCAACTTTAAAAAGGATCGATGTTTTCAACTTGCCTGTTTTTCATATATATGTTGTGCGACTTATTTTTCAATGCAAAATCATAATTAATTTTCTTATTAAGTAATTATTTTATTGCTCAGAAAAAATAGTTTTTTTTTTAAAGTATAATTCGCTAACAATTTGTACCGTATAACAAAGTCCCTCATGGAAGTATTTTATTTAGAAATATTGTTTCGGGACACATGTGAGACTCCGATAGACATTTACTGCTGCGCGGATAGCACAGGTATTGAGTTAAGGAGGAAAGAGAGCGATTTAAATTCCCTTTTATGTTGTGAATGTGGGGTCCTGGGAACATTGATTACAGCTATCGGTCAATGACAGACAAATTTCCTACTTGTATTGTCTGACAACTAACAGCTTTGAAATGTTAATTTTTGACGATCCTCGTGTCACAGTAATAAGCACTTTGTTTTGCGTAAATGTGGTCCTGAGTTCGATTCCTAGTCGGGCCAATTTAGGAACCTAACTTTTTTAGATTGGCTCGGGTCTGAGTGTTCCAAAGTGGGCCCCTCATATGATCGTTGCCTGGTTTCCTTTAGTACCCTTTAGTACCCTATTATTATTATAAATAAATACTTGTGAAAATATTACTTATTCCGCTTTTAATTTTACTTTAATTACTTTATGTTTATATTTTATTTTATATTAGTTTGATTGTTTACCATCAGACGGTCACACATATAGGTCGTTTTTTATTTATACTTTATTTTAGACAAAAATTACATTGTTATTATTTATATTAAAGGAAGATGTACAACAGACGAGCTTAACTCTGTAAGAGTTCTCTTCCAGCAAACCTTGAGCGGAAAGGAGCATTAATTACTAGCGGGCAGTGTGCGTACAATTTAAATTAATAATTGTTCACGGGTTTTGTATATTTAGAAAAATATAAAAAGGCTTTATAATAGACTACATAATAATATACTTTACGTTATATATATATATATATATATATATATATATATATATATATATATATATATATATATATATGTATATATCTATATATATATATATATATATGTTAATTTGTTATTCGCTACATGTGAATAATTTATAAAATATTTTCGCCCTAAATTATGTCGTATATTTTTATTTCATATTTACTCATTAAAGTTTTATATTTACATCAAAAGCGTTTGCAATATAATTTTGCGTCAATTTATTTCTTATATAAATTGTGAAAATGCTATAAGCTTTTACTGAAGTGTTCATAATATTATAATATCTATTTATTACGTCGTCGCTGATAAGAGTAATATTATATGAAGGTAGACGTTTAAAAATTTAGTAAAAATAAGTAATATTAGGCTTTATATTAATATGCGTAACTTTTTTATGTACTTTAAGTATACAACTTTTTTGTATATCACGAAGATGGTAAATAAGCATACGGCCTGTCTGATGGTAAACAGTTACTGTAGCCTATAGACGTCTACAACACTACGGGTGTCACGTGCGCATTGCAGACTTTGAAGAAACCTTATTACACCCTTTTTGAAGAATCCCATACTGTAGTTTCTAGGGAAAACCTCAGCAAACTAACTTAGAAACAATAATGAACGATTATGTTGAGTTTTTTAATTGAGTTCGAACTTAGAAGGTTTCCATTATGATTAACTTCGTTTCTTTTTGTTAATTTTTTTGGTGTATTTCATGATACTTTCACCGGTCTTAAATTAATGTTTATAGTTCTTTTTATAAAGAAAATTTACTCATGTATTGGTCCATACATTTTTCTTACTACAATTATTGCTTTGTGAAACAAAATTATACACATATTATTTCTTCGTGTTTGCTCTAATACCTCCTTGTATACAGTGTTTAAAGGATAAATTGATATAATGGCTGCCCCTCTCCGTAGGTTCTTATATCTAACATGTTGTGTTATGTACGTAATACTAGCCGTGTGGTCCCGGCATAGAATGGACCACCCTTTCTTTCGCGTGGGTGTCGTAAGAGATGACCAAGGGAACTTAAAATGGTCAAAGGATGAGCAGCAGCGTCCCTCTTAAAACATCACCAAAAGCCTAACTGTGGTCGCCATTTCGCTTACCAAGCGTGACAACTACTAGCTAAATCCCTTCAGTGATAAACTACCATAGGAAATGGCCCATTCTCTTATGATAGTCTATGCGTACTAGTAAAGTATGGATATAGTATAATATATAAATAAATAAACATACTAAATATTTCAAGAGTAGTGTCTGGGGCAATAAATCTGGTTCAATGCTGGAACGCTGTCGAATAGTTTGCCAATAAATTATTAAGGATTAAAACTATTTTCTATTTAGGCGAAAATAAAAGCCTGTCTGGATAGTTCAGATAGAGGCTTCGAGTAGAATGTAGTTAAGTTTTAATCTTTAGATTTTTATAATTAAATAATTTTTGTATTGCGACTTTTTTTATACCATAAAGGTGGCAAATAAGTAGGTATACAGCCCGTTTGATGGTAAACGATCACTATAGCCTATGGACGCCTGCAATACTAGGGGTGTCAAGTGCACATTGCTGACCTTGAAGAAACGTTAATAGATCTTTTTTGATGAACCCCATACTGTAGTCACTAGGGAAAACCTCGGCAGGGAGTTCTTTTCACAGCCTGAGAGTTCGTGGGAGAAAATTTCTCTGGAACCGCACTGTTGTACGTGACCATTTAGGTTCAAGCATGTGAGGATGAACTCCCTGTCGATGGTGAGCAGTGCGATAATAAAAGACGGTTGTTGGTATCATTTCAAACAATTCCTCACAACACAATCCGTTATAATATTACCATAAGGTACTTCTATATGTTCTCCTTTAACCAAAGGTTGTCTGTAAGAGATTGCCCTAGCGATAAGATCGCCTTTTGTACCTTTATATGTATATTTTGATCTGTACTTCGTGCTACTGTATTTAAGTTGAATTGTTTATATGCCATTGTTTATTTTTATGGTTTTGGTATAATATGGAGTTAAATAAATAAAAATCAGGCGGGCCACAATAACTATTGTGTGTCGTATTATTTGTATTGTTTTATAAAAAGCAACAAACTGTGTTACTCACTCCAAACATTGTCGTATCTCGTCCAATAAATAGTCATCGTGTGGTGTGATGAACTGCAATCCTGTTATTCAAGTGGTAAAATACACAAAGGAAGGCAAATTCTCACCTTAGAACTTAATCCTTGATTCGTGTTTTGTTATGATACTAGCTTTGACCCACTGTTTCGGCTACCTAACCATGATATATTTACTGACCTGTATAAAATGTAGCCCACATTAGACTCCGTCCCATATACTACCTGTATACCAAATTTAATTATAATAAAGGCGCTAATAAATAACTAACTAATGTATGGAAGTGCTGTAAATATGGAGATATTATATTTTTAATTTTTTTAACATATGTAACTATACATATATATGTATATATATAATCCGGTATTCTACACAATATTTAGACAATATATGAGCTATTTTTTATCCTGGTTATCCTGGTCCGTGAACATATCCCGATCACGCGAACGAAATCGCAGGTAAAAGCTAGTTTACTTATAATACAGGTTCAAGATTAATTTTGCCTTTATGCCAGTCGACGCTAGCTCCTCTAGTCTAGTGTATATCGATTTATCAGTAAAGGAATATGAGAGAGCTTACTATAAATGCTTCTACAGTTACCCGGCCGCTGTGTGGCTGTCTTCATTAGATGCCTTCGAGCAACATACTTTCAGTATAACAAATTTAAAAATAATTTCCTTCAATACCTTTAAGAAACGCGATAGCTACAATTCTCAATGTTTATAATGTTACGTGATTTTTACTTGAAATTTTAGGATAATTATGGGTTTTTGAATGGATAAAATGATAAAGGAATAGTCACCCCGCCCGTGCTAATGGTATACGTCGACGGGACACTAGTAAAGGATAATAGGTTAGTATGAAAGCAGGTCAGTTAGCCCATTATGATGAATAGACCTGGAATTCAGCACGATGGTTACCAGGAGGGACACACGTGGAAGTCGACCTGGTTGGGTATATTGCTAATAACGGGGCCCTTAGTTCCCATTACTAACAATCCCTTTCCCCCCTGTGCAATTGGTTTACGCTGGTGTTTAGTAGTTCGTAGGTGAGGATGAAGTTAGGACAGCTGGCCTACAACGACGTTTTTATCGGGCATTAATCACGAAGGTATACAGGGAGCAGCGTGGAGATGGTCTTGTTAAGGTATAATATTAGCAATGGGGCTCCTAGTCCCCATTATTAACAGTCCCCTTTCTTCGACAAAGGTAAGTTGAACTCAACAAAATACAGTTAGAAAGGATAAGCAATGTAAAGACGCAATAGGCAGTACATATAACATGAAAAAACAACGAGAAAAGAGGAAAAAGCTTCACGAGTGACGAATCCGTAAAGGCAAACGCAGTGCAGTACGACCATTTACGATGGAGAGACGAACTCTGTTGCTTAGCAGGAAATTAATGAATGCTGGTGACCCAAGATTGCTCCTTACGGCAGTATATAGGTTATATCTATCTTTAGTGGTCAAACAACAGCTGAAATAATAATAATGGTAGTTTATCCAAATAATTCTATTAATTCTCATATAAATGCGAAAGTTTGTATATATAGATATTAATATATATATACATATACATACATACACACACACACACACACACACACACACACACACACACACACACACACACACACACACACACATATATATATATATGTGTGTGTGTGTGTGTGTGTGTGTGTGTGTGTGTGTGTGTGTGTGTGTGTGTGTGGGTGGGTGTTTGTGTATATGTGTGGGTGTGTATGTATATAAATGTATATATGGATCTATTGTGAAACTTAACCAAATAAATAAATTCGATTTTCTTTCATTCGAATTTGGGAGAAATAATGACAACCTGTCACGATGAAAAATTGCATTCGACTGGCTTCGCTTTTGCTGTAAATCTTATATTTTAATTTAATTTTAATAAAAGATTTTATTTTAAATGTAATAAGTTTGGCCGAAAGAATATTTATACGTTTAAATTTTCTTTTTCATATTAATATTATAAATGCAAAAGTAACGCAGTCTGTCTATTACCTGAACCTGAACCTCTGAATTAATTTTGATGAATTTTGGTTTAGAGATATATTGGACCTTGAAGAAAGTTACCCTATGTCATAAAATAGAACTAGAATAGTATAATAGTGAAATAGGAGATGAAATCTTGTATTGGGAGTCAATTATTTCTCAAATATATGATAAAAAATTAAATAAATGTCGACTACTCGATGTATTAATATTACACACACAAAGTCACGGGCGGAAACTAAATTAGCTACCATAAAATTAAACGTATACGTCAACTATGATTGAAGAATTAATTATATTTATTATATTAAATAAAATTTATCACCAATTTGCAGTTTAACCCCTAATTTATTAATTAATGTAAAAACTGAGACAACATTTTCCAATAATTGTGATGAAATTAATTAAAATCTTTGATAGTAGGATTAAGCGATTCAAAATATTTAAGAAATTTAAATAACAATTCTTTGTTAGAAATTTAACCCCAAAATTAATTTATTAAATTGATGTCGAGATTGATTAAACCAATTTTGTAATTACAATCAAATTTAGAAGAAGAAGATATCTAATTAAATTATACCTCTATAAAATTAATACAAGGAAAGGAAAATAAATGCAACAGGATTTCTCTACAGAATTACAAAGCTCTTTATTTAATATAATTTAATACAATTTAATACTTACTTTATTTTAGAAATATCTGTATACAGATAACTATATTCATAATTTGGCCAAATCGTTATATTGATTTAAATACTTTTTTGTCAAATCGTGATTTAAAAAGTTTTCTTTCGACAGTGTCACATCATTTGTAATTTTCACTTTAGAATTCCACAAATGTTCAAATTCTATTTGAGTATTTAGATAATATATTGTTGTACAAATTTTAGTAATACATCTCATTTCTTATGAATATATTTAATCAGATATGGAGAGGGCTAGGTTCGGAGTTAATTTGCGTGATAAAATCCGAAATGGTAATAATCGTAGAAGATAGAAAGTGACTGACATAGCCCGATAAGCAAGCTGTAGTGGCAACGGGCTGGTTACATATTTCGAAGAAGCGACCCATCGCAAACGCAGTATAAGACAACCTCATACTAAATAGAGCAACAACCTCAAATGTATTGCAGGGAGTCAATGGTCATGTCATTACAGATGGCTCCAGACCGTTCTTTATGGCAGTCTATGGGGAAGTCCTATGTTCAGCAGTGGACAGATAACGGCTGATATGACAATGATGATTAATGAGTATTGTAAATTAAAAAAAGAATTTAATCAAAAATAATTCTCACTTTGGTAGTATTTATACCAATGGAATAGACCAGCCTAATTATTGTAAATTGATAAATATTTACTACTGTGTGGTCCCGGCATAGAATGGATCATCCCTTTCTTGCTCGTGGGTGTCGTAAGAAGGGACTAAGGGGATAGACAGCAGCGTCCCTCTTAAAACATAACCATAAGCCTTACTGCGGTTGCCAACCCGCCTGTTAAGCTTGGCAACTACTGGCGAAACACCCTTCTATGGAAAAAGCCTATGTTCACTAGTGGACAATAAACGACAGCTATTGTAATGTTTATAAATATTTATTATTCCATTTATTCATATCTTTATTGTAATATTAATGTTAAACTTAACAGTATTACCTGCGATTAGGATATATTTCCAGAAACATCGACATAATCGGGGACAACGTTTCAACAATACCCAATATTTTTTGCGCTGGCTCTTGCGAATGGAAAAAATAATACGAGTTTCATTCCACATGTGCGCAGATGAAATTTTCATACCGATAAAAGCGTGCGAATATTTCGCAACCAGAGAGAGAGAATACGGGCAACTTTTTTAATCATGCGGCTATTAAATAATAAATCGTGGGCCCCTCCCCTAATCCAGCCAGCGGGTACACAGTGAAGTGCGCGAGCGAATTACAGTAATTATGTCGGTTCGTCCTAAGGGAATAATTTGTTGGTTTCGGTCCCCCGCGAAATGTAGCGCCGCGGCCGTTTGGGGACCGGCTCGGGTATAATCACGACGTTTGCGGTCACTATCGTGATGCTGTTGCTTGTTACGCTGTATTATTATACTCTCTGTTCTCTATCTATATCTACATCCTTACTAATATTATAAATTTGAAAGTACGTTTGTTTGTTTGTTACATTAGCTTAACTAAAATTTGGTGTATTTCATAAGACGGAGAAGGATATAGGCTACTTTTTATCCCGGTCAGTAAACATATTGTAGCCACGCGGATGAAGTCGCGGGTAAAAACTAGTATAGTAATATTACAAAGAGGAATGACTTGATATTTCGTATGTTCATTTGTAATGGATGAACTCAAAAACTTCTTAACCGATTCCAAAAATTTTTTGACATATAGAAAATTAAATTAACATAGGCTATATATTTAAAAGAAAATACAGTTTCCTACGAAAATTGTTATAATGTGGCTTAAGGTATCAAAAGTTTTCCTATTAAACCTATTCGTAATATAAAATACTAATTTATCTGTCTACATATCTATTTTCTCGTGCGAAACCGGGGCGGATAGTGTAGTGTGCAGTAGTGTATAAACCATGTAAAAAAACTGTGTGTACTACTTAATTATATTTGAATTTAGAATGGAATTAATGTTGACAGTTAGTTATGTAATTCCTTACGGTTGGTACAAATGACTTACATAGAATACAGCGAAGTATCAATCAATGTGAAATCTTAAAGGCAGTGCAATCTCTGATAGTGGATACATAATATCTTAGTTAGACTGAGTGTTGCCACATGAATGGTATCAGTAATAGAATATTCTGTGATAAAGATGATGTGTTTCACGTCTAAACATAGGCGATGTTTGTGAGCTTTGTCTTAGTTTGTATGTCAATAGGTAATACAATACATAATAGAAAGCATACCTAATGAACGTAAATTAATTTAATTTAGGTTATTCTAAAGATTTGCTATATATTTTTAAACTTAAATGATAATTATTATTTAAAATAATAATAAAATGAAATTATAAATGCCAAATTAACAAAATAGATTCTTTATAGGTTTACATGAAACAAGAAAATAAAACGGATTTTTAAAAATCCGTCGTTTCATTTTTAACAAATTTTGTTAAAAAAGGGATTAAAAGTTTTGAGCATGAAAAGTGCAAATAAATTGTATATTTTTTTACAATACAGGAGGCAAACGAGCATGCGGCTCAATTGATGGTAAGTGACTACCGCCGCCCATGATCACCAACAACACCAACGGCATTGCAGGTGTGTTGCCGGCCTTTTAAAAAGGAATATGCTCTTTATAATCTATCTATGCTCCTATCTATTCATAATTAATGATCAAAATATGAGTTTGCCAAATTCATATGAACGGCATTTGTCTACATTTTCACCGATTTTGGTATCATGGTATACCAAAATCCTAATATATGATATATATATAAAGGACCTTCTTTATTAATTTAAAGTTTCTGGAAATTAAACCTTTTTATGGTTTCCTTTGCCACCGACAAACAAATACAGGTGGAATATTATTTAATTTTTCCTCAAACAAATTTGAGATACAAAAGATAAATGGGAACCTAATTAATTATTATTCTTTTATGATGTATTTACGTCTTATTTGAAAATTAATTAGGGTCGATTTATTGTTTTTACCCTCTTAAAAATATAACAAAAATTTAGAGTCAGGGTTAAAAATAAATAGCTTCGTAATTGATTATTCTTATTTTTTTTATACTAATATGGTGGCAAACAAGCATATGACCCGTGTGATGGTAAACAGAGTTACCGTAGTCTATAGACGTCTGTAACACCAGGAATGTCACGCGCGTGTTAGATATTTATTTTAAATTATATTAATTTTCTTAAACATCTTGTGTCAAAATGTGTACCTACATTTATTAATAAAAATCAAAGTAACTACTTTAAATATAATAAAGTATTAAAATTGTTATTATACCGAATTTGGTAATAAATTATTCTTGTAATGTACATAGAACACTAATTTATATTTTAATTGATTTTATGATTATTTATTATCATGATACTTAAATAAAAAGTAATGAAATTGTAAGAACACGTGCTTTCACTGACTTGTTCACTCGAATTCGGCCGTGTGGATACAAAAGATTATCATTTGGGTGGGGAGACACTTCTTATTCAATCGTTGAACAGAGCGGAGCTCCCTTACGTATCAAGAGTGAACAAGTATAGTGAACCACGTGGTCATTATATAAAATATATCAGTTGTTGTTGATGGAAGTCCTAAAGAAGCTATAGTTAAATAAGTGTCAATGGATTAACAGAAGTTGGGTATTTATGTTATATTATTTGTTATATCCCATATACAAAGTAAATAAGTAAATATATGATTTAATAGTATGATATCTAAATTAAATGAACTGTGAGAACTTGTGCTTTATTTGTATATATTACCAAGAGGCTTACAACCTTTATATTGCTAAAGAATATACCATATATATAGATATATATATATATATAAGTTAGGATTACGTAATTGATTTATCTAATCTGATACGTGCGTTACGTACTCTATCTACATTACAACTTGAAGTGATGTAATTATTATTGCTATAAATGAATATTACTTTTAAATATTGTTATTTATTATAATATAGAATACTTGCTATTTTTTCAAATTTTTAATGTGAATGATATAATAAAATGAAATTGGACTGATAATTTTGTAAATTGTGTATAAATATATCTGTACCTGTATGTGTAAATTGTCACTTTTAATACTCTATAAATCATCATGGAATATTTGAGATTAGCCATGGGTATTATCAATACCACATCACAGTGATTTCATTATGTCCACGGTGCTGTTCATATGTATACACGATGGTTATCTCTTTACATGAGGTGAGTCGGAAACTTGTTTGTCATTCTAGGTACCATAAAAATCCTCAAGATGTCGTAAGGGGGCGACTAAAAAAACAATATGATAAAACAACACAAAAAATGGATAACTTTAAACATAACTATGTACAAAACAGTCTTACTAATGCAGTATTAGGAAGCAAATATCCTCTCCTTATGGGAAGAGATCTGTACTGAAAAGGGGGAAGTTGCTTTATGTAAATGAGGTCCCGGATTCGATTCCCGGCCGGGACAATTTGAGAAACGAGCGTTTCTGAATTTGCTCCGGTTTGAGTGCTCTGGGTTATGGCCACAGATGTTCGCCGCTTGATTTCTCATAACATAAAGATTTCTCCTAGTTTGAGAACTAGGCGAGTAATCTTACTGTATGCCACTTACTGTAATTACTTATTATTATTATTTATTTATAAACTTCTTCGTTTTTAGAACTGTGTTGTATATTATACTTACTTGGTCATGAAACAAAGTAAATGTAGTGTGTATGTTATATAAGAAAGGTTATATGCGTGTATGGCGAGCGGCTATTTCATCTTTATCTATATCTAAGAATTGTCTGACAATTATGCAAAAGTTTAATATGGCAGTCTTTCGTAGGGAGATGCAAAGATTTTCCGTAGACCTATTTATTGAAGATTGTGATGCAAGTGGTTGGGTGGTTATATTATTATTATAGAATATAGAATATATATAATTATTACTAATAATCGTTATTAATTATAAGATGAATTATTATTATTATAAAATTGCGATCTGAAGTCATTCTCACAAAAATTATTGGATTGTGGTAGTCCGTCCACGCCTATTTGCATAGGAAGAAATAGAGTTTTTACCTTCATCCAGTAAATTTTTCCAATTATCCTCTTTTAAAGAATTTTCAAGGAACATTTGAAAAAAAATAACCAAATCGGTCTAGTGGTTCTCGAGTTTTGAGATTAGCAACTTCTCATTTAGTAACATATTTTTTATTATATTTATTTAAATGATTTCTACTTTTTTGACATAAAGTAAAATCAATGTGCATATTGGTAAATTTATAATGGACATAATATTGAAGTTTTGATAAACGAGACTCTGTTATGAACTTAGAATTTGTTACTCCGTCGTCGACAGGTCCGCGGAGAGTAATTTGTAAGTTGAGTTCTCATATGAAACTTAATACTATAGGGGTCGTTGCCATTCAAAACCGCAACATCAGACCTATATTGTGACAAACTTTAATGGGATGCCTATTATATATAGAAGATATAAATATAACAATGATTTATAGTTGATTCAAAAAATCAGTTTATTTCTATAAATATAACTTTCATAATTAATTAGCAATTATTTTATATAAGTTATAATTAAATTAAAATAGGTAAAAAATTAAAAAATAGTTTTCAAATTAAACGTTCCAATTTTAATTAAAAAAAAAGAAAAATACAAACTTTACGGATACACTTATCAATTGTCAGGCTATTTTAAAACGTACCGTTTGCAAGTACTCTATAAAAGTACAATTGATTCGCTTACGTTCAAAAAGGTAGTAAAAGAAAAATTAACTGCATTGTAAAGCCGGAACATAAAGTTATAGCGCCATAATTTAATGGCCGTTGTCGGCTATGTCATCGTCCAATCTTGATTATGTTTACATCGGCTATAAAATTAATTAGCTATTAAATCGTAAGTGCTTTTTATTATTCAGGCAATATGCTGGCGGTTGTTTTATGACTTGTTAAGAATCACTCTGTCTAATATCTGATGTAATTATTAACTCATTGAAATACGTACACTTCAGAATTCGTTTCGAAATTGGTTATAGTACAGATACTATACTATATACTATACTATACTAGTAAAGATACATCATCTTGAACAAACAAGTGAAAATCTCTAAGTCGGTTTAATCGTCGGCTTAATTTTTAGTTGTTCATATGTCCGCTAGATGGCGCTAGATGGTTGTAGGTTGTTGCCGAATAATAGGTAAAATTTGATAGAGAAAGGTTATTGATTTTAGTTCTATACAAAACAAAATCCATTAAAACGAAAAATTTTCATTGTTTCTGATTCGATTTCGAAATTTATAAAAGCCCTATTATAAAATAAATATAATAATAATATTGAAAAATAATTAAAATCATTAACTAATTAAATAACGTGATAAAATATCGTACTTATCGCATGACTGATTGTCTTCAGTCAGTACTGTATGTGAAATCCACCTGAAACAAAGGAAAAATGCATTAGTCACGAAGAATTGCCATTAAGAAAAATTAAAATATAAAATTAAATAGCTTATTTCAATACTAATCTACGTTTAAATTTCATTAATATCTATACTGGCACAACATTTTAATAAAGGGTTAATAAAATATACAATTTGCATTGCAGGGAGCCAATGAATGCAGGTGGCTCAGAACCATTCTTTATTGCAGTCTATGGGGAGGTTCAGCAGTGGACAGATATGATGATGATGATGATGATGATGATGAAAATATTATGGCAATCAATGGGGAGGTCTATATTCAGCAGTGGACATATAATAGCTGATATGATAATGAAAATATACAAATATCTTATTACTCGTAACATATTATAGTCAAATCGTTATTCTAAGGACTAATACATACATTGATGTAAATAAATTAAATACATTTATTATAATTTTGTATGTTACACACATTAGATTTATAACATTGATTTGGCTTCTGCTGTTTAAATATTGTAATTATTTTTAATTAATAAATAAATTGAAAGGAAGTAAATTGATATTATAAATATATGTTTAAGTCAGAACTTATTATCATATTAACCTTTAACTGTCCACTTGATGGACATAAGCCTCTCCCTTGGGGGGTTTTGCCAGTAGTTGCCACGCTTGGCAGGCGAATTGGCAACCGTAGTTAGGCTTTGGAGATGTTTTAAGAGGGACACTGCTGGCCATCCACCACTCGCAGCTAACTCTATGCCGCACGGGGACGGACTTTTTCTTCTATAGACATTAAATTTATTTCTTGATATTTTGTAACGTAATACTTTCGCTAAAAGGTCATTACAAAATTGTAGATCTTTATACAATTTTAATAATAGGCCTATTTAATTATTATTTATTTATTTTACACTTAATTGCACTATTTATAAATATAGTAAATTGGGATTGAATATTACACAAGCAACCCCAATATACTCGTATCAATGCTATTTGTCAGCTATCCGAGAATGTACAACATAATTAACATCTTATACCACAGTTAATTAGAATTACATATACGTATATACATAAGTAACACAATACTAACAAGTAATACGCATAAAACAATCGAATCGATATCGTTGGGTACGCTAATATTAGCGCGACCGATCGTCTGTACTCGGGATATACGATCGATTCTCGATCGGAGTGAAATAACGATATAATTCAACCGGCTATCCGTGTCCCTCGCGCCGCACCTGGCCTAGGGCTGTGCGGTTAGTTACGTAAATACGGAAGTTGATAAACAGACGCAGAGAAGTGAAAAATTCGTTAATTGATAAAAAAAAAAGTCAATATTAAAATTGGAATAGGCAATATACATGTATATCTTTTTTCACTAAAAAAGTAATTTTAGTTGTATCAATATTCCTAAGTACCAATACGGGAGTAAATGTTTACATTAGAAAAGAAAGATTTAGAATTAGCAAAAATCGCGTAACATACGCATATAAACTATAAACATTATTTGACTACTGGATAGAATTCATGCTATCTGTCGTCAAATTTTGTATCTTGTATTCGAATTTTCAACGTTCAATATTTGTTTACCGTTACCACAAGAGATGGCGCTGCATAAATATTGAATATATACAGTTTTAACCTCTATATAATGAAAAAAGTATATAAATATATAGTCTCTCTTAACCTCTATAAATGTGCGTTTCTCGAATGTAACATTTGAATATATATATAAGGTTTTTTATCTAATTACATTTTAACGAAGTTGCTTAAAAATATGAGTCAGGTTATGATTGAATTTTCCATGCTATCAACTTATGGTAGAATACATATGTGATACGACAATTTTAATTATAGAATTCTATTACGTATCTATACGTATTGTGTTTAAAGGAAATATTTTTTTGCAATTTGGTATGGTAAACAAATTGACTTCTCGTTAAAATTTAAATTCATGTGATCGCGTACAATGCGATTTTACAGGAGTTCTCTCAGAGAACGCTCTGGTTATGAAATTTGATCCCTGCTGAGGTTTTCTTTACAGACTATGGTATACAGTTCTTATAAAAACAAAGTATTAAGATTACTTCAAGATCAATAAGACGTACGTGACACCCCTAGTGCAGTAAAGATTTAGTACGATTGTGAAAAAAAAAATTACTGCAATTGTAGCAAAAATTGACACTTAAAAAATATTTTAGTCATTATTGGCCACTATTAATATGTGTAGTATATATGTATTTCTTTGTTTATTACAGCACGTTGTGTATACTCCTAATCCTAAGTGAACACAGGAATAATATGGTCTATGAATGTGATCAACCGGAAAGAAAATGTTCTACTTTTAACGGTTCACTGCACTATGCCAGCCATTACTGAGTGCTTTTTTTTAAGAATTTGAGACAATAGAATGAAGAAAATGCTAGAAAAAACACTCCCAAGCTATAGAGATTAAATGATTATTAATTCGAAATTTCAGATGAAAATAATAAAAGTGAATAATATAACTTATTGTTATTGTTACTGGTTGAAAACCAACAAACGCTGTGCAGCTGTTCACATTGCGCTGGGACACTCACAGCATCAGCTGAGCCGGTTCCTTTTGCCTAGTATGGAACACATTTTGTACATGTTATCTATATTTTATATTGCAATTGTATGTTTACTGGCAATAAATGTTTCTATTCTATTCATTCTATTCTAAAATAAAACCACTGTTAATTAACATGACTAAGTTGTTGGTACTCGCTGAAACTTTGCTCTAATAAATACCGATTAAGCCTTTTGGATAATTTTCCATGGTTTAGTCTACATAGATGGACCCATGATATTAAGAAGAAGACCGGAAGTGGATGGATACGATAAGCAAATTGATTATACTTGCTGCAAAGCATTAGTGAGGCCCTATGTCTAACAGTGAATAGATACAGCCTGAATTAATGATGATGACGATGATGATTTGCATGAGGTTTTTCTGTGTATTCAATTAATTAGAAGAGTATATTTATTACTTATTTCTATAATATTATATAATATTTGATCGGGGTCAACATTTGACAACCCTGTCCACTTCGACGGATAAAAGGTATGTGTTAAACGGCGTCGCTCGTAATTCACTATCCGGAAGATTTGTGGCCACATTACAAGAGTAAGGTCAGTAAATTTAAATTCTTTTTAAATCGCAGTGTTATATCATCGAAATGGTACGATATTTATCGATGAAATAAGTTAAAAATTTTAAATTAAATTTCGTAAATGGCTAGTTAACCAATGTTTTTACTTAGTGGACGATTTTTTAGGAAGAACAGATAAACATATAGTATTGTTATTGTTGCCAATGCATGTATTGATCAGTTCCTACCAAAATGTGACATTTTCATGCTATTCTGTAAATGGTTAAATAGACTTTAGAAACTTTATTTAACACCGATCACCGATACCCTATTTACCCTTACCTATTTAAAGGAAATAAATTAATTATTATTATTATAAAAAAAAATTAAGATTTTGATACTATAGTACAGTTAACTAGCTGAGTTGGTAACAGCTCTTATTTTAAGTATATTAAAACAGACACTTGGTAAATTAAAAAAAAAATATTTACATTTATAATATTTATTTATTTATTCTTTATTGGACCTATTGGTACAAAAGGTAGTCTTATCGCCAAAGCAATCTCTTCCAGACAACCTTTGGGTAAAGGAGAAAAGAAAAAGATAAAAGATATTTAATATTATTAGAATAACACCGAATACTTAGATGATTTGAGGGAAAAGGGATTGTTAGCAATGGAGTTTGACAGCCCCATTGCTAACAATATGCCCTATTAGATCGTCCTCCACGTGGTTCCCCCTGGAAACCATCGTGAACAATTCTTGTTGAATTCATTACGATGGGCTATCTGACCTGCTTCATTCTCACCTATCATTCTTCAAGGTGCCCCGCCGGTGTATACCGATAGCGCGGGTGTGGCTACCATTCTATTATCACCCATTAAAAAAAAAAACTTAAATTATTTCTTTAATTTTATAAACAGAATTTAAGGTAAATTAATTGGCATTTAAACCATCCATCATGAATTTTATTAACATGTAGTGTTTGGTACGGAGAGATTCATCGACTACTTTTTATTTCAATCAATCAATATATTTACTATATAAATTAAGAGCGAATAAATTATCATATATATTGATTTATAAATTATTACTTTTATTATTCGAGTATAAGTTAAATTTTATGGTTGTTTCAAAAGTGAATTTCAAGTTTTCTCTTTTAATTTTATATTAGCGTACTAAGTTAAAATAATAGCTCGATACGTAAACATAACTTTTGCAATTTAAGGCCTAATATAAAAGTAACAAAACACAGAATCATTAATTTGGATTTATAGACAGACTTGCACCGTAAAGCCCTCGACCCCAGACCGATTATATTTAGGGGTAAAAAATTGCTACTGCAATGAAAACTTTTCTTTATTAGAAAATGAATTAGTATGGAGCGAAAATATATTAGAAGCTCGGTTTTACAACAATATAGGTTTATTAATATTACATGTATATAAATTTTTCTAGTCTAGTAGAATTTAAAGAAAATTTAAAGAAAAAATGAAAATGAAATTAATTTAAAGAAAAGAAGAAAAAGAAAGGGATAATCACTTCGATCACAAGACAGTCTGCTGCTATCCAACAGTGGTATCGATTTCAATCGATTAACATATTGTTGATAAACCGATTAAATGTTTAGATTTGTTACTAATTTAATTTCTTTTTTATAACACTGGGGGTAGAGTTTTTAAAAATTAAATTTGATTTAAAGATTGTTTTTGTGATAATTTTAACGAAACTTTGTCTTTTCATTAAGTTCTATATTATAATGATGTTTAGTTATTTTGTAATGCTATGAATTCATTAAGGAAGGATTTCTCGAAATCGCCAAGGGAATGGATTGCACGTGGGCGAAGAAAATTAGTAAATAATAGTCTGAACGTACTGATCTTTCATTATTATTGTTTAAAAGTATACATATACTACTTAAAACTTTATAAAATAAATACCTCGATTAAAACAAACACATTCACAAATATAAATATTTGTATTGTGTGAAGATAAAACTCATAATTAATAGAAGGCGAAACACTATACACCAAGCGTGTATGTTGTGTGTGTACGTTTGTATGTGTGTTGTGTGTGTGTGTGTGCGTGCGTGCGTGTGCGTGCGTGTGTATGTGTTTATGTGTGCGCGGGTGTGTGTGTGCGTACGTGCGAACATGCGTATATGCTTGCGTTATGCTTGCGTGTGTGTATATGTATGGATGTACGCGGCTGCACGGTCATATTTTAAAAGACTTAATTTTAAATCAGAATACAAATATTATTTTTAATTGACTATATTGAGTCATATCGGTGAAATATTTTATTACCAACCCTTTTTCACTCCGGACGACATACAAGGGTGAAATGTGAAAATGTGTCGCGGCGAAAATATTATAGTGCCGGGCGTATTGTGGGGTGCAAGTGCTTTATAGTTTTCATGTTTTTATGTCACACATAAAACTGTATGTGATGTGTCAAAACCACTGTTATAACATTGGAGTTACGCTAAGAACTATTTTATGAAGATGTCGTAACAAAATGAAATAGAAAATATATTTATTAATTTAATCAACACGTGAACCGTACATTAAAGTTGCACATTTTAAAGTGTCTGTTACTATTAATAAGAAAGGAATGATATACTACTCCACTAGCCAGGTAGTTTCATACAATATTTACGTATTTTTTTCCTTGTACTTTCTTGTTGGACGAACGAGCATGCGGCTCACCTGATGGTAAGTGACTACCGCCACCCATGATCATCCACAGTACCAGAGGCATTGCAAGTGCGGCTTTTTAATATATATTTATATAGGTTTTATATTTTAATATAATAACTACCGGTTAAACTTACGTGTAATTAAATCGAAAAATCTCGACTAGTTTCGGAATCAATTCATGATCCTTAGTCATGAGCGACCGTGACGCGAGCACGAGTCTGATTATATAACTTTGTTTTTTTTTATACTTACGAAATTGTTTCAGCGGTTCCATTGTTAGCTACAATCATGGTTATCATATGGACGATTGACTATGATCTCTCGAGATCCTATGATCGAATTTCGGCTTAAGAAATGATCATTTGAAATGAGCTTGGAGGAGAGTATATAAAGCCATTTTGTGGTAAGCCATATCAGAGGCTGAGATGTGTAACGAAGGCGGCCTAGAAAATCTTGACACCAGAGGGTGCCACCTTCACATGAGCAGTAGTAGTAGTACCAATATATATATATATATATATATATATATATATATATATATATATATATATATATATATATATATATATATATATATGGTGTTCTTGTATTTACTTAGATATATATACTATTTACGTAATTATATTATGTTTATGATTTAAAGTATATTTTTGATTGTCAATTTATATATTCATGCAATGTCTACAACTCTGTTGTACTCATTTCAACGAGTTAAATATATAAAAGCAAACATATATTTATACAGGTAAAAATATCTAAGGTATAATTTACTTTAATTTTATTTTTAGTTAAATTATATAAATTGCAATATCACAAAATATTACATCAGTAAAATTACTAAAAATTGAGAAACTTATATATATATATATATATATATATATATATATATATATATACTAAAACAGATATATATGGCGTAAGTAGCAAATATTCTTTAAATGACATCGCTAAGTAAACATAAAATTGTAAATTTTGTACTTAACCGACAAAAAAATTATCGTAGAATATAGGCGATTCATGGTATATAAAACTCAGTTTAGGTATTTTTGTCGCTTAGTCAATTTTGCCTTTCAACCGTCGATATATATATATATATATATATGGTGTTCTTATATTTACTTAGATATATATACTATTTACATATTATGTTTATGTAAAGTATATTTTTGTTGTCAATTTATATATTCATAGTCTACAACTCTGTGTGTATCGGGGGGAAAGGGATTTGTTAGTAATGGAGACTAAGAATCCCATTGCTAGCAATATACCCAACCAGGTCGACCTCCTTGCGGTTCCCCGTAGAAACTATCATGGTTAATTCCTGATGAATTCATCATGATGGGCTAACTGGTCTGTTTTCATTTTCATCAATCATCCTTCACTGGTGCTCCGCTAGCGTATCCCGTTAGCGCAGGCGGGGTTACCATTCCATTTTCACCCATAAAAAAGGCAACTCTGTGTATATCTATGTATGTTTTTAGTGTATTAATTTACTGTAGGTGTTTTTTTCATCCCTATATATACAACTATGGTTCATTTTAGTTAAATAACTATATAAACTTCTACTATTGTATTAAATGTGTTTCGATACTCATTTTCTATTTTTAGATAATATAAAAAATGTAACTATTAACTTTTTAATTATTTCCAAAATAAATAAAAAGAAATCTTTACAATAAGGCGGTATAATGCTGAAATCAAATTTTCCCAAAAGAACGTACTATTTTTTATATCACTGAGGTGGCAAACAAGCATGCTGATGACAAGCAGTTACCGTAGTCTATGAACGCCTGCCATACCGGGGATATTACGCGCACATTGCCGACCCTGAAGAAACCTCTTTACCCCCCTTTTGAAGAACCCCATGCTGTAGTCTCTTGGGAAAACCTACTTACAAATAATTATCAAGAGGAAAGTGTAGTAAATAAAAAAAGAAAGAAAACAAAAGTCAATAGAGAAATAATGATACACACAACGTTTCGATATTTAGAAAGTTCGTTAGCATGGCTGCCACTTTTTATTTGGCTGAAAAGCTTTTTAGTGTTCCGCGTCAAATTTGTTGAATCTAATCTTTTATAAAACCATATTCCGGGAGGTAGAGTCAAATTATTTTTCGTCTACGTAATTGGAAAAACAACTGCGTAAAGTGGAGGTGAATTATTATATGAATAATTTACTTCTTTTTCTTTCTTAATATTATATATTTTTTTTATTTTTTATTTTATTTTTTTATATTACTCAGAATGGCAAACAAGCTGACGGCCCAACTGATGTAAAGTGGTAACCGTCGCCTATGGACATGAGCAGTACCGTGGACATAACAGAGTATACTGTTTCGCACATGATACCCCCCATGCGTTGCCATTCCTGAGGACTCAGGTGTTACTCCTTTGTACCCAGTAAATTCACGCATTATATACAGAAATCTTGACTAATTTGTCAATTCTTTTATTTTTTACTAGCTATTTCATATGGGTTTCTTTGTTTAAAATATGTAAGTAAATATCTTATCTATTAATCTATAGTTCACTTTGGTACTAAATTTTATTTAAATCCGTTGAGATACTTTTGTATAACAAACATCTTCAAAAACATTACAAATGCATTTGCCTTGTCTGTAAAAATTCTACAATCCTTTGTATTCACACACGCATACTTACGAAAGAGTAAAAATGAAGCAATTCAATCAAAACTTAATATATTTTATTGATTTTTTCTCGGTTTGAATGGTGGGATATGGAATGTCAACGCATGGGGGGTATCGTGAACGAAACAGTATACTCTGTAATGTCCATGTTACTGCTTATATCTATAGGCTACAGTTAGCACTTTCCATTGGCATAGACCGTCCTACCATTTTAAGTTGAATAAAGAAACTTTAATACATTTTACCTTACTGTTCAGTTCACAATATTTTTTTGTACGGAACTACCTGTACATAAACGACGCGAACTTGACGGGATTTTTATTATCCCCGCCCTCATGCCCTCACTTAAAGTCTTAGTGATGTAGTAAAATAACTTTTGCGGGTGGCTACAAACTTGTGACATAATTTCGCCAGAGTTAGCGAACTCCGCCTAAAACGGCCAACTCAGCTTTATGAAGAGGACGACCGACGGGGAATCAATAGATCATAATAAAATTTCTGAAGGGCCTCCCTTATTCGGGACCGTATTTAGCCACCTGAAAAGTATTATAAATAATGATCCAAGTTTTTTACGAGAGCCGAGTTTTAATAGGGCATTATACAACGTTTTTATTATGGTGCCCTGACGCTGCCGGTATCGATTTATTATTTCGAGCAACAATAAATATTTTGGCTTGATTTTATATGTCAAAATAATGAGGTCAATGTAATTAAGATTTAATAATGGTATTCATTACAAAACCTTTTTTATAGCATCAATATTTTTATAATTATAATGAACTCATAATTTTTATAATAAAAATAATGCGTAATAGTAATTAATATAAGTAGATTATTAGCTAATAATATTATGAATTCCAAATAATTCAAGACTGTGTTCCACAAATAAAGCAGGCTATATTCAGCAGTGGCCAGTTAACGGCTGTATCATTATTATCATCATCATCATCATTACAAACTTAAAAATATTGTCATCAATCGTAGAATTAAAAGATTTATGCATATAGACATCATCGTACTCAAAAATCCAGTCATTGCTTGCTTGTTTCTTATAGCTCGTGTTCTAATCAATACACATAATATTCAGTCATCAATGATTCTGTTAAATATCAATATCTCAAATGATAATTTTAATCAAATATATTTTATATCCAAGACAACTCAATTATAAGCATTTTTGATTAGTAGTTTTTCATGTATCCACCATCCAGTTCGAAATGCAAATTCAGTTAAGAAGAACGGACAAGAAACTCAGCTGTTACTTTTTTAAGTAAAAGTTGAGTTAAAAAAAAAGCAAATGGACAAAACGACTATCACGAATTTCATATTGATAAAAAAAGTACAATCAATCACAGTATTCTGGATACAATAATATAAGCTATAATATAAGATATGAGCTAGTACCTACTTTTTCCTTTCAAATACCTACAATTTCCTTCTAATTATATATATATCATCATCATCATCTTCCTACCCTTATCCTAATTATTATTTGGGGTCGGCATAATATGGTTTTATCCATATTACAAAAAGATTTGGTTCTTAGTTTTACGACCGGCCACCTGCCTGACGTCAACCCTCTTTGGGAATATAAGTGCTAACACAATATTAAAAAAGAAAAACTCATAATTCCATAGGAACTAATAGACCAATACTAATCAAGGAACGCTTAATTTAATCTAATGCATATAAAATGTGACAGTTCTTCAGTTAGGTCGTGAAGTAACGTTGAAGAAACTATTTATAACAACTCACCAAACATTTACTGTTCTTATCTTAAATTTAATACAAATATATCATCGTACTGCGAATGTAAAACATTTCACGAACTGTTCCAAAGGCTTGCAGCAAAAATTTCCATAAAATAATACACACAGTGGTACACCGACGTTGCCGGGTAAGTCGTGCCGATAAATAATAATAAAGGAATGCTACGGGAGCGGAATTTAATTATTTCCAACAAGTTGGCAGCAGAGCTACTGGATTGTGCAAAATAAATTTCGTGAACTCCCCCCCCCCCTCCCTGTTCCTCTCACTAAACAGTGCAATTTACAGGCATTGGCCGACGAGAAATAATGGAGATTTCGTATTCGACTTGATGATACATTAGACATGCATCTACCGAATAGACACACGTTCTGCATATTTGCATATGACTGTGGAATTTTGACAGTTTTTTTTTATCAAACATATAATATCATACACATATGTACATAATAATACATTTACAGCTTAAGCTGTAAATGTATTATTATTTTTTAATGCAAATTATTTATTTTAAACATATTGTCTACATATTGTAATGAATATATTAAATACCGTTTTTGATTGTTCCATATCCTCATATTGTTTTATTGTAACCCCAATGTAATGTTACTTTTGGTGTTAAAATGCACTTTTTATTCAATTTCCAATGAAAGGAGGATAATGAAACATTGGGATCTTCACACATTATAGAATTGATTCAAAGAATTGTAATAAATACATTTATTTTAAGCGTAGGACTGTAATAGACTATATGAAGATTAAATGAAATTAATATTGCGAAAATAAACTGCGTGAAAACTGCAAAAATTTACATTTTTTTTTTGTCTTTTTATAACATTGCCACGTTTACTTTTCCTATCCGTTTATAAATTATTTTTAAAAATATATTTTTTATTCATTCAATAACCGCTACAAACTTTAATAACAAAAGCCAGTTTTCGCGTTAAATTTTTCATAAAATTAATATAGAAGGGCGCACAATAAATATACAAAAATAGACTATTGTCATCCCGGTAATGCCGGGCTAATAACTCAAACGCGAGACAAAATTAAGACCGACACCTCGAAAACGTAAACAAAGCATATCCGCCACACAACTCGACACCTGGTCCTTTTCACTGGGCAAAAAAGCATAAAATGATAGGGCGAAAAAGTAAAAAAACGGGCACATTAGCTAAACAAAAGGGAGCCCAGAGGGTCATAACTCGAGGCGCATTTTCCTTTGTCACAGTGACAGTGCTAAATCCGCTAGTGACGTGTATTATTTACGGGCACGGATGCGAGATCGTCCGGCGCTACCTGACGGCGGATCTATGCAAACCCGTCGGAATGGGGTCACGATTTTCAATATAAATTGTATTTTATTATGAGAAATGCCTTAGCCAGTACAAACGTTTATAGTTCAAAATGATAGAAAAAGACAAATATACATATGTTTATAACTTTATAAACACGAGAATATTTCCAGAATGAGTGATAAATTTGCCGTTATGGTGAATGTAAATATGGTCATGTCTATATTTTGTCAAGCAGAATCTCGTTTGTATTTATAGTCCAGTATTATACACTAGTGAATATGTTTTCTTTTTTAATTGTTACATAATATATATATATATATATATATATATAATTTACGAAGTAGTTCATTGGTATAAAAACATTTTTGATTTATCATCTTCATCATATCAGCCGTTAATTGTCCATTGCTGGATATAAGCATTCCTCATTAGGAGGGTATTTGATCAATAGTTGCCACGCTTGGATCCGTCTAGATTGGCAACCGCAGTTAGATTTTGGTGATGTTTTGACAGGGACTTCGCTGCCCGTCCCTCGACTATTAAGCTCCTTTAGTCGCATCATATGACATTCACGGAAAAGAAAAGGGTAGCCTACATCTATGCCGGGAGCATACAGCAATACTAGTTGTTACTATATCACTGGTTACTTGACTAGAATTATTTTATTTAATTCCGCTACCATCAGTATATATGTGACTCCAACACTTGAAGATTGACCACCATTATTACTACCAGAATTTCAACAATCTTCCATATTAGCCTTTAATCTCTACTGCCATTTGGTCCACGTACATTTTACGATACGTCTTTTACCTCTAAACGAGGCATCTAAATAGGATATTTTATATAACCAAACAACCAAAACAAGTGGATTATTTGTGATGTATATAACGTGACATGTAAAATTATGTAAATCATTGTACTTGTATAATTTATAAAATAATATTTTACCATCCATCAAAATCGTTAAGAGACTTATTATTCGCTTCGAATAATACAATAAAGCAATCAGAAAATTTCTTTGATGTTTATTTTGTATAAAATTTCAAGAAAAATAGACTTGTAATAAAATATACATTAAATACTTACATTTTTGTATAACTGAGGTGACAAATAAGCATCCGCCCACCTGATTGTAAGCAGTTACCGTAACCTATGAACGTTTGAAATACGCCCGTGTTGCCAACCCTGAAGAAACGGCGGGAAAGTGATTGTTAGTAATGGAAAATAGCAGCCCTCTTCCTAGCAATATATCTTATCAGGTCGACCTCCATGCTGTTCCCCCTAGAAACCATCGTGATTAATTCTTGTCAAATTCTTCACGATGGGTCAACTGACTTGCCTTCATCTTCACCTATCATGCCTTACTGCTGCACTGCCAGTGTATACCGATAGCGCAGGTGGGGTTACCATTCCATTTCCACCCATTAAAAATAAACCCTGATGAAATCTCTTTACCCTTTTTTTAAAGAACCCTTTGAAGAATGCTTTAATTGTTTAGATTCGTTTATTTTATATATAATTAACACTAGCTATTAGCGCAGGCTTCATAAATTTTTGAAAGATTTACTTCACAATGTTACTTGCCGTTTATGTTTAAATAAAAACAATAAATAAATACGAAGAAAAATGTCGAATAAGGAAACGATTTGACAAGCGTTAGCCAAAAATCGTAACGAATATAAAATTTCATATATCTTTTCTATTATTAACGCAATCTAACCGACGCGACGTGGAGTATTTTGTAACGGTAATCTCGTATCACCGGCGATTCATTGTTCGCTAAGCTATCCATTCCTTCACAAATGGACCACCCACGGCGCCGCAGCGAGCATCAGCGAGCAATGAAATAAAATATAACGAATAATACATTTCTGAAAGGAAATGCGGGGGGTCGCATGCGTTTATTCTATTTGGCCGGGGTCTCCGTAAAAATATGTGTGTTCACATTTGAATGTTTGTTTGGGTTTTGTTTTTTTTTTGCAAATCTTTATTGATATTTAATATGAGCGTGTTCAAACGTGGATATTTATATCGTAAGACGTCATTGTATATACCGAAAGTATTTTTCAAGTTTCCGTGACAAATGGCAAACGCACAAAAACTAAAAAAAAAAAATATTTACCGTCGCTTGCACATCCTCTATTTTTATCAATCTACATACTATATTATTTTATTTCGTCGCGTAGGTTCCGGCATAGAATAGGCCACCCCTTCCTTTCTCGTGGGTGTCGTAAGAGTTGACTAACGGAGCTTATGGTGGAGTGATATGCAGCATGGTCCATCTTCAAACATCTTTAAAAGTCAAACTGCGGTTGCCAAATCGCCTGCCAAGCATGGCAACTACTGACAAAACCTCTCTTATGGGGAAAGCTATGTTCCGCAGTAGCCACATAACAACAACATACTATATTTTTAAATATATGTAATACTGTAATGATTTTGTACTACAGTGTGAAATCGGAATAATTTTCATCCTTTCTTATTTGTGTTGTATAAACAAAAATGCGTATATACGATTGAATTGAGAAACCTCCTCCTTTTTTGAAGTCGGTTAAAAACCAAACTTATTTTACAAAGAGACATCGGTAGGATTGAAAAGAACAAAAAAATTTTAGTACTCGCTATGTTTTTTTTTATAATGAGTGAAAATGGAACGGTAACCTTGCCTACGCTATCAGTATACGCTGGCGGAGTATCAGTGAGGGATGGAAGGTGAGGATAAAAACAGGTCTGTTAGCCAATAACAATATATTTGACAAGAATTAACCATGATGATTTTCAAGGAGAATTGTGTGGAGGTCGACCTGATAGGGTATTATCTACTAGCAATGGGGTTGTTAGACCCCATCAGTAATAATGCCTTTTTGCCCAGCTCCTATGCACCAGTAAGATAGCTGAATGCTCAGTGTTAGTATACGTGGGAGGGTTTCTTTGGAAAAAAAAACAACTACAATTTACTAGAACTTCTGTAAAAATACAACAATGTTTTAAATTTCTACTTGTACATAAGATCGTGCGTGTAAAACTGCGGGATAGAGCTAGTAAATTATATTCGTAAGTATAAGAAAGAATCTTTGTAATCTTGTAAATTGTGATATAAAATATATCAATTCACTCTCATTAGGTCCCTTTGGTTGTATTTCAATTTCCCAACAAAACGCCTAATGAAACAAAGGACGATTCTTACAGTTGGCGAATATAAATTTAATTAGGAAACTCTTGTGAAGTTTATTACGATTTAGAGAAGTTTTCGTGCCACCACGAATAATGTGGACTTCGGCGCGATTTATTGTACAACTATTTTACAAGTAGGTACAAACGTAATTAGGTATGTAGTTTCGAGTTCTCGAAAAGTTGCAAGTTACGATTATTTACAGCTGTGTACAGTTAGTTGTAATAGGCAATTAGTATTGTCGAGCAATGACCTTACTGATATATTCACCAGAGGGAGACTTTGTGCAAAAGACGATTGCTTGTGTACCTCTGTCCCATTCGTGTTTCTACCGTGAAGCAGTTGTGTTTACATGGCTTTGTTTCAGTTTGAAGGGTGGGATACCATTTTCCATCACATGGGCCGTCAGCTTGTTTATCATTGTAAATTGTATAAAAAAAAATCTAAAAAATAAATAATTGAACTTGAATTGACTTCAATTGTGACAAAAATAAGTTATATTAATCTAAAAACTAAATTAATGAACTGATTTACTAAAATTTCTATAGGAGTAATATGTAAAGTATACCATTTCAGATAAAAAATAATTTCCTAAATCGGTCTAGAATTGAGGGTGTTATGAGGTAACAAAGTCAAAAGAAATACAATGTCCTTTTTTGAAGTCGGTTGAAAATAGTTAATGATGATTGGTTAATATTGAAAGGCAAATTTTATGAGACGCGTTAATTCGTAGACTAAGCTCCAATTCTAGTTACATATATATGCTCATATAGAAAAATATGCTCACGAGTAGGTATGGACTAGTCAAAATCATTCGTGAACCTTTGTCGTTATGGGGAACGTAACATTCGACATAACTACATTACTAATACATATATAACGACTATATATTTATACTATATTATATAGTTATATAATATAGAATAAGTAATTACTTATTCTTAATTATAGTTATATATTAGTTTATTAGTTCATATATCTTTAATAATTATTAAAGATATATGAACTAATAAACTACACATTGTGTTTTATTAACATAGTTTTTTAATCCTAGCTTATTATCCAATTATTATTATTATTATGCCGAGCATAATAAAATTTAACATAGCAAGCAACGAGACTACCACTGTCACTCAGATTAATTATGTTTGTTATCGGTGTTTTCCATCACAGGAGAATAAATCGGAAATTTTAATTGACACGCAAAGTTTTTGATATCGGAGAGATGATTATAATTGCAATTTAACGGAGAGAAATGGCAGGCAGTTTCCTTGCAAATTTGACAGTTTTGAGATTGCAAGAGAAACAATAAAATATCACATTATTAAACTGAGTAATATAATACTTAATTTGATATTGGCATGCATTATTATGATGGTATATTTGCATTAAAATAACGTAAACGTAGATAGTTTTATTTATATATATGAAAAAATATTTTTAAATTTTTATTTTGTCAATAATAAAGATATTATTGTTTCTCTTGTCAACACGTTTCCAATAACACTTAATAAGGCATATTTAAAACGTGCACCATTTTGAAACGATATATCACAACACTGTGATATATTGCTGTGATACAGTGTAACACAATGTTGTTGCAATACAGTGTACCACAATGTTGTTGTGATAAGGTATATCACAGTGTTATAGTTAATATAGTGTAGATAGTTATCTATTAGTTGTTATATAGATTGATCTTTCTCTTTCTTCTCTTTGTTACATCAAAACTCTATTGATCGGCTTTTTTTATCTTTTTTCAAAGTATTCCAAAAATACGCCAAATATACACGACAATACGTCAGTTTTTTTTTAATTCAATTTTCTACAGAACTTGCCACATGTATTCGATACGCTGTTGGCTGTTTTTTTTTTATACGAGTATAATTTCTAAGAATATTACTGAAGTTATAACCGAAATCTTGAAGACTTCCAATGGTAATGGTCTCGGTATGCAAATTGTTTTGACTAAGTTTGTGTGCTGAACTTAGGCCGATACCGTAGACGCAGCACGGAATATTGTATTAAACGAAGATATCTCTTTTGACAACTTTTCTTTGAAGCACCTGTTACATTGTTGTTGTAACGAGCTTATGGCCAACTTTAAGTTTGAAATTAACGTTTCTGCCAGGTATTATAAGGAGTGATATTGGTGAATAAATAAAAATACTTGTGAGTTGTAATTATTGGTGTTCGATTTTATATCTGCATTAGAATTATTGTGAAATTTATTTTATTTATAACATATACACTCCTCGCAAAAATTAAGGGAACATAAAAATTTTTGAAATTTTTGGGTGATTTTCAACAGGCTGTATTTCAGTGAAAAATAATCGTACAGGAAATTTAAAAAAAGGGTTTTGAAGCTTGAAAACTCTAGTTTTCAGATTTTTTGGTGAAAAAAATTTTTGAGCTCCGGTTTCCATGCAATTCTTAAACAAAGCTGAAAATAATTTTTTTCTAAATTTTCTAGGTTTCGTTTTTCACTCTATGGGCATGGAAAAATTTTTTCGAGCTACTCCATTGTATAGGTCTCTTAGCGTGTTTATTCAGCTTCAAAAATCGCTTTGGATGGCTCAATTACGACCTTTTGTCTCCGAGATATCGAACTTTGAATGCAAAAGCATCCTTTTTCATTCAACTGCTAATATCTCTGGAACTACTGGTCGCACAGCAAGCGGGCGCCGAGTTTCTTTATCTGAATAAAATTTCCAATTAAGCGCAGTCAAGAGTTAGTGAAGAAAAATTTTTTTTCCACCTCTAACATTGAATTGAAAAAAGTGGAAAAAAGTGACTTTTTCTCCTTTTTTGGTTACTTGGCTGTATCTTCGCTAATATGGGCGGGAAAGCTAAGGTTTGAGGAAAATTTTACAGTCTATTGTTCCTTAAAGAACCCCCTAAATCCCTGGAGCGATCGGTTCAACGGTTTTTCCCGGACCAATTGATTAAAATTTTGGAAAAAATAAGGGAACAAGTTTTTTGTCCCTTAAACTCACCCTAATCCATTCAAAAATCAATAATTTTATTTGTTTTTCACTTTTTACTCAATTTTTTGTTTTTTAAAAATTCATTATCAAAAAAAAATCGAAAAATATCAAGAAAATTTTATGCAGATAAAGAAACTCGGCGCCCGCTTGCTGTGCGACCAGTAGTTCCAGAAATATTAGCAGTTGAATGGAAAAGGATGCTTTTGCATTCAAAGTTCGATATCTCGGAGACAAATGGTGGTAATTGAGCCATTCAAAGCGATTTTTGAAGCTGAATAAACACGCTAAGAGACCTATACAATGGAGTAGCTCGAAAAAATTTTTCTATGCCCATAGAGTGAAAAACGAAACCTAGAAAATTTAGAAAAAAATTATTTTCAGCTTTGTTTAAGAATTGCATGAAAACCGGAGCTCAAAAAATTTTTTCACCAAAAAATATGAAAACTAGAGTTTTCAAGCTTCAAAACCCTTTTTTTAAATTTCCTGTACGATTATTTTTCACTGAAATACAGCCTGTTGAAAATCACCCAAAAATTTCAAAAATTTTTATGTTCCCTTAATTTTTGCGAGGAGTGTATATATATATATATTGGGGGGGTTAAAATAACTTACCATAAGTGAATTTGAACAAAAATTATACAAGATGTTACATTCGAAAAGATTTAATATTTAGTCCCGTCCTTTTAACATACTGAAAACATTTA
This sequence comes from Galleria mellonella, assembly GCF_026898425.1. Classification (NCBI taxonomy): domain Eukaryota; kingdom Metazoa; phylum Arthropoda; class Insecta; order Lepidoptera; family Pyralidae; genus Galleria; species Galleria mellonella. The sequence goes on from NW_026442133.1 coordinate 414,155, forward strand.
TTATTTATTTATTAAGTACACTAACAGTGCATGTATAATACATTAAAAAATCTGTACAAAATTAGATCTGATACAAGTATCTATAGAAGGCGAGTACAACATTCAGAATTTAACTGATGTAATTAAACTACTAATAATAATTTATTATATAATAATCTATCCAATATTTTTATCTAAGAAAATAAATTAAACCAAAAAAGAAAAAGAGGAAAGAAAATACATAATTTTGCAATATGCGTACAAGAAGAAGTGAAAACGGTATGGTTGTTTCTATTATTGTTGAAATTAATTTTATTAAATTGGTAGAAATTTTGTTTTAGTCATAAATTTTACTTTGAAGTTCGATTTTCAAGATTTAACACAATCATGTGAATTTTTAGCGTGTAAGTCGCAGAAATAAGATAAAAACAAATCAGTTACGTAATTGCAATTGAAAGCTGTCGGAAGAACGTATAGATGTCATACTTTAATCTTTTTTGTTATAATCTTAATGTAAAAAAGTTTGACAGTAGCTGTCACGTTTGGCTTGCGTACTAGCAAGTTAGCAAGTTGCAGTTCGTCTTTTTGTGATGTTTTAAGAGAGACGCTGCTGCTCATCTCTCGATCATTGAGTTCTCTAAGTCGTGTTTTTTTTATACGACGACGAGAAAGGCAAACAATCTGACGGCCCACCTGATGGAAAGTGGTAACCGTCGCCTATAGATATGAGCAGTACCATGGACATAACAGTACACACACATATTGCTTCGCCCATGATACCCCCGTGCGTTGCCATTCCTGAGGACTCAGGTGTTATTCCTCTGTACCTTGTAAATTCACGCCATATCCCACCCTTCAAACCGAAACACAACTATGCAAACACAACTGCTTTACGGTAGAAACACGAATGGTTCATTCTATACAGGGACCACACGGCATGTATATGCTTACGAGGGTCTATTTGTCTATGATAATTTAAGTTTATTTATTCATTATACGTACTAACTAAGAGAGCTTGACAGTTACCCAATCCTCTTGCTTAGGAACGATAATACACAAAACATAATAAAATGTAATTACTGGAAGCTTTCTAAATAATTATATTTGCTGCATCTTTCCAGGTTTGTAATTCAGTCAAGAAATAATCCCTAAAGTTTAATTTAATTTAGGAAAGTTGTTAACTGGATCTCTTTTAAAGTGGTATAAAAAAACAAAATAAAGATATATATAAAAAATTCAAACATGGTATTAGAAAATTCTTTCGGCCACCGCCAGCTCGGTATACTAACGAAAGAGTACTATAAAACACTACTAACTACGCTCAAACGCTTGGATGCATCGCAAACGATTATAGCAGAGTTCTTTTGTGTGCAAATACCGACACAAGACCTATTTACACGCTTTTATTTGCATTTGTTTAGCAAGCGTGTCAAATCGGCATTAGACATCAAACATTACCTATAAAGGCTCCTTCCACATAATTTAGTCATTAAAAAATTATTTACTAACAAATATGAAACTGCATTTATATATTTTTTTTTTAATTTCATTTCAATACTGTCTGGTCCCAGCATAGAATAGGCCACCCTTTCTTTTCCTTTGGGTGTGATAAGAAGCGACCAAGGGAGGGCGAGAGATGAGTAGTAAACAAATAGATTAATTTATATAAAATACTTAACCGAGATCTGTATAAGATGATTTTCACGGTGTAGCTTTCGATCCTAGCGTAATGAAAATATTTGTATGTCAAAAATAAAAACATTTGTATAATATGACTAAGTGTATATAGAATAACCGCCAACTTTTGCCAACCTGGCTAACAAACGCCCCTCTCCTCTCTTCTTTGTAAGAGAGACCTATGTTCAGCAGTGAACACTTAACGGCTGATGTCATGATTAACTTGTATGTGACAATTACATATTCATGGAGACCAATACAAACAGACAGTGTATGTAGAATAACCGCCAACTTTTGTAAACTTGGCTAGTAACCCCTCCCCCTCTTCTTTATGAGAGAGGCCTATGTTCAGCAGTGGACACTTAACGGCTGATGTTGTGATTAACGTGTGTGTGTCAATTATACATTTACAGAGACCAATACAAACAGACGTAGCTACGTCCACATAAAAACGATTTCTACTAGCAGTACCTACTCATAGTACAAACTCTGCTCATATGTATTAAATTAAATCAAATTGTATATATTTATTAATACAAAATTATAATTATGTATCTACGTGGGTTGTGTAAATATGTATATATATTCATATCCTCATTTAAAATACTATAATAATATCCTTTAACTAAGATAACACTCCACATCTAACCAAAGACGCCCACGTCGGACTTAGCAGTGCTGGTATCAAGTTCCATTGTTACAAACCTTTATCAATAATTCGAATTTGTCTGAGTCTCGATATATTTGAGATCTATATGTAAACACGATACTCGAATGATACCCAAAATGCGTCGCACAATCGATGTCACCATTACACGTCAATTATAACGACACGGATCACAAATCGTAGCGAGTTTTGCGTCAATCTGAGTGATATAGGGTTGCCACTTTCTTACAGTTATAATTTCCACCTATATTAATGTCTTTGGCACATTAGCGTTATTAATTTTTGCTATTTTGTGGAGAGATACTGCTTATTTCCATAGAGTTCAAAAAAGGAGGTTTTAAATTCGGTTGTATTTTTGTATGTTCGTTACCTCATAACTTCGTCATTTATAAACCGATTTAGAAAATTACTTTTTTCGTTTAAAAGAGTATACTTTCAGATCAATACTATATAAATTTTATCAAAATTGGTTGAGTAATTTAGTTTTTAAATTAATGAAACTGGTTTTTTAATTAAAAACTAGTAATATATATATATAATGTGTTACACGTGTTTGTACCTTTTAATTATCTATCATAGATAAACAGTCGCAGAATCGAATTTGTCAATTGATTTCTAATAACGCATATAATAAATAATTATTAAACTTTAGTATTAATTTAATTTTATGTTAATTTAATTGCTTTCGTGGTTCGAAGAATTTATTTTCTCCCTTTACAAAATTTAATCATCTTCAAATTGATTAAAGATTGAATTGATTTGCAATTTGTTTTCAATATAACACAATGTGCCTCCTTTAGCAAACGTGCTAAGTGCAAATGTATCTATTATCACACGAGGTGGCAACGACGCGATTTCGTCAAGTAATAAATGCAATTTACCTGTAAAATTGTAATATATTGCTAAATAAATATGAATTGAAAAAAATTAACTACCCGTGCTAATTCGACAGCTGAATATGTCTCAAAAATTAAGAAGATACAATATTAAAAAAAATGAAAAATATTTCGATTTCGTCATGTGTAATTTATAGTTTATTTTATTTTGTGCATCTACTTACCTGTATTCTAAGTTATTCTTGCTTAAAACGACGCATTACATAGGTTATTAATTGTATGAGATTGGTTAGCAGTTGATATTGCAAATTTTTACAAATAATTAAATGAGTTTTTTTGTTATCAAATCAAATCAAATCATATTAAATCATATTTATTCGCTTGCTACATGGTACTAAAAGAAATTACATATATAAGTAGGTACATAACATGCAGCACCCCGCAGAGGTATGGAAATGTTAAACTGTATCAACAATCACTTTGTGTGTTAACGGTTTAACCAATCATTATTATGACATTTATTAAATTTAAAATAATATTGATTTAATGTGTATGTGTGTATACATTATATATATATGTATGTATCCTCCTCGTTTTCACTCTTTGTTCATCAATACATGGCTTAGATATACCTAATAATTCTTGACCTTGTCCACTGTATAAATTAGTATAAATTGTTTCGTGCGATGCCCATACAGGTTTTTCAGATATTCAGTTCAGATTGTTTGCACTTGTCTATGCTGTTATTTTAAGTATCTCATTGTACCCAAAAATTTGTCAGATAAATAAATAGACGGAAAAGAATAAGCTATTATTGTCTATACCCGGTCACGCAGAAGAAGTCGCAGGAAAAAGTAGTAAAATTTCAAAGAGAAAAAAAAAACGCTTTTGCGATGATTAGTTACAACCCTGGAATGATGGCATATTAGGTGCAATTTCGGTCGGCAGACATGTTAATAAATTTCGTTCGTAGACCGCGTCGCGGCGGCGGCGGTTACGCTGCGTTCGAAGCCCGGCTTTGCGTCATTTGACGCTAGCGTGGCGCGAAGCGAACGTTCGGATTACAAGAGCCGTAGTGGACTAATGAATGGAATTTAAGAGCCATAATGGGTATATGTTTAATCGATTTATTAAGCATTTTAAATGAATAGTTAAGAATACATATATATATATATAATTTTCGTAAATAAATTATAGCAAAAAAAGGCTTAATACTATGATGATCACCACATATTCATTAAATCAGTGTATTCAACGTGTGGGTTTAAGCCTCTATGGTGTGTGTGTGGGCAGGAGGGAGCAGCAGGGGGTGGGGGAGTCGCGAAAACTACTTCATAAAAAAATACAAAAGTTATAAAGAGAAATTTATTAAAAAAAATGATAATTAAAACATTTGTATTTTAATACTATCTACCTATCTATTTAAGAGCTGCGCTCTTGTCGGTGGAGCTCTTGCCACTCACTACGATTTTCAGCGAGTTTCTTCACCTCTTGATACGACACGACACCAACTCCTTCCTTGATCTGCCTGATGTAACTATGTCTCGGTATCCCTCTCCCCCTTCTTCCTTCTATCTTACCTTCTTTTATAATGTTGTATGTTAATACACATTACCAAAATATATGTCGGAGGTAATAAAAAGGCGAAATATTTTTTTCATTCTAGGGGGGTCGTGTTATGAAATAGGTTAAAAAACACCGCACTAAATCAATAGCTCGAATTGAGGAGTCACTGTACCGTTTCCAGCATTTAAAAAAATTCACGATGACAAAATAAATTTTTACCGAGAAAATAGAATTCTTATTTGGATATGTTCTAAAATCTTATTCAATGGATAAAGTTTTCAAAGTCTTATTAACTGAGTTGAAACTGAAGGTTTCATTTAAGTCGTGATATCTAATCGGACCAATATAATCTTTTGTGTTTAAAGAGTTCATAAGCCAGACTACAATTATAGTATTTTAATATAGAAGTTTATTTTATACAGTGTTCACTAAGTTTTTCATATCGCTGATAGTATCAAATTAACATAATTTAAATCTTATTAAAACTTTTAGTCATTTAACAGTAATTCTAGAGTAACGTTATTCTGTGACCTAAGCGTCTAAAATAAAATATTTTTTTATTATTTCAGCCGTTAACTGTCCACTGCTAAACATAAACCTTTCCCATAAGGGGAGTTTTGCCAGTAGTTGCCACGCTTGCCAGGCGAGTAAGCAACCACAGTTAGGCTTTCAAAGATTTTTTGAGAGGAACGCTGCTGCCCATCCCTCCACCATAAGCTCTCTTAGTCACCTCTTACGACACCCACGGGAAAGGAAGGTGTGGCCCATTCTATGCTGGAACATACAGGGGAATATATTATATGTATAGGTATTTAATTAAAAAAAACGAAGTCCTTATATATTTACCTATATAATAGTAATAATTTATTTGCCAAAACAATGGTATACAAAATTTAGGTACAATAATAACAGTAAACAATTGACGTTAGTTAGATAATATTGACAATAAATTAATTACAAAATAAATTGATAAATAAACAAAATTGACAACTCTGTAGTCAGTTATTAATTTAGAAAATCTTTAACATAAGTACATACTTATGCCTAAGAAACATTATACTAATTTGACAGTTAACAATGTGTCAAATAACAAGAAGAGGGAACAACAAAATCTCCCTCGATTTTAGTAATAAGATCTAGTAAGCTCACAATACACCTTAGTTAGGTTGATTCGATTTCCATGCAATTCCCATTGAAAAACATGGTGGTTAATTTCTTATAACAATCGCCTCGATATGCCAAAAGACTTGATCTAATTTTTATCTGCAATCCTTTCCTCATGTTCTAAAATAGTGTATAACAATACCAGTTAAGCTGGAGGGGAAGGGATTGTTAGTAATGGCTTCTAACTATCCCATTGCTTCAGAATACACCCTATCAGGTTGACGTCCACGCGGTTCCCTCTGGTAACCATCGTGGTTGGTTCTAGTAGAATTCGTCACGGCTAACTGACCTACTTTCATCGTCACCTATCAGCGTATACCGATAGCGCGGGCGGGTATACCATTCCATTATCACCCTTTAAAAAAATACTAGTTAAGCTTATTATTCCTTTCCGTATCGTACCATTCGAAACGCGTTAATGAATAAATATGTGTACATTGTACACAAAGATATAAAGGTCGCCATTCACACACAGTATGTATATAATATATCGGCCTACCGTTCTATACATCGCCGTCGTGATATGTTCGCTATTCCGAAAGCGATAAATCTAACCATTCACTAATACACCGCATTCAAATGTAGCGAGCGTTTGAGGGGAATCTCGCGACGAGATTCGACCCCGAGCGTTCCACCTTAAAAGCCGTGCGTAACATACGACCGTATTTATCTCCCGAGATATTTGGCATACGGCAAATGGGAGGTATTCTGTTTACTCTCAATGGCTGTATTTTATATATGCTCTTAATAAAATAGGCGCACGTTAATCCATCTCAGCTTGATTGGCAATCGTAATTGAATGGTTCTCTTGTTACCCATAGTTTAGATTGCAGATATCATAACCTCGGGTTTTTTTTATACAACTTAGAATGGCATACAACCTGACGGCCGTCCTGATGGAAAGTGGTAACCGTCGCTTATAGACATGAGCAGTGCCATGGACATAACAGAGTATACTGTTTCTCCTATGATACTTCCCATGCGTTGCCATTCCTGAGGACTCTGTTATTCCTCTGTACCTAGTAAATTCACGCCATATCCCACCTTTCAAACCGAAACACAGCCATGCAAACACAACTGCTTCACGGTTGAAACTTCTGGAATATCGTCAAGGTAAAACAAGAAAAGTGATAGTATATGGCAGGGGGAAGTACAAAAGATCCCGATGGGTCGACGTGGTCGTTTAGTTGACCCCATACGCGAATAAAAGATAAGATACATATAGTTTCAATTGACATAATATTTTAAAAGTAACAATGATAGATAGATAGATACTCTTTATTGTTTCCTCCAAAAGATTACAACAATAATCTTATTCTAGATATAAACAATTACAAGAAAATCACAATGAGAAAACAATGGGCGACCTTACAGCTAAAAGCGATCTCTTCCAGGTAACCTTTGGATGGAGAGATTCTATTCCATTAAGAGCGATGACATATTAAATTATCTTATTAAGTGAGAAAATTTATACTTATTTGACATGTTTTTAATTAGCAACTAGCTTTTCAGCAGGTACTTCGTCCACGATACCGAGCTAAGTTATTTGACAGGATATTAGCCTAGTAATACTACTTGGGTAAATACTATTTGGGATTAGGAAGGACATATATTTTTAATCTCAAATAGTGTATAGCAATTTTCATGAAGTCTATGATGCCAATATACAATATACAAATGAATATACAATCTCATTTTCATATTTATAGGTAAAATTAGTAACGATATCGCCATATTATGGCATCATACTGAATCGTCGCAATATGGGATCAATATGGTAATAAATCCTATAGATCTGATAAAAGAATATATTCAAAAAACGTAAAATATTTGTGAAAAAGTATTAAAGAATTTATTTATTAGCAAAAAAATATAGTAATAAAGTAACACAAAAAAATCGACTTCAATCGTGGCAAAATCAGTTATTTTAACTTAAAAATTAAAATACTGAATCGTTTTTCATAAAATATCTATGGAACAAATCTGTGAGTATATCCTTTCATATAAAAAAAATTAAATCGGTTTATAAGTGACGAAGTTATGAAGTTATACTTAAATATAAAATTACATAACTGAATTTAAGACCTCTTTTTTTTCGATGTCGATTCATAAGTAAGAATTTTTGCGTAAACGATATTATACTCTTTCATCGATCAGGTAAAAATGTAACGAATGACAAAAAATAAATGTACAATTACAATTTCTTATGTCTTCAATGTGTCTTCAAAGTTGAAAAACAGAAGACAGAAGAAGGTCGAGATATTGATCTATATACGGATCTAAACCTCGTTTATTCGTGGAACCGGTGACATATGACCACATTTATTTGAAGCGATATTTGGCACACGCCCCTCTCGCGCCAATTCTGGACGAACTCGTGCCACACGAGCTTTGAGGCGTCTGAGCACATCGACGTAGAATTTTCCATCAACTGTCTGGCCTGGGGAAGGGGAGCGATGTTTTATTCACTTCAAGAATTTTTTAGATGCCTTACAGCTGTTATTTTTGTTAAATTTGATTTTTGTATTTCGAAAACAAGAAGAGGTCAAGATCTTTTCTAAAGACTTCGTCTTTATTAAAATTAGAAAGAGTCTGTCGTGACATGGAAATATCATCTTTTAATAAAAAAAATAAAATAATAATTTTAGTTTACAATTGGCGTTGATATCGAATGAGATGTCATCATCATTATCATATCAGCCCTTAACTGTCCACTGCTAGGGGGGAAAGGGATTGTTAGCAATGGAGTTTGATAGCTCTATTGCTAGCAATATGCCCTATTAGGTCGACCCCCACGTGGTTCTCCCCGGAAACCATCGTGACCAATTCTTGTTGAATTCGTCACGATGGGCTAACTGACCTGTTTCATCCTCACCTATCATCCTTCACTGGTGCCCCGCCGGTGTATATCGATAGCGCGGGTGGGGTTACCATTCCATTATCACTCATTAAAAAAAAACTGTCCACTGCTGAACATAAGCCTCCTTTTTGAGGGGTTTCGCCAGCAGTTGTCATGCTGGGCAGGCGGATTGGCAACTGCATTCAGGCTTTAGAGATGTTTAAAGAGGGACGCTGCTGCCCATTCCTCGCCCCCTTTAGTCGGTTCTTACGACAACTACGGGATAGAAAGGGGTGGCTTATTCTATAGCGGGGCCACACGGGAACACCGGGATTACACGAATGAAACGTATACACAAATAATATAGTGGCTCTGACTTAAGAAGTGTATTTCTCAAAACTTTTTGAAGTCAGGAAAAGTACAAGTATGTAAATATTTCCATTCAATATTATTATAAACGGTAGTTGATATTCTATCATATTTTTATCAGAGGGAGACTTTGTACAAAAGTCGTTTGCTTGGGCACCACTGTCCCATTTGTGTTTATAAATAAATAATTTACAATTAATTTTATTTATTTAACTCTTTATTGCACCATAAATAAAAATATACAATGACAAGTGAATAATTCAAATAAAATACAGTAACATAAATACAGATTGAAATATACACATAAAGGTACAAAAGGCGGTCTTATCGCTAGGGCAATTTTTTAATTTTAATAATTAAGAATATAATAAAATTGGCTATAAGACACGATTTATAGATATAAATTTTAATCAACCAGCACAGTTTCATCGTAATTATATCATTATACCAAATGCCGTCCAAAACTGAGTTGGTAGAATTAATTTTATGATTTTGCGCCCACCTGAGGGCACACGGCAGCCGGTGGTAGACCGGTAGTGACGTCACAATTAGGCTGTGACGGGCACGACAGCACTATCGCGATTTCAGTCGTTCGCTTGGTTATGACGTGACTTTGACTAATTTTCGGTTCCATCTAGATAGGCGGTGAGGCTTTACACGATTAAAAAAAATCTTCTTGATAAGTGTGAAAGCAAGTTTGTTTACTTTTTTTTACGTCTCAGTGCTATAACGGCTAAACCAAAAACTGTAAAATTTGATGTACCTCATCATGAACACATCAGCCTTTAACTCTCTACTGCTGAAGCCTCTCCCTTGGGGGGTTTTACCAGTAGTTGCCACGCTTGGTAGACGTGTTGGCAACCGCAATCAGGCTGTGGAGATGTTTTAAAAGTGACGCTGCTACCCATCCCTCGCCCTCCCTTAGTCGCCACTTACGACACCCACGAAAAAGGAATGGGTGGCCTATTCTATACTGGAACTACACTCTTACTATTAATCATTACGAATTAGGTATGTAATTATTATTTATAGTATATAATACAATATAAGACCGGATTCACAAAGAGTTCCAATAGAAATAATATAGTTAGAACCGAGAATCGTCGCGGGAAATTGCTAGTATATAATTTAAGTAAATAATACGTCATACGTCAACATTTGACTGGTAAATTTTGTTAGTTAAAATATATAAAGTTTATGATTCCCTCGTTCATCTCATCTCACAACTTCCGCAATGTTAAAGAAGGAAGTTGGTCTTGGCAAATAAGAATAAACCTTTATACGTATATACCACACGACATTTTTTCCTTTTTCCCTTCAAGTTTCGAGAGTAAGATAAACAGCCTGCCAAAATTCTATGTTAAGTTAAATATAAAATACTTTGTGACAGCTACAATATCTATTGTTATGGAACCAATGATTCTCAAGCATTATGTATGTATTGTATGTTGTATTATATGGGTTTTAAAAGTAGAAAAATATATCTGATATATATTTTTTTTGATGTTTGAAAATGGAATAGTAACCCCGCCTGCGCTAACGGGATACGCTGGCGGAGCACTAGTGAAGGGCGTTCGATGAGAATGAAAACAGGTCAATTAGCTCATCATGATGAATTCATCTGGAATTAACCATGATAGTTTCCAGGGGGAACCGCGAGGAGGTCGACCTGATTGGGTATATTGCTAGCAATGGGATTCTCAATCTTCATTACTAACAATCCCTTTCCCCCTCATCTATGCCTATTAAGAATGCAACTGTGAAAATCACATTCGATTTTAGTGCAGTACTTTCCGCGCGATTCTAGAACAAACATACAGACAGACAATTTTTTTTGTTTTTTTAATGAGTGATAATGGAATGGTAATCCCGCCCGCGCTGTCGGTATACGCTAGCGAAGCACTAGTGAGGGATAATAGATGACGATGAAAGCAGGTCAGTTAGTCCATCGTGACCAATTCCACTAGAATTAACCACGATGATTTCCAAGGAAAACCGCGAGGACGTGAATCTGATGGGATGGATTAGGTTAGCAATGGGTTAGTTAGATCTCAATACTAACAATCCCTTTCCCCCCAATTTATTTTATAATTTCTATAGATGGAAAAATATTTTTTAAATTCGGTTAAGTATTTTTTTTTGAATTTATCCATTACAAACAAACACTTTTTTTTCACTTTTAATAATTTAGAAGACTTTAATTAAGAACAGTGTTTAAAGTTATGTTTATCTCCGATATTCTTACAGAAACTAAATACAATACCAAGTTAGTATTGTCATAATTTTTGTTAACACGAACAGTTGCGACCAGGGATCCGGTTACAAAGCGAACACAGTGCAACAAATGGCAAGCGAACACATTTACATTACTTGGCGTAATGTCCAACATTAGGGGCCATTGCCTCAAACAGGATAATTTAGGAGATGACCACGAGCAAAGGCCATGGTTTATTTTTGTATGTAGCCATCTCGCAGTAGTATCTTTTGTTTTCTTTTTCTAAATCCACTTATTTTGGTTGTTTGGTTTTATTAATTCCCTTTTTAGATGCTTCGTTAAGATGTGAAACACGTATCACAAAACGTGTGTCGACGAAAATATTTTAGGTAGTATTGATGGTGGTCAATTTTCGAGTGTTGGCAGTTACACACATACCAATGGTAGCGGAATTATACAAAATAATTCGAATTAAATAACCAGCAGCGTCGTTCTTAAAATATCACCAAGGTTTAAGTGCGGTTACCAACCTGCTTGGAAAGCATTGTAACTACTGGCAAAGCCCCCCAATAAGCATGTTTGTTTTATGCAACATAGAATAGCAAACAAAGCTACGGCCTACCTGATGGAAAGTGGTAACAGTCGCCTATAGACATGAGCAGTACCATTGACATAATAGAGTGTAGTATTTCGCCCATGATAACCCCATGCGTTGGTATTCCTGAGGACTCAGGTGTTATTCCTTTGTACTCTGTAAATTCACTACTATATCCACGCTCATCCTTCAAACTGAAACACAGCCATGTAAGTACAATTGCGTCACGGTAGAAACACAAATGGGACAGAGGTGTTTAAGCAAACGACTTTTGTACAAAGCCTCCCTCTGGTGTTGTAAGCAGTGAACAATTAACAGCTGATATATTTATAATTAGTTTACTATTGTAATCTTCTCGAGGAAACAATAAAGAGTATCTATCTATCTATCTATATGGCATGGTATGATAACCAGTGGTATGGACTTCCGCAAGATAATACCTGTTTTAAAGTAAAATAAATACCTTATTTGTTACTTCAGAGCTGAAGCCACGTGATGTTTCAAGAATTTTGCTTATTTTAATTCCAAGTGAATTTCTATTACAAATTAAAGAAAATGTGCTCCTAAAATTCTTAATATTTACAATGGTAGACATTTTTGGCTTACTGTTTACACAAGATTAAGGAAGAACATTACGCAAATCTAAATCAATATTTGATGGGGTTATGTAAACACGTATAAGAAGCTACATGACTGCCTAAATAAATTGTTTATTATTAAAAGTTGAATTATTAATTATTTTAAAAAAGAGTATGTTTTCAGTTTTTTCCTAAGTTATATATATATATAGGAATTCAGCTTGTGGAACTAGTAAATACATAATATAATTTAGCTATCATAATTTGTCAAAATAATTTATTAATTTGGATATTTATTATCTGTTTACTGTGTTAATTAAGGTATATTCTATATTCTAGCAAAATAATATCATTTAATTTTATTTAATTGAGCAAGAGTAATAAACTTATAATATGGTAATAACTTTATTTACACCTGGAGTATATTTATAGCATAATAACATTAAAAAAACGCAGTAACCAAAAAGAGAGGAAATTGAAAACGGAAAAGCCAATAACGTCGGGAAAAAGAACAATAAATTTGTATACCTTCACTTAACCATTATAAGGCTAATTCCGTTAAGTAATAAAATCGAAGGTTTACAGCCCAAGATATTTATTTACCTGAAACAAGAAAACAAAGTCGTTAAACGTTTGTGGCGTGCCTGAGATAATAAAGTGGAAAAATTAACGAACGCATTTGCAGGTTTCAAACTACGGACATAAAACACACAGCTTTCAAATTAAATTTACGAAATAAATAAACAAAACGATTGTTTTACAATATAGCTTGTAATTTCGTTTATAATTTTTAATTTTAAGTTTATGACTGAGTTAATATTAATAATCTTTATTAAATTAAATTGTATATTCAAAAGAGCTACATTGGTAAAAAAACAATTCGTTTTTAGTTAACAGTTCGATAGCATGCAAAAATATCTTAAGATTCTATTATAATTATATTTTTTTATATACACATCTTACATGTAAGTACTATAAATTTTGATAGCAAGACCTTAAAATATTGTGTAAAGATAAAAAGTTTCTAAATTAAAACATAACTTTTTTTTTTTTTTAAATAAATTTTTTATATGATAAAATGTATATTAAGCCAAGTGTACATTCTATTTTTAAATAAAGTCATATTTAACAATTCTAATAGATTCGTTTTCTTATTATATATTTTTATATACATAGCTATACAACTTTTTTCATAATTAGCTAAGCGGGGAACATCATTCAGTACGAGTCTACGTGTAAAAATATAATACACATATATTATGTATTACTAAATCACACGGATAACATATATTTTAATATTCAAGCGCTTACTTTATTTTACTATATGAAAGCATATATTGCCTGCTTACAACGTCAAGAGTATCGCATTATCTCTTCAAATAGCTTTCTAGAATATTATTAGTTGTAGGAACATCACGCTATAAAATTATTTATTTAAACTTAGTTGTATATTAAATGAGTTCCAGAAATTAATATGAAAAGACGAGCTTAAAGGTAAAAAGGGTAAAAAGGGTAAGGGTAACAGACTTCAGAAAGGAGGTTCTTAATTCGGTTTTATTTTTTTATGTTTGTTACCCCATAACATCGTCTGTTCTAAACCGATTCGGAAAATTATTTTTATATTTAAAAGGAAATACTTACTTTACTTACTTACTAGATTAGTCCTGTAGAAATTTTTTCAAAAACGATCTGATAGTATAGTTTTGATATCAAAATACTTTGTCACAATTGAAGTCGGTTTATTTTGTAGCACATAAACTTTAATTATTTTAATTATGTTTAAAAAATGTATATAGTCAATTATATCTTCTTCCCTTGCATTTTAGTTTTTAAAATAATAACTATAGGTTGTTTACGATAACATGACACGCGCCTTTAAAATCCAAAAACAAAATTAAGGTAATTTATTAATCAGACATTCTTACATTTTAATTTTTTTTTTATTTTTTCTATTTTTGAAAAAGTACTTTACAATAGATGTGTAGTAAGTAGTATTTGAATACTTGTAGAAGAATTTTAGTAATAAAGAACTTTTAGTAATTTATCAAAATCGCACTAGTTACTTCAAACTTAATATCGACATCTCAAGTAGTTTCTGAATTAAAGTGCTGTGATAGATGAATGAATGAACGAATAAAATCGCATCCCATCGCAAATTTATACCTTTTCGATACGGAATTCTAAAAGACCGAGGTCCAAGTAGTTGGGGTTCAAAATATCGCGGATAAGTTTTGAGCCCTTTGAAAAGTTAACTGTGAATCCATTCAGGTGTTTCGTTTTAAGGAAAAAATAAAACAAACGTTGAAAAATTGTGTCCAAACTTTTTATTTCCAGGGACACAAGCAGCCTTACAACGACGTTAAATGTATGGTGAACTTTTTTCAAGGGATTTCACATTATCCTTGCGGTTTTTTAGTGATATCTTTTGTAAAATTACTACACCACTGTTTCTGATGTTTCGTCATCTCTGGTTTTCTTCTCGAGGTCAATTTTAACGAGAGTTTTTTGCGGCATCGTGATCTTTACATTGTAACGAGTTCTTTGAGAGTATACAAGCAAATGTGTTTAAGCACAATCGCTCATAAAACGAATCTACGTTAACGACATACGTGCAGTAAATCCACTCACACCAACCATTGATATCGCAACGTTTCTAATTAAACCGCCAAATTCAGAGAGGAGCGTCGACGCGCTAATATAATAAAGCCAGTATAAACCGCTCTAAACCGGTTTAATATGAAGAGGGCGCGCGAGGGGATAGCTCAACTTTCCGACGCGGTCGGGCGCATTACAACTTACAACCGGAGCGGATTAACAGCAGTGTGTACTCAGCTTAATGTTGGCTTCTTTGTTTGTAGAGAACTTGCCAACTTTGTATCGCTATAAATGTTAGTACACTTTGATACTCATTTCATAACTACGTTTAAAGTAAAAATCCTGCACATGTTTATTCAGAAGGAACGCAATTTTCTTACCTCGATGAGATAGCTTTTTGAAGAAGTATATGTCTATTATAAAATAAACTAACTGTGCCTTCGCTCTATTGTACTAATTTAACATTTTTAAACAACTTTCCACACATTTTCTCTCATACAAACTGATTACTGCTAATTAAAAATACAACAAATAAAGTATTAGCCAAATAAGTGCAGTCGTTCTGAAGTAATGCGCTTACATACATTCTCCAATTGAATTTTATTTACATATATAGAGTCAATAACGTTCTTACATTCCATGCTGAGCTGAGCTCCACCGACAAGAGCGCAGCTTATAAATAGAATAGATAGATAGATATAGAGTATTAATTATATAGTTTAAAATTTAATGTAGCTCTCATCAATCGTTAATTTAATCCTGTCTCTTCACATTTGAAAGTTTCCTCTTGTCAGGGCAACTGATTCATGCATTATACTCTATCCCATGCCATATCTTTGACCTCCTTATACGATATCATACCTAGTGCTTCCTTTATCTGTCCCTTGTGGTTATTTCTTGGTCTTCTTCCTTCCTCTTTTGCTTTCTATTTTTCCTATAAATACTATATAATTCCTATAAAGTATGCTTTTTAAAAATCGTCATGTCGCATAATGTGGCCCATCATTTTATCTATTCTATTCTCTATTATTTTTATTAATGTTCTTTTCTCATTCACCTTTTCATGAATTCCTCGTTTTTTTTTAATTTAGAAGAAGTTCAATTTAATTATTAAATTCTACTAAATTAAAAATCAATAATAATAATAAACTTTTTATTGCCCACAATAGAGATGTATACAAGGAGTATTTATACAGAATGTGTATATACAAAAGGCAGCTTTATCGCTATGGTAAAAGCAATCTGTTACAGACAACGTGGCATAAATAAGTAGTATATAATAATGACTAGGTTTCATAAATTGGTTTCGGTATACAAGTAACGATTAAAATTAAATTAAAATTTGTATATATACTGAATGAAGTTGAATTTATGGGTCGCACCACTACCCATAAAAAAGTTTTATAGCTATTTAAATTAGTAGTACGTAGTATGAGAAGTTTGTGAGTGTTTTTACTTTTATGATTTGTAATCCTGAATGCAAATAGATTTATTAATAAATTTGCATAGTCGCAAATGCAAGTCGTTTTTCAATTAGAAAGAGGTTTTTAAACCTAATTAATTTTAATTTTGTATATTTATTGTATTGCAAGTAGTCAGTGTATGCGGGTGGCTTAGTGGAATTCTTTATGGCAGTCTGTGGAGATAATTAATGGCTGATAAGATGATATGATAATATTTCTATTAGATGTGTTCATAAAACAGGCTTAGTTTTTAACTTTGGCGATGATATAAAAGCGACGCTGTTACCCATTTCTCGACAATTCATTTCCTTACACAATAGAAATATACAGTAGTACATATATTTTAATGTATACATTTACACATAGAAAATACACATGCAAACTTTCATCTAACATACATTTCAATGTAATGTGCTTTTAAACCAGAGAAGAATCATTTCCGACGTATGCGCTATTTAAAGTCTTTTCTAAACTTAACACTAGAAAAAAAAACTCGTATTGAACGGAGCATGTAATTAGGTTTACGTCGAGTTTTGGATTACCCATATAAGTTCGACTCGCTCCAATTAGCGAGCACCAATGCGCTTATTCGCTCTCGGGTGTCTTAAAGGGGCTAACGACAGATTAAAAGCAAGTGAATAAGAATCACTTGTACGAGGTAATTCTTCGTACAAACAAAAGAGGAAAGCAGTCCAAATGAGCCTTACAAACGCGGAGGATAATTAGAAGGCTAACATTAAAGAACATGATGACATTATAATAAGAAAATGCAACATGTTGTTTAAATGGGTTCACTAGATGCAAATACGATGTCATAATTAAAGATTATGTCCCTGAAAAAATCACCTTTAATTATAGTAAAATAAATTATTTTAACCTGAAAACCTTATACTGATTTTTATAAAATTTCTATGAGGCCAATCTGTAAGTATATCCTTTCAGATAAATAAATAATTTTCTGACAAAACTGAAAAAGAAACAACTGACAAAATAATGAAGTAATAAATATATAAGAAAAAAAAATTGCAACCGTAATAAGAACCTCCATCATTTTGAAGTTAGTTGAAAATAACACAATTTGAAACTTATTTGCCCAAACTAATACACAAGACAACTCTGGACTAAATTTCGTAGAAGGACCTAGAGTACTTTACGAATTCAATAAAATAATGCTTTCCACATAGTAATGAAACGACCAAGGTTCTGCAGTGCTTCCAACATGTTCGCGCAGGCTAACGTATCTGATCTCTTTGGTGTTTTATGAAAAAAAATAGAAGGTTTTCGAAATAGAATTGCAAACAGTGGCAATACTATTAAAGCCACCCGGAAACATTTTAACTACCCGATATTAAAATATTAGATTACAGTTCTTGTTTGATTTAAATATTCTTTATTTATTTCACTGTTACAAATGTCAACTTTTTTTGTACATTGTTATGTCATACGATTTATATGAGTCAGTGTTTGAAATAAATTATTATTATTATAATGTTCAAAAAATTAAAACAATCTAATGAAAATACTAATAAACTACTCGACTACCGTACAATATTTTATCGGTAATTCGTCATGGTCGTGGAATACTGTCGGATCTGACAAATATTACATATATAGATCCATCAGTATTCTACGACTATGACGAATTGACATTATTTTTGCCATGTTTGCATAAAATGTTACATTTATACAAACTAAACTTTACAATCATCAAAGTCGCATGAGTAGTTACTAGCTGCTTATCAGTGTCCAAAACATAAACCTTCTATTTTCAACAGTTAGGAAAAAATAAGATATCTGTCAATATATTACGCTCGATTCGTTTTTTTAAGAGATTATTCTTATTTATATTATATATAACTGACTGGTTTTTACCAACACCTTCGTTCGAGCAATCTAAATAAAATAAACCTACTCGTTTAAAGTTGACTCTCTTAACGACTAGATATTTAGAAGTAACAGTTATAATAAATAAATTATCTTTAACTTTTATAATATTAGTACAGGTTAAAAACTAAAAATTTACAAAACGATAAACACAGTAAATAATTTTTTAAATCATGTATCTACAAATATATATAAAAATAAACATAAAAAACAACAACAAAACATTTTTCCACTTCTTTGTCATCTTTTGAAAGTATTCCAATGAATTCGAGTTGGTTCAATTAGCGGGTAGACTTCAATATACTCAAACAGGCCCTCGGGTACATTATAAGCACGAGTTAAGAGGAAGGAAGCGGCGCAGAGACGAGGGCGTAACAGCCCCTTTGCATTTACATCCTGACAGTTCTTTCAATTTGAGACGAGTCTGCTTTTAAGAAAAAAAAGGAAATGAATAGTTCACGCTATGATATCATACATACATATATCTCTGTGATATAATTCACAATATTAATTTTATGTACATTATATTTCAATTTAAATTACCGTTTAAGAAAATCACCTCCGCCGTAGTATCCAATACATACTAGTACATTTGTCTTTATAAAAGTTTATATATGTATTTTTTTACAACACATGGGGCAAACGAGCATGCAGCTCACCTGATGGAAGTGATTACCGCAGCCCATGATTACCCACAACACTAAAGTATATTCATATATATGTATGTATTATTTATTGCGTTTATTTATGTAAGTATATTATATATATATATATATATATATATATATAAATATATATATATATATTATATTATACACAATTATGAATTAGTCGTGTAGGTCCGTAAAAGGCAATTAAGGGAGCTTTTGGTCAAGGGATGGGCGACAGCGTCTCTCTTAAAACAAAAGCCAGACTGCGATTGCCAACCCGCCTATCAAGCATAGCAACTACTGGCAAACTCCCTCTTACAGGAGAGGCTATGTTCAGCAGTGGACAGTTAAAGTCTGATATAACGCAAAACAATACAGTTATGAACGTATTTTCCGTTAATCCTAAACCTTAACGTTGCATCATCATAAATTAATGAAATCGTCATTAAGTTCAACATTATGTCAGGAAATAATCACCTGTCCAATGCTCGAGTAAGTTTATATCCACATTCCTTATATCACAAGATTTCTAAAGTAATTCAGAACTTGAGTTAAGAAATCCGAGGTGGCCTAATTGAGCGCGGTTTGAACTTTGACATCCGACATTCGCCTGAAATTCTTAAGAAGGAATTTCATTAACTTGTAGAAACCGATATCTCCTATTCAATTCCCATTAATGCTCTAGTATTTTTTTTTATGAGATGTAATTAATTTAAAAGAATAATTTTTGAAATATAGTAACCTTTTAGCTCTTGTTTTACTTTGTATTTCTATTTAATTCTGTAATTTGCATATCCCTTTTTCTCATTTATATTGTAAATATATTGATCGAGTGGTCCTGGCATAGAATACCACCTTTTCCTTTCCCGTGGATGTTGTAAGAGGCGACTAAGGGAGGGTGAGGGATAGGCAGCAGCGTCCTTCTTAAAACATCTCCAAAGCCTAATTGCGGTTGTCAAGCATGACAAGTATTGGCAAACCCCCCCCCCCCCCCCCAGGGGGAGGCTTAGGCTATTCTGCAGTGGATACTTAACAACTGATATAATGATCATTGTAAATAAAAGCATAATCATCAATTTATTGTTTTATATTTTTTTAAGCAACTTGGAATAACAAATAATCTGAAATTACATCAAATTATTCTTTTATACTACCAAAGTTTCTAGACAGGTCTAAATTTTCACAAACCTCACGTCACAACCAAATTATGGAATATACTATACACCTAGTACTTGACGTAAGCTAATTCTTGTCTCAGTCTATGAAAAAAATTGTATCGATCAAGTGGACAAAGTCTCTAGTAAAAACTGATTTAAAACAACTTATTCCCTAATGATTGATTCCGGATTCCTATTCATTCTATGCAAAATATCATCACAAGACAATTAAACTTGGTGAGATTACGAAGAATTTAATCAAAATATTAATTAAGGTAAAGTTAAACTCGACTGAATATCATTGTATTGAGAAACAACAAAACAAATTATAACAAAACAAAATCAATACGGTCCGTATTAGAATTTAAATCACTTCAAGTGCTGGATATAAATTATTATTGTAGATAAATTAATTTAATTATTTTCTGAATCGACTTTGAGATGTAAGATCTTGATTGTTTGGAATAGTAACATGTAAAGACGATATTATGGGCATCAAAATATGTTCTTAGTAGTATATGACGCGTTTTTTTGTCTCATCACTTTCTACTTTTTTCTTTTATTTTCTCTTTATGTTAGTTTGTTTGCCAATTCAAGTTAGTTAAAAAAATATTCACTTCCGAATTGGTTTCAAATGGATTTTATCAAAATGTAGTAATTTTTAAGCTACTACCAAAAATAGATTGCTTTTTTAATCCGCTTGTATTTTTTATGTACCACGCGCGATATTTCACTAAATTCTCAACTAATTTTGTCAAATTGTATTTGTACTTGATAAAGATTAATTTTTAATTAACTTCAAAATGAAGGGGATACCCAATTCGGTTGTATTTTTTTTATGATTGTTACCTCATAACACCGTCAGTTGTAAACTCATTTGGAAAATTCTTTCCTATCTTTTTTTTTTATACAACTTAAAATGGCAAACAAGCTGACGGCCCACCTGATGGAAAGTGGTAACCGTCGCCTATAGACATGAGCAGTACCATGGACATAATAGAGTATACTGTTTCGCCCATGATACCCCCCATGCGTTGCCATTCCTGAGGATTCAGGTGTTATTTCTCTGTACCCAGTAAAATCACGCCATATCCCACCCTTCAAACCGAAACACAGCCATGCAAACACAACTGCTTCACGGTTGAAACACGAAAGGGACAGAGGTACCCAAGCAATCGACTTTTGTACAAAGTCTCCCTCTAAAATACTTGCTCTGTCCCATAAAAAAAAAAATATCAAAATCAGTTCAATAGTTTAGTTTTTAATAATTTAAAAATCAATGAAAGAAAAATGGCATCTTTAACCTTTACAAAACTAATATGAAATTAATATGTGCATAAATCATACTGGTTGCAAAAAAAAAAAAAGTGTAAAAATCGGTGCAAATTGATGATGAAATCTTGTAGAATAATCACAAAAAAAATCATATTAATCAACCTCCTTTTTAAAAGTTGGTTAAAACTATAAAGTAGGTATATCAGAACAGAATAACCGAATTCAATTAGAGATCTGAATTAGGGTTATTAACCTACGATAAAAGAAAAAAACTTGACTATGAAAGAATTTTATTTAATTTTTCCTAATTAAAATCATCCTTAATTATAATTGTTCAAAGTCTGGGATTTGATAGCTGAACTTACTAGAGTAATTAATATTAGATCTCCAACAGGATTTATTTTTTAGGGATTTTTTAAATTTTATTATAAAGTAAAATCATGTTACTTAATACATTATTCTTAGTCAATATCGTGTAAAGAACATTTAAATTTTATATGTTTTAAAATTCAGGGAATGAACGAAATTTATAGATATTAAATATATAATAAATAATAATTTTCTATATATATATATATATATATATATATATATATATATATATATATATATATATATATATATATATATATATATATATATATATATATATATATATTTAAATTTACATATTAATGTATAGGGTACAGAGGAATAACATCTGAGTCCTCAGGATTAGCAACGCATGGGGGGTATCATGGACGAAACAGTATATTCCGGTATGCCCATGTTAGTGTTCATGTATATAGGCGACGGTTACCGCTTTCCATCAGGTGGGTCGTCAGCTTGTTTGCCATTCTGAGTTACATAAAAAATAATGTAATGTGTAAAAAAAAAATAGCTTCTCAATTTTATTATAGAAACCGTGCTACTATAATCTATATTAAAACTAAACGGAGTTAAATGGAATTCATTTGCGGGCAATTAAGATTTTACTTACTGTATTTTACGTTTCATCTATACATATATACATATTTCAGGCTAATTATAATTTTGCTCACTGTTTAACTTTTATTAAATATTACAATTATGTATATCTATTGAATATTCATAATGTACTTTTTAAATGGCTATCCGTTAAGGAAATACGGTTGTGGGCATATTTATATATTTTTTTATTCAAAAACGGAGAAATTTTCTATTCGTTCGAATATTTTTGGTTATCAATTTCTAAGAAGTATAAGAGAAAAGTTAAATGACTTTCCACGTATTTCAATTTTTTTTTATACAGAATATTAAAATAGATACATGCTATTTCGATTTTATAATAATACTAGCGATCCATCCTGGTTTCACATGGATACAAATTGTACATATAAAATTTCTGTAAAAATATTTAAATAACAGTGAAATCTGTTTCAAAATTCGTTGCATAGTTTAGAAGAAGTAAACAGAGAAACAAACAGATGCAGTCAGCGACCTTTTAATTGACAATGTTCAAATATTATGTAACGCAATTTGGGGAAGGCGGGGGGGGTCTTGTAAAATCTTACGATGCGTTACACGTTTGGGTTCTAACAAGTCGTTACATAGTTTTTTTATTTATTTAAATAAAAAAACTAGGGTATTAAAGTCTCTTAAGATGGCAACCCTTTTCGTTATGTTTTACGGGAATCCATCGACTGTCTTGTATGTCATTTTTATTTTCTATGTCAGTATTCATTGGTGTTGTGACTTTTAGGTAAAAATTAGGGAATGGGAGGGGGTACAAGAAATATTACTTTGTACAATAATCTAATAAAAAGTAACTCTAATTATCATAATATATATATTTTTTAATATTTTTTAATAGAATTCACTTATAATCGTATTTTCTGAAATTACTCACAACTTAGGTTACATGTTTATTTCTATAACTAATAACGCAACTTTTAAAATATTTGTAGTCAAGTATTATTTAATTCATAATAATTGTTACTTCATTTTTTCGCACTGTATAACTATGTTAAAGTAAATGCTGTGAATACCTTTAATAGGCATGTGCATTAATATTGTATTATATTTAATGTTTGTTATATATGTTATAATGCAATATGCTGTTGGTGTTCCTTTAAATAAATGAATTACGATACGTTACACGAGAGGGGGAGGGCCAAATATCTTCAAAAAGTTCATAATGTAACACTAGAAAAGCCTCTATATTATTTTATTAACTGTTATAATATTTACATAACTCTTCACCCAGCTCATTGAGTTTACATCAAAGAACAAACAAACCAACCTAATTGTCAGTTCGTGAGAGTAGCTAATAATATTCAAATTGCCTATCAGTACATTGGTATTAGTAGTTTGAAACTTGTCAGGCTTCATACATCTTACGCAGTGGCATGAAGTAACTTCGATATATAAACTAGATTGTGTATTAATACTGCTCGGTTTCCTTTTCGTACCTAATCTAATATCAATTTGTAAGGTACGGCTTACATATATCATGTTAGTGGTATTGACTTTTGATTCCAGTATGTAATTTGTGGATAGTAGGGCTTATAGAAGAGCTCGTCTATATATTTATATTTGATATATAAATTAAGATGTTGAAGTAACAGAGTATGAGAGCTCTAAAGATGAAGCGGAGGAGAGAAAAAATCAGTTGAGGTTAAACCTGATCTCAACTGCAGGATATTTATATAATAAACAAAAGATATGAAATATATCGACGTTTAGTTCCCGTTATAGGCCTCCCCCTTCCTTTCCCGTGGGTGTCGTAAGAGGCGACTAAGGGAGGGCGAGGGACATACAGCAGTGTCCATCTTAAAACAACTTTAAAGCCTAGCCTTTAAACTAAACTGCGGTTGCTAATCCCCCTGTCAAGCGTGGCAACTACTGGCAAACTTCTTATAAAGGAGGTCATGTTTAGCATTGGACATATAACAGCTGCTACAACAATCACTGTCAATAGAATAAGGATCGTGTCACAATCCCATAGAGCAGACACAAAAATGCAGATGAAAAATAAAGCTCATTCTTTAAGAAGTAATTTCAAATAACGCCATATAATTTGAAGCGCACAAACAAGTGTCCTATACAACACGCGACTTTACATACGCAATCGTAATAAAAACCGGTACAATTTGAAGAATTGCCGTACCATTGTGCGTCCGTACCGCTTAATAACTGAGCATTCCCTTCTACATTACAAAGATGACAGCCCCCCTCCCCTACTACACGGGCTCGGCCATTTCTTTCTCCCGGAGTAGGCGGTAGGTACAAATTAATCTTTCCGAACAATGGTCCTCGGTGAGTGGTTTCTACCTAGCCTATTACAGTTTACATGCTTTGTGGATATCGAACGTCGATGTACGATTCCGCATTACGAGTATATTTCGCTATGTATTGATTATTATTTCCCGCCTGGACTAAAGTTTTTTTATGAAACTAACAATGGAAAACAAGCTGACGCCCCACATGATGACAAGTGGTAACTGTCGCGTATAGACATGAACAGTACCATGGATATAACAGAATATACTGTGTCACCCATGATACCCTTCATGCGTTGCCATTGCTGAGGACTAAGATGTTATGCCTCTCTATTCTATAAATTCACTGCCATATCTCACCATTCAAACCGAAACACATTCAAGTAAACACAACTGTTTCACGGTAGAAACACGAATAAAACAGAGATACCCAAGCATACGATTTCTGTGCAATCTCCTTCTGGTGTCTGTTGACTTCTATAATAACTCATTAACGTCCCACTAGTGGGTATAGGCCTGTTCCTACGACAGCTAGACATTAACCTTTTTCTGCCACGTCGTTCAAAAGTTTTCCCATACAATTTCATTTCAATCATCCTTGTTTTGATTTGATATACTGTTTTTGGTTTTTGTATATTCTTCTCCATGCAGATTGGTGTAGTAATATATTTTCAATTTTATTCTTAAGCTGGTATATTGTATTTTCTTCCCTCAGTTCCCTATATCGCAATTCTGAGGATGAAAGTAGCACTAATACGTAGTAATGTTGCTAGGTTACCACACGGAAAATATATTTATTGCCTTTTTGATTATAATGCTAGGAATTTTTTTCGTGGAATTATGATATGCTAGGAATTTTTTTTTACAACACAGGGGGCAAACGAGCATGCGGCTCACCTGATAAGTGACTACCACCGCCCATGGTCACCCACAACACCAGCGGAATTGCAGGTGTGCTGCCGGCCTTTTAAAAAGGAATATGCTCTTTTCTTGAAGGTTATGTACTTATGGTTATGACTTTAGTATGATATATAAATTTTATCATCACTATTATCATATCATTCTTTCAGTGGTGATTATAGGTTCATAATTTTACCATAACTATAATATAAATTATACGTTTCACCATAGGACCATCTATCATGACTTACGTGGTTTAGTTTAAAACTCATAAATCTATTGAATACAGATATTCTATCGGTACTTTTACTACTTTTTTGCGTTATATTTGTATACGATAAGCTAAAGTCTTACCGACCAATTACCTTTTTAATTACTTAAGCATGATGAAGCAAAAGGCATAACGTATTTTATTTCTTTTTTCAGCTCCAATTTATTTTTAAAAATGATAAACTTGTGGAGAATGGACAGTTTCTTAGCATACCTGTTTTACGGAACCCTAAAAATGTCTACTAAAATAATGTTAATATGTTAAGTTTAGCAGTACACTAAGTATACTGCTAAACTTGTAATCTCCATGAAATCTACACTTTTACATGTCACGCGTTGTACGCCCAATAAAAGTGTCGTGTGCTCACTCCAAAACTAAGAGCATCCGCCATCAACTGAGACAAAATGCTAACAAGATCGAAATCCTAATAAAAACTTAGCGTGACCCGCCGTATCGCAAGTTAGATTGGCGTGAAAATTGCTCGCCCGAAACTACGGGACAAAACTTAATACGGTGTAATTCTCCGGGTTGTGAAACTAACCTTATCTAATTAGTATCGACGGCGTGTTCCTCGTGTTACGTCGATAAATGCGACATAAATCTAGAAGGAGCGTTACGTGACGCGACGGCGTTCGTGTCTTGTGACTGGCGAAAAAAGTGTTTATGAGACCTCTTGTGCAGTAGATACAATTAGTTTCTTCATCATCATCATCATCTTCCTACCCTTATCCCAATTATTATTTGGGGTCGGCATAACATGGTTTTATCCATATTACAAAAAAAATTTGGTTTTTAGTTTTACGACCGGCCACGTGCCTGACGTTAACCCTCTTTGGGAATGCATTTATCGGTGGTTTTCGTCACCTGAGATATGGAGGAAATAACTGAGGAAAAAAGGATGGGAACGTTGAAAATGTGTAAAGGAAATTGGTAAATGAGAAAAATAAGGGACTTATGTGGGAAAGGAAAGGTGGCAGTGTCCCCCACTGCAGTTGCGGAAAGGACTGGGACACTGCAGCGGCTCGGGAGGCCGGGGTTGCATACCCGTATGCCCTTATTCTAGAATCGGACAGATTTCTAGAGAAGAACACACCTGACTCATTCATAATGTATTCATCATCATCATCATCATATCAGTTTTTAACTGTCCACTATTAAATATAGGCCTCCTCTATAAGCAGTGTTTGTCAGAAGTTGCCACGCTTGGCAGGTGGGTTACTACTGCATTAAAAGGTAATATACTTATCTACTTATTTATAAATGCTAAAAATTCCTACCGCAGTGTGATCCCGAAGCATAGAATGGTTCACCCGTTCCTTTTACGTAGGTGTTGTAAGAGGTAACTAAGGAAATTTAATGGTCAAGGGATTTTTTTATACGACTTAGAATGGCAAACAAGCTGACGGCCCACCTGATGGAAAGTGGTAACCGTCGCCTATAGATATGAGCAGTACCATGGACATAACAGAGTATACTGTTTCGCCCATGATACCCCCCATGCGTTGATCCATTCTTGAGGACTCAGGTGTTATTCCTCTGTACCCTGTAAATTCACGCTATATCCCACCCTTCGAACCGAAACACAGCCATGCAAACACAACTGCTTCACGGTAGAAACACGAATGGGACAGAGGTACCCAAGCAATCGACTTTTGTACAAAGTCTCCCTCTGGTAAATGGGCCTTTCCTTTTAAAACATCATCAAAAGTTTAACTACGGTTACCAAACTGCCCGTAAAGCGGTATAACTAATATCAAAATCCCCCTTAAGGGACAGGGGGAGGGCTGTACCCAGCAATAGACAATCAATGGCTGATATAATAAATAAGAATCTCCTATAAACTATTACACTTTTTCTGTGACTTTCGTCCAGTTTTTCTTGAATTGTTTCAATTTAGTACAAAAAAAGATAAAACAGTTCAAAAGCTACAATAAGTTATTTGAGAGGTTTCATATTTTTATGAATAAGGAAATTAATCGATTATCGCTTATTTTTACTGATATTATAAAATAAGTGTGTTTGTTGGTTTCTATCTCACTCACTCACTTTTGGCCACAACAGAATATCAGTGTTTTGCTCTTTTTAGGGCAAAGCAAAAAGCTGAGTTGTGGCCATTTTGCATTACTGTGGCACACGCATGAAGGAAAAAAAAATTTTATTATGCATTCTGTTTTTGTTTTTGGTTTTTTTTATCTTTTGTACATGTATCGTTTTTTATCTTTTTTCACTTTGCTTTTGTATCTTTTGCTGTTTGTGTGCTGTAAGTGATACAAATAAATTATCTATCTATCTGTCTATGTATCTATCTATCTATCTTGGCGTCACGATAGCTCAACTAAACACTATGTAATTTGGTATACGAGTAATATAGTAATAGTAATAAATTTATTTGCATTAAATAAGGTAGGTATCGGTGGTCTTATATTACATAAAGTCTCATGCCTATTTACCCACTACAGTATAGCATGCAAATGTCCCATTTTGATAGAAACTGATTAATTTATGCGTCGACAACTATATTAGATATTTATCTATTCTTTTTGAAAAAATCGTCAACAGACTAAAAGCTTTTGCTAAGTAACCATTTACGTATTACAATTTTAAATTTATTTAATGGAAGTTCCTTTATATCCGTAGGTATATTGTTAAAGATTTTTAAACACATCATATAAGAACATTATAGTTAATTTTTAATTCCGGTCAATGAACGTTTCCCGATCACGCGAACGAAGACTCGTGTAAAAGATAGTATTAATGTAAATCTACATGCGCCACTGTATGTACCTCTATTTTTTTTATTTTACCAAACATTTTATCAACAAACTTTCGATTATAGAAAGGCATGTTACGCATTTTATACAGGGTTGTATCTTGTCAAAAATTTTGTCAAAATTAATATGTTCTAAATGATCCTAAGCAACATTAAATTTTAATGATCTTTTTGAAAAAAAAAATCTATTAAAGATAAATTACTTTATCTTTTATACTACGGTGTAAAAAACCACATGTAGAGGCTACACAAATATAATAAATTATTAAATAAACGGTCACCATTATTAGACAGTGAAAGAGATGGAGTGGAAATCATCTAGAAACATCAAGTTTCTAAGTTTCTACTTAGTGATTAATTGACATGTCTAAGAAACGCTCGGCTGGTTTTGACAGTATTGAGAATCGAATATCCGGGTCCTTCCACGTTTTGCCTATTAATAGAGGAATGACAAATAACTCAAATTGTTACAGACAATACCAAATTTATGGTATGAAATTCAGAAATTCCACAAATTTATTGGATAACATTAAAATCAAGGAAATATTCTATCTATTAGGGAAAATGAACATTTTTCCGAATAGGTTAAAATTTTTAAATTAATTATTATTTTTTAACCGCTTAACGTCAGGTGGGCCGTATGCTTGTTTGCCACCTCAGTGGTATAAAAAAATCGGGCCTTTATACTAAGTTCGTAGATGGACACGTAGTGCTAGTACATAATGTATTTTTTTAATTATAATTAAATAACCAATAATATAGAGTTCTAAAAAATAATATTGATTCTTAGAATTTATTATTTGTATAGAATTAAATGACGGTAATTCAATAAACGTACAACGTTTGTACTTCAGATATTTGTTACGACTTCATCCGGAAGTCTTCCTCAGAGGGCGTATGGCGTTTTCGATACAGATTTCATTAAATTTTCATTATCCAGTTAATATAGTATAAATATAAATATAGTATAAATATAAGTATAAATGCTTAACACAGTTAAATAAGTAGCAATGTGGTCTCAGTATAGAATGGGCCGCCCCCTTTTTTTCTCGTAAGCATCGTAATTGGCGATTAAGGAAACTTAATAGTCGAGGGATAGGCCTCTTAAAGTATCACCAAAACCTAACAGCGATTGCCAATCTACCTACAAAGCGTGGCTACTTCTGAAAAAATTCCAATAGCAAAGACAGTCTATGACGAGGTTTATGTTTAGCAGTGAACAGTTAACGGCTGATTATGATGATAGTTTTTTTTTATACAACTTAAAATGGCAAACAAGCTGACGGCCCACCTGATGGAAAGTGGTAACCGTCGCCTATAGACATGAGTAGTACCATGGACATAACAGAGTATACTGTTTAGCCAATGATACCCCCCATGCGTTGCCATTCCTAAGGACTCAGGTGTTATTCCTCTGTACCCTGTAAATTCACGCCATATCCCACCCTTCAAACCGAAACACAGCCATGCAAACACAACTGCTTCGCGGTAGAAACACGAATGGGACAGAGGTACCCAAGCAATCGACTTTTGTACAAAGTCTCCCTCTGGTGATAAAATTAAATATAAAGTTAAATAAAAAGTTGCTTTTTTCATAGCCATATTCCACATAATTGCCTAACTATCCACCACTAATAGCTTCAATTGACAATGTGACCTCGATATTATCCTACTCACTTACATATCTTCGTCTCTCTCTCTCCCTCCTACATATTGATAGCGTAATTTGCCACTAACTAAACGTTCGTTATCGCATTGTGCAATCCGTGGCACTTCCCACACAAATCTTCCGTCAAGTTGAAAGTTCCAACGATCTAGATAGAACGATATGGATAAGGCGAAATGGCTTAACACTGTTACGAAAACTGAATAAAATTCCTAATTTGCTATTTGTAACGAAGACAAATAGAGGAATCTATTTTTATTTTGATTTCATTTTGTATAATAAATACCAATACAAACTATATTAGCGAATTCTTATCTATTCTTAGCAGAAAGAGACTTTATACTAAGTTATTTGCATGGATGCCTTACGCATGGTACTATCTAGAAGTGCTTGCATAGTTGAGGCTTGCATGAAGGACATTAATAGATATGAAATTTATGGGTTATAATATGTAATAATTAAGATTAATTTAACCTTTTTTTTAATGATATTGAAGATGATATAGCTTTATAATGTATTTCATGATATTTATGTTATTTCTATTAAATTATTAAATAGATACGCTTTATTATTCCTTTTAAAATGGTAAAATTATCATATATATATATATATATATATATATATATATATATATATATATATATATATATATATATATATATATATATATATATATATATATATATATAACGAATAAAAAAATAAAGGACAGCCTTTCGAAAAAGCTAGTTCTTTTACTATTTTAAATCCTATCTACCAATATACCTCAAACTTTATTGAATCAGTACTAATATTTACCGAGTGAATAAATTAAAAAGAAGCAATTCAAGCATAATTTTGATTTGTTCCTTTAGATGCTGTAGTTAACTAAATAAAGCTTTAAGTGAAGTCACTCGTACAAAGATAACACAGTTCAGGGGACATGCTTTTCATTCATTTAATTTTGCCTTTGTAAAATGTGAACACGGAAATTTTAATAATGTGTAACGTAAATTCTTTTAAAAATGTTGTAAATTTGAATTTGTTTTTTTTTTTATTTTTTGCTATACTGTCTTTTGCTTGTAACTTCCTCAGGAATGTCAATGCATGGAGGGTATCATGGGCGAAACAGTATACTCTGTTATGTCCATGGTATTGCTCATGTCTATGGGCGATGGTTACCATTTTTCATTAAGTGGATCGTCAGCTTGTTTGCCATTCTAAGTTGTATAAAAAGAAAATATAAGTGGCATTTTCGAATGCTCATTTCTGATGCCTGTTTTCGAACGGAATATAAAAAAAAAAAATGACTGATAAGGTGCTCTATATGCGGTTTGCGCCTGTAAATTATTATTATAACTAATTCAATTCAATATCTAGTTTAATTTGGACGTCCTAGAAAATTATACTCGCCAAATTGGTGACCCGGGCGTGATATAAACACACAACCTTGTGACATGCATTCAGAAGCGCTACAGTTGCTCGGAGTCACCGCACGAGTAGTAATGCATTTAAAAATTTCATTTAAAATCAGTTGAGCTGTTTCGTAGATTACATTGAACAAACACGGTTCATTAACCTTTCTTACTATTATTGTAAATAAGAAATTGAGTTACTTTGTTTATTTGTTTGTTATCGCTCAGCGCCTAAACGACTCAACCAAACTATATGAAATAAAGTACAATATAAACATAGAAATTTTTTAAAGTCATTCAAATTATTCCTGTCACGCGAACGAAGTCACGGTAAAAGCCAGCTCACAACAAGAATCAGGTATTTTATAATTATAAAATTGTCTCATAATTCCAATGTATACCGTATAATAAAATCGTTTAAAACTTCAAGAATTCGAAAGCGTAAAATTTTAATAAGCCCCAATGTGAAAACATTGGCATGCCAGATGTGGGAGGGGATTTACCCCGACACACCGACCCCATCGTAGTGGGGCCATAAACATAATATTGTCTTAAGGATATAAGCTTATTGAAATATTACACTGTTCAGGGGAAAGTCACTTCTTTAATTATAATAAAGTTTCACTGTCAACTTTGGTAATACTCTGTAAAGTCCTTACTAACGTTATAAATGAGAAGGCGAGGTTTCTATTCCCTTTGGTATTTTCTTTATATATTTACTATCTGTATCTCGTAGTTTCGTCCACGTATAATTAATACATAAAGGCTTCTACGTGCTAAGTTAAAATATAATCTATTCGTGGACCAAATTTCATTCAATTCTGTTGAGTAGTTTTTGCGTGAAAGAGTAACAAAATTTATCTATTTGTCCATCCATCGTTACAAACTTGGTAAGATTTGTTAGATACCTCTTGCTGGATTCACTGTGTAACCTGTTTTTGTGTTTAGTTCATTATGTGTCTAGTTTAGTAATATATAATAAGTTTACTACTGTAATCTTTCGAAGGAAACAATAAAGAATATCTATCTATTTATCTATTATCTCCGACATAGTATTTGGAGTGGAAAGAGTTATTGGTTTTTTTTTGTCACTTTATAGTCTTTTAAATCTTGTGTGAATATATTATACGTATGTTAATCAAAGTTTAAAATCAAAACAAAATTTCATTAATATGTATATATATATGACAGTCCATAAATATATATATGTATATTTATGGACTGTCATATTTATTTTATTAACAGGATAATATTTCGAACTTAATATTAGGAAGGTTTCATATAAACTGCGTAGTTATGTGATCGACTTCGTATGAAAGGTTCTAAAATTATTTTCCATATTTTACAGCGTTCCT
This sequence comes from Galleria mellonella, assembly GCF_026898425.1. Taxonomy (NCBI): domain Eukaryota; kingdom Metazoa; phylum Arthropoda; class Insecta; order Lepidoptera; family Pyralidae; genus Galleria; species Galleria mellonella. The sequence continues at coordinate 447,259 of NW_026442133.1, forward strand.
TTGGGAAAATTTTGTTTCGTGAATACGACTTACACACTGGGCTTAGGTTAACGGTATGCTATTTGTGAATAATTTTGTAGGCAGTAAGTATTATATATGTTTATTCTTTTAGTAAATTTATAACAGTACTAGTTTATTTTCTAATCTTATTTCTACTAATACATTTTAAATACAATATATGGGTTGGAAAAATAATTGTATAATATCTAGTGATTTAGTTTTTGAGTATTGAATCTGGATCTTGAGTAGGACATATAGTTATTTTGATTGATTAATTCTTTTGAATAGCCTCAATCATATCATAGGTGTCTTCTTTTTGTTTTAAATTTTTTTATTTTTCTTTTTTTTCGCATAATTGGGTCACATACAATCGGATAAACCATTAAGACATTGAGAGAGACTTTGTACAAAAGTCGATTGCTTGGATACCTCTGTCCCATTCGTGTTTCTACCGTGAAGCAGTTGTGTTTCGGTTTGGAGGGTGGGATATAGCGTGAATTTACAGAGTACAGAGGAATAACATCCGAATTCTCAGGAATGGCAACGCATGGAGGTTATCATGGGCGAAACAGTATACTGTGTTATGTCCATGGTACTGCTCATGTTTGTAGGCGACGGTTACCACTTTCCATCAGATGGGCCGTCACCTTATTTGCCATTCTAAGATGTATAAAAAAAAAACAAACTCATTTCCACATTTATAATAATAGTGAGTATTTTATCTTCTATTCAACTTTTCTACTTTTAAATTTCGAATATAATAACTTGATTGAACATTGGAAGAGTAAGCGGAGAATACGAACTCTGTCTACTCCGTGGGAACCGCATAACATAAAAACTTATTGACTCACTGTAAAACTTTGTTTCAATATTCCATTTCGTGGAACTGCAAACGCAGTTTCCTGGCAGTTTCTCACCTCAATTTCCATCTTTTATATGTACTCGATAATGCCTGGCAAGGCTCCAGACGTCGTGTACAACCTGATATGCCATTCCATTTTTTTTTATTTTTTTTTTATGTTGGCTCCATATTTTTCAGGTCGACGTCGTGGTGGCCAGACCGATATTTCATGTAATTCGATTGTCTGTTTGAAATATGGGTGTGTGTTATATATATATATATATATATATATATATATATATATATATATATATATATATATATATATATATATACATACATATATATCTACAACGCTTGTGTGCCATAATGTATTTTATAATGTATAATAATATATAACAAAACTGTAGTAATATGTAACAAAATCAGAGGGAGACTTTGTACAAAAGTCGATTGCTTGGATACCTCTGTCCCATTCGTGTTTCAACCGTGAAGCAGTAGTGTTTGCATGGCTGTGTTTCGGTTTGAAGGGTGGGATATGGCGTGAATTTACTGGGTACAGAGGAATAACACCTGAGTCCTCAGGAATGGCAACGCATGGGCGGTATCATGGGCGAACAGTATACTCTGTTTTGTTCATGGTATTGCTCATGTCTATAGGCGACGGTTAACACTTTCCATCAGGTGGACCGTCAGCTTGTTTGCCATTCTAAGTTGTATAAAAAAAAAATAATAATACGTTTGCTTGTTTATAGGTATGTATATAACAAAATTATAGTGGACCTGTGACTTCATCTTTACCAATATTATATATTAATTTTACCCGCGATTTCGTCTGTCCACGATCAGTTGCCCATTATAATGAATAAACTTGGAATTTAGCACGATGATTTCCAAGGGGGACCACGTGGAGGTCGACCTGACAGGGTATATTACTAGCAATAGGATTTGTAGTCCACATTACTAACAATTCCTTCCCCCAGGTTCAGCCGTAGCCTCTATCGTTGTTCATCCCATATAGTGCGTGTATAAAATTTTATAACGATTAGTTAAACTGTTAAGGCGCTATAAAGTAACAAACAAACTAACTTTCACATTTATAATATTAATAATGACATGAAAGTGAGTTTGTTGCTTCTCGATGCCTTAAAGACTTAAATAATCGCTATAAAATTTGGTATATACGTACATACGTACATACGTACTATATGAAGTTACTTGGTGAATATGTTGATTAACCAAGTTTTGGTCATGCAGACAAAGTCGTGGGAGAAAGCTAGTAGGAAATATTCTAGTGGAATAATTTATGTAAATATCTGATCTGTTATTGTAATGCCAAGTCACCTTTTTTATGATATATCATACCTGACGTACAATATATAGTGAAATATATAATATACAGTTTAACCGATTTCGAACGATTTTAAAAGTTATAATTTATTTATTTATTTATTCTTTATTACATACAATATACATAATATACATTACAAAAAAATATCTGGTACAAAAGGTTAACTTAATACAAAAAATGGATAATCATATATATATATATATATATATATATACACATACATACACATACACATACATACATATACACACATATACATATATATACATATATACATACACATACACACATATATACATATATATCTTTCACGCGCGCGCGCGTACAGAAACACACAACCTTTGGCAAATATATATTTATATGCTCTTCCTTTAAAATAAATTTTATTCCATTCTCTTCTAATCGCTTATTTAAAGGCCACACATTAATAACACAACTTTTTACAAAGTCGAGAGCGTTTTTGAATCCATATTCATGAAGTCTTCCTCGCTGGATATTATTAAACACAGGCGCTTGATTCAATTAACTTGTGATATCGATTTAGAATCTATTTCCTACGGAACCACTCGACTATTGAAAGGATTCTGCCTAGACTATGAATATTCTGCAAGTACTTAACTTAATAAGCCTCGGAGAGTGGATCGTTCGGAAAATACAGCCTCAAGACCTCAGTTCTTGTGCGGTCAAATGTGACTGGCTGATTGGCTATGAATGGTTATTCATTTTCAGTCGATATCGGCCAAGTAATAAGAATGAATAAGATTTAATGATCCGTGTAAGAGGGTACTGGCCTATATTTTTGCATATTTTGATCTCGGTGAATACATTCAGTAACGGATTATATGTATGCAGAATTACGTGCGATTACAGAGATATTTTCTCTTAAGAAACCTCAAGTTACAGAATAAACTTCTTGTCGAGGTTTTTCTAAGAGTCTACAGCATGAGATTCTTCAAAAAAGGGGTAAAGAGGTTGCTTCAGAATCGATGTTCATAGGCTACGGTAACCGATTATCATTAGGTGAGTCGTACGCTTGTTCACCACCTCTGTGATATAAAAAAATCGTGTAATCGTAAAACCAGTTATTTTAATTAAAAACTGAATCAATTTTCATAAAATTTCTATGGGATCAATCTGTAGATATACTTGTATAGTTTCGGATAAAAAAAAAACCTTTTGCATTATAAATGACGGAGTTATGAACTAACAACAGGCCGTAACTAGAGGAGGGGGGGAAGGAAGCCATGGAGGAGCATTGCTCTAGACAAAAATGAAAGGCAGTAAAAAAATTAAATAGATTCGCTTTTTCGAGGTCACTATTTATGGCTTTTGGTCTACCAAAAAGTTCTTTTGCCCTACCTTAAACTTGGGTCTAGCTACGGCACTGGGTAACAATCATAAAAACGTACAACCGAATCGACAACTTCCACCTTTTTTTAAGTCGGTTAAATGTAGATAAATTTACATAATAACGTATAAAAATTATCAGGACCAATATTCAGGTTGCTAGTCTAGCGGTATACCTAAACCTTAATAATGCTAATGCATTTAACACCACGTCTCGCGGTAAACATTCCAGCTACATAGTCGCGACGGTGGTCAGGGACCTTTGCGATAAAAAAGCTTGTTGCGTGTCGCAATTTAATGAAAAATAATAACAGTCGCAATAAAGCGTTTTTCACGGAAGTACATTAGACGGATAGTCCATAACAGAGATTGTAATGTAACGAGAATTTATACTGCTCCCTTATTTCTGTCGTAATAATTTTATTATGATTACCCAGTAGCTCCTCAAAGGAAAAAATATATATATTTATGTTTTGTAATATATTTTCTGATAATACACTACGGAAAGTAATGGATTGGTAATTTATAAAGAAAATGTTATAAGCTTGTTATAAAATAGGCTTTAAATATTAGGAAATATCTAAAGTATCGTCAACGGTATCTAGACCTTTTGTCATTTTTATATATTTTTTTAATCTACATGCACCTTATCAGTATTAGTATTCATAAGGGGGATATAGACTTCAACCTCTTATTTATAAAAATATCAATGTTATAAATTTATTTTAACTCTTCAAGTACTTCCAGCAGCAGTATTTCCGAACCGATACGACAACATAACCTTCAAGAATAGAGCATATTCCTTTTTAAAAGGCCGGCAGCACACTTGCAATGCCGTTAGTGTTGTGGGTGATCATGGGCGGCGGTAGTCACTTATCATCAGGTGAGCCGCATGCTCGTTTGCCTCCTGTGTTGTAAAAAAAAAACTTTTTTTATTTGGAAAAATTCCTAATAAAAATAAATTAAAATACTGAAAGCGATAAAACACAGAATTCATTGACTTTAGTTTTTATAAATAAGAAGGTAAAAGAACAATAAATAAGAGAGAACTAGATTTCTATTACCTATATACGAGTACAAAACGAGTGGCGGAGAACTATCGACGAGTGAGCATTCCTCCAATAGTCCTCCAATAATCGAGCACTCGATCGCTTACTAAATACCGTGGGTCACATAAGAGATTATACAATCTGATCCTTCGTTATTTTTGGATAATCGGTTAGTGAACTACTAGCAGACAGAGTACAATATCCGTTATTGATTTCCTCAATGTAACAAAGTACGATACCGTTTAATAGTCGATACGTTGTAATACAGTAATATAGTAAGATCATAGGGCTGCTAGAACTATGTTATTTTATTAAAGCCAAGATTTTGTACGGACGCGTATGATAATTGATACTGGGTGCATAGCGAAGAATAAATACTTCGTATTTAATTCTTTGTTTATATCTTAACAAAGAAACATTTGTCTTGTATTTGTTAATATAATAAAGTAGAAGAGTTTCCCACGAACACTCAGGTTATGGAATGAGCCTGCTAAGGTTTTCCCAAGAGTCTATAGCATGGGGTCTTAAAAAGGGATGTAAAGAGATTTCCTTAGGGTCAGTAACGCTCGCGTAATACTCGTAACCCTGGTATTGCAGGCGTTCATAGGCTACGATAACCGCTTACCGTCAGGTGGGTCGTATGCTTGTTTGCCACTTCAGTGGTATAAAAAAAAATACATTATGAAGAACTCTTCGAAACTAACAAGTAGTTATTTTGAATAATTTATTTTGCACTTTGATACCACTTTCCTTGAGACAGATTATAGGGTATACAATGATGATACAACTACTGGCGAAGCCGGGAGATAGAGTTAGCTTAAAATAAAAGGTACTTGACGTGAATTAACTGGGTACAGAGAAATAACACCCGAGTCCTCAGGAATGGCAACGCATGGGGGGTATCATGGGCGAAACAGTATACTCTGTTATGTCCATGGTACTGCTCATGTCTATAGGTGACGATTACCACTTTCCATCAGGTGGGCCGTCAGCTTATTTTCCATTACCATATAAGTTGTATAAAAAAATAAAAAAACTTAAAGTAATCAATTTAATTATAATACTTTACAAACTTAGGCATATAAAATTATCACACTGACTAAACAATAAACAAGTAAACGACAACCGTCTAAGTAATTAAAAATAATCACTTAAACAATATTTTACTGTTACCATAAACACCGTTTAGATGAGCAGTATTAGTAGTGTATTAAATTTATTTTTGTGGTACGAGCGCAGTGGTCCGGCGTCCACATTCTCCAATCGAGGCACGGTCACGGTCTCGCAACGGCTGCTATATTATCAATTGCCACAATAGCCTCGCGAGCGGCCACACTCCGCGAAACTTTTAATTGGAACGAAATCCCTGCTCCGAAGGCGTTTTAATTAGGAAAATTTCCTATGAACAAGCGGCGATATAATTTCTATGCAAATTGCGCGTTTAACTTCGCATAACAGTGCTACGGTTACTAAAGAAGACGGATCGGTTCATTTTGTATTAGCGGTGAGCTGACAGATCGAGTTGGTAATTATAATTAACTAGCTGTGTCTCGTGGTTTCCCTTACATAAATTAGGAGGATTAACCATTGTTTTGTACCATATTTTATTGGCCAATAAAATTGAAATAAATAAATCATCATCATCATATCAGCCTTTAACTGTCCACTGCTGAACATAAGCTTCCCTCTTGGGGGGTTTCGCCAGTAGTTGCCACGCTTGGCAAGCAGGTTGGCAACAGCAGTTAGGCTTTGGAGATATTTTAAGAGGGACACTGATGCCCATTCATCGTCTTTTTTTACTCGCCTTTTGCGACACCCACGGGAAAGAAAGGGGTGACCCATTCTATGCTACACACGGCTGCGAAAATATACGACACACACGAGAAAGAGGAGTGGGGAATAGGACCCCTTCCTTATGTCCCTAACAATATATTACTGGCTTGTCACACATTACCTCTTAACGAAACCCCGTCGGCATGGAGCCCGCTTCCGTTGAAGAGCAGCGCGTCGTAATCAAGTTTCTCTCGAAACTCGGCAAGAATGGCCGTGAAATTTTTGCCGATCTCAGAACAGTTTATGGGGATGATGCTGTGAAGGAACCAGCCGTCCACAAGTGGCTAAAAAGATTCAGAGAGGGCCGAGAAAGCGTTCAAGATGACCCACGTTCAGGACTTCCTTCCACTTCACATTCCGACGAAAACGTGGAAAGAATTCGAACTTGTGTTAATGGGGACCGTCGTTTAACGGTCAGACAGTCGTGTGGCACGAGTTCGTCCAGAATTGGCGCGAGAGGGGCGTTGGATTCTTCACCACGACAATGCCCCTGCCCACACCTCTCTTGTTGTCCGTGAGTTTTTTAGTAAAAATTCCATTACGGTGACCGAACACCCCCCTATTCGCCGGATTTGGCCCCGTGTGACTTCTTCTTGTTCCCAAAAACCAAATTGGTACTTCGGGGGCGGCATTTGGGGGACATAAATGGGATAAAAAAAGCTACGACGGGGCAGCTGAGAAACCTACAACCAGAGGACTTTCAAGGAGCCTTCTCACAGTGGAAACGGCGTTGGCACAATTGCATTATGTCACAGGGGGAGTACTTTGAAGGGGATAAAATTGATTTACCTGAATAATTGTAAAATAAAATTTTTAAAAAACTTTTATACGTACTTTCCGGACAAACCTCGTATATATGAGTATATATATTATTAAGTATTAAGTCCGACTTTTGAATAAGATATGGTATACATCTTATTGGTCAATATAGTTCAAATAAATAATAATCTACTATAATAATGGGGTGTATAAACCAAATGTAATACAAAGAGTTCAGATATTTACACCGTCACATTTTGAATATTAGACTTAATGGTCGAAGGATAGGCAGCAGCGTCCCTCTTTAGAAATCATCAAAGTCTAACTGCAGTTGCCAATCCGCTTGCCAAACATGACAACTACTAGCAAAACTCCTTTTATGGGGAGGCCTATGTTCAGAAGTGGATAATTAACGGCTGATATAATAAAAATAAACGTAAAATAACTGTGATATACAAAGTAAAAAAAAAAACATTTATATTTTTTTTATCTTGCAAAATCTGTTTGTACTTTGAGTTGAATTAATTTAATACATAATAGTTAGTCACAGAACGCTCTAAACTGCTAAACCGGATGGAAGAAAAACTCACAGAGAGATAATAAACAGAGTTAATTAAAAAGTGGCACCTCTACAGTGTTTACACAACCGAGTGCCATGTTTTAGGGAAATCTCATTAAAACAGGCAAGGAAATAATAATGGTCCTTTCATTTGGGTAAAATCAAGTTTGGTAGCGCCACGTCAATATTCTGATGTCAAAGCCTCTATGTAAATAAATTAACCTGCCAAACTATACGAACCGGGGCCGTAGTTGATTTATGAGAATGCAGCGAAGTTTGACATTTTAGTTGAACATATAAGATTTAATTCCATGTTATAACAGATCAGCCTTAAATTGTCCACTGTTGAACATAAGTTTCCCTCTATTTCCCTCTATTATATTCTAAAATTAAAATATTATTGTTAAATTGTTTATCGATTTGTTTTGTAATTAACGCTAGATGGCGTCATCTGCAGAACAAAAGTTGCACTTAAATGAATTATTCATTAACTAAATCTTGTTTTACTTAATTACAAGGACCTGATTGTAAGTTATAAATTTCTTTTGTCACATCATGTTCACCATATCAACCCTTAACCATCCACTGTTTAACATAAGCCTTCCCAATGGGGGGTTTCACCAGTAGTTGCTACGCTTAGTGGGTTGGTAAACGCAGTTACGCCTTGGAAATATTTTAGACGGGACATTGCTTCTCATCCCTTGACCATTAAGTTTCCTTAGTCGCTTCTTACGACACTCACAGGAAAGTAAGGCGTGGCCTATTCTATACCGGGACTACACGGATATATATATATATATATATATATGTGTGTGTGTGTATATATATGTGTGTGTGTGTATATATATATATATATGTGTATGTGTATGTGTGTGTATATATATATATATATATATATATATATATATATATATATATATATATATATATATATAAATTATAATAATATGTATGAACTACCTTTTTACCTGCTATTTCGTTCTCGTGGATTTCAGACGTAGGAAAACAAATAAAGGCGTATAAAAATAACGAATATACCAGATTTTGAATGAAGCTCTCAGAAACACAACTGTGTAACCGCATTCAATTTGATGCAGTATTTTTTGCGTGATGTCAGAACAAATATATGGACAACATTTTAAAAAAATATTGTTTTGGTATCTATTGTTCTTATTATATATATATATATATATATATATATATTAATTATATATCGTGTACAGACATCGTCTAGTTACAATTTTATTATATTAATAAGATATTTATAAAAAAATAAAAATACATTATTAAATGAAAAAAAACATAACTTCAGAACAGCTGCACTTAATTGGTTTTTATTGTTTGTATTTTTGTCAAGAAAATGTTTATTATTTACCATCGAGTAGTTTTCTATTCACAAAAACTAATCACAAGGGATTCAAACTATCAAAATCCTCTTTATAATATTAGTAATAAAAATCGCTTTCGCCTTTAAATTGGACCATTATTTTAATACCTCCAAGCTAGTGTTTGCGACATTCACAATTTGCGAAAATTGAGAAAAAAATCTAAATTTTTCCCCCTTCATGATATCTGTACTAAAAACCGCTTACGCCTTTAAATTGAACCGTCGTCTTGCACCTCTAAGCTAGTGTTTCGGATCTGTGACGTTAAGTAATTAATCAAATACACGCGAGTCAGTTTCGAATACAATGCGCAACGACAGCACACATGGGGATGTATAATGTATGTATTGTACCGAAATTAGTTTGTGTTTAGAGATCGCTAAATATAGTGTTATGTTAATTTCACTAACACACATACTAATTCGTATGTTCAATGTATCTAATTAAAGATAATCTAATCAAGTGTCACATCACAAAAACTACGATATTTTTTTTTCATGGTCAGTGTTAGTTCAGATGTTACAATAAGTATAAGTCCTCATATTTCGCCATAATTAGGCATGCAAATATTAAAACTTAAAAAAAATAAATGTTAAATAAGTCATTAAAATTCGAAATGTTATATAAAAAAAAAATACATCAAAAATGTCAGACACTTGTCAACAATAAAAAAGAAAGAAATGTCACTGTCAAATCATGGACTATTGATAACAGGTGCATTGTAACACGATAAGTAATTCAAGTAGGTTGTTTACCTTTTTGTATCAAAAACTGTTGCACACTGTAAAAGGACTCCTCAACAAGCCAATGTTTTAATGAATCTTTAAATTTTCTAAATGGGAGTTCTCGTATACTTTTCGGTATTTTATTATAAAATTTAATTGTCATTGAATAACAATTTTTATGGTAAAGTGTGCTTCTACAGGATAGTACTTCCAATTCAATATTAAAAGAAATGTTTGTGTATTTCTAAAAAAAATAGCCAACGATATGAGCACCTTAATTATACTATAGTGTCTAAAACTGCATTAAAAGAGCTTGTTTCGCATGGCTTCAATATATATAACAAATTACCAAATGAATTAAATGAAAGTAATAATAACATGATTAGGCCACCTCTTTCTTTCCCGTGGGCGTCGTAAGAGGCGACTAAGGGAACTTAATGGTCGAGGTATAGGCAGCGGCATCCCTCTTAAAACATCAATAAAAGCCTAACTGCGATTGCCAACCGGCTCAAACATGATAGTTCACCAAAATCTTTCTTGATAAAAATAGAATTACCAAACTTTTCTTACAACACAGGGGGAAAACCAGCATGCGTCTCACCTGATGGTAAGTAACTACTGCTATCTTTGAGCACTTGCAACATCGATAGACTTGCAGGAGTGCTGCCAGCCTTCTAAAACGGAATATGCATTTTTTTTAAGGTTTTAGGTTTAAGGTTATTCCAATATTTCTGTTAATATATTTTATTAGCTTTTATTCTGTGTTGGTTCCATATCAATTTAAAAACAATTCAAGTCAGTTATATTTTGTAAAACAAAATCTTAAATTGTTTAAAATATTATCTGTAAAATATTTATTAATTGAATTTATTAATTTAATTATTTAATGAATTTATAGGGTACAGAGGAATAACACCTGAGTCCTCAGGAATGGCAAGGCATAGGGGGTATCATGGGCGTACACAGTATACTCTGTTATGTCCATGATACTGTTCATGTCTATAGGCGACGGCTACCACTTTCCATCAGGTGGGCCATCAGCTTGTTTGCCATTCTAAGTATCATAAAAAAAATAAAAACATTCATATTAATTAATCTGAGCTATTTATCTGTATAGCAAATTAGATATTAAAACACTGAGTACTTACTGAGTAGGCAGAACGTACTTTAGCTAGAACATGACTCATTTGTACATTTGTATAATACAAGGACAATCAAAAAATTCTCCATGAAGGTATTTGTTACTGAAGAAGCCAACAAACTATTTTTAATGCTAATATATTCACTAATACATTACTTAGAGACAAGGCTAGATATAATAAATTCTTACGATACGCTACGGTATAAAAAGTAATCTATTTTGTTACAAATACTCGTACATGACTATATAAATAGATTGTTGTCGATTAATTCTGTGAAACGCGATACCTTTGAAAAGAGATTGCGTTTCACTGAATTAAAAGACTGGTATATATACTATAAATTAATAAATTTTCTAAAATAACTCAGTATTCGAGACAAAAATAGATCTAGTATTTTTTTGTGGCATAACATGTTTATAATTATGAACTAGAAACTAAATATATGTAGTTACTTAAATCTTTTACACATTATATCACATGACGTCTGGACTCTACGAGAGCACAAGCGATAATGGTGGCCTGCGAATGAACAATTTTTAGCTACCTTCATTATGACAAAGCATTTTTTCTACCATTTGCTTTTTAATATTTATTAAAATATAATTTTGTTACAATATTAGATCAATATTTGAGTATATGCATATCAAAATCGATACAGATATGGATATTACAATTATTCTAAAATCATACGAGACTTTTTATGCTACTCAGGAAAGTGGGTAACTATTGCCTATATATATATTAATATGTATATATTGAACTAATCTAGGTGGAATTATCATGTTTTAAAGTATTATTGTTAAGATTAATACATTTAGATTTATAATATACATGTATATATCGCATCGTGTGTTGTCCGTCTTTAGAGGCGACTAAGGGAACTGCAATGATCGAGGGATGGGCAGTATCATCTCTTTTTAAACATCACAAAAGCCTAACTACGATTGCCAAACCACCTATTAATCGTGACAACTGTTGCCAAAACTCCCCTTATAGGGAAGGCTTGTGTTCATCAGTAAGACAGTTAGCGGCAAATATGGTGATGATGTATATATTCAAACCTTATACCCAATTATTGCTCGTACTTAAATATACCATGTCATGTTATACTTATTCACGCTAATCTCCAAAACGGTTGAATCGATTTTAGTTAATTAATTTTGTAAATGTATATTGTTTGATAAAAATGAATGAATTCAATAGGTAGCGGTAGCGGACAATTCAACGTTTATCGAATAATCTATTATTAAATTTTAATCATACCATTTCTTATAACGGAAACGATCCTGAACCACCTGTACCTTTCGTTTCTTAATCAACCAAAGTTTATTTTATATTTTTTACGGGAAGAATAAGATACTTCTTTGAATATTCATCGGCGGGAGTCATCCAATAATCACTTCACTGACGTCAATTACGAACGCTCCTATTGAATTGAGCTCGATTCTTAATGGCGCGTCAAAAGGAAATTGTTTAAGTCACTTATCCCTCTGTCTGTTCTAGTTTTAATTAAGTGATCTATCGCTCGCCGAGTTTTTTGTTGAGTTACCAAGTTCTGTTTCAGTGTTCTATCCAATTATCGGTATCTGCACAGTGGCTATTCGTAATGAAAATATTATTTCTTTTAAGAAAATTGGCTTCCTTGTTTCTGGATATACAAGGAATGATTATCCTTTTAAAAGTATTATAACAGTGAAACTGATCATGTAAAAAGACATGAGTTCAAAAACGACAAAATATATTCCAGCTGCTCTAATAATCTTTGATATCAATACTGTATATGTATATATATATAAATAAATACATATATATATATATATATATATATATATATATATATATATATATATATATATATATATATATATATATATATATATATATATATATATATGCTTTTCTTGCTTGGTTGTTATGCCCAACAAAGTACATAAGGGGAAAGGGATTTTTAGTGACGGAGACTGAGACTCCCATTGCTCGCAATATACCCAACCAGGTCGACCTCCTTGCGCTCTCTCTGGAAACTATCATGGTTAATTCCTGATGAATTCATCATGATGGGCTAACTAGTCTGTTTTCATTCTCATCTATCACCCTTCACTGGTGCTCCGCCAGCGTATCCCGTTAGCGCAGGCGGGGTTACCATTTCATTTTCAGCCATAAAAAAAGGACATAAATGTGGTGTACAAAATTCTAGTTTAAAGATAAAAAAATTATGACTTGATGGAGAAATCACGAAACAGATGTAGGTACGATGTGATGCGAGGCATTGAATAGGTAGCATGGGTGAAACAGTATATTCCATTATATCCATGGTATTGCTCATGTCTTTAGGCGACGGTTACCACTTTCCATCAGGTGGGCCATCAGCTTGTTTGTCATTCTAAGTTGTATAAAAAAAAACTTTTACAGCCATTATCGTTTTAGCATTTAATTCGATTGAAAGAAGAAGCTATTAGTACTTTTAGTATATTGAAATCAAAAGCCTTAACTAATATTAGCCAGTACTAAATACAAGTGATCGCAATCAAGACTTAAGTTTGCTCCCGGCGCAATGTCCAGGTAATTAATGTAGTCTGCAAAGTTATACATTGATTGGTTATTATTAATTAAACCTTAAAATACAACTACAAATTGAATCTGTAAACTTGAAAACGTTAGACCAACTGAGCGAATAATGCAACCCTGTTCCGGACTACAGTAAAACTTAATAAATAAATAATATTTATATAATAGTGCGCCACCTACCCTTTGTCTTTTTCTCAATGTTCTCTACCCAAAGGTTGTCTGGAAGAGATTGCTTAGCGATAAGGCCGCCTTTTGTATTACTTCTCATTAATATTTACTGTATTTGTTATTTCTCTTTTTACTTGGTACAATAAAGTGTAAATAAATAAATAAAATAAAAAAATAATTGTAAGTCAGTATAATAATCATGGTGGTGAAAGTGGATTCATCATCATATCAGCCTTTAACTGTTTACGGTTAAACATAAGCCTTCACCTTTTGTTGTTAGAAATTGCCACGCTGGTGTATTGTTGTTTTAGAGGGGCCTGTCCATCTTTCGCTCTCCTTCGGCTCTTATGATATCCAAGGGATTTTTTTTAAATGGATGATAAAGGAATGGTAACCTCACCCGCGCTAATGGTATACGCTGTCGGTACACCAGTGAGGGATGATAGGTGATAATGAGAAGGCAGGTCAGTTAGCTTATCGTGATGGATTCACTTCGAATAGAACACGACAGTTTTCAGAGGGAACTGCGAGGAGGTCGACCTGACAGTGTGTATTGCTAACAATGGGGCTACTAATCCCCATTTTTAATAATCCATTATCCCTCCTGATATCCAAGAGATAGGAAGGGGTAGCCTATTCTATGCCGGGACCGCATGGCTAGAAGGTGGACTATTTAGAAGTATTTCCCAAAATTTCCGTGGGAAAGCAAAAAAATTGTCATATATTCTATCAATGAAGGATACAGTACATTATTTAGTATTATAATATTTTAAAAAAATGTTTAAATTTATTGGGAGTATATTATCTAGAAAGAAAGTAATAATTAACTACTGAATCTACTTTTTATAAGCAGCTTAGAATGGCAGAGAGCTGACGGCTCACCTGATGGAAAGTGGTAACCGTCACCTATTATCATGAACAGTACCATGGACATAACAGAGTATACTATGTCGCCCATGACACCCTTCATGCGTTGCCATTCCTAAGCTCTAAGATTTTACCTCTGTCCCGTTCGTGTTTCAGTTGTGTTTCACTCTGTGGATATAACTGTTATGTCCATGGTCGCTCATGTCCGACGGTTACCACTTTCCATCAGGTGTGCCATTCTAAGTTGAATTTACTGGATACAGAGGAATAACACCTGAGTCCTCAGGAATCACTACTTTGAATATGACAGCAATTACAAGGTAGGTATAATGTATTAATTAATAAAAACGCATTTCTTAATAAAACATAATCTACATAGATACATTACAAGAGAAACCCAATAAATGGTATTGCAGTCAGAATCACATTTTCCAAACAACAATTTCTTGAAGCCGTTAGACAGCCTGACCGTAAGCAGCCGCCGCGTAATTTTCTCAGGCAACTATGGAGAGCAATCAACTTACTCGTATAATAGTTGAAAAGCTCCTATTCCGTCTGAGAGAGCCACATTCCGGTGCTCTATTCGACTTTTTCAAAACACCACTAACGAGGCACTTTATACAACCAACTTTCAGAAAAACGAACACAAAGATGGATGACAAAGTCTGTTTCTGGATTCAGTTTTGTTTTTTGCTGGATTACTTTTTGTTGCTTTTGTAAAAAGAGTATTGTATCAGTTATAATCTTCTATATATCCTTGTATCGATACGGAATATTCAATTGTAATTTAAGATTTTTGGAATGAATTTTTGTTTTAATACGCATAGCGTAACACAATATCACAACGAAAATAAATCGACAAATATTTCTGATTACTCCATTAGGAATTATGCCGTATGCGATGCAATATAAATAAATATTTATGTATTATGTATATATATAATTTAATATTTTGTGCAATATAGGTTTTTGTATTTTATTCACTCTTGTGCCACCTACCCACTTCTATCTGTTCTCCTTTAGCCAAAGGCTGTCTGTAAGAGATTGCATGAAGGTACAAAAGGCGGTCCTATCGCTAGCGATAGGTTCGCCTTGTTTTGTACCTTCATGTATATATTTCAATCTGTATTTATGTTACTGGATTTAACTTGAATTATTCAATTGTTATTGTATATTTGTGTTTCGGATGCAATAAAGAGTTAAATAAATAATATTTATTTACCTTTGATATGTTACATCTATGTCGATCCGCCTGCTAAGCATGGGAACCATTGGCAAAATCTCCCCAATAATAAAATGACATAAGGAATGTTCTCGTTATTTATAGTATAAAATAGCCCATGAAAGAGGCCTATGTTCAGCAGTGGACAGATAAAGGCTGATATGATAATGATAACGAACATGTTACATCGTAAAAAAAAAATTAAAAAATATGACACGCTTCAACAACACAACACAACAACACAATATCACAACAGAATATCAATGTTTTGCTCTTTTGAGGGCAAAGCAATAAACTGTGTTGTGACTTTTTTGTGTTACTATGGCATACGTATGAAAGAAAAAATTTTTTTCTTTTTTTATATACCCATTTTGTATTTTATTTGTATGGTATATGTATTCTTTTAATATATTTACTGTGTATGTTTGTTGTTATTTGTGTATTGTAAGTAATGCAAATAAATTATATATTTATCTGTCTATCCATCAGAGACACAATTATTAAAAATGTTTTAGAATTTGTGAAATATCTTCACAAGAAGTTGCTTAAAAATAAGTATTTGTATATGTTACAATACTTCAAAGTAAAACTATTGTATTATTTTCTTTTTCGAAAGACATCAACAATATTGCCGAAATGTATTAGGAGTGATCTTTTATCTGTACTCCGACAAAAATGGATACGATTTCAATTTCTAAGCGAATTCCAATATGAGGAGCTTTTCTATTCGTTTTTTTAAAGCGATATCCTCGCCTATTACGAACGAGATTCGATATTTTTTTTTACACAATCAATAAATAAGGTTCAGTCAAGTTGAGTTCCATATTAATATCGTCAAAGCAAAATTATTATTAGTACAATTACTCGTTCGATGTTCAAATATTTTTTTTTTTTAAATATAGTCAGTCGTCCATAGTGGCATACTGGTTAATAGGGTTGACTCTGAGGCGTCCTTTTTCTAAACTTATTTCTTTATTTAAACATAAAAAAAAACACTAACAATTTAAAATATTTTTGATTTGTTAGTTTTTTTTTTTTATGCAACTTAGAATGGCAAACAAGCTGACGGCAAACAAGTTTCACTAAATTATTATATTATGGACAATCAAACACAAAAAAAAAAAAAATTTCGACTTATATCTATTAGAACTTTAGTTCATATTGATCCTTAGAATAAAGATCTCGTTGTAATACTAAATTGAAATTTTAATATTAAAGATAGGTTTAGAGAACTGTGCCTCCGAATTGACCTCAATAAACCTACTCATTTAAAAAGAATCCATAATATTATCAAACTGTATTAGCAACAAGCAATCTTTTATTTATACCCCAACATAAAAGTGTATACGATTTCGGCTTTTATACTTAGCATATTTGAGTTAAGCAGCCATGAAAGTTTTATACTAGCCGGCCCATTTGCAAACTTAATGCGCCAACAGTCGCCAGTGTTTACAAATATCCCGCGACCAAAATAGTTTGCATGAGAAGTTGAAATAGGTCGGAGGCTATGTTTCGGTCGCCACTTATTTCGTATGTATGAAACGAATGTCTGCGGAAGGCGTATTTAAAACCAGGCGTTTGACTGACCGTACCACTGCTGAATACTAAACCAACTTTACGACGGCTCCTCTTGACAGCCGTTGCATTTTAGTGAATTATTAAATGGCAACGTGAGAGGGTTAAAATCTTTGAATATCACAACTACTTTGAATAGAAGAATATTCACTACAATAAGAGCAATAGATATTAAAGATGGGCTAAAAGGAAATATCCAAAATTGTGAAGCTATTAAAAAAAAAAAAACGGGATTTAAATTATTAATAAGATAGAAATATGAGTGGACAAAATGTTATGAAACTTGATATGATGCAATGAACTTATGAACATTATAATAGAAGGTAAGATAGAAGGAAGGAAGGGAAGAGGGAGACCGAGGCATAATAACATCAGGCAGATCAAGGAAAAAGTTTGTGTCGTGTCGCATCAAGAGGTAAAGAGACTCGCAGTAAATCGTAGTGAGTGGCAAGAGCTCCAACGACAAGAGCGCAACTCCTAAACAGGATAGGATAGAATTCAATATAGAATTGAAATTATTGACAGAATAGAAATAATAATAATAAATTTATTGCATAACCATGATTGTAACAAACTCAGCATTGGAAATTACAGTAAAAGTAGGCACGAATTCATTTGTAAATTTGGTAAATTTAAACATCTATGTCTGAACTAGGTTATAAAACCTGTAACTCAAACAACAGCGCTCAACCTTAATTAGATAGTATAATACTAGTTCAGCTAAATTTTTAGTGCTACATATAGAATGTTGACAGAATAGAAATAAGTATATAAAGTACATATTTTTTAATTAGACTTTAAAGATATTTTAAGAGAAACACTGCTATCCCTATATATGCCTATCGCTCGACCATTAAGTTATACAGGTAAATATATATAATATATAAATAATAAATATATTTCCATATATACATATGGGTACTATATTATACACGAGGATGATAATAGTAGATATTTACTGTGTGACTTTTGTGAGTTGTGTTACAAATAGGAAATAACGTTATAAAAAATTTACAAAGTAACCCAGATATACTCATACTACTGTACACACAGCATGACTACGAGTAAAAGGATAGTGTTGTAAATTATTTGCATACTTCTGGGCCACGGGTCACAAAGGATCCTGTTTGGTTTCGCTTTATAAAAGCCATTATATTATTTACGAAAAATAAATCCTAGCGGTGAAATATCGTTGACATAAGTACTACTAAAATTTTAATATTATGAAAAAAATCAATAATGTACAAAACATATTAGCGACTAACTAATGTAACAACACCTAAAAGGTTCTTAATTCGTCAATAAACTATATATATATTAATCAATAATATCACAAACTCTGCTTGGTGTTCGATTTTTTTTCTGAAATGAAAAGAGTTCCTTCTCTCTTCTCATATTGGCTCCATAATAATTATTTCATACTGTTTTCCATTGCAGAGTAAAAAATAAAAAACTTTCTGATAAAAAAAAAAAATATTCAGAATTCTGCATTCTAAATTCAAATATTTATCACAATTAACTCTTTACAGAGAAAAATCCACTTGTTCAAAATACATACTAATTATATATAAAAATTGTTATCTTTTCCATTTGTTAGGATAAAAGATCAAAAGCTTCTTAGATAAATATTTGCAAGTCTAAAGGCGATAGTAGAAACTGTTTATATAAGGCAGAAATGTAAAATAATACTGAGGTTTTCTAACGAGACATGTATACAATATACATACGAGTCGTTAGGTCATATCTTTTCAGAGTGTGGCGAGTGCGAAACAAATTAAAAAGAAGTCCTATCGTGTAGGGTGTCCAAGCTGTAAAAAATTGCAGACTTTGTACAAAAGTCGATTGCTTTGACACCTCTGTCTCATTCGTGTTTCTACCGTGAAGCAGTTGTGTTTGCATGGCTGTGTTTCGGTTTGAAGGGTGGGATATAGCGTGAATTTACAGGGTACAGAGGAATAACACCTGAGTCCTCAGGAAAGGCAACGCATGGGGGGTATCATGGGCGAAACAGTATAGTCTGTTATGTCCATGGTACTGCTCATGTCTATAGGCGACGGTTACCACTTGCCATCAGGTGGGCCGTCAGCTTGTTTGCCATTCTAAGTTGTATAAAAAAAAAGGAAAAAAGACATCTATATATATGGGTAACTGTGTTCCACTCATATTTTCACTACTATTATGCGCGCATGATTATGTTACAAAAATCAAAATTATTGGTTTAAAATTGCTGAATTCGCAGAAAAGGCAGGAAGGTACTATTTATGTTACAGTGTATCAGGATATCCCATATGTTTACGTTTCTGTTGATGGCTATAGACGACAGGTACCACGTACAGGCAGGCAAATTGTTTAGCTTGTTTCGAATTAATGTAATGTTACAAATACGAATATAACAAAAATATGCATATTTCTTTATATATTGATATATAACATGATTTTGTTTATACTTATTGTAAACGAAAAAGTGATTATAAAATATAAACGAATCATTCTGTTTCTTAATTAGTTATAGCGAACTTTGTTGTAAAAGTAATCAGGAGTGCTGCGGGTTTTCCGTTTTCTTACCTCGTTAATGACCGAAGATAATTTATCCTCAGTTTAATAGCAATATGAAAATTTTTAACCATTACGTTGTTAAAAAATTTTAAAGGAAGATTATATAATAGTTTAAACTTAACAATAACTGTTTCGTTTTATGTGTGTATTGACGAAAAACGGTACATCAAATTTCAAATTTCATCCCATTGCATGATGATTGAAGAATTATGTTTTTATAATTTTTTTGTGTATATATTGTTATACAACAATATCATTATTCAAGAGAACAATAAAGAGGTTTCATTCATTAATTTAATTTCATATTCATATTTGTGATAATAGAAAAAGAAGTATAAAACTGTCACCTTTTTTAGTTAATACACAAAAATTCATATTTATAAAACATCTCAAAAGAGGATTGATTTATGGCCACCTGAGCAGTCATAGAAGATGTGGGATTCAAACGAGACCACTCTGCATCTTCCCGCGTTTTATTCATTGTGATTGTTCCGCTCTCATTATATATACAGACCGACGATTTTCTAGCAGGAACATAATATATTAAACTTGTTGACTTATAAAAAATACAAAAAAAGAAAAATAATTTTTATAAAAGGTAAATGTCTCAAAAAGTCTTAAGCTATGGTAACTTGAACAGTCGTAGAAGATGTGGCATTCAAACGAGAGCACTCCGCGTCTCCACCCTCCCATTCATTGTGATTGCTCCGCTCTCATTATACATATAGACCGAGGACTTTCTATCCGACGACTGGGCATAAAGCTCTTCTGACGGATACGACGCGCCGTCTAGGATCCGAGGGGAAAACATTTTTCCGCGCACAATCAATTGTCACAAGCCTTCTGTTATTTTTTTCTTAACGTTTTTAGGTTTACGGACGCAATTATTTTAATAGACGTAACTCTCTTTTGACATATACTCTCATGGCATAGAATAGGCCACACATTCCCTTCATGTGCCATAAGAGGCGAGAAATAAAACCCAATTGATTTTGCTCTCGTTAATATTGTCTCGATAATTACTTGACTGACAGTTATTAATTAGGATCCGATTATGAAGTCTGAAAGTCTTTAAAGTCAATTTTCACGAAACTTTTTTAAAATGCCTTTTAAATAAGATTACTGAATAACCAGTAGTAGTAATTGTATGTACCAGGTTGACACCCTTCCTTTTAGGCTAAAAATATTGATATAAATAAAAATAAAAAAAAGTATTTTAATCCATACTTATTTTTTTTAAATATACTCTATAGTTGTATAATATACAAGAAGGAGGGAGGGGGGGGGGGGGAAAGGGATTGTTAGCAATGGAGTTTGACAGCCCCATTGCTAGCAAAATGCCTTATTAGGTCGACCTCCACGTGGTTCCCCCTGGAAACTATCGTGAACAATTCTTGTTGAATTCGTCACGATAGGCTATCTGACCTACTTCATCCTCACCTATCATACTTCACTGGTGCCCCGCTTGTGTATACCGATAGCGAGGGTGGGGTTACCATTCCATTATCATCCATTAAAAAAAAAATATACAAGAAAGAAGGTGCAAGAAAAGAGCCTCCCCGCGGCACACCTAAAAACAGCTGGACACAGTAACGCAGCAGTAACTTTGTCCAGCAGTGCACTGATAATGGCTGAAATGATGATGATGATGATGTTGGTGATGATGATGATACTTTATATTATTTTATATTTTTTTTATCAGAAATTAACTTCATTTCAATCAATCTTATTAAGAAATAATTAAATCAATATTATTATTTCTTTATTTATTTTTTTACATATATTTTGTATTATTATTCAATATCCACCTAATGATTTACTACCTACATATGTATTTTAAAATTATTATTAACCTGCATAATCTTAAACGTAATAAATTTGGTTTTAAAATCCGTGTACAAAATCAATTTGCGTATTCAACTGATGGTTCAAAAATATTCAAAAATTTATTTATTTTTTGTTACTACTCTGAGAGTTTGAATACCGGTTTTCAATAATGAGGTTTCCGTTTTTTCAGATTTTTAGACGTGCCTTTGTTATGGTTTTGTAGCTGCATTTGACAAGTACAGTGATCGTTCCAGACAGCTTTAAGCGACTTTATTTCTTTGATTATTTATTATATTCTGCTCCCGAAGCAGCCCTCGATTAATTTTGAAGATTTATTTTTCAAATATTTTTATTACTTCAAACGTTGCAGGACCATTGAAAAAAATATGCTATGCTCCTTTCTATTATTTATATATATATATATATATATATATATATATATATATATATATATATATATATATATATATATATATATATATATATATATATATATATATATATATATATATATAAACAGTGTAACTTACCACATTTATTATTTTTATTTTATTTATATATTTAAATAAAAATCAATTTAATAAGACATTTTATGTCGATGCCTTTTGTATACGCTAGTCTTGTATTAAAAAAAAATAAAAAAAGCAAATTTATTCACATATGAAAACATATAATTTATTTATTTATTGAAACAATTATAATATCATAACAATAACCCAAAGTTTACAATGGTACTTATATAAAATAAGATTATTTGCAATTTGAAAGAATTTAAAGAAAATAATGCATCTAGTGATATTACAAGTACATTTATATATAACTGTAAATTAATTATTGATAAAAGTTTATATTTCTATTTATTCTGTAATATTCTTAATTAATTGAATACATTATTATTGTCCACTCGTGAAAATCTTTAATTAGGTCTTTGCCTAACTTTGGTATATATTAAGAAGTCAATATAATAGCTTTCGATTTTTCTATAATTAAAATACCCAAAAAATTAATACCCCTCTGTCTTTTATAATATAAAAAATGACACGGCGATTGGTCCTTCGGGGCCAGATCGGAGAATTTTATAATTAATTTATAGAATACTGCACAAATTTGTAAGAGGAGAATCACTTCTTTCATCCATCAAAATACCTAATTCGTATATAAGTATATATTGTATACCTGAATAAAAAATATTCTTATTTATGTTTATAGCGAACGTACAGTTGATTTTGCAGTTCCTTGAATTATTATATAGTAGACCTAGTATTAGGTGGGTTGTCCTACATTACGTTTACGCGTACAGAGTCGCCATGCTGGAATCTTTCTTCTTTGTATTCTTGTACTAAGTATGAATATAAACTTTTTTATTAAATTATATTTTTTATAATATTATATATTATATTATTATAATATATATTACCTTTTTTTATAAAAAAAACAAACATGATTTGTTTGAAAAATAGCTCACAAAACTAGTTTTACGTTGAAAATAATTTAAAAGTGTTTAAATTGTACAATTATTCATTATAGTGTGTCTTAATATTATTATATATATATATATCAAGCATTCATCATCATCATATCACATTAGCTGTCAACTATCCCACTGCTGAATATATATAGATTGGCATAAGGAACGTTCCGAACAACCAGCACTCAAGCATTGCCACTTCTAAAATTTGAAACTCCCCTTCCATTTTCACATTTTAATCATATTCACTTTACCTATCTTCATGAAAGTTACCTGTATCATCTCTCTCTTCAGTCGTACACTCTTGGCAGAGTGGTCGTGGTTTTCACAATGACGGTGGATCGTCGGTGAGGCTCTCCTTCGCGATTGATCGCAATATGTCTCCATCTACTTCTGTTATATCATAGAGCCACTATAAAATCTATGGAAAAATGGCAGTGTCTATGATATAACTAAAAGTGTTTGTTGTGGAAAGTTTATATAAATTATTAATGTATCACCTAAGAGAGGTAGGTATTAACGACAGATACCTAGGTGAAGTCGTAAAAAGTTTGCCGACAGTCTGCAGTAAAGTATACTGATGTGCTTGTACTTAAAAAGTATTCATTTATATGTATATTCATTTTATAAACAGGAGAGTTTTGATTTTTTGTACGTTCTTTTGTTTGTAATGAATAAACTCAAAAACTACTCAATTGATTTTAAAATTTTTTTCATTATTAAAGCTTAATTATCTGTAAGTAACATAGTCTATTTCCTCTTTCATTAAAATAATAAATAATAAGATTTTACAATTGACAGTTGAGTTGCTTACATATGTTATTCATTTTATTCATTACATAGAGTTATTCTATGATATATATATATATATATATATATATATATATATATATATATATATACTCTGTTATTAAAGATATAGCTACTAATAAGTCCGCCTGTGTACATTTTTGCTATACCTTAATATCTATACTAAAAGTGAATGTACAAAAGTATATAAATGAATAAATAATATTGAAATATTACTAGAAAATCAATAAATGTAAAAGTTTGTTATTATATTTAGATGTACATTAGGCAAAGTAAATAGATTTGAACAAAATTTGTCACACATAGGAACAAATACCTTGCATTAACACGTAGTATACTTTTATAAAGCAAAAAACAAAAATCCTGCTTTACTCGGAAAAATGCGCAGGTCCCAGCCAATTCGATGTAATTTAGTTTGTATATACATATGCTCTATATAGCATAAAGATCATAAACTATCACACGGTACGCAGTCTTCTTATGGAAAGTGGCCACCGTAGCTCGCGGGCGTCAGGACAGAAGTACCAGAGGCATTACGTGCCCATTACCTACCTACCTTTAGCGTTATATTATAACTTTGGACATTCTGCGAGTCTAAAATTCTATTCTCTCAAGTAGACTAAAAAAATCATACATTTTTACTGTTATATTTTATTGCGTGCGTGTCTCGGTATGGAATAGGACACTCCTTTCTTTTCCGTGGGTCTCGTAAGAGGCGATTAAGGGAACCTATGGTGGAGGGATGGGAAGCAACGTCCCTCTTAAAACATCTCTAAAAGCCTAACTGCGGTTGCCCACCTGCCTGCCAAGTGTCGCAACTTCTGGCAAAACTCCCCTTCCGCCAACTGCTGAATATAACCCTTCCCCTTATGGTAAGGCTTATGGGCAGTGGGCAATTAACGGTTAAAATAATAAAAAAAAAATTTATTTAAGAAACATTTATATTATAAAGAAATCAAATTGATATAGTATCCCATTTTGAAATAGGAAATACTAAAGGAATCAGATCAGCTGTGGATAATTTGAAGCAAAAAATTATTTACACAGTATTGTTTCATATTCATACGGAAAATAAAAAAAAAAACCGTGTCAAAACTAAACTTTGTACGTGTCAATTCCCAATGAAAACAATTAGGGGCACAAACGGCCCCGCCATTTGCATAGAGGGCGGCGCGGCGTGGCCCCGAGCGGAGCGCGATTAAAACCCCTAAAATATACGTCAACGTGTTGACGTTTTGATGAGGCGAAATAAATTGTATGGGGACGGGGGAAAAGATGCCCCGGGCGACACGTGCCCCAAGAAAATGAAGGTAATAAGCGGACGGTGTCGGCTTTTTTTAGGCTCCGTATACCTATGATTGTGATGTAATTACGAATCTGTATGTATACTATATATACACATATATTATGCTTGTCTCTCATAGCACAGGGGTGGACAGCAGCGTTATCCGAAAAAGGACTTGAAAGGGTTTGTAAACAAGTCTATTAGAATAAAGGCAATTGAATTTGAATAGATTCTAAATACTAATTTTTTTCCTCTCGTCAGAAATAGATTTCTGGAGTGGCAACACACGAGGGATTCTATGAGGTGACACAGTATATTTACGTATTGTTCATAGGGTGAGAGATCAGTCTGACATTACATTTCAAGTTACAATTGGCACAATACATGAACTTTTGCCTTGACAGCGAGGGCACAGTCGACCCAGAATCAATGTTATGTGGAACAGCTACGTAAGCATACTATATTTAATATTTCTGGATTCCTATTTATGGATTGGATTACTATTATGCATAAATTGTGGTTATTATCATTAATTCGTGTAGAAGAATAGCATTATAGTATATTATTATTCACAAATACTTATTAATTTTATCCGACTGCTTAAAAAAGGAGGTAATATTACCTATATTACAAATGTAAATATGAATATCGTAATCGTAAGAGCTGACTAAGGGAAGGCGAGCGATGCCAATCCGCCTGCCAAGCGTGGCAACTACTGGCAAAACGCCCCAAGGCTTATGTTCAGCATTGGGCAGTTAAAGGCTGATATGATAATGATGATGAAGTATGAATCTACACACACACACACACACACACACACACACACACACACACACACACACACACACACACACACACACACACACACACACACACACACACACACACACACACACACACACACACACACACACACACACACACACACACACACATATATATATATATATATATATATATATATATATATATATATATATATATATATATATATATATATATATATATATATATGTCTCAAGTGTATATTCACTCTGTAAATATCACCATGCGGTTCCGGCATAACACGGGCTACCCATTTCTTTCTAGCGGGTGCCATAAAAGCCGACTAAGGGAACTAAATGGCCGACAGATGGGCAGCGACGTCCGTCTTAAAATATCACCAAAGACTAACTGCGGTTGCTAACCCGCCTGCCAAACGAGGTGACAACTGGCAAAACCGCTCAATGGGGGGAGGCCTATGTTTAGCAGAGAATGATTAACGGCCGATATGACGATAATATATCCCAAGATATTTCATTTACAACTTAACAGCTCGTTTGGAATACAAACGAGATGTTGTCGGAATAATTTTAATTTGTTAAATAAATCATCATTTATCATGTATAACGCAATTTAAACTGTTACACGCATTGCAACCCTCGTCTGACACTCTCTAAGTTGGTTTTTAATTCGAGTCCTAAAAACCCTTCACCCTTCCTCTCACCGTCTGACAAGGTCATTGGCATTTTATAACGTTTATATCATATTTTACTCTTTTAGGATTCCGTATCAAAGAAACCCTCATAGTAGGACTTTATCTTACTGTTCATATGTTTCAACGTTATACTTCTGCCTATTAATGCTAATAATTGAAAATATAATCAAGAATGAAGGTATCATTGTAAATATTACAAAAAAAATGGTTTCATAAGTGACTATAAAAGGATGCTTTTAATTTGACAACGCCAAATGCAATATAAAAAAAAAATATATTATAAATAATAAATAAATAAATACTGCAGAAACAGGCTTAATTTTTAGTATTTCAAATCTGAATCAGTATACGTGTATACACATAAACAATATACAACTAAATCTGTACTAAAACTAGATTCGTCCGGATAGTTCCAGATCATTCGTATGTAAAACAGTCACTAGAGTCGTTCTAACTCAATTTATTTCCACGGCAGCCTCATAATAGAACCGTCACTATAGTCGACACCTCGTCACCGGCACAAGGGTGACCATTTAAAACTTTCCGGACGGGATACGTCCCGGGCTTGTCGAGTACGCGGTGACATACGTCGAGATAAAATGTCGCCAGTGTACGGGAAGAAGTGGGTTACATTGAAATATTAATAATATCTGGAACATGTTAACGTTTTCGTATGAGATGAAAGAAAACTCGGAAAGTTCGCAACTTATTTTGTTCTCTTTTTTTTCTAATAATTAATGATAGAATGGTGTTATGGATATTTGTAAGAAATCTTATTAATCTAAGCTGACATGAAAAATATTATGTGTACCTACAGTAAAATTTACTACTACTCCTTGTGTTGATGGATATATTAATATTATTATATTACTGCTACTCTGCACGCGTAATACCTCTGGTATTGCAGGTGCTCATAGGCTACGGTAACCACTTACCATCAGGTGGGCCGTATGCTTGTTTCCCATCTGAGTGGTATAAAAAAATACTCTTAAAGTAAATAATATTGTAAAATTTAAATCAAGATAAACAAAAACTATTATTTTATAACAGTGCAAGTGTATGATCAATGCATCAGCGATATTTCGAGGCACACAGTTGATTTTGTTATAATAATTTTATTTAATTATTGTTCGTGATTGTCAATCATGTCGGCTGCGCGTGTCCATAATAATATCAAGTTGTATTAATAAATAAATTTAATAAATTTGAATATTTTAAATAACCAACAACGAGGACAAACAATGCAGGATAAACAAACGCCTGCAGCAATAGTTGGAACGTCGTATGCCAAGTGTACCAAGCCACCTAATTATTTTTATGCAACTTAGAATGACGAACAAGCTGACGGCCCACCTGAAGGAAAGTGGTAACCGTTGCCTATAGACATGAACAGTACCATGGACATAACAGAGTATACTGTTTCGCTCATGATACCTCCTATGCGTTGCCATCCCTGAGGACTCAGGTGTTATTCCTCTGTACCCCGTAAATTTGCGTAACTTCACGACCTTTGTAGTTAGCAGTACAACCATATTATGCTTTCGTATGAATAGATGACTGTGAACCAGAATCAGAACATTCAAATAGTAAAATCTCTAAGTACAACTCTCATAAAAACCTTCCAAATTATTTGTAACTTTACAAGTCAAAGTGTCTTAATTATAAACCAAACACGTCGTTGAGGCACATTGCTTTGAATATCATCAAGATAATATTCGATAATACAAAAATCAACAATCTGAGTTTAACGTTGCACGAAGACATCATTACTGGGGAAAAATATTTTATAATGATGTGCGGATATAATGGGTATGCAAAATTAATGAAAGCTATTGTTACAAAGACGACGAGGACAATAATATAGAAGCGATATTATCATCGAAACGTGAAGAATATTAGAGATAACAATTTTAAGAGGAAATAATTGGTATCAAAGGATTACAAATAATATTGTATTATCTTTTCCAAATTTTGAAATGAATTTAATATATTTTTTTACAATAAATAAAGATACCATTCCATTATCACCCATTAAAAAAAAGTGCAAGTGATATTCCTGGTATTGCAGCGCAAGCTATACTGATCATTTACCATCAGATGGACTGTATGCATCATTTTTTATTCTTTATTGTACACAAACATAATGTTAAGAACGATTAATTTTAAACGTAATGTACAAAAGTGAGTTTATCCATAATAAGAGATTTCTTCCAGCAAACCTTTTCATGTGAATTAAATTGATATTTTTTTTTAAATAAAAATAGGACAGAAACAGTCATGCGATATTTGTCATCTTTATGATATAAAAAAGTCATACTCTTTAAGTAGTAATTGCGATTTTAAAAACTTTTTGTAGCAATTTTAAAGTCACAAACCTGTGAAACTTAAACAATGTCTAATAAATGATATGGAACTCTTTTCAGTGTTGTGTATGTGGTGATGCCAGGTTATTACATGGTTATGATGAGTAGATAGAAAATCAATTCAAGATTATACAATATTTGAGGTGTTTTAAATTTTTGCTCCTTATATCAATATTTGGACACCCCTATTTCTATAGATATTAAGTTTAAATTAAATCCAAATTATGAAATAGTACTCAACCACAGTGGAAACAAAAGTTGTCCTTTTATGTCTTACGATGTACAAAATAAGGTTTAAATTAGCAAGAATATTTGTTTCTAGGAATGGGAAAATGATAGAGATAGATGAGCCAGTTGAGAGTAGTGATAAATCATGGTGCGTTAGAGAAATTTGAGAATAAACTCTTTTACGAATGTAGGGTAATTGCACTTGAATTTGCTTGGCAACCGTTTAACCTAGATATTGTTCAGACTACAAAATTATCCATTCATCAAACTCAGTAATGTCCTATTGATGAGATAAATTTTTATGCGTACTAATAATATAATGCAAAAACATGTCTAAAAACCTAACTGCGGTTGCCAAACCGCCTGCCAAGCGTGGCAACTACTAGCAAAACTTCCCTTATGGGGCTTATGTTCAGCAGTGGACAGTTAACGGCTGAAATAATAATAAATATTCTTTATTACACTTACAATTACAATCATTAAGTTACGCAATATTTATTTCATCAAAATTCATGTGAACAAGCATCATGAGATTATAAAAATTTATATAGTATAGTATGTATTCGACTTTAATTGAAATTACTTGATGTAACTAGTATTGTCTATTATTTCCATTTCGTGTATGTACCACATTTACACAAAACGTTCACAATTTAGTTTATTGTTTTGCCCTCAAAAAAGCAAAACGCTGATTGTCTGTAGTGACCGAAAGTATATATTATATATATAAGTATATATTATAATTATGATTATTTAATATTTTGATCTAACATAATAAATATTAGATACCATTAGAAGGACAACCTTTCTTCTCCATCATATTCAAGCTTTTAAACCAAAAAAATTTCCCTTACATGCTGTAATAAAAGTAATTTAACTAAGCTGTATAAAAAGAAACTTTTATTTATTACAACAAAGTCTGATAGTCATAATGTCCAATTCATGGCAACAAAAAAAAAACACATCTGTTAGGTAGAGGAAAAGATAAATCATTTTACCATTGCCCCTCATTATTATTCCTGTACGACTTATTTGAACGTTAGGCCAGCGAAACATTTTCGATGATAATTTATCAAATTAATCACATATATATGTCAAGCGATGAATGCATGCAAATTGATATTGAATTATGTAGGCAAATGTCAAAAATACTCAGCGGAGGGTGAGCGCGTGCCGTTGCATAAAGAGTTAGAAGTTTATGCAAACAAAAGGACTACAAGCATCGACCGAACTTGTTGTGGTAAAAACATTTTTCACGTTTGACAACACTATTAAAATGACTTCTGACAATAGTATTAAAATAGATTGACATTATCCTTTTCATTATAAAGGGTTTTGACTTTATATGTCGCTGTAGTAATATTCATTGTAAGAAACAAAGTTTTAGTTATAAATGTTGTTTTTTTTAGTTAGATTAGTTACTTTTAATACGTTTACACAGCATGGAATTATTTTTTACCTGTTGACTTTAGTTTTATGAGTTACTAGTTTATAAGTAATATTTACAGGAAAAGAAATTCACACAAAGACCGAATTCAGTCATCGAAAACATAAAAATTATTAATATCAATTCTGATAAAAGAAAATAATGCAAAAGATACTGCGTAATATACCTCTCTGTATTTGATGCATTTTAAAAATGAAATTTAATATTTTTCTCCAAAATATATTCAACATATTGCATACTGAATACACGATATAATATTTAACAATATAAAAACATATTTTTGTTTAGCAAAGTTAACAGAATGATAAAATATTTTTGTTGGGAAAGTTGCACTTGCTTCAAAATTCACACGCGCACGCGGAAAAAGTGTAACATTAGTCACCCGATTATGGAATACGTTATTAGAAATGGCGCAGAAAGCACTTAACTCATCATGAATATTTTCCCTGTACATCGTCGGCTATACACATAAACAAGTCCGCCTCCCTTACCAAAATTATTGTACTCATAATCATAATGGCTCGCGATATTTGCCGGTCGCAATTACAACAGCCGATTTTAGGGCGTCTAAGCGAGAGAGAGTCAACGTCTATCCTCTTTTAGATTGTGAAAAATCCCTACGGTCTCCAATTTCAATATATTTGTCGGGGTTACTGCTCACTTCGACTAGTTTCACGTGTGTGCGATACACCGACACTGGTCGTCAGTCTTGTACACACTCACACAGCCATTTCCGTATTGGCTATCGAATACAAAAGGTCCCCCTATACTCCTACATCAGCAATACCGGAAACAATTATTTTCACTCGGCACATAAGCATCGAGCGGGGCGGGAGTGAAGAGCTATATTTTTTTTTAATAAAGCCTCATGAAGTACTGTATAAATCTTTTATAAAGAGACTACAGGTGTCGTGATTCATACAAGGCCAGACCGCACCTCGTGCCGTCTCAGCTAATGTGTTTACCCCATTACATCTAGGGGTTTTAGGACTACTA
Source organism: Galleria mellonella (assembly GCF_026898425.1). Classification (NCBI taxonomy): domain Eukaryota; kingdom Metazoa; phylum Arthropoda; class Insecta; order Lepidoptera; family Pyralidae; genus Galleria; species Galleria mellonella. The sequence continues at coordinate 479,107 of NW_026442133.1, forward strand.
TTATATGGTCTGCCTCGTACCCCACCGCTTCATATAATTTTGGCATAATACGAAGGGGCCGCAGGAATATTTCGGGGGGCCCGCCAATCTGGTCGTGTTTAACTGCCTTCGCATGGATACCGACAAACATCGTGGAGTCGACGCGTTTGCATTAAGTTTTATTACTTCCCACTCTTGTAAATTATAGCTATAATATACGGGTCGAAACTGAGATATTTTCCATGTAAAGCGATAAAAATGTAACAGTGAATTTCTCGAAGGATCCAAGTATGTTTACGCGTTGATTCGAGGAGCATGTATTATTTATATGCAGCGATCCGAGGCTTAATAAGGTTTGTTTTGTTTAAGGCCTATGTTATAGTCTCTCGGGTAACACAATGTGGCTTCTTTTATAATTTACTAATATTATAAAGACAAAACATTTGAATATTTGTTTGCAATGAATAAACTTAAAAAAATAGTTTTTGAGTTTATTCACTGCAAAAAAATATTTTTAAAATGATTTGACTATTCAATTAAAAATTTTTCCCCTACAATAAGCTACATTATTATCGAGTAACATGGGTTATATTATAAATTTTTGAAAATTCTATCTACCCGTGCGAAACTGGGTCAGATCACTGGTGAAAAATATATTAACAATTAGATAGATAGATAGATACTCTTTATTGTTTCCTCCAAAAGATTACAATAGTAAATTTATTATAAATAGATACTATTACAAGAAATAATCACAATGAGAAAACAATGGGCGACCTTATCGCTAAAAGTGATCTCTTCCAGGCAACCTTTGGATGGAGAGGAGTAATTATATCATTTTTAAATTGTACATATATGACAATTAAAGTTTAGAAGAACAAAAATCTACTCCAAATGTGACAAAATCAGTTATTTGATTTAAAAACTAACTGAACCAATATTGATATAATTTCTATAAAACATACTGTAAGTATATGCGTTTAGATAAAAAAAAAACTTTCCAATCGATTTAAAACTCACGGAGTTGGGGAAAATAAAATGTTAGTAATGAGGTCTAATAGCCCCGTTGCTAGCAATATATCCTCTTAGGTCGATCTCCACGCGGTTACTCTTGGAACCCATTATGGTTAATTCTTGTCGAATTCATTATGGTTGGCCAACTGACTTGTATTCATTCTCACCTATCATCTCCCACTGGTGCGGTTACCATTCCATTTTCACCCATTATAAAAACTGTCGGAGTTATAAAGTAACAAATATAAAAAAATACAACTGGATTAAAAACTTCCTTCTTTTTGAAGTCAATTGAAAAGAATTTCTTCGCATACAAAATTTGATAAACATATTTTATACAATACTACTTTCAAAACTTTGTAGATTCATATTGTGATTATTTTGACTTTGAATTACGTACGCAATTTATCATTTTTACTCCCATGTTACATCCCTATTTATTATTTAGGAATTTTCAAATTCGGTTTACGTCTAACGTAGTAAGCTAAGTTATAAGAATAACTAACATAAAAAGGTACAACTAAATTGAGAATCAAATTTTTTGAAGTCGTTTTTTTTTAATAGGTAATAATGGAATGGTAACCCCACCCGCGCTATCCGTATACACCGGTAGGGCACCAGTGAAAGATGATATGTGAGAATGAATCAGGTCAGTTAGCTCATAGTGACGAATCCAACAAGAATTGTTCATGATGGTTTCCAGGGGGAACCACGTGGAGGTCGACCTAATTAGGGTATATTGCTAGCAATGGGGCCGTCAAACACTATTGCTAACAATCCCTTTCCCCCCTTTTGAAGTCGGTTGTAAACCGGTTACATTATTATTACTTCGTTAATGCATCGTAAATAATGGTACGTTATTTCCCATTGAGCGCAGTATACAGCATTAATATGCAACAGCAAAACTCCAGCACTAGCATTAGCCTATTTTAATGAACAGAACATCGAACTAACTCGAAATAATGTATCAGTATAGTTAGATAGATACCCTTTATTGTTTCTTCCATAAGATTATAATAGCAAACTTACTATAAATACAAACAATTACAAGAAAACATTACACTAAGAAAACAATGGGCGGCCTTATCGCTAAGAGCGATGTCTTCCAGGCAACCTTTGGATGGAGAAGAGTAATTTAAACAGTTTGACTGGAGGCGTGAAACTCTGTTTGTTTTTTAAATACATATAGATATATAGCATACGTATAATAATAAATAAAGTGAATATATAAATGTATACTAATGTGTGTGGTACTAACACATACCTCTATAAATATATATATATATATATATATATATATATATATATATATATATATATATATATATATATATATATATGTGTGTGTGTAAATTTCCAATATAAAGATAAATATTGGAAATTTGCAGATTTGTCAGATAATATCCAAATTCACATACCACACTAGGTGGCATGCCTCGCTGTTACGAATCGCGTTATAAAAATAACTTGGTCAATTTAAAATCCAATTTACTATTACACAGTTCCGGCTCAATATCATTATTAATTTATAATTAATGATGTTAGTATTACTGAAAGTACTTAGTTTTGTCTTGGTTCATCCTTTATTCATTTGTAACTATAACAAATTATACTTTTCTTCTTTGAACAATTTTATTTCTTTACTTTTCAATTACACTTATATTTATAGCTCTCAGGCATCAGTACTGTACAGTGTCTCGGTCACTATTAGACTGAATATTCTGTTTATATACTCTTATATGATAACTTTTTTAATTCATTTAAATAAAACTAATAGTCGAATGAGAATCCCAATTTCTGTTTGTAGCAAAAGGAAATACAATCATTTAATTTATGTTTATCGTGAATTAACCTTATGTTTTAATAGAAAATCATTTGCGTTTATGAAAATATTTTATGAAGGTAATACCAAGTTAACGTTTCCTCGCTCACAGCTACAGATAATAACGCTTGCGCCGATATACATATAAGGAAAATGAAAATAAGTTTAGTAAATTTAGTTACATTACTAAAAAAAGCTTTTACAGAATAAGGTCTATTAAAATGTAAAAGAGTTTCTCAGTGATAAAAACCTCTAATCCTGTACTAATAGGATGTCTATTTCTCTCGCTTCCACTACAATGCCTGAAAGGTACATGTGTCAATTTGTTCAATATTTAACTATGTAGTCAAATATAGAACATATGTCCTTCTGACAGCAATGTAATAAACAAATATAGGTTCCTCTGTTAGTAAATAATCTGTGGATTTGAAGATTAATGAAAGGTCGACTTTAATGACTAACTGTCATTAGTTAAACTGAGGGTTTTCATTTTGGATCAGGTGGACGACATATCATTAATTTTATTGTCAAGCCACAAGGGTTTACCAATCACCCTAAAAGCGTAATAATTCTAAGTGATTTCCTCTACAAAGGCAATACCTTGTTAGGTAAGTAACTATTAGGTTTTGGACTGTATTATTTTTATTCTCTTTTTTACAATACTTAGAGCATGATATAAGCTGACAAACCACAGGATGAAATTAACAATGATAACAATAATGACGAGTTGTGAGTTATGATGATAATAACAATAGTTTGGAGGGAAAGGAATTGTTAGCAACGGAGTTTGACAACCCCATTGCTAGCAATATGCCTTATTAGGTTGATCTCCATGTGGTTCCCCTGGAAACCATTGTGAACAATTCTTGTTGAATTCGTCACGATGGGCTAACTGACCTACTTCATCCTCACCTATCATCCTTCACTGGTGCCCCGCCGGTGTATACCAAAAGTGCGGGTGGGGTTGCCATTCCATTATCATCTATTAAAATAATAGTTTATTCAGCAAATATTGTTACACTTACCAAATAAGTTGGTAATAGACATTAGAGTAAAAAATATCTCATTCATAGACTACCTATTGAAATTTAATATCTCATGGCAATATTAGATGGCACTGATAAAAATTTAATCCGCGCTATGGTTGTCATTTGCAACGTAGGTTAAGTGAAATATAATAGTATGACTAAAATGAAATTAACAGTTCAGCATCACCGGTTATTTCTTTTCAACCAGAGGTCCCTTGTCCATATTTTAGTGCAGGATTTTGTGAACACTTACGAAATGTGTAAGGATGAAGGATGTTACGCAATCATTTCCGAAATAGTCCCCGCTTAGCGTTATGCTGCAGCCGAAGAGCTACAGCGCTGATTTTCTGCGGGAGCCATTTGGGTAGGACTTAGTTTAAATTAATATGTTTACTTACAAATGAGCTCCCTGCCGAGGTTTTCCCAAGAGACTACAGCATGGGGTTCTTCAAAAGGGGTGTAAAGAGGTTTCTTCAGGGTCGGCAACGCGCGCGTAATACCTCTGGTATTGCAGGCGTTCATAGTCTACGGTGACCGCTTACCATCAGGTGGGCCGTATGCTAGTTTGTCACTTCAGTGGTATAAAAAAAAAGATAAAAATATTGTATTTTTATAAAATTACAATAACTTCACCAAGCGGGGAACTGTTTGTTCTAAGAATAGTATCTGCACTTATGAAGCCTGAACGATGGACAATTTAAAGCTTAAAGTCAGACAGTACGCTTGGAAATCGAAGGCAAAGCCTATACCGTAACATATCGACCGTCATCAATGTATAACGCAAGGAAATACCAGGAAACATTAGAAATCTATTGTAGACGTGGCAATAAATGTTAGATGTCAGATTCGAGGCAGAAATGGGCACAACTCCATTCAGTCGGTCAAGTGTAATCTAAAATGCTTACTTTTATATCAGCCTTTAACTGTCCACTGTTAAACAAAAGCCTACTCCTTGGGGGATTTTGCCAGTAGCTGCCACGCTTGGCAGCCGGATTGGCAACTATAGTTAAGCTTTAGAGATGGTTTAAGAAAGCTGCTGCTGCTTATCCCTCGGCTATTAAACTTTCTTAGTCGCCTCTTACGACACCCATGGGAAGGCGTGACTTATTCTATGCTGGGGCCATATGGAACGGCAAAATGCTTACTTTGTTTATAAAAAATGTCAATAAAAATCTATATTAGTATATATGTATATACTTATATATATTTTAATCTAAAGCGAACGAATTTGTTTGATTGAATGTGCTAATTACTAGAAAATATTTTTAAAAAAATTTTGCATTTCATAGCTCATTTTCTGAGCAAGGTTACTTAGCCTGTAACCTTCCTTTAACATCTAGTTATGACCACAGGTGAAATCGGTGGATACAGTTAGTGTATCATATTTTTATGTTTTTTTTTTTTTATATAATATTGGATTTGTACATTTTTCAAACAATTAGAAAGTACACATTCAGTTCAAATAGCAGAACTTGAAGTCTCATGGGTATAGATCTTACTTAATAATTCTTCTATCGTGCTATAATATTAAAAATATGAAATTGTTTATTATTTCATAACGCTTTAATGATGTGACCCATAACATTAAATTTGGTATAAACATATTCTTTGATAGAAACGAACATCTATTATTTCTCACCTCGGTCATGCAGACGAAGTCGCGGATAAAAGTTAGTACTAACAAGACATAATTTTCATCGTGCCTCCAATCAAACTGTTTATAATTTTTTCTCTTCATCCAAAGATTGCCTGGAAGAGATTGCTTTTAGCGATAAGGCCGTCCATTGTTTTCATACTGTGATCACTTCTTGTAATTGTTTGTATTTACAATAAGTTTACTTGTAAAGAGCATCTATATAATATAAACTACTAATTTTTCCCCGTTTTCATTATTAGTAAATTTTAAGTCCGTTATATCAAAAATGCTAATAAAAAACCTATGGCTATTGTGTAGAAAAATCACACTAACCAAATCGCATCGAACGAACGGAGGTCCAATAAAACTAAAATAAATTTTGAATGTAAAATGTACGTGTAATATTGTTTGACAATGGGTAATTGAGAGCGAGTAGGTGTGTGCAGCGCCGTCACAAAGCGGGCGTAACGAGGGCGCGCCGGAAGAGGTCGCTGGCGCTCGCGCAGCATCCGCAGGGGTTGCAAGAAGTGGTGGGAGGGGCAGGGGAAAGGCGGAGTGGGGGGGGGGGGGGGGGGCACGTGTTCCGCCGACGATATTTCCGCTCGTATTCCGTGCAACGTACGCCGTGACGTCGGTTTCAGATTTCAGTACATTTTGTCTGGCGGTGTCGTGTTTCCGACTAGTGGGGATAGCGTGTCAGTTAGGCTTTTTTTGCAAACTGATTTTTTTTATACCAATCCAGCCATCAGCTTGTTTGCCATTCTAAGTTGTATAAAAAAAGCTTGTTTGCCATTCTAAGTTGTATAGAAAAAAAGCTTATTTGCCATTCTAAGTTGTATAAAATTGATTCAGTATTTCTTTTTTTATTATATGTATAAATTTTAGATCAAAATAACTAGTTTCATCAAAATTGTTTTCGGTTTCTTTTTGTGGGACACCATCTTTAATTATTAGTGAAGAATTTGTATAGAGACACTATCTATATAATCAAAGATATAAGTAAAATTAGAAAAAAAAATACCTGTAGGTTTGCCCGTTACACGTTTTCATATTCGTTGTTTCCCATTTCCGTGAAAATTTTCAATTTCCTCCTTTAGTGAATCGCATGAGGACCTACACCCACGTTCACACCTACGTCGCATTAGGAACCTCTGTACAAAATTTCAAGTTTATTGGCTTTATGGTACTAAAATACCCAATACAATTAGGGTATGGTAGGTATTTTGTTTTGTATGTAAAAATACTACCACGGACCATCCCTACTTTTCTCGTGGGTATCGTAAGGGGCTACTAAGGGAATTTAATGTAACTATATGAAATGAACACTTCCTGTGTTCATTTCATATAGTTACATACGTTATAGTTACGTAGTCAAAATACTAGTTAAGAATTTCCTACATTTTTGGAGTTTGTTAAAAATGCAATAACAGACGTCAAACGTATGTAGACAACAATACGTGTTGAGAATATACTGTCTTTTTTTTATACAACTTAGAATGGCAAACAAGCTAACGGCCCATCTGATAGAAAGTGGTAATCGTCGCCTATAGACATGAGCAGTAGCATGGACATAACGGAGTATACTGTTTCGCCCATGATATCCCTTTATGCGTTACCATTCCTGTGGACTCAGGTGTTATTCCTCTGTACCCTGTAAATTTACTGCCATATCCCACCATTCAAACCGAAACACAGCCATGCAAACACAACTGCTTTACTCTCTATTTTAAATCAGCTGAAAATATAGTGACATATATCATACGCACGCTGACAAAATTCGAGTTGAGAATCTGCGCCCCTTTCGACGTCGATTGAAAATGCAGTTACACGTAATAACATAACGTACACACGTTCACAGTTTATTTTTAGCGAATCTATTTCCACTGCGCCTCGCTCTATTTCCGTTATACTAGACACTGACATAGATTACAGTTTCAGGTTTTCAGATTTCAGATATTCGTACATATTGCGTCATGGTAAAATATTTTGGCACCTCTGTAAATTGGTTTTATAAACGTATACGAGTATGTTGCAGTTGCAATTAGTTTTTGAGTAAATTAATATTAAATATATGTTTAATTTGGTCGTATCGTCCCGGCATAGAATAGGCCACCTTCCTTTCCCGTGGATGTAGTAAGAAGTGACAGAGGGACGGCAAGAGATGAGTACCTATGCCCCTCTTAAAATATCTTAAAAGACTAATTCCGGTTGCCAATCCACATGCCAAGTGTGGCAACTACTGGCAAATCCCCCAATGGTTGGGCTTATGTTCAGCAGGAAGGTTAAGGGCTGATATGGCCTATTCTATGCCGGGACCACGAGACGATTTTTCAATTAATATAAAAAATACATTAAAAAAAATCAGATTGAGAAACTCTTCCATTTTTAAATTTTTATTGTATAATATAATATAATAAATATAATAAATATAATAAAGTTATGAACGTCACAAATTTTAAAATCAAATTCCAAGTAACTGCTAAATGTATAATTTAAATGTAAATACTTAATTATAAATAAAATATTCATTTACAAAGTCACGATAAATCGTAAATAATATTCCAAATTCAAAATTATAAAATTGTTTATTAAAATTATAGGAATGTAGAGAGTAAATAGTAAATAATTTTAAAATCGTAATTTTAAATTAAGCATATCATATGATCACGTGCAAATTGAATGTGTTTAAAGTGTAGTTTCCGAGTAACACTCGCGCAATTGTGAGTGTTTTATCATGTCGCGTTACAGCCTGAAGCGCTACTAAGTAAACATGAATAGAGAATTAATGGAATATGCAATTGCCTTTACTTGTTACACCTAATTATTTGTCTCTCTCTCTCTCTTTATATATTTTAAGAATTTACTATGTTTGGTCGGTTCTGAGTTTGTTTTATTCGACGCTGTAAAGCAAAGCGCCATACGCTCCCCGAAAAAGACTTCCGGATGAAGTCGAAAATATATATACGTATATATATGTATAAAAAATAAATACAAATTTTAAAAATAATATTATATATTTATTGTTAATTCCTTAAAACTAAACATGTACTATATCTGTATTACTGCTGCGAACGCCTACGGCTCGTACTTAGCGAGTCAATGCGTGCAGTCAAGTCGCGCTCGCGTCATAGCAACTCAAGACTAAGTGTCCAGAATGGTGCCGAAAATAGTTGAGCTTTCCGGTCAACAAGTAAGTTAAACCGTTAATATTGCATTAAATATTATATGTACTTACAAAACTTTTAACAATAAAATTTTGTCTTTTGTTATCTTCGTATACTGTGTTTTCAATTGTTATATTTATAATTATTATTGGCTTTTCTAAGTATATACAACTCCACATATAAAGCTTTACATTCTATTTATAGCCTACTTCTATTTCTATTTATAACCTAGTAGCCTTTGAAGTAACGTTTAATTTGCTATGTCGTTAATGGGAAACGTGCAAACTATATGGGATAGCCGCATGCTTACGCACGTAGATCACGTGACGGTTAGAAAGCTGCCGATCCCATGCACACCTTCACACTTTCCCATTAATAATGAATCCAATGGAATATTACTTTATCTAATCACTTTGTTTTTTACTAACCCAAAATAAGCATCAATTGAGAGATAGAAGCTATACTGTACCTGCAACAAAAATCATTTTTACATTAGTTTTTATAACATAGTCGAAGAACCGACAACCGATGGGGAAGATTGAGTGGCGACCTTATACGGGCAAACGCAGTGTAGGACGACCCCCCACTAGATGGAGTGACGACCTCAAATGCATTGCAGGGAGTCAGTGGATGCAGGTGGATCAGGACCGTTCCTTATGGCGGGCTATGAGGGAGGCCTATGTCCAACAGTGGACGGATAATGGTTGAAATGATGATGATGATCATTAATTTTTATGTAAATTCAATAGCGGTTTCAATAATAATCAAATTAATTATTATTAATATTATATCAGCCGTTAACTGTCCACTGCTGGACATAGATCTCCCCCATAAGAGCGATGTTGCCAATATTCGCCACGCTTGCTTGACAGGTTGACAATGGTAGTTAGGCTTTGGTGATGTTTTAATAAGTACGCTTCAGCCTATTCGTGTTTCAACCGTAAAGCAGTTGTTTTTGCATGGCTGTGTTTCAGTTTGAAGGGTGGGATATGGCGTGAATTTACTGGGTACGGAGGAATAACACCTTAGTCCTCAGGAATGGCAACGCATGGGGAGTATCATGGATGAAACAGTATACTCTGTTATGTCCATGGTACTGCTCATGTCTAAAGCCGATGGTTACCACTTTCCATCAGGTGGGCCGTCAGCTTGTTTGCCATTCTAAGTTGTATAAAAAAATATATATAAAAAAAGTTCATCCTTCGACTATTAAATTGCCTTAGACGTCTCTTACGACACCCACAGGATACAAGGCAATAAATATAAAATTTACTAATAATTTCACTATCCTTATAAATATGTATTCAATTCTTAGAAATATGTATAATTATTTTATACAAAAACAAAGGGGTACAATAATTACAATATTCAGTATAGAATCAGCATGGAGTTAATAACAAAAAAAGAAAAATCATCTTAATTAAAGACCACAAAGTTATAAAAAATCTAGAATCCCCTCTGGTAAATGTTTTAAAAATATACACCCATGCATACACAAAAAAACTTAAGTTATTCCCTGCACTCAAGTATTGCAAAAGCAATCTTTCTAAAATGACCGAAATTCTGTCGGTTTGCTGAATAAAGTCAAGAGATATACCGCGAGCGAGAAGTCGAGCCAATGTTGTATTTATTTCATCTCCGGTCGGATTAGGCTTTCCCACATCGAAATGCGAGGCAACAGGTGCCACCTTCCCCCTCCGTACCTCCTTTCGCCCTAGTAGAGCTACAAAACAAGCACTGTTAAGTGCAGCTCATACTGGGAGCTAAGCTAAGCGAACGTTATTTTGTTTAGCTCATATATCTTAGTGTACATATAATACATATGTGGACTAAGCAAAGTTATTTTAAACTACAAGCATTTAGATTTACTAAAAACTACAAATAGCTAACTACATATAAATGGCAGATGTATTGAGAGGATAGAACATCAAAGCTCATTTATAAGAGCGGCGGTTCCTTTCTGTGCAATTAGCGCACCTTTACTAATGTTGTGTACTAGGAGATTGTTAGTACAGCATGAAATTATGAGGGCAAAGTTAGGTCACTTTGACCAGGATTAACTGCAACGGTTTCCACAGGATGAGCCTCAACGCTCACATAGCAGAAAATATTGCTGGAAATAAAGTCTAGAGTCTCAATTCTTGACAATCTGTAAATTCTTGTATGAAAAGACATCGCTGCTACGTAAATTGAGCTAAACGAAGTTAGAATCGCTTAGCTTAGCTATCAGTGTGGCCAACTCTTAAGATAGTACACACCCACCCGTCACTAAACACTGTTTGTTTACATTATGGCAAGAATAAGTGTACAGAATCGACCATTCTTGTGTGCTTTCGAATACCTCTTGAGGCCATTTTAAATGGCATAGTGCAAACACACATCAAGGTAATGTTTGAATGTATGTTTGTGTGACGTGCCACTTTTTAAATTGACTATTAGAAGGGAGGTAATATTTTAGGTCTGCATATATTACAGGTTTTTTTTTATACAGCTTAGAATGGTTCTTTGTGTGTGCAATATGTAAGGCTTACTTGACGAATTAATATAAGGCATTGGCATAATATATAAACATTGGCAAGTATATGATACTCTTTGTAAGAGTTTTTTTTGTTTTTGGTTTTATGCAACTTAGCATGGCAAACAAGCTGACGGCCCGCCTGATGGAAAGTGGTAACCGTCGCCTATAAACATGAGCAGTACCATGGACATAACAGAGTAGACTGTTTCGCCCATGATACCCCCCGTGCGTTGCCTTTTCTGAGGACTCAGATGTTATTCCTCTGTACCATGTAAATTCACGCCATATCCTACCCTTCAAGAGTTACTCCTGACCTATAAGCTAAAAAGTTTATAATTAGTTAATAAACATATTACGTAAGTCAGGTATTTTATTCTGTGATAAATCATCGACATCATCACCATAATTTCACCTTTTAATTCAATTAATTGCTGAATATAGGAAGGCTGTAATAAAAACGACTTTATAACGACATATCGATTATAAGGTATTAAAAATATTATCAATTTTTTAATAGAATTTGCAAAGAAAATTTCAATATTTTTCTAGGTAGGTATTTTAGTTTCAATTGTGTAAAACAATAGTGTGTAAGAGCGTGTAAACAAATGTTTACGTGAGGAGAAAATGTAATGATTATAAATGAGAAGTTTTCACCTTCAATGGTAGGTTTAGTTCGGTACATTGTTTACGTTCATGGTCGCCTAACACAATTTTCTCATTGAACGCGCTTCATAGAACAACGTTTTCTTTAGATGTAGCGTGTACATACAAAAACAAAGTAAATTGTTACTGCAGATGTGAGAAGACAAATATTTGTAGTTGAGAACGAGGGAGGAGCGAGGCTCTCAGATCTTTTGAATAATATTATTAGATAATAAATACATTTGTTTCATTTTATATTTTTAACGTATCTCTTTTAATATTGTTTGAAACGTCAGAGTCTGGAGGACTTTTTAAAAATTTATACAATTATAGAGCTAAGTCAGTAATCTTTTTGTGTAACAAAGGTGATAAAAAAACTTACTAGAGAGAGAATTTGTACAAAAGTCGTTTGCTTGGATACCTGTGTCCATTTGTGTTTCTACCGTGAAGCAGTCATGTTTGAAAGGCTGTGTTTCGGTTTAAAGGGTGTGATATGCATAGCACCTTAGTCCTCAGGAATGGCAACGCATCAGGGTATCATGAGCAAAACAGTATACTCTGATGTACATGGTACTGTTCATGCCTATAGGCAACGGTCACTATTTTCCATCAGGTGGGCTGTCAGTTTGTTTGCCATTCTAAGTTGTATATAAAAAAAATGAAGATAACAGTGAAATATGAAATACGCGAGTGAAATAGTAGATCACAGCTAATTCTTACTAATATTTTAAATTTTAGTAAGAATTAGCTGTTTATGAATTAGATGTTAACAATTAATAAAGTATATTGTAGAGCCTGTCGGGCACAGCGATTACAAGCGAGGAGAGCGAAAAAACACTAAAGGGCAATACCCAAGTATTAATATAGATCTTTAAATTAATTTTAATTTAATTATTTATATTTTTTTACATTTTATTATATATAAATTTAATTGCTAATATGAAGCTGAAAATGTTTACGCTTACAATGAAGCATATAAGCCAGCAATTTAAAATACGGGCTTACGTTAATTTACATATATGCTAAATTTGGGGTTTATAAAGTAATAATCCATCGATCCCACACAGGCCCATTAAGTGGTTCCATGATATATAGGACCTTTTTGATTTGATGCCATTGTAATTAAGTATGAGTACCTAAAGTATTAGGAAAGAAGAACTATGGAGAAGATGAGTACAGTTTTGATTTGATTCCTTTGTTAGTGTATACCTAACCTTTTAAACCCTGACGGGTTGTACCCTATGTACTAACACCAAAAATAATTTGTGGAAATAAATATTTTTTTTGTATCTATGAACACAATTCTTAAAAAAATGTTCTTGACAGATCTTTCTTATTTATTCTAATCGTTTTAATACACTTTTACTAAGTTTTGGCGGATTCGAAAATATTCTATACTTCCAGGAGTTAGGAGGAGACCATTTTGAGTTTCCTTTATTTTTCAAAAAAATTTTGGGCACAGAGGAACCGATTTCCATTGTAACAAAATAATTATGAATGTGATACATGGTTGTAAACCATGTAAATTGTAAATTGTAATTGATGTTTAATCGATATCTCTTCCCTTTTGAAGAAGAAATATAGTCATCGAAAACAGATAACTTATACCTGAAATTTTATGTGCCTATAATGGTAGGCATATAAAAGATCCGTGTAAGAGTTACGCATTTATTTTTATCATCTGGACTGACCCAACTTTTATCATTTTTCTTGAATAGCAATCGAATGTTCGATTTACTGAGGTATATCACGTTCATTTTATTATTTTTTTCCATGTCAACTCTTATTATTGTTTAGAAACTTTTAAATACAAACAAAATATGATTTTTTTATTGTTGGGGAGACTACATAGTTTCCAGAATACTAATTCCTACAAATGGTCCACTTGATTTTGGGCTACCGTCGCTCATGAATTTCTGCAACACGAGAGGAGTTACTTCTGCGTTGCCGGTCTTTTAAATGTTTGTATGCACGTTTTTTGAAATGCCCTATAATATTTTATATCGTATTGACAAATCCCGTACATTTGTCTTTTGAATGAATGAAAACTCTTTGTTGTTCCCTCATTCTGTAATGATTCAGATTTATAATCTGTAAATTAATAATATGTATACAAACAAAATGAATAATTAATTGCTTAAACTAAATTGCATAAAACTTTATTACTTTTAAACGAATTAATTAATTTTTAAATTACACACGAAACCTTTTTCGGTACAAATTTTGAAACTTTTGTACAGTATTAATTAAATAATTATAAATATTAATTAAATACTTTAGTCTGTTTTATTAGAATATAATAAAAATGTAATTAGACAAATAAATGACACGATCATAAAACAATCTACTGATATGTGATAAATCTAAAATTAATAAATTATTTGAACGTTTGATTTTTTTTAAACATTTTATTAAGAGAGTGTTTATTGAATGGTGTAAAATTGTGTTAAATCTCTTAATGTATCCAATATAAATTATGTAAAATATAGATTTTTATAAAACAATACAATTTAATTTGTTTACTTTTTAATTAAGTACTATTAAAATAAATTATATGTATTTTTTCATTGAACTATATATAATAAAATTACATGTAGTTCTGACTCCCAAACTAACGTTAACTGTATGTCAGGAGCCAGTGCCTTCTTAAGTGACAATTTAGTTATAGTTTCATATATGTTACATATACAAATTTACATCACTTAATAAACAACAAATTTCAAGCGTGTGTGTGTGCGGCCGTGTGTGCTTGCGTGCTTGTGTGTGTGTGTATGTGTGTGCGTGTAAATGAGTGTGTGATGTAATATGTGTATGAAATAATTTAATATTTAATCAATATATGTGTTCCAAAAAAAGAACACACCGAAAAAACATTCGACCAATATCACATTCAAAATAAGTAGATCACATCCCTATCGCATTGATTTTATTAACAACAGTTATTCGGTCTAATTAGTAGTCGATTTGAGAGGGACGAGACAACATATTGTATTCTTTGAGAAGGGTTCCGCGGCTTGACCATCCTATTTTGAATATCGTTACACAGGTGGCCCGTAGTATATTGTATGGATGTCATATGATGTGTGGGGTCAGGGTAGTTCATTTTATACTGGCGGACCCTTATTGCTGTGGGCTTGCCATTTCGTTATAATTGATTTTCCTTTTTTACGGTTCGGCGGCCTCGCCTCGTCACGCGTGCATCGTTTCGCTCGTATAAAATTGGGGTTCTGTAAAGGCCAGTAGCTATTTATTGTTACACTCAGGATTATATGTTGTATGTGGATACTGTAATATGTATAAACTGACGAGATATTACCATATATAATTAGCTGTTGAGACGAGATTAGATTGACGAGATATTGCTATATATAATAATCCTAATTAACACGAACGGAATAATAGCATTATATGAGTAATGAATGTCATGTAGTGGGGGAAAGGGATTGTTGGTAATGGGGTCTAACTGACCTATTTCTAGCAACGCATCCTGTCAGGTCGACCTCCACGCGGTGCCCCTTGAAACCATCGTGGTTAATTTTAGTGGAATTTGTCACGATGGGCTAACTGACCTGCTTTCATTGTCACTTATCATTCCTCACTAGTGCCCCACCAGCGTATATTGATAGCGCAGGCGAGGTTACCATTACATTATCACCCATTAAAAAAAATTCATGTAGTCCCAACATAAGATGGGCCACCCCGTCCTTTCTCGTGGAACTTAATGGTTGAGGGATAGGCAGCAGCGACCCTCTTAAAACAAACAGTCTAACTGCAGTTGTCTACCCGCCTGCCAAGCGGGGCAACTAGTGGCAAAACTAGAAACCTCTATATTTCTTGCTTTTCATACTTTCATATGTTGTAGTATAATACATGCACGTCATTTCTAGAGTCTCAGACCAAACACAGTCTATTCGATCATAATAGATTAGTTTAGATCTTTCTCAGTACGTAAATCCTTCTATTTTTACATTGTACAAGAGTTGTATGAAAAATAATACATTTTACACTCATACACACACATACGCACGCACACATATACTATATACTTTTATATGTATTATAATTAAAAATAAATAAATAAAACCTTCATAATTTGGCAGGCTCTTAATAAACAACAGTAGCTCAGCTGCATGTGTGGCATATAAACAGTTTTAATTAAAGACATACATCCAAAAACAGCTGGAAGCAACCTCTTGTAATGCCTGAATGCAGTAATTACTGCGTCTGTATTGTGCGGTCCACGGAGCGTCGTCGGAGTAGGTAATATTGCACTACGCAGCGATTATCCTAATCACCTTTGAATAACCATCCAAGTGTGTTGCAATTATACGCTAGGATTATACCTAGTAGGGCGTTCAAGATTGATGGGAATAAATCATATTGCAAATTGGTATATGGCTTCATAATAGAGGCAGTTTAAACTTGTATATTATTGAAATTGAGCGCCGAGAGATTATAGCTTAGTTGTAGCAATAAATTGAAATAGAGGATTATATTTATTTACAATATTACAACATTCATAATAATTAAATTTTAGAAGTTATGTTGAGATCTCATATGTTTAGCAGTTACTGACATTATCGAATTTTTTTTTTTATTAATTAATGAAATTAGTAACTAAACAATGTCTGTAATTGAAAGATATTTAAGAAAAATATATATCGTAGGCCTTAATAAGAGTAATAGAAGTCAAAACATAAATTTTAATAAATTCAGTCTGTTTGTATGTTTGCTCCGGTATCATGTAAAAGCTACTGCATCAAATTAAATGAGATTTTCACAGTTAAGTTTATGAAGGTCTAACTTAAAAACAGTCTAATCAAACTCTTGTATCTAATATTAATATCAATCCAATGGTGTGAATTTACAGGGTACAGAGGAATAACATCTGGGTCCTCAGGTATGGCAACGCATGGGGGGTATTATGGGGGAAACAGTATACTCTGTTATGTCCATGGCGCTGTTCATGTTTATAGGCGACGGTTGCCATTTTACATCAGGTGGGCCGTCAGCTTGTTTGCCATTCTAAGTTGTATAAAAAAAATCTATTGCCAATAACAATTTTATATCGCACTCGTGAAACAACAGTTAGAAATAAAGTTATTATTGGGATCGGTATATAATAGTTTGCATTGACAAGTTATAACAATATGCATCTTTCGGAATAATATAGAACTATTATGACGCTAATATTACAATTCGAGAATGCAAAACGTCTCAATTTAAGTATCGTTTTATTGGAATTTCTTTCCAGAGTTATTCACCAAGTGTATGTTTTATCCTGATATGCTATTTAGAAGTAATCTATTTCATTGGTTAATGTAATTCTAAAATCCATGTGTACAACGTAACAGGCAAAAAACTTGTTATAAAAGAAAAGAAAAAACAATTTGCGTCAATAAAAATATCAAAGTACACAAATAAATTACATTAAAATCGACGTCACAAAATATTGCGTTGTTTTTAAGAAATTGTTCTAAAAATTGAAAATGTTTGTAGAAAAACACGAGCCGAGAAATGGCAAAAATTCGCAGTCGCCCATACTAATACACGGTATAAAAAGTGGGAGATTGTTAATTCTTTGCTCCACTTCATTATACATTTAATTATTTTTCATTCCACTCATTTAATGTTTTAAATTTAAAATATTTTAGTATTTTATTTAATAATTAATATTTTATTCTTAAAAAAAATATTATACATTTTATATATATTTTAATATTTTATAAGGTACGTGTAAAAGCTAGACTACGTTTAATTTTCATCTTCTATTATATTACATTCTTTTACAACAACTGTTAAATACTATTAAAAAGTACATTTGTAAAATTTTAACTAGTCTTGGCTATACACACTATTGTGTATTAAATCTTTTACATTATTAATCGATACACATCCATATTTTTGCAATATTACCCGTTCGCAAGTTATTTAATATTTGCACGATATGATTTATTACGTCGTTAATTAATATGGAAAACAAATGTGCCATTCAATGACAACTCAACCAGGAGAGACCAAAGTTAATAACCAATTATTTACACGTTCCAATGAAGATATATCAAAATGTATAAATATATATTAATATAGTACATATGAAATTGGCTTTTCTATATGCCATATACATATGTATGTGTGGTCAAGGGTGAACAGCAGCATTCCTTTCAAAACATTACCAAAAGCCTAATTTCAGTTGCCTACTCATCTTCCTACCGTGGCATCTACTGGCAAAATCTCCCAATAATGAGAGAACTATACTCTGCAGTGGACAGTTAATAATTAACTAAGTTAACTATGTTCATTATTTGTTTATTCTTTTTTATACAACTTAGAATGGCAAACAAGCTGACGGCCCACCTGTTGGAAAGTGGTAACCGACGCCTATAGACATGAGCAGTACCATGGACATAACAGAGTCTACTGTTTCGTCCATGATACCCCCCATGCGTTGCCATTCCTGAGGACTCAGGTGTTATTCCTCTGTACCCAGTAAATTCACGTCATATCCCACCCTTCAAACCGAAACATAGCCATGCAAACACAACTGCTTCACGGTTGAAACACATTCATCATCATATTAGACATTATCTGTCTATTGCTGAACATAGGCCTCCACAATAGATTGTCATAAGGAACGGTCTCAAGTCACCTGCATCCATTAACACCATTCAATGTTCTTGAGATCGTCACTCAATGTAATGGGTGGGGTTGTCCTACACAACATACTTATTTATATTTACTATTAATTTACATAAAGCTATAAACGGATACAAATAAAAACATTATCAAACAATTTACCATGCTCATTTAATTTTTCTCCAACAAATCTATTTTTCCAAAAAATCACGAACAAAATATTTTTTATTCAAAATTGCGAAAAAACGCAGCCAATCTGGCAACGCTGTCGCGAACCAGCAAGGGTTACGTGGGACAATTTGCGGCTGGGCGGAACAACAACAATATAATGTTGAACGGTGGAAATTAAAGCTGAAAATTGCAACTTTAAAAACCTTCTGTGCAGTAGAAAACTATTATTATCTTTTTTTTTTATACCACTGAGTTGGCAAACAGGCATACGGCCCACCTGATGGTAAGCGGTTACCGTAACCTATGAAGGCCTGCAATACCAGAGGTATGACGCGTGCGTTGCCGACCCTGAAGAAACCTCTTTACCTCCCTTTTGAAGAACCCCATGCTGTAGTATCTTGGGAAAACCTCATCATCCTATAAAGATTCAGATAGTTTATCTGAATAAATCTGAATTGCTGGTCGCGTACAGCGCGCTTTTAGAAATGCTTCCACCCACGAACACTCAGTTTGTGGAATGAGCTCTTTGTCGAGGTTTTTCCAGGAGACTACAGCATGGAGTTCATCATAAAAAGGGCAAAGAGGTAACTTCAGTTCGAGAAAGGAAGCGTAATTCCTCTGGTATTGCTAGCGTTCATACACTACGGTAACTGCTTACTATCAGGTGGGCCGTGTTCTTGTTTACCATCCCAGTGGTAAAAAAAACTATACACACAGTATAAAAAAAGGTTTAATTTATTTTCATATTTGGACTCATTTCTCTGAAGGAATTTTTTTGAAATTTTACCACTTTTAGCAACGTTGTCGTTGTTGGATTCCGGATACATTATTTGATATTATCAGTGGAGATGAATACTTGAATTTGATTACAATCTGATAACATCTCTTATTTCCGTCGATAGACAATTAAACGCCCGTAAACGGTGATAACCGCTGCCCAAATTGCCAATTAACCTGTTTTCCTTGTACCCACGCTTGATGAAACCTCCGTACAATATCCCGCAAAAGTGACACAGGCATCCATAGTAAACGGTTGTTAATTTAAATAAAACAAAAAAAAAATAATTACTTCCACCGAGAGCGTGACACAGATAAACGAGGAACAAACGGTGTGGTCGAGATTAAAAAAATCGCCTTTTTATTTCTAATTTATAATCGCAATAGCAGGCGAATCGCGCGTGTTGGGTGCGTTTTATTACCGCCAGGGGGCGCTAATGACGTCAAATAATTGGCACTTTAAATGTAAATGACGACACACACCGAACTCTGGCTTTATTAAATTTTAGCATTGATCTATGCTTTATAATAACGCTAGAGCATGGTAATACGTTAACTCAATTTTCATTAAAGTAACCATTCAATTTTCATCTTCACTTTTAAAATAAACGAAACAATAGTTAGTTACAATCAGGTAGGTTTATCATTTAACCTCGTTTACCACTTCAGTGGTACAAAATTTGCATGTTCTATATCGTTCAGTTTTATAAAAACCTAACGAATGGTTTTCATAAAAGTTTATTTTTAAACGTGTTATTGCCAATTTTTGTTTTATTGTAATTAATTAAATTAAACTCCTTTTGGGATAACTAAAGAATAATAATTATTTAATAGAACGAAACAATATAAGTCAAATACGTAATAAATTATGAACATAAACAATAAATTTTTAAATTTATTTTTTGTTGGGATTGTACTACACGTAGGTGATTGCCAATATGTCAATCTCATAGAGCTGTCGAACAAGAATGAGTCGTTTAAAACAAGAAGTTCTGTAAGTAGTGAAATCAATATCTATATTGATATAAAATATTATTATTTAAAAATAAATTATCAGAGGGAGACTTTGTACAAAAGTTGTTTGTTGGGTACCTTTGATCTATTCTACCGTGAAGCAGTTGCATGGTTGTGTTTCAGTTTGAAGGGTGGGACATGGCAGTGAATTTATAGGATACAGAGGCATAAAACCTTAGACCTCAGAAATGGCAATGCATGGGCGAAACAGTATACTCCGTTATGTCCATGATACTATTCATGTTTATAGACGACAGTTACCACTTTCCATCTGCTGGGCCGTCAGCTTGTTTGTCATTCTAAGTTACTTAAAAAATATAAAAGTTAATATTTTCACATGAAAAAGCTAGTTAACCGGACGCGGTAAATTAGCTTATTAATTAAACGCACAGAGTAGTTGCCGCCACGCGTATAAATTCTAAATGTAGCGTGGACATGATTTATATGCGTTCTCATTAGCACCGTAATATACCAAAATAGAGGTATTTTCTATTATCTATCTGAACATGAAATAGGTTAAATAATATATCTACAACTTGGTTTTATGTTTGGATCCATAAATACTTATTATTCTTCGTAAATCCCTAGGTAATAGTAAAACAAAGAAAAAATACTTTAATTTTTGAAATGAATAATTTGATTTTTCCATAAAAAAACCGACTTCAATTGTGATAAAACAAGTTATTTTGATTAAAAATTAAACTATTGAATCGATTTTCATAAAATGTGTATGAGACTAGGTAATATATAATTCATATTCTTTTAGAAAAAAAAATGTTTCTAAATTGGTTTATAAAATACGCAGCTACGAGTATTCAGAAAAAAAAAATTAAATTGGTTAATAATTTAAAAAGTTATGAGGTAAAAAACATTAACTAAAAAAAATAGAATTGAAGCCTCCTTCTTCCTAAAGTCATTTGAAAATTAAATTAATTTTGTGTTACTATAATTGTCACATATTTTTCACCACATCTGCCCTTCATACGCTTTCTGTTTTTACCCAATGGTTAGCTGGTAGAGAATGCCATATGGCATTAAGCTCGCCATTTGTACAAAATTTTATTGTGCAATAAAGAATAAATAAATAAATAAAATTACCAGAATGGGACTGCATAAAAATCATCTATAGAGATATACATTTTACTTATCATTCTACAACCAAATAGCATGAGCTTACATGAGCATTTTGATTAGGTATAATATGATGATTAAATTACAGAGTATAGATGTATAACACCATGGCTCTCAAGGAATTGCAAATCGTGAGGGATGTCACGTATTTTCTATAAATTTTATGCCGCTGTTTATGTCTATGGTAACGATTACCACATTCACTAGGTGGTTTACTAGCATGTTACCTTTTCCAAGTTGTATAAAAAATTAAAGGTATTGCCAGTTTTGGTTTCGTTAATATTATTATGATCGAGGCAACACTCGATTTGCCTATATTTCTCGGAGCATCTTCGAAGCCGACGTAGCGGGGGGCACCCTCTTGGATTAATTGGGTTTGCTAATGGTATTTATAATTATTGGAGTGTTGGTCCGAAATTGAAATGATTTTGAGTGCAATTAGTAGACCACTGGAAATATTATGATGCTCAAGTTTTTGTAATATGTATGACTGTACATTTATGATTTTTAGACTACCTTCCGAACTAACGTTTCCATTCTGAACGAACTAAAAATCAGAGAGAAATTATCGTCGACTGTTCAATAACGAATTCTCAAGTACTTCGGTCATTTCATCCGAAATTAAAACTGTATGTAACATCTAATTCCAAGGGCCGGTACAAGACAAACGTTTTCGGGGTAGATCGCCAACGCGATAGACTGACCTCATCAAAACGGCCACACAGCAATCTATTGTGGAATGCTCTTGCTCGGCTGTGAGCAGAAATAGATGGAAACACATTGCGAGGACCTCAATCGCGAAGAACAGCCTAATCGACAATACACTATAATCATAAAAATCACGATCATTCTGTCAAAAGTGCACAACTGAAGAGAGAGTATGATTTTAACTAAATCACATATATTGGATATGAATACAGTCTGTTAATAAGTAATCGAAGCAAAATCATTAAATTGATTTTGATGAAAAATCAGTTAGGAATTATGAAATTTTAAGGCTGATGAAGGCGGTTGCATTGAAATATCTGATATCTGATAAAAAATAATTGCTTAATGAATTACTTTATTTAATTGTAAATACAGCATGAATACAATAAGATATTAAATACAATAATATTTATTGTATATAATTTAATATATGTTGTAGTTGTTGAAGATTCCTGGTCTTCGGATACAGTTTAGAATACACGCACAAGCACAATATTAACATCAATGCATTTAGCTAATGTTGTGAACAATACATCATTGTACCTGCCATTCATGAGTCACGCAATCAAGTAATCAAATCAATGTGTCAAGACTATTCAACATAAATCTGACTAAATACATCCCACTTGCATCTAGGTATCTACATTAACGCTCGAGTAAATTTAGTTCCATTAAAACAATTCGAATTTAAATTAGATTCAAATTTTCGCACTTCGATTAAAAGCTCGAAGAGCAACGAACCTAAGTGCTAAGCAAACAGCGGTACCAACCAACTTAAACCTATGACAAACTGTCCAAACAATTCTGATCTCTGATTTTCGGGATCAACTCCCTTTCGGATACCACTCGTGCGCTGACAAAAGAGGGGTGCAGTTTCAAATTAAACTGGTCACATTCATGTGATCCCAATTACTATGTGTAGAGAGGCAAGCCGCTTATGCAAATGACGTCTCTCGCGGACGCATCTAATGGTCCATAAGGGTAGAATTGGGTTGGGATGCACTTTTAGCTGACCCCTCTTACACTTAGTTGGGCGCTAAATCAGAATCCTGGGGTAGAGAGTGGCGATCATCCAAAAAAAATCGCAATCTACGATGAGAAATACTGCCGATGTATGCAAAATGGGTCAAATGAAACCGAGCACGGAGGGAGAGATGTTTTAAATATGAATAGAACTTTTCTGTTATAATTTGACATTGTGAGAACGGTCCTAAATAAAATTTTTGCACAAATATAGTCGCGCGGTCTTGCCTTGGGGTACATTAGAGAGGGGAACGTAATTACATTTCTCAAATATCTACATCACGATTATTACCATACAAGTAATCACTTCGTTAATTTTATTTTATTTATTTTGTCATATTTTTATTAACAAGTGCATGTTGTTTAATGTTTTCTGAATTGAAATTAATAAAAAAGCAATTTGATTTCATCTTTTCTGGTCTATAAACATAAAAAATATATCCCAGAATAAAAATACTGTAAGCAACTTCTTATTTATACAAAATATAAAATTTTCTTCATATGTAGCATATAATTATTGATTTTTTTTATGTAACATAGAATGGCAAACAAGTTGATGGCCCACCTGATGGAAAGTAGTAACCGTCGTCCATAGACATGAACAGTACCATGGACATAATAGAGTATACTGTTTCGCCCATAATATCCCCCATGCGTTGCCATTCTTGAGGACTCAGGTGTTATTCCTCTGTACCCTGTAAATTCACTCCCATATCCCTTTAAACCAAAACACAGCCATGCAAACACAACTGTTTCACGGTAGAAATGAATAGGATATAGGTGCAGATGCCAAAGAAAACTACTTTTTTACAAAGTCTCAAAGTCAAGGTTTTTATTGTTAGAAAGTTTCATATGTATGTTACATTGCACGTGAGCACCAGAGTTACTGCTGCTCAAGATTAAAGGTCCCGAATGGTTCTGAAAATAGTCGAGTTTTCTCGATTAAATTACCTGTAAGTTAAACCGATAATTATTACATTAAAAAGTAACTACTAAGCTCAATCATGAGTGATCGATATATAAAATTGGAGTGAAATTGTGGAAAAGCATACACACGAGAGTTGAACACAAGTTTCTGTAACAGTCTTGACACAAATTTTACAGCTTAGATATATTTATTCTATTTAAAAATTTGGATAAATTATTTTTTGAGTTATTTATCTTTATAGCATAGAAATTACATATTTTGTTATTTAATAATGATGTAGTGTAAAATTTTAATATCAATTTTGTTTTCCCTGCTGCAAGTATAAACTGGCACCAGTTAGAAGAGAGAGAAATAATTTTTACTTATTTTCAAATGAACTTTATTTTCGAATAGTCACTTTTTTTATTAATCTACCACCCATTCGGAATGCAATTTCAACTCTGAAGAATGGGCAAGTAGATTGTGCTATGTTATTTTTTTTTTTTAATCTGGAAAATATAAAAAAATAGTCGAATAATGAGGGGCAATGAAAGATCGTTAGAAAATATCTCGATATATTTTTGAATAGTCACTTATTTATTAGTCTACCGCCCATTTGGAATGAAATTTTAACTGAAAAGAATGGACAAGTAACCGTTGTTTTGTTACTTTTTTGGTATTGAAGATAAAAAAAAATATAGTCGAGAAATGAGAGACGATGACAGATCATTGCAAAATATCTCGTTAAATTCTGAAAAATATTATCGCCAACATATACATATACAGTAAGTGTTTTATATTATTCCCATTCCAATTCGTGTATAATATAGTATATATCATATATGTGTAAGTATATTTGTTATTCATATATATTTATTCATTTATATATGTAATTTTAGTATTATACATACGTATATCAATAATTAGTAGTACCGCATTCGAGTATTCTGACACTGCCCTATGGTTGACTGAGAGAGAATGCTTTTAGCATTAAGTCCGCCATGTACACATATTTGTACTAATGAATAAATAAATAAATAAATATACCAGTAGCAATAATTATAATGTTTTCTATAAATTTTATTTGTGCAATTCGATTGCTTGCTTGTGCTGTAGATAAATTGGCTATGCTCCCACAAATTGATCAATTTATAACCCGAACGTGGACTTTTATTGGCTCTCATCCCGTTTAATTGCCATCCTACGAATTAAATCGGAAACCCAGGTCTATTACACGTAATAATGTAATGCGAACATATGTGGAAGAGCCTTATGGACAGTCAATTATCCAGTGTTTAATTGCTTTGTTCGCGGCGCCTTACTGTCATGCGATCCGATATATCGGACCGAATTAAATGGGTCCTTTTTATTTGTGTCAAAAAAAGAAGGTTAATTATTAATAATACTTTTTTTTTCATGTGGACACATTAATTTAAATAGCTATGACTTTACACGATTTATTTATTTATTTAAATATGTATATTATCTAAAGAAAATATGGTAGAGGCGTACTTAATGCTAGCAGCATTCTTTACCAGACAACCATTGACATTCATTAATCAAGTGAATCATGAATGCGGTACTTTATTATTGATCATTATCGATTATTACTTCATTATCAATTATTTTTTTATTCGACACAATAATCACAAAACTTGATAAAACATTTTTTTACAAACTTAAAATAAGCAGTTTTTTTTTAAATAAGCTTTTTATTTGTAAAAATAATTATTTTGACCAGGTATCTAAATTGATGATATTAAACTAGTTGAAAAAAAATGTGTAGGTTTAATCTGCCTCCGAAATATGCTTAGTTATTTGAAAATAAATCTATTCCGCATTAAATATACTTATCTATAATGTGCTTACTATATATGTAGATATGCAGGTATTTTCGAGACAACGTGTTTCAAGAATAAGCAAACTGAAATAGTAATGGGCTAGTCACATAGCTCGAAGTACCGATAGCTGATGGGGAATAAAGGTTCTTGAATGATGACCCTTGCAAAATGATGACATGCAAACAGCAAGCAGGTGGTTCAGGACCGTTTCTTATATCAATCTATGGGGGATGCCTATGTTCCCCAGTAAATAGTTAGCAGGTGAAATAATGACAATGTGTTTCAAGGTAACATGATTTAATTATGTATTTTTAATCACATAACACTTTTACTTCGACAACGCGAGTTCAAACAAGATAAATACTCCTGTATCCATTACGTAATAAAAAAAAATACCCTTCAATCTACATGATAAACTCTACCCGCACCTACCCTCGAAAAGTTTCAAAGTCCAGGCTTGCACCAGTCTTTTTCGAATTTCCCCAATCACTTCAACTTCGCATTCACGCATCAGAAACTTTTTTATTTGCATACCGTACGGGGCCGTTTCAACTTTTTTAATTTGGCCTTCCCCATCTGAGTCGGGTTGTACAACAGGAGAACTATTACAAACATTGCAAGTCTGATTGAAACTATTTTGAGCTACTGACTACTGTTATTGTAGGAAATATAAATAGCAACACACACCAGAAGGCTAAATCAGAGAACTATTACAAATCACTGCATAGTATAAAACAAAATAAATTCCCGCTGTCTGTCCCTATATGTATGCTTAGATGGTTAAATCTCCGCAACGGAATTTAATGCAGTTTTTTAATAGATAGAGTGATTTTTGAGAGAGATGAAGAAGGTTTATATGTATAATAAATGCATAATATAGAAGAGAAACACCGATAATTTTAGAGGTTTCTAATGGGCCCGCAGTGCTATTTAGTATCAGCACTGCACCCGGGCGATGCCGGGGCGGTTCGCTAGTATTGTAATAGTTGAAACTATTTCGAGTGGGTAAGTAATGAGTGGTGAGTGTTATTACTGTAATAAATATTACATTACTAACTTTTACCTGCGACTTTGTCCGCGTAACCGGGACATGTTCACTGACCGGGATAGAATTAGCCCTATGCTCTTCTCCGACCCATATATGTGTATATCAAATTTTATACTGATTAGTTTAGCAAAGACACTAAGAGACGACAAATAAACTCAACTTCCACATTTAAATATTGGTAAAGGAAGTAAGGATTATTTTATTGATCTGAACAAGCTGAAGTCGAAATTCTTCTTTTAACACTTTTTTATGTAAAAACACACTGATTTTTAAATTACTTTTTTTATTGTAATGGTTTCATATAAATTTTATAAATATTACAAGTATTTTTGTGGCACAAATTATCTTGAATTACTGTGTTATTAAATGCTTAATTTTGAACTTTAATGGAAATTAAAATTTTTAGCGTTAAATCACACGCCACTGTTGCCAGTACTTAGGTAATAGTGGTCGTGTTATTATCGTGACCTGTCAAGATTAACCTATTAAGTGCTTGTAGTGTTTTTTTAATGAAATAAAACATATCGTTATGTATTGGTCTGAGGTTTCAATCCCTTTAAACCACGTTCACTTTATCCAATTTAACATGTACTCGCAGAATGACTATCTTGAAATATATATTTTACCTTTTTGCCAAGAAATCTGCCAAATTTATCACTGAGGTCAATTCTGAGGTGACATGTCTCTAAATATAATAGATAGTTTCACGAAATTATTATTTTGTGGATCATATTAAGCAATAAATTAATGTAAGTAATATCAATATATTACATACATAACTATCAAAGTGTCATCATTGCATCTGTTATTAAAATGCCTTTTTTATTATTATTTTTGTAAATACAGTAGTTGATTTAATTAGATGTTTAACGTTAAGTAATTGAACAGGAACATAGCATTTATTTATTTCATAGAATCTGCTTATAACGAAAATGTACACAGGTGGACTCATACATGGAAGGGATTCTTTTAATCAATCTTGTGAACCCGAAAGGATAAAGTATCTACAGGGTTAGTATATAAAGCATAACATACATATATATGGTGCAAAAATAATGGGATGAATAAATAATATATATTATTTTCTGATAATAAACCTGAAATTATCAATAAAATCAATTTTATTCCTGGAAATAACGTTAAATCCTTAACATTTTATTATTTTCTGATAATAAATCTGAATTTATTAATATAATCGACATATCATTTCAGAGAATAAAGCTTGAAAGCTAAAGCAGAGAAAATGGGTCGTACGCCAATATTCTAGTCCTTTTAGTCCAGTCAAATATAACACAGATAGCATTGACTAAGACAAACGGATGTAGATATATAGATAGATAGATGTATTCGTATCAAAGATATTTCTAAGAGAAGAAACTATGTCAATGATAGCGGGGCTGAAATCCTTCTTATATATTACTTCCGAAGCAAATATTTTCATAGTAATGAATATATATTTTATTTCATGTAATCCCGTATTAGGTTTCGATAGTAATATTTCCAATAAAATCAGTAAGGATCAGTTAATGTTTCGCCCATGGGAAATTTACATTCGTGTGTATTTTGTTTTTGTTTCTAGTATACTCGTATTTACTGAAATACCTATGTATTGATATACATAATATATTATTATATTATTAAAAAACCTCCAAAATACCATAAAATTTGAAGACGAAGATCTTTAAACAGTGATGACGTATGTAACCGAAACATGGTTTAAATTACTTCAAATTACTAAATTAAATTACGAGCTATGGAGAAAGCTATACTCGGAGTCTCTTCGAGTGACAGAATCCGAAATGAGGATATCGTTATAGCCCGAAGAATAAGCAAACTAAAGTGCCAATGGGCTGGTCATATAGTTTAAAGAACTAACACCTGATGGGAAAGAAAGGTTGTGAGTGGGAACTCCGTACGGATTTTTACTATAGGAAGTGAAAAACTCAAATGCATTGCAGGAAATCAGTGAATGCATGTTGTGACGGTTCGCTATATAGGGAAATAGATTTAATATGGTAATGTCAAAAAGGGAGGGAGAGCACAACAGAATATTTGTAATTATCAATCCGGTAAACTCCTTGATAATTAGGGGGCCGGATGTGACGGTTCGCCTATAGTACAATAGGTTTAATACCATAAGTACATAGAAAGAAATAGGGGTTCCTATGGGTGACCGCTGCGAAAGTTTAGCTATTTAATATAAACAAACTTTAAAGTCAAGATTCACAATAGTATACAGAGAAGACGTTACCATATATGAAATATTGACACAGAAGGGAAACTCCTTTTTGATGTGTTTCCAAAGTGTAGTGGACGTCACAAGAAAATTAAATAAATTAAACAAAAATATATTATATTTTATATTAACCAAATTATAGTTTACCTTTTTCTCATCAGGTGTAAAAAGGATGCATACAACACAGTTTAATAAGGTTTATGAGAGCCTTTAAAGTTTTATAAATTCGATAATCAATTTAATAGAAAATACCAAAATACGTTAACATATAATTAAATTGAATTTAAAGAAAAGTTCAGTTCGAATAATAGGCTAAATCCGATTATTGAAATAGCTACCCTTCGGTGACATAATCTATGACGTTATTAGAGAAAGAATAGAAAAAAAAAAAAAAGGAGAGCCAGCAGATCGGCGGGCGCGCGGGAGTCGCTTTTTAGGAATTGCGCGATAAAAAAAAAAAAAAAAGAAAAAAAAAGGACGGCAAATGGCGCGGGAGTCGTGTTTTAGGAACTGCGCAATAAAATAAAAAAATAACGGGGATATAGATCTAGGAGGGACTGAATCGGTGAAGGGGTTTGAGATTTTAGTGTATCATTATGGATTAAGTGTGTGAAAGGAGAGAATGGAAGACTGGAAAATCCGGTGAGCTTGTTCCATTTATTACTACGTAGTTAGATTTTTGACTGTGATCACAGGCAAAGTCTATACTTAATGTTTTTCCCAACAACTATTAAAAAACGTATTTAGTCGAGTCCATATACCTTTAGGTAATGCGTACATTGTTAAATGCAATCACATTTGAACAAAGTTTACATCAATATAATTTACGTACTTACGTTATTCTACTCATATACAAAATCCAATTATATGGTCGTTTGATAGAACTTCATCAATTTGGTTCAATGTTCTAATTGTCCAGTTTTAGAAAATACTTATTGAATCAACTATTGAACTATTACAATACTAACTAGTTTCATATCTAGTTATTATAAAGTATATATTTATTGAGGATAATAGACTAAAGTGACTACGGTCTGGTCTCATTGCTGGGGAAACAACCATTGATGAGAGAGAGGGGTTATTGGGTGACGACTCTGTGTATGCAAGTGCGGGGTGGGCTACCTCCATTGTTTGGAGTGACTGTTTTATGTGTATTGTGGGGCCGTTCCTTGTGTCAGTCGGTGGAAATTGCCTGTGTTCAGTCGTGGGTTGGTGATGGTTGAGACGATGATGATGATGAAATATTTGTATTTATTACACTATTACAGTGTTGGTTTGGAATATCTGTTCATACTTAACGCTTCATGGTGAAGTGTTTTTATATTATTACTCGGTCGACCAGATTAATGATTCTTAGTCTATATTTGATTATCCATGACTACATGTGGGGATTTGTTTTACACCAGATGTACAAAGAGACAGCTTAACTGTTGCAAGTGATATTATGTGAATGTAATACTTTTAATACATTATTAATTGTGTTACTAAATAAATTCATGTGACTGTGGGGTGTTTATGGTAAACAAGCCTGTATTGTTTAAATAGATATTTTGTCTTGATTTATTATAAACTTTAATATTGATTTTGTTGTAGTAAGCAAGCTGATAATAACAATTCTGTGTGTATTACTGATTACTAATAATATTTAATTATGCTGATATTATAGGTGTGGATTTATTTCCTAATGGTAATAAAAGTACTGAAAGATTCTCTGACTATAGTTGCTCTTGACTAGGTGTGGGGTTCGGTATGGAATTGGTACTGTATGACACTTGTGAGGCTATGTATTTTGCTCATATTTAGAAAGGAAGTTGTCCTGGCGATGGGGTTTGTATGTATGTTGTTTGTTCATGTTATATTGACTAGACAAGTTCAGACAGGGTTAATATTAGTGAATATTTACTGGATTTATATTTAATATACATGTTTTGAATATTTTATGGGAATAGTATGGAGATATACAAGTAGTAAAATATAATATTAGTATTTTATAAATTTAATTATTGAGTTATATGTTTATGTCGGACTGTATCCAAGGAGATATTATCCTATTAATATCAAGTTAGGACAATTACTTTAAAT
Source organism: Galleria mellonella (assembly GCF_026898425.1). Lineage (NCBI taxonomy): Eukaryota > Metazoa > Arthropoda > Insecta > Lepidoptera > Pyralidae > Galleria > Galleria mellonella. The sequence continues at coordinate 510,484 of NW_026442133.1, forward strand.
ATTAATAAAGCAAACACTAACACTGATTATTCACTTCTTTAATAAATTTACATTAGAGGTTAGGAATCAAATAGATAGCATATTGGAAAATCTTCACCACACATGTATTTGAGGAATGTTCTTGATAATTAGTACTGTATGTATATATTATTGCAAGTACAATTGCAATAAGAATGTTAAACTTCTAATCTTCTGTTCATTCTTGAATTTGAAAGTAAGCTTGGCTACTGATATGAATATAAAACTGCAGCATTACTGGATACTATTAATTATTTCTGGTGTAAACCATGATTATTTATGTCACTGATAATTTAGTTGTATATTACGGTTGATATATGATGATTTTATATTTAATTATATTAAACAAATACAAATAAACAAACTTGCTAATATTTGTTACGTTGACAGTTGTGATAGATAATCAAAATTCAATTCAATACATCAATACGTCATTCAATACGCCATTAATGTGACAGATGTCAAACAAAAGGAGATTATACACGTTATGATTCTATATCTAATAATCTAAGTCTATAGAAAATTTATATAATTTTCTGTTATTTTATAATAACTGTAGGGGAAATATTGGAATTATTTATATGAGAAATTTCACTTAAATGATATGATAATTATTTAAAGACCTAATTTCTTAGGGATTTAATCATGATGATTTAAACATTAAAACACTTGTTTATCTGAGAAATCCTCTTAGTAAATAGGTTTATTAAGACACTAAAAGGAAGTAGATATAGTATAACTATAGTACAGCTACAATAATTGTATGGGACTCACTGTCCTTTCTATACAAATATATATTTAATCTATATCTTTCACATTATAATTATGCAATATATTGCCTCTACTACTACAACATACACAAATAGGACTTATTGTCCTTCCTATATACCTATATATAATAATTGACCTGGCACTTTAATGTGTAATTTATCAGTACTTATGACAACAACCAATTAGGACTTATAGTCCTCTCTATAAAGCTTCATAATTATTTAATCTGATTATTTCACAATGTGATTAATCAAACCTCTACAAATATTATAAAAGATCTCTATTACTCTCAACACAATAATAGCTTGTTGGACTTAGTGTCCTCAAACTTATAGTAAACCCAACTGGTTATTTCACGAGACGTTGTTAACTTGTGATTAATCAGTGTCTTTTAAAGGACTTATAGTTCCTTTAGATATATCTCTCTGAATAAATAATTGATTAATTCACAATGTGGTTAATCAACAATAGTATTATATATAATTGACTGGACTTATAGTTCATTCAATAGCACTCATTACTTTTAGTAGCTCTCGACCTATGGGTTGGACTACTCGTTCTTAGGCTCTGGCCTAATCAACAGATGTAACTTGAACCTTGAGTATTCTTGGTATTAAGTAAATAATATTAAATTGACAATGCTATGTTATGATATAGCAATTATCAACATTATATGGCTTGGCCAATTCCAGGGTGTGGAAGGTATCCCCTATCACACAAATCTTCATCTCTATCGGACTGTCTTCACAGGTGATCTCTAATGTCACATTATAGGGCCGAAGGGTTATGTCCCAACAAAGTAAGTTCTGGTGTCTGGGTGATCTCGCTTCTTGGTCTGATCTCTTGTGGAGCCGAAGGGAAACCCCATTGAGTAAGCTCGTAACAGGGTGACGCTGGGAAACAGTTTCGTACTGTTAGTGGGTGATCTCTATGTCGCCATATAGGACTGAAAGGGTCATCGCCCATGAGTAAGCTCTCGTGTCGGAGTGATCCTGGGATTTCAGTTCCGATCCGTTTGCCTCTGGCAAACACTAATTTATACTGGAAGCATCGTGGGGCTGGTGGAGCCACTGTAATGTTGAAGTAAATGTACTTATGTTTGGTTTGGAACTGAGAATACTCATTCCCTTATTACCATCAGAGTGCATTAATAAATAGTAATACCCTTCCCTACCTTTTTGGAGGAAGAGTTATAGATAGTTGGAAAGTCTTCCACTGGTCCGGGCGTGTGAGGGGCCCGACCGCTCCCCCATTTTTTTATTATTACAGTTATTCTGTAATTTACTATTAAATTAATATATTATATTCTAACTTCCTAGTTACATGAATTATGAGTATAATTCATTAATTATTCTTAATCCTTAAATATTTATCAATCATCTTCATTATTTAACTCCTATCATATACCAATTAAAGAACCTTTTGGTTATTACACACACAACGGGTCCTACATTACTAGACGATCACACTTTTATTTATCTGGCCAAATGATCAAGTGTTCTACTATAAGATCTGTTCAATATTATATGTTATTGTAAGGGTTTATATGATTCATAGGATGTTTGGGATATATAAAGCAATATAGGTATGGGGTTATATTGAAGGTGTTAGGTCATTCTTTATGGTAGGTTTTCATTAGATTTTCATGAGTTTTCATTAGGTTAAGCCTTCGTAGGCTTTTCTTAGGCTTTGTAGGTTTTCCATGTGTAGCTTAGTTTAGAGGGTAGTTAGATTATAAAGGGGTACAAAGGGGTGCAAAGGGGGGACCATCACAATGTGGTTCAGGACCGTTCGTTTTGACAGTCTATGGGCGGGGATGGGGGGGGGGGGCTGTGTTTAGCAGTGGACAGATAATAGCTGAAATGATAATGACAATATTGACAAAAAATAACAATTAAAAGTGTCGGGTTTAAATAATTATTAGGCTGGTATTTTTTCCGATAAATTCGAATTTAATAGAAGCTCTTTCTCATGATCGCGGTTCACGGCTGTGAAAACTTTAAAATATGATTAAAGCCGCTATATTTAAATAAAATACAGTATAACGCACGATAATTATTATTCGATATATGTTTTTTTTATTATTTGGTAAGTTACTAAAAAATGTATACAATAAAATTGTTCTTTATAAAAATTGATTGTGGTTAATGCCAAAAATAAATTAGTGTTTTCTCCAAAAGCTTACAGATATATTTTATACTTTTGGGAAAAAATGGCAATAAGGCTTATAAAACAATATAAATAATAGATTCTATTTGTGAATAATTTCTTCATCTTCCAAATAATTGTATTAATGGGATTCTCTGACGTGGTCTACATACGAAATTAGATGTAGTTTATTAGCCGAAATCGTATAATGCTTTAATGTTCGCAAAACCTTTAAATTATTCATGCAAGCGTAAACCGGCCGTGATTCCATAGTGATCAATACTAATGAGTTTAGAAGGTGCTGTGTTAGGTGTTGTCGTTTAATATTCAGTAACCTGATTATCCACTGTTAGATTTCCATTAGAAATTCAAAGAGGTCACTGAATTTTAGTTGCATTTTGGTTGTGCAACTACGTTCTGGAGATTAGTCTATTGCACTAGTAGGACCGCATGTTGATTTATAATTAACGTACTATTTTTAGGTCGGTTTATATATTTTATTTTTTATCAGGTAGATCTAACTTGTCTGGCATCTACTACCTTTTCACGTTTAAAGTAATTTCACGTTTTATTGCTTGGCTATTACGTACGTATCTTACAAGTCTTTTTATTGATATTAAAAAAAATGGAACATTTGATTATTAATAAATATATTATAACATACAATATTATAGTATGTAACATAATATCTAACATCTATTTAAATAAACAGTGTTTTAATATAAAATAAATATTGTAAGTATTTATTTATACTTTTATACACATTAAAATATGTCTGCAGGGCGAACTTAATGCCTGATGGCATTCTCTACCAGTCAACCGTTACAGTAAACAGAAAGATTAAATGGCGGTTATTATTAATATTTTGCTAAGGTTAGGTATCTTCTCGTCTTTATTAATTCAATCTGATAGAATAAAAGTTTTCACAAAATATACTTATTTCTTAAATACTAAAACAAAAAATATTAAATATCGGTGTCAAATTTCTTCGTAAAATATAGTGAGAATAATGAGAATAATAAATACTAATGGATATATCATCCAGCACTTTGTAGTTCTAAACTAAGCCGAGCGTTTTTTTAATGTAACTTGGAACAAGTTGACAGCTCACCTGACGGTAATTGTCGCCTATATTATGATGTTTATACCTATAGTATAAACATCACAATTTTACAAAATACACTAAAAGAGCCGACGAATTTTGCAAATATACATTTATACATATTTTTTGTTTTTATACATATTTACTGCCTCTGTTTAGAAAATAATAACATACCAATATACTTTATAAGGAATATAGGCTTTCTATTTTATGCATGTAAAAATTATTAATTTACTCTTGCGCCACCTACGAGTACCTACTTTTATCTGTTCTTCATTAATCAAAGGTTATCTTTAAGAGATTCCTGTAACGATAAGACTGCCCTTTGTACTTCTATGTCTATATTTTGATGCTCTATGATACTGTATTTTACTTGAATTTTCTAATTGTCGTTGTATATTCTTATATTATTGGACAATAAAGAGTTAAAAATATATAAATACCTTTTTTTAAATAAAAATTATGTACTATTATTAAGCCGGCAACAATGGAAGGTGAGGCAGTGTGTTAAACTACTACTCAGCTATTTTTTTATATTTTCAACTGTTAGAAATGAAATGGTAATTACGTTTGCTTTAATGGTTTAATCGAGTAAAGTACCAGCAAGATTGAAGTCAGGTCAGTTGGCCTATCATGGTGAATTCACTAAGAATTAATCGCTATGGTTTCCAGAGGAGGTTGTGTGATCGTTATGTGATCTAACCTGACCTGATTTAGTTTGTTATTATTAATGTAGACCAAAGTCTCCATTACTTACAAAATCTTGCCCCAATTAAAAAATCCAATGGATTATCCCATCCAATGATTGGATATTCTGGATCCTTTTTCCTGTTAGTTCACTTCTACTGCAATTTAATACTAGATTCGAACTCTGTACTGGAACGTCACTGGAATAATGTAAATCGGGCACTAAACCGGATTGATCTAGTTTTATGTACAAGATTAATGTTTAACGAAGTTAGATTGATCCCCAACGGGCGCCTGTCACCTGTCGTGTTCCCAAACTGGTTGAGACATTCAGATGTTTCGCCAACATTCCACGTATTAATTCAGACCCCATTACCTAGAGAGTATTATAACCAAGCAACTTCTGCATTTATTTATAAAATTCGTCTCATATAAGCGTCATAGCAAATTGAAGAGCTACGAATCGTCATCTTGTTACGACGGTCATACGATTTTGAGACAGGTTAGAGTTTTGTATATGTATTATAGATTAATCTGAATCACACTTAAACGGGTTAATTTAATAAAATTCGGTACATTGATAAATGGTAACTTTGTATTTTGTATTTCATCTTGTGATGACAAAATTAAAAAAAATTAACTAATCCACCTGGCTAGTAGTAGTCATTCTCCGTTGGAGAGAAACCTGTGTCCAAAAATAAAAGGTAAATTTTGTTTTTTCAATTTGCGGAGCAGTTTTTTGATAATGATAACGGAATAACTTCATCTGCACTATATCACTATATCTGTAGTATACGCTGGCGGGGTACCTGTGGTAGACGAAGATGAAAACAGGTCAGCTGGCTTCTCGTGATGAAATCAACAGGAATTAACCTCAATAATAATGTTCATAGTTAACAAAAAGTCTCTGAGAACTAATCTCCTCATTACTAATAAAATAATCCCCCCCCCCCCTCCTCTCAACCCTTTCCTCTGACCATCTATTTGATACGGTTGGCGGGATGCCTGTTATGATCGGCGCATTGTGTTTTATTTCGGGTAGAATGCGGTATTAGGGATACAGTGCAAAGAAGATGAACGGTCCAAGACTACTAATAAGGTGTAAATAGGGTTTTGTGGTATGGCTATAGTTTTTTTATAACGCAATTGTCAGGGATATATATATATATATATATATATATATATATATATATATATATATATATATATATATATATATATATATATATATATATATATATATATATATATATATATATATATATATATATATAAATGTTGTTATTTCTTAGTCTTTATTTCATTTCCAAACTGTATTTGCTAGATCAATGCACCACCTAAAGACCTATTTTAATGTGTGCAAAAGTATGAATAAACTATACACATACACACACACACATACACACGCATACGCACACGCACACGCACACGCACACGCACACGCACACGCACACGCACATGTACACGCACATGTACACGCACAACCACAACCACACGCACAACCACAACCACACGCACAACCACACCCACACGTACACGCACACGCACACACACATACTACTGTCCATACTAGAACAGAAATTAATTTTAATAAATAAAAAAAATAAAAAATGGAATACTTTGTTTGTTTGAATAAAAAAGGTGACAAAAAAGTTTTTATTGAATGAGTGAACAATTACATATTCAGCTATATTAATGCATGCAAATATATTATAGTTTTTTAATACTATCATTATTTATCAATACCATGCCAATTTGTACGTACTATGTCACATAAATTTTTATACAAATTATAATTTGAAATAATTAATGAAATAAACAATTAATTTATTATAATATTTTTAAATGTCAATACATTTTAATATCGAATAATAGAAACTAGCAAAGCTAGGTAATAACGTTTAATGTGTACACATACATACTTAAAAAAAATATTGAATGGACTCGAATCGATCCATCTTTACCAATATTGTAAATATGAAAGTGAGTTTGTATATTTGTTACCTCTCAGCGCCTTCACGGCTTAACTAATCAATATGAAATTTGGTATACACATACTACATGGAATGAAGGACACTTACTTAAAAGAGGGAGACTTTGTACAAAAGTCGATTGCTTGGGTACCTCTGTCCCATTCGTGTTTCAACTGTGAAACAGTTATGTTTTCATGACTGTGTTTCGGTTTGAAGGGTTGAATATGGCGTGAATTTACTGGGTACAGAGGAATAACACCCGAGTCTACAGGAATGGCAACGCATGGAGGGTATCATGGGCGAAACAGTATACTCTGTCATGTCCATGGTACTGCTCATGTCTATAGGCGACGGTTACCACTTTCCATCAGGTGGGCCGTCAGCTTGTTTGTCATTCTAAGTTGTATAAAAAAATATATCTCGGTCAGTAAACATATCCCAGTCACGCAGACGAAGTCGACGGTAAAAGCTAGTACAATATGAAATTTATTTTCTTATTTTGCAAGTATGGTGTGTGATATTTGTCACGTCAGGTCACTGACCTATGTCTTGATAAGGGTATTAAATAAATGTCAGACACTTTATTAAACTGTTCTTCAATACATGTCATAGAAAATAATAAATAACACAGAAGTTGACATCTGTTGGATTTACAAAGGATACGAATTCATATTTTATTATGCAATAAGGATAAAAAATATACTTACCTACATACCTACCTACCCATGGCTGCCGTAAGAGATGACTAAGGGAACTTAATAGTGGAGGGATAGGCAGCAGCGACCCTTTTAAAGGGTCATCAAAAGTTTTATTGCAGTTGCCAATCTGGCTGCCGAGAATGGCAACGACTGGGAAAACCCCCCCTATGGGAAGGCCTTTGTTCAGTAGTGAACAGTTAAAGGCTGATATGATGATGATGATTTAAAATTAATTAATAATGAAATGTAACAAATAAATTCAGTCACTACCATAAATATTATTAGGAGAGCAAGAATTGTACCTACATTGTTGCTAACTATATTGTATGTAGTGTGAAACGTTGCCAGTAATATGTTATTATTTTCATGTAACAGCCACGTCGCCGCTACGGGCTACCGCTTGACCGGTTTATAATAGGGTTGTCACAACACACGTACTCGTTTAATACTTTTTTTTCATTATTTTTTTACCTTAACCTAGTTTATTATAACTGATCAGCTTAAAGTTGTTATATCACGCGTTAACTGTCCACTGTTGAGCTTAAAAGAATAGTGATGTAACTAATAAAAATTAGGGGTAAAGGGATTGTTAGTAATGGGGTTGAATAACCCCATTAATAGCAATATACCCTGTCAGGTCGACCTCCACGTGGTTCCCCCTGGAAACCATCGTGGCTAATTCTAGTCGAATTCGTCAAGATGGGCTAACTGACCTGCTTCACCTCACCTATCATCCTTCACTGGTGGCCCGCCGGTGTATACCAATACCGCGGGTGGGGTTGCCATTCCATTGTCACCCATTAAAAAAAAAAAAAACTAATAAAAATGTTAACTGTTTGATTTTAATAAAATTTGTTTATATTTATTTAAAATCTCCGCTCAGCAAAAAAAATAATTGGATTAGTTAACAGTATTACAGTGTTAGTAGTAGAGTAGTGGATTAGAACAGTAGTAGTGAAATTAATATTAGGACATTAGATATGGCAATTTAAATATCTAGATGAGACTGGATGTAAATAGTATATTTCTCATGAGTTGACTGTTAGTATTGTTTGTTAATATATTAAATTATTTAATGTAACTCCAAAATGAATAAATATTTAATAAATTCATTCATTACTATAATTGAAAACAGATTATACATATTATACTAACAGAAAAACTGAAAGATTTACATTATCAATAATATTGAATAATTAACTGATTTCCAAAAAATGGAAGTTGTTAATTTTGTCGTATTTTTTATGTTTTTTGTTTCATAATTTCGTCAGTTCTAAACCTATTTGGGAAATTCTTTTTTTATATGAAATGGTATAACTTGTTTTTTTTTTGTATATAATTTTTTTTATTTCTTTAAATACCAGTACCAGTAGCTAATGTTATTTGCGAGCTGTAAGTGATGCAAATAAATTATATATCTGTCTATCTATCTATCTGTCTATAATTACAAATTGGTCTTATAGAAATTTTATCAAAATCCATACAGTAATTTAGTTTTTAAATCAAAATAATTGGTTTTATAACAATTGAAGTCGATTTTCTTGTGAGACACAATCTTTATTTATTTAAAATTACGCTTACCTACTAATTTTAATATATTTAGGTATTTTTATTAAACACTAGTCGGCACATGCCGGCTTCGCACGGTTTCTTTGAAAGTAAAATAAAATCTACGTGATACGTAGATAAAGTAGGTTTCTATAGGTGAAATAATGTTTAAAATCAGTTAAGTAGTTTTTGAATTAATCCATTATAAATAAATTCTAATAAACTCTTTACAATATTAGTATAAACATGGATTACTGAATTCGATTCAAATAGATTTAATACTCCAATAGACTGTCTATAGATAAAACTAAAGTGTCAAACACGAGATACATTTGTATATATATATATATATGTACATATAAAGTGGGGGGATGTTTGCAGACACGAGACGAGGATTCAGGGGTACTAGAAAAATGCATAAGTATCATCCAAATAATTGGGGTTGGACTTCGTCTCCGTACTATTGATTGTGATGAATATGTATCATGCCATTTTGTCTCCGGTGCTTGTATATATGGTATTTGTGAAATAGCAGAACAATATTATAATGTAAAATAAATTTAGACAAATTAATTAAGACTATTCATGACTGTTTTATGAAGAAGCTCCAATTAATAATTTATCATTAATTCAAGCTTGCACGTTTTATTTATTCATTTAATTAGGTAATAAACTTTCAGTTTAATGATGACTTAAACTCCAACACACTACAGGTAATTAAAATTTTTATGCATTGTAAAGTTATTTACAATAATTAATATTAATAATTAACTATAAAATATTAAAATTATATACGTTTTATATTGATACGACGTAAATTAAAATTACTTTCTCATTGCCATAGCGTTTGCATAATTTGCTCAATAAAAATAATAACTTAATATAAAAAATAAATATGAGACAGACGTGAAATGAAACTATACGATTTGTGAAAAAGAAATCTAAATATATTTATAATCGATAATAAATACATAATATATAACATTATATATATATATACGCAAAAATACGTGAATGTGAAAATCGTTATCTCTTTCTATACATATATACATATCTGTCACGCCTATCTTCTATCTCTCTTTCTTTTTTAAAATCTTAATTTCTGTTATTTTATATTTTTATTTTTTAAAAGTTGTTTTAAAATATTCACTAACGTGCCGAGAGAGTTGGAGTGAGATAATTTTTTTAAAAGACTGCATTAAATCCTTTGATTTACAATAAATCCTTAAAGTTATTACATCATCACTACATAGTATAAAACAAAGTCGCCTCCCTTAATCGCTTCGCTTTATCTTCTTTAATCGTTTAAAGATAAATCTAGTTGTAGCAAAATAAACGAATACTTTATGATAAAACTCATCACCTTTTCATCAACAAAATTTTAATTGAAATATACCGTTAGTTTAATTTTTTTACAACACAGGGGGCAGACAAGCATGCGGCTCATCTGATAATGTTTTCAAAAATAAGAAACAAAAAACATGTAATGTTAAAAAAAATTTTTTTTTTTTTTATTAAGCGCACATAACAGAAGTTTACGAATACAAACTTAAATTATAACATGCAAGTACATAACGTATTGATCAGGTAAACTTGCCACAACATGTGCACACAGCATGTTCCAATAATAAATGTGACTGCAACAAAGCCAATAGGTTACAACTATTAGTGAAAAAATTAAACATAAAAAGAAACATAAACATAAAGAAAGTTAAATAAAAAACAAAACAAAATTATATAAGAAATTTCTAAATATTACATTATTTTATACAATTGTCTGCGAAATTGATTATAACCGAGTTCAAATATGATATATAATAAAAGACACAACCCTAGTGCAACCAAATGAATCGCTTCCATTATGAAAATTGTTGACGTTCGGTTGAGGAATTATGTTATCGACGCTATGTATCTGTTGTTTGTGCAAACGGCCCTATTTATTTTACACTGAAAATTGTGGGACAGCATTGAATTGTAACCCAAACTTATCACTGCATATCTTTATTATATACGATGAAAGATATATTTCCAAATTTATCACTTCATCATTTTTACATGCCTAGGCATAAAGAGTTTGCTATGTTTTCAGGATTCATGTATGTATGTATGTGAGTTTCTTTTATAACATAGGGGGTAAACGAGGATGCGGCTCACCTGATACCGCCGCCCATGATCACTTTTTTTTTATACAACTTAGAATGGCAAGCAAGCCGACGGCCTACCTGATGGGAAGTGGTAACGGATATGAGCAGTACCATAGACATAACAGAGTATACTGTTTAGCCCATGATACCCCCATGAGTTTCCATTCCTGAGGACTCAGGTGTTATTCTTCTCTACCCAGTAAATTCACACCATATCCCATCCTTCAAAGCCATGCAAACACTCCTGCTTCACGGTTGAAACACGAATGGGACAGAGGTACCTAAGCAATCGACTTTTGTACAAAATCTCCCTTTGGTGATCTGGGTATCATGGCCGAAACAGTATACATACTCTGTTATGTCCATGGCACTGCTCATTTCTATATGCTACAGTTACCACTTTCCATCAGGTGGGCCGTCAGCTTGTTTGCCATTCTAAGTTGTATAAAAAAAACGCTTCAAACTGAAATACTGTCATACAAATACAACTACTTCACGACACAAATATCCAAGCAGACGACTATTGTACAAAGTCTCCCTCTGCTAGATCCAAAAATAGAAACAACTAACAAACAACGAACTTAGCAAATTTAATTTTATTCCAGTGGCCATGTACCATCCGATGCCATCGTTAATATTGCATGCATCGAAATTCGTCATTGATCTTTAAATTTATCGACAAAATTTGACTTAGTAAGTACCTTTTCAAACCATAAGCTTGTTATTAAATATCTACATAATGGTTTTTGGCAACCCTAGTAGTGCTTGATTTTGATTTTGTAGCTATTATAAATATTAATTAAATTAAAGTCGACAAGTAAAATGATTATATAGGTATCGACTAAAGTGAAGGAGCTCAAAGAAATATAAAAAAAAATCTATCGCTCGTGGCTTTGCTGTAGTGTATATTATTTCCAACTCGCTGATGCCCGCGACTTTGTCCACGTGGTATTTGTTATTCCTGTTTAGTATGTATCGATGTATGTACCTACCTATATATTGTGTCTGGGAATACTGGATCAAAATTAACAAATGACATGCCTTTCTCGTTCTTTGCCTTAGGTCAAATGAGTTTATTTATTTATTTATTCTTTATTGTACACAGAAAAAATTACAACATATAATATATATATAAAATAAGTACAATAAGGTGTGCGTACTAAACTGTATAAGTTACTATAATTTTTTAACTATCCCACGGTAACTCTTTAACTTTCCGTGATTAAAAGTTTAATTTAAATCGATTCAACAGTTTCGGAGCTTAACCCGTACCAACAGACAGAGAACCAAAAAATTTGAAAATCTGGATGTAATCTATTCTTACTTCTAACATCCCTCTATTTAAAGGTTTTTAACGTTTTTTCTTCTATGTACTGATATTCGACCTCTACAGTTTTATTATATGTATAGATTTAAATTAAAATATTCAGAAATCCTTTTTTAGTTTACACTTAAGTTATAAAATAAAAACTATGTGACAAAAAGTATTTTAGAATTAATAATTTTTGGTTGTGCGTTAATAGTTAATTAGGACAAATGATTTCATAAATATAAATGCCATTCTAAGTTGCATAAAAAAATATAAATAAATAAATAAAATTTAATTTAGTGCTGTCAATTTTGAAAATAACATTATTTGAATGCTTTTATCTGTGAAAGTTAATAATAACAGTTTTAGATGTCGGAATGGCTTCAAAAGTTTTTTTCTTTCAAGTACAAATTCCGCGAATCGACTTATTCGACGTTCAATAAAAATTCCTCGTAAGCCGATTAAAACAATTAAGACATTCGGTTTCAATTAATCCAAAGGCTTCCTTCCCCGTTTCGTTTTGATTGATTTCTTTGATGTTTGAAGCAATGGATTTGCGGCATTGCTCCGCAATCCTAAAGACGATAGGAAATTTGAATTAAAACCTTATGAAGGTAGGTAGATTATCGATGTTGCTTTTTGAGTCAATTTGTACCTATTCATCGTTTCATTTTAATCTATTCTCAATAAATGATTATCTATGCCTACTCCTGTAGGTGTCTTTTTAGGTAAATTCATTAATTTAAATCAGTATAGCTTACGTCCAAATAGTCTGAAGATAAATAACAAATAAAAATTATTTTAAAATTTAGTTTTATAATCAGTTAGGTATCAGAAACATCTGTACAACCTCACTGCTCTCCTGCGACTTCGTCCTCGTGGGAAAAATACATATACTGATTAGTATTTAAAGTAGGTTGTAGTCGGTTTTTTTTACAAAACAAATGATTTACTAATAATATTTATAAATGCTGTGTGATCTTGGCTTAGAATAGACTGCCCCCTTCCTGGGTGTCGTAAGATGCGACTAAAGGAAACTAATGGTCGAGGGATGGACAGGAGCATCCCTTATAAAACATTTCCAAAGCCTAACTGCCAAGTGGGTGGGATATGGGATATGGCGTGAATTTACAGGGTACAGAGGAATAATACCTGAGTCCTCAGGAATGGCAACGGAGGGTATCATGGGCGAAACAGTATACTCCGTTATGTCCATGGTACTGCTCATGCCTATAGGCGACAGTTCCCACTTTCCATCAGGTGGGCTGTCAGTTTGTTTGCCATTCTGAGTTGTATAAAAAAAAGTGTAGCAATTACTGGCAAAACTTTACTTATGGGAAACGCCTATGTTCAACAGTGGGCAGTTAACGGCTAATGTAGTAATAATATTATAAACGTAAAAATGAGTTTGTTTGTCACCTTTTACCGGTTGAGTGATAGAATAAGTCGTGATCAATATTGGTATAATTTATGCTTGAACCTACAATATCGTATTTTACCCCAAACAAAAATAACATTCATAATATCAGTACGGATTACACGGCCATCTTTTTTTAAATAGTTAATTTTATTTTCAAAGAACTTAAATATGAACGAGGTTATTATTATCGTTTGAACCGTATGTTTTTTGTTGTATATTATTATTTGTTGTATACTATTTATATTTTGTTGTATATATTCTGTGATAGCTTCACAAATTCTGAATCGTTACCTAATTTTATTTTAATTAAAAGTTCCCATTAATTGTATTTTATTTAAAAAGAAACAAAATATTGAAACATTTTAAGAGCAACTTGAAATTTTAGTCAAGTACCAATATCTATATTTTATTTCTATATTAATTAAAAGTAATTTTAAATGTAAATTACATTTACTCGTATATTAGTTTTAGATAACACTTACTTTAATGTTTTCAAATAGGTGTATCTATTTGATATTGAAGTTCTAAGATTATTAATTAAATGGAAACCATAAAATCTTTACAAAGTGTACAATATAATTTCTATTATAAACTGTGGTCTTTGTAATGAAGTTTCTTCCACTGTGGAATTAATTAACCTGTTAGCAGCTATCTTTAAAAAAGCGAGCAAGCATCCTGTGAACTTTTGTTGCTTGAGTTTAGCAAAATTGTTGCGTAATACAATTAAGGAATTGTTTTGTTGGTTCTATGAAAGATTTATACGTATTTATGAATTTTCTAGTGTAATTTAAAATGGGTAAAGGCTAAACTGAAGTTTTTCATTCAAGAATGTATTAGAGAGTTACAAGTCTCTAATAATATGAAGAGAAAACAGATTGTTAACAATTTAAAAAGTTTATAAGAATAAAAAAATACTTCCACCGTTACTAAATTTGTATTAGTATAATTATAAAAAAAAAAAACTATTAAATGAGTAAAAGAATCATTAAAATTGAACGAGAATTAGTGAAGATATTTCGTAAAATACACAAAAAATCTATTAAATTAAAAACAATCTTGTTATTGGCGGAAACTTTATAGGTACTACTACCTATCTATATATAATACTATTTTTTTTTCTTTTTTGCTTTGTGTACTTTTTATCTCACAAAAAAATATGACTTAACAAATATTCCAATTTACTGTTATTGAATTATGCAGTTCTGTAATTAAGAATAGTACCCTTCAATAAGTCCATCTGTCTAATATATAGTATTTAGGCAAAAACGTTTATAATACATGGTGTAATATAGAATGTTTTCATACCCTGTGTCTCGTTATGTAACAATTAATGAGGTTGGAACAAAAGACCGCACGCCGCGACCACCCCTTAATGAATGTAGTCATGCGTTTTACATTTACATTTATGGTGGTTGTGATTTTATTAATAAACACCCGTGCAAACATCAGACATACTTGATCAATGTAATGGCGGTTGGGGTATTATGAATTATATTTAAAATGCACACAATTAGCACAATGAAAATTCCATTTTAAAATAAATGTATTTATAGTTGAAACTCAAACAATATAAATAATGAAAAATACATTTTCCGTAATTTGAAATTCAATCGCATAATTGGGTGCCAAGGTATCTTAATTTGTTCGAGTACAGTTAACTAATAAAATTATTAATAAAGGTTAAAAGTGAAATAAGCTTTAAATGTAACGCAATTTAAAATTCCACGAAAACACCTGACTCCAATTATGACAAAATTTGAATGAAATCATTGCAACTTCTTTTAGTCCTGCAGATAGTCGAAATAATAAATCAGAATGGGCGATAATATTGCTTAATATATATACATAAAAAAATCATCAAGTTGACTGTAAACCTCTTCATGGTTATTTATTTAGAATTATTTTGTTTAACTCCGCTAACATTAGTATGTGTGTAACTGCCAACACTCGAAAATCACCACTATTACTATCAGAAGTTTCCTAACCTTTCATATTAGCCATCAACCGCTGACTGAACGTTTTGCGACTCTTGTATCACCTCTAAACGAGTCAATTTATTAGATACTTAAGGATTTCTAATAGTAATAGTGATGATCAATCTTCGAATGTTGGCAGTAATACATATATAATTTTGTTTAATTCCGCTACTAACAGTAGCGGAATTAAACAAAATAATTCTAATCAACCAGTGATATGGACTTCCGCAAGTAACATCTAGTTCAACTAATTATGGACCTTTCCTTCCTATATTCTGTTATTAATAATGTAATTATTAGTAATGTTGGTTTTGTCTTGCTTTCTTCATTCAGTTACTTAATACCAACTTTTTGCACTAAAAGAAAGCCGTTTAAGTTCCAACATTTGATCGTAAAGAAAAAAACAAAAACAAATCAAAATCACACTCCTGAAAAAACAGGTAATCAGATGCCTTTACCCTAACCCATATGAGACACAAACTGTAAAAACTTGCCCCATTGGGATTTGAACCTGCGACCTCCGCTTTCTGGCGAATTCGATTTCGTAGGGATGAGGAGGGACGCGGAATATTTTCATATTTCAGAAAGGTTAGTGCGTGCGCTCCAAGCCAAGAAGGGTGCTTCGGGTTCACCCTTGATATCGGTTAAATTAATGTTCCCACCCGAGGATATAATGGTGAAAGAATGTATAGCGCTTAGATTGCGTTTATATCCGCTATTTTATTCATAATTTTGAGGACTCCCATGCAAGTAGTTTAAATACGTTTTCATCTCAAGACCAGGTACGTATTAACTGAATTATGTATTAATTTAAAAAATATTCATTTCCATAATACATAATTGAAAGAGTGAATGAATGAAATAAATGAATTAATTAAATAATTAATGAATGAATGAGTGAATATTTATTTGCAAGAAATATGGTTATATACAGATGTTAAAATCCATATAGGTATAAGTAGGCTACATATTTCTCCATAATTAAACTTGAAAAATTAAAAATACATAAGTATTGATTGAATTAAGCTTTATATTAACAATTTTTATATATATAAAAAAAACAATTTTAACAAATTTTATATATGTAAATTACCTATCATATTCCTATCACAAATTGCGCTTGTATTTATTGGCTTAATAAGCGGTATTTCTAAATTATTCTCCATCGTTCCATACTTACCACCGCTTGTTCCAAAACATATTTTTCTTATACGACGATTTGTCAGTGACACGGGTTTCCGTTACCGTGTTTTGCAGGAAACATCGTTCGCTGCAAATTCATGACGATCAAATAATCCTTACTATATGTGAAAGTAAGTTTGTTTGAAATTTAATAGCGCCTTAACAGCTTAACCAATCACTATGAAATTTGGTTTACACGTACTATATGGGATATAAAAGGTTAAAGGCTACTTTTATTCCGGTAAGTAAACATATTCCGGTCACGCGGACAAAGTCGCGGGGAAAAGCTAGTCTTTTATAAATATAATATTTGACCAAAACTAAGTTTTTGCAACTTTCATTAATGAACGTTTACCAATTATAATAATTATACTGTCCTCGTTCCGTGACATTGAATTCGACGAAGTCGATTGAAATTGAAGAAAGACAATAATGAACAAAATTTTTTTCTAATTAGTTCTCATTTTTCTAATTTTAATTAAATTTTACAATACTAATTAGTATATTTTGCTTTATAAAAAGCAACTCCAATAGTATATACTCGTCGTACAATCGTACCCCAAAACATAGACTGATGACAAACGAAATATATTACGTCAATGGACTAAATATATAATATTTAAATTTGAAGTCTGTATCACAAGAACTCAATCAAAACCATATCTTGTTAAAAATATACACAGTAATACTACTGTACACAAAATTAGTAAGAATTCAAAATATTCAAATAATTGATCGTTTTTTTATTTGAACATCAATAAACAATTGGACAACAGCAGATTCTTTTATGGTCGGGTCAATTACTAATTTGTTTGCATGTTCATTAAACTCTATAGAAATAGACAAAAGAAATGAGGTAAAAAATTTCATTTTTACAGCTATATTTTGCTTAGCGTCGCGTATTTTTTCAGCAGCTTTAAACGTTATAAAATTTGAAATAAATTCTATCAAATTTCCATAAGGTAATATCGAGTGTTCTACATGTAAAACGGAACATTTAACACAAAGAATATAGGTTGATAAATGACAAATTGTTTTATACCTTTACACGTCCATTCTTTAACAGCCACACATGTAAAACACATTCTTAAAATAATCATTTTGTTTCCGTACTGTGTAGGTGTACAATATAAGATTCCTTAAATTATAACGCTACAGCAATAATGAGACTTTGTAACACAAGTTGTAATTTTCCCGGTGTAACTGTGTAATAAAGATATTTTAAATACAAACAAGGCAGACAGGCTAAAATTGTTTAATATCCTGGTGTAATATTTTGGATGCTTTAAGGGACTTTCAAAAGGACAAGGTTCTCAATTCGTCTGACTTTTTCCTGTTTTTCTTTGAATTGAATAAAACTGTTAATTTTAAAATAAAACCTACTTAAAGACACGCGATTTTGTAATTAAAATATTTTCAATATCGTCGTTCAACGATGTGTGTGCGTGTGCGTTCACGTGTCCGTGTGCGTGCACTTATCTGTGTGCATGCGTGCGTGGTTGCGAGCGTGCGTGCGCATGCGTGTGAATGTGTGTATCTATATATGTGCGTGTATGTGTGTTTGAAATTATGTTTGTCAAAGCTACGGACGTTTGTTTTTGCTACATATTAATTTTTTTACAATTAAAAATGCCGTTTTACTTTACGCAGCAATATACCGCTTGTAGAAAGATAAAACCTTTTCGTAAACACACATAGTATCGTTTCTTAATAAAACATATTCGTATTATCATTTTAAATTCAAATTTTTAAATGTATATACGAAACATCTCATTATGCTTAAGTGCCTTTAAAAAAAAACAATAAATATTAGTTATTAGTTAATATTAATTTTTTCAAAGGTTTTTCATTTTTGTTTTCGAAACAAAGCTGAATGTTGTTCTAATATGTTTTTATATGTATATACGTTCCGAAAAATAATGAAATGCACTAATGAGTATATACGCACTGTTAGATTTACATAATTATGGTTCACAACACGCATGACGTGATAATATATGGCACTGCAGTCATCCGCTACTATTAGGTGGACCGTATGCATTTATCTACACATAGTAAATATATATATATATATATATATATATATATATATATATATATATATATATATATATATATATATATATATATATATATATATATATATATATATATATACATATATATGCATAGAATATTGATTTTAAACATTACAAATATATACATACACAAACATATAATAAAACTGTAGAGGTCGAATGTCTGTAAAAAAAGCTTCAAACTGAGTCACGTGGATGTTAGAAGTGAATATTCGGATTGTTTAAATTTTTTTGTTTCTCTGTCTATTTGTACGAGCTGATCTCCAGAACTGTTGGACCGATTTAAATGAAAAAATAGTGGTACCTTACATCCCCGGTCAACATTTTAGATACTTTTAATTACGGAAAATTAAAGAGTTTCCGTGGTATAGTTAAAAAACTATTATAACTTTCACAGCTTAGTACACAACCTACTTAAGTAAAGTCATTTTGACCTAAGGCAAAGAGTGAGAACGACACGTCATTTGTTAATTTTGGTCCAGTATTCCCAGACATTATAAATAGGTACATACATCGATACATACTAAACAGGAACAACAAATACCACGCGGACAAAGTCGCGGACATCAGCTAGTTATCAATAAATTTCGGAAACTACGACAATAGTATTTCAATGTGTTTAAATAATACTCTTGTTGTAAGATAACTACGGAGACATTGTAAAGTGCATGGAGTGTCGTAGAATAAAGTCATTCACAGGTACAAATGGCTATTAAATTGTTGTTAACTGAGTAAAGATAAACTCAGTATTTGTTCACTATTTGTATTTAGTTATATCCTCAATGGTATATAAATTAACAATTACCAGATGATAAGCAATTGTATGCTATTTTAATTATTATACAAAAAACGTAAATAATAAAACGAACGCATTAAAAGTGATAAAAAAAAAACAACGCTTGAAATTAAATGTTAAAATATCCATTAAAATTAATTCATTTATACTTTTGCACCCATTAAAATATGTCTACAGGGCGGACTTAATGCCTGGTGCCATTTTCTACCAGTCAATCGTTACGCTAAACAGAGAGAGTAAATTGTATTGAGTAATTTAAAAAAGTAAAAAATATATCATATTGTTAATTGCATGCTGGTAGATGAAAAGGACGGCAAAAATGCATAAATACGAGGCTTACCAGTTTTATTAGCTTCTCATATGTACAATACCATTCCAGCCGTTAACTGTCCACTGCTGAACATAGGCCTTCACTAGAAGCGAGGTTTATCAATATTTGCTATGCTTAGCAAACAGATTGGCAACCTAAGTTAGGCTTTGGTGATGTTTTAAGAGGGACGGTGTTGCCTGTTCCTCGATCATTTGTTATGTCCATGGTCCTCTGTTATGTCCATGGTACTGCTCATGTCTATAGGCGACGGTTACCACTTTATATCAGGTGGGCCGTCAGCTTGTTTGCCATTCTAAGTTGTATAAAAAAAAATCATTAAGTTTCCTTAGTCGTCTTACATCTCGTTTCATTTAAAAAAAGGCTGAAGTTCTCAATTCAGTTGTATTTTTTTATGTTTGTTACTTCAGAACTTTGTCATTTATAAAATTATTTTGAAAATTGAAATCGTACCTTTCAGATTGGTCTTATACAATTTTTTATCAAAATTAGTTGAATAGGTTCATTTTTAAAACAAAATAATCAATTTTGTCACGATTAAAGTCAGTTTTTGTTTTGTGAAATAAAATCTATGTATTTATTTATATATTATTAATAACTGATTAGAGAATTTCAATTATTATATAACAAAGTAGTGTAGGATTGAGTTAGTTAAGAAGAAAGCGTTGGTGTAAAAGGGCATATGTTACGGTTCAAGCATGTGAATAGAATGTCAGGTATAAGGTTAATGAAACAAATAGGTATACGATCCGAAAGGGGAAAGCTGAAATCCTTCCACTCTCGCATTGTATATGTTTTGCATCAATATCAGTAAACTATAATGATCAGATATTGACATCGATGCTCCTTACCATTTTGGGCTAGCTGGATGAGAACGCGTAGTACGCCTGGTATGACAGGCGTTCATAGGCTACGGTAACCGCTTATCATCAGGTAGACCGTCAGCTTGTTTGCCATTCTAAGTTGCATAAAAGAAACTTTTTTTGTAACACAGAAGGCAAAAGAGCATGCGGCTCACTTGATAGTAAGTGACTACCGCCGCCCATGAGCACTTGCAACATCGGAGGAAAAACAGTTGTTCTGCTGGCCTTTTAAAAAGAACTCTTGCAGAGTTAAGCTCGCCTATATACATTTTTTTATACCACTGAGCAAACCGGTATACAGCCCACCTGACGGTAAGCGGTTACCGTAGCTTATGAACGCCTGCAATACCAGAGGTATTACGCGCGCATTGTCAACTCTGAAAAACCTTTTTACCTTTTTTTTTGAAGAACCCCATGTTGTAGTATTTTAGAAAAACCTCGATAGAGAGCTCATTTCATAACCTGATTATTGGAGTGACCGTGGTGTACGCGACCATCCAGGCTCTAGGGTATGAGGGTAAACTCAACTACTTTAGTACCTTACTTTCCAATACCATGTTCCTATATGTTTCATTAGCATGTACAATAAATAAATAGATAGTGTGCTATTAGAGTGAGAAGTCAAGAGTTTCATGAAGCGATATATGAGAGTATGTAAGGACGTTCGGATCTCTCAGTCTACCGCTTACAAGGGATCTAGCATAAAGTTCTATATTGACACATAAAAATGCACATAGACAGATATAGATAGATACAAACATATATAGATATAAATAAATATAGACAGACATAGATAATATCTATTCTAATTTGTATCTCTGAGTATTACCAGATTACTTGGCTCATGTTTATATAAATATTATTATGTTTACAAGCAAATAAAATAGTAATAACGTTCGGATACTAAACAGAAGATATCTTTATTTTGTATGTCAATAAAAAAAAAATATATTTCAATCGGATAAATATTAACAAACATATTAAAAATATGAAAGAAGATAAAAAAATATTTATTTTATTTTGTTTATTTATTTGGAAAACACAACAGATAACAATCAATAAAGTACACAGTTATTTATGGACATGGCAGAAACCACCCCTTCCTTTTCCGTAGGTGGTGTAAGAGGCGACTAAGGGAACATAATGGCCAAGGGATAGGCAGCAGTGTCCCTTTTAAAACACCACCAAAGTCATGCGTGGCAACTGCTGGTAAAACTTTCCTTATGGGGGAAGCGTATGTTCATCGGTGGAGAATTAACACGACTGTTATAACTATTTATTCCGATTCATGCGGCATACAAAATTTTATTGTTTTATAATATAATTGGGTTTCATGAAGACTGTAAAAGTTCCCGTAACCGGCGAGCGTGTATGAAAAGATTGATGAATGTGGAAGAAGCGAAAGAGGTTTGTATGAATTAAAGCATTTGGTGTTCCCTTGTTTCTGCCTACCCCAATGGGAGACAGGCGTGACAGATATGTATGTATGAAGACTGTAAAAAGTCTTTTGAAAAAAAAAGTACTTTGATTTAAGATCTAAACTAATTAACAGTTTTCTAAAAATATACAACTAAATCAGGAACCTCCTTTTTAAAAGTCGGTTAAAAGTATTATTTTTCCATTAACTATATAAAAAGTTATTTTTAAAACTTATATATCTATTTTTTTAAAATTTCTTTATATGTACATGCACAACTAAACGAGAAGACTTCCGGATGTAGTGGAAACAATTATAGGAAACGTCAAACATAGTAAGTTGAAACAAATCCCGTTGTGCATTATACATAGATATACGTACATATAAAAATGCATTTTATATTGCGTAAAATGTATAATTATCTTATTACATTTTCGTGCTCGAATACGTGTCATCGTTGAAGTAATAAGTACTTAACTTTGTAACTTGAGCATAATAGTGATTTATAACATTTATTGTCAAACACAACAAAAGAAACTTTTTGGAATCATTTATTTCTTTATTACATCAATCTATCTTCATACCAGAGTTTTATGTGGTAGACAGAACTATCTATCTACTTTATATACAGGAGAGGCTGTGAACGTCAAATTATTAGCTATATCTATCCCCTAAAGGATTGTCGTGATGTATCAATATAAGAATCTATTTATTATTATTATTTCAGCCGATAACTGCTTTATTATTGCTGAACATAAGCTTTCTCCATAAGGGGAGTTCACCAGTAGTTGTCACGGTTGGCAGGCGTATTGGCAACCGCAGTTAGGCTTTTAGAGATGTTATAAGAGGGACGCTGCTGTCCATACTTCGACTATAAGTTCCCTTAGTCGCCCCTTACGACACCCATTTGAAAGGAAGGAGCGGCCTGCTCTATACCTGGACACACACGACGAATTAGAATCTTAATTATGAGAATATAAATTAATTATTAATTATTATTAATTCGAACTGCATTTTTTATTAACCTTTAATTATTAATAAGAAAAAATATCCATTATTATAAATTAAAAAATTTTACCTGTGACTTTTTCCGCACGATCAACCATTGTTCTTCTCCAACCCAAATGTTAATATATGTCAAATTTTATGAGGATTATTTCAGTTGATAGGTTAAAGCTATTTATAATTTATTTATCCAATTTTTAAATTAGATGCGCCTATAGTAAATATATTTATTTAAGACATGCTATTTCTTTATATTAATACCATTGAGTTCGGTTCCAGCTGTTTAAGTGTGATTGAATAAAACAATTCATTAAAAATTCTATTATTATATAATACTAGCGACCCGCCCCGGCTTCGCACGGGTGCAATGCCCCCCCCCCCCCATTACATTACGACATTACATTAGAAACCTCTAAAATTATCAGTGTTCCTCTACTATATTATGCATGTATTATACATATAAACCGTCCTCTTGAATCACTCTATGTATTAAAAACAACCACTTCAAAATCCGTTGCGTAGTTTTAAAGATTTAAGCATACATAGGGACGGACAGACAGCGGCAGCGACTTTGTTTTATACTATGTAGTGATGAACAGTAAATATTTGTCGTCGATCAATATAATTATCTGGGGGAAAGGGATTGTTAGTAATGGAAACTGAGACTCCCATTGCTAGCAATATACCCAACCAGGTCGATCTCCTCGCGGTTCTCCCTGGAGACTATCATGGTTAATTCCTGATAAATTCATCATGATGGGCTAACTGGCCTGTTTTCATTCTCATCTATCACCTTTCACTGGGGCTCCGCTAGCGTATCCCGTTAGCGCAGGTGGGGTTACCATAATATTTTCACCCATCAAAAAAAAAAAATTATCTACTGATAATTTTATTAATACGAGTATAATAAAATTAAATTGTGCTTCACAAAAAAAATCTGCTTCAATTGTGGCAAAACCAGTTATTTTAATTTAAAAACTACTCATCCAATTTTGATATAATTTCTATAAGACCAATCTGTAAACACATCCTTTTAGATAAAAAAAAAATCCGAATCAGTTTACAACTTGCGGTGTTATGAAGTAATAAACATAAAAGGATACAACCGAATTGAGAACTAACTTCTGTTTGAATTTAGTTGAAATTTGTACCTATTTATTAGAAATATACCTGTAAATGTAATAACCATCTGATTTGTTGTTTAAGCAAAAACTACTGCATCAAAATGGATACAGCTCACAATTGTATTCCTGATGGTATAATTTATAAACTAGTACATGTTCTATCTTGATACACTGACTAGAAGTAATCTATTTCATTAATATTCCTATTTCTGAAATCCTCACGTACAAATTAGCGGGAAAAAAGTTAATAGTCAATAGTAATATAGGTAAACAAAGCAACAAGATTAAACTACATGCCTAATTAAATCAATTCAAATACCATTACGGAAAATATATTGTTGTCATATATTTTCAAGTAACGTTTGTATATAATCTCGGTACCTTAAGAGTTCTATTAAAACGGAACGGAATTAGAATTTAAATGTGTGGCAATAAGGTCCAAAATCGGGGGTGCACCGTACACACTTTGTTATCAACTCGCGTTACGTCCCACCTTACAAAAACATAAGAGATAACAACCACCAATTAACCTAAACAATACTGGAAGCCGACCAAATCGCAAATTAAGGAAACTCGTACTCACCATTCAAAATCTGTGAGCCGGCCATAGCGGAATTACACAACAACAAAATAGCTATAACTCAGTAATATCGCAACGTGCCATCTTATTACCAATTACCACTAGAACTGGGATTAGTAATACGCTATTACTAATTACTAACACTGCACTGTAACAACGCGTAGTACGTTACGCACGCCTAGTTGGGCGGGCGGCAAGGTACGCTCTCGCCGAAAGCTCCGGCAACACTGCCGCTGCCGGCCTGCCGCCCAACAGCCCCCGCCCGCCCCAGTATTTCTTTGTTTCGCATCCCCCCCGCCATGTTAAACAAATCTCGAGTACCGTGATCTCGCTTATCAATTGGCTCGATTCTAAAACCGAATGTGATAATTTCTTGGGTAACATTGATTTTTTATTTTATGTTGAGCGCGGGTTCTTTATATTTAAACCTTAGAGTTGTTTGTTTATTAAATACATAAATGTTGTTGTTGCGATTTGGGAATAGACATTCGAAAGGTGAATGGTAATCTATTACAGGGTCAGCCAGGCGACTTGGTGTGAGGTTTTATTTCGAATTTACCTTCTCTTGTATTGCTGTGTAAGGCTTTGTTCTCATAGTTGCTCTTACAGCATCCTGGGAATGAGAAGCAGTCGATGCACTCCTATTCCATTATGCTGTTAAAATAAGTAAATAAATTCAAGTAAACTTATTTTCAAATAAACTTATGCATTTTTGAATAGTTACTTTTACTTCTGGGTGCAGTTGTAAGTGAATTCAAATTTTGCTGGGAAGAACGAGCAAGAAAATAAGCTAATCGTATTGCTTTTAATCTAACCTATAATCTTCATCCCACATAGACTGTCACAAGGATCGGCGCTGAGCCACCTGCATCCAATGATTTCCAATGCATTTGAGGTCGTCACTCCATTTAGTGAGAGGCCGTCCTACACTGCGTTTACCCGTACGAGGTCGCCACTAAGGAACTTATCTTCCCCATCGGTCATCGTTCTCCAAACTATCCAATCTATAATCTAATAATATTATAAATTTCTAAAAATATAAGTAATTCAGTTATACTTAAAAATAACCGATTTCAATTAAATCTGGTACATGAGTAGATTACATCCTTACACACTTTATAAACTGATAAACGTGAACGAAACCTCGGAACACAATAATTGTTATATGTTTGTAAATGTAGAAATGAGTCAAGCTTATATTACGTATACGGAAAATTTATATAATTATTTTACAAATACGAGATATTTACAGAAATTTTACCTTAATTAATTATCGAAGCAGCGACGCGTGTTATGTTAACATAAACACGTTTACTATAACGTATTTGTAACGTCGTTTTATTAAATTCGCATCACTTAATTGATTAACGATTCTTCCGTAACGTTATTTCCAGTTTTCGGATAATTATTTATATTAATTTCGTACGTGTTGAAAATTTACTATTAATATTTAGATTTCTGTTTTGCACCACTACTGCCCACTCTCTACTTCCTATGCCACTGTGTTAGGTTAACTGGAAGAGATCACTTTTAGAGAAAAGTTCAGTTTTGCTTACGTTGTTTACATTTCTGTTACAAGGTTGTCTGTAAGAGATTGCTTTTAGCGATAGAATCGCCTTTTGTATATGTACATTCTGTATAAATAATCCTTGTATACATCTCTATTGTGTGCAGTAAAGAGTTTATTATTGTTTCTAATTGTTATTTCTATTTATTTATTCTTTATTGCACAATAAAATTTTGTACAAGTGGTGAGCTTAACGCCGTATGGCATTCTCTACCAGCTAACCATTAGGTAAAAATAGAAAGCGTATGAAGGGCAGATGTGGAGAAAAATATGGGACATAATTATAGTAACATACTGAAATAATTATACATAAGAAATAAATAAATATATATATACACAAAACAATGTTTTTTTTTTTACAACACAGGGGGCAAACGAGCATGCGGCTCACCTGATGGTAAGTGACTACCGCCGCCCATGGCCACCCACAACACCTACGGATTGCAGGTGTGCTGCCGGCCTTTTAAAAAGGAATATGCTCTTTTCTTGAAGGTTATGTTGTCGTATCGGTTCGGAAATACTGCTGCTGGAAGTTGATTCCCAAGAGTAGTTGTGCGTGGGAGAAAGTGCATTGAAAAACGCACGGTGGAGGACCGCCACTCGTCCAGATGGTTGGGATGAAATTTTAGTTTATGGCGGGTTGTACAATGGTGAAAATCTGCAGCAGGTATTAATCCGAACAATTCTTCAGAGCACTCCCCATGATAAATTTATATTTAAAATTTTTTTATACAACTTGACGAAGCTTGAAGCTGACGGCCCACCTGATGGAAAGTGGTAACCGTCGCCTATAGACAGACATGAGCAGTCACATGGACATAACAGAGTATACTGTTTCGCCCATGATACCCCCATGCGTTTCCATTTCTGAGGACTCAAGTGTTATTCCTCTGTACCCAGTAAATTCACGCCATATCCCACCCTTCAAACTGAAACACAGCCATGCAAACACAACTGCTTCACGGTTGAAACACGAATGGAACAGAGGTACCCAAGCAATCGAGTTTTGTACAAAGTATATATATATTTATATATGTATATATGCACAAAACAATATAGTAGAGATATATAGTAACTTTTGAGTAACTTGTAACTAGATCTAGTTTTGTATATATGTATTGTATGTCTTAGTCCAATAAAGAATGTTAATTAAACTTTATTACAGCCTTGATTATTTAGTTAATACTTTACTTTCTAGATGGAAACTTAGATTATATAACAAATAAGGTCTTTTATGGGAATGGGTATTAAACATTATATGTAATAAGATATCGAGGGATAGTGTGGATCTACCTTTTAATAAATTTAAAACTGTTATTAAAAAACACTTAATGAACAAAGCCTATTTATTATACACTAAACAATTACTTGAATAACAAACGTGCATGGTGTTAGTCGATTATGTACGAGCTTTTCAATACATACATACATACATGTCTGTCACGCCTGTCTCCCATTAGGGTAGGCAGAAACAATGTTATACATTTTTGGATATAGTTGTCGTATAAGCTTCCCCCATAAAAGGGTGTTTTTCCAATAATTACCAAGCTTGGCAGGTAGATTAGAAACTGCAGTTAGACTTTGACAATGTTTTAAGAGGGACGCTGCTGCTCATCCTTCGACCTTTAAGTTCACTTAGTCGCCTCTTACGACATCGACGGGAAAAGAAGGGATGGCCCATTCTATGTTGGAGCCATACGGCATTTTTTTTTTGCTTGTTACCTCATAACACCATAAGTAATATACCGACTTGGAGGATTCTTTTCTATATAAAAGGATATACCTAAACGACACAATTTTAGAAAATTAATAAATGGTAACTATGAATTAAAAGTTTTAAATTATTTTAGTTTTTTTTTGAATGTAAATTGCAGACGAAACAATGAGGATGGAAAGAGGTCAGTTGACTCAAACTTCAGAATTCACTAGAAATTAACCAGTTTCCAACAGGACCGCACGACCGGGGACTAGCGTCCCCATTTTTATCAATTGTTGTATATGGTACATAAGGAATTTATTTCAACATTTTATGTCAACAGATGAAACGGTCCTTAGAAATATAATTATCCGACTCAAATGTCTCATCTGTTCTACGTTTGTGTAATGTAATGAATATATTACATGCAAAATAATTAAATACTAATTACATTATAATTCTAAAGGATCAAACGCAACACCGATACTTATTAAAGGAAAGAAAATAAATACACTTTAATTACAATTCTACTGTTGTACAGTCAGCACCAAAAGTAAATAAACATATTTAGTTTCTTAAAACTAAATCTAAACACCACACCTCACATATACGTCATTAGCGTTAGAATTAGATGAGTATCGTAAACACACAGCTATATTTTATTCTGCAAAAAATAACTGGCCGTGAACATACACACACCGATGAACAACAAGTTATTTTATAGATACATTAAAAACATTTGAATTTAGAATGCGGAATCAAATGTTTACAAGTAGAATTTTCTTCAAAACATTTTTTTGTTCTACAAATGATAGCTTCAATTGTTACAAAGTTAGTATGGATTATGGAATACAGGAAAATCTAAATATTGCAAAAATAATTGTGGAAATAATATACAATTTACTTAGCAATAAAAGTTTTTCAGGTTTACAAAGAAAAGCGGTCTATAAGATTATTACAAAATTGGTAAAGAAACAGAATTAGCGACATGTGTTTGCATGGCTGTGTTTCGGTTTGAAGAGTGGGATATGGCGTAAATTTACTGGGTACAGAGGAATAACACCTGAGTCCTCAGGAATGGCAACGCATGGGTATCATGGGTGAAACAGTATACTCTGTTATGTCCATGGTACTGTTCATGTCTATAGGCGATGGTTACTACTTTCCATCAGATGGGCTGTCATGGCGTCAGCTTGTTTGCCATTCTAAGTTGTTTGAAAAAAAATATTAATTGTTAAAATAAAATCACAAAAAAAAAAAAACCATAAAAATCATTCAGTTAATCATCATTGACATCCAACGTCGCACGTAGCGTCACTTAAACATTACTTGAAATTAAATAATCTATCTATTTATACACGTGTAATAGGGCTTTTAGAAATATATACGTTTTACGGAGTTTTGGTGCTGACTGTATCGAAATTTATGCACATTTTATCTCTTTAAACTCTACATGAATTGTAATAAGACTCATATTTGAATATGAAAATTAAAAGCTGTCGACGCAGCAAAACGGTCTGTCACTCAACAAACGTTTGACGCCGCGACAATTGCTCGTGTCGCTTGTTTTAATCGAGCGCGTCTGTGTGTATGTGCGTTTGTGTGTGTGCAATTATAAAGGGAACTTCACATCGTGACGTGATCTCTGCCGCGTCTGCAGTAATTTATAATGAGGTGGGGTGGATATTTTTTTCCTTTCATGCCGTTTAAGGGATGTTCTTGGAATATTGAAGATAAGAAATCTCACTAATGAAGACATAATTTACAAGCGACTTCCAAAAGGAGAAAGCATTACGTTGCCAATTTTGATTATTCCTTTTACGATCGGCGGAGCTTAGAACCATATTGATCCCATAACAATTTTATGATGACTGAAGTTGATATTTTTCTTTGTGGATGTACACAATTCCGCGTTCTAAATTCAAGTATTTTGAATTTAATTTTCATCTCTTACTTTGTTACGATTACAAAGAATTCCGCGTTCTAAATTTAAATATTTTAAATCTATTATCATTTTTTAAATTTAACGAATGAAGCCGTTTTTTTTTTCGTAATGTCTATTGTATGGATTAAAGATTTTAATTTGAATTATAGTTTCTGCGACTAATTAAATGTAGAATTTAAATTTAATAAAAATGATAATATACGAGGAAATTATTAGAATGAGGTTAACCAAAGGGAGACTTTGTATAAAAGTCGATTGCTTGGGTACCTCTGTCCTATTCGTGTTTCAACCGTGAAGCAGTTGTATTTGCATGGCTGTATTTCGGTTTGAAGGGTGAGATATGGTGTGAATTTACTGGGTACAGAGGAATAACACCTGAGTCCTCAGGAATGGTAACGCATGGGGGGTATCATGGGTGAAACGGTATACTCTGTTATGTCCATGGTATTGCTCATGTCTATAGGCAATGGTTATCACTTTCCATCAGGTGGGCCGTCAGCTTGTTTGTCATTCTAAGTTGTATAAAAAAATCAATAAAACTAATAAATATTAATTATTCTCAATTGAAATAATGTATTATTTCTTTAAAAAAGAAAAATTAGTAATATTTGTTCATTTTTTCCATTTTTTTTTAGGATTCTTTTAACGTTTAAGAAATTCATTCATGAATGATGAAAAATTATATTTACATTTTATTCAATTCGAAGCTCAACTCAGAAGAGTATATTTTTGACATATTTTAAATTAAGTATACATTATTTACTTACTCAATAAAAAAGAAGTATCTATTATGTAAAATTTCCTATCTTCAATATTTAAATGAGGTACTTCCCTTCCCCGATCCACAAGCGTGGCAAATGTTGTATATTTTATATTTACATTCATTAAAATGTGTATTAAATAAGTATTTTTCTTAGGCGCCGCCTGCCGACAAAGAACACTGTACATATTTTCTTTGGTTTGAAACTCTCTTTATGTGACACCGAAATGCCTAACGTAGCTTCAAAAATAACTGACTATTATGTGTATTGACTTTTAGGAATTCTGGGAACATGGAACAAATATGGGTACACTTATGTAGGTATATAAATTATTATATACACGCACATCTTTACGGAAAAATAGCTTTTGACGTGACCTGACAAAATTTTTAACGTGATGAAATATCAAAAGGACATAATATTAATTCTTAAGTAATATTATAAAAATATGTGAATGTGATTTGTTTATTTATTTGTTTGTTATATTTTAACGCTTTAACTATCCAACCAATTGTTACCAAATATACTATACACATACTATTTGGGTTAGAAAAGAACATAGGTATTTTCTTAATATTCACATAAACACACACACACGCACACGCACACGCACATGAGCACACACACGCGCACGCACGCACGTACGCACGCACGCACGCACGCACGCACGCACGCACATATTTACTCGGGACATCATTCGCGTGCATGGGACATATTGATTGACTGGGATAAAAGTAGTCTTATGTCCTTCTCTATACCAAATTTCATGACGTTTGGTGGAGTTGTCAATGCGTAAAAATTATTACATTTACGCATTAATAAAAGTGAGTTTGTTACTTAATGAACTAACAAAGTCACTTTTACATTTATGATAATAGTAAGAAGTTTAGAAGATATTTTAACGTATAAACCGCTTTTCAATCAGGTATAATAATAGTAAATACAATTATTTTTAGTTTATTTATATTTATTATTTATTTATTTTACACTTTATTGCACCAAGTAAAAAGAGAAATAACAAATATAGTAAATATTAATGAGAAGTGATACAAAAGGCGGCCTTAACGCTAAGCAATCTCTTTAGGACAACCTTTGGGCAGAGGACATTGAGAAAAAGACAATGGGTAAGTGGCGCACTATTATATAAATATCATATCAAATATATATACAAACATACATACACATACATATACAATATATACACAATTAAATATATATATAACATACACATACTTAACAGCACACAAACAACAGAAAAAAAAATGACGAAGGAAAACGAAGAGAGAACACAGGAAAATAGTACTAAAGTAAGAGCTAATAGGATTTAACAGAGGTTTTGAAGCTAATAAGAGTTAAAGAATTATTTATAATTTATTTATTTTTTATTTTTTTTTTAACCCGTCACATGCTCACGGAAAAGACGTTATTGACAGTGAAGCACAATAGGCTTGCTGCATGTTACACGCTATGAAATTCGATGCTAACGAGAATTTCGCACGTTCGTCTTACATCGACGAGCGTGTGATGGCGCTCTTTGTGTTCGCTGGTCTCGCCTGTTGTAGCAACGATGCGACCCGTCAATGAATAATGTATGCACAAAGTAATGCAATCGTGGCAGCTGATCGTATGATTTGCAGGTGATATATATTTGATATTAGATTGTTTCCGGTGACTTTGCCTGTATGCATCAGTATAGAAAGTATTCTGTGAGTTAAGTTAGGATATAATCTACCAAATAAATTTCATTCAAACACAAATCCAATACACAAATATCTTTACAAACTTTCCTATTAATATTATAAGTATATTTTTACTAATATTTAATAGTTTCTAGGTCATAGAAACGAATTATCTTAGGTTAGGCTTTATCTTACACTAACAAACTATTAACGCCTTCTGCTGGACATTAGTCTCATCTCATAAAAGAAAAATATAACCTACTATTAGTATAATCAAAGTTTTTGATATCAAAGAATGATACAGTATTAAAAATAGTGTTAGCATGCTGGCAACGATCGAGCCATGTGGTTGAACTCAGAAAATTATATACGAGATTAAAATAAATGATATTTTTAATCACAATATATACGGGTAAAGTCGCTGGATATAGCAGGTTTATTAATAACAGTAGTAACCTGATTAAGCAGGTTTTGAAGGAATATCACGCGATATCCTAATTTCCAAAACGATTTTGGAAATTCTTTTTATAATTAATAGATACAGTTTACTCAAGTTTTGGTCTCGTATTAGTTTTGTTACGACTCGAGATACTATTTTTGTCATATATGACCTGTCTATATAGACTCTCTTTTCTATAATCACAGTATAATCTAAGAGTTACAGTTTTCAACACACGATTCCTTATTCTAAATTCAAAAGTATTTTAAACTTTATGTGTTCACGAATCATTCCGTCATGAAACTATACTTTTTTTTATTATATTTTTTAATAAAAAAAAAAGATTAATTTAATATAATTAATTTAAATCATAATTTATTAATTTTAAATTAATTTGCATCTAAAATTGACAATATTTATGTTAAATAGTATTAGTCAAATGGCATTAATAATGACACGTCATGTAATAATTATGCCGCACATTACATACAATGACAGGTGGCACAGATCTCAGTTGTCGTGGTAACGATGTGACGCGTCGATGAATAATACATCGCGCGACCGATCGTATGGTCGTCGCAAGCGGTGTTATTTGTTAACCCTCTTACTGCTGTGTTTTCCTTTGTAATCCAAAACTGACAAACTTTATACTGTATGAAAAATAATTTAAAATATTGTTTCACAAATAAAATGTATATTTTTGATTAGAATAATACATAAGGAGAATTTTATGGTTTAAATTAATATACTTTTTTGTGTACAAGAAAAAAGCATAAGACTAGACAATTTTTTTATTCTTCAAGTATTTTGTATTTTAAGTAAGTGATTTTGGTGATTTTTTTTTTTATTTTGAATCGAATTTGTTTATAAACTCTAATAAAATTGATTATCATAAAATTTGTTTTAGAGTTTAGTTTTGGTAATAAAAAAATTACATAATTTATATGATAAAAAAAGAATCAATAGTAAGTCTAGTGAATGTTAGTTTTGAACAAATCAAAATTACGACTAATTATATAATTTTGTTTTGTAAATAATCAATATTAATAATCATGTATCTAATCTTGAAGACAATGTTAAAATTATACGAAACGTAATACAAGCTTCTGTAAAATAGTATTGTATGTGAAGTGACAAATTCGAAAAGACATCCCCCCTCCCTCGCAATCCAATGCCTCTTGAACACCAGAGGGGTAATAGTATTTGCAACCAGGTGTCGAGCTGCAGGCTTAATTAATCTGGCCATGTTACAGTTGACACGCAATGGCGGTTGCAAGCGTTGCCTGGCAACGGGACGCTTTGATGTGTGCCACCCGCCGCGCGGGTACGTTCTACCCACTCGATATCGAATGCGTTGCTCATTATATTCCCGGCGTTTAAGGGTTGATTGAATAAGACTAAAGAATAGACTCGAAAAATTGTATTATCAAAATGGTGGGCCGTTTTTATTGTGATCTTTCCATGTCTAATATTAGAAGTAATAACGTGAGTTTTCATTTCAGATATGATATAAACTATTGATAATAACTTCAGATAGGAAATTAAAAAAAAATCTTTTTTTTAAATATATATATTACATATAGAAAACACTTAAATCAATACTAACAAATCGTATCGGAGACTATCAGAAGGTAAAGCAATGTGTCGAATCGCTACACCAAGGTCGTCATAATATTCCTAAATAACAGAAAAAAAAGTCTTAGGAACTTCCTGTATACGTTTAAAAATTAATTATAGCCAGTTTTTATTTATCTAATAAAAAATAATATTCCTTTCATTTTTTCTGATAAAATTAACATTTCTGAGATAGCGACAGGTTAATTTTAGCTGCTAAACCGCAGCTCTGCAGTTTGAGCTACCACAACCACAAGCCTTTGATTGAAAGCAACGAGCTTGGAAGTGACTTAATTTTATTTCCAATATATCACGATGTTGAGCTAATATTATAACTAACTCTAGACACCAGAGGGCGGCACATTAACACAAGTAGTTTTTTTATGAGATATTTTTATAAGATGATAATGGAATAGTAATCTCACCTGCGCTATCATATTTTATATATATATACATGCCAGACGCATATGTATACCAGGATATATGTATATATGTTCCAGTTTGGAAAGTATATTGGTTCTTGATTTAAAATAACTTTATCTGACTCCGATATTTGTATTAATGAATTTTATATTATATATATATATATATATATATATATATATATATATATATATATATATATATATATATATATATATATATATATATATATATATATATATATATATATATATATATATAATTCAATCAATTCAGTTTTCATCCTTAAAAAAATTCACAATCATTCTGTTACAATTTTGTCTATTACGCAATTTTCGAAAATATCCCTCATCCATAATATTTGGTTTTCCACTTAAAAATCATGTCTCCGAAATTGACATTTCTATTTCGTAATGGCTTCAGCCAGTCCCTGACCTGTGACTAATGTCCCCGGATTCTGGCCGTGCGACACGAATGCACATTTAATTACTCAACGGCTTCTATTGGATCACTAATGCGTCACATGTAGTTGAAACAATATAAGCAGTAATTCGACTGTGAACAAAAGCTCCCGAAGATTTTCGGATGAAGTCGAAACAATTGTCGAAATTTGTCGAATTGCCGTTTTGCTTTTTTTAGACATCATTAAAAACTGAATAAAGCTCTAAAAAAAAATAATAAAAACAATACGTATTGATGTAACTACTATTTTTTTTATTACTTTATTTAAATATTTGACGCTACATTATTATGATTAAAAAATTACCTTTTATATTTTATTAGTATAATATTTTTTACCTTATGATAATCAAAATGAAAAACACAATGTCGGATCACCTGGTAAAAAGTGGTAACCATCACCTATATATACAAATAATACCATACCATATCAGTCGTTAACTCCACTGTTGAACATATAAGGGCAGTATTGTCAGTAGTTGCCACACATGTTAGGAGGTTGGCAACCGCAGGCCCATCCCCCAATTATTAAGCTCCCATAGTCGCCTCTTACGATATCCACACAAAAGGAAGAGTGGTCATTTTAAGCCAGAACCACACGGCAATACCATGGACACCACAAAATACACTATAATGCTGCACAGTGCCCCTCATGCGTTGTCATTTCTGAGGACTATGTTAGGAGGTTATGCTTTTGTATCCTGTAATTTATCATATAGTTACATTTTAAAATGCAGGCAGCATTTTAATTAAAAACAGATGGAATGTGCATGATAATGCAGCGTGGAGTATATACCCGTATAATAATAATAATAATAATAATAATAATTTATTTGCTCGAAATGTGGTACAATTGGTCTCAAATGGTAACTGAGCTACACATTTCGCCTTATTTAAAGGCATGCAAATTTTGTCTTAGCACATGTTAGTCAGTTTTTAGTAGCTAACATTATTACATATACCGTATTTTGACTACTGCTTGCTAAGTTTGTACCGCTCGACAATATTCGTCGAATAAAACGCGCAGTGTCCATAACGTTGGGAACAGTGCGCGCCGACAAGAGTGATTGATGAGCGGCGATCGATTACGTACGGACGCCTCGTTGTCAATGATATTCGATTTCTGGATGGAAAAACGACCTACGCCTCATGAAAGAGAAAAGCACAAGCATATTGTATGCGTAAACATGTTCTTTTTTTATGAGACGTAAAATGGAAAATAAGCTGACGGCTCACCTGATGGAAAATGATAGTTGTTGCCTATAGACATGAACAACACTTGGGTTATGGTGTTACGTCTTGTATGGTGTTACCTTGTATGTTTGTTATTATGATTAATATAGTATATAAGTTTTTAATTACACCGTGAATAACTAACTAAAGATGTATAACAAGTGAATGAAACTGAATAACTCTTTCCCTAAAAATCGCATTCGTGTTTCAACCGTAAAGCAGTTATGTTTGCATGGCTGTGTTTCGGTTTGAAGGGTGGGATATGGCGTAAATTTAAAGGGTACAGTGGAATAACACATGAGTTCGGGGAGAAAGGGATTGTTAGCAATAGAGTTTGACAGCTCCATTGCTAGCAAAATGCTGTATTAGGTCGACCTCTACGTGGTTCCCCCTGGAAACCATCGTGAACAATTCTTGTTGAATTCGTCACGATGGGCTAACTGACTTACTCCATACTCACTTATCATCCTTCACTGGTACCCCGCCGGTGTATACTGATAGCGCTGGTGGGGTTACCGTTCCATTATCACCCATTAAAAAAAAACACATGAGTCCTCAGGAATGGCAACGCATGGGGGTATCATGGGCGAAACAGTATTCTCTGTTATGTCCATGATACTGCTCATGTCTATAGGCGACGGTTACCACTTTCCATCAGGTGGGCCGTCAGCTTATTTGCTATTTTAAGAAGTATAAAAAAAAATCATAGGTTGTAATATCTAAAATGGCTTAATATTGTTTTTTAAGGGCGGAGAAAGCGCGCGTTACAATCCTAGTGTTAGAGGAGTACAAAGGGTATGACAACCGTTTAGCTTCAATCAGGCCGCACATTTATTTACCATTGCAGAACTATAAAAAAATATGAAAATATAGGTATTTTTGGTCATACCATACAATAAACATATTATTATATTGGTTAATATGGTTAGTGTTCTAGTTAATTTGAGACTCAAAACAAGGAAAAGGCAAAGCAATGACGATGATGATGTTGCAAATGTATGAGGTAAATATAGTTTTATTAAAATTGTTTTTGGTAGAACGATACTTGTACTCAGTGGGTAACTTTGAATTGATCATATCAGCCTTTAACTGTCCACTGCTGAACATAAGCCTTTCCCAGAAGCCCATAGTTGTCACGCTTGGCAGGTGGCGTGACCGGAGCTAACTGCGGCTAGCAACGTCCCTTTTAAAATATCTCCAAAGCCTAAGTTTTGGTGATATTTTAGGAGGGACGTTGCTGTCCATTCCTCGCGCTCCCTTAATCGTCTCTCATGACACCCACGGGAATAGAAGGGGTGGCCTATTCTATGCCAGGCCCACATGAGAGATTGATATACTTTTAAAAATGTCTATACGAGAATAAATCCATGAATGATGCCAATAGACAGGTATAAGTATAGAAATATTATATACCTACTCTGTATACATATTGTGAAGCTCGTTTTTTTTGCACCATGGTATGGATAGTGTACATTTTTGTCGAGTCACCGGAAACGAAAGGGCTCGGGACAAAGGGTTGACGCTCGAGGGTAATTTTGAAGCATTTTTTTGTACCGTTCTGCTGTTATTTTTGACGTGTTGACAATTTGGGCGTATAATATTCTTTCCGCCCACGGTCACCTTTGTTCTAGCTTTTATATCTTGGGATAAATGCTATATAACTCTCAATAATATTTTGGTAATATTTTGCCGTTTGGTGCCGGTGTAAAATGGGCCACCCCTTTGCTTCCCGTGGGTTTCGTAAGAGGCGATGACTATTACGGTCAAGAGAAGGGTAGCAGCATTCCTCTCAAAACGTCACGAAAGCCTAACTGCGGTTGCTTACCTGTTTTACACAAACTTAAATGTCTTTTTTTTTTTTTTTTTTTACAACACAGGGGGCAAACGAGCATGCGGCTCACCTGATGGTAAGTGTCTATTCAATTTAGATTTGAAAGATTCTACATTAAACGAATCTGGAAAGTCATACGCCGGAGGAGAACTCCACTCTTTGACTGTTCATAAAAGAAACGCTAAATGAAGCGCTTGGGATAGGTAAATTTGTAAATTTAATTATATTTCATTGTAATCATAATATTTTTGAATGTATAAATTGGTAAAGCCGTTTATGGCTTAATACACTTTTTTTTTACTTATTAAAAGTAACAAACACTCAGGTTGTGGAAGAATGAGCTCCCTGCCGAGGTTTTCCCAAGAGTCTACAAAATGGGATTCTTTAAAAGGCGGTAAAGAGGTTTCTTCAGGATCGGCAACGCACGCGTATTACCTCTGATATTGTTGGTGTTCATAGGCTACGGTAACCACTTGCCGTCAGGTGGGCCGTACGCTTGTTTGCCACCTTAGTGGTATTAAAAAAAAATGAGAAGTAATAAACAAACTCACTTTTAAATTTCATAATATTAGTAAGGATTATAGAATAAGTATTAAAATTTGGAGCTCTGATTCCGAATCTGTGTCATGTGTATAGATGCAAAATTTTCTTGATCGAATATAAGAAAAAATCAAGAACCCACGGTATCTTATAGGTAGAGTGGTAATCAGCAAACAGAAATGCCAAAATATACGTCGACACACGAATACCAATGGCGTTGAAGTGCGCGTCACCGGTGACCCGGCTTGAATAATTTACATCCGGGTCCCATGTAATTTGAACAAATTATAACCGGCCGCCGGGAAATTACCCGGTTGTACACCTCGCTACAAAAAATTAGTTCCGACATAGCGCGTTTTTAATCAGACCCCTTTGACTTTTTGTTGGGGTTAATTGATTGCATACAAAAGCGAGTTGGGCGCTTTGTGTTTGATTGCGGGAACATTATGACCTACCTTACTGGTAAAAAGAGAGAAAGAAGTGCGTAATGACTTCAACCTCATCAGCATAATCAGTCTACTACACTTTACTATTGTTAGACAATAAGCTTTTTTATAAAACTTGGAACGGTAAACAAATTTACGGACTACCAGATAAATTTTCGCAGTGAAATCATAGGGCATGGAGCTATATAACCTTAGTAATTATAATAATTAATTTATAATCCTTAGGAGTAATAAAGTATGAGGGGTTATATAAAGCAGTGAAAATGGAATGGTTACCCCGCCTGTGCTAACTTTGTACGCAGGCGAGGTGTCAATGAGAGATAATAGGTGAGAATGAAATGGCAGGTCAGCCAGTCCATCGTGATGAATACGCTTGGTATGGACAGCACGATGGTTTCTAGGGGGATCATGTGGAGGTCAACTTAACAGGGCTATACTGCTATCAGTGGGACTAGAAGTCCGCATTACTAACAATTCCATCCTCCCTGACGTATGAGGGATATCCTATCACTGTGCGCTCTCTGTGATGCCCATATTGTTGTTCAAATCTATAGGTCTATATGTCTGTATCCACTTTACATCAAGTGGGTTGACTGCATGTTTTTTTTTAGTCACTGAGATGGCAAACAAGCATACGGCCCACCTGATGGTAAATGGTTACCGTAGCCTATGAACACCTGCAATACCAGAGGTATTACACGTGCGTTGTCGACCCTAAAGAAACCTCTTTACCCCCTTTTGAAGAACCCCATTGCTATTCTAGTATCATAAAAACCTGATAAAATTGGTAGCCGTCGCTTATACTTCTACGGATATGAACATAGACGTAATATAGTATACTGCCATACATATGGTTCCCCTAGTGTATTATTTTTGAAAACTAAAATACCTCCATACCCTATAATTTTATTGCCTTACAAACATTCATCATATCAGTCGGTAACTGTCCATTGCTGAACACAGACTTTACCCTATTGGGGATCTTTGTCAGTAGTTGCTACGCTTGGCATGCGATATAGCAACCTTAGTTAGGCTTTAATAATGTTTTAAGAGAAATGCTGTGGTTCATTCCTTAATCGTTAAGTTCCCTTGGTCGCTTCTTACGACACCTACGGGAAAAGATGGGGTGGCCTATTCTATGCCGATTATGGAAAACATAGTTAACAAAATCGATTAATCGGGATGATAGCGAAAGGTTAATAACTTTCTCTTTACCATGTTGAATTTAAACATGTTCGGATAATTATAGCATGATAAGCGTTAAGTACAACACACCTAGTGCTAATTGACGGACTACTGATAAGAATGAAGTTAAGTTGGCTCATAGAACTAAATGTTAGTAATGGGGACAAAATTCCCCAATAACAAATTCTTCCCTGTGTTAAAGGTACTAACTAGATCGCAACGCTCCCTTGTTACATATTTGTAATATTGAATCACTAAATACGTATCGTAGCAACAGAATGTACATACGAGTCCCGTACACTGAGGTCCTTTTATATAAAGTACCTAAGGTAAAAATAGTTCCATACTTGTTTAATTTTATTTACTTTTTTGTATTTTTAAAGGCCTTCTATAGAAAGGGTAGCCATGTTTATCAGTTATTTATTTATACTTTATTAAACACATTCAAAAAAAAGTTTGATGAATATCTCCCAATCAATCTTTATATGTTTAGTTATGTGTATATGCCGTTTAATGAAATAAATGATTGTTTACCAAGATGGCGGTTACCACTTTCCATCAGGCCTGGCTGATGGAAAGTGGCAATCGTCGCCTATAGACAGGAACAGTACCATAGATATAAAAGAGTATTCTGTTTCGTCCATCATACTCCCATGCATTCTTGAGGATTCAGGTGTTAAGCTTCTGTATCCTATAAATACCCTACCCTAAAATTTTATCCCAATCATCTGGACGAGTGGCAGTCCTCCACCGTGCGTTTTTCAAGGTACTTTCTTTCACATACAACCACTCTTTGGAATCAACTTCCAGTAGCAGTATTTTCGAACCGATACGACAACATAACCTTCAAGAAAAGAGCATATTCCTTTTTAAAAGGCCGGCAGCACACTTGCAATGCCGTTAGTGTTGTGGGTGATCATGGGCGACGGTAGTCACTTACCACCAGGTGAGCCGCATGCACGTTTGCCCTGTGTTGTAAAAAAAAAATCACTGCTATTTCCCACCCATCAAACTGAAATACTGCCTTGCAAACAAAACTTCACGATTGAAACAGGAATGAGACAGAGGTATCTAAGCAAAAGACTTTTGTACAAAGTCTCCTCCTGCTAAATTGTGGCAAAACCAGATGTTATGATTTAAAAACAAAACCGAATTTGATAACATTTCTATGGGATCAATCTGCAAGTATATTTTTTCAGATAAAAAGAATGTTTCATTCTTATTTTATTAGCAAAAAACTCAGATTGTCATGAATTTTAACCGAGTCGTGTACTAATGTGCACCCAGGTCACAATTCTCCCTCAAACTCTCCCTTGATT
This sequence comes from Galleria mellonella, assembly GCF_026898425.1. Taxonomy (NCBI): domain Eukaryota; kingdom Metazoa; phylum Arthropoda; class Insecta; order Lepidoptera; family Pyralidae; genus Galleria; species Galleria mellonella. The sequence goes on from NW_026442133.1 coordinate 552,788, forward strand.
TGCTAGTATTTGAATATGAATAATTTCGTTTCGAGCTTTCCTGTGCCTTTATCAACAGAGGTCCGGAAATAAAGTCCTAATTAAGTTTCGGTAGCGTAAAGGACTGCGTCGTGGCTTCGAAAAAAGTTATGTATGAAATGTAACTAATACACGAATAAATAAAGGAATGAGGAAAATTTATCCGAAAATTTTGCACAATAAAATAACTTTATGATATTTATGATTTCCCTTCCTTTCCCGTGAAATGTATCTTAAAACATCTGAATACAATCCGATACGCGAAAAAGCCAGTACGTCACGAACAAAGGCACGGGAGACAGCTAGTAACTAATAAATAAACAAAGAACCTGTTTCCGTTGTTGAACGGAAAACATATTTCATGTCTCGCCCGTACATTTTCCAAACATAGCTGCCAATAATTAGTTTGCACGCGTTGCCAGGAGGACATGGAACATGGGACGTGGCAGATTTTATTGCATACGTCTAATCCTTTGGGGCCGTCAAAGCGAAATGCATCTAGCGCACGTACGTAGTTAAAAATATGTCTGCAAAATAACGACAGTGTTGTTGTCGCGTGTAATTTGTACCCAATGTTTGCATATTGGTGTATTCATATCTGTTTTTTTAGATTTTTTTTATACAACTTTGAATGGCAAACAAGTTTTCAGCCCACCTGATGGAAAGTGTTAACCGTCGCCTATAGACATGAGCAGTACCATGGACATAACAGAGTATACTGTTTCGCCCATAATACCCCCCATGCGTTGTCATTTCTGGGAACTCAAGTGTTATTCCTCTGTACCCTGTAAATTCACGCCATACCACCCTTCAAACCGAAACACAGCCATGCAAACACAACTGCTTTACGGTTGAAACACGGATGGGACAGAGGTCATTTCATATCAAAAAGGTACAAAGGAACTCTTATGATGCGACTTCCTTCCGTTCGTCCGTCCATCTGTCGTGTGATCCCGGCATAGAATAGGCTACCTCTTCCTTTTCCGTAGATGTCGTAAGAGTCGACTAAGGGACGACGAGGGAGAGTGTCTCTCTTAAAACATCTCTAAAAGCCTAACTGCGGGTGCTAACCCAAAGCGTAGCAAGTACTGGCAAAACCCCAGCTGCAGACCAACAAAGCTGCTGGAAGACCAATAATCAGCAGTGAATAATTAACAACTGATATGACGATGACGATACATTTTGTTAACTACATAACATGGGGGAAAGGGATAATTAGTAATGCGGATTTAGTGTCCCATTGCTAACAATACACCCTATCAGGTCGACCTACGCGTAGGCCCCCTGGAAACCTTTGTGTTGAATTCCAGGTGTATTCATCACAATGGGCTGGGGGGAAAGGGATTGTTAGTAATAAGGTCTAATAGCCCCATTGCTAGCAATATACCCTCTCAGGTCGACCTCCACGCTTATGATAAGAATTAACAATGATGGTTTCCCTCTGGAAACCATCATTGTTAATTCTTATCGAATTCATCATGGTGGCCAACTGACCTGCATTCATTCTCACCTATGATCTTCCACTGGTGCCTCATTGGTGTATACTGATAGCGCGGGCGGGGTTACCATTCCATTATCATCTATTAAAAAAAACTATATAACATGTAAATATTATATTAAAACTCGGACTAGGATTAAAATCTTCCTTATTTTAATACAAAACTGAACGTGGCGGTTGAGCTTAACTTTAATATAACATGGATTTTAAAAAGATAACTGTTATGCATAATACTACTCGTGAGCTACGCTAGACTAATAAAAGTTCCACATAGTTTTATTAGTCTTGTCAGTGTAAAAACTTCCCTAGTATTTTTAGCTTACCACCAATAAAGGCAAAAAAAAAATTTAAATTTGTTCTACGAGAGAAACCCCTTTCAATAGAAAAAAATCGTTAAAATCATTTCACAATTGGCACAATCAATAAAAAAATGATTTTTCTCAAACATGCTTGGAAATGTAAGCATTATTTTGACAATTTTCTTCGAGATAAATCAAAATTGCCGTACTGGCCAGATACATACGGGCAGCATCCGGCAAAAGTTGTATGAAAATCCATATCTGTCGTGTTTTGCGACCAGATAAATTACTATGTAAACTCATATATGTCGTGTAATTTAAAAATGGAACGACCTTTTACTTCGAAACGTTATTCGTCATTGAACTTAAAAAGTAAAATTGTGTTTTTGATTTCTGCGCATTGTTTGAGAAAAGTACTATACAAGCTTTGGCCACAACTAGGCATTGATGGACTCACTTATGTGTGCCTTGGCTACGCCTCGGCCCACATTTGCACATTCGTCCATCAATGCCTCAGTTGCTAGCCGCTGCAGTAATGTACTATTTCTTTGTATTAGATGGACATAGAATAGCACATTCACTTCTATGGTATATGGTATAATGTTAGTGAATCATTAGAATATGAAACAATAAGAATTAATTCAGACCCCTAGACAAATGAGACGCGAATTTATAAATGGAATCGACATCGCTAGCGAGTCCTTGAGATAGAATGAGACAGCATTGTCGGATATCTCATTACAACGCATGGACTCGATTTTGGTAATAATTCTATCGATATATTCGCTTGCCACTCAGGCCAGTTAATCCGTTGTAATGTATTGTTATGACCACGATAGTCTCCGAGGCGGATCGTGTGAAGGTCAACCTGACGAAGTACTACTAACAGTGAGAAATAAAATTCTCATTACTAAAAATTTGTTGCATAACGTGAATAAAGCCTGCTTGATTTCCGTATACTAAATTTCATTCATGTCCGATCAGTTGTTTAAGTTACAAGCGTGATTAAGTAAAAAATATCCAAACGTCGTTGCAAACTTTCACAATTACAATTATATTAGATTTTATCCACGATTTCGTCCATGTGACCAGGGGGCCTACCATGAAATGAAATTCCGAAGTTTCGGACTCAATTTCGTGTTTTTGTTCACACCTAAATCGGGCCAGTAAATGGAGCTTAACATTTCGTTCGTCATAAATCCTACAATAAAATGTAATTTTATGTTTTGTATGTAACTTTAACATTAAATTTGTGTTTTGTTCGGCTCCGAAATTTCGGAAAACATTTCATGGTAGGCTCCCAGGATATATTTACTAACCGGGATAAAAAGTAGTCTGTAGTGAAGGCTATATATCTATATATGATGGAAAATTCCATCCAATATAGTACGTGTATATATTAAATTTCATAGAAAAAAGTTGAGCCGTTAACAAGCTATATAGTAAAAAAAAATAAAAATTGAATTTCTGATTTATAATATGAGTAAGGATAAAATTTGTAAAAGTATACGATTGAAAATCTCCTCTAACTAAAATAATAATTGATTAATAACTGTATCTCCATGAACACATTTTTATGAATTTTATGAATCACTGTGTTTATTGTTTCCGACAAATGTTTCGACTTCATCCGAAAGGCTTCTTCAGGGGGCGTACGACGCTGAAGAAGGCTTTCGAATAGAGTCGAAATATATGTCGGAAACGACATATACAGTAAGTTCATTATATTCTGGTTGTGTATATTGGTAGATATCGTTAAAAAACTGAAAATAATTATTAAAAATAATAATTGATAACCTCTTTCTTTTTGAAGATGGTTAACAATGCAATTTAATGTTACACATATACCGAGATATATATCCAGATTTGACTATAAACACAATCCATTACCTTAACCGCATCAGCTTTAAATAAATACACATAAAGTTGAACAGTGTAATTAATCTACAAATTCACGTACATACAGCTTTTAGGTAAAAACCAACTGACCCTTTTTTCATCTCATTACCCGAGCGTTATTTTATTTTTTTAATCGCCGTATAAAAAAAGGTGAATTTAAAGCAAGAGCCCGAAGTTGACCCAACCCGGGGCACTCCATACCTGTTGCTGAGCTAATCAATCAATAGTAATCTCTTCCTAGGCCAGGGCTGCTAAACATTTTTTTTTACATCAGTCAGTTTCAGGGTTCAGTTAATAAACTCGAAAATATATGTATAAAATGATATCATATTACTCATATAGATATATTAAGTCATATACCTATTATTAGATTTATATGTCAAATGAGTCTGAAATAATTAAGAGTCTCCAGTCTAGACATATCCTGACTAATTATCAATACAAAACCAAAATTACTGAATTTATAAAGATGAAAATTATAACATTAATTTATAACGTAACCTGAAAAGACCAGATTTTTTAAAATGTCAACTTAAAGGAAAAATACAACCCCACACGTACAAAGTCACAGACAACAGCTAGTAACATGTAATAAGTGAAATTTGAGGGAAAGGAATTGATAGTATTGGCGATCTTACAACCCCATTTCTAGCAATATACACTATTAGGTCGACCTCCACGAGGTTTTCCCTGGAAACCATCTCAATTAATTCTTTATTGATTCGTCACTATGGGTTAATTGATTTCACCCATCCTCATCAATCATCTCTCACCGATGCCTCGTCAGTGTATTGTTAGCGCACGCAGTGTTACAATATCATTATCGCCCATTAAAAATATGTGAAATTTTGTTAAAAATGTTTAGATATTCATTATTTTATAACACACTAGCAGGCCGTCCAGGCTTCGCACGGGTGGACATTTTTACGACATTTTAAAAAGTGGTTATTGTGACATAACGATAATAGTTAGAAATATAGTATCCAGAAGTTTTTTGTAGTAATTTATATTTTCTTCAATATTGTAGAACATACTTTTGTTCTATCACCAATAGTTTCCACAGTGCACGCGAAGAAAGATATTTTTTAGCATTTTTTACACCTTGAGTTATATTACTAAAGTTTTAGTAAAGATCCCTAATCTTTTCCAGCAATAAATATAGCCTATGTTACTCAGGGTGAATGTAGTTTTTTAATGGTGAAAGAATATTTGAAATCGGCAAAGTAGTTTTTGAATTTATTCATTACAAACATACATACACACAAAAATACAAATCTTTCCTCTTTATAATATTAGTGTAGATAATACCGCTAAATACCAAAGGGAGACTTTGTACAAAAGTCGTTTGCTTGGGTACTTCTGTCCCATTCGTGTTTCTACTGTGAAGCAGTTGTGTTTGTATGGCTGTGTTTCGGTTTGAAGGGTAGGATATGGCAGTTAATTCAAAAGGTACAGAGGAATAACACCTGAGTCTTCAGGAATGGCAACACATGGGGAGTATTATGGGCGAAACTCTGTTATATCCATGGTACTGCTTACGTATATAGGCGACATTTACCACTTTTCATCAGGTGGGCTGTCAGCTTGTTTGCCAATCTAAGTTGAATGAAATTTGGTACATAGATTAGCCAGATAAATTATTAAATTATTACAATCGTAGTCTACTACTATTACTACCGTCGTCTTGGTCCCGGTATAGAATGGACCACTGCTTCTTTTCCTGTGTGTGTCGTAAGAGGCGACTAATGGAGCTTATGATGGAGGGATGTGCAGCGGCGTCCCTCTTATAATATCTGTAAACCCCGAACTGCGGTTGGCAATCCGCCTGCCAAGCGTGGCAACTGCTGGCAAAACTCCCTTTAAGGGGAAGGCTTATGGTCAGCAGCGTATAGTTAAGGGCTGGAATAATAATAATAATCTAATACTGGGCGCAGTTCTTTCTTCATAAGGTACTTTCTATTACCAGTTCGGCCAGGCAGCATTTAGTTCTAGATTTCATTATCTTGTACTAATATGCATTATTTCATAAGACGCTTTTTATAATATACTCATTACAAAAACCAGTATTGAAATCATCATTACGTAAATCCTGGAATGTGAAGCTCCCATTAACGTTTAGAAATTCTCGGAACGGTGAGGTCGGTCCGTGAGGCCTGTAAAGATCCCAGCAAGCAAGAAGTAAGCTTCTGTGCTTCTGGGTGGAGCTGGGTTGGCTGTACTAGACACGACTCATATGCACAACAGTCCTAATGAGAGGCTAAGCGCGGAAAAGAGAATTCAATTTATCTTACATTACATTACATCATCATTACGTATTATTTCTTGAGTCTATGTAATATATAAAGTCTCTAATAATCATTATTCTATTGTTTACCAACCGTTAACTATCCACTGCTGAACATAAACCTCCCCTATAAGGAGGGGGGGGGGGGGGAGTATACCAGTAGTTACCTACTGCTACTTACTAGATAGGCGGGTTTGCTAATATATAATAGATGAAAATGAAAGCAGGTCAATTAGCCGAACGCGACAATTTCCACAAGAATTAACAACGATGTTCTCCAATTGGAACCGCTAACGGATGTCGAACTGATAGAACGGGAAACGATGGTAAGGGCAAATGAAACCGGCCAATCACACCTGCACAACCAGTCTTTAATGTATGCAGTCACAATTATTTGCTAAAGATATAAATTTGGCAATCCCAATGTTTGCCACCCCTATGAACACAGGGCCGGGCCTCCTGTACAAATATTAGCATAGCGCCCGCGCCGTGGCGTATACACGATCGGTCTTGCCATCCATCTCGGGAACAACACTGACAGATTAATTTGTTTATCGCTGTTCGAACTACGTACTTTATAGGCTTAGTTTGGTTTTAAATTATATTGATTGAACCCTAAAAAGGAATAACAGGAAGTTTTTATCGGTTATTAGCTTATAGGCGCGACTTCGTCCGCGTACCCGGGATATGTTTACTGGCCATAATAAAAAGTAGCCTACATCTTGTCCATCTCATATAGTACGTGTATACCAAATTCCAATTATCGGTTGAGCTGTTAAGGCACTAGAAGGTAACCAACAAACAAACAAACTCATTTTCTCATAATATTAGTAAGGATACCACTACTAATATAATAGTTTTTTTAAAGTGTATAGCAATGGTAACCCTGTCTGTGCTATCGGTATATATTGGCGGGACTCCAGTGAATGATGATAAGTGAGGATGAAACAGATCAGTTACCCCATCGATAAGAATTCAACAAGAATTAGTTACGATGGTTTCCAGGGGGAACCAAGTGGAGGTTAATCTGACAGGGTATATTGCTAGCAATGGGGTGGGTATCTTATTACTAATAATCCATACCCTCCCCTTTACTAATATTATTGACTAGGTTTTTGATACTCCGTACGCGTGGATTTTAATAGTAGGAAAATCAATTAAATAGTTTACTTTTGACGTCATGATGCCATTTCATTTCAGTGATTAAATTAGATCTTTAGTAATAAAACTGTAAAAACAACATCCACTTTTGTACAGTAGTTTTTGCGTGATACCGGAACAAAGATACAGATAGACAAAATTTCTAAAAAATATTGTTTTAGCTTCTATTGTTTTTATTAAGACTCTTTATGTAGTACACATATTTAAGGAAAAAATTATATCTTACAATAAAAACTAGAACAATATTTTTTAGAAATTCTTGTCTGTCTGTATCTTTGTTCCGGTAACCCAAAATGGATGGGACCTTCACAATTAAATTACAGAAGGTCTAACTTAAAATCTGGTTTATATTTTATCTTTGTAAGTTATACAGAAGCGATCTATTCCATTAATTTTCTTTTTTTTTTTACAACACAGGGGGCAAACGAGCATGCGGCTCACCTGATGGTAAGTGACTACCGCCGCCCATGGTCACCCACAACACCTACGGCATTGCAGGTGTGGTGCCGGCCTTGTAAAAAGGAATATGCTCTTTTCTTGAAGGTTATGTTGTCGTATCGGTTCGGAAATACTGCTGCTGGAAGTTGATTCCAAAGAGTGGTTGTGCGTGGGAGAAAGTTCCTTGAAAAACGCATGGTGGAGGACCGCCACTCGTCCAGATGGTTGGGATGAAATTTTAGTTTATGGCGGGTTGTACGATGGTGAATGATTTCTTTCTTTTGAAACCCGTACGTGTAGCAGGCAAAATGCTAGCATCATATATAAATGGTATTGTAATACCCACAGGTCACTGTACATAAAAATTTAATGCGGCAGCGAATGAATAGTATGATATATTCATTAATGCACAACTATCAAGGGTGTAAAAACTAAACTCGAAACTGGACAAAGTTGGCATTCATAATGAATTGTGTTTTTATTATGGAAACAACTTTTTAGGGTCCACAGTGATCTCACATCTGGGACTTTCAGCAGCACTAGAACAAGTTGTGCTTCTTCTTTGCGGTTATTTTTCACTGCATAATGTTGCGTGTTTTTGTATTATAAACATTTTTAATTTTAAACAACAATTTACACAACTTCGCAAATATAGTGACTCTAGTTATAAACCCATAAACGGTTATACGTTTGATGGCCATATTAAATTGAACATATTTAAATTTAGCAATTTGGTCACACAGCTCAAAGAACTGATAATCGATTTTATTTAGTAACATGTAATTTTTTATGTAAAACAATATTTTATTTTACTTATAATAAATATAATAAATAAATAATAGTGCCGTGTAGGTCCCGTCACAAAATAGGCCACTCCTTTCTTTCCCATGGGTGTCGTAACGGGCGACTAAGATCGAGGGATGGACAGCAGCGTCCTTCTAAAACATTACCAAAAGACAAACTGCGGTTGCCGACCTGCTTGCCAAGCGTGGCAACTACTGACAAAAACCCCCTTATGGGGAAGACTATGTTCAGCAGCGGACAGTTAACGGATGATGCAAAAAAATATAATAATAATAAATACAAAGTATACCTTATAGCGTAAAATTCAATCAACAACTTTAATCAGGCATATGAAGCCCATAAAATCTCACACAAACTCACCACTCATTTTGTGCGGTGAAACTTATTTTCTCGGGAAACCGCATTACCGTCAATATTTATAGCGGAAGCCGTACATAGCGACGGAGAAGCTCGAGTATGCATATGCTTTATCCATACCGGACCTATCGCTCCCTTAGGAGTTTAGAATTTACGTGTGTATATGTAAATAGAAGGGTCACCTATACTCCCAACCCGATCTCGCTTGGGTACTGTCGACCACAGAACAAAGTTTTGATATTTTTATTTTCCAATTTATTTTTTGTTTCTCAGTTCACTTCTCACTCATACAATTTTCAAGTGACTTCAAAAAGTATGAGTTGTATGTCTCTTAATTTTTTTGTTGTGTATTAACTCCGTCAATATGAAATAAATTTGGAAAAATCTTTTTATCTGAAATTGTTACAGATTGGTACCATAGAAATTTTATTAAAATCGATACAGCTATATATCTAGTATGGTTTTGATTAAAATAACAAGTGCATACAATTGCATAGCATGAGGTCCGTACATAAGTTTACTCGTGACTACAGTCGGTTTAATATGGTTAAAACGATGGAAAAGAGATTTTAGTAATAGGTTCTAACTATTCCATTGCTGCCAATAAACCTTATCAGATTGACCTCCACACGATTCTCTCTTAACATCATTGTGGTTAATAATTGGTGAATTTATCACAATGGGCCAACTGACCTGCTTCATCCTTACCTATCATCTCTCATTAGCGTTCCGCCAATGTACTCGTATACTAATAGTACAGGCGGGGACATTATTTTATTTTCGTCTAAAAAGTAAAAAAAAAAAAAAAACTGGTTAAAACGTCGCCATAATCCAGGTAAATTATTATTCTTTTCCTAGAAGGTCTTTTACTAGATTTTTTTTTCAATTTGAACGGCTTGCATTTTGGGAACCACTAAAACAATACATATTAAATACGTATCAAGCCTCTATTTTTAAAAGAGCAATAACTTAAAATTGCCGTGTATTCCTGGCATAAAATGAGTAACCCCTTCCTTGCCTGTGGACTTCCGTAAGAGACGATTAAGTGAACTTAATGGTTGAGAGATAGGCAGCAGCGTCCCTTTTAAACATCTCCAAAACCTAACTACGGTTGCCAAGCATTGCAAGCATTGCAAGTACTGGCAAAATCCCCCCTTTTGGGGGAGGCCCAAATTCAGCGGAGGACAGTTAACACTTGATGTTAATTACCTAGAAGTAATTTTTGTTGGAATTATTATCTATTTGATCAGCTTGCATTTTGTAAACGATTAAAATACTACATACAAGGAACGTATCAAGCTTTTATTTTTGAGAGAGCAATATCTGCAAAAACAGAGATTTAACAATACAACCACAAGACGAGCTCATAGGGAAGATATTTTAAGAACAGACCATCGTTATTCAAATTAAATTATACATATTCCGAAACGAAACGCAACAGAAATGAAAGGTATTCATAAAATGAAAAGAAAAACGTCTTTGTGCCTGTATTTTGACTGACTTTATCAAGATTTACAATGAATTATTTCACGGCCCGGTTACACCCACGCTGCTCCTATACACGACGACTGTTGAACAAACAAAATATTTACTTCATAATACATTATTATATTAGAGCATCAAAATTTCAAGTTTGCGATTGTTAATTTCGAATTTATCATAATAAATGTCTTGGCTGCCTCCAGTGAACCTACCACCACATTTTGTTGTCCCGCTGTAAAGAGATTAGCAAACTTTAGTAGCGTTCGTTGCAAATGCGACCGGCATCATTTTTTATGATTAATTGCCAATTAAATAAAAAAAAACAAAGCATGGTTTTACATAAATTTTTATGACATACTTGTAACTATATAGTATACTAGTGTTTACTTGCGACTTCGTCTTCCTGATCTAGATGTGTGGTTAAAAACCATCAATGTCCTTTCACCTTTTAAATAGTACCCCCTGATTGGGATATGTTGTTTAAAAAACCACCTGTTTCCTTATTCCGCGTAAATAGTATGCATACGGCAAATTTCGTGACAATAGGATAAGTCGTTGCTAAAACTAACAAACAAACACTTTCACATTTATAATATTAATAAAGGTATATATATTCCTTTCCTTTACAACCGACATATTAATCAATTCAATAAATAATTATTTAACCACAATAAGGTCGAAAATAGAAATTTAATAACTAAAAAAAAAAACTAAAATAAAACCGACTTCAATCGTGAAGACAAAACCAGTTATTTTTATCTAAAAACTAAACTTTTTAAACAGACTTTGATAAAGTTTCTATGGAAATAATTTGTAAAGAGAGAGAGAGAGAGATATTATTTCAAATACAAAAAAATTGTAAGTCGGTTTAGAACTGATGAAGTATGAGTTAACAAACATAGAACAAAATACAACCAAATTGAGATATCAGTTGAAAACTAAAATACTGAGCCGATTTTGGTAACCTATTGTTCAGAGACGGCTTTAGTTTTATTTAAATTTAAAGATTTGATTTTATGTTCGGTTTTATATCGATTTATAATATATTTATGAAGAGAAATTTTATTTATACGTGTACAATACGAGTAGGTTGGGCTATAGAGAGAAAAAAACGTGTCTTTGGGAGAGGCTTCTTTCACCGGCTTCTGACAGCTGTCAAAAATTACGTGTATTTTCTTGCATAGATAAAGTAAAGCGCGTAAACACCTATCCTTTCAGATAAAAAATAAAAAAAAAAATTGTTTTATAAATGACAGTGTTATGAGCTAATAAATATAAAAAAATACAATCAAATCGAGAATACCTCTTTCTTTTTTGAAGTTGACTAGCGGCCCGTCCCGGCATTGCACGAGTGGACATTTTTAACATTTCCCTTCACTGCTCTGCTCCTATTGATCGTAGCGTGATGAAAGTATACTATAACCTGCCCGGGAGTATGAAGAATAATTGTACCAAGTTTCGTTAAAATCTGTCAAGTAGTTTTTGTTTCTATAACGAACGTACAGACAGAGACAAAAATTTTACTGATTGCATTTTTGGCATCAGTATCGATCACTAATCACCCCCTGATAGTTATTTTGGAAATATATTTCATGTACAGAATTGGCCTCTTTATAGATTTATTATAAGTATAGAAGATAGATTGGAAACTAACTAAAATTATATAAGCCGTAGAGACTAGATGTTAATACTAAGGGATAGTTAACCGCTTCCAATTTAGTATCTAATATCTTACATATAATCATTGTAATCTCAGGTTACAGCCTAATAGGGTACCTGCTACTAATTGTGGTAGTTACCTCAAACTAGCCTTGTACTCGTGTCATAGTTTAAGCAATAGAATTGATCCTATCACGTTTCTCTCTCGAGCTGACCTCACCTCCTCTTTTTTTGACTGAAAGTGGTAGTTGTTAGTATTAGACATATAAACATGAAGAGACCTATGAGCATTAATGTTACACAATGCCCTTTCTTATCGACGTAATTACAAAATGTAGAGTGACGTCCTTGATACCCTTCATTCGTTGCTATGCCTCCGAGTCCAGATGTAGCACAAACAACAATGCTCCGTGCTGTACTTGAAAAGAACGTAATATACGTCAATCTTATACAAAATATCATATGAATTACGCAGTTTTTGTATGATATATATATAGTTTTTCTATGATATATATAGTATCTGAGATAAATTACTTATTTGTATATCTTGGTATAATTATGCATATGAATATATGCATATGAATCATAATACGTACCTCTTTAGAAAAACTATTGTATGAGGGCATTCATGGTAGGTAGATGGTACCGATATACCATATATGGGTTGGTATAGTTTATTTTATGATATATCAATTGTGCTGCTTATATTTTGTATTAATATTGTAGGTGACAGTTACCGCTTTCCATGAGGTGGACTGTCAGCTTGTTTGCTATTCTAAGTTCTATAAAAAAGAAGTCAAATTAAAAAATTTAAACATATTTACGAAACATCATTTCTATACGTGACTGACATACTCTTGACCATTTTTATATACCTATATGCTGATGACAATATGAATTTCCCCGTGACTGTACTAACATGAGTTCTCCAGGTAAATTCTGGCAATCACAATCCCGCATGTTTTGTCCGTCCCTAAGGGGGGGACTAAATAACGACCCCTTTAGTCTTGGAAGGCGATATAAATATAAAACAATACGCCCTTTGTCCATTAAACTCGGCAGGCAGCTATAATTTGTCCGCAAACTTTTAGATTGCCTTTGTTTTGTTGTATGTTTGTTTTAAATCAGCTGATTGTAAGGGACCTCTTATATTATGTTTCTTTCTGCTTGGTGGCAGGAAACAAACATGTAATTTATGAGAAAAATATACGGGGTGAAATTGAAAACGTTAGCAGTACGTAAAACAAAAAATCTACCCATGTTAAAAGTAATAAAAATAAATTCACACCTCCTTTACTAGTCAAACAGCTAAACGCTGGGAGGCTTTAATTTTTTCTTATTTTTCGATGCATGTTTCTCTAGTACAAATGTTCAGCTTTGCTAGTAGAACACTCCCTTCGATATACGAGGTCTGTCCGGAAAGTTCGTATAAAAGTGTTCTGGAATGCGAGAAAGAGGAGTGGGGAGGCCAGGTAAGCGCAGGACCCCTTCCTTATGTCCCTAACAATGCTTCAGTTCTGGTCTGACCGCCGTGCGGTGTAACTGGCTTGTCACGCCATCTGTGAAGTTACCTCTTAACGAAATCGTCGGCATGGAGCCCGCTTCCGTTGAAGAGCAGCGCGTCGTAATCAAGTTTCTCTCGAAACTCGGCAAGAATAGCCGTGAAATTTTTGCCGATCTCAGAACAGTTTATGGGGATGATGCTGTGAAGGAACCAACCGTCCACAAGTGGCTAAAAAGATTCAGAGAGGGCCGAGAAAGCGTTCAAGATGACCCACGTTCAGGACGTCCTTCCACTTCACATTCCGACGAAAACGTGGAAAGAATTCGAACTTGTGTTAATGGGGACCGTCGTTTAACGGTCAGTAAAACGTGTGGCACGAGTTCGTCCAGAATTGGCGCGAGAGGGGCGTTGGATTCTTCACCACGACAATGCCCCTGCCCACACCTCTCTTGTTGTCCGTGAGTTTTTGAGTAAAAATTCCATTACGGTGACCGAACACCCCCCCTATTCGCCGGATTTGGCCCCGTGTGACTTCTTCTTTGTCCCAAAAAACAAAGTGGTACTTGTGGGGCGGCATTTGGGGGACATAAATGAGATAAAAAAAGCTACGACGGGGCAGCTGAGAAACCTACAACCAGAGGACTTTCAAGGAGCCTTTCACAGTGGAAACGGCGTTGGCACAAGTGCATTATGTCACAGGGGGATACTTTGAAGGGGATAAAATTGATTTACCTGAATAATTGTAAAATAAAATTTTTAAAAAACTTTTATACGTACTTTCCGGACAAACCTCGTATGTACATGGTCTTTTTTCACCATCACTATATGATAACGCATATACTATAATAATACATTTATATTCAATTATGTAATTATACCTTCTAGTAAATACAATTTACATCATTTTTACAATTACAAATCGTAAAAATTGTTTTACAATTGTATATTGTAAGAACTGTTTGCTATTAAATTTTTCGTTGTTCATCGACATGTTTCTTTGGTCAAAATGTTTAGTTTTGCTAGTAGAATACTCCTTTCAATGGATATTATATATATGGATATATATTATCGATTTCCATTTCACACTGTATGCACATAGACTTTTTTCACCGTTACTACATTATAACACATACATAATAACGTAACATAATTATTATTTACTTAATTATGTATTTATACCCTCTAGTAAAACAATTTACACGATTTTTACAATTAAAATTGGAAAAAAATTTATCATGTGATGTTCAAAATAAAGCCTTAATCCCTTTGTAATGAAACACAGATTGTTTACAATATTAGATTCCGTCATTATTATTTTTCTCCCACCTTAGTTTAACGAATAAAGAAGTACGGAACGAATGGAGGCGTGTGCGCAGACGCTTGCTCCTGTAAAATAAATGTAATTTGTGTGTTTTAAACTGTATGTGCCCTGAAGAACCTGTAAGACTTTGTGTGTGCGTGCATATAGGAGATGAGAAAGAACTGCCGATCATTCACAGCAGAAAAATTCACGAACCCGATGCCAGGTTAGTCCTCCTCGACAAACAGAGTCTTTTCCTTATAAAACGCTTCCACTGCGGTGTTTTACCTTAAACATGTGATAATGTTAGGAAAAATCTATTGATGTATTGTATTTTTATCTCATAGTCGCCTCTTATGATACGCCGATTGATGATGAAACAGAATAATGACACGTACTCTTACTCTCTTACAAAGAAACTTGTATTATAACTATATTATACTTATAACAAAAAACTAATGCAGTACATTAGTTTTTTGTTATTATTATTATATTTATTTTACTGTGTTTTACAGAAATTACAACGATAGATTATTTTAGTGCTTCGCAAATACAAATACTAAATACAGAGTCTGTATTCCGGCGCATCTCGTATTCGATGGTACTTCTGGGGCAACTGACTCAATTTGATCACTATAACTGCGTTCCAACTGTCGCCAAGTAACCGCGGGCCGTTCGCCATCCAAGTCACGGACTCGGTACAGGTTTCACTAATAGCGGGTTTTATAAAACATTTTATAATATAAAAATATTAAATTTTAATTACTGTCATAATATACATTTGTTTGAATATATGTTAATGAAAATGAACATAACAATATCTACAGAAGCCCCAGACAAACAAAAAATAACGAAAAATGCCAACTAGCACCTTGCTCGTTGAAACTATTCAGGTAGTTATTATATCAATTTATACAAGTGTTTTTCTAAAAATATTTAATAGAGAAAACTTAAGAACGACAGAAATATAGGATAAAATTAATGTTTAAAAAGATTTTTTTAGGTTCAACAAAGTTATATTTTAAATATTTTTCTAAAACGCTAATATTGCATCGCAAAAAAGAAATACAAGATATATATATATATATATATATATATATATATATATATATATATATATATACATAATGATTGTAATGAATATCTTTACAAACTTTCACGTTTATAATATTAGTAGATGTATTATGAGCAGAACCTAGCAGTTGTCTACTATCTGTATCCTACTTTGTAACTATAAAGTTGTGGTAACAATAAAGAATTTTATCATTATTATAGTTTACAGAGGTATGAATTTGAATATAGAACCTCTTTGTCGTCACGTCATAAAATGTGATGATAAAAATTACTTAGTCTTTTACATTGTCAATAAAAATGAGACAAAATTTAAAAGGGATTAAACACAAAAAATAACTTTCATAGAATACACAACACAAATAATTTAAGTCGTTGGCTTGAGCACCTCTGTCCTATTCGGGTTTATACCATGAAACAGTTGTGTTTGCGTGGCTGTGTTTCGGTTTGATGGGTGGAATATGGCAGTGAATTTACGGGGTAGTAGAGGAATAACACCTGAGTCCTCAGGAATGGCAACGTATGGGGGGTATTATCGACGAAACAATATGCTCTGTTATGTATATGGTACTGCTCATGTCTATAGGCGACGGCTACCACATTTCGGTGGGCCGTCAGCTTGTTTGTCATTCTAAGTTGCATAAAAAACACACACACAAAATATATATGAAGGCCTAAATCCTAAATAATAGGTAAAAGGAAAGTAACGGTATTCATTATCATTACCCATAACTTTGAAATAAGGCATGACATTTGCAATTAAAATATTTACTCGCTCATATTGAGGCCACAACTTTGTTAGACTGCGGGCCGAGTTCACTAAGAGGTGTTTGTATTGAAATTGATTTATGGAAATTTCACAACGCAGACGCGTTTACTGAAAGTTGGCGAGCTTCATAGTATAATTAATGCATTTATGTAATCTATTAAAAAAATAATCACATACTTTACATATGGTGCATTATTTATTATAAATTTAATGGATTACTATTGTTTAATTCCACTACTATTAATATGCGTGTGTTAGATGTTTATTTTAAATTATATTAATTTTCTTAAACATCTTGTGTTAAAATGTGTACCTACATTTATTAATAAAAATCAGACTAACTACTTTAAATATAATAAAACTATAAATTGTTATTATACCAAATTTGATAATAAATTATTCTTGTAATATATATAGAATACTAATTTATATTTTAATTGATTTTATAATTATGTATTATCATGATACTTAAATAAAAAGTAATGAAATTGTAAGAACACGTGGCCTCACTGACTTGTTTACTCAAATTCGGCCGTGTGGATATAAAAGATTGTCATTTGGGTGGGGTAGACACTTCTTGTCCAACCGTTGAACAGAGCGGAGCTCCCTGCCGTATCAAGAGTGAATAAGTATAATAGACCACGTGGTCAAGTCAAGTTTACTATTGTAATCTTTTGGAGTAAACAATAAAGAGTATCTATAATAATACCACCTTTTTAAGACGTGCAACTGCCAACATTTCAGAATTGACTACTATTATGACTTGTAGAATTTCCACGATTTTCCCCATTAGTTATTGATCTCTGTCTAAGCACATGTTAACACACGTGTTTTATCTCTAAAAGAGTCATCTTTAGGTACATTAATAGATCCCTGCTTAGAGTCTAGTGTTGACCGTTCGGCCGTTCAAGTTGCGACATACAACATTATAACTAAACATGAGTGCATCTAACAGCCGACAAATGAACTAAAAGACATTTTAAAGTTTTTTAATCGGTCTTTAATTATCCAGTTGCTAGCAATACACTCTGTATCAAGTCGACCTCAATGTGGATTCCTCTGGAAACCATCATGGTTTATTTTTGAGGAATACGTCACGATGAGCGAACTGATCTGCTTCGATCTCTCACCTATCATCCTCACTGGTGCTCCGCCAGTGTATACCAATATACCAACAGCGCAGGCGGAGTTACCTTTCCATTATTATTCATTAAAAAAAAATCCGACTAATATTTCGAAAGAGAGAGGGATTGTTAGTGATGGGCTCTAACAGCAGCATTGCTATCGATATACTCACTCTATCAGCAGTTGCCCTTGAAAATCATCGTGCTTCGTTATTGTAGAATTCATTATAATGAGCTAACTGACTTGCTTTTAATCTCACCTGTCATCTTTTACTAGTGGGGTTAGTGATGGGCTCTAACAGCAGCATTGCTATCGATATACTCACTCTATCAGCAGTTGCCCTTGAAAATCATCGTGCTTCGTTATTGTAGAATTCATTATAATGAGCTAACTGACTTGCTTTTAATCTCACCTGTCATCTCTTACTGGTGGGGTTAGTGATGGGCTCTAACAGCAGCATTGCTATCGATAAACTTACTCTATCAGCAGTTGCCCTTGAAAATCATCGTACTACGTTAGTGTAGAATTCATTACAATGGGCTAACTGACTTGCTTTTAATCTCACCTGTCATCTCTTACTAGGCCCATTACTAGCGTATATCTATAGCACAGGAGGGATTACCACTCCATTCTTACTCATTCAAAAATAGAAATAACTAACTTACTGTTTACTACCCTATCTGAGATTAATAATCTGAAACATATTAATTTTTATATTTGTTTTATTGTTAAAAGTTTCATAAGCACACATTGTATTTTAATGTAATAACTACCGGTTTAACATACGTGCAATTAGATCGAGAAAGATCGACTAGTTTCAGGATCAATTCGTGATCCTTAATCAAGAGCGATTAATTTTAAATGAATGATAATGTTATGGCAACCTCGCCTACGCTATCGGTATTTACTGGCGAGGCACCAGTGAGAGATGACAGATGAGGATGAAATTAGGTCAGTGTTAGCCCATCCTGACGAACTTAACTAGAATTAAACACGATGGTTTCCAGGGGAAACCACGTGGATGTCGACCTGATAGGGTATATTGCTAGTAATGGGGATATTTGTTCCCATTATTAATAATCCCTTTCCCCCTCTAATCAAGAGCGATTGTAACGCGAGCGTGAGCTTGACTGCGCGTCTCGGCACGCTGAGAGAGAGCTGTAGGCTCTTGCGGCACCCTCATGAATAAAAAGGACTTTTATATTCTTATTTAAAAAATTATTAATATTTAAAGGTTATAATTAAATTACTGTTATTTTATTTCAGTTTTAGGAATAATTTTTAGGAACAAAAAATTATAATAACCTTTAAAACCGATATTTACGCGACAACAAAAAATCGTGACCTGACTTTACATTATTTATTCATAAACCTATATTTGACATGAAATGAAAAACTGGAATATTCTTAATATTCTTTTTTATACTCAAGTCGATAGAATAATGATGGCGTGGGATAACATTTTTAGTACAAACCTCTTTGATTTCACGTATTCGTATGCCGTTCACGCTTCGGTCTAATCACAATTTGGTCGATCGAATTTTATTCGCTTATACATTTAGGAACATCTGTATAAATTATGTTTACTTAGTATGTAATAAATATATGAGAGACGGTCGGTGATAGGTTCACCTCTTGTCATGTTAGATTCTAATATGCTCGGCGAACTGTGGGCACGATGAGTGTTACGTCTGCAAAACATCTCCAAAGCCTAACTGCGGTTACCAATCCACCTGCCAAGCGTGGCAACTACTTGCAATATTCCCCTTATGGGTAAGTCAGCAGTTGACAGTTAAAGGCTGAAATGATGATGATGCCAAATTTGATAGTGATTACTTAAGCTTTAAAAGCGCCAATAGGTAACATACTCACATTCACAATTTCTAATATTAGTATTTATTATTTATTATTACTACTACCTAGGGAGAGACTTTGACAAAAGTCGATTGCTTGGATACCTCTGTCCCATTCGTGTTTCTATCGTGAAGCAGTTGTGTTTGCATGGCTGTGTTTCGGTTTGAAGGGTGGGATATGGCGTGAATTTACTGGGTACAGAGGAATAACACCTGAGTCCTCAGGAATGGCAATGCATGGGGGGTATCATGGACAAAACAGTATACTCTGTTATGTACATGGTATTGCTCATGTCTATAGACGACGGTTACCACTTTCCATCAGGTGGGCCGTCAGCTTGTTTGTCATTCTAAGTTGTATAAAAAAAAATACTAACAGTGTTTCTCCACCCTCCTCCCTCTCATAGGCTAGCATTCCATATTATTCAGTTCATGCAAAAAGTAAACAAATTAATACCATGTCATACTAGACATAAGATTGAAAATGTAACAGTAAACATAATATTTGTTACACTCATGTTATAGGTATCTGTCATTTCCCTAAAATTGGCATAATTATAGCTCGCTCGCTGTTATGGTGAATGCTTTGATGGTGCGTACGAAACCGATAGCTGAATTGATTGACTTTACGCGTCTTAATATAACATGTCAAATACACAGCGCATCATGTATCTTAACATTTAATAAAAATTAAAAACATAATTTTGTTCCAATCTTGCCAATATTAATGTTGAAAAATAATTTATGCTCAAATCTAATATCACATATCTTGCACAGTGACAATTTTGAGCAAAACAATGTAAAGCTTCGTTGTCTGTTTGTGTATTGTTCGAGTCGATTGACACTAATTGTATGTAATGTAACTGGCGTAACTTGTACATTACTGGGGGGAAAGGAATTGTTAGTAATGGAGACTGAGAATTATATTGCTAGCAATATACCCAACCAGGTCGACCTCCTCGCGGTTCTCCCTGGAAACTATCATGGTTAATTCCTCATGAATTCATCATGATGGGCTAACTGGTCTGTTTTCATTCTCATCGATCACCCTTCACTGGTGCTCCGCCAGCGTATCCCGTTAGCGCAGGCGGAGTTACCATACCATTTACACCCATCAAAAAAAAACTTGTACATTACTATTCTAACGTAGCGTAGAAGTATCTCGTAGCAGGTTATTAAATGTAGCACTTCATGTTCTATAAGATTTCATTAAAATGTAATTGTTATTCGATTAGAAGGTTAAGTGAATATATTTAAAAGGAATATTTATGATGATATTAAACAACTTAGCAATTACATACAGATATAATATAGTTAAAAACGTATATAACTGGGAATATAATTTGTGTACAATTTTAGTATCAAATACTAAAAATAACAATTCAGCTCAAATTACTGACTGTGCAAACTGTTCATTGTCTGTGATATTGTTCAAAATGAATATCACGAATTGTATGTAATGTAGGTATTCGTTACATAATACTGCTCATACTAACGTAGCATGTAGGTATCTCGTAGCTGGTTGTTAAGTATTGCGCTGCATTCGCTTATTCATAAACATCATTAAAATCAAATCTCTATTTGGCTAGCATTTAATTTGAATAAATTGTTAACACTACTTGTTGAAAAATTAAAAAATCATAAAAAAAAATGTTTTAAATCCGTGCACAATTGACAGGAAAATCAGTGGGCATACATAAAAAAAATGTACAGTGGAATATAAAACAGTTAAAACGGTTGGATATGTATATTGGATAATAATTTAGGTATGCTTTTACTCCTAATATTATATAATTGCACAGTAATACTTTGCACAAAATATTAACTGTGTAAGTTACGTTGTTTATGTGTGTATTGTTTGTATCGATTGCAACGAATTGTTTGTATTGTAACTGGCGTAGCTTGTAAACCATCATATTAATGCAACACGTGAATATCTCGTAGCTGAGAACCTAATTCCGTTGCGTTACGTTCGAATACCTTCTAAGATTAGCATTCCATTAAAAAATTGTAAGAATCATTTTGCACAAAACATTAACTGTGTAAGTTACGTTGTTTGTGTGTGTGTTGTTTATGTTGGTTGCAATGAATTGTATGTATTGTAACTGATGTAGTTTGTAAACCATCATATTAATGCAACACGTGAATATCTCGTAGGTGAGAACCTAATTCTGTTGCGTTACGTTCGAATACCTTCTAAGATTAGCATTCCATTACAAAAATTGTAAGAATCATTTTGCACAAAACATTAACTGTGTAAGTTACGTTGTTTGTGTGTGTATGTTTTATGTTGGTTGCAATGAATTGTATGGGTAATTCTCATGAAATCCCGAAATTACCTATTAATAAATTAATGAAAATTGTTTGAATTAATTGATCTTCATTTTCTCTTAAATTTATATTATTCATGTAAAAATTGAAAAATATCATAAAAAAAATGAGTTTTGAACGAATTTATGAACCCTTAAAATATTTAAATGTGAGGGAATGATGACTGATAAAAAAATGTTTATATTCATTGAATATGAAATCGTATCATTTATTTTTTAAATACATTTAGAATTCTACTAGGTTATATTAACTTAAAAATTCGGAAGTAACATGTACGAAAATTTGATCCAGTCTGAAAGTAATTACCTCATAAATCATCATTCCCTCACTTTTATTCAAAATGAGGGAATGATGATATGACAAAATATATAAAAAATCTCGCAACATAACCTCTTGTTACCATCTAACTGTTTTCTCTACACTTTCTACCTCCAAAAACATACTTTACTACTTCATCAAAATTCAAATATTTTAATTACCTTGTTTATTCTACACTGTGTGAATGATTGTTTAAAATATAATCTTTACAAAATTTCATGGATATTTATTTCCAACAAGTACTCTAGTAAGCCATCATATTACCATTGCAACAAGTAGATACTACCAACTATCAAAAACTAATGATAATGTTATTCGAATACCATCATAAATATAGCATTCCATTGATAAAAAATTGTAATGATTATTTTTTGACACATGTTGAAAACATTAGAGAACTTGTGATGATTTATGTTATTTGTGTGTGTGTTAAAAAGTTGTTGTTTTACAATGAGACTAGCCATGTATTACAAACTGATGTTTTTGAAATTTTCATATTAATGCATACAATGTTTTAATCTGTAGTTTGGGACATAGTAATTCTGTTGCGTTACTATATATTTTTTATTCCTCATAAGATTAGCATTCCATTACAAAAATTGTAAGAATCATTTTGCATAAAACATTAACTGTGTAAGTTACGTTGTTTGTGTGTGTGTATTGTTTATGTTGATTGCAATGAATTGTATGTATTATAATTGGTGTAGCTTGTAAACCATCATATTATTGTAGCACGTAGACATCTCGTAGCTGAAAGCGTAGTTCCGATGCGCTACGTTCAAACACCTTCTACGATTAACATTTCATTAAATAAGTTATAAGGAGTGCTGCGGATCCAAAGTAATTATTTTGGTAATTTATAATAAGAGTTATTTTAATATCACGTTTCCATCAAACATATTGCTTGTATGGTATAGATAAGCATGGCACTACTGGTAAAACCCCCCAAGGGGGAAACTTATGTTCAGTAGTGGTGAGTTAAAGGTTGAAGGTGATATGATGATGATGATGATGATGATGGTATAGATATTTCGGAAATTGTGTCTGTCATGCTACATTTTGATAGAAATTGTTGGTTTTATTTTCAGGCTTTCAATTCAAGCATAGTTTCAGTTTTACCATTTACTAAATGAATCGGTACAAAGTACCTAGTAATTTGTAGTTGTATTTGAATTAATGATGTCTAATGTGTCTGTTTGTTGAAAATTTAAAAATATCTTTTTTTAAGAAACCTAATGTGATAGTACATTAGTCAAAAAATTTTTTGTATTATGAAAATGACAAAATTATGTAGTATTATAGTCGTAATGTTTTAAAAATGACTTTTTAATATTCATACTTATTTTAATATTATTTTAAAATTAAGGCCAAGCGATAGAAAGATTGAGTATTCTTTATTAATACTAGATATACATTTATACAAAATAAATATTAAGTATATTTATTTGGTTATTTGTATGACTTTACGGGGATTCTGACTATATAAGTATGCAAGATTCAATATTAATTAAAAAGACAAGGATTAGGTATGATCGCTTTCAGAGTACAACTGAACTATCTTCTATTTAATTGATTTCATTCACTTTTCTAAAGATAATAGGAGCCAGTTGGTAATAAAAGTCTACGATACTTCTGTAAGTATTTAAGACTAATGCTAGGGCCATATTTAACGTATTTTCAGAACCTAAGATTAACCGCTAAATGTAGTGACTTTCCGCGTTGACCCTAAATCAGCCACTGAACGTAGCAATCACATTCTGTGTCGATCTAAGATCAGCCACTAAACATAGCGGCGAGTTTCCGCGTTGACCGAAAATCAGCCACTGAATGTAGCAATCATATTCTGTATTAATCTAGAATCAGCCACTGAACGTAGCAATCACATTCTGCATAGACCTAAGATCAGTCTTTGAACGTAGTAGTGCCAAGTATGACGCATCTCATAAGTAAACATGCAATGTGTTTTTGCCCATCTTCCGTCTAAGATCAGCGCGCCGATGACCGGATAGACGCAGAGAGACGCGCGTTTTGCGGTATTACGTCGAAGTAATATAACCAGTCTTTGGTGCAGTGAAACCAAGAGTAGCAAATTGCATGCAATTTGATATATTAGAACTCCGTCGTTTATCTTCGACAACCAAGAATATGTCGAATATATCTCTTGCTTTAGGTCCTTTTACTAGATTGCTAACAATTTTAAGATCGATACTGCACATTTTTGGCTTCCATTCGGTAGTGTCATTCCACTTAAGATTATCAAATATTCGTATCTTCTAACTTATTAATTTAAATCAACTAATGAAACATAATTTATATGATTCTGTAAATCAATTACTCATCTATCACAAGTTAGTAGATACATTAACAAATCAAGATACCTTGATGTACACGTAAACCTATTGGGCCTTTATTGTGATGGTAAATATGATATTAACAGTAGTTTAACAATTAAGCTATAAATTATTTCTATATGCACAAAATATTATTTTTACTCATAAAATGAGTTTATAATTATTTATGTCGGTTTACTCACGTTGTTCGATAATAAAGCAACGTACATTGGTAGCGTCAGCAAATTTATCTATTACATACATACCTTAATTAATTGTTCAAATCAGTTCGCTAACGGTCAACAAGGATGCAGCGCGTACTTGTTTATTATTTTATTTTAGCACTAGTTTTATATAGATATAGTAAATTTTAATACAATCCAAGTTTCCTTTAAACATCATTATTACTTTAGTTTCGGTATACCCCGAACACACGTTTTAAACTTAGGGATGCTCGATTACTTTTAAACTCTATAGAAGATGTTATTCATGAGCGTGGTTCATGGATATAAATTAATTAATAAAAACTCTTATAGTTACTTGATCCAACAAACACGCAAATATAGTTTAAATACTCAAACAAATATTTCTTGAGTAATAAATAGAAAAACAAAAATATTGTAATATTTAATAAAAGAATAACAATTTCTATCTTTCAATGTATTGAACTACTGCCACTAATATATTACCCAACCCTCAGGGCGAGCCCTACCAACGCTTGGTCGATTAAACTTCCGAATTAGTGTAGACAGAACAGATGGCACCCTATCATATTTCAATATAGAATCCTGGCACTCTCACCAAACTTTACTAACTACACCTGTTTGATATACGCAGCTTCATAAAAGGGTAGTTTGAGGTCGGGGTATGTTGTTGTGTCTAAGTATATATATATATATATATATATATATATATATATATATATATATATATATATATATATATATATATATATATATATATATATATATATATATAGTGATATATTTGTCTTTCCTTTCCGTTTATTTCTGGCTGTGTATCTGTCTGCATGTTTGTTCCAACATCACGTAAAAACTACTTCAAAAAACTAGATGCAATTTACATATTTATATTACTGAAGGTTTAATTCAAAATCTGGTATATGTTTCATCTTGAAATACCATCTAGAAATAGTTTATTTTATTGAATTTTCTTACTTCTGAAATCCACGCGTACCAAGTAAGAGACAAAGAGATAAAACTATTAATTTTAATTATAAAAATTTATTAATAGATTTATAATCTGTGTTACTGTATGTTTGTTTGTATATTTAAGTACAAGAATGATGGGATGATTACTAAGTAAAGGGATGTTAATTCATGAAAAAAGCCTATCCAACAAATCCGGCTATTGTCATTCCTTCACAATAATTCCTTTACAGTAATAGCTTAGTGCGGTGCCGGCATAGAACGGGCCACTCCTTCCTTCCCGTGGGTGTCGTGAGAGACGACTAAAGGAACTAAATGGTAGAGCGATGGCCAAGCGGTCGCCAACCTACCTGCCAAGGTGCCAAGCGTAAGTTAGCTACTGGCAAAACCCTCCTTATCGGGGACTTAAAAACGATTTCTTGTTAATTTGAGTTAACAGTTTATGTGATTTGGGAATGTGATTCTTTTAATCTTTTCTTTATATCTCTTTTTATTGTTTTACCAAAATTGTACATAGTAAATTTTTTCACTTTAGTGGCATGGTTAGTCTAGGGACTGGCAACTGGTATTTTTAAAAATACTGTGTTTGATTCTAGTTTTTTTTTTATCAATATGAAGAATATACATTAAAAGTATGTATGTTATCTATTTATATTTTTGTATGTGAACTGTTATTTAGAAAAGGCAACTGAGTTCGATGCTTCTCTTTCCCATCCAAAATTCTATTCCGAACTGATTCATAAAAAAAATACTATTAAATAATGGCTTAAATAATTATCTTTTTTTTTTAATTCTATTTTAACAGTAAATATTTATTTATTTAATAATAATAGTAAAGATAGTGTCGTGTTTCAAAAAATTTAACCAGTGATGTGTCTATAAGTTACTATGTTGCTTATCTTATTACGGTTGCGTTGTTTTCTTGCGTGAATGGATAAATTTGATATAATCACAGTAGTTGTATATCCGTTTGTTTAGAATTCGTGCTTCCATTTTGGTAATATATGTAGTATATGAAAATCGATATGGTCAATTATTTCCTGTGTATGTAATGGATTAAATCGTTAAGGTTTTGTATTGAATTTATTTTCATAGAAATTCTATCATAGTGGATGTAGAATGGTAAAATGTACAAGTTACATTTATTAACGTATGGATGTTGATCTATATGATCCCGAAATAATAATCAATTTCTTTACACCAACTATTTTATTACGACCACTATATATGTTACAACTAAGACGGAAATAAATTAGAGCTCGCGTAGTACAAATATTAGCTTCAGCGACACAGGTTTTGCGTGTAATTGATTTGGATGACCACAAACGCAATATCTGCGAATTTGATGTTACAAAATATATAATAAATTATATGGTATATCGATATATCATGCAAATTATTAAATTATATTATGTATACTTAGTAATTATTATTAACTGTTTATTAATAAGAAAGCAAAAGCAACGTCACGCATAAAAAGTTTAGAGATCAGAGGGCGCCACCATAATAATAAATTCCATTTTCTTATGGAATTACCTCAGGATATATAATAATAACACTTATATTTATTGCTTCATTTTGATGATATTTCTATAACATTACCGTACAATTTGTATAAACAGATCAGAAAATTTAAATATTACAATTTTACACTACTGACGAAACATGAAATATACCATGGATGTTACATGATATCTGTGGTGCTGTACATATCTATGTACATACGGTAGTTATCACTTACCGTTAGGTGGATAGTAAGCCAGTTTGCAATTCCGAATTTCACAAAACAGAAAAACTATCTACAACACTAGCTCTCATACTACAATGATATAAATTTATTATGTTTTTATAGCAATCAATTTTTTCATTCACGTATACTCATATATTTGGAAATATGAATTTAAAACAAGTAAAAGACCAGAATCGGACACTAACTGGTCTATTGTTGAAGTACCTGCCTTATAATAATTCATATATGTACTACCTCGCAGTAACATTATTTTTATGAATATATAAACATATAATACATATAATATATATATATATATATATATATATATATATATATATATATATATATATATATATATATATATATATATATATATATATATAATAGTGTTTTTTTTAGATATTTATAAAATTATATTAATATATATTTTTAATTATTTTATTTACGTACTTATATAAGGGGTATATTTAACACAATATTATATATAAAATGTGCATTTGTTGAATAATAACTACCCTGAATCATACTGTATACTGTATGAGTATTATAATAATTTATAACAGCTTTACCCATGTATTCTTCACTTCAGAGTCGCTCAAGTAGTTTTTATATTTAAGGTTGTTTATCACGAGACATACTGCTTTCGTAATAGTTTTCAATAATTAAAATTCTCTCTTGTTTCACATTGCTAGCTACAATTAGATTTCCCTTGACGCTATGTGAGTTTCATTACATAGAGTAGCTATGTTTGGTTTTGTTCGCATTGCCATTACCTGTTAGTGTAAATAAGAATTTATCGCGTATTTATTTTACAGTAGCAATTTGCCAAGTTAAAATGTGAACTTGCGAAGACAAATCTTGATTTTCACTAGCTTTTATTTGCCAATTACTAAATACTTCTTTTAATTTAAATTTAAATCATCTTTTTTTTACAATACAGGGGGTAAAAGAGTATGCGGCTCACCTGGTGGTAAGTGACTACCGCCGACCATGATCACCCACAACACTAACGGCATTGCAGGTGTGCTGCCGGCCTTTTAAAAAGGAATATGCTCTTGTCTTGAAGGTTATGTTGTCGTATCGATTCTGTAATACTGCTGCTGGAAGTTGATTCCAAAGAATGGTTGTGCGTGGATGAAAGTGCCTTGAAAAACGCACGGTGGAGGACCGCCACTCGTCCATTCAAGTATAGTTATTTACAAGTTCTGTTAAATAGTCATTTTTTATGGTTCTACTGCTCGGTTTGGAATATTGTTCTTTGAAATATACGGATTACATACTCCTGATCACAAATACATTTCGTCATGTACACAGTAGTTAACGATACACAGTAGTTTACGATACACAGTTTATTACAAACTCGGTTAATCACAAAGGCCATATCTATTCAAAATCCATAATCATATATAATCAAATACCCATAATCGTAATTTAACCCAAAAAAAATTCGTCACAAATGATGTTCGTCATAAACGTTCTTGGTCACAAACTCGACTCGTCACAAACGCAAATCGTCTTCGATATCTGATCTCAATGTATTTGACACGCAAACTTGAATTTATCTATTCTCTGTCTGTCTGTCTGTTTGTTATATTGAAATAACCGTTTTGATATATGAATATATATACGGTACATACACCAAAATAACATTTTTTACAATTTTTGTCTGTATGTCTGTCTATTTGTTCCGGCTAATCTCAGAAATGGTGACCGATTTAGACGGGACTTTTATTAGTAGCCTAAGTTACTTCTTATTACTGAGGTAATAAGGAGTAACTTAGACTACGTTTATTTTAGAAAAATCTTTTAATTTAGAAAAATAAAATAATGTTGCAATGTCCAAGTACTGTCCAGTACTGCGCGCAGTTCACGCGTATATTACAGCTATTGTCAATAAAATATAACTTAATTTGGAATAAGTAAAAATAAAATGAAATTAAGTAGGTATTATAATAAAAAAATAACTAAAAGATTAAAGAATCTACTGTTAGACGGAACGAAGTTTCCCGAGTCAGCTAGTATTTAATATATTTATAATAATTCCAAGATACCTTATATATAATTTCTTATTTCTGAGTAAATCTCATTGCTCCCACATTTCTACGTACGTAACATACGTAGTAACAACTGCTGATTACTCCATTTCAATGTGTCCAACTTATCTCGCATCATCTACGTTACATACAATCATTTTCGTAGAAACCCCATTGATTAAAACGAACATGAGGACTTCTGATTAAAAATACTTCTCCACAGCGAGCTTCGAAACTGGACATTTTCCAAGCATTGATTAAAATCGAACCGTCTGAATGGACTAACTTTTTATGTTCATCGCATGCCGTACGACGATCGTTCATTAAAATATAAGCTAGAATTAATTTTTTACATTCAATATTTTAGGTATTTTTTCTCATGCCACTTACCTTAACGTAGAAGCTGTCGATCTACTTAATGGAAAGTAATTATTATTTGTAGCTTACCATGTGCTCCTGGCATAGAATAGGCGACCCATTCCTTTCCTGTGGGTGTCGTAAGAGGCGACTGTAGGAACTTAATGGTTGGAAAAATGGATAGCAGCGTTGCTTTTAAACCGTCAAAGCTTAACTGCCAACCCGTTTGTCAAACGTGGCAACTTCTGAAAGCCCCCCTTACGCCTATGAGCAGCAATGGACAATTAACGGCTGATATAATGGTGATGATTATTTATAAACTATGAGAATGACATTGATATTTTTTTAAATACAAGGAGCAAACGAGCACACGGCTCATCTGATGGTAAGTAACTACCGTCACCCATAACACCAAAGGCATTGCAGGTACTACCGGTGCACTGGCGGCCTTTTAAAAAGGAATATACTCTTTTCTTGAAGGTTATGATGTCGTATCGGTTCTGAAATATATATACTATATATAAATTTGACTGGTATCGCTCATGCGTTGATATTCCTAATTATCGTATTTATTATATTATATTACTTATTACTAAGTTATTATTTATTATAATTTCACTCCCATTAAATAGAAATATTGCCATGTAAAGACAGCTGTGTAGTGGCATAAACATTTTTTTTTTGTGCAATTTAGAATGGCAAATAAGCTGACGGTCCGCCTGATGGAAAGTGGTAACCGTCGCCTATAAACATAAGCAGTACTATGGACATAACAGGGTATACTGTTTCGCCCATGATACTTATCATGCGTTGCCATTCCTGAGGACTCAGGTGTTATTCCTCTGTACTCTATAAATTCACTACTATATACCATACCCTTTAAATCGCAACACAGCCAAGCAAACATAACTGCTTCACGGTAGAAACACGATGAGGGACAGAGGTTCCTAATCAAACGACTTTTGTGAAAAGTCTCCCTCTGGTGAGTTTCTGAAATATGCATTCATCCTCTAATTACATTTACACACAGAATGTTTATTATTATTAGAAGACAAAATGATTAAATTCAAAAAGATAAATTTCCATTTACTTACTACACAGATATCATGACATTTTTACGCATAATCCACACGTACCTGAAACAATTTCGAGCACTCTTCAGCGCAATCCCCTAAAAATATAGTAAAAATACACACCTCCGCAGTATAATAAAGGGCCGGACTATTTTTCTCGGGCCTTTTTACTCTATCAAACTTCACTCTACAGAGGGGTCGATAAGGTTGCTCTCCGACGGTATATTATCATGTCCTTCATACGGCTGCTCTAATGTTTTTTTATGTTTTTATTCCATTACTTTGAGGCCGCCGGTGAGTGCGCGCCGTGTCGTTAAGGTGACTTACTGCCATAGGTAATGCTTGAGTTACGTTTTATTTAAGCGTATTCTCTATTCTTTTGTAGGTGTATGAAAATGAAGGTTCAAAGTTTGTTGTCGATGGTATAGCTTTTTCTAGTGAGTAGTTCTTTTTTGTTAGAATTTCATTATGAATAAATAAATGGACTAGGATCTACCCTAGCCAATTTATACATACGAGTACATAAACATATATATATATATATATATATATATATATATATATATATATATATATATATATATATATATATATATATATATATATATATATATATATATATATATATATATATATACAACATTTTATTTACAACTAATTAAATAACTTTATTAACCGAAAGAAAATACAGTACAAAAGGCGGACTTAATGGTAGTGACATTCTCTGCTAGTCAACCTTTGTTAATCATTTAACTAAATAGAACTTGTTATTTGACAAACAATTGACAAACATACTTGGATTAAATTAAACCTATTGCTTCTAATTATCAATTTGAATCCAGCATTCACTTAACGATACAGATATCACTCATTTTTTTCATTTTCATTTAAGAGTTTCCTCTTGTCGGTGCAACTAATTCATGCATCTTCCTCCAGCCAGCTCTACCCTTACCCTTTATCTCCCTATACGACATGACGCCTAGTGTTTCCTTTATCTATCCCATGTAGTTAATCCTCGGTCTTCCTCTTCCTCTTTTGCCCTCTATCTTTCCTTCTATTATGCTAGATATCACTAATGTGCCTTATTTGTAATCACAATAAATATAAGGCTTATTTGTGTAAAAAATGGTTAATCGATCGATATCGATAAAAGTAATTAACACCAAATTATATCAAACTTTACGATACGCGACATCTCATTTTCCTCGCGTATATAAACAACAATTTCCGATTAACAAACGGCGGATTCCGCTCGCGAATGCAATAATTTTAGTTGCAAAATTGTTTGGAACTAATTAAATTATGGGGTCCCCATAAATAACAAACTAATCCCAGCTAGGCGGCGACTGTTAATTAAACAAATTAGTTGAGAGTTGGTTGTAAAATCTCGCGACAGATTCCAACTGAAGAGTGCGGGCCCAACGTACGTGAGCAATTTACTAATGCACAGACGTCGGCGTGCCTATTGCAAAGGGGGACTGAATTTGAGGTTTATCACACGGTAGTTCGAGAGCAGCGGGTGTAAAATTTGTGAGGGTATCCATAAAGGCTTCAAAGATAGGCAGAAATATAAATTACTTTTTTAGATTAACTTTAATAGGTTAATTTTTGATACTTCGAGTTACATTATTTTAAATTTCTAAGTATATATAACTCGATAAATATTTATAAAAAAAAATAGTTACCTATGTTACTGATAGATAGATAGATAGATAATTTTTTTACATTACTTACAGCACACAAATTACAATAAAAAAAAATATACACATAATACACAGCAAAAGAGATAAAATAATGAAAATAAAAAAGCACAAATAAAAAAAAATAAAAAACAAAATATATAAACCGACAGTCTCCTTTTTTTCCTTTCCTTCATACTGTTAATGATGTAGCTTTCTATAAGTGAAAGAATTTTTTAATTTGGTGCAGTAGTTTTTGAGTTTATTCATTTCAAGCAAACAAACAAAAATATACGCTGTCTCTGACACAAACACATACTTGGAATGAACGACAGTCAGTAACGCGATAACTGTGAGTGATAATATTATCGTTGCTGTATGCGTTGTGAGACAAAGCCAGAAGGAGACTTTGTACAAAAGTCGATTGCTTGGGTACCTCTGTCCCATTCGTGTTTCAACCGTAAAGCAGTTGTGTTTGCATGGCTGTGTTTTGGTTTGAAGGGTGGGATATGGCGTGAATTTACTGGGCACGGAGGAATAACACCAGAGTCCTCAGGAATGGCAACGCATGGGTGAAACAGTATACTCTGTTATGTCCATGGTACTGCTCATGTCTATAGACGACTGTTACCACTTTCCATCAGGTGGGCCGTCAGCTTGTTTGCCATTCTAAGTTGAATAAGAAAAAAAAAGTCAACGTATGGGGGTAGGTAGTAAAATTGTTCTTGTAATGGACAATAATGGAATTATAAACTCCGTACATATAAGCAGCTTACTTTATATAGATAGACATAAATTATATAAATGCTCATTTTAATTTTAAAACAAAACTTATAAATTAGTTTTGATAAAATTTGTATAGACTAATATATGCTCTCAAATAACATACTTAAGTTTTAGTTTAGAACTGATGGAGTTAAGAGGTAACAAACATAAAGAATATACAAACAAATTGAGATCCTCTTTATTTTTGAAGTTGGTTGAAAACAGATAATTTTTTTTATCCATGCATGCGTAAACCGGATTACCAATATTATAACCGGATACAAATGTAACTGAAACAATCGCGAAAATTCAATTTAAAAAAGAAAATTAATCAGTCAAATGCCAAACTAGTTGACAAAATTTTTATATGTTTTGGAAACTCGATGGCTCGAATCTAATCTAAGATAGCCGGGCACTGGAGAGGGGTAATAGTTGAAGATGAAATCAGGTCAATTGGACGATCGTGACGAATTCTACAAGAATTAACTGCGAACGTTTCCAGAGGGAATCACGTGAAGGTTGGTCTAACAGGAGCAATGGCGGATGAAGTCTTCATTACAAATAAACCCTTTCTTCCGAGAATAACGGATTGAACAGTCTGCCTTCACATATATTGCATCTGCCGAGTAGGTATTGTCGTATATAGACATTGTCCTACTTGAATCGCTTTTACTCGAGTGATTCCCATTGTTTAATAGCTAAAAAATATAAAATGGTATTTTGTAGCACGATATTCGATTGTTAGATTACTGGAAAATA
Source organism: Galleria mellonella (assembly GCF_026898425.1). Classification (NCBI taxonomy): domain Eukaryota; kingdom Metazoa; phylum Arthropoda; class Insecta; order Lepidoptera; family Pyralidae; genus Galleria; species Galleria mellonella. The sequence goes on from NW_026442133.1 coordinate 586,855, forward strand.
CTAATTACTAGGAGCTAGTAATTATAGCTTAGTTGGACAATACTTCACTATAGCTTATAGATTCCAAGATCAAATCCTAACCTCCAAATCATGTTCGAGTCATTTAAAACATGATAATCTCTATCTACCCATTAATCAATTTGAATATCTCTGACTATAAGGCGAACATTTGTACTTTATAATAAGTATAAGATATGTAAAGCTAATGTTCTAGCATATACATATCTAAAAATTATATATCTAAAAATAATTATCATTTAAAAAACACGAAAATAAATTAATTTTTATCTCAGAAACTAAACAGCAGGTTCACTTTCACGTACATTAAGTACACGAAATATTAAAAATTAATAATCGCTATATCTTATAACTCAAACCACACCCGATATGTTAGCACAACGCTCAGCGTATGCTCTCTCTCGCATCGTATTTGCAGCTTTCATTACTGATATTAAAAAAAAAAGAAAAGAATCTGCATATCAGCTCTAGTAATTAAGAAAACTATTAGATGTAACCAGATATGTATTATGTGTTCATCAGGAAAAAGAAATGAAAGAGATCGCTGTTTAGCGATAAGGCCGCCTGTTGTTGCCTCTTTACCTTAGTTTTCTATTATACCACACTATCTTGAGCGAACACAGAACTCCGTGGTCTATGAATGAGATCAACTGAAAAGAGAATGTTCTTCTCTCAACGGTTGGCCTCACTATGTTTGCTAAATGCTTTTTCATTCTACATTTGAAGCATCAAAGTTTACGGCACGATTATTTCTTGTAATGCTGGTATTTTTTGTATATATCTTTATTTAATTGTAACTTTCTTTAAGGAGGAAAATAAAGTATTTTTAATCATCGATTTCTTCAAAAAATTTGTAGAGTTCTGCAACGATTCATTGCTGACCATACTATATAAATGTAACTTTTATAAACAACCAGTGGATAAGAAAAAAATTTCCAGTGGTGTCACGTTATAAATAAACGCAGATAAAAGCGACCTCTTACAAGGTAGAAGAACAAATACAAACAATTGCAAAGATTTGTTAAATAATTTAGAATCTTGTCGTTATCTATTTTATTTTTTTTTACATCTATTTAACAAGTTATAATAATACGTCATAGAATACAGAGAGGTATTCAAGTCTTCACTTTACGGCGTCTCCGTGGCGCAGTGTTGGATACGTTGCTTTGCATTAATGAGGTCTTGGTTCGAATCCCAATTCTGCCTATTTAGAGAAACAAGTTTTCAGAATTGTCTCTCGTTTGGTTATCGAGCTTGTGCCCCAGATGTTCGTTGTTGACTCGTTTATCATATTGTTATTATTATTATATAATTGGTGTATTTGGGTGGTACTTAGTCTTTTATTTTTGACAATATCTTTAAATATAATATTCAAATTAGATTTTTCGTGACGAGTCCCAAAAATTATACCAAAAAGGATATTATACAAATCAATCACGCATAATCCCGGTCGTGAATTCTAATGAACATAATTGACATTTCCTAATTACGTCTCTGAGCTGTGATATCGGATAACGCTTGACTGCGGTCCGGGGGTCCCGTGGTCTAATACCGGTTTAAACCTCTGAATATTTCAAATAAATTTTTGGGTCATTTAAAAATGATTGTCACTTATTTCATAAGGTAAGCCACGTCAGAGACTTTCGTGTACGCTTTGAGCATGACAACGTATGAATGGTATCACGGGCGTCACAGTATATTCTGTTTATCTCTATGGGTGACATGACGTGAGCTTTTTTATGTAACTTAGAATAGCAAACAAATCATTTGTTTTTTAAGTTGTATGTAAAAATTACGAAGGTGATATAAACTATCATCAACAGAGGGCGCCATTTATATATCAGTAGCAGTAATGTCTTGACAAGTCTAGTGTTTTCTATATAATCTACTCTTGATAGAGCTTAATATATCTCCTTTTTTGTCTTACTGCTAACTTCCAGTACACTTGTTAAGGTGTACTCAATACAATGGAGTACAATGCAGTCTCGAGCCGATGAAATTTATTTCACGAAGATTTTAAACCTATATTGTTTCTGTTCGATAATTTCCGATACAAAGTTTCAATATATATACATTTTTTTATACAACTTAGAATGGCAAACAAGCTGACGGCCCACCTGATATAAAGTGGCAACAGTCGCCTATAGACATGAGCAGTACAATGGACATAACAGAGTATACTGTTTCGCCCATGATACCCCCCATGCGTTGCCACTTCTGAGGACTCAGGTGTTATTCCTCTGTACATATATGTAATATAATATAAATTGGACTCTATTTTCCCCACTGAGCCTTTTATTTGGACCATTGTGTATATGACAAAGTAGCCATGGTTAGCACAGCTAGCCCAGAAACACAAAAGCCTCCTGGGATCTTCATAGGCCTCATAGAGCGACCTCACTGTATCGAGGATTTCTAAATGTTGAGGAGCCACAGCTTCACATTCCAAGATTAACTAAAAAGCAGTTTCTTTGACGTCAAAACTGCCTTGATATAGAAGGTTGTCTATGGCTCCTATTATGTATAAATGTTTGTTTAATGGGCAATGGACAAAGTCGCGCGCATAACCAGTCGTAATAATTATGAAAAGAAACTGAAACTATTCCAACTACATTTATAAAGTTTAAATGAAATCACTAGCTATTATTACAACAGGTGCATAGACGGTAATGCATTTTTGATTATACTTCTTTTTTGTTTTATGATTAAACTTTAATACACTGAAGGCACTTTATACGTTTAAATAGGAGTACCTAAAACTTAATGAGATTCATTTTGAACTAAGTAAAAACTGTTCTAACTTAAAATTTTATCAGAAAATTTTCAAGTTGGTAATCAAATATAAATCAATTTTAAGTCACAGAATAAATAAATCGTTTCTTCGGTCGCGTAATGACCCACAGTCAATAGACCGTTTAGTTTTATTAAAAAAAAATTCAAAGTAATAAAGTTTCAGAAAGTTCGGAAATTTTAATTAAATTCTAAAGTTATGAAACATTACGTCCATTACTATTCAAGGAGCTGTCATTAACCTATCACATGTCGTTTTGTGCACTCACGTAGTATTAACGTATATATGAAAACTTATTTTGAGTTTTCCTTATCTCGCAATTTCATCTCTAATTTTATGCCTCTAATTAGTTTATCAAGTACGCACTGAGGATGAAAAGGTGTGGACAAAAAAAAAAAGATTCTTCAAGTACTAAGAACAAAAAAAAAAAAAAAGAAAAAATCTTAAAATTGGAAACATATTCATATTTGTGGTTAAAAATATGTAATTTGGATTTCACATCAAGCTTTATTGCGATAGGTTTCATAATTACATTCATTTTAATATTAAATATGGCTACCCATTCATACGCTAGCGTGGCTACCTTACAGCCATTAATTAAAAAATATATTTGCACAATACAGCGCAAAATACCATCAATTATTTGAAACCCGATACGTCATTCGTCATTTATTACGCTATTTGACTGAAAATGTATTTTCATCAGCGCACTGGTAAATGTTATTTATATTTTTTTAATATTTGATATAATATTTTTATAGCGCAATTTGGAATGGTAATCAAGCTGTCATCTACTTTTTTATGTCATACTAGTTTCTAACAGCGACTTCGTACGAGAGATTGAAGTGAAAAATAGTTTACCCTTTTCCTTTATAAATGATAATAATAATATAAGAATATATTTATTTATGTTTCCTCACAAATAACTTAGATTCACACATGTGATATTTAGGATAAAATAAGATTAAATTAATACGGATCTCTGCTGTGAGCAGCTGGTATCTGAAATAGATTAAAACCTGTAATATAGACCACCAGGCCTTCAACAGATATGTGTTTAAATAACAATTAAACAAAATACATTGCACTGCATTTACACAAAAAAAAAATATGAAAAAAAAAATAATTTATGGTAGAAGATAAAAAAACAATAATTAACAAACTTAATCAATCACATTTATAATATTATTAGATGTAGAAGCATATTCATATAATATTGATACATAATTGACGATTCTTATCACCTTTATCTTTTTGATTTAAACGCATCGATATTACAACCTTCTGCATAATTCATGCTCTCCTGTTCATCAACTTCATTACTGAAGGTCATTTGTTTGAAAGGTGTTTGTTGCCTCTCTTATGATATTCCTCCATTTGTCATGGTCTTCAGCATCTCGCAGGAAAACTGCAATCCATAGTCCCATAATGTCGGCGATTACTTGGTCCGACCATCGACTAGGTGATCGTCCGCGTGGTCATTTCCCCTCTATCTTGCCTCCAACCATTAGCTTATCCAGATTGTCGGACTGTTGACGAGCAATATGACTGAAGTACCCGAAAATCCTCCAATAGCAGACTGTCGAGAGAGCCTATAATTCATGCAACAAGGCGGAAATATTAAATGTAAAAAATATTAAAATTATAATTAATTATCTATTATGTATCATGTGGTCCCGGTATAGAATAGGCTACCTCCTTTTCCCATAGGCATCGTAAGAGGCGGCTAAGAGAACTTAATGGTCGAGATATGGGCAGCAGCGTCTCTCTTTAAACATCATCAAAGCCTAACTGCGGTGGTCAACTCGCCTGTCAAGCGTGGTAACTACTGGTAAAAGTCCCCAATAGATGGAGACCCATGTTCAAGAGTAAACAGTTAATGACTGATATGCTATAATATATATAGAACGAAATCATTAGCTACATTTTAAGGATTTCTACTAGATAAACCTGAATATTTCCACCAAAGAAATGAAAAACAATAAAAAAACAAGTCTCTATCAGCCTTGTGGTCCTCACATAGAATAGGCCATCCCTTCCTTTTCCGTGGGTGTCATAAAAGTCGATAAAGGGGCGGCGAGGGATGAGCAGCAGCGTTTCTCTTAAAACATCTCTAAAGCTTGACTGCGGTTACCAATCCGCCTGCCAAGCGTAACAACTACTGGCAAAACTCCCCAAAGGGATGTTTATGTCCAGCAGTGGATAGTTTAGGGCTAACATGATGAAGTCTTCCATACTATTGGTATATGCTTTATACTTATATTATCTGTGCCCATACTAACACGAAACATCCAGCTGTTAAGTTAGTATAGGAGGTTCAATTTTGTTTTTAATTTTTCAATTTTTGGTTTACGTAATTTCTCTCCTAATACTCTACAGATAGGTATATTCTTATTGTACTGCTAACAACTTCAATTACTATAGAAGCATACGTAGACAAAGCACAAAGTACCTTGATTTAAACCGTTGCGTACATAATTGAAAATTGTCCCAGGCCAGGTCACCTCGTCCTAACTAGACTGGAATGGAGGATTTAATAACAGATAACAGTAAACGGCCCCCGGTTGATGGCTTAACAGGAGATTTAGTTAACGCCTAACCTTTAAACTGAGCTTATAAAATACATTGAAAACAATAAACTAGAAACGTCAATGGAAATTTAAAGAAATATATGTATTGCATTTTATTGCACTTGAACAAAAGATACAGCGATTAGTTTTAACATTATTTATTATGCATTATTTATTTATTTTGTATACATTATTTCATGAGAGGGAGATATTATAAAAAGTCGTCTTGTTGTACCTCTGCTTCATTTGTGTTTCGGTCATGGAGCTGTTATATTTGCATGACTATGTTTCAGTTTGAAGGGTGGGATATGGCATTGAAATTACAGCGTACAGAGGCATAACACCATAATCCTCAGGATTGGCAACGCACGTTACCATGGGTGACAATTGTGTTATATACATGGTACTTTATTCATGTCTATTTTTTTATACCATTGAAGAAAACAATTATTGACCTGATATTTAATTGGATCATAAAAATCGTTTGGCAAACAACCGATATATAAAAAATGTCGTAAATATAAATAAAGTAAGCCAATATTCTTCTCACAAAGTTATATTTTGTAAACTATTTTGGCATGAAATTTTTCCGAAATTATTCATCTAACAATTAAAAATGACATTATTTTAGCAATTTATTGAAAACATTTTTTTATTTAAATTAAATTCAAACAAGCTGAAGAATCTTTGGATAAATAACAGTCGAAACTATAATAAATAAATATAAATTAAAGATAACTAGAACTTAATGATATTTGAATAACTCATTTTTGCAGTAAAATATTACAATAAAAAAAAAAAAACATAAATAGAAAAAATGACGATTAGACGTTTACCAATTTATTGATTGCTGAGTCAGAAAACAAACAATCGACGAAGCCGCGACTGATGGATAGTAGCATTTAATGTCGCAAATAGACATAAACAAATATAAATTAATATATATCGCCTATAAATTATTACATAAATATTAGTGAAACATTACAATAATTAAAAATAAATAAAAAAAATATTAAGACTAGCTTTATCCCACGCCTTGTCCCTCGTGAAATAATACGGAAAATATTCTGTGTCAATATATAATCTACAAGTGTTTAATTTAAATTCAAATTTGTCTTATAATTTTTGGATGAAAGAGTTGTCACTCAAACAGCCATTCATCCATCCATTCATCTTCTCAAACTTTCGCATTTATATTATTAACAGGATAATATCTCTATCAGAATCTAATATAGTACTTTTACAATGTGTTTATGAGACTGAACGACATTACTCCAATATCTAATAAAACATTTATGGTCGTTCCAAAATGCTGTATATCAATGAGGAAACAATTTTAATAGCTTCAAGCGAGGTGTCACCTAACAAGTATGCTGGCTTAATGGTGAAAATATTCATGCACATTATTTTGTTTAAACCTAAAGAGGGTCTTCTTGTTTGTTTTCGTGCTTTGATATATTTTGATCAAGCTTTTATATTTGAATTTATATTAGTTAGTATAAAAAATAAAATTTATAATTAATATAAATATTTTTCTTAATATTTAATCAATATCCAAAATTCAGGAGTACATTTGAGAGATCTGCTATTTGTCTATGGCGTAGTAATGTTATTATAGTGTAGACAGAAATATAGAAGTAAATACACAAATTAAAAAAAAAAATTACATAGTGCACAAAATATAATAAGACAGAAGATATAACACGTTAAAAGAAACAAACAACCAAGTAGCAAACATATATAGGAGTATAATGAAGTTGTAATAGTGATCATTTTAATACAAAACATCCAGAAACGATTTTTTTTAAACTAGTCTAATCATTAATTAATTTTAGTTTGCTAATTTATCAATTCAATACCTATACATGCCATAAGATATTGGAAAGTTTTTAAAAAATTAGGCACAAGTCTTTTTATCCAGTAAGAGAACGATACTTTCTTATCACCTTCAAGAAGAAAAGGAGAAGAGAAAACACAAAAAATTAATTGTATTTTTATATACACATACTAAGAACCCACCTCTATCTACGTACGATATATTATATTGATGTATCTGTTAAGGTTTAGTAAACGTAAGCCATGAACATCCATTAGGCTTGACTACAAATCATTGAATAGTATCTCCCTAACCAAATGCGTAATTAGAATGTATTGTATATATGAAAGTTCCGTTAAAAATATTAAGGTATTAAAACTCTTAATAAAATTCGTTGCTATGTTTAGAAGAATTAGTAGAAGAAATAAATAATTAAGATTGTATCACAAAAAATACCGACTTCAGTTGTATTTATTTTGATTTAAAAACTAAAATACTGATCCGATTTTGATATAATTCCTAATAAAGCCAGTCTGTATGTATACCCTTTAAGTTAAAAAATATTTTTCCAAATGAGTCTACAACTGACGGAGTTATAACAAACATAACAAAATATACAACCTGTTTAGGAACCTATTTCTTTTTGAATTCTGTTAAGAAAATTACTTCATTAGAAAGATAGTGAATCGATTTTAATGTTTATAGATTTTTTATTTGAAATAATTTCTATTTAAAGATAAATTTACATAGAATTTATATTAAGTCGGTAGGTATTGATTGTGTAAACGTTTGTCCAACATTTAACTAATACCTAAACGTCAACTCCTAATCTATGTTAAGATGTTAAGATAGGCCCTGGGTATACGGAACACAACAGCTATCTATGTATTTAGGGTAATATTAAGATACATAGTTGTTGACAAGCCTCGCGCAAGTAAAGTTGGTTTCAAGGGCGTCTGTTATATACTCGACAAGATGTACTATGACGATAAGTTTAAGCTAATTTCTTATCACTTCTTAGGAGAAACTTTGAATAATCTTCATTTTAAGTATATTTCGGGATAGGTGAAGAGATAAGATCAGAAATTTAAGATCTATTATTTATTTATTTATTCATTATTACAAATATGTGTACATGGCGGACTTAATGCTAAAAGCATTCTCTCCCAGTCAACCATAGGTAAGTGTCAGAATACTCGAATGCGGTACTACTAATTATTAATATACATACATACTAAAATTACATATATAAACGAATAAATATATATGAATAACAAATATACTTACACATATATGATATATACTATATTATACACGAAATTGAGAATAATATAAAGCACTTACTGTTTGGATAAAGATAAAAAGTGAGCGTGAATGCTTTTTTTTTAAAGACGGTTTAGTTGGTAGTCTCAGTCGCAGGAAGTGCGTTCCAGAGTTGTGAAGAATGTAGGAGATAAGAGTTTGAAGCGTAACCAGTATGGTGAGAGGGGAAAGATAATTGGAACGAAGGTTACGTTCGTGAGTTTCAAAAAGATAGTGGAATTTACTCCTTAAGTAGTTATTATTATTTCTATTTGAGTTAAATCTTATTAATATTGTTCCTTTTAATTATGTGTTTTTTTTTAATATATGTTATTGTACTAGTACTTTCCTGGATGAGCGTATTGAGAGACTGTAAAGCTCATTCAGTTGATGAAATAAAAAAATAATAAAATATATTTATTATATACACTACCTAATTTCATAAATGTTATTTTATTCTGTTCTGCTACATAAGGACTCCAAACAGTTAGTATGGGAAAAAGGAAAGTGGGACTTTTATGTTTTTCCGAGTATTTTCTTTTTAATTTTTCACTGAAAAAAAAAACTATTTAAATTTCAACGAATATTTGAAAATGAAACAAATTATTGAAATTAGTGCAGCTGTTCTGAAGTTTTGCGTTTAGCAACATATTCAGCGGTTATTTTTATTTATATAGATAAATATGATTGTAGATTCCCATAGGGTCCCAACCTATGTCGGCAATAGGCCACACCATCCTTTTCTATGGGTGTCTTAAGAGGCGACAAAGGGCAGACAAATGGGCAGCAGCGTCCCTCTTTTTAAAAGCCTAACTGCGGTTACCATACCGTCTGTCAAGCGTGGCAACCACTGGCAAAACTACCCCAGTGGGAAGCTTATGTTCAACAGTGGACAGATAAAAGCTGATATGATGATGATGATGATGATTGTAGAGATAATGAATATTTGTCACTAAATCGCGGATAAAATCTTTATTTGTTTGTACGGGGTCGCTACTCTGATCTAGCAGTTATTGGTAAAAAGTTATATCAACAGCAGATTACAGTTATTAAACATTTTGTTCAACAAAAAAACAACTAAAGTTTTGATGCGAATACGTTAAAATTTCTACGGAATTAATCTGAAAATATATCGTTTCAAGTAAACAAAGAATTTTCCAAATCTGTTTTATGAATGATAGAATTATGACGTAACAGACAAAAAAAAACACAAACAATATTAAAACCTCTTTTTTGGTGCATAATAATAAATAATTTTTATTTAAGTAAACTTAGTAATAAGCATTTTTAATAGTAATTTTTTTATCTATCTTTTTTTTCTTTAAACTATCACCCAGTTCGGAATGCAACTTCAGCTGAAAAGAACGGGCAAAGAACTTTTATTAGAACAAAGTTGTTGCTTTATTCTAATAAAAGTTAAGTTTACAACAAAATAAAAATTATGAGCTGGTAAAATGATTATCAAAAAACACTATCGATAAAAAGAAAAATAAATAAATAAAAAGTTACTAAGCACACAATCAATCACAGTATTCTCGAACAGATTAATCCCTATTAGAAGCAAGCATTTAATTAGTACTCACTAATTAAATGCCTTTCGCAAAATTTCAACGAGTAAATTATGTTTTATTTATGAATATTATTTAATAATATATTTTTAATGTGACGCATGACTTTGAAACTTTCTTTAATAACAATAAATCTATGCTTCTCGACTTCCAATTACTAAGTCTAAATAATATTGTCTAGAAACTTTTGGAGTACTTTGTTGTTTTAAAAAAAATCATAATTGTGATCTACGACTTCTTGAGTGTTATAAAATTTACTGAAATACAATTTACAATGAGCTTTTTAATTTTTATCAATTCCCTGGCATCATAAATTGAATTCCACAAAAAAAAAACCGACTTCATATGTGGTAAAACCAGTTATTTTGATTAAAAACTAAACTACTTATCTGATTTTGATAAAATTGATAAAATCTATGTAACTAATGTATAAGCATAATTTTTCAGATGAATAAAGAATTTTCCAAAGCGGTTTACAACTGATGGAGTTATGAGGCAACAAACATAAAAGAAATAAAACCCAATTAAGAACCTACATTTTCAAAATAAAAAAATATAAAAAATATAGACGTGTTCATAGAAGTGTTTATTTTTTGTGCAGCTCCAAATTAAAAAAGAAATAATGAGAATAAGAAGCTATGATAGAATAGATATAAACAAACAAAATTTTTTTTTTGATGGGTGAAAATGGTATGGTAACCCCACCTGTGCTAACGGTATACGCTTGCGGAACACCGGTGAAGGGTGATAGATGAGAATGAAAACAGGTCAGTTAGCCCATCATGATGAATTCATCAGGAATTAACCATGATAGTTTCCAGAGAGAACTGCGTGGAGGTCGACCTGGTTGGGTATATTGCTAGCAATGCGATTCTCAGTCTCCATTAAACAAATCTTATTAATATTATAAAATCGAAAATTTGTAACGATGGAAGGATGTTTGTTATTGTTTAACGCAGAAACTATGTAGAACGGACTTGAACTAGAATGACAATGGTACACGGGTACGATATATCCTAACATAACACATAGAACACTTTATATACTGATTCACGTGAGCAATTCCGTGGGATACAGCTAGTATAAATAATAAATATGAAACTACAACTCTGATTGACTCCTCGCGTTCCAATATAAGGGTTCTGTAATTCTATCACCCCTACCATTACATGGTCGTATCTAGACAGCGAAGCCTTTAACTGTCTCGGTCCCTAACGAGACGCAACCCTATTCATTTTCTTGTTAGACGAGTACTGATTCGTATTCATTTTAGACATGATAATAATACAACTGAAGCCCTGTATGTATGATTGGAACAAAGAAATCAAGGGATCATTTTATCTCCTTTGAAAATATGTGTAGGTAGATATTAGCATACTACACTTAGTTGTATCTTGTTTCATTTATATTTATTCATATAAATTTTGTTCCAAAATTTATATATCTATTTATTTATTTATTTATATTTACTAACTAAAGGAGCTTGACAGTTTCCCAACTTTGCTCCTTTAGCAATATATCTCTCACTGGTAAACCCGCTAGCATATATATATATATATATATATATATATATATATATATATATATATATATATATATATATATATATATATATATATATATATATATATATATATATATATATATGTTAACAATGTTAGCAAAGGACTAGAGGTTAGAACTTATCTCTACAAGAGATTTCTTCCAGTCAAACTAACACAGTGGCATAGGAAGTAGTGAGTGGACAGTAGTAGTGCTAAACAGAAGTTATCATTGCATTTTCACGCATGAAATATAAACTAATGGTAATTACAAAACTAACTAGTAGTCGATCTACTAATCTGAAGTTTCTCTAAAGGTTAAGATCTTACGACATATTGCTTCCGAGCTGGTGACACTATCACTTCCAAGCCGATGTTGCAAGCGGATATTGAGAAAATATTAAAAGCCAAGGCACCGGGTTTATTGACTGTCTCCGTACTGTACTTAGGCTTCCTAATCAAGCCAGGTAATACAGCCGGCCGCTCCGCTGATTGGATATCGACCGTCTGCCCGTTAGTTCTGCTGTTGACGCTCACTTTTCACAGAGTGTTGGATTCACAGGAGAGAGTAATTCTATTATAAATTTATAATACAGCCCAGAGAAACATGATGTTTACTTCGATGTTAGAACAAAGCTGAACTAGGCAGAATTTCTAAGTATTTTGGAGTGACGGTTGCTGTCTGCTCTAATTACAGGCATATACGGGTATGTTATAAAAAGGAATGCTTATGTTTTGTACAATTATAGTAATATTATATTACAGTTTTAATGCAAACAAGCTAATGCCTCACTTAGTGGAAGATGGTAAATCATTTTACATTAGGGTTATTAGCTTGTTTGCCCTTCTAAATTGCATAAAAAAAGTATGAAAAGAAATATATCAATTAAGAATGGAATATTAATTATTCTCACGTCGTTTAAAACACATAAAAATAAATATTAACTGCTTTTATATGGCAGTAAACTCGAAACATTGCACGTAAAGGCATATGTGGAATATGAACTGAGACTTTGCCAAGCGTGAACACAGAACTACAGTGTAACGCAGTCATAGACACATTGTTAATATCGTTCTATCTCCAGATGCAAGGAGAATCGTTTATACATATGTCACCCAATGGTAGTAATTTAAAGCTGGTAACTGACCTGTATTAACTGAATGTAGTGTAAGGCTAGGGCCACATTCAGTAGACCTTATGAACCTAACTGTTGCAAGAAGATTTCGTCGTGGATTTAATGTCATCTGCTGAGCCTTATAATGTTAGTTTAAAATATAATTTCTAGAAGTGATAACTATTTATTAACTAATCTGTATTAATTAAATGTAACGTAAGGCTAGGCTTCAGTGGACGTTGGATATGGAGCTTTAAATGAAGATTGGACAAAGTAGATTTGGAGTATATACTTTTTTTTTTTATACAACTTAGAATGGCAAACAAGTTAATGACCCATCTGATGGAAAGTGGTAACCGTCGCCTATAGACAAGAGCAGTGCCATGGACATAACAGAGTATACTGTTTCGCCCATGATACCACCGATGCGTTGCCATTCCTGAGGACTCAGGTGTTATTCCTCCGTACCCAGTAAATTCACGCCATATCCCGGATATGGCGTGAAAAACCAAAACACAGCCATGCAAACACAACTGCTGTACGGTTGAAATACGAATGGGACAGAGGTACCCAAGCAATCGACTTTTGTACAAAGTCTCCCTCTGGTATATAGGCATATTATTGCTGAATTGTATAATAATACCATTTATTTCTATCCAAATCAACAATATTATGCCTCTATAAACTCATACAATTTATAAAATTAGCAGTGTTAATTCATCTAACCAAATTTCTGCCCAGCTACGGATCTGTTTTCTGTCCGCCAGTCTGACTAGTAAAATTAACTATTTGAATTGAACATTCAGGCTTAATAAACCTTAAATCAAGGGTCTCGCGCGTCGCGAGTCAATGTGAATCAATATCTTAGTTACTGTGTACTAAATATTGTATGAGAAATTAAATAAATAACTTTTGTGTGTGTGTGTGGATTTTTTAAATTAAACAAGTGCCTCAGGCTAAGAGTAATTATCCACTAGAAAAACATTAACCTTCCTTTTTAGGTAGTCGAGTAAAAGTAATCTTCATATTAGTTAAGTATATCAATATTCAGATTCTTGATTTACAACATGGTTATATTAGATTGTTTATTATTCAGTTGTGTATATATATATATATATATATATATATATATATATATATATATATATATATATATATATATATATATATATATATATATATATATATATATATATATATATATATATAAACTATATACATATATATAGCTACATGTTTCACCAATATACTGGTACGCAAAATTTATTAAAATAGTATAATCTTGATATAGATACACCTATATTATATATATACCTCATTTTATCTATACTTATAATAAATCTGTAGAGAGGTCAATTCTATACATGAAATATATTTCCAAAATAACTATTAGGGGATGATTAGTGATCGATACTGATGCCAAAAATGTAATCAGTAAAATTTTTGTCTGTCTCTTTGTATGTTCGTTATAGAAACAAAAACTACTCGACGGATTTTAACGAAACTTAGTACAATTATTCTTCATACTCCCGAGCAGGTTATAGTATACTTTTCATCACGCTACAATCAATAGGAGCAGAGCAGTGAAGGGAAATATTGAGAAAATGGGAAAAGTTACTCGATTTTTAAGCTTCCGTCGCGTGTGCAGCCTTAATGGCCACTTTCTAAAATGTAAAAATGTCCACCCGTGCGATGCTGGACGTGTGTAATCGTCATGTATGTCCCGGCATAGAATAAACTACCCTTTCCTTTTCCGTTAGTTTTTATAACATTAAGAGCCAAATGAGCATGCGGCTCGCCTGATGATAAGTGACTACGGATGCCCATGATCACCCACAACACCAGAGGCATTGCAGATGTACTGCAGGACTTTTAAAAAAAGACATACTCTATTCTTGAAGGTTATGATGGCGTATCGGTTCGAAAATACTGCTGCTGGAACTTGATTGAAAAGAGTGGTTATGCGTGAAAGAAAGTACCTTGAAAAACGCACGACGGATGACCGCCATTCGTCTGGCGGATGACCGCCACTCTTCTAGATGGTTCGGATGAAAATTTAGTGGGTATCGTAAGAGTTAACTAAGGGAACTTATGGTCGAGAGATAGGCAACAGCGTCCCTCTTAAAACATCTATAGAAGCCTAACTGCGCCTGCCAACCCGCCTGCCAAGCGTGGCAACTACTGGAAAGACTTCCCTTATAGGGAAAGCTTACATTCAGCAGTGTATACTAAATGGCTGAAGCAATAATAATAAGTGTGTAATAATTTTTGTCACATAAGCTTCAAACCATATAAACCATGTAGGTCCATATGGTTTGAAACATATGTTTCTCAGCTATTACAGTACATAATACATTTGTTACTCCCGCGAATCATATTTCCGACAATATCATTTCGTGAGTCGACGTACCATGAAATACGTCTTGAGTGACTCGGCACAAGATGCCGCCACTAAAACCGGGAGGCCGGTAGCACACTGAGATGTGCAGACGCTTAAATATGTTTCTGTTGCTATAAAATAATATTTATGTACGTGTAAAATAAATGTGAAAATGTATTTATTAATTAATTAATCATTTATTTTGTGAGTAATAGGTACATACATATGATGTTGTGGTAAAAATACAATGTGGCTTATTATCAACCTTAAAGGCATACAAAATATTAAAAAGTTCAAACTAAAACTTTTCCTCAAAACATGAAAGAGCACCAGAAAATCGAAAACTTATCCCATAGAATCCTTAACAAATCTGCCACAGATTTATAAACAAAATATGTATTTATAAGCATTTATGTTACTTATTTATGAATAGTTCGTGAGTGGCGACCTCGTACAGGTAAATTCAGTGTAGGATGACCATCCACTAGATGGAGTGACGACCTCAAATGCATTACAAGGAGTCAATGGATGCCGGTGGCTCGGGACCGTTCTTTACGGCAGTCTATGGGGGAGGCCTATGTTCTACAATAAACAGACAACGACTGATATGATGATGATTATTATTCCATATTCATTATAGCCATTATTCGTCTACTGCTGGACATAGGGCTCCCCTCCATAGACTACCATAAGGAACAGTCCCGAGCCACCTGCATCCACTGACTCCCTGCAATACATTTGATGTCGCCACTCCATCTAGTGGTGGATCGTCCTATGATAATGAATACCTATCTCAATGAATATTTATGTACTAATAATTAAGTATTTATATGTATTCATTTTAATATTGTAAATTATTATAACATCAGAAGTATTACGAGAAAGTTGCCGACCCTGACAAAAATGTGCGTAAATAATCTTATGGACGTAATGGATTTTATGCGGTAGTCTCTAGAGAAAATCTAACAATTAATTAATTTAATATAGATTTTTTCCTAAAATATAAGGAATAGAAAAATGAAAAAATAATACTGTACGCGTAAATCGTTTTTTAATACATTTTTATTGATAATATTTATGTATTACTAGCAATTTGAGTTTCCTATTACTTCGTACTTGTGGATTTTAAAAGTAAAAAAAAAACAATTAAATTGGTAACTTTTAAATGGCATATTATGATAAAGCATACACTAGTTTTTAAATGAGATTTTAAGCAATACAATTGTGAAAACTATATTTAATTTTGATGTAGTAGTTTCAGTGTGATGCCTGAAAAAATATCATTATCATCATCTCAACCATTACCCATTCACTGCTGAAAATAGGCCTCCCATATAGACTGCCATAAAGAACAGTTCTGAGTCACTGAGTCCTGAACAAACATACAGACAAAATTTTAAAAAAGATGTTATTTAAACTTCTATTGCTCCTATTATTTTTAAAATTTGTGTTAATTTTTAATTCCTTGTCTATATATAGTGCATATATAATCGGAAACTAACAAACTCGCCGTTTTTGTTTTTGTTTTCGACATTTGTTTCGACTTTATTTCTTTACGGGGCGTATGGCGCTTTGCAACAGTTCAAAAAATTACAGCAGTGAAGATGAGAGATCTTCATAGTCAATGATAAAAAATAGCCCACGATGTACGCTGATAATGTAGCTTATTATAAGATGAAAGACTATTTAAAATATATTAAATGTCTTTTGGATTTATCCATTACAAACATAAAATCAGGTTTTTCTTTTTAAATCTTTTATATAATTTAGGCGATATTAATCTATAATTTTTGTTTATAGCATTCATCGCTACGCATTATGTACTGCACGCAATCCCCAACTCGTCCTTTCGAACCGCTACCGTTGTAATATTTTATCCCCATTCCTCCCCAAATCATGGAACTTCTTTTACAGTGATTTGATGATATTGCACTTTGACGAACCGTGGGGATGTTAGGTAAAAAAAAGGAAAACAAGATGGATGATTTATACCGACCGAGAGTTTCGTCCCTACAAGAGCAGTCAAATGCCCTTCAGTACAAAATTGAGCTGTTACGTTGATTACTTTCTAGCGTGAGTCTATTGTTAAAAAAACAAATTTGGGGTAAGTATTTTCCTATAGACGACATACCTGTCAGTTCCTCCGGCCATTGTCTTGTAGTCTTGAATTTCCATGTCACCCATATACTGCGAGAAATCTGAAAAGAAAATCACCCATAATCTATTAGTTACTAAAACACAGAATATTAAATTGTATAATATATTTTATTATTTTTATACACTTTAATATTTTTTTTATATCATAGTTGTAAATATGGCAGTTCACCCCCCTCCCCCCTCCCCGCTCAGAGTACGCAAAATAAAATAAGATTTTTAATATAACTCAAATTCAATAAAAAAAATCTTGAAACTCATAAATATAAGCTAGACCTCTGGTCTAATTTTCATTTAAGTAAACCTTATTATAAGCACTTTAATTGACTTTTTTTTATGAATTTACCGCCTAATTCGAAATACAATTTTAACTGAGAAGAAGGAGCAAGAAACTAAGCTGTTGCTTTTTGTTTAACAAAAGTCAAGTTTAAAAAGAATATTGAAACAATATTCTATAAGAAAATAAAAGAAATATTGTACAATAGTCGAATCGATTTATAATTCGACGATTTTCGACAGCATCTACATTCGCACCCTTGGCGAAATTCGACTCGATTCATATTCGAATCACGGCCGTCGAACGTCCGGGCGTACGGCGCGTCACGCGCGTTGTGGCCACGCGCTAAATGAATATTGACATCCAACTAGCGAACGGATTGAATTGATAATCGACTAAGTACTAAACTAAATTCGACTATTTCAGTAAAGAAATATATTCACTAGTTTTAAATTTGATGCAAATAAATTGTAGACATGTTTAATAAAGGTTCTAAATGAATATTGACAGGCGAAGTCTATTTTCAAACTATTTTTATATATCTTTTATATATACCTTTATTTTGTCACTATCTTTTACCCGCGACTTTATCCGCGTCTGTAATCATATCTCATATGTTTATTGACCAGGATAGAAATAGTAGCCTATACCCTTCTCCATTCCACATTAGTATATATATTATATTCATATTAATTGGCCTTTATAGTCCTATAAAGTAACAAACAAACAAATTTTAATATTTACAGTATTAGTAAGGATAATAATCAGAGAATAATAGGTAGATATGTATATCTTAGATAGATAGGTTTTATCTTAACTTGAAACATAAGATACTTTATATAAGAATTCACGCAGACAAAGCCATGGGATAGAGCTAATAGAACTCCACCAGTGAGAAATTGGTAACCGTTGCTTTAGTCATCAACAGCATCAACAATCAAAATATCACCAAATACAACGTGACTTGCAATGAGTTCTCTAAGACATTATGCTTTCATATCTTGTATTGCCATTCTCCCAATTTAAAAACCACAACAGAGCCAAGTAAACACAAGCTACTTGGTGCAAAAACATAAGAGAATCGGATACCTATATAAATAAACAATTTTTATACAAACAAAAAACATAGATAAATAAGAAGGGACATTTCGAAATTAATCCGAGTGATGGCGGTAGGCTCACCTCGTGCCAGGTTGGATTTAAATTATGCTAGACGATATGGGAGCAGGTCCACAGTTACATGTACTAAAAGAAATATGTGTATGATATAGTTAGATACATACTCTTTATTGTTACTTCCAAAAGATTACAATAGTAAACTTATTATAAATATAAACAATTACAAGAAATAATCACAGTGAGAAAACAATGGGCAACCTTATTGCTAATATAATATGAATAATATAAATAAAGATGACGATAAAAAAAAAAACATTTTCAATTGTGACAAAATCTGTTATTTTCATTTAAAAACTAAACTACTAAATCAATTTTATTAACATTTCCATGAGATCAGACAGGTCAAACTGTAACTATATCCTTTCACATAAGAATAAATCCAAATCGGCTTAGAACTGACAGAGTAACAAACATAAAAATTACAACCGAATCGAAAACCTTCCTTTTGAAATCGATTGAAAACAATGGAATTATCTACAAGTGATTTGAATTATATATTACCAGCTTTTACCTGCAAACTCATCCGTGTGACTAGTGTAATGTTCACTGACAAGATAAAAAGTAGCCTGTGCCCTTCTTTATGCCATATTTTTTTCTTTTTTTATAACAGGGGGCAAACGAGCTTGCAGCTCACCTGATGGTAAGTGACTATCGTCGCTCATGATTGCCCGCCACACCAGAGGCATTGCATGTATGCTGTCGGCTTTCTAAAAAGGAATATGTTCTTTTCTTGTAGGTTTTTATAGTACGTGTATACTAAATTTCATAGTGATTAGTTAATCCGTTCAGCTGTTGAGGGACGACAAATAAACAAACTCACTTTCATATTTGTTTTAATGTTTAAATTTGCCGCCTTCTATTTAGTTTTGACGTTTACCATAGAATATATAGTTAATTGCGATTTTAGATAGTTTCTTTTATCTGTGTCGTACGCTTAAAAAATAAAATTGTTCTTTGCAATTTCTGTTTTTGACTTGTGCTCAATAAGAAATTAGTTTAAATAAAATAACAATAATTTTTACATTAGTCAGGATTGCACGATTAACTGTATTTTCTGTTATTCCTGTGTACAGTCGACTGGTGGATAACGCCATCTGGTGTTAAATCCGCCATTTACACTTTCTAGGTATATTAAAGTTTAATAAATAACCCTAATTTTTATTTTATCTCAAAATTCACGAGAACGAGAGCTAAAAGGGTTTGCTAAAAATTTTCCTATGTACATAAAAACATTATAAAATACCAACAGCCACTTTCCAAAAGGTAAACGAATACGCAGAAATAACAATAGCAATAAAGTATACGACGCACCTGTATAATTTAAACGGCAAACAATGAATGTCTCGCGAAGAGTCTGAAATTGAAACGGATAGCGCCATCTGTCTTATATATTTTTCATAATTTCCAAGTAAATAATTTTGTCCATTTTGCAAGATAATAGAGGGGTGGGCCACGGGGGGTACGGCGCGGGAGGTTAATGAATGGTACAGATTTTGCATAATTAAAAAGGGGTGTCTCAGATGATTGCTTATTTCAATGACTAATGGTTCCGTTTGCGCGACGCCGTCAGGTCTGTATCGTAATTTATTTAAAGAGGCATTTTTGCGGAAAGCTTTTAGGAAACGTTACAGTCAGAAAGTAATTACCCTTGAAAGGCACCTCATGAATAGGACAAGAGCTCCGCGAATTAAAATTCACTGTTACCGTTCTACGTGAATAATATTGTTGTGTATTTTCAACCGACTTCAAAAAGGAGGTTCCCAATTCGGTATTTTTTAAGGGGTGATGATGGAATGGTAACTCCGCTTGCGCTATCGGGATACACTGGCGGGGCCCCAGTGAGGGATAACAGGTAAGAATGAAAAGGCAGGTCAGTTAGCCCATCGTGACGAATTCCACTAGAAATAACCACGACGGTTTTCAGGGGGAACCGCGTGTAGGTCAACCTGATAGGGTGTATTGCTAGCAATGGGTCAATTAGACCCCATTACTATAAATCCCTTTCCCCCCTCTCAATTCGATTGTATTCTGTCAATTGTAAATCGATTGGAAAAATGTTCTTTAATCAGAACGGATTTTCTTATAGATCGATCCCATAGAATAAGTATCAAAATCAGTTCAGTAGTTTAGTTTATAGATTAAAATAAATAGTTTTAATTCGCTACCAATGATCCGGCTCTCTTTTTTTTTGGGCACAATTGTTAATTATATTTTAGTTATAAAAAAGGTTGAGATAACTATTTTTTTTTGTTCAGTGTACTGGGTTTGGATTCCCAAGCACTTGCGGTTGCGCTTTTGGTGTACGCTCGCATATGCCAAGGTTTGCAGTCGATTAGGTAATTATATGGGTAAAGAATTTGGGCTTCATCATTAAGTGGTGAAATAACTATTTGACAACCTCTGTTGCATTTGGTAGTAATGTTACTTCGCATAAATAAGGTTTCGGGTTCAATTCTCGGTCGGGTCAATTTAGGAAAGGATCTTCTCTAAATTTGCTCTATTCCGGGTGTTCTATGTTTCCAGATGTACATAGCTTAGATTCTGATAGCACAGGGTATCAGGGGATAAGGAAATTATTACACTATGTTATATATGTATATTATATATATTATATATGTATATATATATATATATATATATATATATATATATATATATATATATATATATATATATATATATATATATATATATATATATATATATATATATATATATCGTACACAGTCAAGTAACATTTATATTGAACTATAAACATTGGGTTATTTGAAAAGTACCTCTGGTAGTAACAGTGATGATCAATATTCGAGTGATGGCATTTACATAGATAAAAATTGTAGGAGAATTGAACAAAATTTTTCAATTCAAATAAATAGTACTATGGACTTTCGCAAGTATCATTCCTATCAACAGCTTTTAGATTTTAAAACTCTTATTACTTATTAAAAAAAATTATTTCTTTTTGTAAACATTGTTGAATTGATTGATTTGATTAAATGAATGAAATTTAGTACACGGGTAGTAATTGTAGCCTAATTTAGTATATAAGATACTTTATATAAGCAAGGGCGAAGTCTTGGGACTCAGCTAGTAAATAAAACATATCTATCATCTATCACCAGACAAATTTGTCACAATGATTGTGACAAAATTATGTCGAACAAAACCCACTTGTAAAACATGACGCGATTCTTCGCGTTTCCCTTTTGCTGCAAAGTAGGTACGTGCTAATTTGCATAGGACGAGAAAGTCCTGTGAAATCTTCGAGTACTCTGTAATTTTTTGCGAGATTGTTTTTTTTTTTTTTTAGTCCCCCTATACTAAAATTTCAAGCGAAATGTGGCGCTTAATAAATTCCGATAGAACGATAACGCTCCGCACTTACGTTCCCGATACCGAGTGGAAAATCGGGAAAGGTTCAATTTATCAAGTTGGAAGAAATTTGCCAACTTTTTCTTCAGGGGGAATGATTTCGTTTGTTTTCATTAAGTTCTTATAAAGTTAAAGAAAAGAACAGCAATTATAATGGAATAAAAATGCCAATTCGCCAATTGCTTCCCTTTATTCGAGTTGTTGGGGAATTGGTGCGCAAAATTGCCTACTTTGCTTTTACTTTTATGTTGCGATGTCAAAATTTTTGAAACATTGTTTTAACCAGTTAATTAGAGGATAATTCGCATAATTATGTATCTCAACTCATTGTACATTAAATACTAGCTATGTAAAGTATGTATGTATGGTATAGTAAAAAAAATACAATAACAACAAGAACAATTTTGTAATCGTGTATTTTGAAAGTAGAAATATCCTACTTTTATCTTATTACGAAAGAGATATATCGAGCAAGAATGAATGGAGATGTCGGTAGGGGCCGCCCTAGGCGGACATATATCGACCAAATAGGCGACGTGCTGAAGAAGGGCCAAATTAAAAGTACCCGTAACCGGCGAGTGTGTATGAAAAGATTGATGAATGTGGAAGAAGCGAAAGAGGTTTTTTTGAATCGAAGTATTTGGCGTTCCATTGTTTCTGCCTACCCTAATGGGTGACAGGAGTGACAGATATGTATGTATGTATGTATGTATGTATTATCTTATTAATTAATACTTAACATATTTTATTCAGTCAACTATACAGGTGATCTCAGATTCGTTAGCATCCTTTAAAGGGGCATTATATTACTGAAATTCAATATTTTCATCAAAAAAACATGGATCGAAAAACAAGAATTTTTGAGCCCTCCGTACTCACGGTGTATTTCGTTGTTGTGTGTAAGGGAAACTAATTTCTTTTAAGTAATTTTTTATTTATAAAATTTCCGTCGTAATCAGATTTACAGTTGCTGTATGGTTCCGGCATAGAATGGATCATCCTTTCCTTTCCCATGGGTGTAGTTAGAGGTGATTAAGAAAACTTAATATTGAGGGATGGGCAGCAACGTCCCTCTTTAAACGTCACCAAAACCTAACTGCAGTTGCCAACCCATCTGTCAAGCGTGGCAACTACTGGACCCTACCCCCTTATGGCGAAAGCCTATGCTTAGCAGTGGACAATTAACAGATGATATGATGATGAAGTTCTATATAGTATACTCGTAGGTAGATTTTTAGCGCTCCGTACCAATAACGACTCCGACTTCACCTGTATAAACACTATACGAGTATAGTATAAAACAAAGTAGCTATCGCTGTCTGTCCGTCCTTATGTATGCTTAGATCTTTAAAACTACGCAACAGATTTTGATACGGTATTCTTTAATAGATAGAGTGATTCATGAGGAAGGTTTATATGTATAATACATGCATAATATAATAGGGTAACAATGATAGTTTTAAAGGTTTCTATTGTAATGTCGTAAATAGACACATTTTTTAGCGTTCCACCCGTGCGAAGGCGGGGCGGATCGCTAGTTTATTATATACAAGGGTATATATAGCAGGTATATATATTTATCAAGGTCAACTCATCGGGGATCAACATAAATTAGGATTGTGAGTCACGGAAACATAAAATCTAGTTGAACCAAACCTGACTATAAACGGTATGGTGGAGTGCAATGATTTACGGCCGGTACCTCTGGCGCCCTCGTCACGTCGTCTATAAACGGGCCTCCAAAAAACAGTATGCTTTTTATAGCTTCCGTACCGTTTTGAAACTTCTAAAGTTAAATGAAAATATTTAAGTGAAATTGTTATATATGGAAACCCTAGATTGTGATGCCGCAAATAATACTCGTATTAATAAATCTATACATATGAATAAAATTGGAGTGTCTGTTTTTAGTATATGAATATATATACGGTACATACACCAAATTAACATTTTTTACAATTTCTGTCTGTCTGTTTGTTCCGGCTAATGCCTGAAATGGCTAGACCAATTTTGACGGAACTTTTGTAGCTGATATAATAAGAAGTAACTTAGGCTACGTTTACTTTAGAAAAAAAACTTTTATTTTAGAAAAATAAAGTAACGTTGCAATGTCCAAGTACTGTCCAGTACCGCGCACAGCTCATGCGCATGCCACCACTGAGCCAATCGACTGTTAGGCGGAACGAAGTTCGCCTGATCAGCTAGTTCTTGAATAAAATTACCGGAACCCACACAATTTTTGTACATATTATTACAACTATATTATAATATTTAACAGAACAATACAAGAATAGAAAATCAAAACAAACAACAAAGCAAAGATCATCAATAAACAAATATATATTCCTGGACTTTTTACACAGCGTAATTCAGTTTCAAGGCACCTAAATAGTTGTAACTAAACTTGTACCTACTATGGGTACTAGACAACTGATACACATTCTTAAACACTTTTTCTGCAAAACTTACATATTAAACATAGAAAATAGAATAGACTGACTTTATTGTTCAATAGATTTCACACTTTAAAATATACATATAAATATATATACATATAAAGGCATTGGTTGGGTCCTATAAAAAATTTCTTATTAAGGTACTTAACCTTATCAAAATAATTGATTCCTGATACACAGCTAACACTGTTTCAGGAATTAAGATTACATAAAATTGTAAGCTATTGTATGCAATAATTTATTATTATTATTTTTTAAATTTCTAGAAAATTCACATCTCCCCTCTTAAGGAGAGGAGATGGCAAACTAACCCTCGGCAGAAGCACAGTCGGTCAGGGTTCAAGGCCCCAGGGAGAGAAACCGGCGTACAATGCGGGCAGAATCTAAGAGCACCGCTTTCTGCATCTTTTCCGGGAGTGAGCCGCCTCGGAATCCCAACCGTCTGAGATGTTGTTCCAGACTGGTTGGGATGAGACCGTTCGCCGACATAACGATTGGAATGATTTCGGTAAACGTCACTCCCCACTTGCTATTATTATTATTAACCAAAAAATTACCGTTTGTGCTTTAACAAAGATCCCCGATGAACAAAGTGTTTCGAATCACGGTAGTTTTTAAATATTTGACATAGAATGAGGTTTGTTTCACAAGAATCAATTTTCTTTTTCTCCGAATAGAAGAATAACAGTTCCAGCCGTTGTCGATAAAAATAGGCATACATCTAATATGGAAGTAATTTTTTTTCGAATAGAAGAAATATATGCAACACAGAATACACTGTGTCACCTATGGTGGACGGAAATTGCGGATCAATCATATAATATTCGAGTACACTGTAATAGCCAGGCATAGAATGGACCACCCCTTGCTTTTCCGTGGATGTCGTAAGAGGCGACTAAGGGAACTTATTGGTCTAGGGACGGGTAGCTGCGTCCGTTTTAAAACACTATCAATGCCGAACTGCGGTTGCTAAACTGCCTGCCAACCGTGGCAACTACTGGCAAATCCCTAATTATGGGGGAGGTCTTTGTTCACCAGTAGGCAGTTTACAATAACAATAATACTCGTACACACAGAAATACTGAGGATCTTCTTTTCACAGTTGTTAAAAATGAAACAGAGTATTGGATATCGCAAACTTTTTGGTGTAATTGACTGACGTGGCTGGTAAGGAGGAAAGTAGTGGAAAATATATTGACATCGATATATTACTGTTCGGAAACTTTTGCTCAAATGATATAGTACGCACATCAATTTCCTGCCTCGTGTTGCTTCGATTTCTTTACTTTTTTTTATTTTGTTTTTAAACCAATTTTGAATGTCGAATAGACTAACGTTTGTTACCTGTTTTTACCAGAGAGAGACTTTGTACAAAAATCGTTTGCTTGGGTACCTCTGTCCCATTCGTGTTTCAACCGTGAAGCAGTTGTGTTTGCATGACTGTGATTCGGTTTGAAGGGTGGGATATGGCGTGAATTTACAAGGTACAGAGGAATAATACCTGAGTTCTCAGGAATGGCAACGCATGGGGGGTATCATAGGCGAAACAGTATACTCTGTTATGTCCATGGTACTGCTCATGTCTATAGGCGACGGTTACCACTTTCTATTAGGTGGGCCGTCAGCTTGTTTGCCATTCTAAGTTGTATAAAAAAAAACCTATAGATGTAATAGTACCATAGATGTCACTGTATATACTACAAAAACCATTATGTAAAACAAAACCGATACCATTAATGTTTTTTTCTTTTTTTATGTTTGTTCTCCAATTACTCGAATACGCCTGGAGCGACGCGGAAAATTCTCTTTTTATTTGGAAGGATATACATACTTTCAGATTAGTTTCATAGAAATATTATCAAAATCCATTTAGTAGTTCAGTTTTCAAGCTAAATTATTGTATTGTATTCTAAAATCTTTATTGTACATAACTCAGATTAAACACTGGTAAATGATTTATAATACAATGGCGGACTTATCCCATAAAGGGATCTCTTACAGTCAACCTTTGAGAAGCTGAAAAAACTGTAGAATGTATAAGGGTAATAACCGTACAATTAAAGATAAACTAAATAATATCACATAAATAGTTTTAAATTAAAAATAATTAATTTTACCACCCCTTTTTGTGGAACACAATTTTATTTTCAAATGTTCGCCAAAGTGCGATTAAGTACTTTACGAAATGATAAAAAAAAAAAACTAGAAATTTGACAGACCAAAGTCCACCGAGTCCGGTAGTGAAGTTAATATTTTTTTTACTATTATTAAAGAAATTCTTAACAAAACATAAAATATCCAAAACAGCTTACATTAGCAGTACAGGAAAAACGAGAGAGAAATCACATTTTGCAACAAATCACGTTTTCTACAAAGCATCGAATCAAAGTAGTCACGTTTTTTGTGCTCCAATGATTTATTTGAACCTTTGCTCTTTTGCATTCGCCTTTATTCGGACTATCTCCGCACCCGCCCTTTTAGCCAAAGTTATTAGGATGTGTCTAAAATGCGCTCTTAAAAAATGAATAATTTTAATTGATAATAATTTAACACTTAAACCGCGGATCGGTCACTAGGACCGGTGTATTAAATTCATTACTTAATAGCGGTAGTCACTTACCATCAGGTGAGCCGCATACTCGTTTGTCCCCTGTGTTCTAAAAAATAATCTCCGAAATTGGTTGTTATAGAGAGTTAAGTCTGTGGTTTGTCATTTACCACTTTTACTACATGATGCAAAAAATGCAGTTAAAAAAATATTATAATTATCAATTTGTGTCTTGTACACCTAGAACTGCGAAAACAAATTTCAAAGTATTAAGTAATGAATTTAAAACACCGGTCACAACGACCGATCCGCAGTTCGAGTGTTAAGATTTTATAACACATAAAAAGTCATCAGTTGTGACAAAACCAATTATTTAAATGTAACAACTAAACTTCACACTTTTTTAATAAAGTTTCTATGAGACTATCCTGTAAGTATATACTCGTACTTTCATATAAAAGAAATATTTTCTAAATCGGTTTAAAACTGACAAAATTATGGCGTAACCAACATAAAAAAAATACAACTAAATTGGGAACTTCCTTCTTTTTGAGGTCAGTTGAAAATCACAAGTATTTTGTATAAAATAAAAAAAAATAATTCAATCGTGCTCAAATTAATATTAAGTAGTAAATTATTTTACTATTTGTTCTTTGAAACGAATATATTATACTCATTAATAAGTAAATTGTTTATATATACATTATATTAAAAATATTTGAATTTAGAATATGTTATCAAATTTTATTTGGAGACATTTTTTTTATAAAACCCATATAGTTATTTGTATATATACCTACATATACAAATAATTTTTTACTGCTGTATTTTTTAAATGAATCTAAGATTTCTCTACGCAAAAAATGTTGACTTCTGTAAAGCAAAATTAATATATAATCGATTCGGTAGCAAACTTTGTCAATTGTAAAAATAATCATCAAAATGAAGTGGATAGAATTTTTACGAACCATATACAAAAAAACTGAATTTGGAACATCTTCAATTTCAAAATCACTTAATATCGATAAAGAACGGAACGTTAAGAGGGTTGACATTGAAGAATTTTCAATTAGTGTACCAAACAAGAACATATAGTTTGCTCAATGTGAATACAGCTTAATGTACCTTCCACCATCTCAGTCCCTTACCCGGGCTATATTTCTTGATCCCTGTCCGTGGCACAAAAGTGGGCGCGCTGTTAATCTTTTTACGTTGACTGCATTATTTTAGGATCTGTTCACTGTATTGTTTCAGGAGTTTTTTGTAGCTTACTAGATTTTGTTCGGATCAGGTGAAGTTCACTGGGATTCCATACTCATTTTTTATCGGAGTGATATAAATATTATTTATTTATTTAAAGCAAACATATAGCTTTAACAACACATATGAAAATTATACAATTAAATTATTTATCAGCTAATAAAGTTTACACCAATGCGTAATGTTAGCGAAGAAAATACACAAAAATAATACTATTGAAAATTACAGCAAACATACAAAATTCGTAAAAACCAAAACATAATGATATTAATTTACTATTTTTACAGATAAAATATAAGTTTTAACGACAAAAATAATAGGTTCATTAAAATTTCCTATATTATATACATAACTGCCAATATGCCTGCCAAGCTTTGGCTACTACTGGCAAAACCCCTAAAGGTTTATGTATATATATATATATATATATATATATATATATATATATATATATATATATATATATATATATATATATATATATATATATATATATATATATATATATGCAGATATATAGATATCTTTAAAAAATGAACATAAGTTTTAAAAGTATGGTGAATTTAAACAGTATTTAAGAGTACACGTGTATCAAAGTTCACCAAGAGGTAACAAACAATCAACCAAAGTCACTTTCATATTTAATTTATGAGTAATTTCAATATGTAAGGAAACCTGTTAAACCTTGCCACTATGTGTACCTAGGCCACTTAGCTCATTTCAAATGTTCCCGTGTTATTATATTATATCGCCTTTGGTGTTCGGTACATCACTGCAGAAGTTAGTCGCTTGACTTTCTTCCCCATCGGTTGTCGGTTCTTCGAGCTATATTACCAGCCTATTGCCACTTTATTTTGCTTATCTTTCGGGCTATGTCAGTCACTTTGGTTTAATAATGAATGAATGAATTTGGATTCAGTCACGCAAAGAAACTTCGAGCATAGCTCTCCCCATGTCTTTGGTTCTTTTCTGGAGATCCTTGTTTCGAATTCTATATATATTACATATCACTGGACCCTTACAAATATTGTTAACATTACAAGTACACTACTGTAGAGTTGTCACTATTTCATTCCAATGTCATCTCCATCCTTTTACGTAACTAGAATTCTGACACTGGAATGTGAATAAAGAGAATTTGAAAAGTTTTCAAGTCCATTACTCAACAGAGCTCGACAATTTCCAGGAAACTGAGTTCGTCTGCCATTTGACCCGACGAGTTTGCGTGATGTAGTAATATATATATATATAAAAAAATATTAAACGTAACCTTTCCAAACAGTCGCCGGTGCCTTGTAAAACTCGTTTTCTAGTTTTATCAACACTTTATTCGCAAATTGTGAAAATTCAAAGGCGGCCAGAGTGAAAAGTTCCTCGCGGAATATTCAACAAGATCACCATTCTCGCGTCCAATAAAGGAGGGTGACGGCAATAATAAAAAAAGTTGGAAGTTTGCGCTCGTGTCACGTGCGTGAGACAGAGTGGGAAGGAAAAGGAGGGACGAGGTCGTAGGTCGTGGGCCGAGACCTGCGTAAAGTATTACAGGTATATTTTACAAAGGGTCTAATAATAGTACGAGTATAAGAGTTTGATGAAGACGTTGAAATAGCAGCAAGAGATTAATATTTTATGAAATACGGTTACTAGAAATTTATTTAATGAACAGGTTAACAATATAATAAATTGTAACTGGGTGATAATGGTTCATGGGAGATATTTAATATATACATATTAATTATATATATATATATATATATATATATATATATATATATATATATATATATATATATATATATATATAAGGGATCTTAATAAAAAAGAAATCAAAACAATAATTTTAGAAATATTGTTTATTTGTTTGTCTGTCTGCATGTTTATGTCGCCATCAAGCAAAAATACTACATCAAATTTCATAGTTTTCACAGTTGTATTTCTTTTTGTGTTTTATATTAATATATATATATATATTACAAAAATTATATGTCCATTTTTGTAATAATCTAATACCTATATTGAAAGTGAATGTACAAAAGCATATAAAACAGTAATATATTTATGTATGTTTAGTAATAGAGTTTATTTATTTATTATACATCACAAAATGAAATTGAAAAAATGCTTAATGTATACTTTAGTTTAGAACTAAGTTACAATACTAATTAAAAAAATATATACCACTGTGGTAGCAAACTGAGGAAACCCCTTTACCACTTTTTTGAAGAACCCCATGCTGTAGTCTCTTGAAGAGGCATACTTAACATAATGTTCCATACGCATAGGTGTATTTAGTTGCAAAGGTGAACAACCGCCAAAGTCAAAACTCTTAATACATTTATATAGACAAAAATTAGTTTCTGGCTCGAACCGATCGGAAGAGAAACGGCGCGAAGCCACTTGCCATTCACACGTCGCAACCCTCGGGCGGTGTGTTAAAAAAAATCAACGCAAGTGAATTTCCAACTGTTACATTACCATAAAGACGGCGCGCCGGCGAACAGTAATCATTGCCTGCGCGCATTGTGAATTGAATACAGATAGCTTACAGCCCTTGCATATACGAGTACTGTAGCTGTCCTAGAAATATCAAAAGAAATTAAAAATTTTATTTTAATTTTGGAACTTCATTTTTTTTTTTTTAAACTTATGTTCATTTTTAATATGTTCATATATAATGAGAAAATAAAGAACATACTGTGTTCGCCGTTTCCGACTATTGTAGCTGTCCTAGAAATTTACAAATATTTTCAAATTTTAATTTATTATTTATAATTTATTATTTTTAAAACTTATGTTTATTTTTTAATACCATATCTATATACATATATAATGGAAAATTAAAGAACTTATCGTGTTTGTCATTTTTGACTATTGTTTCGACTTCATCCGGAAGTTCTTCTTTTGGCGCGTACGACGCGTTGAGTCACAGCGTCATGCGAGGCTAGACGCTGTAATGTAAAGCGTTAATTTCGCATTATAATATATGTACTCGTATATAGACTTCATTTATTTGTAATCGAATCGGGTTAAATCCCGAAATTAAATGTGAAAAATAATAGTAAAAAAAACAGAAAAGTTTTAAATTAAGATCATAATTATTAGAGTAAAATGCATTAACTGTTTTATTTATTAAATGTTTTTCAAATGCAATTTGTATTTTGTGTATATAATTGTTATTTCTGGTTAATAAAACATTTTCATAAAGCCATTTATTAGCAAAATGTGCAAGTGAAGCCACACAATATCTATATTTTAATGTTTACTTGTCCAAATCTTTTCTTAAAGTAATACTATTTAACTTTTTTTTTTTCAATATACGTGTATTTTTATTTAGAAAGCTAGTAATCGAATCGAAAAATGTTGTTTTTTAATTAATTAAAAACTAGTTTTTTTTCTTTATTGTTGAAAGTTCCCGCAATTTATCTATTTTTGGAAAACGTACAGCTGAATTACAGTCAATACATAATCAAATTTATATCTATGTTAAGCCATGAATCGTTTTCACATTGAGCAATGCAATGATGTGTTCTAAGATGGAGTTCGTGGGCGCACGAATGGTCTATACACATTCGCCTTAAATTGATGCAGATTATATTTGGATAGAAAAACGTTAACAAGAAGAATCCACACCCCTTTAGTTAATTTGAAAATGTTGCGCTTAATTGAAAATTATTAGATTATTTTGGGAAAAGTCAATGTAAAATTAGTATATGTACGTATAATGTAGTTCTGAGAATTAATTTAAAAGAAACTTTCAAATTATTTTCAGAAATCGCAATTTTAATATTATTTTTAATTTAAGATATCACTAGGTAATTGTAAAGTCACCTTTACACAATTCAATATGTACAAGCACCTACATTGTTTAAGAAACTTAGCGACCACCTCGCTTTTGAGTCTTAACTGCAAACTATACTGAAAGCTAAGCTAAACGAACCTATCTTCGTTATAAGGAGCTCACTTTGCGTATATCAAACTATGTTAGCTAAGTAAAGGAATATTTTTATTAAAATTTTTAAAAGCATGACTAATATTTATAATAAAATAATAAATAATAGAAAACAGCGACAACCAAGTTTCTTGCTGATTTTACTCAGAATTATTTTCAGAACTCATAAAAGAAAGAAATAAAAGTGGCGTGTCTTTAGTATCTCATATAGAAATTAATAAATATATTTTACATTATTATTCGAATATATAAACAAAACATTACAAAAAAACTAAGAATAAAAGACAGACAAAGTAACTGAAGAATTTTAAGCCAAGATTAGTATTCGTAGTTACCCGTGAATATTAGTTTATCAAGCTAACGTAACTCGGTATGAAGCTCACTTAATTCAGTTAGTTTGCTTAGCTCACATCTACAGTTTATAGTGTGAATTGTATTATAAAATAAAAAGAAAATACAGTTACGTGTGCTAAAATAAACAAAGTTTGACTAGCTTAGCTTAGCTCTTAGTGTGACATGTGCTTTAACATTTTTTCCTCCCTCAACTACCCAGTATCTGCGTTTGACGTAGTCTTATTTCCACGTTAAAGTATTGTAAAACTGCACAATTCTTTGGTGACGCCAAATAAAGGCATTTTTATTATCGACTGGCAACGATAAACGACAGTTGAATATAGTTCGTAACAATATTGAAAAGAAACTTGCAGTTCTCTTTTTCATAAAGAAAATAATATACTCATATCATCATGATCATCATCATCTTAGCTTTAACTGTCCACTGCTGAACATAAGCCTTCCCCTTGGGAGTTTTACTAGTAGTGGCCACGCTTGGCAGGCGGATCGGCAACCATAATTAGGCTATGGAGATGTTTTAAGAGAGACGCTGTTAAACATCCCTCCCTTTCCCTTAGTCGCCTCTTACGACACCCACGAGAAAGGAACGGGTGGCCTACTTTATGCCGGGACCACATAGATAGATAGTCATATATGTAATACATAGAAATTTCGACAAATTTAATTTGATAGATACTTAAACATTTTTGAACATACTGTATGTATGTATGTACTAAGTATGTATTTCTTATTTATTTAAAACAAGTTTAATATTTCAAACACTATGAAGTAAATAGTTTAGTAATGTAATAATACTTATGTAATAAATAGTAAAATCCGGCTCGAACGACCATGAGCAGCAGCAGAAGTTGTGTGTGTTTTGTAGGAAGCTGACGTGGTTATATGGTGATATTTTAAATAAAATACAAATTTTGTTCACAGCACTGTATTTTCTCCGATGTAGCGGGGAGAAGAAGAAGGAATGTTGCCATATTACATAAAATATAAATTTTGTTTTAGTGTTGCAATATTATGTTGTCCTCATATTCATTTGTGTTATAAGAAATTCTACAGCATATATCTGGATGCACGACAAAAAACATTGAAACAAAGATATTAATATATTACCCACTATATACTTATGTAAGTGTTATCTTGCGGAAGCCATATATCCCCTAAATGAGGCATTGTTCGAGTGTTGGCTGCCACACAACTACTAATGGTAGCGGAATTAAACAAAATAATTCTATTCGAATAACCAACACTACTTGGGTTCACCAGAATAGTATAGTACTATCTTTATTTTATTTTTATACTACTTAGAATGGCAGACAAGCCGACGCAAGCGAAGTCATAGTACATAGCTAGTTACGTGTGAAATTCAATTAGAATATCATAGATTATTAAATGGATTAAATTTCAAATCCAATTAATACCATAAAGTTACAGTTTAGAACGGTTCATATTTCATGCGCCTTATTTAGTTGAAATTTAAACCACAAATTGAGATATTTTCGAGTTAGTATTCTAATTAAACAATAATTCGTGTAGTTTAATGTTCATTATTATTATAATACGAAGCACACATATATATATATATATATATATATATATATATATATATATATATATATATATATATATATATATATATATATATATATATATATATATATATATATATCTGTTTATTTATATATTTATAATGAAATTCTATTGCATTTGCTATCATAGTTTTTTTTATTATGCAACTTAGATTGTATAACTATGATGTATGTGTAAAAATATTTGAAAAATAAAAATGATGGGTTAAATATGTCTCCATATTAAAAAAGTAAGTGAGTAAGAGGAATGGCCGTATAGATACCAGCATAGAATAGGCCACGTCTTCCTTTCCTGTGAGTGTCATGAGAGGCAACCAAGAGAAGCAGCGTTCCTTCTAAAATATCTTCAAAAGCCAAACTGTGGTTGCCAAGACGCCTGCCAAGCGTGGCAACTACTGGAAACCTCTCTTATAAGGAAGGCTATGTTCAGCATTAGACAATTAATGGTTGACACAAAAAGGGACAGCATTAGGAAGGTCCTAAAAATTATTGACAGAATTGATAAAGATTAGGTCTCTTTTTCATTTTAGTACATCCGTGAGAAGCTATAACGGACTGCTAGTTTAACATTAAAAGAATGTTACATTTAAATTGACTTATTAAAACAAAATAAACCCACTAACGTTTTTTTTTTATACAACTTGGAATGGCAAACAAGCTGACGGCCCACCTGATGGAAAGTGGTAACCGTCGCCTATAGACATGGGCAGTACCATGGAGATAACAGAGTATACTGTTTCGCCCATGATACCTCCCATGCGTTGCCATTCCTGAGGACTCAGGTGTTATTCCTCTGTATCCAGTAAATTCACGCCATATCCCACCCTCCAAACCGAAACACAGCCATGCAAACGCAACTGCTTTACGGTTGAAACACGAATGGGACAGAGGTACCCAAGCAATCGACTTTTGTACAAGGTCTCCCTCCCATGACTGTGCACGAGAATCTCTCTATAAGAGGGGAAAATATATATGATTATGAGAAAGGGTTTTTAATACACTCACATATAATAATATCTTATTCCACTCTCCAAAATTAGCTGTGTATAAACGAAACAAGGTAAAGGGTCACTGTACGGGTAAGCACCAGGATTATGGTGGGAATAGGGTAAAATTGAAAGCATTATATAAAAAAGGGCTTACTATTATATTACATAGGAAGGGCTGAAGACTACCGAAATGGTGATCCACTGAAATAATTAACGAGCTAAAATCATTTTATACGGACAATTGATTAACAGAAATATTTTTATAATACGAATTATATGTCAATAATTAATGTACGATTTTTTATATCGTATTGTATTTGAATGGACGAGAATATTAAATTGAAAATATAAGAATTTGTTTAAAAATTTGTAAACAGAATACATTATTGGCAAAATAAAAATTGATTACAAAATTTCGGCGAAATCGGTTTAAAATGGTTAAAGATGTTTTATCACAAAGTATGCGTTATATCTCGGCAACTATTAATGCTATTTGATAAATATTTAAAATGAGTCGTGCTGCTGGATTTGCTTATGGATATGGTGGCTTTAGTTGTTAGTTGTTTAGTATTTAATAATAGATGTAAGCTATATATATATTTCTCTTTACTTATTGTTATACATGTATCAATATATATATATTGTATATCATAATTGTATATATATTTACATTATTTTGTGGAAACAATTGTTGGTAAACCTAAATAAATAAATAAAAAAAAATAAAAATTAGTAAACTGATTTTAAATTTGAAATACAACAAATTATTGGCCCATACATATTGCAGTAGAAATAACAAAAAAATTCTAGCTCTAGTCTCTGGCCAACATGAATACTGAAAATTTCAAAATTGTATAAAAAAGCTTCATTTGTACATTTTAAAATCGATTTTACTTTTCTTTTATGTTGCGTAATTGTTTAGTTATAATTAAAAATGTGAGAACCCCCCCTCCTCCGAAGTTTCCAAAGCGGAAAATTTGAAATGATGTGATGTAGAAAAAATAAAACTATGTCTTTAAACTAGCATAGTTTTTGAGAAATAATTACAATAAAAACTCCCAAAAAAAAACTTAGTTATGCAGTTTAGTTTTTAGCCGCAACTATTGAAATTTTGAATTATAGACTTAATAATAGTATGTACTAAGTGTCTTTTTCATATGAATAATACGATAAATGTCGTTTTAGAGTAC
This sequence comes from Galleria mellonella, assembly GCF_026898425.1. NCBI lineage: Eukaryota > Metazoa > Arthropoda > Insecta > Lepidoptera > Pyralidae > Galleria > Galleria mellonella. Next base: position 623,267 of record NW_026442133.1, read on the forward strand.
ATGCACGCAAGCACTTTTCATTTCACTCTCTCAAGCGACTCCAATATTTTCTCCCGGTAAATACCAAAATCATGCTCGCACAATTTCTCCTACTCCCGATACTTGACTATGCCGACATCTGTTTATTGAATGTGACTTAGGAGCATCTTAACAAGCTGTAACGTTTACAAAATCTAGCCATTAAGTTTATCTTTGGTCTTAGTAAATATGATCACGTCTCTGTCTTTCGCAACCAGCTAAAATGGCTCCCTATCCGATTTCGACGTGATATGCGCATCTTATTTTTCCTTTATAACATACTAAATAATCCCAATTCTCTATCGTTCCTTCGCTCCCAGTTTACATTATTACCATCGCCAGTCCGTCCTAAACTCCTGTCAGCTTCAGTCCAGGATGCTCGAACTTCCTTTGTGTGGGACACTTTTATGGGAAACACTTTCTCGTATCGATCTGCCCAATCTTTTGGAGAAAATAGAAAAATCTATCTACAATTTATTTTTATATGTTATACTAGCTTTTACTCACGATTTCGTCTGTATGACTGGAATATGGCCGGGATAAAAAGTAGCCCATATCGTTCTCCATTCTATATAGTATGTGTTTACCAAATTTCATAGGTATTAGATAAGCCATTAAAGTAACAAACAAAGAAATTCACTTTCGCATTTATAATATTAGTAAGGAAGACAATTTAATAAGGAAAATACAATCGCTTCTTACAATATTGGGATAATAAAAAATAATACATTTGTATGTATTCTTATTCTGTCACAATACGCAACTCATAATTATTTCGAATATTGATATACAAAAGAAACCTTTTTAATTGAGGAAGTTCTTTGTGTATATGTTACGCGATATCTCTGTCAATTGTGAACCAACTTTTTTAATTTTTTTTTTTTTTGGAATTTGTACGGTTTACTCTCGTATTGGACTCATAATTATTTTGTTATGGGTGACGTCGCTGAAATTTTTAAAGAAATAAATTTACTGTTATTTTTATGTAATGGCTGAGATGATGTTGATTACGATTATTATATAATTATGAATGTACCTACTTTTATTAAAGATATAAGAAATATTTTTATTCAAGTAAACTTATATTTAAGTATTTCTGAGCAGTATTTTTTTCATTATTTTAACGTATACCTACCTACAGGCGTAACATTTCTGTTCAAATAATACTTGTATTAGAATTTCCTATTTATTTTGTATATTAATATGATAAAATTGTTACCTAGACGATGTATGTACTCAAGAGATATAAAAAAAATCATATAAGTAACTTAATGAGAATAATAGAATAAAATAGAAACATTTATTGCCATACAATTACAATATAAAATATAAATAATATATACAAAAAGTGTCCCACACCCGGCAAAAGGAACCGGCTCAGTTGATGCTGTGAGTGTCCCAACGCAATGTGAACTGCCAGTCTCTCACTTAACAAAACAACCAAAGTGCAGGGTACCACTGTAAATTACTTCTTACAAGAATTATTTCTATAATAGAACCGTAATAATAATATATATAACTTGTTCTAGCTTCACTCAAAAAATAACAAAATATATAATTTTTAAAAGGCTAATTTTAATACTTTTAAGTGGTTATCGAAATCGAAACATAAAACTAATATTTTAAAGAGAAATTATTTGTTTTTTTTTCTGTATATTTGTTTGTAATACATAAACTCCAAAATTACTTTCAAAGCAAATTCAAAAATTCTTTCAACTTTAGTAAGCTACATTATCAGTGAGTTAAATACAGCATGGGCTATATTTAAATTACAAAAAACCCCGTACGTAACCGGGGCCGGTCGCTAGTCTAATATGAAATAGTTTTGATAAATCCGAATACGACCGTTTGCTCTCCAACATATGAAAATATATTTTCCATTCGAGCAGTTTCGATTGGTAATCCCAAATCCTGCCCCCTTTAATATCTTTTTCAATACAAAAGCCTCTCATTCCGATGTAGACACAGATATGCCGAGTGAAAAGGTTGACCAGTCCTTTGTCAGATGCCAATATCCAACGAATTGTGTGGAGTCTACTATAGAAGGGACTATTTATGTCACAGCATATACTCAGGTGGATGTTTAATAACTCATGTTCTGGAATTTCATTTCAGATGTGATGTATTCAGGTCAAATGGTATTGTTCGAAGTTTAAAAGTGGTACAAATAGTTCTTTGCTTATAACAAACAGCGATCAGAACTCGGCTTCGCATGGGAGCGACAATAGTCTAGTTTCCGAAAATAATGCATCTTTTTAATGCGTAAAAAAATAATTTTATTTAATAAATAAAAAAAAATGTGCGTAAGTACATAGAACCCTGATAGAAAAGCGAGTTAGTTAATTTGAAAATTAGCTAACAAAAAGTCGACCCGTTTCAGACTCCATGCTCTATCTATATAATCTAAGAGTAATTATTATAACTTATATTATAAATTATTATCACGTTAATTCCCGTTTCAACAGTGAACGTAAAACTAGTAATTATAAAAAACTAAACTGCTCGCCCTGGCTTTGAATGGGTATATTAATGAAGAAAACAAGATCAAATCTTTACAGTTACTATCTTCTATTAGACTTTTTAGGTGGAGATTTTTCAACCTAAATTTTGACACTTTTCCGTATGAAAATAACAAATATTTTCTTTTATACAAACCTTCTTCTGACAATTAAAAACACCACAAAAAAATAACTACCTACATGGGTTTAGGTGCCATTCTGAAATGATGTGTTTACATACATTCGACAACTGATTGACATGTGATTAAGAGATATATATGTAAGATTAATAGTATAAATATATACATATATGTATGTATATCGCTAAAGTTACCAGGCGTGGCAACTACTGATACCTTTTATGGGGGAGGTCTATATTTAGCAGTGGACAGGTTTTTTTAATGGACGATAATTGTATGGCAACCCCATCTGTGCTATCGGTATATACTAGCGGGACACCAGTGATAGATGACTGATGAGGATGACAATTGGTCAGTTAGCCTACCTGACGAATTCAACTAGAATTGGCCATGATGGTTTCTAGGGGGGACCACATGGAGAGGGTATATTGCTAGTAATGGGGCATTTGACCCCACTACTAATAATCCCTTTCCCTCTAACAGTGGACAGTTGACGGCTGATATAATGATGACGAATTATTTATATATATGTATATGCGTCACAATATATCATATTACATTATATTTATAATAATGTGTTATTTTACGACGAAATAAATCCAAATCTCGACGCATGAAACTCGCACATTTTAAATGTAGAATAAACATTTTTTTTTTACAATTCCAAATAAACCCAACTCCAGTCCCGAAGCTAATGGGGCTTACGCACTTTTTTGTGCATTATGAAGCGTTTTCCTAACATCCCTTATCGAAAATTCCACATGCATGCACTACTCAATTTGCGACTAGAATATTAAATCGGCTCACTCAGACGTTGGTCGCGTTCTTACTCAATCTTTTTTACATTCTTTTGCAGAGTATTGACAATTGTGATTGATGATTATGCTAGTAGCATTATCGACCTATTAATATCCAACTGCTGGACAAAGATTTACTCTTATAAACGGGTCATATATTTTAATTTTTTTTTTACAACACAGGAGGCAAACGAACATGCGGCTCACCTGATAGTAAGTGACTATTGCCGCCCATGATCACTCACAATACCAACGGCATTACTGGTGTGCTGCCGGTCTTTTAGAATTAATTAACTAAGAAATTGTTTGAATGTTTAGATATTAGGTTTTAATAACCCAAACCCATCATGGTATGAAAATGAATTAATTAACTTTTATTGAATTTTTTTTTATAATTTAATTTAATAAGCCGACGGCCCTTGATGATGGAATTAATACAAGAATGAACCTTGGACGTGAGTAGATCTAGTGATATTAAATTCCTGAAAGTCAACGGTGTTACTGCCCAGCAAATTCACACCATTGCTATCAGATGGAAACACAGCTTGTTTTTTTGAAACACAGGAGGCAAACGAGCAATCGACTTTTGTACAAAGTCTCACCTGAGTGTGTATATATGACTACAAACGTGACCGTGATACACTCGTCAAATGGTAAAGACATTGGAGGCCTGCAATACTAGTGGTGTCACGTGCGTATTGCCGACCCTGAAACCTTAATAAATTAATTTAATAATTTATTATATATATATTAATATAAGAAATAAGTCGCGAGTAGATCTAGTGATATTAAATTCCAAAAGTCAACGAGGACCGCTTACCATCAGAAGGGCCATATGCTTGTTTTTTTATTCACAACACAGGGGGCAAACGAGCATGCGGCTTGTCTGATGGTAAGTGACTACAGCTGTCCATGATCAACCACAACACTAAAGACATTGCAGGTGCACTGCCGACCTTTTAAAACGGAACATGCTCTTTTCTTGAAGGTTATGATGTCGTGTCGGTTGCCCAAAATAATTCTTAGGAATTAACCATGATTCCAAAAAGTGGTCGACCATATTGTAGCAATGGTCAGTCTCTGTCTAACAATCCCTTTCCCCCAAAAGTTACCGTTACGATACAATAACAATGAAGTTAACAAAATCCTTGAAAACGTTCCCTCAGTAATTTTATAGTGTAATGAATAAATCGCACAAATCAAATTACTTCATTACCGGTATATGTTTAAAGAGCACGCGAAGCTAATACGTTTACCAAACTAATTTAATCAACTTCAAAGGTCTTTTTTGCGATACTAACGAATTCAAACATTAGCACATCAGCACTAATCAAGTTCAAAGCGGATAAAACCAGTTCATCGTCTTTGCGAGTCAGTGTTAACCATTCCAATATTTGTAAGGGTCGCAATTTACACCCGCTGAATACTGCCGATGTGCCTTCTATATTAGAACAGAAATAAAGTATACAAACTTTTCTTGACTGTAATCTACTGAATTTTATATATGTTATTTAATTTTAAAATTAGGATTACGATATGTAATGTAATATTTACTTTATAAAAAATCACATATTAAAAGTAATATATTTAGTTTTCAATATTTTAATGGTTTAGCAAATGTTGGTATCGTGCACTATAACGTAAACTAATGTATCCACTGGACAGATAGAAAAAAAAATAGGATAAAGTATTATATAACACGAAATCGATATCAGTACATATATATTTTACAAAAAGACTTTTGTAGACAGAGGCCAATTTCTTATGTCTAAATGGAGACAAAAAAGAAAAAAAAAATTATATTAAAAAAATAGACACTATAATTTATAACCCTATAGTCATAAGGCTAATAATTCGTAAAAATTGGATAAACTTTTATATAATTTTATTCCTATTATATTTTATATCACAATTATAAGTTTTAAACATGTATAATTGCCCAAATTAGCATAATTTTGGTAATAGAAATGAACAATTACATAGGTGAACAACTTTAGTCGTTAACATGATAAACAGATACTACGGTCAAGACTATTGTCAAAGAATGTTACTAAAGAGAAGTTTAAGTAAATTAATTAAAAAAAAATATATTAGACTGTGAACTATAAGAGGTAGATTATTTTATATTACATTTTGAGGAAGGAATATTTTGGATGTCGTTAAACTGAAAAATAAAAAAAGAGATTTTGATATTAAAATTCCATTACAAAATTCAACAACATTTTGTTGATATTCGAAACTGAATTTTAATGCATTAGAAACTATGTTGAAATTTATTTAACAATTTTATTAAATATACTTCATGCTACGAGTTTTGACCTAAATTAAAACCAATGAACGTAACAAAGACACGAAAATTTCTATTGTTAAATTTGATTTTAACAATTTGTGGCCGACAAAATTTTACATTATTAAACTTGGCAAGCGTGCCATTTTTAGGACTAAGTTGTTATATCTATAATTTACTGCTATTTATAAAAATCCATCAAACAATTTAGACTATATATTACTTCATATATCTGGACGTACATATAAATTATATATTACACTGAAGATATTCAAAGAGTACAAGTAATTAAAAAAAAACTTTTTTGACATTAAAATTGTATAAACTTGCAGACAATTATTAAATTCGTATTTCTGCTTGAGCATCACTGCTATAAACTGTCTACCCCTCAAAAAACCTTGGTTACGCGTTTAAAATATCCGAAGGCGTATTGATTTCTGGTCCCCTCTGTTAATAGTAAGGGATGTGCTGTAGGGGAGCTGTCAATATGTTCTTCGTTTTAAGGGTGTACCATAGATACCTAATTGTTTATAAGAAATGGAGATGTATTTTTTCAACCGACTTAAAAATAGGAGGTTCTCAATTCGGTTTTTTTTATGTTTGTAACTTCATCAATTCTAAATCGATTTGGAAAATTCTTTTTTTTTTTTAAAGAATATACTAACAGATTGGTGCCATACAATTTTATCACAACCGCTTCAGTACTTTTATTTTTAGACCAAGATAACTGGTTTAGTCACAGTTGAAGTAGATTTTTTTATTGTGATATACAATCTTTAATTATTGGAGATTGAATGAATATTTATATAATTATAAATGCATATTTATATATATAATCAAAATGTGCAGTGGTACTCCATTGTATGCGTCGTGATTTGTAAGTAAACATCGATACGTACGTGTAATTGTTTATCTGAAACAATTTTCAATTTTTTCACCGTATAATTACATTTCTGTTTCGTCAAAGACTAACTGGGAAACTGCTACATGTATATAGTATTAAATCCGCCTTTTATACTAGACATTTTTTGTAATATGGTCAATAAAGAATAAATAAATAAAATAAAAAATGAAAATATTATAATATTGTGTTCAAAAAAATAAATAGATTATTTTCATGTATTACGCAATATTATTTCCATTTGTGTAAACCGGTTTCAATTATTTCTTTTAATCGAGAAAGAATTCTTTTTTTTTTTTTTGAGAATATTCTTGTAATATTTATTTTATTCATAATAGTCCAAAAGTCCATCTACACGCTCTACAATTGAAATATACATTGCATTATCAGAAATATATTTACTCATAATTGAATGTATAGGATTACCAATAAATAAACAACGTATATTAACGTAGTATAACATACTGATAAACTAAAATCGCAGTTTTAAAAAAATAAGGCAAGAAAATTGTTACACTAGTGTGTGTTTTTTGTAAATATATATACGTTACAGGTCATAATTTATATCGAATTGAAGTTGCAGAAATGAGAAAAATATTATATGAAGTATGAACGATATATAGAATTATAAATATATCTCTGTCCCATTCGTGTTTCAACCGTGAAGCAGTTGTGTTTGCATGGCTGTGTTTCGGTTTGAAGGATGGGATATAGCGTAAATTTACTGGGTACAGAGGAATAACTCCTGAGTCCTCAGGAATGGCACGCGTGGGGGGTATCATGAGCGAAACAGTATACTCTGTTATGTTCATGGTACTGCTCATGTCTATAAGCGACGATTACCACTTTCCATCAGGTGGGCCGTCAGCTTGTTTGCCATTCTAAGTTGTATAAAAAAAATATACATTTTCTGAGACCAAATTCTCTAGTCAAAAGTCTTAGGGACATACATGAGATGACATAAGACAGATTATGTGAGAACAGAATCCTTAGTCGCACGACTCATTGCCTACTAAACTCGTACTTTTACAAGTTCTAATGACATTATTAACATCTTTATTCAAAACTAGCGATCCGTCCCTGCTTTGCACGTTGTTTTTAAAAATATTATACTTCATGTCATTCGCTGATAAAGTAGCTTTTTATAGCTTAAGGATTTTATAAAATTCGCAAGATATTTTTTGGACTTATACATTACAAACAAAAAATAATTATGTTCTTTTTAAAATTTATGTTTAGGTTTACAGTTCCATTTGTTTAATTTTTAACTTTTTCTAAATTAAAAAATAAAAATCTAAAGTACAATCACGATAAGGGACAATTTATAGAAAACAAAAAACAAACTTCATTAACGATACTATGAGACAATGAACGGGCGCGACCTTAAATTCTCGAGGCACGTTTAAGGGCGTAACTCACTTACGACTATTCAATTTGACGGGATATTTTTGAATCAATTTCTCGGTTCGCTTACCCCGCTCGGTTCGTAGCTTGTGTCGCTCGTGCGTATAGTTTTATGATACCGCGACGAGTCGTTCAGATAGGGGGCAAATTTCACGACGCCAATAAGTGCGTGCTTTGATTGTTTTTTTTTTTTAATAATAATTCCACATATACCAGAGGGAGACTTTGTACAAAACACTTTGTACACTTTGTCGATTGCTTGGGTACCTCTATCCCATTTGTGTTTCAACCGCGAAGCAGTTATGTTTGCATGGCTGTGTTTTGGTTTGAAGGGTGGGATATGGCGTGAATTTACTGGGTACACAGGAATAACACCTGAGTCCTCAGGAATGGCAACGCATGGGGGATATCATGAGCGAAACAGTATACTCTGTTATGTTCATGGTACTGCTCATGTCTATAGGCGACGGTTACCACTTTTCATCAGGTGGGCCGTCAGCTTGTTTGCCATTCTAAGTTGTATAAAATAAATAATAAAAATAAATATATGAGGACAAAAGTACATGAAATTCTGGAAGTAAGTTTTGTTGGAAACAACATACATAATAAGTTTATTAAACTACCAATGACCGGCTATATATTATCATGTCCGCTTTTAATTGTCCACTGCTAAACATAAGCCTCCCTCTTGGTGGGTTTTGCTAGTAGTTTCTACACTTGGCAGGTGGATTAGCAATTGCAGTTAGGCTTTAGAGATTGTTTTGAGATGGATGCTGCTGCCCGTCCTACGCCTTCCCTTAGTCATCTCTTACAACATTCACGAGAAAGGAAGGGGTGGCCTATCCCGGGACCACATGGAGATATATAAAATGCATAATTTGGTGAAAATTGTAAGTTAGAGAGAATAAGCAGGAAGGGAGTTGGGAGGTGTATAAAGTTTAGTGAACAATAAAACCAGTTAAATGCGAGTTGCACACTAATACACATATACGCATACACCCCGAGGATTCTGTAAATAATAAATGTTTTTTTTTTTCATTCTTTTGCACCGACCCATTCTTTAGTACAAATACCCAATTATAACAGAACCTTATGGAGAATAAATGCGGAAAACATTCGCTTACAACAATATACCGAAATCGGAATTACTGTATAAAACTTCAATTTATTTCATATAATAATTGGGCAATTTCGCCGTTCTTTCTGTTTGAAAGAAATTCCACTGATTGACATTGTAAGTATCTGTAATTACGCCCTAATATTTTTTCCTCTCTTGTCGGCCTTCGAATGTTTTTTTTTTTTTTTTAATATTACGAGAGTACCACAGTATAAGAAGCGGAAGGCAGAGTTCTTTAGATGTTGGTTATTACTTACGGAGTTATTATTGTGAATATATTTTATCGTCTTTTTGATTAAAATGATGTCATTTAATTAAATAAATAAATATACACCATACAATCATAATTCTAAGCTAGGAGACTGTTATAAAAAAAAAAGCCAAGAATTTGGGGTTACAACTCAGAACACTTAGATACGAGCAATAGTGACTTTCCTAATCTCAATTGAGAATTGAACCAGGGATATACAAATTTTGTCAATATACAATTTTTTATTTAGTATATTCTTAAATTACTTATGATGTGTTATTTTTTGCTGTATCACAGCTGTGTTTCTATTTGAAAGGTAGGATATGGCAGTGAATTTACAGGGTACAATAACAACAACTTACTCCTCAGGAATGACAATGCATGAGGGGTATCATGAGCGAAATAGTACACTTATTATGTACGTGTGTTATGTCCATGGTACTGTTCATGTCTATTGGCGACGGTTACCGCTTTCCATCATGTACGCTGTCAGTTTGTTTGCCATTCTAAGTTCCATAAAAAAAATCTTCGAGACTCACACAAATTTTACTAGCGTACAATGAACATTCCTTTGTTATTCGACTGTATTTACCGACAACCTAGTAGAGTGTTCTTTCTTTGTACTCGAGTCTTAACCTACTCATGATACATCCTCTTGTACTGCATATTTGAATCTTACCTTTAATCCAATTATTATAAACAAAATTAATACGATCAGTGACGAATGTACTAATTTCATTTCAGCCGTTAACTGTCCACTGCTCAACATAAGCCTTCCCCATAAAAGGAGTTTTGTTAGTAGTTTGCAGTTGCCAACCCGCCTGCCAAGTAAACTTGGCAGGTGGGTTGGCAACTGCAATTAGGCTTTTAGAGATGTTTAAGGGAGACGCTGCTGTCCATATCTCTACCATTACGTTTATTTAGTCGCTTCTTATGACACCCTAAAGGAGTGGCCTATTTTATACCACAAACCTATTTACTCATTAGATTTAAATCTACCTTAAAATAACAATATTTATTTCTTTTTTTTTACAACACAGGGGCTAAACGAACATACGGCTCACCTGATGGTAAGTGACTACCGCCGCCCATGATCACCCACAACACCTATGGCATTACAGGTGTGCTGCCGGCCTTTTAAAAAGGAATATGCTCTTTTCTTGAAGGTTATGTTGTCGTATCGGTTCGGAAATACTGCTGCTGGAAGTTGATTCAATAGAATGGTTGTGCGTAGGAGAAAGTGTCTATCACATCAAATGAATGAGACTATTTAAATAAAACCTTTAAATTGAATTTTAAACGTTTGTAAGTAATACTATTTGTTTAACAATTTTCAGAGTAATTTCACATAGTACTAGTTATTAATTAAAGCCGCCTGTGTAATGATCGTACTCCATTGTAATTAATTTCTCTCCCTTGGGAGTTGACTTATTAAAAACTATTTAGTGTGTATTTGTGTGTGTATTACTTTGACACTAGCTGTATCTCGCGGCGTTGCTCACGTGAATCAGTAAGGATATAATGTATTCTATGTGCTAAGTTAGGATATGAACAACCCGTATACCGAGTTCAATTCAAATCTGTTTAGTAGTTTTTGCGTAAAAAAGTAACAAACATCCATTTATCTATCCATTCATTCATCGTTACAAACATTCGCGTTTATTATTTTGTAATAGGATTCAAATTCTCATAAAAGATATTAGCTTTATTGTGTTTTTAGGAGTGAATAAAACCGTTGGTATATATTTCTTTTAGTTTAAAACCAAAATTTTAATTAGCATAATTTATTTACTATTATTCTGAATCGAGTTAATAACAAAAAAGTAATCTAGTTGTTAATTTTTTTCTGTAATTTTTTCATACGACTTAAAATGGCAAACAAATTGACGTAATAGGAAGTGGTATATATATTTCTATCTATCTATATATATTTATATATAATAAATTTGTAACTAAATAATAACTACTTTCAATATTATGTGTATATTCCATATCAAACAAAAAATATTGTACCAAATTAAATGCAGTTTTCACAATTACGTTCCTAAAAACATAATAACTTAAAATCTGTTGTATTGTTTATACGCCTCCTAGTGTACCTAAAGTGGTATATTTAAATAATTTTCCTATTTCCAAAATCCATGCCCGAGAAGTCACGGAAAGAATTACTTTAGAATATTAGTAAGGCATGGGTATACCTGTCCTTTTCTACAACAATCGATGTAATATCTAACAGACATATTGTATTGATTTGAGCTCCGAGTGGGGATCGCTAGCTATTTGTAATGGCATCCAATGGTCACCGTGTCTGTAATAGTTTTAGCGGAGCCCGACCAGCAATCAATATACAAGCTGATATCGAAGTCTTTAGCGGTACAAATTTAATTAAATATAAAGATTATTTATTTATTTTATTTAACTCTTTATTGCACCATAAATAAAAATATACAATGACAAGTGAATAATTCAAATGAAATACAGTAACATAAATACAGATTGAAATATACACATAAAGGTACAAAAGGCGGTCTTATCGCTAGGGTAATCTCTTACAGACAACCTTTGGTTAAAAGAGAACAGATAGAAATGGGCAGGTGGCGCAAAATTAAATCCATGAATATTTTTATTAAGACAGAAATTACGTAAAATAAAAGATCAAAAACAACCAAAACATTTGAGTCTTGTATACTGTTAACAAAGACAGTCAAGGAAATGGAAGCCGTGATCCATTCTACGATATATTCTAGATAAACACACTGATGGTTATCGTAGCTTATAATACCTAAGATATCACGCGCGCGTTGCTCCTAAACAAATCTATTATGTCATTTTGAAGAGGCCCGTGCTTTAGTTTTTGAGAAAAATCTCCAAAGGAAGATCATTCCACCACCTGAGCGTTCGGGAGGAAGTACTGAAAGTGCACTGTACGAGTATGTGACCATTTTAATTTCAGGATGTGAGGATGGATTCTCTGCCGATGGCGAGCGGTGCGATAATAAAAAGTGGCTGTAGGCATCGTATCGAAACACTTTTTAGAACAAAATCCGGTAATACAGTCAGTAGCAGATGCAAAGAGAAACATTGTCATTGTAGAACAAATATAAAAGTAAGGGAATTTCTATATTTTTTTAGTTAAATCACTTTTCATTATGTACCCTATACATTTAGGAATTCAAATTACCATCACCTTTGATCATCGTCATCTGTTGTGTGTTGACACATTTGTCGTATTTGTGTGTTTGACAGCGTAATTGATCTGCCTCTAAGGGACTGGTTCTAACAAGCGCCTGGGGATGTGAGTTTTGGTTCATCTCTGAGAATACATACATATCTGTCACGCCTGTCTCCCATTAGGATAGGCAGAAACAATGGAACGCCAAATTCTTCGATTCAAACAATCTTTTCATACACGATCGCCGGTTATGGGTACTTTTAATTTGGCCCTTTTTCAGCACGTCGCCTATTTGGTCAACATACGTTCATTCACCTAGTATGGAACAAATTAATGGAACTATCGGTAGGCGGCCCCTACCTACAGTTCCATTCATTCTTGCTCGATAAATCTCTGAGAATCTATGCAACGAATTAATAGAATAGTAATATTGTTGTTTACTAAACGTTTCGCTTGTTATAAAAAAATCCTAAAGTATAAAATATTTTTTGTTTGAAAAGGCGGCAAATGAGCATGCAGTTCCCCTGATTACGAGTGACCACCGTCGCCTATTGGCGGAGAAATTAAAGATGTGCTGCGCGCCTTCTGAATAAATAAATCTTTTTATTATTTAAACTGCTATCAAGTACTTCTGTACAGAATTCCTACTATATTAAGCCAGCTTTTTGTACCACATTTTATTCGTCATCGTCATTAAGTAAACAAAATTCGCTTATTTAAACAGTACAGTTTATTTCATTACTGGAAAATTCTTCAAAGCGGACAGGTCTATCGCAAAGTTGGTAATACAAAACCTACAGTTAATATCGGCCCGCACGAATGTCGACTCGCATGATTGATTACTATACTTTTTTTTTGTCTCCCATCTTCATTTTATTGAAATTGATGGCTTGTTCAGTTCCATATAGACAGCTACTCGATACGTAATCGAGCGATTTTCAAGTATTATTAATGGCTCGTGAAATATATAAAAATTAATAATACTCCAGCAAGGGGATGTTGGTAAACGTTGGAGTAATTGTGTAAGTCGAGAAGCTGAGAAGTGGTGAATATTTTTTATGGTTATTTCACGCGTTTACGTCGCCAATTATGAATCGATTTTGATGAGTCTTTTTACAATTATTAGAGTTTAATTTAATGTTTTTCATGTATTAATTATACTTATTACTACAATGTGTATCTACAAGTGGAAAAGGGTTGTTATTAAAAGGTATCTAATAGCGTCATTGCTAGCAATATAGGGTATATTGCTAGCAATGGCGCTATTATCAGGTCCTTCAATTCTTGTATAATTCGTCACGATGATGCTTTCGTCCTCACCTATGATGCCTTACTGGTAAACTACCAACGTAAAACAATAGCGCTGGCGTGGATACCATTCCATTATCATCCATTAGAAAAAATGTGTGTCTACAGAATAACTCGTCGTTCATTTGTGTGTTTATAATAAATTGTTTTGTTGCTATTAATCGCTTTTTTATTAAACAATTGCCCAAAAAATAAATTTAATATATGGGTTCATGTATGTGAGGTCCATTATTTTACCACATATGGAATAAAATTAGAATCCTTACATCATTCCAAGTGACACTGATTAAATTTTCTTTTAAATTCAATGTGGTAGTCTCGTGGCTCTATTTACAGATGTAAAACTATTTTAATCATTTTCATTGTCATAGTCGTGTTTTCTTTTTTAATTATTAAATCTTGTTTTTTATAATTAGTTTGATACTGTAACCTTTGGACGATAAAATAAAAAAAACATTTATTTATCTATATTGCGCCATTTACAAAAATAATAAATACAGTAAATTTTTATGAGAAGTAATAAAAAAGGTGGACTTATCGCTAAGCAATTTTGAGAAAAGAACATTGGGAAAATAGGCAATAGGTAGGTGACACACTATTAAATAGATACTAATGTATACAAACATATATACATATATAAACAAAGGTATACGTAAACATATACATAGTTAAAAACACATATACAACAGGAAAGAATGAAGGAGGAAGATGAAAAAAGAACACAGGATAATAGTACTAAAGGAAGAGATGGTAGGACTTAACAGAAATTTATGTCTGTCTTATTTTACAAGTCTATATTACTTTACTGTTTATCTGTGAAGAATTATTCTGGCTATAAAATTTTCGACTACTTCGTAATTTTGCAAACATCTTTGCTTCTGAAAATAATGGAATATTCCATTCCTTTTTATTCTATTTTTTTGGGTTCACTAATATATAGACTACTACAAATTGAAAAATTACCTTTCCCTTTGCCATAGCTCCGACATGGATATCAAACGAAAAGGGACAAAAGGGATATGATCTATAGAATTCCATTCCATCACAGATAACATAGTTATTTATTAATATTAAATAATATTTTACGGAAAATTGAATTTTATGAGGTGTAAAATTATATCTTTTTTTTATATGCAACTTAGAATCGTAAACAAGCTAACGGTCCACCTGATGGAAAGTGGTAACCGTCGCCTATAGACATGAACAGTACCATGGACATTACAGAGTATTCTTTCGCCATGCATTGCCATTCCTGGGCACTAATGTGTTATGCCTATGTACCCTGTAAATTCACTGCCATATCTCAACCTTCAAACCGAAACATAGCCATGCAAATCACAACTGCTTTACGGTAAAAACATGAATGTGACAGAGGTACCCAAGCAAGACTTTTATACAAAGTCTCCCCCTCTGGTCTCCTTTTTTTTATACTTCTGTAATGACATTACTATAAATCTACTATGTGATCAAATTATATAATATTATCCTAAACTAATAAAATCTAAGAACAAGTTAAAGATTTCTGTTTAATTAGAGAGATTTCTTCAGAGTTATGACTCATAAAATGTATTAATTTAATATTGTTTTAACTAAACGGTTAAACAACAGTTCACTGAACATCTGTTGCAGTTAATAAACGAGTTAAACTTTATCATGTAAAGTTTGTTGAATTAAGTGCTCACAGCTCAGTCGGCCTTGTCGGTCGGTCTGTATCAACGAAGTTTAGTATTACTGGGCTGCGACTTATCTGAATAACTTATTTTTATCCAACTTGTGATATACTCTGAATAAACTATAGCATAAATGATAGCTGAAAAAAAAGTAAAATTAATTTTCTTTCTTTTTTCTTCACTAAATTAATATGCATAATGAAACTATTAAACTTTTGATTTTTTTATACAACTATGATGGTAAACAAGTATACGGCTCGTCTGATGATAATTGGGTTTACAATGACCTATGGACATCTGTAGAGTTAAAGATAAAAGACGATAATATTAAAAAAGGAAAAATTATCAAAAGCAGTTAAAAAATTAGTTAAAAAAATTACTAAAAGATTAAAATTATCTTTGACACAACAGACAGAAGAATTGTTTAGTCAAATTATTCTTTGTGGAAAAGCCAAATAAAAATATATTACTATATGATTAACTAAGATCTACTATTATCTGAAGATCTATCAAAAACTTTTTCGGTACCACTACAAAAAAAATTTGAAATACGAACTATCTAAACAGTCTTTAATAAAACACGATATAAGTTACTAAAAACCATTTTGTTTGTATCATATTTACGTTTGATTTTATGTACAAAATTCTGTACATAATTATAATAAAATTTATTACATTAAAAAAATTCTATTCTTAATAAGATCGACTCTCTTTTGTTTCTACTTAAACAGATATTTCCCACTTCAGTAGTAGGAACTCAAAATTTTCTATTAATTGCAATTTTAACTTATTTATGGTAAAACTGTTACTATTTGGCCAGTAACAACTTCTTAGACGCTCATACTAAACATTTGTATTGAGATGCCTTGAGATCTCCCTCGCTGTATAGTATAAAAGACATTTAAAAACAAAAAGATAAGATTATATCTATCCTTACTCCAAGTCAAAAGAATATCAAAGGCCAATGTCTTTGGCATTCTATTGACTTGAAGACAGATTAACAGAAGGAAGGAAGACACGAGCAATCGTTAATATAATTGATTGCCACAATCAATAGAAAAGTCTGAAAAGGTTGGATGAAGTGTATGAATGAGGATGTATGCTGTAGATGAAAAACATAATAGCTAAATTAGGGGAAAATGGAACAAAAAAAAAACATACTACGTCAATCCCAAGTAAGTATAGCGACGCTGAGAAGGCAAAATACTCGTATATTGAGCGCCACTTTTATATATATTATATCACTGTATTAAGTTTTTTTTCTACGTCGATTGGTATCTTTACTAATATCTTTTACTTTATAATTATCTTACAGTGAGTTACTAAGTTAACCCTAATTCGTTTTTAATTTGTTATTTAATTGATTTAGATACTAGAAAACAAAACTGTCTTTATAAATATAACTAAAGTGATACGTTTTACGTTGTTTGTTTTAGAATCCTGCAGTGAGAACGAGGGCCTTGGTGTTTTATACAGTTTTATACTTATTTATTATTTTATTTATTCTTTATTATACTCAAAAAATTACAAACATATAATATATATTAAATAAAGATGTACAACAGGAGAGTTTAACTCTGTAAGAGTTCTCTTCCAGCAAACCCTGAGTGGAAAGGAGCATTAATTACCAGCAGGCAGTGTGCGTACAATAATAGGAGGAAACAGTATAGTTGTTTCTATTAAGAAATAATAAATATACTCCTGCAGATATCATCGTTTCTCAATAATATTGTAATCAATGTTTTTGTTCCAAATAAAGCATTGTTATTATTGTAATCTCTATGAAATATGGTACACGTATTATGCAGAATAGGTAGGTTACTTTTTATCCATTTCTTTTAGTATGAAGTCAATGGTGTAAACTAATATTTATAATACACTAAGTAGAGCAATATGGCGTAATCTTAATTTTAAATAGCCATTTATAGAATTTTTTAGTTTCATTTCCACAGTTTTTGGTTTTTGTTATTGATAAAAAAAAGAATTTAATAATAAAGAGATGTGGTATTACATTATTTTTGCCAGTAGTTAGCACGTTTGCCAGTCGGGTTGGCAACCGCACCTTTAGTGATGTTTTAAAAGAAATGCTGCAACCTATCCCTTTGAACATTAAGTTCTCCTGATCGCCTCTAACGACACCCACGGGAAAGAAAGGGGTGACCTAAAATAATAAATAAGAAAAATATAACAAGATTTTTGCTAATTATTTTTGGTATTGATTACGGAAATAGCACTAGATTTTTTTCTATCAGTTTCTGTTTTTATATTATACAAAGGTATTAAATTTTCCTCTGTAGATGGCAAGCGATGGCTGAAGGCATTATTTCAAACAATTCCTCAGAACACAATCCGTTATATAAGCGGTTCTTACTGCTTAAGTAATAAAAAATGTAAGCGCATTAAAAGCCATTTTCTCCAAAAGAAGAAGCAAGAAAATGCTGTACAGAAGACTTTTAAAAAATAATTAATGTCGCATTTCAATTAATTTTCATCCGGAAGTAATTACCCTAATAATGACTCAGTAATGATGTAAAAATTCACAATTACGTCGCTGTTGACTGTACTGTCTAGTTCATTATTCACCTAGCTACAGTAGCTAGGGTTGCCAAGTATCAAAATTTGGGTATTTTTTGTGACATTTTTTATTAAAAATATGTATAAAGTGGTTTAATTTAATTATAACATAATAAACTGTTTACAGTTATTTCTCTTCATACAAAGGTTGTCTGAAAAAGATCTGTTTCAAGAATAAGGTCGGCCATTGTTCTCACAGTGTGATATTTTCATGTTATTATTTGTATTTATAATAAGTTTACCGTGTGGTCCTAACATAGAACAGGCCATCCGTTACTTTCTCATAGAGGTCGTAAGAGACGACTAAGGGAAGGCGAGGGATGGGCTGTAAGTACTAATAAAGAGTATGTATGTATATATATGATAAGAATTTCTAATATTGTTTATGTCTATAGGCGACGGTTAGTACTTTACATCATGTGGGCCGTCAGCTTATTTGCCATTCTAAGTTGCAAAAAAAAATATTTAAAGGAATTTCCTACGTAACGATAAATGACACTGTTAATTTATTAAAATCAACCATATTTTATTACAATAATATCACTAAGTTCATTTGCGGAAACTGTAAAATAAGTAAAATAATTTAATAAATGTATTCAACAACAGACAACCCTAAGCAGAAACCATAGGAACGAAGAAGGGGTGAAACCCCGCAGTCTCGTTGCTACGTTATAGA
Organism: Galleria mellonella; assembly: GCF_026898425.1. Classification (NCBI taxonomy): domain Eukaryota; kingdom Metazoa; phylum Arthropoda; class Insecta; order Lepidoptera; family Pyralidae; genus Galleria; species Galleria mellonella. The sequence continues at coordinate 642,079 of NW_026442133.1, forward strand.
GGGAGTATCTAATTGTAACGCACCTAATATATTGTATCTACTTAATTTTATATACATATTATTTTAATTAGATCAAGAAACGTATCTATGTAATGCAATATAGATAGATAGATACTCTTTATTGTTTCCTCCAAAAGATTACAGGAGTGAATTTTTATTTTATTTTAAGAGCAATTTAAAAGACCTTAATTTTAAGACCTTCTTCAGGTCTCTCAGCTATAATAAATATATCCTAAACAGATTTCTCACATAAGGTTTTATCTACTTTCTCTATTTACGAAAAGAAATGAAATAATGAGTGTCAATCACGTTTCAGTCAGCCACAGTGACGTCAATAAAATCTACGTTTCGTTTTAATGCGAATACATTTGTGTATCCAGATTTTTTGATGTACCTACACTAACATACAAATATACCAACCGAAAAACATTACCTTTCTTTTTGGAGCAGTCGGATAAAATTAACATTAATACTATTATACCAAAACAATCAGCAAAATATGTTCTAAACCAGCAACATTTAACTTTGCAAGCATCGGCAACGTAAGCGTAAACCTTCGGTGGAACCGTCCCTATAAATTTCCAATAAGTAGGTACTGCATATTTTATTTATATGCGGATACCTTCGTTCACTTGAACTGAATAAGGATAAAATATGCTTTAGGTCATATATGTTTTTATATTTATTTATTTATTGTCTTTATGTTATTAAGTCCGCGAGGCACAATTCTAGACGTACATTTTAATTCGGTCGTATTAAGGCTTTATTTCTTTTTTCGTGGAACAAAACTAGTTCATATCTTTGTTAGTATTTATTTTATCAGAATGAAAGTTTTTTTTTAATTATTATTATATACGCCATGTTCCAGAGGCATACTACCGGAACTAAGTGGCCCCAAGGGTCGTAAGTTTGAATCTGACCACATAAAATAATGTATTTGTTAAAAAAAATTAATCATTACTGAACTATGTGCATGTCTACTACTGTACCCGTGTAAGTCTAGGCAAAGAATGGGCCATACCTTCTTTTTCCGTGGGTGTCGTAAGAGGCAATTAAGGGAACTTATGGTCGAAGGTTGGGCAGTAGCATACCTCTGAAAGCATAACCAGAGGCCAAACTACGGTTACCAACCCGCCTGCCAAGCATGGCAACTACCGCCAAAACACGCCAATTATGAGGGAGGTCTATGTACAGCAGTGAACGATTAAAGGCTGATATGGTATGGTACATACTACTCGCATAAAAATAGGTTACAAAAATGACGTATTGATGGCAAATCCTCTCCTTGGAGAGGTACCTACTAGTGATGGATAATATTTGAAAAACAAGTCGGTTGAACGAACCACGTTGGTGTTTTAGGTGAACTGCATAGGTATTTTAAATACACTATCAGGTTTTAACGCGATGGAATTTTTTTTACAGGTAAATAGTACTTACATACTTGGTTATTTATTGCCGTTGTATGTTGGATTGCACCACGTCGTGGTCACGACAAGACTAGAAGAAATATGTGTAAACAACGCGAAAATATAAAATCGACAGCTGTAAAGGTGTCGACTTGATATGTTATAAACAAAGGTGCATCCGATCCCATTAATAACTATCTCTTCCCCATAGCACATAAACACTTAGCAAGGGATTTTTATATGTGTCGATATTATTAATAACAATATTGTATAGTAAAATACAATACTTTGTCTACGCTATCTATTTGCGTTCAACAGAACAAAGTTAATAGAACAACTCGCTTTCGTTCTTAGAAATTCTAAATGAAAATCGTTCGCAACGTAGAGTCGGCGAGCGTCTTTACCAAACCCTGCAGCAGGGTTGCAATAAAATTGCAGCATGCAATCGCAATCTCCCGGGGTTGCTACCAACAATCAATCCCGTGCTGGCGTAATTTACTTTTCCCGCCTTGTAAATAAGGATCAAACATGGACACCAAAGCGTTCCAAGTCTTACCCCGGGGGTTTGGTGAAATGAACGAGCAAAACACAACTATCCTTTGTGTTCCTTACGTTTTGCAACTACTTTTTTCTTGTTTAAAATATTGTGTGAGGTGGTTGGCTTCTTGCAGACTTTTTGTGTGGTCTCTCTGCGCTGTTTCGTTGAATAAATGTTTCATCTACATCGTTAACATTTCCTTGTTTTAACCGACTTCAAAAAAGAGATAGTTTGATATTTGTATATTTTTTTATTATCTAATAATCTGTGTTCATCGATTTCTCCATCTATTGTGAACTGCTTTTCCAAATTTTTTTTATTCAAGAGTTTACTCCTGAGGTAATTTCATTGTCACCAACTCAGGATCTTATGCTAAAGTCTCAGGAAAATCGAAAAGTAGTCTCAAATTTTCTAGGCAAATATAATATGATACATATTTTATTTTTTATTTTTTCTTTTGTTATCTCATTGGATGATGATGTTATATTTTAAAATGTAGGTAGATATAATAATCTTTAAGTTTTAAGTAGCCAACGTAGTAGTTGTATTTTTATCTATACATTTGTGGTTTATTTATCTATTGGAACATAAATTATATTCTGTTAGTAAGAGCATCACTTGAAAATTGTTAGATAGATTTGTAATCTGTATTTGTCGTTTGGTTCATTGTAATACAGGAATGGTTAAAAAGAGAAAAAAAAGAAATTTAGCAGAAAAATCGCAAAATTAAAATAGGTATAATTCTATAGGAATTACTACTTCGAATTACATTTAATAGATGGTGTTGCAGGTAATACGAAGTTCATCGTGTGAACTAGTTTGAGGAATATATATATATATATATATATATATATATATATATATATATATATATATATATATATATATATATATATATATATATATATATATATATATATATATATATATATACAACTTAGAATGGCAAACAAGCTGACGGCCCACTTGATGGAAAGTAGTAACAGTCGTATATAGACATGAGCAGTACCATGGACATAACAGTGTATAATGTTTCGCCCAAGTGGAATATGCAAAATGTATTTTGCCTCTTGTTTTTTCTTCTTATTGATTTCTTTAGATTTACGAATTTAACATAGGACATAAAGATTTCCTACATCGTGTCCAATCTTGCTGTAACATAGTTCAATAGTGTGCGGCTCTTAGCTTTCTAAAGGCTGTTATGCCTCTGTGTAGGGTTCTCAAGTATGAAACCTTCGACGAGATATCGAAGATCCTATTGAAAAGAGCCCTTTCCTCTACTTATGTATAGCATGACACCCTTTTATCTGCTTGTGAAAATACCTTCTATTGAATAAAGCATATTGTACAATCATTCCAATTCACGGTAAAATTTGTTAATACTTGTGTGAGGATGACGTCCTCTGATGCCAAGAATTTCTAGGTTGCCTTTGTTAATTATTTTATAGGCGAAGGTCTCTAACGAGCTTACTGAACGATGGGGTAATATGCTCTCCCAAGCACGAAGTAAACGATAATAATTTTTACGCGACTACGAAAACAGAGGGTTATGATTTTGAGTAGTATGTATATATGTATCTGTTCCTTCATACAATCTAAATTACTTTGTACTAATTACATAATTTGAAATGGGAGATATCGTTGGAAACATTTTGATAGTCTCCTACTTAGAAGCCATGTGATGTCATATTGAATTAAATATGGCGCCCTCTAAAAGACATAAAGACATGAACTAAAAAAAAATTTTTAATGATGCGGTGTTGGGTAATAAATAAAAGAGCTATATTAACACATTCAAAATATATATACCGTTTCCAACGTTTGCAATCCCATGTATGTAAATGGTCATATGGCGCCCTCTAGGTATTTACCTGCGCATTGAACTCTGTCCTACAACTTATGATCTCTTACTACTGATAGTATGTATTGTTTTATTACTTATTTTTTTAACATCACCATAAATATATATATCAAAAACATTAATATATATCACAAGTAAAATTAAAAAAAAATCGTTTATACATATCAATTTGAGTCTTGTTTTATATTTTTAAAGGCGTGATCTCTCACTAAAAAGTATGCCCAACTAAGCTCTCACCACAGTTAATGAGATCAGTGAATCGCCCTAAAAGTTCAGTTTTCAAGTCATTAACCAGGTCTAGCCGTGGTTTTGGGTAAATTAAACAAAAGATATAATAAGAATGTTGATTATATAAATATAACGTGGTCAATGTTACCCCATCGTAAAGGCACTTGTGTACAACCTGAAATTGAAGGTAGTATACGACCAACAAAACTAAATATTTTCTCAAAGAAATATGCCTCGTCCAACGCTACACAGTGACATTTCATGTCCAGCTGTCAAGTTAGGATCATCATCACCATTCTCATATCAGTCATTATCTGTGTTCTGCTGAACATAGATATATCCCATAGATTGCCATTAGGAATGATCCTGAGCCACTTGCATTCACTGATTACCTGCAATGCATTTGAGGTTGTCACTTCATGTAGTTGAAACTCGTTCTGCACTGCGTTAGTCTACACGGGGCCGCCATTCAGAAACGTTTCTTCCCCATCGGTTGTCGGTTCTTCGAACTATGTGACCAGCTCATTGCTATTTTTGCTTGCTTATCTTTCGAGCACTGACGGTCACTTTGGTTCTTTTGCGGATATCCTCATTTTGGATTCTATCGCGCAAAGAAACTCAAAGTGGGCTATTCTCCACAGCTAGCTGAGTAATTTGAAGCTCTTGCATAGAAACAACCACAGGACCATGTTTCGATTCCATAGATTATCACTGGCAATACGCACTGGTTAAAGATCTTAGTTTTCAAATTAGAATAGGTGGCTTAAATATTTTATCTGTTCTAAATTCATCTTCTATCGAATTTATCATGGGGAGTGCTCTTATTGTTCAGATTCCCGCCATAAACAAAAATTTCATCTCAACTATCCGGACGAGTGGCGGTCCTCTACCGTGCGTTTTTCAAGGCACTATCTTCCACATACAACCACTCTTTGGAATCAACTTCCAGCAGCAGTATTTCCGAACCGATGCGACAACATAACCTTCAAGAAAAGAGCATATTCCTTTTTAAAAGACCGGTAGCACACCTGCAATGCCGCTGGTGTTGTGGGTGATCATGGGCGACGGTATGTATGGCGGTATCAGGTGAGCTGCATGCTCGTTTGCCCCTTGTGTTGTAAAAAAAAAGTTTTTTGATATGCATCTTCAGATTCACTGATGTCTTATCAGATTTATTAAATTATCATATTAAAAGAACGCATAGTGATTTAGACTTTACCATGTACATAGATATTGGAATTCTTTTTTCAAATACTCAAATAAGAACAGACTAAACTTCATAACATTGTCAAAAATAATAACTCCGCCGAGGCCCGTTTTAAAATAACAAGAAAGCTATAAAAACTTGAATAACGCTTCTAAACACGCTAATTTAACGTTGATGGGAAAAGTGCAAAGAGCGCGAATCATACCCCATTTTATTTGGGAGTGCTCCAAAAAACTTTTGAAAATAATCTCAACTTACTGTGTAGCATCTGCGAAGTTCGCAAGTTACCTAAGTGAAAAGTTACTAGCAAAATTACATTTCGTCGTGCGGGAGAGAGAGAAAAAAAGAAATATTTTGGCGTTCGTTCGTGTTAAGAATATAAGAGGCTTACAGATAACGAAATCAGAATTTTTTACCGTGCCGCTATTCCCCGGTGAACTCGAACGGGAACTTTTTTCATTCGCGGCATCAAACTTAAAGTCCCGTATTTGATTTGAGCGAAGTCGACTGTTGAGGCACTACGGTATTTTATATAGGTCTCAGTTTTTTTTCTAACGTTAACTTGATAGAAATGATAATCAGCATTGTATGTTAGGAAGAAAGATTAGTGTAAGATCGATCTGTTAGATTGAGTTTCATCAGGCACACCTAAGTTGCATAAAAGACCATCTAGTCCATTTTTTTATGAATTCATCATGATTCTCTGACTTCATCCACACCTATCAAATTGTGATCGTACCTCGCCAATTTTAGTATCCATTGAAAAGTCAACAACGTCATTTTTGTCGACAGATTAATTTTATTTTAATTCTAATACAGAGCATAGAATATAATCTGACAAAATCACTTCATGAAATGTTGTGCCATCCAGAACTAAGTTACGTAAACAGATAAGCGTGTTTCTACAACACAGTTTGAATTTTTTGCTAAAATTTAAGTCTTACATAAACTGTTTACAACAAATCCTAGCTCTTTATTCTTCTCCTTCTCTCACGCTTTTAGTGACAGTATTGCTGAGCTCTAGATATAACGTAAACGAAGGTAACTTGGAGAAAACGGAAATGAAAGAAGTTTAATAAGATTTTCAAGTGGACTCAATTTTTCTTTGCATTAACTAGTTTTATTCCAAAATTTTATTTTCAAATAGATATAATATATTAATTTGATCGTATGATTTAGAATTTTTTTTAAAGTAAATGCGAATATATTTCCAAAAAGTTTTTTTTAAATAAATTTTAAAAGTGTAATAATGTTTTACATGATTTTACTTACTTATGTGCGCCAGTTTGCCGACTTTCTGAAGCCTGAAACAAAAACATTGCTTTATATAATATATAGTCCTACTAATATTATAAATGTAAAAGTTTATAAAAATAATTGGATGTTTGATTTTTATTAAACAGATTTGAATAAAATTTTGTACATGGATAGACTATTCTTAATTATATAATTACTTATAAACTTTAATAAAGATAAATTTTCAAAGCGTAATGCTATAAAAATTACAATAATAGAATTACTCAAAATTGACATTTTACGTTTATTAAATATACAAATATATTTATTCCCCAATATTCACATAAAATAATATTATACCATTCCAAATACTTGTCAGAGATAAAAAAAAATACCTTATTACTTAATATATGCTTTATCACTCTTTTGCTTCTCATCTCGGGACTAAAAATAAAGAATTAATTGTACTACAAACTGCCTAAATAATAAAAACATAAAATTTACTTATATCCATGGACTTTATAGTTTTTATATAATTTTAATAATATAATATAGTGCCAACCCTATTTAATTTGTCCAACTCATCAAGCATGACTCGACTATTTGTGTAAGTTCATTCTTGAACTTGTGGCCCCCTTTGCATTTGGCCTTGGATAATTTTGGAGAAAATGCCAAGGTTCGTCAGTCAAGTGGCTAATAGTACTAATAAATATGGGAAGTATAGCAGAGTTGTAGGAAGGTGAGTGATATGGATGCTAGAAGTCATCTCAGGTCAGATATCTCTGGTAGTTATTAGTAATGGAGTCTAAGCTCGATTGCTAGCCATTGCTCTTGTTATGTCGACCTCAATCAATCAATCAATAATGTCGGATCAATCTGCATACACTACCATTGTGGTTACTCTTTGGTAAATTCATCACAATGGGTCAGTTAGACTTGCTTTACCCTTACCTGACATTTCTCACTGGTGGCTTTTCAGCACGTACCGATAGTGCAGGTAGAATTATCATTCCATTTTCATCCATTAAAAAAAACCTTAAAAATTGCGAGTTTTAACCTGTTCGAAAACAAATTCTTTGTTCATCAATTTAAATTTTCAACTTACCGATGGTGGAATACATAGATAACAAAGCAGATTAATTCTCTGATTGTACCTTAAGTATGGCGGTAGGGTCGCTCCTTACCACGATGAATTCTAAGATTTTGGGTGTAATATAGACATGCCGACAATACGTTCTTCTCAATTATAATAGTCGCCAAACTCTGAGTATATAGGGATAAGGATTGTTAGAAATGGGATCTAACAGTTCTATTGCTAGCAATGTACCCTATCAAGTCGACCTCCATGAGATCCCCTCTGAAAACCATCATGCGGAATTTAGGTAAATTCATCACGATGGACTAACTGGTCAGCCTTTTCATTCTCACCAATCATCCTTCACTTGTGTCCTGCCTGCGTATACTGTTGGCGCAGGCGGGGTTTCCATTCCAATGTTATTCATTAAAAAATATTTTAAAAAATGCTGTCGACATGAAAAAGGGTACTCAGATTTTTTTAAGTATTTAAACGGTCTTCAAGCTACGAATTATGATGATTTCAAACATTGTATGGGAAACTTCGGATTTGAGGAAATTCGCACTTTATTCCCGTGGCACGTTTGAGTTTGTTCAGAGGCATGATCACACAGTGGGGGCGTGGTCTAGCGCAGTGTTGCCATCTTAGCTGAAAAACTCTGCACTCTATGTTTTCTTTTGAGTATGTCACCAGGAAAACTGGACATTTTTCTTATTTTTTTGCTGTATGTCCGTTTGAATGGTGATATGGGGTAAACTTACAAGTTATAGAATTACCTTTTTTATTATATTAGTCTATATTATAACACCATATGTTAACTGTCCACTGCTGAACATAGATCTCCACCATAAGGTGGATTTTGTAAGTAGTTGCCACGCTTGGTAGACGGATTGGCAACCGCAGTTAGATTTTAATGATATTTTAAAAGGAATGTTGCTGCCCATTCCTTGACCATTAAGTTTCCTTAGTCGCCTCTTACGACACTAACGGGAATGGAATGGGTGGCCTATTCTATGCCGGGACCACATCGACCTCTTTTAGTTTTAAGGAATTACTATTCTTTTCTATGGTACTGGTCATGTGTGGCAACATATATACACATATAACATGAGCATTATAGTATATTCTGTAATGTGCATCGTGTAATTTATATCTTTATCTCACTTTTCATCAAGCAAGCTGTCTGCCTACCAAAGGCATGGTAACATCGGTACCGCTTCGATATTTATATATTGAGTTCCTCTGAACAATACTGGACATTGATGGCAAAAAAATGGACATTATCTATTACGAAATCACACGTACAGGTCGGATATTCATATTTATTTATTTCAATTAGGTTCTATATATCGATACTGTATAAATTGGTTATTGGCCAAATATACTGTAATCAAAATATGGTGCGGATATATATAAATGAGTTGCAGCGCAGGTACAGAGTGGGTACCTAAAACTTAAATGGGTATTTGCGTGGAGGATTCCTACGACTTTCTGGTAAAGGAAGTAAAACTGAAATGGAAAACAAAAGAAAGACAGTTCAATATGAGTGAATGCACAATACCTATAGATATTCTTACATATTACCCATCCCTACAGCTTTGTTGTCATACTAAGCATCAAAGCAAAGAACGTTAAACTTAAACCTCCCATACTAAAACGTCTTAATTTTTTTATAGGAGATAACATTAGGCAGTGCCATCTAGTTTTATACTAAGTAGAGATAACACTGTGTACATGTTATATATAGCTAAATACCTGTCAGTAAATTATTAACAGAGAAATTACGCAGTAATAGAATGTATTGGTATTGTCATGTTATGAGCCATGTTTTAAAGAAAGTATTGAGTATGAAAGTGGATGGATGTAAAAAAAGATGACAACCGAAAAAAAGGGAGCTGGACTATTTGAAAGATGATATTTTTGGAATCAATTTTCAACAGCAATATTTCCGAACCGATACGACATCATAACCTTAAAAGACCGGCAGCACACCTGCAGTGCATCTGGTATTGCGGGTGATCATAGGCAATAGTAGTCACTTACTACCAGGTGAGCCGCATTCTCGTTTGCTCCCTGTGTTATAAAAAATAAAAAAGGGGTTTGTAGAAGAAGAAATCATACTGCGCCGAGCCCAAATATATAGGAAAGGTTAGGGCAATCATGACGCCCTGTAGGTAACGCAATAATCTAGGAATAATTATAATAATATTTTTATTTAACAGTATACAACATATAATATATCTATAGGCGACGGTTACCACTTTCCATCAGGTGGGCCGTCAGCTTGTTTGCCATTCTAAGTTGTATAAAAAAAAATATAATCTCTACAAAATATCTTAGGTACCTATTTACATAAAAGCCCACTTTCAACAATCAGTCAAATCAATTTCCTTATACTTAATAATATTTTGTTATTGTTTCAAGGAAATCTTGAATTAATAACAAAATATAATTGAGTATTATGTTATGCCAAAAGACGATCAAAGTATAATTTCACTGAGATTAGGAAATACCTATTTTTAGTACCTATTTTGCCTCGACAGATTTATTTATCTTTTCAATACAGTAATCAATCTTGGTTGGCAATACTATTTCGGGATAAGAGAACACTTGTTGGTAATAGTAATTTAGAAATGTCTATGTTACTATGAGAATAAATACATATTTAAGTGGTGTGTGTAGGCATATTGGTTTACGTAATGATAGCCCGGGTTCGATTCCATTCTGGGCTAATTTAGAAAATATACTTTTTTTTAAATTGACTCGCATCTAATAATACGCGTATCTTTGTTTGAGATCCAGGAGATCAATCTGATTGTGCGGGCACTTATTTTTATATTATAATGCCAAATGCCAATTGCTCTTTGGTCTCGGCATGGACCACTCCTTCCTTTCCCGTGGGCGTTGTATGAAGCGACTAAGGGAACTTATTGTTCGAAGAATGAAGGTTATTTTTGGTCTATATTTTAATAAATTTAATACTGTTATTAAAAAAACATCGAACAAAGCCTATTTACACACTAAACGATTACTTGACAAACGTGGTATTAATCGATCATGCACGGGCTTTTTAACAACTATACAGTTTTAGAGATAGTACATTTAAATAAATACACACAATGTTAACAGTGATTAAAAGAAAAATTATTAAGTTAAAGATTTAAAATAGTAACTGTTTCTTGTGGGTTCTTCTCAGCGTATAACAACATTCCGAATCCTTTAGTAGATTCTTAGAAAACGACGAAAAGTGCTTGTAAACAAGTCTATTTAAATAAAGATGATTTGGATTTGGGAACTTTTTTTACAAAGGGGAAACTTTATACGGATAACATGTACATTGTTCACGTATGCCTTTACCTCTCATTTAGGGATTTCCAAAAGCAACATGTTCTAATTTTATCAGATTTTTTAGGGTGTAACTGTTACTGTTACTGTACGATTACGTCAACAAATAAAAATAAATTCGTCTCGACTTTTGGTCATCAGTTTTCAAAGATAATTATTAATATAGCTGGACGCAATTTTATCTATCTAATGGGTTTCTAAATAAAGAGTGTGCCTCATAAAAAGTAGACTACAATTCTGACCAAATCAGTTATTTTAATTTAAAAACTAAACTAATGAAACGGTTTTAATAAAATTTCTATGGAACCATTTTGTAAGTATATTCTTTCAGATAAAAAATACCCAAATCGGTTTAGTACTGACAGAGTTATGAGGAAAAAAACTTGAGGAAAAAAAATACAAGCGAACTAAATACCACCTTCGTTTCGAAATGGATTGATAAAGTTGTTTATGCATGTTGTTTTCTATAGCGAAATAATACGAATGTGCTAAATTCCACGACGATAGTTGAAGTATTATGAGGTCAAAACACATAAATAGTTGTGGCAAAAACATAAAAATAGATACAAACAAATTTACTTTGGCATTTAAAATATTAGTAAGGATTAGTGTGATGTATGACAATGTGTGGGATAAGAAGGTAAAGAAATGTACTATAACATACCACTATTTCTACTATACAAACAAGACATAAATTATTGAAAAAGATATTATATTTTTTGAGTGACGACCCCGTACGGGCAGTGAAGGACAACCCCCACTAGATAGAATGACGACCTCAAATACATTCTAGGGAGTCAGTGGATGCAAGTAGCTTAGTACCATTCCTTATGATAGTCTATGGAAGAGGTCTATTTTCAGCAGTGGACAAATAATTGCTGAGATGATGATGATGGTGATTAAATAACGCAGCAGCAAAGTGAACTAAGATTGTGTTCCATAAAAAAAAAACATAAAAATATTAAAACCAAATCGAGAACCTCCTGATTTTTTCGTTTAGTTAATCGAAAACATTTTTGCCCCGAGAGCGGAGGCGTGACATCGGTACAGTCAGGAAGCTTGTGACTGCAGTTGGTGTAACTTGATCCAAATGTAAATTTAACCCTAGCTAAATGTTAATAATGCGCACTACCAGTTGTTAGCAATGTGCCCAAAAAGGTCGACCTCCACGTGGTCCTCCCTGAAAACCATCGTGCTGAATTCCAAGTGAATTCATCACGACGGGCTAATTGACCTGTTTTTTCATTCTCATCTGTCATCTCACTGGTACCCCGCCGGTGTATACCGATAGCGCAGGCGGGGTTACCATTCCATTAACATCAATTAAAAAAAAAAAACCCTAGCTAAATGAAAGAACAGGATTATTACTAATGAAAACAAGCGATTATATTGCTAGCAATATACGTTTTCTGATCACAAACAATTCAATTCCTGAAAACCATCTTCGAATTCATCACGATGTGCTGACCTAATTTGTCAATTTTATCCTCACATTTTTAACTGGTACCTGCTAGCATATATCAATAATGAGGGGGGGAGGGATTTTTTTATTTATTCCACATTCATTTAATCAAGCATTAAATTCCTAATGGAGTGGGGGGAAAAATTTTTTTTTTATTTATTCCACATCCATTTAATCTAGCATAAAATCCCTAATTAAATTATTAAACACTACCTACATGCTCCCGTTATTTCCCGTCATTTAAAAACTGTAAATCTCGTTAACATCTCCATATATTTATGGGAAAACTGCCTTCATTGTGTAGCGTTCGAAATTTTCACGGTATCACCCAAGTTTTCCACAGAGCTGTCAACAGCGCGTCACTGTCGTATCGCGCAATTATTAACGTAATCGTTTCCAAAAGTAGAAAAGTGATGACAGATGCTCCCTAAAATCAAATAATGAATAAAACCCCAAGACTAAGGCGTTTGCACTCCTGTGCTAACGAGAAAAGTTGAGTTTAGCTGATACGGTGACTGCCGAGTATTTTGCTTTAGGAGTGCGCTTAGAGAGAAACGTGATAGCGACTTTATAATAAATATTTAAAAATGTGTTAAACATAAAACCGACTTCAATTGTGACAAAATCATTTAATTTAAAAAATAAAATAATGAATCGATTTTGATATAATTTCTATGGAACTAATTAATGTGTAAATATATCGTTTTAATGTTTTGTCTATTTAAAACTAACGAAGTTATTAGTAACAAACGTAAAACAAAAATATGTCAGTATAAGTCAGTTGGAAATAAAATATATTAAATTAAAAATAACTTGTGAATTAAATAAATAATGCCTTATTATCTTTTTTATCACTATCTCTAAGGATGATAAAATATACTAGTATTAATGATATTTTTGCAAAGTAATTCGAAAATTGTAATCGATGCAGCCTTTTAGCAATTCTTTTTTTAATACCTTCCTATTACTTTTATTATTTTGACGTTATTCACATATTAACTAGAAGGTTAATCTAACGTTAAAACTTAGGTAAAACTGATTAGTTTTAATATAATATAACTTACAATATTTATTATTCAACAATTACATCATTTTTGTACAAAAGTCGATACTTGGGTACTTCTGTCCCATTCGTGTTTCAACCGTGAAGCAGTTGTGTTTGTATGGCTGTGTTTCGGTTTGAAGGGTGGGATATGGCGTGAATTTACTGGGTACAGAGGAATAACACCTGAGTCCTCAGTAATGGCAACGCATGGGAGGTATCATGGGCGAAACAGTATATTCTGTTATGTCTATGGTACTGCTCATGTCTATAGGCGACGGTTACCACTTTCCATCAGGTGGGCCGTCAGCTTGTTTGCCATTCTAAGTTATATAAAAAAAATGTTAAAAACATAAAATTGAAGCAATATTAAAAAATTAGAAAATGAGCTAATATAATCTTATGCAATTTTAGAATTATTAAATTACTTATTTATTTCATTATAATACTTTTAATATAGAATTAGAAATAGATTATTAATTAGATAATGTGGCGTCTGATATTCACAGTCAATAAAGTTGGTTCATCCGTTAGTGAAAATAAATAACTAAATTAAATATAGCTGTATCATAAAACCGCTGCGCTTGTCACTAAAACCAAGGTATCTGGACGCTTGTACAGAATGATTGCCGCGCACGAATGTCAGCGTTTCTGGTTCATCTCTCGTTAGGGCACAGACGCAGACATGAAATTAAAATTGTCTCTTATCCACCGGCAGCTGTCATTGCAGATGTGTTTAAAGGGATTGTTTATTTTTAAATTAATTTAAAAGATATAATTTAATATACTAATTATATTTGCCTTGTGGTCTCGGCATAGAAGGGGTCACCTCTTTCTTTTCCGTGGGTGTTGTAAAAGATAACATAACAAACTAAGGGAACATATATATGTTCCCTTTATATTAAATCTATTTAAATTTCATATAGATTACTAGCTAACCCAGCAAAAGTTGTTCAGCTTTATAATTTTTTTTTTTGGTTAGGGATACCCTTTTTACCCATCGGTATGAAATATATTTTATATACAAACATCATGACATGAGTTTTTATATATATAATGATTACTTCTTATGAGACATAATCACGGGATCTTAGATAACACATTAACACTAAATATGGTCAGATTTCGTTGAGCATATTTGAATCTAATACGGCGGGGGCGAGCCTAACGCCATCTATGTCTCTCGAACTAATTTAATTTAGAATGATGTTTTCATTATCACACGCCGGCATACACAGACCACCAGTGTATGCCGGCTCAAAACCCAGTGACCCGGAGGTAGTTGCCTCCGGAGATGCAGCCGGGGTAAAGGGGTTTACCCCGAGACCCCTACCTCACCCGCCTACACTATTAAAGGCGGGCAAGAAGACCCGGATTGATTGATTGATTTCATTATCAAAAAAACAGGCAGAAATTTTAATAGTCATACAAATATTTTGATGTTCAGTGGCAGATTCCATTTCAAGATCTTTGATCTCTTCTAATCGTTATTGTATTACACATAATTATAAAGATAATAAAAGATAACTTCATTCTACTTCAACAAAAAATCAATACAGATTTGTCTCACATAATTAATGTTTTATATTAAGTACATAATGCATATACTCGTAAGTGGAGACTAATAAATGTGCTTTATATGGAAGTTTTAAACAATGATATATAAAATTTATAATAATGCTTAAGTGGGAGCTTTTTCGTCTGGATGCTACTGCGCCTGTAAGCCGATTAAATACCCTGATGAGGCTAGAGATGAAAACATACCGATATATATTTTGTCAAACATGTTAAAATAATTTTTTCAATAATTGTACCTGCATGAAACTGTACAAAAGTCATCGTATATTTATTATTATAACGCTTTCTCACTCGCGTTTCTACTATTATGAAGCTGTATTTACATTGATTTGTTTCAATTTGTAAGGGGGGATAGGACAGTGAAATTACAAGGTACGCACACGTAATATCTAAGTCCTTAAGAATGGCAGTAAATGAATAACAATTATCATTATCTTAAACTATTTTTTCCTCTTTCATAAATCCCTGTCAACCGTCATGAATGATGTTCTATGAAGTTCTGCCTGTTTGATTTTCATATTTATGAACCAATTTTGTATGGAGAAGTATATGGAAAAAAGAAAGTTCCAAGTTGCCACTATTTTCTATATGTTACGACATATTTTCGCCAATACGTGCAATTTTGATTTTTTTGTGCTCAGTAGGCTTCATGTATATTATTTTCTATCCGAAGAATTATTATTTATTACTTCCTATTTCAAAGAATTACACGAACAAGCTCAGCAAATTATGAAGCCGTATTACACGTAATCTGAGAGGTATTATTAACTCTATATATTTGTGAGTAGATACAGTGTTAATACTCTATATATAGACATATATAATAAAACTACCTGACTTACTAAAATATATGAGTGACTTACCACTAAGCTAAGGGAAAATATCTCGTAATCCGCTTAAATCATTGTCCAATTTGTGAATTTTAATGGATTACATATTAGCTCTTAGTATACTAAAATAAGTGCTAAGAGTGTCAAAGTTTCTGTAATACAAATTAAATATACTAGGGATGGATAATATATAGCAATATCTATATATTTTAATTACAATATATATATATATATATATTGGCTAATAATAAATATATTAAATATATGTTATCCCATATGTAATGTCGAATTGAAAAACACCATTGAAATAAATATAGATATCCGACCGGTATGGGCGATACCGAAATCAGTGATGACCTTTCTTTTCATCATCAATCTCCAAAGGAATTCGATATATAGATATTGGAGTTGTATTAATGTTAACCATGCCTATGAATAAACCAATGTAAATATAACTATTCTCTAATCTATTAATTATAATAAGTAATTATACATGGACAAAGCTACATGTTACAGCTAGTTAAAATATAGAATAACCACTGAAGCCAATACCAAAAATTCCATCTTTAGATTTCAAAATTACCTGCTTGCAATAAATGGCTTGAACAATAAATCAATACCAACAGTTTTATGGTTACTGCAAGCAAGAGATATGACCTCCACATATTTGAAGTTATCCCTACCATTACTAGTATTTTTTAATGAAAAAGTGGGTATTTTATCCGTCTATAACTGTTTATGAGTTACATATAAATTGAAGGATTTGGATAAAATTTGGGAGAAACAAATTAGGCATACTAGCAAAAATAAGACATATTGGTATATTATTATGTGTCTTCAGTCAAACTGTTTGTTCAAACTCTTCTCCATCCAAAGGTTTCCTGGAAGAGATCGCTCTTAACGATAAGGCCAACCATTGTTTTCTTAGTGTAGTATTTTCTTGTAATTGTTTGTATTCATAATACGTTTATTATTGTAATCTTATGGAAAAAACAAAGAGTATCTATTTGTCTATTATTGACACCTCACTTTCACATATTTATTCTATAGTTACTGATTTTTTTAATGGAAATGTGAGTAATTTACCCGTTTGTGACAATCTATTACTTTCGCTTAAATTAATGAATTGAGATATATATTTATGTAATTTTGGGAGAGAAAAGTAAGTGAGGCGTAGAAGCAAATGAGATTAAAATAATTAAATAATAGAAATAGAAAATAAGAGTATAATAAATTACCTTATATATATATATATATATATATATATATATATATATATATATATATATATATATTAATGTAATTATATAAAATTTTGTACTATTATATGTCGAATTGTATACAGTATAATTGTTTTTCGATCATTCAAATAATTGATAGAGACTAAGATAAATATTATATTTTACCATGCCATCTCATTCCGACTGCTACATATATCTCTAAATAGATGCATAGATATATCTCTAATAGACGAGGCTAATATTATTAACATATTGACTCAGCAGTTCGGTTTAGAATTTTAATTAGAGT
Organism: Galleria mellonella; assembly: GCF_026898425.1. Classification (NCBI taxonomy): domain Eukaryota; kingdom Metazoa; phylum Arthropoda; class Insecta; order Lepidoptera; family Pyralidae; genus Galleria; species Galleria mellonella. Next base: position 659,417 of record NW_026442133.1, read on the forward strand.
TATATTTCCGGGTCCTAGGTATTCTCTTAATAATCTCTTACGATATTTTTGAGTTAAAAAATTATTGGTGACATTATTTCATTATGATATATCGTTACATGAATTATTATATACTACATATCCGGCCTGGCATTGCATGGGTACGTAGATTTTCGAAAATAATATATATCTTATGTTACTCACTGATAACATAGCTGTGTGTAGGTGAAATAGTTTTTAAATTCGCTCGAGTAGTTTTTGAATTTATTCATTACAACGATAATTTCCTTCTTGTTTCTTTTCTCTTTATAATATTAGTATCGACTTGTAAGAAAATATTACAATAAATATTATGACAAAAATAAATATATATAAATACCTTTGCGCCAAAAAAAAATGTATCCAAAATTAACGCACGAGTCACGGCACTTTTCACCGAAAATGACACACGATTTTCAACACTGAAAATTTCGTACAAATATCAAAAAAATATCAAAATAAAAAAAGACTACATAAAATATAATAAAAAAAAAACACACAACACAAAATATTAACTAAAATTTTAGTCACATCGCTCCGCTATTGTCACGCTACTGTTGTGTGAAAAAGGGGCCTGGAGATGTCATCACTTGTCAATGCATTATGCCAGTGTTATTGGGTAACAAAAGGAGGTTGCACAAAATATATGGACATTTATTCATATTAATGTAAAAAAAAAAAATTGTGGAAATCATAGGTTAAAGACAGTACTGTATACGTTTTAAGATGTTTGTTTCCAATGATCGTTTTTTTTTTTTAATAAAACTCTATGATTACATGACGTAATATTGCAAATGTAATCATTTTCATATTTTAGTTGACCCACAAACGTTATTCTGCCATAAAACTTTTTTTTTCTAGATAGGAAAACTAATGACCTCGTGGTACTTTACGACCTATTTTCATACCTACCAAATATTATTAAAAAGTTTAAAAAAAAAGGTAAAATAGTTTATAAAATCTTTAAGTAAACTTATTTAAGCATTTTTGAATAATATTTTTTTCCATTACCACGCATTCAAAACGCAATTTCAGCCAAGAAGAACGGACTAGAAACTCAACTGTTGCTTTTTAAAAAAAAAATGTATAATAAAATCTATGTAAGCTAATTTAATACACTTTTTAAAAATAACTAGGAGAAAAATTTATATTGGAAATGTGAAAATGAGTTAGTTTTGCTTATTTGTTATATCTTAATGAGTTAATTAATTATAATAATATTTAATATGCACTTACTATATAGGACAGAAAAATACATAGGCTATATTTACGGCTAGCGAACATTTCCTGATCACGCGAATGAAGTCCACGGTAGAAGCTCGTTTGTTTATGGTATAGTATATATACTAACATCAATAACATGTAATAACTTACAGACGAAGCAAATGACCAGTACAAGAACATGACCGATCAATACTTGGTCAATAGTTGATGAGCTTGCCAGTTACTTGGATACGGAATGGATACAATACACTATTGAACGATTGATTGTAACCGGTGTAAGGAGCTTACAAAGCAGACGCCACGAATGGTGTGGTATTTGTGGGTATATATATGATTGCAGATTGCATTAACTATTTGTATATAATAATAGTAAATGAAAATGAAATAAATAAATAAATTTAAATACAAGTGTAATAGAAATTAAGAACTGAACTAATAATAAATGCTACGTAATCAGAGTCACCGTTTCTTTTTTAAGTTAGGGTATTTTGTGTAATGAGGAACCAGGCAACATCTGGGGGTGTAACACTGAACACACATTCGAGCCAATTCGGAAAATTTGGCTTTTAAATTGTCTGGATTGTGAATTGAACCTGGGACCTCAGTCGTGTAAAGTTACATGCTCACTATATCGCCACGGAGGTCATCATATAGTTATAGGTATATAATAATAAGATTCAAAAAACGCTTGCTGTTTGCGTTTTTTAAATCTTAATTTTATTTGTTCTCCATTTCATTTCATTTTAGTACTTTAAAACCACTTCTAGATGACCTGTTTTTGCGTAATAGACAAAGTAACAACAGACATGATGATTATGATGATATATATACGCAATATTTTTTTACGATTTTATTGCAATTTCTCTAATATTGTGGGTATCTATACGGTAATCATTTACCATCAATTGAGCTGCATGCTCGTTCTATTATATGCTATCTATATGTATTCTATCTATGCTTCTATATTCAAAAATATCATAAACACTCAACAAAACATAACATTCCTTCCTATAGTAGGTAGGAAGAAATATAAAAAAAATAATTTTAAAACAACATTTAACAAGTATTGATATAAATTAATACCAGTCCAAAAAAACACTAATTATGTGTTACAGTACCTGTACCTATACAATACTATCACATTTCATGTAAAATAATATCAAGCTTTCCTGTATATTCAATTCAGAATATCAGAAATAACAATGTTGTAATATTCACTCGTAAATCTGATTTGAATTATAGTCTAAGAGCCAGTTTATATTAAAACGTATTCGATTAACATATTTTTTTTGAACCTTCACTCTAAAATTCATATTTAATAAAAAGTATTTAATTTTAAAATTCGAACAAAAACAAATGAATAAGTAACCAGTTGTTTTAATTAAATAATAACGATACAATAATGTAATAAAAGGTAAACTTTTGATCGTTACTGATATTTCGATCGATTAGAATTCTAAAACGTTAGCACTATAACTTATGTGTTATTACTAAATTTCTTAAACAGGGTGAAATCGAAACCATTATCATTCTTTATAGGGTGTATTCTATCAGCTAAATTGAGCATTTCTACCAAAGAAACAAGGGTCAAATTGTGACAAAAATTTTGAGACTTGAGAACAATATCAAAAATGTATTTTTTTTTACACCAGAACATATAACAGGACAGATGTAAATAGTTAATCTGTTATTTATTTACTTTGAGATTTGGTTCCGAGAGAGATTATTAGTTGGAATCATAAGAGAACAATCATTATCATTATCATCGTTTCAGCTGTTAACTGTTCACTACTGAACATAAGTTTCCTCATAAGGAGAGTTTTGCCAGAAGTTGCTATGGTTGACAGGCGGGTTGACAACCACAGTTAAGTTTTTGGAGATATTTTAAGAAGCACGCTGACCATCCTTCTACGTCCATCCATTTCTTTTGTCGTTTCTTATACACACGGGGACACACGGGCCAGATGGACGAAGAGAACAGTAGACGTTACAGAATTTTTAATATGTAAAATTGACGGTACCTGTCTCCTGGACAAACAAGGCGATGATCCCAGATTTCGATCACGTTTTGAATTCCCCTCTGAGCCAAGCTAATATTTTTTTTCGTATCAATTTCTTTAGAAAGTGTATTAAAATCATGGACTGACTTAACTGAGTTTCATTTTAAGGCCAAGTGTTATATTTCACGAAGACAATTTAGATACGAATCTAATTCTCTTAATATTATTAAATGATGAATTTGTAAACAGGTTTATCCGAATTCAGTATTATATCTTTTCTAAGTAAGTACAATAATATAAATGAGTGAATATAATATTGAGTTTATTTTTAGTTATGTTTCCAATTGTTATTATTTGACTGCTTAATTGTGTTTTTATGAAAGAAAGGTTATAGAATATTGATGTCATACTAATTTTGTTAAATTAAAATTACATTTCTTCTATATTATTTAAGAGCTGCGCTCTTGTCGGTGGAGCTCTTGTCACTCACTACGATTTTCAGCGAGTCTCTTCACCTCTTGATATGAAGTGTATAGTAAAACTTAAGTGTATTTAAAGTGTTTAATCTAATTAATAGAAGTAAATAAAAATATACTGTGTTAATTTAAGATAAATAAAAAAAAATCGATTCAAATTTCTAGAATTATCATTGGAAGTAAACTAGTGAGGTTTTACATACGTGCTTTAATTTCACCTCTTTTATGCAGCCAAAAATCCAAATTAACATTCAGTAGGGTTGCATTGTTTTATTAGAAAACTCCTATGTTTCCCTACAGTTAACCTACCGTTATCAGACCAATTCTATTGTATTACATTAAAACAATGTTACCCTTTAGATAGGACAAATAAAGTACGACTCATTTAAGTATCCAGCTTTTATCTGCGACTCTATCCGCATGACTGAGATAAATAGTAAGCCTATCTCCTTTTCTATTCCATATAGTAACCTGTATATGAAACTTTATACTAATTGGTTCAGCAATTAAAGCGCTAAAAAGTAACACACAAACAAACTTAAAATGTTAAAACTTTTGTCAACACACATTTTAATGTAATAACTGCGCGAGTGCGGGGGGGAGAAGGGATTGTTAGTAATGGCGTTTAGTTACCAATGGGGTAGTAATATACCCTATCGGGTAGACCTCCACATGTTTCCCCCTGGAAACCATCGTGATTGATTTATTGTTAGATTCGTCACGGTGGGCTAACTGACCTTCTTCATCCCCACCTATCATCTTTCGCTGGTCCCCCGCTAGTGTTTACCGATTGCGCAGGCATTATTATCATTACCAGTCCAATATCATTCATTAAAAAAAAACTGCGCGAGCGCGTCATAGCCGCTCGTGATTAAGGATCCTGAATTGGTCCCGAAACTATTCGAGATTTCTTGATCTATTTATACTTAAGTAAAACTGGTAGTAATTAAATTAAAATAAAATGAGTTACCAATTGTTGTAAGGAAAAAATATTGTAATTTAAAATAAATGAATAAAAAAAAAACAAAAAAAATGGTAATAATAATATGTAGCGTTACTATTCCAAGTATTCAACCATTCAGATATACTTACAATGAAAATAAAATATGAGTATTCCATACTGTAATTTATTAGAAAGCAACTTAAATCCAAGAGGCAATTGTAATCCCTTTTCAGTTATTACCCGGCTCGCATTAAAATCGTTCGTAATACCGACCGAATAACCGTTATAAATCCAAACTCTAGACATTTATAACGCTAAATTTTTCTTCCTTTTTGTGCCCAAAAATGCTCTCGTAATATATTTACGCACTTACCAGAGACTTGTGATTTATTTATAGAATCATTAATTTATAAAATTAATTTAAAAATAACGTTGATAAATAGATGGTAGAAGTCCAGTCTCAGTTAGTGTAATAGAATCAAGTAGTTTAAATTATATTGCAATTTAGTCATCATCATCATCATTATCTCAGCCATTATTTGAACATATAATTACCATCAAATATTATCTGACTAAGACATAGTCAGATTGGTTACAATTTTTTTTTTATGGAACAAATTTTTCATTTGCGGTTCAACTGTTGGACTACTGCCACACATAAGCACCTGTAACGTCAGAGGAACTACAGATGTACTGCCGGCTTTTTAAAAAAGAATATGTTCTTTTCTTGAAGGTTACGATGTCATTTTTTTTTATACAACTTAGAATGGCAAACAAGCTGACGATCCACCTGATGGAAAGTGATAACCGCCGCCCATAGACATGAGCAGTACTATGGACATAACAGAGTATACTGTTTCGCCCATGATATCAAAGGTGTTAAATGCATGGACTGTATTTGTACTGTAAAAACATTTATTATACGATATTGGTGTATTTTCACATATATATTAGCTATCAATTATAAACAGAGCAACTTACCACATAAGAGTACCATCACAATAATAATTCTATATTTGGACGCTAGCTGGTGCTCCTATTTGAAAATTAACACACTTTTAGGAATACATTTTATTGCTAGCAACAAAAGATATGTAATTTATGCCTAAAGGTATAATCAGACAGATCATCAAAATAAAGAAGTCAGAACGTATCTGAATTACCAAATATACACGAGCCATATTATGAAGAAAGATGAAATGTAAAAGTAATGTAAAAAATGTCTAGAATTCATACATTCATATAAATATGATTATGCCAGTTTTTTCAACCATTCGCTTAGGAATGAGATTCGTCTGTGGTGAATGTTGCAATAGTAATAAACTGGAATCCAACCCGTATATTACTTTATCATTGTTATAGTATCAAAAATACAAACAACTTCAAATTGCTCTGTTACATTTATGAATATAATTAATATAAAATCTTCGCCTTAAGTCACCTTTAGTATTATTATTTATTCATGAACAATTTGCGATGCAATCGGGTCAGATATGGGGCTCTCACAATGTATAAACACGATTTGACTTTGATAAAATGCGATTATAAATTCAACCTATTATTCTTTTACATTTTTATAGAGCCCGGAAGGTTTTTGCAAAGACTGTACAAATATTGTTTTCTTACATTACATAGCGTACATATTTTGACACAAGATGTTTAAAAAAAAATATAATTTAAAATAAATATCCAACACGCGCGTTGCCGTTCCTGAAGAAACCTCTTTACTCCCCTTTTGAAGAAACCCATGCTGTGGTCTTTTGGAAAAACCTCGACAGAGAGCTCTTTCCATAACCTGAGTGTTCGTAGGAGAAAATATCTTTAAACCCGTGTTGTACGCGATCATTTAGCCGTACTATGGTAGAAAGTTATATATATAATACAATATAATACATAGTACTACATACGTATATAAGTATACGTATGTAGTACTATGGTTCATTGAGCATATACGGTACATGGTGAACTGATGATTGAGAAGAACAATAGTTCTAATAAAATCCTATACCTATGGGATATTACGATATGACATGGTATGGTATTAGTTGCACCTATATCAAATTTTCTCACGGGATATATCCGTGAATACATAATGCAAAGGACTACAATACATTGAGTGCGATAAATATTCCAACACTGAATAGATTGGGAACATTTGAATACAGCATGTTCTACAATCTACTCGTGTATATATATATATATATATTATTAGGTGTAATTTTATTTTACTTATTTAGGTGTTATTTTGAGGAATCGTATCGCAAATACACATCCATATGTTTCAATCAACTAATCAGTAATTTTATATTTATATCTAAATTACACTATTAAAAGAAATTGCTGCTTTATTTAATCATAAATCACATCAGTGATAGTTATGGTGTCGTTTTTTTTATACAACTTAGTGTAGTAAAATTTAGTGTAAAGTGGTAACCGTCGCCTATAGACATGAGCAGTACCATGGACATAACAGAGTGTACTGTTTCACCCATGATACCGCCCATGCGTTGCCATTCCTGAGGACTCAGGTGTTATTCCTCTATACCCAGTAAATTCACGCCATATCCCACCCTTCAAACCGAAACACAGCCATGCAAACACAACTGCTTCTCGATTGAAATACGAATGGGACAGAGGTACCCAAGCAATCGACTTTTGTACAAAGTCTCCCTCTGGTAAAAGGTCATATATAAAGGCGACGCGAGAGCGACGGTTAGAAGCTTCTCGATATTACTTTAAATCCGCCCAATCGCACTCCAATCCACTCGTCTTTAGTGCACTAAATTATGTAACGAGAAGAAATGTACTACGACAACAACGATGCCCTAGACGTGTTCTCGATGACCACAGTGATTCTGATTCTGAATTGCAGTCAGTCATTCTACTACTTCTCCTGTCCTGTCTCAACATCGCTATCATATACACATACATTCAATGAGTCCAGATTCGCTGGTAAGGGTGAAGATACCAATGACACAGTCCAGCGCTCGGCACTTGGCACCGACACAGTCAGTCCGAAACGATTCCTCTGTCTCTTCAGGTGAGGATTGAGATACGATGGCCTGAACCCAGTTCTGAACCACTTTCATCATCATCATCATCATTATATCAGCCTTTAATTGTCCACTGACTCCCCTTGGAGGGGGGGGTTGCCAGTAGTTTCCACGCTTGGCAGGCAGATTGGCAACCACAGTCAAGGTTTAAAGATATTTCAAGAGACGCTGCTGCCCATCCCTCACCCTCTCTTAGTCGGCTTTTACAACAACCATGGGAAAGAAAGGGGTGGCCTATTCTATGCCGGGACTATACGGCCACCTTCAATACTAACAATATCATACAATGCAACAGGAGAGCAGACTCTATCGATTCACAGAAAACAGTCTCTCACAAAGTATTTTAAGCCTGCACCCATACGACGCAATTTATTCACTAATTCCAAAGAAACTTTGATAATCATTTTTGTAACATTTTTCTTTTTATCTAATACTCCTTATTATAAAGATGGTCAAGAAGTATAAATAGACTGTCAGCCAGATGCTTCGAGAACATTGTAAGAACATGATTTGACAGGTTATGGATCGTGAATTTGTAAAAAATTAAAGAAACAAATATCTTGGAGATGCAAGTATTTTTGTTTCAATTGAACACTTGGCTACTCTATGCTGAGGAAAACCAACAAGGGAGTTCTACGAGGACTGTTAATTCTGTAGGGCTAGGCTCACTTCATAATTACGAGTAAGTGTCAATTCTGTAAAATATTAACACTAGACACATTGGGATCAACCTGTATATAATAGCACCTATTGCATTCACGGACCCGCTCGGTGCCAAATATTACGATCCATTCATTTATCCATACATTCTCATACATGCCTATGAAACATAAATTCTGTACATTATCATTTTCAGCTTGTACTCTAATCAGAACATTATTCATTTTCGTTCTATATTCGTTGAACAGCCGGTGACATAATATCGCTTGGGACATGATATTATGATAATTAAGATTTACGATTACATTCGTATTAATATAAAACAGCGGTTCTCAAAGTTTAAATTCTCTTTTCGCGTCTGTTTCATTTTATTAGAAATATGTATACATGTATTAAATATAATACGAGTTCTATCAGGTCTTATAAAACTTTGAATATTTTATCAATTTATTAATACGAGTACTTATTAATACTCCTTTGTAAGCTTTGCAGTGTGATTAATCAATTTCATGAAATGATTTAAACGTAAATATAAATAAATTATTAATAGGATCACTAAAGTTTATAACTCTATATTTAATATATTAAAATTGTTAACATTACATTTATTATTTGCAATTTTTGGCTAAAAAAATATGTTAACATATACGGGTACATTGTCTCGTGTAGTTTCGGAATAGAATACTCATACTACCTACAGGTGTAGGTACTCCTACCCCATTCTTTTTCTGTGGATGTCGTAAGAGGCTACAAAGGGAGGACGATAGATTAGCAGTATTGTTCTTCTTAAAACATCTCCAAAGCCTAACTGCGGTTGCCGATCCGCCTGCCAAGTGTAGCGACTACTGGCAAAACACCCATAGGGGAGGCTTAGCTTCAGCAGTGGACAGTTAAAGGCTGATTCGATGATGATGATACGATTACATTAAAATATATTAATTGTTAATACTTAATAAATAAAATTAGAGAAAACTGAAAATTGGAACCACAATGTTATTATTTTCATATAGTGCGTCCTACTTTTAGCAGTGTACAATTACTGGGTTGTGATATAGTTTTTTTAAAGGTAAAACTATATCAAAATGGAAGTAATATCGAAATATACAAGTGTAATGCGCATTGTTCCCTATGAATAACATCGACAGGTTAGCTTTAAATTTACGAGCACAAATGAAACTTCGGTTCACCAGCATTTTAGAGCAAGTGGACGATTTTACTTGGAGTCACGTTCGATTTTAATAGTGTACGAAATACAAGATTATATTGTTCTATATAATTTCAGGTGCACATTTATTTTTAGTACGCTATTGTCTACTTTTATATGAAACCTGGAATAGCGAATAGACTGATGGCCACTTTTTTATGCAACTTAGAATGGCAAACAAGCTGACGGCCCATCTGATGGAACCCTTTCCATCGTAGTTGTCACTATCGTGTGTTGTGGTGCCTATAGATGTCTATGTGACGTCTATAGGTAGCACTATGAATATCACATAATGTATATGGTACGCATATGGCCATATATTTTATCAGAGGGAGACTTTGTACAAAAGTCGTTTTCTTGGGTACCTCGATCGCATTCGTGTTTCTGCCGTAAAGCAGTTGTGTTTGCATGGCAGTGTTTTGGTTTTAAAGGAGGTTACAAATTACAGGGTACAGAGGCGTAACACCTTCGTCTTCAGGAATGACAACGCATGGGGGTATCATGGGCGAAACAGTATACTCTGTTATGTCCACGGTACTGCTCATTTCTACAGGCGATGCACCACTTTTCATCAGATGGGCCGTCAGCTTATTTGCTATTCTAAGTTTCATAAAAAAAATTGTCTAATAAGTAATTATTACTGAAATCTGGATATTTTTAAACAATCACGCGATAAATATTAAAATTCCGATGTAGATAATGCACTACATGAACATAATAAAGTGCTGAAATAATGATATTGAACTAGAAAACCGGAGTATTTCTCTCAATTCCTCGGGCCGTTGGCGAACACTGTACCAACTGCACTAATTGTTTTGGATATACTCCAAACTACATGCTTACCCGAAATTCATTGGTAACACGCTGCATTAGATTATTCAGCTTTCTCCTACTGCGACGTTATTACAATCGTCTACTGGGTACAGTCTGGTATATTATTATTATTATTTTGTAATTATATTAACCGTGAACTGTCCACTGTTGAACATAGGCCTCCTCCAAAAGGTTGTGTCAGTAGTTGCCTCGCTTGGCAGGCGGGTAATTTTGTTTTAGAGGAACGCCGTTGCCCATTTCTTGACTACCAAGTTCCCTTAGTCGCCTCTTACGACACCCACGGAAAAGAAAGCGATGGCCCTATTGATATTCTACGACTGAGATCGAGGACCATACGGTACTGTATATTAAATTGTATTATTTCTTATACCATTCAGAAGATTAAACAAGCTGACGTCCTCTTGATAGAAAATCGTAATATGAATACCATAGTCATAAATAGTAACTTTAAGATTAAGAGCATTCCTATAAATGTATGGCAATAACGGAATTAATTTCATTAAAATTATAAATTTGAATTATGATGGTAAAAATGTATTTGAAATATTTCGAAACAGAATATGAAGTAAGAGCAAAGTAATAGAAAAAATATGGTAGATTTATACACAACGTATTCTCTTAATCAATCATAAATATTGAAAAATATTGTTTTTTAAAACTGATAGATAATTGCGACATGGCCACATTTCGGTAAGCTAAAGTTATGAACTTTCCTAAAGTTCATACATATATACTATCAGCTCTGTGAACGCTTACTTATTAATAAGGGATATTTTATAAATTATAATACCGTAATTGGCTGTAATTACAAAAATAACACTAAAATATTAAAGATTTTAAGAGCTGTCGAATTTGTAATAATAAATAAATAAATAAGGCGTTCCTTCGAACCATTTAATTTTTCTGTCACACTCTACCGTTGTCGTGTAGTTTAGGCAGAGAATAGGTTATCTCTTTTTCCCGTGGATGTTGTAAAAGGCGACTAAGGGAACTTAATGGTCAAAGGATGGGCAGCAGCATCTCTCTTAAAATATTATCAAAGCCCAACTGCAATTTGTCAAGCGTGCTGCCATGCTGGTGAAACCCTCCTTATGGGGCAGGCCTATGTGCAGCAGTGGACAGTTAACGATTGATGTAATAATAAATAAAAGGGGGGAAGGGATTGTTAGTAATGGAGTTTAACAGCCTCATTGCTAGCAATATGCCTTATTAAGTCGACCTCCACGTGGTTCCTCCTGGAAATCACTGTGAACAATTTTTGTTGAATTCGTCACGATGGGCTATAACTGACCTACTTCATATATAACATCCTTCACTGGTACCCCCCCCCCCGCCGCATTGTATATCGATAGGACTCGGTGTTCTTCTGTACCAGTAAATTCCATTATCATCCATTCAAACCGAAAAAAATCATGCAAACACAGTTGCTTTACAAACTGATATACTTTTACAATGTCTCCCTCTGGTATGCTTTGATAGCATAAGTAAATTATCTTGACACCCTGATCCTCTATTATCGTGCAAGTTTCTTTTCTTTTCATAAAAATCGAATATAATTGATCAACGTTTGACCGGGTTAAACAGTCCATATTCTTTTTCAATCCTAAATATGTGTATACTAAATTTTATCATTATCGATTGAGTGAGAGGTGCCAAGGGGCAAGAAGTAAACAAACTTAATTTCAAATTTATAATATTAGTAAGGACTGGTACATAAGCATTTTATATTATATTGATATTTCCTACTTCTGCTTGTTTTAGTTTTGTATCAGCCTTTTGTTCCTTCTGTACACAATACCTCTGTCCGTCGCAACATAGACTATCTATCTACTAAAATGTATTCAAATACATCCAGCCAATTGAGCGCGTTAGAAACTTTCTTCTCTATAAAATCTGTATGATCTCAGAATAGCACGTCATCATAAAAAATATCGAAGGCTAAGTCCACTGACATGTGTCGAGAAGTGAGGAATTATTAAATATTTTCGGATCTTTCGTTCGATCTTCGAACTATCCCGAAGTTAATAATATAGTAAATATATTATAAACTTTCACCATTATTTATAGACGTGTGATAAAGATATGAGTAATGTCGACTTTGTGCCAGGAAGTGAGAAATTATTAATTTTCTCGAGCACTTCATACAAATTTAAATCTTATTGGAAATATTATAAAGTCAACAATTCTATTGTCTTAATACTGTTTACTGACAATATGACGAATAACAAATATTACATAAATCCTTTTAATAGAGAGAAACTAGGTAATATTTTTTACTAGCTTTTACCTGTGACTTCGTCTGCGTGACCAGGATATTTCTATTGACCGGCATAAAAGGTGACTTTGTCCTCTTTCAACTCATGTAATATGTATTTATCAAATTTCATGATTATAACTAATTTTCATACTCTTACTTCTTAGTGCCATAACGGCTGTACCAATCTTTACGTTTTAAGTATTGATCTTTTTATCACGACCAGTGAACAAATCCCAGTCACGCGGCAAAGTTGCGGTTATGTGACCAGCCCATTGCCACTTCAGCTTGCTTATCATATAATTTATATTAAATAAAGATGTAATAAAAGACATTCGACGAACTTAACTCTGTAAGAGTTCTCTTCCAGCAGACCCTGAGTGGAAAGGAGCATTAAATACTAGTGGGCAGTGTGCGTACAATAAGAGGAGGTAACAGTATAGTTGTTAGTGTCTATTTAGGAGTAAAAAATAAATTTAGTCTTACGAATTTAATAAGATTAAATGACCAAGCCTATCGTGGGTTAGCAGCGTCCCTTTTAAAACATTGTAATATAAGTTAACGGCTTATATAATGATGATAATGAAGGTGATGATGATGATGATAGGAGACTCGAAATTTTCCTTGTTTTTCGACATGTTTCTCTAGTAAAATGTTTAGATTCATTGACAGAACACTCGTGCGCCAAAGGATGCTGGTGATTTGGATTTCGCTCTTTATATTCCGGCCTTCTTCGTCATACAATTAGATGTGTGAATGTCATTGTTTGAACTGTGACTTTCTAAATAGACGATTTTATAAATCTAGCGGCTAGCGACAGCCGTGCAGCGCAGAGCTACGCATTGCAAGACAGGAATAATTATAATCCGAGGTCACACCCACGTTACAAATTTTATTTTCTCCCGTGCAACGGCCGAGATTTTAATACTGCAATATATTTCTCCCGAATCACTTTGTTTTTCGCGTAGAAAATGCGTGAAAGTAGAATAGAATAGAATAGAAATCATTTATTCAAATAAACTTACATTGAAGCACTTTTGAAAAGTCATTACATTTTTTTTTAATTTACCGCTCGTTCGGAAAGCTGTCTCATCACAAGAATAGCAAGTTTGATGCTCTTTTAAATAATTTTATTATTATTTTACATTTTTAAGTTTAATTGTGTGAATACAAACCACCAATTAGCACTAATTCAATTAAATAGAGAAAAAAAAAAGAATACATAACCAACTGGTTAAACAATTAATATCAGTCATAGTGATTAGAGCCTGTGAGTCCCTACAAGCAGCACCCGTTCACGAGTATGACGGGTGAGATATCACTGCGCTCGACCATATTTTAGGGAGCCCAATGACCGGCCCATACGCCGCCACAAGTCTGGACATTTTAGTGAGCATGACTACTCAAAACACTAGACCACGTCAAAGCTACTCACAATTGCCATCTGATAGTTATAGTATTCACATTTTACATAAGAATGCATGCGGCAATTAATACAAAAAACCGCTACGCTTTCATATTTCTAAAATTAATCAATTAAATCAAGAAAGCAATGAGAAAAAAAAATTATAACGTTGTATGCTAATAAACTAATTATTTACTTGATATGTTGTCATCTATGAATTCGTCTATACTGAAATAGTCTTTCTTACATAAAAATTGTTTAATATAAGATTTGAATTGCCTCTCTGTTTTAATGCAGATTCCCAGTTTATTATAAAATCTTATGCAATTACCATAGAATGAATTACTGATTTTGTGCAGACGGCATTTAGGTAAAATAAGCTTATTTATATTGCGTAAGTTTCTACTTGTACAGTCTTTGAGTTTTTTAAAACTCGCTAAGTTCTTCCGTGTATACATAATATTTTCATAAATGTAAATAAAGATATTTAGTCTTTAAAGCACTGACGTAATGACTCTCTTGAACCCATACCATAAATAGAACGTATGGCTCTCTTTTGTAAAACAAATATAGTATTTATATCGGCTGCTTTACCCCACAGCAGTATGCCATAAGACATTATGCTATGGAAATAAATAAAATATACAAGTTTAGCCGTCGCCACGTCTGTTAATTGCCTAATTCTTCTAATTGCATATGCAGCAGAACTGAGTCTACTGGCCAATTTTGAAATATGGGGCCCCCATTGTAATTTCGAGTCTACTGTTATACCTAAAAAAAATCATTAACAAAATTTACTATTTCGTCATTTAATAACTGTGTATTTATTAGTCTTACATTAGGAAGTGTAAATTTTATCTTTGTTTTGCTGGAATTTAATAATAGGTTATTACATGTAAACCAATTTAATATTGCAGACATAGCACAATTTAATATAATTGATTACTTTGACGTCCAATTTTATATATCATCCGCAAACAGCACTATATCTGCAATTTTCTCTACCATAAAGGGAAGGTCATTTATGTAGATTAGAAATGAGAAAGGAGGCCTAAATTGACCCTTGTTGGAACGCCCATCTTAATATTAGCTCCCTTAGATTTTACACCGTCAATATCTACAGTTTGAACCCTATTTAAATAAGTTCTCATTAATTTTAGATCATTATCTCTTAGATGTTCGAGTGTACAAAAGCGTTTTATGTCCACACAATCAAATGCCTTTGATGTCACAAAAAACTCCGAGTGCATCCTGTGACCTCTTCGAAAATATGTGACAACACCTGCGTTTACTTAAATGAAACCATATTGCTGACTGTGAAGCAGTGCGTTAACCCTGAAGTGATGTAACATTTGATTTAACATTATCTTTTCAAACACCTTACTTAGAACTGGCAAAATAGATATAGGTCTATAGTTCCCTGGCTCAAATTTATCTCCTGATTTAAATAGTGGGATTAATTTGCTAAATTTCATTAAATGTGGAAAAACGCCATTATCAATACATTTATTAAAAATAGTGGCTAGATATGGAGCAACAATATCTATGAAAGAACTAACTACTTTTACAGACATGCAAAGGTCTTCCGTATTTTTTAAATTTAGCTGTTTGAATATATTTTATGATATCACATGTGAAAATTTTCTTAAAGAACAACGCGATATTAGTCTCTAAATTTTTTTGCGATTGAGAAAGTATTGTTTTTAGATCCCGTTAATGAAGATCGAATGTTTTGTTGTAAAAAAATATGTTTTCTTTTTACAATATTTAATAAAATAATTAAATCAAATAATTTATTATTTTTAGTTTGTTAATTTTTATCCACAACTCTGGCCATATGATCAGGATAAACTGATTGACCGGAATAAAAGTAGTTTATGTTCTTCTCGATTCCATATATAATCAAATTTGATAATTGGTAGAGACTTCAAGAAAGCAAGAGGTAACAAACAAAAAACAAACAAGCTCGTTTTTACATCAATAGTATGTATTATACAAGTGTAAGCATGGGACACCTCTTTCTTTGAGTATGAGTAATGAGTATACTTTATTTGCATTATACAATATAGGAAATAAGCAAGACAATTTACAAACACAACGATACAATTGTATAAGTACAGTAAGGCGGTCTTATTGCTGAGAGTAATCTTGGATATGGTAGTGAATTTACAATATGGGCGAAACAGTACACTCTGACATATCCTTGGTACTGCTCATGTCTATAGGCGACGATTACTACGTTCCATCAGGAGTGCCGTCAGCTTGTTTGCCATTCTAAGTTGTATAAAAAAAATTGAGGGATCAGCAGTAGCTTTCCTCTTAAAAAAGCACCAAAGCCTTATTGCGGTTGCAAATCTACCTGCCAAGCGTGGTGTCTATTGGCCAAATCCCCCAAGAGGAATGGAGAGGAGAGGGGCAGGAGAGAAGTAGGGAGAGGCCTATCTTCAGCAGTGAACAGTTAACGGCTGATATGATATGATATAAATGTAAAATACATTACTAAAAGTAATATTTAATTACTAAATATTCTTCAAAGCACAAATTTTAATTGGCATGTTCAAATCTTAATCAACTCCCAATAGATGGCGTAGTCATCTATTAATATTTTAGTCATCACTCCTATATTAAGAATAAATAACATAATATTGATATTAAATCTAACGTAAACATGACCGTTGACTTATATATATTTATTTCACGTTACAGACAGATACCATTGCCACATGATCAAGGAACGAGATAAAGATAGCGCGGGTACGCGCAGAAATGCGTTGACCTATGCTTGTTAGTTGATAACTGCGGGTCAGTTAGCACTAGGGATGTTCATACACTGCACTAGTGAACATTGCTAGTATTAGTCATGTATGTAGGTGATAAAAGATAAAATATAATTAATACCCTACTTCTCACTTGTATGAAAGTTGAATACTAACATCCGTGTTATTCATCAGCGCTGGAGAGAGTTAGATCACGATAATTCACTAGGATTGACCACGACAGTTTCCAGGAAGGATCATATTATCCGTCTATTTCCTAATGCTACCTTCTACCACGAAATAGGATATATTTTATCTTTTCACCCTTTCCTATAAATTAAAAGATGTTTCTTATTTAAAATACGTAATCCTGCGTTTAGAAATCATAATTATATTAATAATAAGAATCATAAATACATTTCGATTCCATAAAATTTGAATTCACAACTCTCAGCTATCCGGATAAGTTCATTCCCTTATTTATTATTATAGTTATATCATAGTATAGGAAGAGGGCCTAAGCACGATAGACGTAATAAGCTAATGACGTTTGAAATAAAAAATGTTTAAGTACATTCTAAGTTTAATATAAAAATTCTTTAATCACTTTCATTTAAAGTTTTATATATTTTTGTATGTTGTACGAGTATCAACCATTAACTGTCCACTACTAGGAAGAGTTTTGCCAGTAGTTGCCACGTTTGGCAGGCGGGCGGTCAACCGAAGTCTGACGTTGACGTTGTTACTCATCCCTCCATCATAAGCTCCCTTAGTTGCTTCTTACGCCACCCACGGGACAAGAAGGGGTGGCCTATTCTATGCTGGGACCTATACGGCTATAAAAATATTTTAATTGTACAGAACGAAAGTTATGAAAATAGAAAGATATATGCAATACATACGTAAGAAAACATAGAACTGATTATTATTTTTTAAAGTAGGTTAAAAATAATATATTAATGACAGTGTACATTATTCTTCGAACTAATATAACTACACGAACATACGTTATCTTTTCGAACTTTTATTAGGCCAAACAAGGGAACTAAGATATTGGAGTAACATTCACTTAGGTTACTGTCTACACTATTTTCATTACTTCTTACACTTTAAATACAATAAAGGCGGGGTGGGGATTAATTGTTAGTTATGTGAAGCGAACCTTATCGGGTCGGCCTTCACGTAGTCCCCACTGGAAACCATCGTGCTTAATTCCAGGTGTATTCGTTACGATGGGCTAACTGACCTGCCTTTTCATTCTCACCTATCATCTCTCACTGGTGCCCCGCCGGCGTATACCGTTAGCGCAGGTGGGGTAACTATTCCATTATCATCCATTAAAAAAAATTCAGTAAAAGCTAGTAAATATATAAAATAAATAAAATATATTTAATATGTTATGAAGTAATAAAAAAGTAACATATGTATTTTTTTATTTAATTAAATAAAATATTTATACATATTGTTGTAGGTACTGAACAGTAAAAGGGCATAATACAAAAAAAATATTTTTAAGGTTCCAAAGATTATTTCCATTGGAATAAATACAATTTTCTTAAGAGAATTGCATTTATTCTTGAAAAGCGCATTTCTCGTGTTACAGGATTAGAAATTTACAAGAAATGTTACTCAGGTTATTATTTAGATAAGGTTATTCTATATAAAATATAATATAATGGAAGAAAATAATCTTTATTAACTGAAAAAGGTAAAAAGCTTTTTAATGGATTTTTTTTTTTGTTTTGCTTATGGGGATCACATTGTTTTTATTTGTCATGAAAAAATTCTCAAGAAATTATAAATAATGTAGACATGAAAATATGTTTATAATATAGACAGAATCTGAAATAAAGATATCCGTAAAAGAATCAAAGTGGCCGATGCAGGCGAAAGTATAAGCAAGCTGAAGTGGCAATAGGTCAGTCGTTTACTATGAACTGAAGTAATCCTGAATAGACTAATTATTACAACCAGCTTGTATTCATACGACTCGATAGATACATACATATTATGTGTTACCTATATATGTTAATAATAGGGCTTCACAGCACATAATATAGGTTATATTTTGAAATAATATATCATTTTAGTTTAAATATTATGTGCCAAGAATACTAGTTAGTTATAAATATTAGCTAATAATAACTTCACACCTTTGCTCTTTTGGATTGACTAAAACTATAAATCACTACAAAGCTACTTATTTAAATTAACGCACTGTCATTCTGTGATTCCTTTAATTTGTTTATTTATTATTTATAATATAATTAGATTTAATTAATTATTGATTATTTATATGATTGTAATAATTAATACGTTTATAATATACAAAATAACTAAAATCAACTAATTAATTGATGTTTAGTTATTATATAATTACAACATAATTAAACATAAATTTGTTATATTTAATTACATTTTAATTAAAACTATCTATTTAATTTATCATTATTATAAATATTACACCATTGTATAACACACGTAAGCCTATGCAAAGTGAATAAACAACTTAATTTATTGTTAATTATAATTAAACCTGAATTATTAATGTTTTATTAATGAGTACTTGCAATAAATATAAATATAACTCACCTATTCAAATCGTGATATAAGCCATCAAAATAAAATGCACTACACTCACTTCACCAACACACACACAAACATAAGCGAACGTAGGCACTAGTAATTAGGTGCGCAAACAGTCGACTGCGAAGTTCGTTAATCAAGTGAATTGTTTGAAAACTTCGCTAAACCACGTGTTGCACGAAAAATCCCGGGCAACATTAAAACCACGGAAAAACTGTTTTACTAAACAGTAGACGCGCGCCACTTGCTTCTCCACCCCACTATAACTGACAACTGAGTGACCGCTACGTATTTACGTACGTGTAAAACAATTTATTTTGAAAGCAATAGCAAACGCATCGAATGGGCACATCGATAAAGCAGAAGATGTGCGAAAAACGGCAACTTCTTTTAAGATAGCATTCTATTTTTGAATATCTGCCAATGAGACGCGACAGCCGAGCTCCGATTGGTTGTTTTGTTTTTCAAGCCAACAAAATGAACGATTTGTTATTTCAACATTTAATTTCCTTTGAAATCGATAAATGATTATATTAATTATTATTTAAATCTTTGATATAATAATTGTGTAGGTGTGAATAGATAAATAGAAAGCTTCTTGTGAAAAATTCAATAATTTAGGCAGTTGGTACTAGTAAAATTGATGTTGACTCTTGAACATTTTTATAGCTATTAAGAATTATTAGATGACATCAAAAGATATATTTTTTTTTAAATGTCCATTCAAGAGACAAATTTTAATCTATTAAATCGTCATCAACTTTTCAACTTGGATTCTGTTTTTTTTTGCTTGCAACCGTTTTTTGCAAGTAACCGAAAAACACCACTAAATGTCCATCATTGCTTTCCAAACAATTTGTTAAACTACATCCCCATTTTGTTCAACAAACGGCAAACAGCAGATACGGGTTACATAAAGCTCTACATATACGTAGCGATTATCATAATGATCTGTTGTATGATCTCTGAAATCGAAAGATGATACAGATGATGATGATCGATTATTCGTGAGTGTGATAGAATTCAATATGTATACCTGATCTATAATATATTAATATACAATACAAATTGCGTTCCCAAAGGGCAATAAAATAATAAAAAAATACTATTTAAAAATGCTTATATATATGTGTGTGTGTGTGTTTGTGTGTGTGTGTGCGTACGTTCATGCGTTTGCGGATTTTTTTATTACTATCTTATCTATATCATAGTCATTTTATTTTAATAGTAGAGAATCTTAAAATGTTAGCAATCGCACTTAAACTAATGGCAGTGAAATCAAACAAAGTAATTCTAATGAACTAACTAATATTAAATTCCACAAAAGTTTTTAGTTTTATTAGTTGACTTTAACAGTGGACTTTAATAGTGGAATGTATGGGACAATATTATAATGAATTTATTGTAAAGAACTTAAAAACACTGTATCGTTTCGATTGATTAGTGATAAATCTCTTCGTGTATGGAGGGCATTAGACTTGTACGGATTCTTTTAATATAGTGATCTAGAGCTTTTTATATATCATTGTGTTCTAGTCTTGGATTTTTCCCAGACTTTGAACATAAAAACTAGAATGATCTCATTCGTACATACTCGTATTTTTTGAGGATATATCTACTTAAAATATATATTCCAATGAAATGTATTACTAGAGGGACACTTTGTATAAATTTTGTTTGCTTGTGTATCTCTGCCCCCCTCGTATACTATGAAGGAGTTTTTACTTGCATGGCTGTGTTGCGGTTTTAAGGGTGGGATATGGCAGTGAAATTACAGCGTACGGAGTCATAATAGCGTAGTCCTCAGGAATGGTAACGCATGAAGTGTTGAGGCGTCACAGTATATTCCGTGACGTTCATGGTACTGTTTTAGATGACTACAGATATATTTTTTTTTAATTATAAGGGCTTTTATCTTCTTCGTGGTTCAACTTTCCATCAGGCGAGCCATGAGATTGTTTGCCGTTCTAAGATATACATATAAAAAAAGCGTAAAACGATTTGATATTCTTTGTTTACATTTTTTTTTAAACTGTTATAAAGTTAAATGACTATGAAACAATTACTTATGGTTGAATGGATACATATACAAGTAAACTCGTACTTTCAAAGGTCGACGTAAAATTTATTAGCTTTTGTTCTTTTATATTTCAACGGCGAAGCTAGAATCAATATTGGTCAAAGCGAACGATTGGTTGGGCGCACACACAATGTTATACATCTTCTACTTTTACTATTATTTTAATACAAAATTGCAACTTTAAATATTTATTTATTTATACTTTATTGTATACAAAAAATATATTCTTATCGTCATCATCATCATAAATTCAGCCATTGTTGAAAACTGCGATAAATGCGATGCAAATACAGCTAAACTATTATATATTAATTATTTTATTATTATTTTAATTTTTACAGATATTCTCATCTCCACTCTTAAGGAGAGGCAGAAGCACAGTCGGTCGGGGTTCAGGGCTCCAGGGAGAGAAACCGGCGTACAATGCGGGCTGTATCTAAGAGCACCGCTTTCTGCATCTTTCGCAGGAGTAAGCCGCCTGGGAATCCCAACCGTCTGAGATGTTGTTTCAGTCTGATTGGGATAAGACCGTTCACCGATTATTATTATTATTACTGTAAGGCACCACCCAGTGGATGTAATAAATAAATACAAATTTATAAGAACGGCAAGAAAAATAAAATACATATTATGTTATCAATGTCCTTTTAAAAAAATTAAATAGAATCGACAGAATGCATTATATTTTTAATAGTAAAAAAATATAAGTGACCAGTACGTGCAATAATAAAAATAATTCATTCTTACATATCAAATTAAATCTACAACAGCCATTATTCGTCCACTGTTAGACATAAGTCTCCCCCATAGACTGCCATAAAGAACAGTCCTAAGCCACTTGCATCCACTAACTTCCTGCAATGCATTGTAGGTCGTCACTACATCTAGTGGGAGGTCGTCCATTATTATAATTTATATTAAATAAATATGTACAATAAGCGAGATTAACTCTTTAAAAGTACTTATTCTATTTATTCTTGCAAACTCTGAGTAGAAAGGAGCATTAATTACAAACGGGCTATTAATCTTTTATAATTTTAATATAAATGTAAATATTATATTTATTATTAAAAATAGTTTTTATTATTACATTACAAAGGTTTTAAAACAAGGAAAGGACCAAAAAATGGTGGAAAGATTGTGTAAATGATGTTATGTGTAAAAGAGAAGTAAGTCCAGGTATGACGTCTGATAGGAATTTGTGAAAAAGAAACATACACTGTGTTGACCCCAAATATAAGAGAAAAGGACAATGGAAGGATTCTTATGTGAAATATTAATTTTATTGCAGATTTGGGTACAGCTGTTAAAGCAGTAGTTAATTAATATTTAATTATAAGATAACTTATAATTATTATCATGAGCGAAACAGTATACTCTGTTATGTCCATGGTACTGCTCATGTCTATAGGCCATTCTGAGTTGCATTAAATAAAAATATTATATAAAACTTACATTTGTATATAGGTATTATTATATATTCTGTTCGTTTCCCGTGGGTGTCATAAGAAGCAACTAAGGAAATTTCTTAGTTAAAGGATGGGCAGCAGCGTCTCTTCTAAAGCATCAGAGTATACTATTTCGTCCATGATACCCCCATACATTGCCATTTCTGAGAACTTAAATGATATATCTCTGTACTCTGTAAATTCACTGCCATATTCCACACTTCAAACTGAAACAATGCCATGCAAACACAACTGCTTCACGGTAGAAATACAAATGGAACAAAGATACTCAAGCAAAGGAAATTTGTATAGTCTCCCTTTAGTAAATAATAACGTAAAACTTGGATATTTTGTATATTAATTATGTTAAATGTTGCTGTGTTGTATGTAGCTCTATAGATAAAAATAAATACATTGGTATATTATTGAATCCCCCCCCCCCCAACCTTCCCCACCCGAAGTAATTGCGTTACATTATTAATGTTCCTGGTGACCTATTGTAAAAGGAGGGGAAGTTAAAAGCAAATGACCAAAATCGATATTGTGGCCTTTAATAATTGATACGTCTAGTCGGAAATAAGTTCGTTTCTACATTTGAATTGTTTGCGTGTCTTATCGACCGGTTGCTTCGGGCTTTAACGTTGATACAATCTGACAAAATGATCGGAATTATTGTATTGTTTCGTTTCGAATTCATTGTCGTCGATACAATGAAAAATTCTATTCAGACAGAAAAAAAATATCGTCTTTATGAGATAAGGAACGAATATGGAAGTTATTTATTTCGATTAAAAATAAATATGAAAATTAGTTCAATATTGAATCTTGGAAGTCGATAAGTAATTTTATGCTTGAATAACTCATAAAACATAACCGTTCCATATATATTTTATACATAATAGTCTAATTATATGTTTATTTTTATTTAACTCTTTATTGCACCATAAATAAAAATATACAATGACAAGTGAATAATTCAAGTGAAATACAGTAACATAAATACAGATTGAAATATACACATAAAGGTACAAAAGGCGGTCTTATCGCTAGGGCAATCTCTTACAGACAACCTTTAGTTAAAGGAGAACAGATATATATATAATATATCAAGTCTTGCTTTATTTTTCCTCTATTCAATAATGCACCGCCTACATATTTCTCGGTCTGCCCAATGATTGACTGATAGAGAACACCGTCCGGTGTTAAGTTCGCCAAATGTACATAGAATTTTACTGTATATTAAAGTTTAAATAAGTAAATAATAGATATGATTGGGCCCTTCATGTTTCGCCATTCTTGAGGACTAGTATGTAGTATGTATGTAGTATGCCTTCGTACGCAGTTAATAACCAATAATAATACATGGTCTTATTTTATACTAGGTAGTTTTATTTTATTTGGCTTATAACGGAATGGTAACCCCACACGCGCTAATGGTATATATACACTGGCGGGGCAGCAAGGAGGGATTACAGGTGAAGATGAAAGGCAAGTCGGTTTGTCCATCGTGATGAATACATCTGTGGTTCAGCACGATGGTTTCCCGGGGGGACCACGTGAAGATCGACCTGACAGGGTATATTGCTAGCAATGGGACTGGTAACCCGTATTATAAACAATTCCTTCCTCCTATATTAGACAGTTGTACTCCACCGAATTTATTGAAATACAATAAAAGATAAACATAAACTGGGATAGGATCTATCTGCGTATAAAATGTATATGAAATCTTATAGGCGTGAATGGGTAATTAATAAAATGCATAACAATACATAAGTATTGTAAATAAAATTTATAGAATATTAAATTACTCCCGATTTATGGGCTGCGAATAAGCATGTACTGCATTTTAGTCAGTTGTATCATGTAATTACACTAGTTGTTAACATATATCCTATAATATAGTGTTTCATACTATCACGTAATAATTATGTATTGGTAATGTATATATTTAATTTTTTTAATTTTATTTCAGATTCATATTTTAGTTGCCGTGTGATTCTGGCATAGAATAGGACGTGGGTGTCGTAAAAGGTGACTAAGGGAATGCGAGAAATATGCAGCAGCGTCCCTCTTAAAACATCTCCAAAGTCTAGCTGCAGTTACCAATCTGCCTGCCAAACTTAGAAACTTTTGGCACTCCCCTAAGAGAGAGGCTTTTGTCCAGCAGTGGACAGTTAAAAGCTGATATGATGATGATTTTAGTTGTTGTGGGTATTGATAAACAGCAGTAAACATACATTCCTAAACCTATCTACAATTCAGAATGGCTCACTCAGGAAATTAAATACTAATTTTCAATTAATCTCGTGAGGATAATTTTGAAAGCACGGAAACATTATTGGTAATAAAATTTTGATTAATTTATTAAAATGAACAAATGGAGT
This sequence comes from Galleria mellonella, assembly GCF_026898425.1. Lineage (NCBI taxonomy): Eukaryota > Metazoa > Arthropoda > Insecta > Lepidoptera > Pyralidae > Galleria > Galleria mellonella. Next base: position 684,745 of record NW_026442133.1, read on the forward strand.
ATCAGTAAAATATTTTAGTAATAGATACACAAATAATATAATAGCTGTACGTAATCATCTTATTCAGCTCATAATTGGCTAGATATACCCAAAAATCGTATGTTTGTGATCTTCATATGACCTTCAGACTAACATATAATAATATATATGTAATTAAGATTCTGTTGAGATTACCACGACTTTGCAGTGCATCAGAGGTGTGTTCAAAAGTCCGCATAGATTGCTTTTATGCCACAATCCGTAAAAAGATGCATGTCGCTGGTACGTAGGGTATGAGATTAATAGGATGTCACAGCGGCCACTAAATGCGTCAATTTTTTTGTACGATAAGTGTGTTATCTTGCAAAAATTGTAGTCTTTTTTTATACTAATTAGAATACCCTGTAAATTCATTGCCATATCCGACTCTTCAAACCGAAACACATATATGCAAACACAACTACTTCATAGTTGAAACACGAATGGAATAGAGGTACCTCAGCGAACGACTTTTGTACAAAGTCTCCCGCCTTTATGCTTTATCTGTGATGAGTCTAGTGTGATTTAATGTAATAGTAAACTACTTGTAGGTAACTTTACCATCTATTGTACTCGTGTATTCCCTGTTTTAAAGATTATTTTTAACGTATATTAAATTTGAAAATAATATGGAACATATAGTACATTAGAACAGTAGAATTCTTTGAAAGTTGTTCGCAAACAGAATCACGAATGCTTCCTTACATCACCTACAATTCTCTTTACTCTCAAAAGTTGCGACAAACTTTTTTCCACCTATGTGTAAATTCCAAAACTTTCTAAGGAATAAACTTTTTGCCAAGAAATTCGTATTGCACACGCGAAAGTTTGCGAATTTCGGGGTAATTTTAAACATTCGTGGCGTGTTGTTAAAGAAAGTAGTCGTAGCTCTTAGCCACTCACACACACACACACACACACACATACACACAATTGTAAACATCCGCAATATAAGTAGGTGTGCTTTCTTAATCGTCTTTTTTATCTTGGATATATACTTAACTCATTTTAAAGAACAATTATATAAAACGTGTTTTATTATTTATTATTATTTATATATTTAGTCCATAATAGAACTGTATCATTAGATTTTTTATTAACTGTATTATTTGTATATTGTACTATATCACAACCGACTTAACGTCTCTAATACATTGTCACAAACACCAGTCACTGTTAATAGTGGTAACAGTGGTTTACTGTTAAACGGAATATAGGATGAGAGTATTGCACATTCTATTCTGTCAGGCGCATCAAGTGCTACTATGTCGAGTTACAAGATAGATATGCAATTGTATGCACTATGTGTGTTAATTTTTAGTTCTAAAACAGGCTTAAAAAAGCCTCATTATCATCATATCACTGCTGAACATAAGCCTCCCTTTGGTGGGTTTTGTCATATAAATAATATTATTTATATATAACCATGTATATTATTTATATGTATTGTGTATATCTACCATTAAAACTGATTTTTTTTCCTAGAGCACAACTTTTTGCTAACAGTGCATCTGTCTCTCAAATTAGTATGCAAGTATCTACTTAAAAAAAATGTTGCAAGGGTAGAATACTCCGTTTAAAGGATACCAAGGATTTCAATTTTATTATATACAATATAGATGGTGTAAGGGGCAGGATGGCAAAAACTGAAACAGTGAATTCAGACCATTATACTGAACTGAAAACCAATGGAAATTCTTTTCGGAAACTATCATAGTTTTTCCTGTTTTTTTTTTTCACTTAAAATTATCGAAGCTGTGATATTGTGTCATAATATATAAAAATTATAGTATTTTATAGTGAAATACTGTAAATACCAAAAAACAACACTTTCATATTCATATGAAATCCTATTGTGACACGCGGAGTATATGAGGTCGACGTCACAACCGTACAAAAACTACTTACGAAGAAGCGTTATTGACCGCACTTTTTAGGTATCACACGTCGTGCAGATCGTAAAATCTCAAACTAAAAATCGTTAATTATATGGCTGTGATACTTTTCTAGTGGGAAAATAATTTGCCATCTCATTCAGACCATTCGACTGAATCAGCTGTTTTGGTTTTGGTCGCTTATTCCTCAAACTAGGATACATTTGGGGGCGCATCCCAAAGTACTCAAACACGAACTAATTCAAATGTTACTTTCTCAAATTGGACTGCGCGGGAATCGAGGCCAAGACTTTATTATTGTAAAGCAATGTGCTCACACCTGCACCGTGGAGATTGTTCTACATATACCATTTCTTATTCTGTCGTAATAAAGCAAAACATCACAAATTAAGTTAGAATATTAATATGTATACATATATTATAATACAGTATACAATGTTAATATTATAGACGTGCATTCTCCGATATCGTACAAAGGGTTCGCTTCAACATCGACGGTCTATTTATGGATGCATTCTATAGGCTTCCTCGATGAATGAAGTCATAATGCGCAACTAGAACCTTGGCACACTATTATTTTAATAAAAGAACTCGTTTCTATATTACCCGATTGTTAAAGAAAAATAAACTAAATTCTTTGACGTAATATATTACTACCATAACAGTATTGCATATCATTGCGAATAAGGTCCCTTTAGATTTGTTTGATATTTTTAGCAGCAGTTGTATTTGCATGGCTATGTTTCAGTTTGTAGGGTGGGATATGGCGTGAATTTACTGGGTACAGAGGAATAACACCTGAGTCCTCAGGAATGGCAACGCATGGGGGGTATCATAGGCGAAACAATATACTCTGTTATGTGCATGGTACTGCTCATGTCTATAAGCGACGGTTACCACTTTCCATCAGGTGGGCCGTCAGCTTGTTTGCCATTTTAAGTCGTATAAAAAAAAATAAGATATTTCTACAATGGTAGAAATATCTAAACAGACAAATTTTGTACAAAGTCGCTCTATAAAAAATGTTAGATTTATGTTGTCAATTATGGGAACGATATGGTATAAGAAATGGTATAAAATAAAGAAAGCGGCTACAAATAAATGTATTCACCTCATGATCCCCAAACAGTTACCCAAATTTTAGATTATATAGATAGAGCATTTTGAATTAAATATTACAAAGATGACCATTTTTTAAATGAAAAGAAAAAAAAAACTCTTTCAGTGTTGCAAGTAATTGGATTAAAAATTTTCCAAATAAGATAGATTTTTTAATTTTTTTTTTTTATATAAAATAAATATACATACACATGTACAAGTCGCTTAGAAATTAATGTACGTGAATTAATTAAGATGGCGGCCATTTTCAATTATTTAAAACGATTTATGTTTACACATAGATATAAATCAAAGTATTCAGTAAATATAAGCATAATTACGAATCATTATGTATTTTCAAATATATTTGATGGAATTCTGTATTGCTTTTATTGTTCGATTGAACCATATAATATAAATTTTTCTCCCACACCTAGTATTAACTGTATATACTGGCAACTCAATTTAAGTACACATGAATAAAAAAAGTTGATTAGTTTTTAGCGAAGCACTTTTATGGGGACAATGTCTATATAATCTAAGCTTCAGTTATTTTAAAGTCGTGTTTTTGTGACGTTATCAAGATCACTCGTTTTACTCGTAGTTGATTTTAGAATATGACAAAATTCTGTAGTTTAAAGTCCCGCTATTATTTCTGCAGGTACTTATACTTTTTAATGTATTGTATACTTTGTCTACCCTCTACTACTCTATAGTTTTAAATCAGAAATTTTTATTTTAGGCAACCCTACAGTACAATTGTCTGAGAACCGGCACTTAAGATGCGTTGTATTATATTTTCGTATCATCTTTCATTTAAACAATAACACATATATTAATAGCGGAATCGTAGGATACTGATCGATTAATCATATTGAGCTTACTGAGCTGACTGGGCAGAAAAGAATTGTAAGTAGTAATGGGTAACAGCCTTATTGCTAGCAATATATATTATTAATTATCAGGTCGACTTTCAAGCAGTTTCATGGGAATCCATTATAATTAAATCTTGAGGAATTCATCACGATAGGCAAATTAATCTATTATCATTCACCATACTACGTATACCAATATCGCAGTCGGATTTGTTATACTATTTTTCCTATAAAAAAACTGATTCAACTGGAGTTATCTTTTTATCACTTACTCACATAAACGGTAACAAGTAGTGTTACCATAAGAAAATAATAAAATACAGGGTTGTATTTTGTAAAACATGAATCAGGATAACAGTATTAATAAATTATCACAACTAATAATTCAGACTATTTCAACCCGGAATAGTTCATTCATTCGGATACTATGGTGTGTTATATGTATATAATATTTATTGGTGGGTCTCTCTGGCACAATTCCAGCCGGTGCATGGTCACTTTATTACGGACATCTATCTCTCGTCGGTCGTAGTAACGATTATTGTGATGTCCTACTCTAGAGAATACGAGGAATTTTCTAAAACTTTCCTGTTTTATCCACAAATAAGTGAGATTAGAGATTTTATTATTTTTTTATATATGTAATGTAGAGGGTTATCGAGCATGCATTACCTAATGGTAAGTGACTACTGTAGCGAGTTCAAGATCGTAGTTTTAATTTATTTGGAGGTTTTTTGGAAGAGAGATTCATTTCACCATTTATTGGAGTCAGCGGTCTTGAGAGAAGCCAGTCCCCATGCTAAGCTGGTCAAAATTAGCACATCTGATCATGTTGCCATGAGACAATTTACATGATATATTTTTTTTAATTTTATTTTTTCAAAATTGCGATGTCAGCATATAAAGGTGCGACTGTTATTAAACTATATTTATTCTTTATCTATTTATACATAAAAATATCATAATACGCATATAGGCAAAGAAATTACAAGTGATTTACTACCCTTTTAGAAATTAATATGCTCTTTTTTGAAAGGTTTAATGTCGTATTTGTTCGGAAGTACTGGTAGGAGTTGGCTCCATAGTTTAGTTGTTATTTAATGAATTATTTTTACGACTTCAATTCCGTTACAATTAAATAAGAGTAAAGATTTTTAAGTACAATTTTATGGATCCATTAAATCAGAGTACAAATTTGAGAGTATGAATTTTCAATTTTAATTAAGTAACTTTTATAACATTACAATACGCCTTGTGCACTTTATATATTTATTAAAAATAAATAAATTAATAACAAATTGCATAAATATAATTTTTGCAACTTTAATCTAAATTAATACATAAATAAAAAGTATAATTTTCGCGATTTCAGTTCAATTCAATTCATTTATTTATCTGAACATGGGTACAAAATTACGAGTATCATAGTTATGATTATATTACTGTGAGAGATTAACACAAAATTACCTATTTATAAAATAAAAACCAAACAAATAGACCATTAAATTTACCAGAGGGAGACTTTGTACAAAAGTCGATTGCTTAGGTACCTCTGTCCCATTCGTGTTTAACCGTGAAGCAGTTGTATTTGCATGGCTGTGTTTCGGTTTGAAGGGTGGGATATGGCGTGAATTTACTGGGTACAGAGAAATAACACCTGAGTCCTCAGGAATGGCAACGCATGGGGGGTATCGTGGGCGAAACAGTATACTCTGTTATGTCCATGGTACTGCTCATGTCTATAGGCGACGATTACCACTTTACATCAGGTGGGCCGTCAGTTTGTTTGCCTTTCTAAGTTGTATAAAAAAAAATGTTACTTCAATTCACAAACGACGAATGTATTGAGTACTTGTGATGTACCCCCAATAATTTACACTCAACAATCTTGTCTTCCGATTAGGAATATATCTCATTAATTGCAAAAAGAATCATCGAAACCTTGTAATAACAGTTCACGTCAATTTTGTATATTTTCATGTTCTTATACAAATAATTATATATAATTGAATTAAAACAATCTCTCCTTTCTAAAAAGGATCATCTTCGTCACGTATATGGCCAAAGAGTGGAACTCTCTTTCTGCTTTTTACCCCTTATCACATATATCTTCTGTTATTCCTGTCTACAGTCGACTGGTAGATAACACCATATGATGTTTACTCCTCCATTTAAACTTTTTAAGTATATAAAATAAATCAATAAATAAATATAATCTATACCAATTTAAGGTAAATGTAAAAAGGTTATGCATGGACCCACGAGCTCCAATTTAGATCACATAATCACTTTCCATCAGGTAAGATCGTAATTAATAACGGAAACTTAAACAATAAAAAAACATTGGCATTTAATTATTTAATATTGAATACCTATACTACCTATTCACCATAATGTTTACTGAAATATTTACGTTAATGGTTTCGAGATATTATCATCGTTGTACAACGACAACGAAAATGACAGCATGAACGGAAATGTCTACACGAATTAATGTTTTACTGAAGCAAAAGATGTGTAGTCCCCTGTAATAACATTAAGTAATAACATTTCATATTTACTCACTATATATTTATTTATTTATTTTCTCATTATTAGCTGTAGCCACGAAAGAAGTAAACGTGGGGAGAATTTAAAATAGTATTTTTACATTTCCACATTTACTAAAGATTACATATTTATAAAACGCAGACTTAGTTTATAATATAAAACGCTGTGTAGTATAGAATCAATCATGACTAGAGGCCCGCCGCAGTTTCGTACGAGTAGATAAATAGATTATTTCAATTTTTTTTTCTAATATAATACAGATAATATAATCTTTGATAATGTAGCATTTTAAAAAAGTAAGAATTTTAAAAAATTTGGTTAATTATTTTTTTGAGTTTATTCATTACGAACAAAAAAATAAATCTTTCTACTTTATAATATTAGATTAGAAAGAATATTTTTGAAAAAAAAATCATGTACAAAAAACCATGCACATGCATGTATTGTGATGTAATGAGAAAACAAAAGAAAAACGATAAAGTATTTTACAATTACAAAATATATATTACAATATTTTTTTTTCATATTGTAGATCTTACACTATTTACTTTTATGCATATACACTACTAATATTCTTAATAATTCGATGAATATACTTCTATACTGGATGCAGCTATTTGAAGAATTTCCGGCTCTTCCAGAAACGATTATCCTCTTGGCTGTTGAGTGGACTCAGCAAAATGGCGGCAGTACTTCAACCTCTTGACAGTACTCAAATGCTCTTTCTGACAATTTCGCTTTTACTATATAATATTGAGAGAGTTCTTAACAATCGAGCAATTATTATTTAGATTTTAATGAATACCTACATATTATATTCCGTACATTTTTTTATGCAAGATAAACTGTCCAACAAGCTGACGACCCACCTGATGAAATTTGGTAACACATGAATCAAAATACCATTGAATGATTTTTAAATTCCGAACGTTTCTATTACATATTACGACCAAAGTTCCATCCCAACCATCTGGATAAGTGGCGGTCCTCCACCGTGCACTTTTTTTATGCAACTTAGAATTGCAAACAAGCTGACGGCCCACCTGATGGAACGTGGTAACCGTCGCCTATAGACATGAGCAGTACCATGCACATAACAGAGTATACTGTTTACGCCCATAATACGTCCCATGCGTTGCCATTTATGAGGACTCATGTATTATTCCTCTATACCCTGTAAATTCACTGCCATATTACTTACCTTTTAAACCGAAACACAGCCATGCAAATATAACTGCTTTACAGTAGAAACATGAATGAGAGAGAGGTGCCCAAGAAAACGACTTTTGTACAAAGTCTTCCTCTGGTTATTTTTCAAGACTAGTTCTAACAATGACCAACACAATAAAAAAATATTAACTAAATAATTGTAGACGTTCTGAAGTGATATGTTTACATACAATAGGCAATAGATTTTTACTTATGTTTTTGTATATAAAGTCAATGTATAAATAGGTTACTAATTAACAAATTGTCAACGACAATGACGAAGAATAAAAGTGAGACTGGATGTTAATCACTCGTAATCGAGCGATGCAGTTCTTGGCATAAAGCCAGAACAAATCTTTGTAGCATCGTTACGTATCAAAGCACTTACTCTTACAGCTGTGGTAAAGCCCGAATATTTTTTTTTTATTTAAATAAAACGTATTTTTTCACCACCAATCTCTATAACTTATCTCGAAATACATCTATTTTAAAACATATTCAACCTTTGGGAACAATTATTCAGCGCTGTTATAAACATGCGAATTTATCTTGCTACATACAATTTATATACATAATTAACTGCCTTATTACAAAATGCAGTAAATGACTATTTTCAACTGATTTAAAAAAAATGGTTCTGAATTCGATTGTATTTTTTTATGTTTATTATCCCGTAACTCCGTTGTTTATAAACCGATTTGGAAAGTTCTTTTTTATTCGGTAAGAAACATTTTCAGATTTGCCCCATAGAAATTTAAGAAAAATTGGTATAGTACTGTAGTTTTTAAATCAAAATAACTGGTTTTTAATTTTATAACAATAAAAATTTAACTTTGCATGATCTCAAAACAAAAGTATTTTCTCCATAACCAACACTATATGGACACTGGATATTGACCATGTACACAACTGCAGTAGCCCTTCGCACAGAATACAAGGAATATAAGGAATTTTACTCTCAATTAACATCAAATCTTAATTTTCATCAGAAACTAAGCATCTCCAATGCTGGATAAAAACTGATTAAAAGGCAATTTTCTACAAACCAAACAATATTTGTGCATATAAAATTTCGTGACGACTAGTTAAGCTGTTTAACAAACTAACTTACTTTCTTACGTAACACTAAAAATTAGGTGTGTAAATCTTAAGAAAAATATGTACATATTTTAGAAGTCTTCTTTAGAAAATGGCTGAAAATCGTATGCTAACCACCACTAATGCAGACAACAATGACAGATGATAGGTGAGATAGCAAGAGTTGGACCATTGTGACGAATTTGATGAAAATAAACCACAATGGTCTACAAGGGGTCGTCCTGATAGGGATAGGTATGATAGATCAGTTGTTTTTTAATCTTGTTCATGACCCTCTTATTATGTAAAAATATCTTGCGACCCCCTACCCTCCATGGTTTCGAATGTGTATGAATTTTATTATAGTACAATTATGAAATCCGTACAGTTGTATTTATAATCACAATTAGGTATCGATAAAATAAAATAAATAATACATAATAAAGTATCTAAAACAGACATGTAATCGATGTTTGTTATAGATACTTAAATATGTATTATTGATTGATTGATGTATTTACGGAACTGTTGATTTTTCACTGCTTCGCGACCTTCCGGGACCCCTTGTAGAGGCTCGGGAACCCGCCAAGGAGTCGCGACCCACACATTGAAAAATACTGTGATAGATAATAGAGCTTCTAGACCTTCATTACTAACAATTCCTTTCCCCCCTCTAGAAGTCAGAAGATAAATATCCAAGAATTTATATTGGAAATTACCAGATATATAATCTATATTTAACAATGATTAGAGATATGTTCTGTTAGAGATATTTATTTATTTATATAATTATTTATTGCATCAGAAACAAAAATAAACAATGACATATAAAAGATTTAAGTGAAATACAGTAAGCATAAAGTACAGATTAAGGTATATACATAAAGGTATAAAGGACGGTCTTCTCGCTAGGGCAATCTCTTATAGACAAGCTTTGGTTAAAGGGGAATAAGTAGATATTATTATTATTAGAGACATTTTTAGATTTATGAAGAGTGGTGGTCCATCTTTGAGTATTAGCAGTCACAAACATGCTATTGGTAGTGGAATTAAATAGAATAATTCTAAACAAATAACGATGTCATATGCTTCCGCAAGATTGTTATCTTAGTTAAAAAAGAGATATTTTCGATAGGAAGATAGAATTAACGCTTACACTAATCTACAGATTACCTTTGAGATTGTATTTTTTTCCAAATACTTACCTCCCGGATATGTTACTCCCGAATTTAGGAGTCTATCGAGAGGCCTGGCGTACTGCCAACAGGATGCTGTTTCATTCTGATCGCTTTGTCACGCTAAGGCTCGTTTTTCGACCAGTCGTAGTTTCCTTTACAACAATGTAAAAAATGTGGAAAGAAATTCCTCGGGAAGTCTTTAGCGTTTTAGCTTTGTAATCGGAAAGTTTGATTCGAGCTTAAAATCGAATTACTCGAAGCTATGTATTTTTTAACCCTTAAAAGCCTGATTTTTTAAATCAAATTAAAATATATAAGTGTATCCTTTACTGTGTTTACTAATGGGGAAAAATAGTAAAAAAATCAAAACGATATTTTTATATATTTATTTAAAAAAAAAAAAGAAACATTTGGTAACATGTAAACAGCCAAATATTAAAATAAAATCGATTGTAGGCGCCCAATGCGATTTATAACCCCGGTATCAAGTTTGAAACTTCAGGTATTAGTTAAATTTGTCTATTTGTTTCAGTAAAAACGTTGATTTTAATACGAATTAGGTTTTTTTTTTTTAAATTTTATTATAAATATAATAATGTTGAAAATCTTAAGTTAATTATAAGTATTCGATATGAAAATATTACCTTATAAAAATAGTATTTGACCTCATAAGAAATTATATTAATATAACAAATGTTTAAGTTTGTAACAATGGATGAATGAATGAATGGATGTTTGTTACCTACATTATTATATATATCATAGATAATCTATTTGAGATATTATATCCTAAATTAGTACAAAGGATATTTCATGTACTTATTCAGGCAGGTGAAGCCGCGTGATACAACTGATAGCAAAATAAATATGAGACGAATACAGGAGTAAAACCTATCAATTGTAAAAATCTAATCAGATATCGTTTGACATATACAATGTGGAAGAATCCAGGGGTTTATAAATTCAGCTTGATGTGTATATTTCATGAATTAGAAAAAAAAAAAAAAAAAAAAAAAAAAAAAAAAAAAAAAAAAATTAAATAATATATGAGTGTTTTTATTATACAACGCAAGCATTCCCAAGTTTATAAAAAGTACTTAACCTATCTGTGCTTACCTATCATAATATATGCATTTCAAATATATTAAGCAAATGATTGATGTACATAAACCCTGGCCTTCATACGCTTTTTGTTTTTACGTAATGGTTAGCTAATAGAGAATGCCATATGGAATTAAGCTCGCCACTTGTACAATGTTTTTATGCGAATTTTTAAAATAATCATAAATTCTAAAATAGAAAGAGATACATAAATTTAATGTAATACACTATTACATTCAAACAGCAGCAATATTGAACTAATACAACAATTGTACACACGCGCCCCCCATTATAGTCTACCGAAAACATAAATTTATTGTAACTTAGATCGCATTCCCTCCCTCCTTTCGAAAATGGCCTCTCACGTCTACCTAGCTTTGTGTAAATAATGTTCTTTAAATTTATCGCCATAATAAATGTTAGGTCCCCTTTTTCTATGAAAATAAGTTTAAATTTACCGTTTACGGAGGTCAAGTTACGTTACATTTCATACTACAGATGATTTCTGTGTTCTTACTTCGTTTCTGGATTCGTTGGAATTTATTATTTGTTGTTTTAGTAGAAAATAAAAAAAATTGCGTCTATTTAGTACTTTATTTCGTTTATTATTGTATTTATATACATAGAATTATGGTATATTGGGATTTTTTTATTTTAACAGAACAATTGAACTGCTGTGAATATTTTTCATATTATTATGAACTAAATGAAAAAAAAAAGTTTATTTCTTAGAATAGGATAACTGATCATAATATTTATTTATATATTTTTAATAAACTGTCATTTCCACTATTAGGAAATTAGACATATAAACAACACACAGCTTATTATCTTACTTAAACATTCATATAAATTAGTAAAACATAAATTTTTCTTCGTGTAATAAATTTACAATTTACAAAAAAATATTTGAAAATGTTGCATTTATTATTAATGTAACACATTAAATAAATAATTACATAATAATATGCAAAGCTATTAAGAAATTCGTCAACAAAGTTTCAAAGTTCGCTTTACCATCAATCAGATGTCCCTCGAAGATATTTACCGGATTCCTGAGAGCAAATAGTACTTTGCCTGTCTGATTTAAATGAATGGAGTTTGATAGGGTTGCTTTTATAAATACATCGTTTTAATAGATAATGATCGACTAAATCAAATCAAAAAATTTATTTCTAGTATCGAATATAAATAAAAGCCAAATATTATTTGATATTGGAAATACCAAGAGTTATTATATTATACAAATATTTTACCAGAGGGAAATTGTACAACAGTTGTTTGCTTGGGCACCTCTGTTCCATTCGTGTTTCTGCCGTGAAGCAGTTGTGTTTACATGGCTGTGTTTCGGTTGATATGGCAGTGAATTTACAGTATATAGAGGAATAACACCTGAGTCCCCAGGAATGGCAACGCATGGGAGGTATCATGAGCGAAACAGTATACTCTGTTATGTCCATGGTACAGCTCATGTCTATAGACGACAGTTACCATTTCCATCAGGTGGGCCTTCAGCTTGTTTGCCATTCTTAGTTACATAAAAAAATACGAATATAAATGTGAAACCTGTCGGCGCTTTAAAACTCAATTAATCTTTAGCAATATTACTGTGCATATATAGCCTAAGATTTTTCTGCTGATTTCTGCAGATATTAACGTTTTCAATGTAGTTTTTTTTTTTTTTTTAATAAAATATAAGTGAAACTTAATTACTATATCGGTGGAAAAAAATGGCTGCATTAAAAAGGTACTACTGCCATCTGGCAACGCTTACCTGCGGCTTAGTGAAAGCTGGCAATTCAGGCACATTGTATTACGTTTTCACTCACCTTTATATTACGAGTATTTAAAATAAGTTTCATTAAGCATTTCACCTGCAGAAATCAGGGGCTAGTTCTTAGGCTAAAAGTATACGGGACGGTAAAGAATTTTTACCGATATCCCGGTCGGTCAGTATCGAATAAACGGACGAAGTAACGGCTGTAAACTAGTAGCAGAATAAACGGAGCTTTACACAAAAGTTCATGAATGTACTGGTGCAATTAAAAGTTTCATCTTTGCAATGTAAATATTTAGAACATCAATCCCCTTTCATCGGATGTTGGAGCAATTTACACGAGTGCAGTTTTCACGATTTGTTTTTTGTGCAATTTAACTAAACGCCAGTTGGTTTATATTCGAATAATTTATAGGTACATATTTTATATATATATTTACTTTTGCATCACCTACCGTGTTTGGGGTAGTTTAATGGTGATAATCCGATACCGGTTGCATCGCATGGCTTGAAGGTCGTTTTACCATACAAGAGAGTGCTGTCGCATCGCATCCGAGCGCAACTATGTTCAGATTGATAAAAAAAAAGTAATATGGCATTGGCGCGAAAAGTGATGATGGGTTGTTAGGTTAGGTTAGGAGCATGCGCTCTGTTTTGTGTATTTATTTTATAATAAAGGACATCTAAGTGAAATTCATAGTTTGCTACGACGTGGTTTTGTGTGCAACTTGTTATATTTCATAATAAGACTAAGTTTTTATTAATGGAAAAACAGATATGTGTGTCATGGACATGTGAAGTACCCGACATCACACCACCCTATTCAAATACAAAATTTGTGCGTGCTCTAGAGCCCGTGAGAAACCTTAGCTGCGCCGTGGAGAAAGACAGCAAACCCAGGAGGCAGGTGAACCAGCATATCAAAGAGGTATGATTAATTTAAGTTGTTGCGAACGGGATATCCGTCTAGGAAAATCATTGTTAACCGCCCTCTCTGTCCACCCTTGGACTTTTAGTTTTTCGCCCATACATACCCACTTCTATCTATTTTCTTTTAACAAGGGGTTGTCTGTAAAAGATTGCCCTATCGATAAGAATGAGTTTTGTACCTTTATGTATATATTTTAATTTGTACATTATGCTACCATATTTTACTTGAATTTTCAAATTGTTATTAAATATTTTTATGATGTTGGTGCAATACAGAGTTAAATAAATAATTAAATATATTTAAAAATAAACTGTATACTCAAATATGGTGCCCCTTTTGACTAAGGTCTCCATTATGACTATATATACATAGCAAATAGAAAATGTTTAGATAGAATATAAACAATTATCAATACAAATCTTTGTATTGTATGACGACTGAACCCATAAACATCGGAAAATGAGGTATTACATTACTAAGATAAGCTAGGAAAACCAATTATTTATAAGGGCCTCAAATTTAATGATAGTAAAATAAAAATAAAATTATACCAGTCATTAAGTTTGGGCAATATATAGCAACATCTATATATTTTAGTTACAATATCCAATAACAAATATGTGAAAAGTTTGTTATCCAAAAAACAATATTGAATAACAGATTTTTAACACACTCGAAAATATGAGTGGCATATAGTATATAATAGATAATGACCTTTTACCTGCCATCAATGTTCAGAAAAAGCTCAATATATTGATATCGAATCGGTATCCATAATATCCACGCTTACCAAACACATGCGAGTTGGACTCACGAAATATTACAATTTCGTATCAATTGTATTAGTATTTGCTGAAATATAATGAACAGACAAAGTACGAAAGGAATCCTTATGGTGGAAATAAGGGATTCTTTTGACTATATTTCGATTTGAAAAAATAAATTATCGCTGACAAATCTAACAAAATAATAACACTAAAACGGTACACAGAGTACAAAATTGTCCCAAAGACTTAAAAATATGTAGATTAAACCCCCCAACATTACATTGGCAATTGTGAAAGAAATTTCAGTCCGGATAACCACTGGCAAATCCCCCATGTGACCACTCGGCGGAATTTACCCGGGTATATAGCAAAAATACCGCACGAAAATACAGTCCGCATACCGGCAATACTCTTTATGCCGGATTAAATTTTGCGGAGGCACGACTTAGTAGATTTGAACAGATAATGTCGGGATCAATTTAACTTTTTTTATAAGGCTGCAACGGCTGCCGTAATACCACAGATTATATTATGTTTATCGAGATGCTTACAGAATTGACGATTCGTTTTTCACTTCAAACGAATAAATTTGACAGGCTAACAAAAAGTCGAACATTCAATTTTTAAGTCAAATAATTTTCTTTTTCATAATACTCGGAATGGGAAATAAGCTGGCTGAAAGTAATAATCTCCTATGTACACAAAAATGACTACTTCATTTTTAAGTGAATAATTTTTTTCTATAAAACTTGGACTCTTATTAATATAAATATATACCTCTCTCTTTCTTCAGTCATACACTTTTAATAGAGTGATCGTGGTTTTTATAATGATAGTGGATCATCGACGAGGCTCTCTTTCGCGATTGAAACAATATTTAAGTCGATTAGTACACATGTGCGCCTGTAAATACGAATAAACAGCCAGTTTATCTTATATTGGGTTTGTTGGAAGAAATCTCTTTTAAAGATAAGCTCACCTTTGTGAACTATTATGTGTAATTATTATTCTGATATAACGCTACACTAAACGTGTATAACAAAAAATAATATATAATGTAAGTATGTATGCAAATTGTTATTACTTACGCATTTTATTGCAATTCGTTTCATTCTCCTGTAATATGTTTTAAACGCTTTCTACTTCTTCTCTGTCCCGCTCTATACGTATTTGTGATTAAAGTAAGCCGCAATTTGCCCGATGTAGAGGTACTCTCATAAATCCTTTGATAATATTTTTCAACAGTTTGGGATTTAAACATATTTATCTTGATGTTTACTTTGAAGTTACAAAAATATCTTTAATAATTATTAAAGCGACTGAAATGTTCAAAAATTAAAGTCAATGTTATTTATCATTGCTTTGGCAACGTAATCAAAATATTCAAATAAGTTGAGTTAAATAAAAGCTTGTAATAATGAATGATTACAAAAAATTATAAGAAAATATTTTGACATTTTCGATTTCCACGAAGGGTTTCTTAATTGTGTATAAATAGAAATTTTCCTATTTAGAAAAACACTTTTAGAGTTATACGCATTTGCTGTTAAGGATTAAAACATAGTGCGAAAACATGCAAAATACTGTAAATAAATATTTTATTACTTCATACTATCAGTCTTATAATAGAATAGAGAACAAGAGATAAATAAAAAAAAGAATACATGAATTCGTTCTCGACAAGATATCTATTAAATCAAAAAAGCAGTCATATGCAATCGTTCTTCAAGAAAAGATATCTATTCCATAGTAAATTATACTGGTGAATTTATTATTCAAATTGTAATACAGCAAACCATGCATTCTGCTTCAAGGTTGTTCTAGTTGCTTTCTGTCTATGATAAAGACACGAGTTATATTAATGATATTATAGAGAGAAATGTATTACATAGTCATCAAGAATAATAAAAAAAAAAAATTAAAGATACAAGGCAAATCAAAATTATAAATTAAAACATTCTAGAGAGAATTAGTATTCTAAACAAAAATAAAAGAATATATATATATATATATATATATATATATATATATATATATATATATATATATATATATATATATATATATATATATATATATATATATTCAAGTATTTAAGTTTTTTCTTTTTTTTTTTTGCGGCAAATTCTCAATTTGAAAAACAGAGACAAAATACTTCAATAAATAAAATAGGTTTGTAGGAGATTTTAAATTTTATAAATAAGGGGATAAGTGTATAAAAAAGTATATAAAAAGATGTAAAACAGTTTGCTTCGGCTGATTGCCACCAATGGATATATAACTAGTATCCGAAGTACAAGCAAAAGATAAATATTTATCCTCATGATACAAGATAACAGAGTCCAAACTTAACTAATAACTAGTCCCAAAGCTAGATGACACTGAATAATATTATATATTCATTACTACTTATTTCATTAATTATCATTTTGATATTATCATAGTTTATTATTATTATTAGTCATTAACTGTTCATTGTTGAAGATAGGCCTTCCCAATACGAGGAGTTTTGCCAGTAGTTGCCACGCTTGGCAGATGGGTTAGCAACCGCAGTTAGGCTTTACTGACATTTTAAGAGAGATACTGCTGCCCTCGACCATTTTGTTTAATATATAATTTATAAGTAAGTATTTGTAATTCCAATTATTAGCAATATGTATAAACAATTTTAAACATTAACGTCTTAAAACAGATTTAAAACAAAAGTGTAGACACTTATTTGCATAGAGAATGGTAACAAAATAGGCCCGTATCTCGAAGACGCTCGTGAATTATGCCTAGTACCCGGAAGGCAATCAAGCCGCTGAACACTAGCCACGCTGCGTCGTGTGGCACGGCTTCAGGTACATAAGTCTGCCTGAAACTGAGCCCACACAATAGCATCGACCTAATTTATTAGACAGCGCTTAAAGATAGTGAGGCTATGAAAAACGCGTATGCATATAGCGATAAATAAATAAACAACAAGTATGATTTTTCTCAGCAAAAAAAAATGACAATTTAATTATTGTGGATCTATTATTAATGAGACGAATGTGTATCTACTACGATCGCATTGATTGATTATGTATTTAGAATTGACAAAATGAAAAAATTGCGTAGTAGACCTACGATCGCATTGATTGATTATGTATTTAGAATTAACTGTGATGTGTTTAAAATTCATGTTGCGATGGATTTCCATTAGCTGGCCCCTAATTATCATAAACAAGTAACTGTGATTTTAATGACATTTATAAGATTAAAAAAATATATATAATAAAAATTTAAATATTTAAGATTTCCTATATGTAGAAATTTAAAAAATCAAATATTTATTTAAATATATATTAAAAATATTTGAAATTTAAAAAATCAAATATTTATTTATACTGTTTAAACAAATATTTTTAAATTTAACAAATGTGATTTATATACATAGTTTATATTTTGCAAGTATTATAATTGTATTTTTTTAAACTGTCTACTTGTATTTAAAATGAAGTGATATTTCACTATTAATTTATTGTATAATATTTGAGTTACTATATTATTTTTATCATCTTTATTATTTTATTATTTCCGCCGTTAACTGTCCACTGCTGAACAATAAGCCTTTCTTGTAAGGGGATTTTGCCAGTAGTTACCAAGATTGGCAGGTGTGTTGGCAACCGCAGTTAGATTCAAAATGTTTTAAAAGGGACGCTGCTGTCCATTTCTCTATCAACAAGTTCCCTAATTCACCTCTTATGACAACCACAGGAAAAGAAGGGATGGCTTATTCTATGTCGGGACCACACAGCTAATATATTTTTATGCCAGTCTCTAAAGTAAATTATTGATAAACTAATAATATAATTATAACATATATCTTCATGGCCCTACATTAAAGGTAGTTGGTAAAATTTACACCAGGCCACCACACTGCTCTCTTAATAAGCTTTCTAACAAACACTGAGCAGAAATTATACGAATTCACGGTCTTACTTATTAAGTCAAGCTAATTTGTGAATGGTACAATGTTAAATGTTTTATAATTAAAAAAAACCTCATAAAATGTTACAAAATAGTTTTGAAGACGATAAAAAATGATTAAATAAATTTTAATTATTTTTAATGCAATCAATCAATTTTGCTTATTTTTAATTCAATAATTATTTCTCAGTTCTAATTTATGTCATTTACTCATATACTTTTACACAATTGAATACGTTGCCCCAAGATTGTCTTGAAAAAAATTCTTTCAAAAATAATACCAACTAATTATGTATACAATTGCATCTTACTTATTAAGTGTAGCTAATGTGTGTATAATACAATGTAAAATGTTTTTATACATATAATAGTGTTTTATTTTATTTTTATAAAAAAAATATTGTTCAAAAAAGTTACAGAATATTTTAGAACATAAAAATTAGTTTATTTTAATTAAATTAAAATTATTAAATGAATGTAATGTAATTAATTTTTATTTAATTATTATTTCCAAGTATTTACTTAATATATTTACGTAACTATATTTGTTCAACAAATCACTTTAAGGTATATTTATTTATTTACAAGAAACATGGTAAGTATATAGATGTTACAATAAGTATAAGTCCTCATATTTCACCATAATTAGGCATGCAAATATTAAAACTTAAAAAGAATAAATGTTAAATAAGTCATTAAAAGCTAAGCTATGTAAGCATTATAGCTAAGGTTGTCTTGAAAAGATTACTTTCAGTAATAAGGCTATTTTATTATAAATACAAATGCATCTGTTGTATATTCTTTTATCCGATACTAGCTAAAAGCTAGTAGCTAGTAGCTAGCTAGCTACTACTAGCCGAGATAAGTGGCCTATATTCTTCTCCATTCCATATACTACGTGTATACCAAATTTAAGAGTGATTGGCTAAGACGATAAGAGTTTTTTTTTTTTTTATACAACTTAGAATGGCAAACAAGCTGACGGCCCACCTGATGGAAAGTGGTAACCGTCGCCTATAGACATGAGCAGTACCATGGAAATAACAGAGTATACTGTTTCGCCTATGATACCCCCATGCGTTGCCATTCCTGAGGACTCAGGTGTTATTTCTCTATACCCAGTAAATTCACGCCATATCCCACCCTTCAAACCGAAACACAGACATGCAAACACAACTGCTTCGCGGTTGAAACACGAATGGGACAGAGGTACCCAAGCAATCGACTTTTGTACAAAATCTCCCTCTGTTCTAACAAACAAGATAAACTCTCATTTACATTCATAATATTAATAAATATGACGTATAATTCAATAAAAATGTACTCATTTATTTTATTTATAAAAACAATTTCAATTCGTTTTAAATTTCAATCTTTCATGTTACCGTCATTCAATGCCAAGAGTTACACTAAAATTAACATTTTCAAACGAAATTACTCTGAATCAATAGCAATTTAGAAATATTACAAATGTCAATTGGAATTGAATATTGAATATTTTTGAATGATTGATACTTGATTATTATATACGTAAAGCTGAACAGAATTTGGTTTTATACATACCTACAATTATAAAAACTTTTACTTCATTATTTCAATTCCCGAGTGGTCACAACATGGGCCACGCCTTCTTTTCGCGTAGACGTCGTAAGAGGCGACTAAGGGGATTTAATGGTCGAGGGATGGGCAGCAGCGTCTCTTTTGAAACATCACCAAAGGCTGACTATGGTTGGCAAACTGCCTGCCAAACGTGGCTGGTAAAGTTCCTTTCATAGAAGTCCTATGTCCAGCTGTAGACAGTTAATGTTTGATAAAATAATAATAAATAAAAATTATTTCAATAATACAAAATGTTTTATATAGAGAATCCAGATAAACAATCCCTATGTAACAAAGGAAGTTCATAATTTACAAACAGTTACTTGTAATTATGAAAACCAAGATTTAATTAATTAAAACTTATTTTGAAACATTCATTTAAGTGCAACTTTTTTGCTGCAGTAGCGTCATCTAGTGTTAATTACAAAACAAAGCTATGTACAATGTAATACTAATATAATAATCATATGTTAATTAATGTAATATTTTTTTGTATTTAGTTTTCATAATAAAAAAGCGATATGAATCGTGAATTGAAATGTACATACGAGTACATGGACGACAAGTTCCAAATTCAAATAAATGCAGTAAACTGAAAATATTTGAATTTAGAACGCCAAATCGCGTGTCTTCAAGTTGATTTTCTTTTGCGACAAGCGGTTTAAGTTTCTCAAAGGAAAACGGTAGTGTCAATCGTTACAAACTTACTGTGACACTAACATGGTAGTATACGCTAACCATTGCAAAAAGAATTGCTAAAATCGGTTCACAATTGTTGAAGAATAAAAACAGAAAAAAATAGAAGAGTCCCTTTTTTGGAAGTCTCAGTAAGGCACACCTATATCATATAAATAAAGAATATGGGAAATCAATAAATGCCGACTATTATACTCTAATAACCTAATGTGATAGGGGGAGCTTATCATTCTTCACCAAGCATAATAACAGAGAGGAATATTTTCCAGCGTTGATTTTATTTATGGGGTGTTGCATTCACCCTGTTTTATATCGATATAAGGTATTGCATTGATTTTAATGCTGTAATCCTAATTTATTTTCTTTAGATCGAGGGGAAGAATAATAATTACTACAAAGTATAATGGACTTTTTTAATTCAATATATATTTTTTTAATTAGAAATTATGTCGTCGTTACAACCAACTATTGTTTCACATCTCTCTCTTTCTGAAATAAAATTTCTGAGGTAACAGTCTTTCTATGAAAAAATTAAAATATATTGTATTTTTAGAAACACTAATTATTAAATTCAAAACGATATCAAAAATTCTTTTTTTTTTTTATCTAAACTTATAGATTAGTCCTACAGATACTTTTATCAAAATCGGTTTAATAGTTTAGTTTTAAAATTAAAATAACTGTTTTTTCTACATTTTTGGTTTTTTTTTTTTGGGAAACACAATCTTAAATTATGTAAAATGCTAGTTTAAACATGTTTTTGTATGTATACATATTGTTAATCTTTACAATCTATATTATTCTTTAAGGGGAACAATAAAGAGTCATTAAAAAAAAACAAATACTGCGCAGTATACGATTAAATTCCTTTATTAATATTTACAAGCAGGTAAAGGATTCGCAAAGACAGTCTTATCAATTTTGGGTACTTATTTGGAATTATTTAAGGTATCAGCGTGCGTAAGCTCTTAAGAGGTAAGGCTACAATTTATTTACGTAGCATAAATGAAGGGTGCCTTTAAGCTTGCCTTGAATAAGTATATGCTGTCTCATTTAAAAGTATTGACAGATCATTGCAATAAAAATACTAAATATGCCAATATTTTTATTAGTGTAATCCCACTACTATTATAAAAGTGAAGAAGTATACGTGGATGCTTATTTCTCTAAAATACAAAAACTACTGTACGATTTAAAAATACTATGTGTGCACCAAATATCAACAAAATTTGGTACATAAATAGGTTTTGTTTTATGGGTGATAATGGAATGGTAACCCCACCCGCGCTATCGGTATACACCGGTGGGGCATCAGTGAAGGCTGATAGGTAAGAATGGAGCAGGTCAGTTACCCATCATGATGAATTCAACAAGAATTGTTCGCGATGGTTTCCAGGGGAACCACGTAGAGGTCGACCTAGTAAGGCATAATGCTAGCAATGAGGCTGTCAAATTCCATTGCAAACTATCCCCTTCTCCCCCCCACATCGGGTTATATCGTGAACCCCACGGGTTATATCGTATAGAATGTAAGATACATCACATACTGATATTCGCAGGCGATGAAGCGGGATATAGATAGTGAACTATACACTTGAAAATCAGTCGGTGCTTGATGTCTAATATGGAAGGCTGTGGAACCTCTAGTAGTGGTAGTGGTAGTCACACACACATATATATATATATATATATATATATATATATATATATATATATATATATATATATATATATATATATAATATATATATATATATATATATATATATATATATATATATATATATGTTATTCTTTTGCTCAAAAAGATTTGTACAGATTGGAATGGGATTCGATACACAAATAGAATATATTCTAATTTAGCACACAGAATATATTCAGTACATATAACGCGGACGAATCCATGGGATATAGCTAGTTGTAGAATAAACAACTAATTACATTGTAAATCTCATGCAAAAACCGCAAACTCAAAACTTATCTCACTTAAAAACGTCTAGAGTACCCAAATTGTCTCTTCCAAACGACAATGAGGGTGACAAGGGTGTGAATGTTCACAGCAGATAAGCCTCACACACGAGTGCTTTTTGTCTCATAATACGGCAGTCTTAATACAAGCATTTGTATTAAATCGTTAGCTTATGTGAAGGATTAAGCAAAGTTCAGACTTTGCGATTAAGTAATTGCTATTATGGTGAAAATTCCATGTTTTATATCATTAAATTTATTCGTCTGCTTATGTACCTTTGACCTACTCATGTTTCTGTTGTGAATTAGCTATGATTACATGGCTATGTTTCGGTTTGAAAGGTGAGAGGATACGACAATAAAATTAAAGAGCACAGAGGCATTACACGTCGTGCTCAGGAATGACAACGCATGAGGCATTCGCATGTACCATGGGAATTACAGTGAATTATGAACTGTTCGTAGTGCTTTCATCTCTGTAAACGATGGTCACTACGTTTCATTAGGCGAGCAGTCATTCAGAGTGTTTACTATTATAAGTGTTATAAAAAATTAACAATCTATTTTTACAACAGTAAAATAAGGGGGAAGAGATTGTTAGTAATAGGGACTGCATAGAATAGCAGCCCCATTGTTATGGCGATTAAGTCTTGATGAACTAACTGAAAAGAAATGAAGGTTAGTCGAACGTTGGTTTTTTTTTGCAACACAGGAGGCAAACGAGCATGCAGCTCACTTGATGGTAAGTGACTACCGCCGCCCATGATCACCCACAACACTAATGGCATTGCAGGTGTGCTGCCGGCCTTTTATAAAGGAATATACTCTTTTCTTGAAGGTTATGTTGTCGTATCGGTTCAGAAATACTGCTGCTGGAAGTTGATTCCAAAGAATGGTTGTGCGTGGAAGAAAGTGCCTTGATAAACGCACGGTGGAAGACCGCCACTTGTCCAGATGATTGGGATGAATCTTTAGTTTGTGGCAGGTTGTATGGTGGTGAAAATCAGCAGCAGGTATCAATCCAAACGATTCCTCAAAACACTCCCCATAATGCAGTCGGAGTGACCATTGCATTATCATCTAATAGTTATTTATCTTAGATTTACCTACGTGAATTAGTACATAAAGTATCCTGTGTACTAAATTAGGATATACTGTACCCGTATTCTAAATTAATAAATGCAAATGTTTGTTAAAATAGAATGAGGGATGTTCTCTTTCACACAAAAACTACTGAATGTACTTGAATAAAATTCAGAACACGAGTAGGTTATCCTAATCCTAATTTAGCATATAGGATAGTTTATGTACTAATTCATGACAGTGAAGCAACGTGATATACCTAACAATAGCATAAATATTGTTTGCGGATAATTTTATCTATCCAATTTACACGCCCATCGGAAGTTGACTTGATATTTTGTGAATTTAATTTACTAACTTAAAATGTAATTAATTTTGTACGAAGTGTAAATTAAATATATTGTATAATATAGAATGTAGGCACTCTCCTAATTGCTATTAGTGTTCATCAAAGCTTCGATAATAGTAACAGAACTTTTGGCTATAAAGAACGAAGATAGTTTGACCTGCCTATAATTATAATGTGATAACATGTCTTAGATTTATACCGTTTTGACTAGCTTATAAGTTTATTAATTAAATTTGTATTTGTTTTTTGTAATGCACTTTTTTATACAGAATGATAATGACATCCCAACCATCTGGATGAGTGACAATCCTCCACCGTGCGTTTTATACGGCACTTTCTTCCACGCACAACTACGTTTTGGAATCAACTTAAAGCTTATAAACCCATATAAAGTATTAAATGAAAAAATTAAACTAAATACTATTTCAATTTAGAATCCCTCTGTAACAAACGCGGCTAAAATCTTTACAAAACTAATATAGAATTAATATAAAAGTAAACTCTGTATATCGAAAAAAAGAATTGTAAGATTAATTTCTAAATTGATGATGTAATCGCGTAACATAAGTCACATAAAATATTTTTTTTTTTTTGCTATTTATCTGATTTCTATAAAATAAAAACCCAACCAAATATATTTAATAATATCTGTGTCCGAAATTAACTATTTTAAACACTGACCTGACAACTAGCTAGATTACGGATAATCCATTCGTCACAAAAGACAGAAGCAGACCCGGTTATCTCTGATGATAATCGATAGCCCTCAAAACTTTCAAGTCCATTATACGAGTTAATGCGAGTGGAAGAACCAAGCTGTCTCCATTTGATCGGGGTCGAGGTAGCTATTAGCAGATTGGACGTGGGAAGAACATCAATCAATGTACAGGATTGACCACGGACCTGATTTATTGATGAGTTATAGTACAATAGGTGAGAGGGGAGATGAGATTTGACAGGTGGGGAACAGAGACATACGCTAGTGGTGCGTCACGTATAATTATTTTTAGTATTCACTCACGCAATCGTTCTATGATTATGGACACAAAAATATACAAATCTATAATATGTACTTACGTTATAATAGTGTAAATTTACTACTGCAAGTGGAAAACGCTTACTACTTGTATTAATTACACCTTACTATGAAAATGTAATTAATTTTTATCTGCGAATTTGTCCGCTTAACTGGGGTAAAAAAATAGCTTATTTCTTTCTTTGCCAGAAAGAAACATTTTTTTTTATGCAACTTAGAATGGCAAACAAGCTGACGGTCCACTTGATGGAAAGTGGTAACCGTCGCCTATAGACATGAGCAGTACCATGGACATAACAGAGTATACTGTTTCGCCCATGATTGCCCACATGCGTTGCCATTCCTGAGGACTCAGGTGTTATTCCTCTGTACCCTGTTAATTCACGCCATATCCCACCCTTCAAACCGAAACACAGCTGCTTCACGGTTGAATCACGAATGGGACAGAGGTACCCAAGCAATCGACTTTTGTACAAAGTCTCCCTCTGGTAAAATGTTAAATTAATGTTCAATTAATGCTTCATCTGGTGGAAAATTGTTACTATTTGTATTACTTACACCTTATTATAAAAATATAATTTACTATCTTTTACCCACGACTTCATCTACGTAAGTGAAATAAAAAGTAGTCATTACCTTTGTCATTTTATATAGAATGCGTACACCAAATTTCATAGTGATTGGCTAAACCGTTAAGGCGCTATTAGTTAACAAAAAAATCCACATTTATAATATTAGTAAGGATTATGACCTAACCAATTATCTGTGTTAAAAAAGATATTAAAGTTATTGTTAAGCGGTCTCTAAAAAGATCATTTCAATCTGCTTGTATTTCTTTATATGAATATCATAAAATTATAAATCTATTTTTAGAACATTTTTCGCAATCGATAACATTTACATGCATTATTATTTTTATCATGACCAAATTGCATTTTCAAAAAGACCATTAGTTTGTTTTTCATTCGGAATTATATATAAAATATCGCTGTCTTATGGAATTAAACTTAATTGTTACAAGTGATCCGTTCCGGCTTCGCTTGGATAGATAGAATTTTCAAAAATAATATATACTCTATGTTTTTCGCTGATAATGTAGCTTTCTACATATGAATGAATGTTTAAAGTAGGTTGAGTAGTTTTTGAGTTTATCCATTACAAAGAATGAAATCTTTCCTCTTCATAATATAAATATAGACTTTAGTGCTTCGTTGAAGCGCAAGTTGAAAGCACAAATAATAAATGCAAAAGTATATAAGGACGGGTGAATATTTGTCACTCTTTCACGTAAAAACTATTATATAGATTTAAATGAAATTTAGCGCGTAGGTAGGTTATATCCTAAATATTCTTTGTAAATAATATTTATGTACTGGTTTGAGCAGTGAGCCAGTGTCAATATTTATTTGTTTTTTGTTTATTTTACACTTTATTGCAATAAATAAAGAAAAGGATAGTAAATATTAATGAACGCAAAAAAAAATTAATGACGAACGCACGATACAAAACGGTGCGCGCGCATAACGCTACGTAATCGTTCCAGACACGCCTTACGTAGCGCGCGCATTGAGAAAAAGATAACGCGCGCGCGCGCGCGCACTATTATATAGATACGCACGCACGCACGTAAATTAATGTATACTAAAACACACACACATCTACACAAACACACACACATATATATATATATATATATATATATATATATATATATATGAAGAGAGAACATAGGAAAATAGTATTAAAGGAAAAGGTAGTATATAACAGAATTTTATTTATTAAACTTTAATTCATTTAGACAGGTTAAACGGTGCATTTAATATCATATGGCATTATCTATCAGTCGACAGAAGACACGAATAACAGAAGAAATAATTGACGGTGCAACGTGATGTGCAACTAAATGAAAAAATTAAAACAATATTAAAATAAAACAGTAATTTAAAAATGACATACATATAATACTCATACTATACTCAGACCAGCATCAGACAAAGCAAAACGTCTAAAACATATTACAATTCTAGGGATTCTAAATAAAAAGAATGTAGTTTATACTTGAATGTCTATTTATGAATATATGTTACTAAAACAATTATAGAGTTACCATTTATGTGAGAGTGTCTTCTTCTGGATACCAAAGTTTATCCTAGGCCACCTTTTTTACTTGAAAGCTTCTGAGTTGATTTACTGAATGACGTACCTCTGTAAACATGAAATAAATAACAATTAGTTATAAAGGATTGGACATGAATTTAACTCTTAATCTCGGTACCGCAATTACTATTCTTCGACTATATTCTATCACCACTTCTAATAAAAGTAGATAGTCGTCTTCGTTCGTTATTTGTCCACTGCTGGTTATAGGCACCCCCATAAACTGCTATAAGGAACGATCCCGAGCCACTTGCATCGACTGAAGTTATCGCACAATCCAGAAGGGAGCCGCGTACACTGCATTTGTCTGTACGTAGTTACTACACAAGAACTTTTGGTTATAAGCTCTTCAATCTATATAACCAGCCTATGACAATCCATACCATACTTAACCTTCGGGTTATGACTTCACTTTCACTTCTCTCTCACTTTGGTTCTTCTGCGGATATCCTCATTTTGGAATCTATCACACAAAGAAACTCCAAGCATAGCTCTCTCTATAGCTCGTTGAGAAAGATGAAGCTTTTGCATCTATTTCTAATAGTAGATAATAAATTTATATTAATGCATATTCTGAAATGAAAGTATACGAAGAGATATGTTACAAATTTCATTATTATTGCTTCACTGCATTATTTACTCTGTTTATGATAATCAAAGCAGTAACTTGTAATAGAAATCATCAAAGACATCGCACCAAATCAGTGTAACACAACTTTTCAAATATTCAGCAACATACAGAGCAGAGGCGCCAAATATCGTATCACGCGATAGCATCTCACGTTCAGACGTATTGTCTCTAATCCCATTGTGCGGGAACTTTGGAATTGTTCTAAGGAGAATTAATAGAAGTTGCTCTGAGCCTTCGCCCCTGAGCCCTATTGTGGCTTGATTTATCGGTGAAGAACAATAATAAATCAAATATAAATTGCCCCGGAGTGTGTTCTTCAAGAATACCGGTTAGGATTAGTTCATATACTTAGATCCCGAATTTGCAAGGGTTAATAATGAAGATAGTTTCTTCTAGATTGGTTTTGTAAACAAAACTTTGGTACTGGATTTTCAATAAAGCTTAAACTCCTTTGTTTCAGATCTAGGTATTTTCAATGGAACGAAACTAGATAAAACATAATACGTAACTGAAACACGAAACTTGAGAAAATGTAGTTTCTCGAAATATAAAGGCTCTAATATCGAGTTAGTAAAAAAATAAGTGTAATAAATAAAGAAAATATTACTTTTATATTGATATAATAATAATAATAAATAATTTTATTCAAGTAAAGTTAATAATAAGCATGTTTGAATAGTCACTTTAAAAGATCTTAAAATTAGAAAAAAATCAATTTCAATTTCAGCAGAGAAGAACGGGCAAGAAATACAGCTGTTGTTTTTTTTTTTTCAAATAGAAATTAAGTTTAGAATAAATTTGTGGGATAAAAAATTAAACTTAATTTAAATTTTACTTATTGAATGACTACTATATTAATACTAATATTAATTATTTTACTATTAAAAATATAATATGGTGAAAGGTCTACGATGTTCTTAGTACTGTCTATTAAGAAAATGTAGATCAGTGGTATATTTCCCCAATTAGTGGATATAAAAATTTAAATTATTCAACCAAACATGCATTGATGGAAAAAACAACAAACTAAATCCGACTAACAAAGTTACGTTCATCCCCTGGTACGTGTCTAATGTTATATTGACCGCAACAGTAGCAGTCAACAACTACGTCTTGATTCTTTATTATGAATAATAATTTCTATATTATGAATTTGGTCTGAATTTACAGTTACCACTTTCCTACAGAGGTTAATTAAATTAATAACTTTTAACGATCAATGTAATAAGTAGTCTATATCTTTTTCCATTCCATATAGAAAGTATGTATTAAATTTTATAATAATTGGTTAAGTTATAAATGCGCTGTGGACGACGAAGGAAACCAGAAATGGAATTTGGAATTATATGTATATTGGAAAAAGGTATCATGGGCGAAGACAGCCAATTACGAATTTGCTAAACAATAATATAAAAACTATAATATGTTATATCCATGGTACTGCTCATGTCTGTAGAAAATATAATGCGACAGTTATTAACACTTATGAATCTTAAAAAACCTCCATCAGGTGGTCCGTCAGATAAATAAATGTGTTCGTCCACCCGTTGTGTGTTCAAAAGGTTCTTTAAGTTGTATAAAATTAAAAAGAATTAATAACTTTTATCGATCTATGTAAAAAGTAGTCTATATCTTTTTCCATTCCATATAGAAAGTATGTATTAAATTTTATAATAATTGGTTAAGTCATAAATGCGCTGTGGACGACAAAGGCAACCAGAAATGGAATTTGGAATTATATGTATATTGGAAAAAGGAACTTAGAAGATTAAGGCCGTGAAGCTAAAAGGAAACAGTAGAGATGCATGCCAATTTCGAATTTGCTAAACAATAATATAAAAACTATAATATAGTGCTATTGAATGAACTATAAGTCCAGTCAATTATATATTCATTACAGGAACTATAAGTCCTTTAAAAGACACTGATTAATAAGTTAACAACGTCTCGTGAAATAACCAGTTGGGTTTTCTATAAGTTTGAACACTAAGTCCAACAACTATTATTTGTGAGAGTAATAGAGATCTTTTTAAATTTGTAGAGGTTTGATTACAAATTATTTTATAATTTCACTTTATAGAGAGGACTATAAAAATGAATACGATTATACCTACAAACTATTTTGATTAGTAGAGGCAATATACATAATTATAATGTGAAAGATATAGATTAAATATATATTTGATGAAATAAGTCCCATACTGTCGATGTTATACTATATCTACCCCAGTAAACCTATTTACTAAGAGGCCATCCAGTTTTTAGCCCCTCACACACGCCAATTCTTAACTACAGTTATTATAAAATAACAGATCTATAGACTTAGATATAGAATGCCATAGTTTGACATCTGTCACATTAATGACGTATTGAATGACGTATTGATGTATTGAATTGAATTTTGATTATCTATCACAACTGTCAATTTCTAGCAAGTTTGTTTATTTGTAATTGTTTAATATAATTAAATATTTCATATATCACGTATATACGCCATCAGTGATATAAATAATCGTGTGTGCTGCAGTTTTATATTCATATCGGCAATTCAAGAATGAACAGAAGATTGATTCTAGTGGAAAATCAAATCAAAATCAATATTATCGATGTTTGTATAACTTTGCTTTATTAATATTTAAAGGGCCACGGCATATCTCCGATGCTGGACGGTGAAATTTATATACTAATATTTACTACTTGTATATCAATAAATATTCGTATTAAATATACCAATGGATTAAATTTTAAGGGTTATAGCATGAACAAACAACACACATACAAAGTTGACAACTTTCTTCCTAAATATGAGTAAAATAATATAATAAATATTGGATTGCGAGTCATTTAGGGGCGGTTGTGAATCAATGTTATAAAATTTTGTATATCAGCTGGTCAACTACTTACTTTCATAAACCCTGGACAGCATTGAATTGATAATTAATAATTAAAATATAAGAATGTATCGATTATGGTTTATTTTGGTGTACATTGTTTTGGTGGACTATTTGTAGTTGTCATCATGTATGGTCTAGGCATAGAATAGGCAAACTCCTGCCCCTTCTTTCAGTTCCAACCAATAGGCGTCCTAAGAGGTGCACACTAAAGGAGCCACTCAATAACATCTCTGTTTCAAAAACATCACCAAAAATTAACTGCGGTTGCCAATCCACATGCCAAATGAAATAGTGGCTTAGGACCGTTTTTTATGGTAGTCTATGGGAGAGGTTTATGTTCAGAAATGGACAGATAAGACACGCACAGCATTCATAACTGTTTTCTGTCGTCTATAAGTTATTGGACTGGAAGAGAAATGAAAAATCTTCAACTTGGAATAACAAAAAAGCTGATGGCTCTAATAACGTCATAGATTATGTCACCGAATGCATTTAGCCTATTATTCGAACTGAACTTTTCTTTAAATTCAATTTAATTATATTACCAGAGAGAGACTTTGTACTTATTAAAAATCTGATGATAAAAGGTAAACTATAATTTGGTTATATATAAAATATAATATATTTTTGTTTAATTTTCTTGTGACATCTACTACACTTTGGAAACACATCAAAAGGAGTTTCCCTTCTGTGTCAATATTTCATATTGAACGCTATTGTGAACCTTGACTTTAAAGTTTGATTAGGCATAGGAACCCCTGTTTCTTTTCTAAAATTACCATTGTACTATAGGGAACCGTCACTTTGTAACAAACAAGAACGTTTGATTATTAAAATTGTGAATACAAATTATTTTATTTTCATTTAATAATACCAAAAATGACAATTATACCTACAAACTATTGATTTTACTTTTTAAGATGAAATAACCTGTCGATGTAAATCCCCCAGTGCCCGCCATCCAGTTTTTAGCCCCTCACACACGCCAATTCTTAACTCCGATCACGTGCCATAGTTCTTTCTGAACGGAATTGGCTCCAATAATTTTGGGGTGCAATTGAATTTAAACCTTTTCCTCACGTAACACGCCACAGTTTCGTGTGTGCCGCGGCAACAGCAGTGATTCTAGTGGAAAATCTCAAAATCTTTCGATGTTTGTATACTTTGTATGGGCCACGGCACACCGTGCTGGACGGTGAAACCTTTTACATCAATTTTCGTATTACCAATGGATTAAATCCAAGGGTTATCCCCTACAAAAGTTTCCGATTGGATTGCGAGCGGGGCGGTTGTGAATCAATGTTATAAAATTTGTATTCAGCTGGTACAACTACTTACTTTCTCCCTGGACAGCATTCTGATAGGTTTAAAATATAAGAATGTATCGATTATGGTTTATTTTGGTGTACACTGACGTATTTTATGTCGCTGTATGGTCTGGTATAGAATGCTACCCCTTCTTTCCTTTCATGTCTAATAGGTGACTAAAGGACGGTTAAAACATCACTTTCCATCCACATGCCAAATGAAATAGTGGTTTGGGACCGTTTTTTATGGTAGTCTATGGGAGAGGTTTATGTTCAGAAATGGACAGATAAGACACGCACAGAATTCATAACTGTTTTCTGTCGTCTATAAGTTATTGGACTGGAAGAGAAAAGAAAAATCTTTAATTTGGAATAACAAAAAAGCTGAAAAAAATAATAACTGTCTAAATTACAGAGAGAGAGTACAAAAATCGTGGGCGTACTTTTGTATAGCAGCAGTTTCAGTTTGAAAGGTTGGATTAGGCAGTGAAATTACAGGTTATAGAGGCATAAAGCCTTACTTCTCGGAACATACATGAAGAGCATCACGGGTGACACAGTATACTCTGTGATGTCCATGGTACTGTTTTATAGGCGACGATTACGACTTTCTATCACATGGACCATCGTCAGTTTGTTTGCTATTTTAAATGCAGAAAAAAAAGTTTCAAAAAAAACCAATATCACAATGGATATTATTCGGACTTGACTCTTTTAATTTCTTTCTAAAATGTTTTATAACTCTATAGAAATAATAACAAAGACAAGATAAATAATTTATTAAGAAAGGAATTACCGTAATGGATTTCGGGGAAATGACTAAAATAATTATTTAAATTTAGAATAAATTGGTTTGGTAGAAGATGATAGTATAATCCTATATTTTAATTTGTCAATAAAACATTACAAATTGATTTGAATTACTATAAGATAAATGATAATTTTATTTGAAACTAACTTTAAACCTACGTAAATATCTTAACTTTAACTAACTTTTATACGCGATTTCGTTTGCATGAAAGGAATATGTTGATAACCTGAGATAAATATGTCCTTATTCAATAGAATACGTGTGTACCAAATTTTATAATGATTGATTAAGCTGTTCAAGCATCAAGCGGTAATAAACAAACTCACTTTCATATTTGAAATTAGTAAGAATTACAGAAAAACTAGCTTTTACCCGCGACTTCGTCCACGTAATCGAGATACGTTCATTGACTGAATCAAAAGTAGCCTATGTCCTTTTCTATCTCATATAGTATGTAGTTATATACCAAATTTCATAGTTTTTTTTTATACAACTTAGAATGGCAAACAATCTGACAGCCCACCTGATGGAAAGTGGTAACCGTCGCCTATAGACATAAGCAGTACCATGGACATAACAGAGTATACTATTTCGCCCATGATACACCCCATTCGTTGCCATTCCTGAGGTATTATTCCTCCGTACCCAGTAAATTTACGCCATATCCCACCCTTCAAACCGAAACATAGCCATGCAAACACAACTGCTTCACGGTTGAAACATGAATGGGTTTGGTAAAGTCGTTAAGGTGCTATGAGTTAATAAACAAACAAGCTCACTTTCACTTTATAATATTAAGAAGGATTAATAAATTGAATATTATTAACTTATCATTATAACTCGGATAAAAAGAGAATAAATCTTGGGCATTGTTTTTAAAATAATAAATATGAAAGTTTACTAAAATATTTGAATATCTGTTTCTCTGACACACTTATATAGCTAAATAAATCTATAATATTTGGCATACAGCATGATCATATCCTGGGTCTAAAGACAGGCTTATATTTATCCTCATTTGAAAAAGTCCCAGTTTAAAGTTAATACTAAAAAAAATATAAAGATGATTAAATAGCTGAACAGATTTAAATTAAATTTCGCACATATAAAACGTATTTGTGATACTAAAACAAGTAGATAAAGAGACAGGCAAAATTTATGAAAAACAAAATATTGCTTTAGTATCAGTTCGTCTTATTAAAATCTCTCATATTATTTTTTCTTAAATGTCTCCCATGTAGGTTACAGGCAGAGTTTAGTTACTATATCATTATATTAGTAATACTAATTGACAATGACCATGATAGTGACATATAAAGATATTCGAAGGTTATATAGATAATAATGTATGAAAATATTTAAAACAAACAAGGAAAATAATTATTGTTTTACTAGTCTTTACACGCGACTCCGTCCATATAAATAAGAAAATGTATGGCACATTTTATGACGATTAGTTGAGGTGAAAAAATGAAAAGCAGTGAAAAAAAAACACATTTTCGTATATATAAGTTTGGGAACTTATAGATGTGTTGAGGAAAAAGGGAAAGGGGGACATATTGGTACAGATAATATCGCTTTTGATATTTGCATTATTATTATTGTATTTACGATTATGTTAATGTAGGATTTATAATTTATGTATGTATCAAAACGTATTTGTGATACTAAAACAAGTAAATAGAGAGACAGGCAAAATTTATAAAAAAATAATATTATTTTATTATTAGGTCTTATTGTTTATTTTTCTATATATGTATCTATTATAAATATAGTGACAATCGTTGACATATAAAGATATCCCAGGTTATATACAAGTCTCGAAAATATTTAAAACAAACAAGGAAAATAATTTTGGGGCTAGCTCAATAAATGTGTGACAAATTTTGTCCGTCTATATTTATTATTATTTATTATTATTAATGTAGCAGTGAAATTACGCGATAGTCGGATAAACACAATGAGCGTCACAGTTTATTTTCTAATGTCCATTCACTATACTCGTAATATATCATATCTACCTTAAGGACTTCTATCTGAGCAAGATGTCATATTCGTAATTTGTGTTAGATTAGCATACTCAACTCAAATTATTTTTATAACTACATATATACTAATGTATTTTTGTATTTTTATACAAATATGTGTGTGCGTGAGTGCGCGCGTGCTTGCGTGCGTGCGTGTGTGTGCATGTGTGCATGTACGTGTTTTCGTGTGCGTGTGTGCGTGCGTGCGTACGTGAATGCGCGCAGGCGCGTGTGTTTATTTCTGGATGGATTTATTTAAATATGTATATACTACTACATCAAAATAGTAATAAAATTACGTTTCATAGAATCCTCATTTAGAATAAGTCTATTTTATTGGTTTTCCTACTTTTGAATACCACGCGGACAAAATAACGGGCAAACGTTAGTACTAGTACCATTACATACTGGTATGGTATGCATTGGATTTACGAATACAAATTTAAATAATCCAAATAATATCATAAAAAAATAATGTGTTCTCCCAATATTAGTTGAGGCATATACATGCCAACCTCATTTCTTAGTCATTTTTTGTTTGCTCAGGTGATAAACACCACAATATGGTGTATAACGTTATGTTTGTGACTCACGTATCAAATGTTCCTTTTACACTTTAAAAGTAAAGATTTTTAAACAATGTATTTATAAACAAAGCGCGACATAAGGCAATATTACACTCTCTTATACATAGATTTGTGGTCGTGAGTTCGAATTTGACGTAACAATTTTATGCGTGAATTTATACGATGCGTATCTAATTATCATTAAATCTATACATTTACAATAAAGCAATTAAGAAATTACTTAATTGCAACTTACAGTAATTTATTTCATGTTTAAAGTTCTGACGATATTTGTTTTAGAGATACATTCGCTATTTTGTTTTATTATTATTATTTTTAGTTATTTTTTAGTTTACCATAATGTTAACAGTCAGTCATTGCATCTGACTATCCCATATATATATATATATATATATATATATATATATATATATATATATATATATATATATATATATATATATATATATATATATATATATATAATATATGTATGCGTGACCTTATGAGTATAAAAATATATACAATTTCTATCCTATCTTACGCACTTTCACTGTTTGTTTATCTTAATCATTAATCTTTCATTACTAATTCGTTCTACATATTCGAATAGCGTACTTTAATTTCTTCTAACCTGCGTTGTTTTTATTTGTCATTAAATATATAAATATAATATAAATGTAAAAAAAAATTAGAAAAGACGAATGTCTCTCATAATTCGATCAAGAATTACAGATTTATATTTTTATACTATATAAAAAAATAACTATGTACTTTATTATTAATGAATTATTCAAAATCTACGAAGAAAAGTACTCATACATTTTAAACATGAATATAATATAAATAATAGCCGTGTGGTTTCGGCATAGAACAGGCCACCCCTTCCTTTTTCCGTATGTGTCGTAAGAGGCAAACAAGAGAGGGCGAGGAATGGGCAGCAGTGTTTAAAACATCTCTAAAGCCTAACTGCGGTTGCCAATCCGCTTATTACTACTGGCAAAACCCTCTAAAAGGGAATGTTATGTCCAGCAGTGGACAGTTAAAGGCTGTTATGATGATGATAATATAAATAAACAAATGATTTTTTTATCAATTGTTACTATTATATCTAAATATTAAAATACATATAATATATAAAATATATTATTTAGTTTTATATACTATATGTTATAATGCAATACTTAAATAAATAAATAAAATAATATAAGAGGTATACCACCCATAATAGTCCCGGCATAGACTGCCCTTACCTTTTTCGTGGGTGTCGTAAGAGGTGACTATGGAAATTTAAGGTTCGAGCGCAGCAGCATTCCTTTTAAAACATCAACAAATCTTTACTGCGGTTATCAACAAGACTGCCAATCCAAACAACTAATTGCCAAACCCATCAAGGAGGAGCCCTATGTTTAGTAGTGGATAGTTGACGGCTGACATGATATTGATGATAATGATGCATTCATTTATATCTTCATATTAATGTAACAACTATTTACTTGTTAATCAATTGCATTACGCTTAAAAATAGCAATTAGGTAATAATAATAAAAAAAAATATAATAATAAAATAAAATAATAAATTTGAGTAAAAATTAAAAAATAATAATAAATCTTTATTTTCAGGTATATACTCATAGTTTACAGTTACATTATTAATTATACAAACTATTATTATTTTATTTTAAAATACACATTATTTACAAAATACTAATTTAAATTATTTCATTATAAAATCTTTTGTCGTCAGGTATGCAGTGAGGAATACAGTCTTTACAATATGATTATTTATTGTCATTAATCTTTCATTAAATTTTGCCTTACATTTACGTAAAATACCAATAATTACCAAGTCCTTATATGCATTCCATCTTGACGCTAAGTACATAGTCCAAGACACGTATCAGTCAAATTAATATATTGCTCAGTATCGTCAACATAATATATAGTTACAAATCCAATAACCACAATACGAGTATTGCGTCAATATGTTAATTGATACTAACCATTGAAAGCAAATAGAACTGTGAATATCTCAAGTGTATGAAATATCAATGGCAATATGATATTGTAGTGTAAATTCTACGCGATAGTGATATTACTATGTATTGTATTTGTTACATACTGTCTATATTTAGTGAAGTAGATTCCAAAAGGAATTGAGTAAATCGATTCATAATTACTGACGTATTATTTCCATAATTTTTCAGATAAATTATTATATATTTTTTTATACCACTGAGATGGCAAAAAAGCATACGGCCCATCTGATGGTAAGCCGTTTCCGTATCCTATAAATGCCTTTAATACCAGAGGAATAACACTTGAGTCCTCAGTGTCAACGCATGGGGGGTATCATAAGCGAAACAGTATACTCTGTTATGATCATGGTACTGCTCATGTCTATAGGCGACGGTTACCACTTTCCATCGGGTGAGTCGTCAGCTTGTTTGTCATTCTAAATTGTATAAAAAAAAAACCTTTGCCGACCTTAAAGAAACCTCTTTACACCCCTTTTGACGAACCCCATGCTGTAGTCTCTTAGGAAAACTTTAATTTATTGAATTAATTGATTGATTCAACTGCTTGTTTTGTTATATTAAAAATGCAGGCACTAATTTCACTTTTATTGTCTATTTTCAACCGACTTAAAAAAAAGTAGGTTCTTCAATGTTGTTTTCTTATACTCTATCAATTGTGAATAGATTTCGAGAATTCTTTTCTATCTGAAAGCATTTAGACACTTTGGTTTCGTGGAAATTTTATGAAAATTCGTTCAGTAATTTAGTTTTTAAATCAAAGTAATTGGTTTTGTCGTAGTTGCTTTTTTTTATATTATTTTTTGTTAATAAAATAAAGGTTATTTATTAAATACCTGCTTCCACAAAAAAAGGCCGGCAGCACGCCTGCAATGCCTATGGTGTTGCGGGTGATCATGAGCGGCGGTAGTCACTTACCATCAGGTGAGCCGCATGCTCGTTTGCCTCTGTGTTATAAAAAAAAAATGACAAGTATGTACATTTGATCAACCATTTTTTATCTATATCTCTCAGTATTTCTATACAATAAAACTGTCACTAAATTGTATGTACCCAACATACAAAATCTACCTACTGAACAGATTGTGATGGATTTTTATCTAGTGATAATTTAGATAAGATCACTCAAATAATATAATTTCAACCGTGTACTACTAAATGGTCCCTCAGTGTCCCTCTTAAAACATCACCAAAGCCTAACTGCAGTTGCCAATCTGCCTACCAAGTGTGGCGACTACTGGCAAATTATATGGGAACTACTAGGTTTATATCTTATATTATATAGATAGAGCATTGAGCCCTAAAAAACTGGTCAACTTTTATCAGCTAATTGTCAAATTAGCTGTCCCTTTTTTTATCAGTGTTTTATAATATATATACTTACGCATTAAATGGATCTGGACATATTATTTCATAAATAAAATAAGTGTTTACGCATTAAATGTATCTGGACATATTATTTGATAAATAAAATAAGTGTTTACGCTTTAAAAATATGCAGAAGTTATAAGACACAATAAATATAGAAGTTATAATGGAATCACTCATAACTTTTTTTTTTAATGGATTGGTTACTACGCCCGCGCTATTGGTATACACCGACGAGGCATCAGTGAAAGATGATAGGTGAGAATGAATGCAGGTCAGTTGGCCCACCATGGTGAATTCGACAAGAATTAAACATGATGGTTTCCAGGGGGAACCGCGTGGAGGTCAACCTGAGAGGGTATATTGTAATGGGGCTATTAGACCCCATTACTAACAATCCCTTTTTCCCCCCTCATAACTATTTATCACGCAAAATCGTATGATAGAGTTGACCCGTTTTTTTCGAAGCATTTCTATGGAGACACTGTATCATATAATCTAAGGTTTATACATAGGTTATTGAAGATTGGGAAGACGCCGGTGCTTCTGATTAAAAATCTAAAGCAGTTCAGAATGAGCACCAAATCCCTTTTCATAATGGCGATAGATAAAAGAAAGATCGCTATGTTGTTCGCCAACTTCCGGTAGGAGATGGCTACTTAAGAGGAAGGTTTATAACAAGGCCACTTTGTTTACAATTTGTTGATTGTTCTTCACAATTTATAATAGATATTAAATCATTAATACATGTTTATAATACACCTAGTGCCTAATTAAGCGCCCGTATTTTATGATAATGCTTCTAAACAATGATATCACGTGTTGAGGTACACGTCGTTTGTTGATAATTTAGTGAGAATTATTTTTCTATTACTTAAAAATTGTCATAGTTTAAAAAACGACCATGATTAAGGTTATGTCTTGTAATATTGTTACCAGAGAAATAATTTTTAATGCCACTGTGAATATTTTTTTTTATACAACTTAGAATGGCAAACAAGCTGACGGCCCACCTGATGGAAAGTGGTAACCGTCGTCTTTAGACATGAGCTGCACCATGGACATAACAGAGTACCTATACTGTTTCGCCCATGATACCCCCCGTGCGTTGCCATTACTGAGGACTCAGGTGTTATTCCTCTGTACTTTGTAAATTCACGCCATATCCCACTCTTTAAACCGAAACACAGCCATGCAAACACAACTGCTTTACGGTTGAAACACGAATGGGACAGATGTATCTAAGCAAACGATTTTTGTACAAAGTCTCACTTTTGGTGAAATATATAAAAAAACTTAACGTTCAAACAAACAGATTAACCTATTATGATATGTCTGACCATGCTCTATGTGAAAAAGGAGTCAATGCCTCTGGATGTAGCTACATGTCTGAGAAGAGTTATGAACAAACCGAAATACAGCCATAAAAATACAACTGCTTCACGGCAGAAGCACGAATGGGGCAGAGGTGCCCAAGCAATAGACTTATGTACAAATTCTCCCTCTGGTAAATATATGTAATGTAATGTAAATGGTGTATGAACCACTACTTGCAACCACGTGGTTGCAAGTAAAGGACAGAAAGTAGTATGGATATAATAATGTCTTTGACCTCATTATTCTTGCTTTATAAACCATAGACTAAAATAGTATCTATGGTATTTTCTTTCTAGGTTAAAAAGTAATAAAACGCGCGGTATAATTTGTGGTAAAACGCGTAACCTAGTGACATGAATAATTGATTTAATTACATGGGTAATCGGTATATTCATTTTAATTGTGAAATTGCTATATGTAACATGTTGATAATGTGAATTAATATGGCCATCATACATAAAATATGTTTAACTTATATTACAAAAATTATGCCACTTATATTAATTTGCAGTTGTCTTTTTTTTGTGACTTTAACACGACCTTATACGGTTGTTTCATTTTGTGTGTATACGTACTATGAACAAAAAGATAAAATGCTGGGCTACCTTATACGACATGACAATTTTTAAATAGCATCCTAGAAGAAATACAGAGGGCAAAAGAAGAACGGGAAGTCCGAGTAATAACTACATGAGACATAAAGAAAACACTAGATGTCATGTCGTATAGGGAGATCAACGTTATAGCTTAGAATAGAACTGGCTGGAAGAAAATGCATGAATTAGTTGCACTGACAAGAGGAAACTTCAAAGAAAAGAAAGAGACGTACTATCTGTACATTGGATATTGTATATATATTCGAAAATTTTTGAACTTATTGTTATATATTTTTTTTACCCAAAGTACATAAAATGATCTCATACTGTTGCAATCGTGACAGTGTAATCAATACAATATTATATAATTGTAAAGTTAGTTAATTTGACAACTATCCACAACATAATCTTAACGTAATTAAAAATATATTTTAAATATTTTTTTTTTTTATAACACAGGGGGCAAACGAGCATGCAGCTCACCTAATGGTAAGTGACTACCGCCATCCATGCTCACCCACAATACCAGAGGTGCATTGCAGGTATGCTGCTGGCTTTTTAAATAGAAATATACTCTTTTCTTCAAGGTTATGATGTCGTGTCGGTTTGGATATACTGCTGCTGGAAATTGATTCCAAAGAACCACTCTTTACGTGGAAGAAGGTGCCTTGAAAAACGCACGGTGTAAGACTGCCACTCATCTAGATGGA
Organism: Galleria mellonella; assembly: GCF_026898425.1. Taxonomy (NCBI): domain Eukaryota; kingdom Metazoa; phylum Arthropoda; class Insecta; order Lepidoptera; family Pyralidae; genus Galleria; species Galleria mellonella. The sequence continues at coordinate 726,386 of NW_026442133.1, forward strand.
TTGGATAGAACTTCAGTTTATTTATTTATTATTTAAATAATTAAAAAATTGGCCATTATGTTTACCAAGATCAATAACATTAATTAAATATTTTTATTAGAAAAACATCACCAAAGGAAATTGATTTATCTTTTTCTAACGCCCACTAACTTTACGTTATCACATTAAATTTGATCAAAGTTTTTATTACGTTACTTGTTAATTTATAATATTTGCCGTCCATTTATTATCAAGGGTACACAGATTTAATTTATTGACTTTATTTTTAGCCACACGAGAGTAAAGTTTTAGCTCGAAATTTATGAGTATTATTGGTTTTAATCCCAAATTGATACTCTTTCCAAAATATAGATTGTAATTTTATTCTTTATAATTTTTTTTCTTATATACTGAATTTTCATTTTAAAGAAACAACAGATGAGTTGTTCTTAGCTGGTCTCAGCTTAAATTGCATTCCAAATTGAGCGGTACATTAATAAAGAAATGACTATTCATAAATCTTTATAATTAAGTATACTTGAATATTTATAATATATTTTATTGAACTATAAGTGAATGAAATTACATTTGTATGAATAAACATTTTTATTTATTTAAATGCTGAAGGGAATATACTTTTGATATGGATTTGACAGGTGTGCAGAAGATTCTTAGTGATGAGAGCCTGAGAGCTTTATTGCTAGCAATATACATGTTACCACAGGGAGACTTTGTATAAAAGTCGATTGCTTGGGTACCTCTGTCCCATTCGTGTTTCAACCGTGACGCAGCTGTGTTTGCATGGCTGTGTTTCGGTTTGAAGGGTGGGATATGGCGTGAATTTACTGGGTACAGAGAAATAACACCTGAGTCCTCAGGAATGGCAACGCATGGGGGGGTATCATGGGCGAAACAGAATACTCTGTTATGTCCATGGTACTGCACATATCTATAGGCGACGGTTACCACTTACCATCAGGTGGGCCGTCAGCTTGTTTGCCATTCTAAGTTGTATAAAAAAAATGTTAGGTCAACCTCCATCTGCAACTGCAACCATTCAAGTTAATTTTTAGTAAAATCGTCAAGTTTATAAATACTCCTTTCCATTCAAAGGTTGCTTGGAAGAAATCGCTATCTTAATAAGTTTACTATTGTAATCTTTTGAAGGAAACAATATATAATATATATCTATCTATCGATTTATACTAAGATTAAAGCAGGATTATCATTCATTAAAACATAGATTAGTCCTATAATTATTGGTCCTATAATAATTTTATAGTTGTATCGCACCAATCAAAGTGAATTAAAGGTATGTATGTATGTATGGAGAATTTTTTAACGACAGCTACACGAGCTTATATCGCTGACGCTAATTATATCTGTTTCCCCACATATGGAACTTGGAATATTAAACATGTTGACGGATTATTCTAATGGAAAATGGTGATTGCCCCTGTAGATATGAACATCACCACGGACATTTTTTTTTTATATAACTGAGAATGGGCAAACAAGCTGATGGCCCATTTGATAGAAAGTAGTTACCAATCGCCAATGCGCAAATAGCACTACGAACATTGCAAAATGCATAGCAATGCTCACAGTGCCCTTATGCGTTGCTATTACTGAAGGTTAAGATATTATGTCTTTATATCATGTAATTTTACTACCATATCACACCCTTCAAACCGAAACACAATCATGGGATACTATAGTCATGCTTTGCCATTTCTGAGAGTTCAAATATTATCTAACCACTTACCATCAGGTGGGCCGTATGCTTGTTTGCCACCTCAGTGGTATAAAAAAATATCTTCTTATCCAGGAAATTTTCAACTAATCCACTTATTTCTCTCTTCCTATTATTCTAAGATATCAAAGTCGAATGTAAAAAGGCATGTCTACAGATGGTCAAGATGATAATTTTCATCACAGCAGAGTTCTTTATATTTGAACTACATTATCCGCTTATTAGATGGTTGGGTATAGTTACTTAAATTAACTATTAAAATATATATAAAAGTTATCTAGTCAAATCATATTAGGCGCATAACAAAAGATAACATTAAAATTATACTGTTACAGATATTATTGGAGAAAAGAAGGTATTGTTAATAATGCAGACTACCAGTCCCATTACTAACAGTATATATGTATACCCTGTCAGATCGACGTCCACATGGACCCCTCTGGAAACTGTAATACTGAATTCCACGTGTATTCATCACGATAACCTAATTGACTTGTGTATCAAAAGGTGTTTGATTCTCACCTATCATTCCTCACTGATACCCCGCCAGTGTATACCGTTAGCGCAGGCGTAATCACTATTCTATTATTATCCATAAAAAAATTTGTTACAAATATTTATTTGAATTTAGTACGGAGACCGTTTTGACATTTTTTTTCAACAAAAATGTGTCCTATTTTATTGAATCAGAACGAAACTATTACATTATTATATATCTATTATATTATTAGTCCAAAATTTCATTTAGATTATTTATTACCACATGTTTATTAAATTAAGCTTTTAATAAATGGATAAAGAAAAAAAGAATATTTTCTTGCTTAAACAAAAAGTCGAACCAACGTTGGTGTCAAAAACCGGAAGTGTCTCATTCTCTTAAATCTGTTGCACCAATTCCAAGACCCTACCGATGGTGTCCAGTGACCATAGCGATGATAATTATCAAGTGTTTTTATTTTTACTTAGCCGTTCATTATCATAACAGAGTGGAAGCGGCGTAGCGTAGCGTGCGCGGACGCATCATAGTGATGGGATCGCACGATAGACTGGACTTCCGTGTTTAATTTTCACAATTCTACTTAGTATTGATTAATTATTTTATTTATATCAGGGATATATATTATATTAGTAATAATATCTATATTTATAGCTAAGTATGTCACAGATTAATAAATACGAATGTATATTTTATTATGAATACATAATAAAATATAAATTTAAACTTCATACAAATTTTATAGACCTCTTTTATAGTAAAGGGAGCAAGTTAGCATACAGTTCACCTAATGATAAATACCTACCGCCGCCTATAAGCACCCGTAACACCAGAAGAATCACAGGTGTCCTACCGGCCTTTTAAGAAAGAATATGCTCTTTTCTTGGCCTTAATTAATTTCTTTTATTATCTCGCAAAATTGTATTTTATGCGAAAGTCGTTGTATTGCAAAGTTTTTTTTTATTATTATTTTTTATATTGCTTTATTGTTTTATAAATATTTTACTGAACAAAGTATTATTTTGCAGAAGTCCATATCAATTATTATTTGATTAGAATTATTTTGTTTATTTCTGCTACCATTAGTATGTGTGTGACTACTAACACTTGAAAATTTACCACCACTATTATTACCAGAAGTTCCACAAACATTTCGTTCACGCAGATTTTGCGATACGTGTTTCACCTCTAAACCAAACACCTTTACTCAAATTATTAAATCGCTGCTCGGAAAGTAGTGGTAACCGTTCAACAACTATGTGTATGCCGAACGCAAAACGTGCGTGAATTTAATGACAGTCGATTTCAAATACGTAATGAACAGGTAACCACATTTTGTTAGAATAAATACAGAAACATGCTCTTCAATTTATTTTTTATTTGTATTAGTGTTGAGTGACTTACGGTTGGGACGATTATTTGTGTCTTTACATTTTCATTGGGTTGAAACAAACTATACACTATTATTCAATATGTATTACATTCATAGATCAATAAATTTATACAGTATAATAATATCGATTATCGATGATCACAAATGACACATCACTTCACTCTCTAACTCGCCTTCCTTGACAGCGATCAGTGTTACGTGCCGAGCGCATGCGCGCGATCGTCTATTTCAGTGGGTTTACAGTTGTTATAAAATTATATTTATATGGCAGTGGTGATAAAACCGTGTAGTGACTTCCATTGTAACAGGAATAGAGGCTGTTCGAGGTCCACGCAACATGGCTGGGTAATATTCCTTATTATAATCCTGTAAAATTGAAATGACCTTGTTATACATCGAAGACTACAATGTCTATTTAATATAACTTATACAATTGTCGTGTATAACAAGTTAACATATAAATGGGAATTGTATCCTTCCAATACATAATTCAAGTACCGAGTGTCGGATTTTTATATAACCGAACTCATACGGACTCGATAGCCCAGTGGTCGGCGCGTTGTTTTGAGTACACGAGGTTTTGGTTTCAGTTCTCAATGAAATCAACTTAAGAACTATTGTATATTGCCTCGTATCCAAACTACTTGAGTGTTAATATAAACTAAGAACGTTGTTTTGGGTTCGACTTTTGCTTTAGGAAAATGCAATTAAATCTTAAAATCACATTATATTACAACTTTACTCATACGACTTGGGACTAAAAATATATTGCTCAAGGATAACATCGACTTCTGTACTAAATTTCATTGTAATTCGTTCGACTGTTTGAGCGTGATTAAAAACAAAACAAACAAAACTTCCATACTAGTAGTAGAACTGATCCAACCCCTTAACATTGTACTCTACCCCTTAAATAATACACTATACGCCCAATATAACAGGCAATCCGCTACCCGTATCAAATATCGAGAATGCCTAAATAAACGCACATCTAACTTAAAAAATAAAACTATATTACTTTTTATCCATACTAATTATTTTAACATTTAACTTTCCTTATTTTTTTTATACCACAAACATAGTAAATAAAGCATACAGCCCGTCTGATGGTAAACCATCACAGTAGCCTATGGACGCCCGCAACACTAAGGGTGTTACGTGCGCTTTGCTTACCCTGAATGTACCTTATTATATTCATTTTGAAGAATAGAAAAAGAAGAAGTATTTGACAGGACGGAAAGGGAATAACCTTTATACTTCATCTGCATTTATATCTTGTTTACACGCCCTTTCTGGAGGCTTTCAACTTATCCATATTTGAGGGAAGATTCAAAATTATGTTTTTGTTAATTGATAATTAATCAATTGATAATATTTCACTATAAAATCTAACGTTATTAGTTAAAATTCTCAAGTAGGTGTATATATTATTGCACGTGATTTTATAGAGCAATACCTGATGGTATGCTGTTATTTAAACTAAAGGCTTGATTTATGAAATAATAATACACAAAAAATTTTCCACGTTCATATTTTTATGAACGTGCACTATCTGCAGGAGGAGTTAAGAGTCTCCGTAACCGTCACGTATTACCAGAGGAGAGGGGATTGTTAGTAATGGGGACTAGCAGCCCCATATTTATATTGTCAGGTCAAACTTCGCGGTTGTCTCTGAAAAACGCAGTCGTTAATTTCTGGTGCATTCATCAGGATAGGGCTACTAACCTATCTTCACGTTTACTTACCATTCCTCTTTGCTACCTTATCAGCTTTAACCATTTTTAGGCGGTATTACTACTTCTTTTCTATGGTATTATATGGTATGGTGCGCCGCCAGCATATAGCGTTAGCACAGATGGGGTTACTATTCCATTATCTTTTTTGATAATAAAAAAAACTTCCTTTTTATCCATTAAAAAATCTGCATATGTGCATAATAAGAGTTATATAAGTCGACAAATAATTTGTGTAAATTGCTTTGTTACACAATCCTGTCTACCCCATAAAGGTTCTGGCGTGAAGATATTACATATATACTAAAATTAAACAGATAAATGTTATTGATTATGTAACGTCAAATTAAGTTATACTCAAGCAGCATATAGAATGGCAATTTAACGGCCATTAGCGACATATATTTTACTCATAATAAATTTATGGGGGCAAATAAATTATGCATTTTGTATTATTAAACACTGATAATAATATATTATTTAGAAGTATTTATTATTAGAAGAATTTATTCATTATTATTTTATTATGAAGAATTGAAGTTGACAGTTGAAAATAAAGTTCTGACTGTAGTGGTGTAGCGATTTAAAATACTGCCTCATTTTCTGATAGTTACAGGTTCAATACTTGCACGATACAAACATTTATATTCATGGGTATATTTGTTTTTAATGATCTGGGTGTTTATATGTATAATATGTATATACTTACAAAATTTCAAATATGTATCTAAGTATGTATATTAGTTATCAAAAAGCAAAATAACCGACATAAGCCCGAAGAAAAAGTAAGCTGAAGTGGCAATGAGCTGGTCAAATAGCTCGAAGCATCGACAACTGATAGGAAATAAAGGTTCTTGAATGGCGACTCCGTACGAGCAAACAAAGACGCCCCCCCCCCCCTCACTAGATGAAGTGACGACCTCAAATGCATTTTTTTTTATGAATGAAAATGGTATGGTAACTCCGTCTGCGCTAATGTGATACGCTGGCGGAGCACCAGTGCAGGGTGATAGATGAGAATGAAAACAGATCAGTTAGGCCATCATGATAAATTCATCAGGAATTAACCATGATAGTTTCCAGGGGGAACCGAGTGGAGGTCGATCTGGTTGGGTATATTGCTAGCAATGGGATTCTTAATCTCCATTACTAACAATCCCTTTCCCTCCTCAAATGCATTGCAGGGAGTCAGCAAATGCATGGCTTAGGACCATCCCTTATAGCAGTCTATGGGGGAGGCCTATGTTTAGCAGTGAACAGATAATGGCGGAGATGATGATGATAGCAAATAGCAGTATCCCATCCTGTACTAATTTTGGATCTAGACTATTTACTATTCATTAATTTGACAGGACAAGTAGCACTTGCGTTGAGCTATAAATATTATGTAAATGATTTGGAATACATCATTAATTTTATACCGTCTACGTAATGTCTTTAGCTTGAATAACTGACACGTAAATTTCTTGAGTAACTATGTCATACAGAGAAACGTAGTGTAGGAAGAAATCTCACTAGATGAAACGACGACCTGAAGTATATTGCAGAAACCTAGAAGACAATTGATACAGGTGGCGCATACATTTTCATAAAGAATGGTCCAAATTATAAAAACACCTTATATAGAGAGGTACATTTGATATGATTACAATGACAGTATTAGAACTTAGTTAACCAATGTAACAGAAATAATTTAAGCCTAAAGATATTGCTGATTTCCAACTATATTCATTAATTAACATTATGTAATGCAATGACATAAATGCTCCATTGTTTTACTGCGAATATTAACTTTAGTATTAACAAGATATTGGTGATGACGCATATTGGTTGGGACAATTTTTTTTTATACAACTTAAATTGGCAAACAAGCTGACGGCCCACCTGATGGAAAGTGGTAACCGTCGCCTATAGACATGAGCAGTACCATGGACATAACAGAGTATACTATTTCACACATGATACCCCCCATGCGTTGGTATTCCTGAGGACTCAGGTGTTATTCCTCTGTACCCAGTAAATTCAGGGTGGGAACCCTTCAAACCGAAACACAGCTATGCAAACACAACTGCTTCACGGTTGAAACACGAATGGGACAGAGGTACCCAAGCAATCGACTTTTGTACAAAGTCTCCCTCTACAATACAATATCATTGACAAATTAGTTACTCGTAATATTTAATACAAAGGTCGTCAGTTGAACATTTGTTATTGAAGTATTGAACTTATTGTACTAAATAGAGGGTATTTTACAACTACCGTTTCAACAACTTACTAGTCCCACCTGGTCACAATACTAGGCAATAGTCTTTCAACGCTAAATAAAAATATTTGCAATACGACTTTTAAGATTAAGCCTTTTTAAAAGGCCGGCAATGCATTGGAGACTCCTCTGTTGTCGTCAGCATCTATGGGCTGCGGTAGTAAAGAAATGCCACTTGCCATCAGATGGACGACAACTCAGGTTATGGAATGAGCCCTGCCGAGGTTTTCCCAAGAGACTACAGCATGGGGTTCTTCAAAAGGGGGGTAAAGAGGTTTCTTCAAGATCAGCAACGCGCGCGTAATACCTCTGGTATTGCAGGCGTTCATAGGCTACGGTAACCGCTTACCATCAGGTGGGCCGTATGCTTGCTTGCCACCTCAGTGGTATAAAAAAAAAGATGAATCGCATGCTCGCATTATTTGTCGTTTTTTCAATTAAAAAAAAAAATGTTATTCGAGTTTTTCTATTATATACTGATGTATTTTGCTTTATTAACAATATCATATTATGATATTCTAAAACAAAAAACGAGTGGTGGCATTCTTATACCATAACTATAAGAAAAACAAATTTCTGAAGTATATTGTTTCCCTCTTTTTTTATCAATAAAGGATTCTACAGTTGAGTTTGATACGATCTGATTAAAAATAATGTTAAATGGCTGTGTTTCGGTTTGAAAGGAGGGGTATGGCAATGAATTTACAGGATACAGAGGAATAATACCTGAGTCCTCAGGAATGGCAACGCATGGGGGGTATCATGGGCGAAACAGTTATACTCTGTTAAGTCCATGGTACTGCTTATGTTTATAGGCGACGGCTACCACTTTCCATCAGGTCGGCCGTCAGCTTGTTTGCTATTTTAACTTGCATAAAAAAATTCAGAGAAGAAGTTTGCTGGCCCATGAATAGTTTAAAATGTTTAGATTACGTATTTGGAATGGCAATATAGATAATATAAAATTTTGCTCAATAATAAATAGTCACAAGGTTTCAGCAAGGCTGTGTGGTCCATGCTCTTCGCCTGTCCAATTTTGGACGAATTTAAGTATTTAATTTAATAAAAGTTTAAAAGTAGAATTGTCGGAGTTGTAAAACACTTCATACCAAATGATTATCCAATTTCACTATTAAGTCTATGTAACCATTGTTCTTCAAACTGTAATTTTGCTTCAATGAATGATTCCAAGGTCATTCCCACTGAGCTATAGTAAAGATACGCTGTAAGATTATAAAATACTTGTACGGAAACAAATTATACTTGAATTCTAATCGATTTTTTTTTACGTAACTAATACTTTATGCTTCGTTTGTTTCGCTTGGTTACCTGGTAATATCAGTGAAATTGTAGTTTTATTCGTATTATCGTTATCTAAAACTACAAGGAAACCTAACGCGTTCGACCGCGCGGAACCAGTATCCCTTATTCCAGTGGAAATTTTCGTAGATAATTTTAAATTTGGAATATTACATTTTAGAGATTGAAATCTGAAATATCAGTATCTATTTTGGGGAGTATTCTATTAGCAAATCTGAGAGTTTGTTCATCAGGAATATGAATTGAATAACTTATTTTCAATAGACTTCAAAAAGAAGGATTTCCTCAATTCGGCTGTATTCTATTTATGTTCGTTACCTCATAACTCTGTAATTTTTAAAACGATTTGCCAAATAATTAAATAAAATTTGCAGCAACCTTTTGCCATCAGACAGACTGTATGCTTGTCACCTTCGTGGTTTGATCGCATAGAAATTTTATCAAAATCGGTTTAGTATTTTAATTTTTAAATCAAAATAATCTGGTCTGTAGTCCTGTCGTAAGTTTAGGTTTTTTTCTGTTCTGACCGAAAGACAGCTACTTAAACACAGGTGCTTGCTGACAAGAATACATGTAGGACACAAATCTCCCTTTGATATGTAGAGATGTAACTAACTCAGAGAAAATATATATTTATGTATTTTATTATATGGTTTGTTACATCAGCATATCTAATTGTTACAGACGACAGAGATAGATTAATATATTATTTTTATACTTGAAGTTTATCATAAAATTAATTTGCGGTAATAAAATAAATAAGAAATTATAAAAACTTTATTGCGTAATAAAAATAATAAAAAGTGAATATTTTAAAAGATTATGCTATATAAAAAGAAGCTAATCATTTTCATACAGACAATCTCGTAGACGTACACACATTTGTTTATTATCAAGTAGATAAGCGAACTGATGCGACGGTCTACCTGACAGGAAGTAAATTAACGTCGCTTATGAGTACTTACGTATACCATATCAGCCCTTAATTGTCCCCAGCTGAACATGAGCCTCCTCTGTGGAAAACGCCCGCCAAGCATGGCAACTACTGGCAAAATCTTCCTTAGGTTTTGTAGTAGTTGCCACGCTTGACAAGCGGATTGGAAACCGCAGTTAAGTAAGAGGGACATTGCTGCCAATCACACGACCATTAAGTTCCCTTAGTCACCTCGTACGACATCCACGAAAAAAGAAGTGCCCATTCTATGCCGGGACCACACGGCAATTTATCAGTGCATTATCAGTAAATGTATTAACTAAGAGACATATTTTCTCCCAATTTTTTTTTAATGGGTGAAAATGGTATGGTAACCCCGCCTGCGCTACCGGGATACGCTGGCGGAGCACCAGTGAAGGGTGATAGATGAGAATGAAAACAGGCTAGTTAGCCCATCATGATGAATTTATCAGGAATTAACCATGATAGTTTTCAGGGGGAACCGCGAGAAGGTCGACCTGGTTGGGTATATTGCTAGCAATAGGATTCTCAGTCTCCATTACTAACAATTCCTTTCCCCCCATTTTCTGCCCATTGTTTACCCCTTTTAAAACTTCGATACACTAAATTGAATAGAAATTTATACATAATAAATTTAAATCAATTTTTAATATTATACTAAGATATTAGTAATATAATATACGGTAAATCAGTAGGTGGTTTAATTATTCAACCCTTATCATTAAATATCATTGAATTCTAAAATGCCAAGGTCTCGAAGTGACGCAAACTCTTTGATCTTTACAAGCAGTAACAATTCAAAACTATCTCCAACTTTAGATGGACCATTATACCCTGAAGGTCTCAAAGACTGTGTAGTAACTGTACACAGTAAAACGCTCAAGATGTCTAAATTAATACTTACGTGCTACATTTGTAGTATTAAATCAAACAATTAATATAGTTCTAAATTCTGAAAATACGTGCCTCTAAAAATAATTCTTGGATTTGTTTAATTATAGAAATACGCGTAATAATATATCACGTGCAAAGTTTCAACACACTTTCTTGTTATCTTCCAACTTTCGCGTCACAGTTTGAATTTTTTTTTTCATTCAGCAATTTACTTTAAAACATAGCGGGTAATTTATTCACGCAGTGTCATAGTTACGCCTCTTTAAAATTAAAGACACGCTCAAATTTAATTAAAGATCCTCTTTCGACATCTGATATGCATATCGTTTCGTACATTGAGTGCGTTACAGATATTTCATTCTATTTGTTTTTTTTTTTTAACAAATAGGTTTATAAGAACTGGTGATTGGTAAAAAGGGGTACAAAGTTTTTGATTCACGTATTAATATAACGATTTTTATATATATAAATTAGTTTTTATATATATAAAATAGTTTACGTATGACATCTCGGGTTCGATTGTCAAATCGACCAATTTTAGGAAACAATCTTTTAAAATTCAACTTTATTTACGTAACTCTTTTTTGCACCAAAAACATAAAAATATACAATGGCAATTAGAAACTTCAAGTTATTACTAGTCTCTAGCTGCGACTTTGTCTGCGTGACTGTGTGATTGACTGAGACAAATAGTAACTTATTTCCTTCTACATCTACGTGTATATATTCCATTATTCAAAGTGATTAGCTATGCTTAGTTAATGGCTGTTAAGACGCTTAAAGGTAACAAACAAACAAACAAAACGGACAAACACATTATCACATATATAATATACCTTTTTAATGGATGACAATGGAATGGCAGACCCCTCCTGCGCGATCACAGGCAAAATCCCAGTGAGGTATGATGAGTGAAGATGAAAAGACAGGTCAATTAGCCCATCGTGATAAAAATTAGGCACGATGATTTTCAGGGGGGACCACGTGGAAGTCGACCTAGTTAGGTATATTACTAGCAATGGGGCCCTTAGTTTCTATTACTAACAAGCCCTCCCCTTCATTTAAAATATTAGTAAGGTTAAATATAACTTAATATATTCATAAGTGATTATTTTCGAGGCTCAACTATTAGAATTATTATGTAAGCACTTATGTTCTTTTCAAAAGTCGACTTTAAAAAGAATTATATTGTTAATTCTACTATGTTATGTACTACTGTATATTATGCGATATCTCTAATAATAGTACTCTACTTATCCCGCTTTGGAAAATATTTTAATGACGTCACATCTCCGCAAACAAAAGTCTCGCTTGAAAGAAGTCCCTTTGAAAATAACTTGCAAGATAGTCGAGAAACAGTCGTTGATTGGAAGCGTTGAAATGTTGAAAGATCAAATAGTTCCTCGGAAGGTGAGTAATAAGACAAAACAGATGTAATAACAATAATCGGAGATCGATGATTAATATTGTAGGTTATTGAACTTTTATTAATAATTATCATCATTATATCAGCCATTAATTGTCCACTGTTTAACATAGGCCTCCCCTTATTGGGGGGGGTTTAATGGATGATAATGGAATGGTAACCCCACCCGCGCTATCGGTATACACCGGCGAGGCACCAGTGAAGGATGATAGGTGAGGATGTAGTAGGTCAGTTAGCCCATGGTGACAAATTCAACAAGAATTGTTCACGATGATTTCTAGGGGGAACCACGTGGAGGTCGACCTAATAAGGCATATTGCTAGCAATGGGGGGGGGGTTACCAATAGATGCTTGGTAGACGCGTTAATAGTCAGGTTTTTGGAGATATTTTAAGAGAAACGCTGCTGTCCATGCTTCGCTCTCTCTCTAAGTAGCTTCTTACGACACCCACGGAAAAGGACCACGCGGCCAAGTACCATATCAACTGTCCACTGCCGAACATAAACTCCTCTTGGTGGATTTTACCAGTGGTTGTTATGCTTAGCAGCATCCACTGGTAAAATCTACCAAGTAACCGCAGTTGGGCTTTATTGGTGATTTACGAGGGATGCTTCTGTTCATCCTTCTACCTTTAAATTCCCTTAGTCGCCTCTTTCGACACGCACAAGAGGGGAAGAAGTGGCCCATTCTATGCCGAGACCACACGGCAATGTAACACTCTAATCAAAAATATTAAAAAAAAAGTGTTCGATTTTTATTGTTTTTATTACTATAATATATTTGATGATTGAGAAACAGACAAAGTTTTAGAAATGTGACCCATTTAATTTGGCATAGCATTAATTAAAAATAACTCGACTACATTTGATTTCTCGGAATTCGTTAATCGATGAATTCATTAATTACATATCAAGTTACTCATTGTAAGACAATACGATACAAATGAACGTTGTTATTACTTATAAGTTTGTATTCTTGTTTTTAGACAAAATAATTACGTACTTCAGAATACGGTCTCAGGTTCGACTTTTAGTGGGTTGAATTTTTCTTATAAACACATGCACTAGTTAATTTTAAACTTTCACGTTGTTTACACATATTTTATGTACACAATCGGAACTTAACGAGATGTAAAAATCTTTACACGTCCAAGACCAGGTCCTATCGTGACTACGACGTGGTACAATCCACGTTGAAATGTCGGTAATAAGAGAAGCCGGTATGTATATAATATTTACCTGTAAAGGTTTTTTCATCGCGTTAAGTCCCGATTGTGTATTTAAAACATATGTACTGTAAATGGCATCACCCTTTAATCACCGTACCTCTCGCCATAGAGCTAGAATGCACCACCATGTCTTGGGTGCGTGACACACTACCAAAGTCCCCGTATCTAGTTCATTCCTAACTCATACATCTGGGTTGTAGACTGAGGTATCTCTTTCAGTTCTCCCTTTACAATATAATATTGGGCTTTTTAAAAAACGTGCTTATAAACATATAAAATGCCGGCAACGCATAAAGAACTCTTCTCGAATATTAATAATAATATAATCTCCTATATATATTCAATGTTTAAAAAAGATTTTCTAGATTAATCACCTAACAGTATGAAACATACTTTACGACCTATTCTCAAACCTACCAAATATATATATAAAACTACACTACTACTACTACTACTAGTAGCACGACTACAAATTGTAATATGAAATTTATATATCTCTAATACATAAAATTCTCGTGTCACGGTGTTTGTTACCAAACTCCTCCGAAACGGCTTTACCGATTTTTATGAAATTTTGTGTGCATATTGGGTAGGTCTGAGAATCGGCCAACATCTATTTTTCATACCCCTCAATGATAAGGGTGACCCACCTCTAAATATATATTTTTTTTATTTTTTTAACAATTTTTTTTAATTTTATTTTATTATCATTCAGCATTGAAAAATACACACAACTTCAAACTTTCACCGTTTTACGATCAATCCCTGTTTTTTAATCGCGGTTTTTATATTTCGCAATAGAGTTGCAAGATGGCAATCGAATATAATAATTGTAGTATGAGAAATTTTCATGTATAGTTCTACAAATAATGTATATGGTAAAACAACGTTTGCCGAGTCAGCTAGTACTAACTAACTAGCTTTCACAATACTAATATCGTTTTCTTTGCAGACCAAAGTCTGCTTACTTGTGATGTGATATCTCTATCAGTTTTGAAATTATTAAGTTCAATAGGGTAAACTATATTGAATACACCTAAAAGCGAGCCGTATGGCGTCCTAGTATTATAAAAAGAATCTTCGTGTAACATGTAAGGTTGCCAGTAATTATATTTCAAAATAGGCACCTAAGTATCTTATTGCAAATTACTATGCATAAGCACTAGTCAAGGGCATTTAATAGCAGGTAATTACCATCGAGTCATGGTTACTATGGTGCAAGACAGTAATATAGTGAAATACTTATAGAAGTTATGTATTTTCAACCGACTTCAAAAATGAGATTCTCAATTCGGTCGTATTTTTTATATTTGTTACCTCATAACTTTGTTAGTGTTACAGTGATTTGGAAAATCCTTTTTTCATCTAAAAGGATATAATACTTTTAAATTGATGTCATTAAAATTAGATCAAAATTGATTAAGTAGTTTAGTTTTTAAATCAAAATAACAGATTTTGTCACAATTAATAAAAGTTGTCTGCTTGGCTATCTTTTTTTTTATACAACTTAGAATGGCAAACAAGCTGACAGCCCACCTGATGGAAAGCGATAACCGTCGCCTATAGACATGAGCATACCATGGATATAACAGATATATATACTGTTTCGCCCATGATACCACCCATGCGTTGCAATTCCTGAGGACACAGGTGTTATTCCTCTGTACCCTGTAAATTCACGCCATATCCCACCCTTCAAACTGAAACACAGCCATGCAGACACAACTGCTTTACGGTTGAAACACGAATGGGACAGACATCTTTGTTCCATTCGTGTTTTTTTAATATTTCGAAGTAGTTGTGCTTGCGTATTGCATTTATTTATTTATATATTATTTTTGAGTGAAGCTTACAACTGTAATAACTTAATAATCAACTATACATGACAACAATAAGCTGATTAAAATTTGTGGGTTGAAGGGAGGCAGTGAAATTATATGGTATAAAGGCATAACACCTTAGTCCTCAGGAATAGCAACACATTAAGGGTATCATGTGCAACACAGTATACACTGTTATGCCCATATTACTGTTCTATATTTATAGGCACAGGCTTATTTGCCATACATAATATGATATACTAAAATATAAGTATATAAGTTACATATTAAAAAAAATATAAAGTCCTTTTTTGTGAAACAGAATTTTAAATTATTCATAAATAATTTTGAATCTTAAATAATTTTGACGTTCCATTATTTTGCATATTTTATTTTATATAATTTTTATCTCTATTAAATATAAAAATTAAATAAATTAATTTATTAATTTATTCATGTTATTTTTTTACTTTATTTAAAATCAAAATAAAATAAAGGCGAACAAGTGATCTATTAAAAACTGGTTGTGTCGTCGTCTTAGATTTCAACGATAAAAGTAAATATTTAATAAGTGCTTACAATACAGTTAGTGACAACCTCCGTAGCGCAGTGGTGGGTCTGTCGCTTTACGTTGATAAGGTCCCGAGTTCGATTCCCTGTCGAGCCAATTTAGGAATCGAACTTTTCTGAATTGGTTCAAGTCTGGGTGTTCTGAGTTATGAGTAGTATATAGATATTCTATATTTGTTTCATAATAACACAGGGTAGCTTATAGCATATCTTGAGGATCAGGTACGATTATGTGGCACATTAGAAAAAATATATTGTATACTTATTATACGATACTTGCATAAGTCTACATAAATATTTATTTATTTATTTATTTATTTTTTGGAAAACGTACAGCTGAATTACAGTCAATACATAATCAAATTTATATCTATGTTAAGCCATGAATCGTTTTCACATTTGCGTGATGACAATGATCGCGCAATGGCGCAGGCGATATGGCGCAGGTAACTAAACATTTAGAAAAAATATCCGTATAAGTTAATTCTTGACAGCAAATCTCCTCTTGAAAAATTGTTTTCCTTGATTCTCTTGATTTTTTTTTATTTGACGTTGGAAAACCGAATCAAAATTTTGTCAGTCAATAAGGTTTTATTGGTCTACCTCAAAATATTGATATTCTATGACTGTGTTTATTATTAGCTGTAGTATGACTCCACTCGTGGAATGGTATTGTAGAAAAACAATATAATATAGTAGTTTTTACCAGCAACTTTTTAACTACATAACCACGATTGACTAGATAAAATATAGCGTTTGTCCTTTTCCAACATATTTACGTAATATGTGTTAAATTTTAGGACAATTGGTCGAGCTCTTAAGGCACCAAGAGGTAACAAACAAACAAACTCACTTTCACATTAATAAGAAAAACCGTTACTATTTTTTTATTATTATTAAAGGATGATAATGAAATGGTA
This sequence comes from Galleria mellonella, assembly GCF_026898425.1. Classification (NCBI taxonomy): domain Eukaryota; kingdom Metazoa; phylum Arthropoda; class Insecta; order Lepidoptera; family Pyralidae; genus Galleria; species Galleria mellonella. Next base: position 743,136 of record NW_026442133.1, read on the forward strand.
ACCCACCCCGCCTGCACTAATAATATAATGCTAGCGAGGTACCGGTAGGGAATGATAGGTGAGAATGAAAAGGCAGATCAATGAACCCATCGTGATGAAATACACTTGTAATTCAACAAGATGGTTTCCATGCAGGACCGGCAGGACTGACAGGTTATATTGCTAGCAATAAGACTAGTAGCCCGCATTACTAACAATCCCTTTCCCCACTACTATTATGTTGTAACATCAAAAAAAAAAAACATAAGGACAGTGCATTCAACGAAGCGACAAAAACTTAGTAATGAATTCATAAACCTTGACCGATAGAGCAGTAAACATTCAAACAACATTAAAGTCTCCATTTAAAATGTAAAATTATGAATAATTATTATAACAGCACTAGTGTTCTTTTATTTCAATTTATTTATTTATTTATTTAATTTTTCAGTTACAATTTGAAATGATATGGAGGAAAAGGATTGTTAGTAATGAGGTTTAACAAGCCCATTGCTAACATTACACCCTCCTCCAACAACCTCCAGGTCAACCTCCACTAAATAAAATAATATATATATATATATAAAATAAAATAGGTTGTGTAAATATAAATTTATATTTTATTAGACACCGGAATATAAATCGTTATAATCTTTTATTTATTTATTGAAAATAAAATAAGAATTTGTTTTAAGTTTCATAAATACTTACGTTACTTTACATTACTTACAACTGCGTTATCCAACCCGTCTGCCAAGCGTGGCAACTATTGGCAAAACCTCCCAATTGGGTGAGGCCTATATTCAGTAGCTGATAGTTAACAGCTGGTATGATAATGACAGAAGTTATATTAGATATAAAAAAAAAACAAAATAAATAAATAGAAATTTACAAATTTTACTGAAATAATTGTGCATTTGATCTAATAGAAATTTATCAAATAGATGGATATATAAAATTCTATGAACTACACCGGGCCCGTGTTTCCTCCATTACAATGGAATAATGTGTCATTTGATATCTGTATCATATTCGAAGTTTAGAAAACATTGTACTTCCAATGAATACGAGTATACGTTACTTGATCTATTGTGGGATGAGCAATACCATTCTACAGTTGCACATTGTAGTGCATTGTAAAATCTTTATTGTACATATTTTACATTGCACATTAAAAAGATTTAATATACAATGGTAAACATATCCCATAAAGAGACCTCTTGTAGTCAACCTTTGAGAAGCTGAAAGGAAACTATAGAATGTATATATATATATATATATATATATATATATATATATATATATATATGTGTGTGTGTGTAGATACATACATATATTCATAATTGGTTTGATGAAATAAGAGTTTCAAAATAGAATTATACGATATTTGCTTTAAAGATCTTCATATATATATGTATTACTTTATTATAGATTTGCTTGTGCGAAAATATTTAGTTTTTGTTTCCATGTAAATGCGTTTATACAATATATGCAGATCGTATGACTGCCTATTTTTATTTATAAAATAACACATTAATATGGAAAAGTTTTGCTGGAAGAAATCTCTTATTAGAGATAAGCTCGCCTTTGTACATTATGTTTATTATAAACATAATGTACAAAGGCGAGCGAATTGTAATTACCAGTATGTTTTGTGTACAATAAAGAATAAAGAAAGAAATAAAAAAAAAAGTTTGACCAACCATTTAATCTGTATATTAAAAGAATATTTATGTTTATTAATATTATAATATTATTAATTATTTTTAGTGTAAGCAAAAACTATAGACAACCCTTTGCCTCTGTCTTAGTATACCTTCCCAGAATCTTTATTTTATATCTCTTTTCAAGGTCACCGGTTCCATGAATAAAAACATCTAATTTGGCTTTTCTTTTTATTTGAATAAATATATCTTAATCATCAATCAACAGGAAAATTCAAAAAAGAAAATACCAAAGGCATTGAAGAAATAAACAACATGTTTATTAAATAATTTATTCCTGTAAATATTTATTGATTAAATTTTATAATAAATATTTATGTAGATAACAAACAGCCTCCATATTTTTCATATGATATTTCTATCGACTGACTTCAGAAATATGTATGTATTTAGAGTTTTCTCGATCAAATTACAAGTAAGTTGAACGTTAAAAAAATAAGTTAATTTATAATACGTAATACTAGAAAATATTGTTAAGAGAAATGATGCAATTGTAGTAGCGAATCGAGAAGTTGCAATGGATTATAAACTGTTTTGCACCACTGCATTCCAATTTGGTTGAGATGTTTATTTTTTATTCCACGTTATTATGGTGTAATATTATAACTTACTACGATTGTATACTAAGCATTATTATTTTACTGCAGAGGTGTACAACATTTTTAAATAACCCGTAGGTCATCCAAATGGTTTTGTCGTTCTATAATCAAATATTTTGGTCTACAAAAATTACGTCTAACTTGACATGAACAGTAATCTCTCTTTCTCTCTCTTCGTCCATTTCATTACTGAAGGTCGTGCCCTTGAAAGGTGTCTTTTGCCTCTCATAAATAGTATATATATAATAAATATATATATAGTCAAACTAAGGATCTTCTATCTGTATCGATTAAAATAGACTGCGAGTTTACTAAACTTAATATTTTTTATGTAACATAGATCGGTAAATAAGTGGGACATTAATACATCGTTATCGTTATCATCTTTATCATACGAACGCTTAACTGTCCACTGCTGAACATAGGCTATCCCTTTGGAGGGATTTTCTCATTAGCTGCCATGTTTGGCAAGCGGGTTGACAACCGCTGTTAGTCTTTGGTGATATTTTAAGAGGGACGTTGTTGACCATCCCTTTACCATTAAGTTCCCTTAGTTAGCTGTCACAAAACCCACGGGAAAAGATGGGGTTGCTCATTCTATGCCGGGACCACATAGCAATGTATTGTATATATATATATAATAAATTGCTATAGTCGTAATGATATATGTATATTATAAGTAAAAAGCTTGCACAATATGTTTTTTTCTGGAAATTTTTTAAATAACGTGACATTGCTTAAGAGAGGGCTTTTGGGAATTCCCACAGGACGGAAAAAAACGAGTTCCACGTTTGCAAAGCGGCAAGGTTAAGAGGGAGGCTACGAAACTTTTGACATCAAAGGTTGACGCCCTTGTATCTCACTTCAGTGGTGATTGTTCACACACAAAATTTTATATTTATAAAAATAATATTTAAAAAAATGTACTAATAGGATTATAATTAGTACTAAATAATTATTACATGTTTTTAGAATACCCAAATATATAAGTTACCTATTTAAATATTTACAAATATATGTAGTGATGTTAAATATATTGTATGTGGTAATCATATATAATAAAAGAATAATTTCACTAATGATATATATATATATATATATATATATATATATATATATATATATATATATATATATATATATATATATATATATATATATATATATATATATATATAATCATTAGTAATATAAGTACCTTAACGGCTCAACCGATAACTATGGAATTTGGTATCCACGTGCTAAATGATATAAAGAAGAATATAAATTGTTTTTTTAATCCGGTTAGTAAACATATCCCGGTCATGTGGACAAAGTCGCAGATAAAAACTAATAAATAAATTAATATATAAAAATTATATAAGTTATACAACTATGTTTTAATTTCTACATTACTAAATACAAGTTGAATTAACAAAATGACTATCGACCTCTGTTTGTTTCTCAGTTTATTCCTTTTAAACTACGTAATGGACTTTGACAAGGATTTCATTGTAATTTGGATATTTTTTACGAAAAAATGTATATACAATTGCACATTAAGAAAAGTCGGGGCATTTAGTTAATTATGTATAATATAATGCAGAAATCAAACAAGTACATAACAAATAAAGTAATTTCAAACTATTAATAGAACCGGCGTACATTAAAGAAGGTCGAATCACAATTACCTGCAAATATGAATTTGATAATAAATTAAAATTATCATTATTAACCGACATCAACAAAGAAGATTGATGTTTTTGAAACAAATGGGCTTATTCCCGAATTGTTTTCATACACTACCCATTGATATATCCTGCATCATGACCTCATATACTGTGACGCTTATAATACCCTTCATAAATTACATTTTCGAAGGATTACAATGTAATACTTCCTAATCGTATAATTTTATGAAATATATGTTTTTAAAGGTACAAAATATCCATACAGCCCGTTTGATGGTAAACAGTCACTGTAGTTGTCACGTGTATGTTACTTACCCTATAAAAGTACAAAGTTTTTTTAATTTACAATAAAAAAAAATAAGGAATGTATGTAAGCGCATTACTTCAGAGCGGTTACACCTGGTTTTATTTATTTATTTATTTATGTATGGTTGCCTTCCCTGTCCTCAAACGCTTTCTTTTTTTATCTAATGATTAGTAAAAAACACCACACGGCATTAAATTTGCTATTTGCACAAATTTCATTGGATAATAAAAAAAAATATGCAACTTAGAATGGCAAACAAGCTGACGAACAACCTGATGGAAAGCGGTAACCGTCGCCTATTGACGTGAGCATTACCATGGACATAACAGGGTATACTGTTTCGCCCATGATACCTCCCATGCGTTAGCGTTCCAGAGAATTTTGGAACAAATAATAAATATACGAATGAAAGAGTGTGGGTTACATTGTAAAGGGGAGACTTGGTCTTATTTTTTAAGTTAAAGGGAGCGGCTAGTTCTCTTGATAATACTGTTATTATTCTTTTCAGACAGTGAAATCAACATGCGACTGCATAAAAACTCAACTGAGCACATTAGCCATTTCGCTGACGCTATTCAACTCGGTGCGTCTCCCGAGAGAGGCGTTCAGATATGGAGCTGTTCCGTACCTGGTGGTCTACTCGTTTTGGCTGCTCGCAGTCAGTATGCCAACAACGCTGCTGCAATTGGCTATGGGACAGCTAAGTCAACAAGATCCTGTCGGCGTATGGAGAGCTGTTCCGATATTAAGAGGTACGAGTTTTATCATAGATTGCTTTATGGAGGTAGAATATAAAAGGAAAATATAATATTTATTTATTTAAACTTCAATGCACAATTATATAAGTGAATGTACATACGGCGAACTTAACACCTAATAGCGTTCTCTACCAGTCAACCATGACGCAAGCGGAAAATTAAGTAGGCGGTGCATTTATTACTAAAATATATATTATAGCAACAATATTTATATATATTTTTTATGACACAGGTGGCAAACAAGCATACGGCCTATCTGATGGTAAGAGTTACAGTAGCCTTTGAACGCCTGCAATACCAGGGTTATTAGGTGCGCGTTGCCAACCCTGAAGAAATAATCTCTTTACCCCCCTTTTGAAGAACCTTATGCTGTAATCTATTGTTAAAATACTTAATAAATATTCACAAAATTCGCAGTATTGTAGCATACATAACATGTATGTATATACAGAGAAAATATTAAACACTGTTCAAATATTATTTTATTATTTATCGATTTTAAAAAAATATAGATGTTCTCAATCCGTTTTTCTTTTTTTCTCTTTTATTAACCTTATTTTTAGAAATTTTTTTAACTTCTAATGTTCCAGTAACAATCTAATAAGGATCTTAATGCATTTACTATAAAACACTTTTTTCAAATAATCCTTTTAAATGATTAAATAATTCTTTAGAAATATTAAACATAATTTTTTTATTTAATTTGACATGTAACGCATATACTGCCATGCTACCACAGTTCGGAGTGCGTTTTATGTTTTCCAATGAATTAAGCTTAATTTTTTTTTATCCAGGTATTGGTCATTTGAGGCTACTAACATCATACGTATGTTGTGTATTCAACATGATGTATGTAGCCCTGTCATTGGCCTTTTTACTATGGATAGGAAAAGGCACATTCCCACTGAAAGACTGTACGAAACTGCACATAACTCCGGTAAGTTTGAATTTTTTTTTTACAAATATTTATTTCCTGATACCAGCAGCGTATATCAAATAGCGTAGATCGGGTTACCATTTAATTTTAAAATCCATTGTAGTAATTAAACAAGTATAATAATGATATAGAAATTGCTAGACAATTTATTTAAGTAAAAAATCTAAAAAAAATTTTTGTTACTTTAGTAGCATCTCTGCAAGATTGACGATAAATAAGGTCATCACAGAATACACTGTGACTCTCATATATACCTTATAGATATCTCTCATCCATTACTTTTCTTATATATATATATATATATATATATATATATATATATATATATATATATATATATATATATATATATATATATATATATATATATATATATATATATATTATGCTACGATAATAACAAGCAAGCATACCACCCGTCTGAAGGCAAATGCGGTTACACTAGCCTACGGATGCATGTAATACTGGGAATGTCACTGCGCGATGTGGACCTTTAAGAAACCTTAATATAGCATTTTTTAAGAACCCCATATAGTAATCTCGGAAGATCATTCCTGACCTGAGTGATAGCTCTGAAATCATTCTGCTACTAAGGTGTGGTGTAAGGTAAACGGTACCATGGTACTATATGTATATATATGCATTACTGAGATGACTGGGAGTCGGTGAATGCAGGTGGCTCACGACCGTTCTAGTTTTTGACCGTTCTTATGGCAATCTATGGGAGAGGCTTATGTCCAGCAGTGGACGGATCCATGCCCGCATTTCATTAAGTTCCACACCCTTTTCACGGAAACATACAATTTGAAATAAAATTGAAAAATTAAATCCTACCTAATATTACCCTTGCATATTTGTTTTGTATACAAAATTAAAACGATTTTGTTTGATTTTTTCAGCACGGGTATGAAAACAAAATGAGTGCAGCTGAATGTTTTAAGTTAGTATGTAACATTTCTTTATTTGAGTTTTTGTTTTTATTTAACTGATCTCCGTATTTAAGTTGACCAGAGGAAGACTTTGTACAAAACTCGTTTGCTTGGACACTTCTATCTTATTCGTGTTTCTACTGTGAAGCAGTTGTGTTTGCATGGCTGTGTTTTGGTTTAAAGGATGGAATATGGCAGTTAATTTACAGGGTACAGAGGAATAACATCTGAGTCCTCAGGAATGGCAACGTATGGAAAGTATCATGGGCGAAACAGTATACTCTATTATGTCCATGGTACTGCTGAAACACAACTGCTTCACGATTGAAACACGAATGGGACAGAGGTACCCAAGCAATCGACTTTTGTACAAAGTCTCCCACTGGTATCTGCGAGATGACGCTGTATAATTTTATTTTTTTTATTATTGTTAGGTAGGCAAACGACCTGATTGAAAGTGGATACCGTTGCCCATTAATACTTGCCTAATGTTACATATGTCTAATGATAAATAAATACTTAATAATAATTCTTTTTAAATAATTGTCGTTTTGTTTCAGCTCAACATTCTTATCATCATTCACAGATAACCCTCAGTACTTTGGTCTAATGGCGGTTTTGATATTTATTTTATGGTTTTTCGTGCCAATACTGTGAGTAATATTGTTAGTACTATTTAAAACCAATCGTTTTTGCATACGTGAATTAAGTCTCAAGATTTAATAAAAAAAAATTTTACATGTGGACTCGGCATAGAATAGTCCAACTCCTCTTTCCCCGTGAGTGTCGTTAGAGGCGACTAAGGGAACTTAACCCTCTGACCGTGTATTTTTTGTCACAACATCGCTGTGAGAACAAGTAGCAGTATTTATATATATATATATATATATATATATATATGTATATATATATATTCTTTTTTTCTTTCTTTTAGTACGAGTATGCGACCATTTAGCGAGATTTTGAGAAACAATATTAATCTACCAAAATAAAAAACGCGGGATAACAACGTCTATAAACATAATAAATGTGAGCATGTCGAATTCGCTGGATGCATAAATTAAAACTACATAGTAGATAGTGTATGCCGAAATCGCGGGATCTCCGGTCAGAGAGTTAAAGGTCGAGGGATGGGTAACAGCGTCTCTCTTAAAACATCACCAAAATCTACCTGTGGCTGTCAACTCGCCTGCCAAGCGTGGCAACTATTGGCATAATTCCTCTCATGGGCAAGGCAGGCTCAGCAGCGGTTGAAGCTGATAGCTGATGATTTAATTAAAAAATCTCTATTATTGTATTTAAAAACAAAATTCCCCCTTTGATGTGTTCTATCTATAGATTTTCATACTACAAACATATTAAATTCAACAAATTTAATATTTTCCCAAATGCATTGCAGGGAGTCAGTGGATGCAGGTGGCTCAGGACCGTTCTTTATGGCAGTCTATGGGGGAGGCTTATGTCCAGCAGTGGACTGACAATGGCTGAAATGATGATGATGATGATGAATATTTGTCCTACTTCTGGTACAAAAAGTTATTTTGATTTTAAAACCTAAATTATTAAACTGATTTCGATATTTTTTTATTGGACGAATTCTGTCAGATAGAAAAGAATTTTCCAAAATAGTTTATATATTTATTTATTTACATATATATATATATATAAAAAATTGAGGTAACAAACGTTACAAAAAATCATTCGAGTTGAGACTTCAAACAGAAGTAGGTTGTAAATAACAAATAAAATTAATCCGAGAGATGGCTATAGGCTCACTTCGCGCCATGTTAGACTCTAAAATGTTCTACGAAATGTTATAAGTTTAACATTGAATATTATAATTGCCACAATTGTGATAAATTACAAATGCCTATTTCTACCTCATCAGATATTATAGTCGTGAGCATGTTTTTTTAATAGTATAATATTTACCTATAATATGAACTGTTACCTACGGAAACAACGGAACGTGTCATATCGTTTTCGTGTTTAATTAAATTCGTTTACCTAAAAATAAACAGCTCTTAATTCGCTTTATTAACATTAATTGACCCAATTTAGATAATCAATGTAATTAATGTGAAAGTTGAAGCAATTTAGAGTTTTAATTAGGTACATTATGTTTTGGAAAAAATATATGAAAATATATAATTATATTATGGAACTATTTATAATAAAAAATTCGTTTGCACAGTATAAATGCCGTATGGGCCCGGCATAGAATAGGCTACCCCTTCTTTTCTTTAACAGTCGAAGGATGGGCAGCAGCGTCCCTCTTAAAACATCTCCAAGGTCTTACTGCGATTGCCAACCCACTTGCCAAGCGTGGCAACTATTAGCAAAACATTTTAATAGAGACATGCCTATGTTCAGTAATGGACAATTAACGGTTGATATATAATAAGTACATAATTTATTTGTATCGCTTAATTACACAAATAACAATAAACACAGATAGACATGCACAAAAGAGTGAGAGAAAAAATAAAAATACAAGAAAAAATGGAAATACATTAAAAAGTGACAAATTATTTTCTTCATTTCGTATGTGCTGAGTAACGCAAAAAGTTTCAAGAAGTTTAAAAAAGTGGAGGAAAGAATATTCCCAGAAAATTCACTGATTTTTATAGGAAAAAATAAATAAACACTTTAACATTTTACTTTTCAAAAAAAAAAAAAACACCAATTTCGATCGTGACTTAATCTGTATTATGGTACTAATGTGAAAATAAAACAAACGTAATGTTTTCGCCAGAACAATGCATGCTTGTTCTTATGTATTACTTTATGCATTAACATATAAGTATAAATATCATATTATCTTTGCTATATATAATAGCAAATCTTTACTGATACTTACTATAAATATTAACATAAGTGTGTTTGTTACTTTTTAGCGACTTAACGGTTTAAAAAATTGTTATGAAATTTGATATACAGATATTACGTGAGATATAGTAGACCATAGGTTACTTTTGATTACAGTATAGAAAGAACGTATCCTGGTTGCGAAGTTATGTGAAAAAATTAATCCACTAACAAATTTAATATATATAAAGGAAATAGAATATAAATATATTTTATTACATCTACAAATATATATGAAATACATGTCCTGTGATGACATATCAGCATAGTACCTCTCCATTTTTGTGCAAACCGATTATGTACTTTTAGAATAATAAGAAACCTGTTATTAGTTTTAATGTTTTAAATACTATTCTGTAATTATTAACTGTAACGCCGTTGACTTTTAATAAATAAATTTAATATCATCTTGGGGGGTTTTGCCAGTAGTTGTCACGCTTGGCAGGCGGATTGGCAACCGCAGTCAGGCTTTACAGATGTTTTAAGAGCTAAGCTGCTGCAGATCCCTCGGCCTCCCTTAGTCGATTCTTACGACATCCAAGGGATTGGAAGGGGTGATCTATTCTATGCCGGGATGATGCAGCCAATTTACCGGCAAATTTAATATATTAAATATTAATTTAATTGTTGTAAAAAATTCGCAATTTGTTAAATCGTTCGTCATTAATTTTCTTCTTTATTTTTCAGTTTATACCGTCTACACAAAACGCTGAGAATATCACTGGCAGTCATTGCTCCCATTGTGATCATCATGACAGTTGTTATGTGTACATTTCTATCTAACACCGAGTCGTTAAGAACAATGTTCGAGTCCTGCGAGGAATGGATGCCGATATCTCAACCATATATCTGGCACAGTGCATTGATACAAGCTTTACTGTCCACTCAAATTGTAGGTGGTTATTTAATTAGTGGAGGGGGAACTGTGTATAATTATTCGGATGTGAGATGGTAAATATAGCTCATTTTTTTAATTTCATTAATTCTCTACAATTCTCATATGGACATCGTTAATTGCCCATTATTGATCGTATCCATAGTTTCTATAGATTATACTGGTCGATTTTAAACCACCTGTTTTTTTTTTTTTCTTAAATTAATGATTAAAGATTGGTAACCTGTACTGTGTAAATATGCTAGCGGCGACCAGTGAGGGCTGATGATAGGTGAGGATGCCAGCAGATCAGTTGTTCGTCGACAGAGGTACGCTGCTGTCCATCCCTCGTCCTCCCTTAGTCGACTCTTACGACACCCACGGGAAAAGAAGGGGTGGCCAATTCTATGCCAGGACTACAGGGCTAATTTTCATTTTCAAAAAAACACGTTCATGAACTATTGATGTCTTGATCTTACTAGAATACAGAGAAAATCTTAAGAAGCACATTGTGATTTATGGGACAGATATAGAAGTTTACGACCTTCATATATAGATACACCCAAATATTTACGTATTAACTTACGCACACGCACACACGCATACATACGCACACACATACACACGCACGCACGTACGCACTTACGCACACACAGACACACACACACCCATACAAACACCTATGCATATCCAAACTCACATTCAATGTCACATTTAATTTAACCCTGTTCGCCGCACTATAACTGTTAAATTTCTAGCTTTGACTTCCACGAGACACACGAGGCTTTGCCTAGTGTGGGGTCATAGTTATATTGTACTACAGGCTAATTTTGTTTAAGGAAATAAAATTTATTATTATTAATAATAAAGAGTAATACTATTGTTTAATTACATATGTGTGTGCATGTATATATAGTGTGCATACTATTAAATCTAGCTCTATCTACGTCTAGTTGCCTGGTTGATTGGAAACTTTGCAGACCAATTTATTTTGGACGACAATAGGTTCATTATTCAAGCGTTAAACTACGGTGAAACTTCGAGAGTTGCCCGCATCGTGTACCTTATTAGCTTTTACCGATATAAATTTATTAGGATGTAATAAATGGATGCTCGCCTACTTCGATGGAGCTATGCATGAATGAATGGCTGATTGAAATTCCGGCTAAATAAACCCTGTGTGATAACACCAGTGGCATTGACCTTTAGAGTTTACGCTTTATACTCGTAGGTACAGGAAAAGCTAACCCCTCTTCACCTTCCATGCGAACAAGCAATAACTCGGATATTGTTTGGATCGAAGCTGACGTGATACAAGCAAATATGTTGTTCATAACTTATATAAAATAATAAAAATCTATCTTATTAAATCACATCATATACATCCTTACTAATATTATAAATGAGAAAAAGAGTTTGTTTGTAATGTAATGTAAATAGGATTCTATTTTCCAAACTTAGCATCTCATTTGGGCTGTTGTGCGTATGAGTCGTGGCTAGTACAGCCAACCTAGCTCCGCCCAGAAGCACAGAAGCTTCCTGGGATCTTCGCAGGCCTAAGAAGTGTTTGTTTATTACCTTATAGCGTTTTAACTACTTAATTAATCACTATGAATGTATTGGTGTACACGTACTATATGGGATGAAGAAGGTCTTTTTATCCCGGTTCGTTAACATGTCCCGGTCACGCGAACGAAGACGCGGGTAAAAGATAGCGTTTAAAAATTTATTTTTACTATTGAATTAATACTACTGGGCATATGCAAAGCGCCATCTAGTTACAGGTTAAAAAAACTTATAGTATAGATGTTAAATAATAATAATAACTTATTAACATATAGACTTAGACATCTATAAATGTAAACAGACATATTAATGTATACAAATTTTATATTATGCATAGATTAAGCATAGTATGCATTTTTTATGCAAAGACCAAATTTGCAACTACGAAAAGTGAAGGTAGTGTGATAATTACATTACTAAGGTTATCATGTAGACTATCATCATTGAAATATAGCCACGCAAGTATAGCTTAGCGGCAGAAACATAAGTGGGTAAGAGGTATCCGTGTAAACGACATTTGTCGAGTGCCCTCATTTCCACTGGCATAGTATAACGTATTCTTAGATTACCAGCACTGCCAGATTGGATATTGCATTTGCAAATCTGTGTAAAAAAATTTATCATTAAAAATGTTAGAGAAATTTTTGGAGAAAAAATTTCGATTTTTGGGTAAAAATTAATAATCGCATCTGGTAACCTTGTTCATATGTAATACCCTCCTATATTTGGCAATCGAAATAATAAGTCTTAAATTTTAAATAATTGTAAAATTTCTGTTTATAGGGTGTCAACATCAGTTATAATTACAAATCTGATATCTGGCTGGCTGTGGGTTTTGGTGTGGGAGTCAATTGGTGGTGATAGCAAGAAGGATACAAGTTTTATAGCAATTCTAGTCTTAATATACCAATCTAATGTAGCAGGAAGAAGGTCGAAAGTATGGCCAATGATTGCCTTTGGGATTGTTACTGTGTCTGGCATAATAACACTGGTTAGTGATAGCTTATTTACTATACTAAGTAAAAATAAATTTCTTGCCATCAATATAAGTACTAGTATAGTACTCAGTCACTTATGTTATCAGCTATTTGGCTTTAATGATGTTTAAAATATTTAAAATTTATATACAAGATCAAATTTATACAACTATCATAAGGTAGTGTAACTACTAGTGTAACTAAACATTATTTCTTCTTTAAAGAAACATGTATTTCACTAAAAACTATAAAAAAAAAAACTAAAAAATATTTGAGTCTTCACACTAATACGGAAATTCTTATCTTAATAAAAATTGCTGTAGAAATTTCCTCCTGCATTTAAATATCCAAATTAAATTTTTTTTTAAACTAACCTATCCAGTGATGTGACGTTGCAAGTAAGTATCTCTATAGAATTTATTTTTCTGTTTAATTTATTCTACCCTCCAAAAATAAACATAATATTGTCTGGTATACATATTGGGAATCTAAAATTGGCTAATTTATGGTGTAAATATAAAAAAAAGAAATATTCTAGATATTGTAGTTGATTCCAGATGTAATATTAAAATAAAAAAAAAAATAGCCTCAAGATTTTTTGTCACATATCATATTACTTATGTACCTTTAATTTTACTAATACAATATACACTTAAAAGGATTCTAATGATCTTTGTCTCATCATAACTCAAAATTACTTTATTTTTTTTTTCAGCTGACTCTCCTGTTCCCAGTATATGATAAACTACACCGTATCGCTGGTGGTAACTGGAGACTTTTCGCGGCAGCATCATCGGCTGTTGGCACCATACTGACCGTTGCCGTTCTATCTAAAGGTCTCGAAGTGGCCACTATTTTGGATGACTTGGTGTTACCAATATTAGCAGTCTTCACTACTGCAGTTGAAGTTGTCGGTTTCGTCTTCATCTATGGTAAGACTTGCATAACCATAACCATTCATGTTTCAACCGTGAAGCAGTTGTGTTTGCATGGCTGTGTTTCGATTTGAAAGGTGGGATATGGCGTGAATTTACTGGGTACAGAGGAATAACACCTGAATCCTCAGGAATGACAACGCATGGGGGGGTATCATGGGTGAAACAGTATACGCTGTTATGTCCATGGTACTGCTCGTGTCTATAGGCGACGGTTACCACTTTCCAATCAGGTAGACCGTCAGCTTATTTGCCATTCTAAGTTGTATAAAAAAAACCTGATAACCGTTTATTATAAGGCTATCCATATATTTGTTTTCTGCTATATATTTCATGTCATCTAAAATAGTTCTTGTATTTACTTTACAGGATGGTTCTATCTAGCAGTGGATATAGAATTTCTAACGGGGAATAAATTACCTTGCATTTGGATTGGAACATGGTGGACAAGTCCAATTCTTCTACTGGGTACGACAGGATGGTGGCTCCGTGGTATACTTAGAACTACATGGAGTTATACACAAACACTATGGCCTTTGCTCGGAGTATTCGTGGGGATATTAGTTATCATGATTGTAATGGCAGCCATAGCTGTTGCTAAGGAGGAACAATTTAATTTTGTAACGGTAAGGTTTATTATTGTTGTTGGTATTGTTATTAATTAACTCATTATTATTATTACATCGTGAATGGTGTAATAATAATTTACTAATAATAACGTAACGTAATAAGCACGAAGAATAGAAAAGAAAAAAAATATATAGCAGAAAAATACAGGCAATCACATGAACAAAGTTTGCGTAGAAGAGAAATGACAAAAGGTGTTTTCTAGGTGGCCTTAGAAATGAACTAGCATAATAGTTGTTTAGTTTATAAAGCAAGAATTTTTTATGTAATAAAATTAATATAGAACCAATTTGAGAGTAAATTGTATCAATTGCATAAAGAATTATCAAAATTGGTTTAGAATTGATGATGACACAACAAATAAAAATAGTATTGGTATTTTCGTTACCTAGATTAGGCATTAGTTTGAATTTTTTTTTACCAGAGGGAGACTTTGTACAAAAGTCGATTGCTTGGGTATCTCTGTCCCATTCGTGTTTCAACCGTGAAGCAGCTGTGTTTGCATGGCTGTGTTTCGGTTTGAAGGGTGGGATATGGCGTGAATTTACGGGGTACAGAGGAATAACACCTGAGTCCTCAGGAATGGCAACGCATGGGGGGTATCATGGACGAAACAGTATACTCTGTTATGTCCATAATACTGCTCATGTCTATAGGCGACGGTTGCCACTTTCCATCAGGTGGGCCGTCAGCTTGTTTGCCATTCTAGTTGTATAAAAAAAAATTTAAATTGAAACGAAAAGTTTTTACCGCAATTGGTTTTAAAATCATAAATTAAATATTAATATCAACAACATGCTATCAATAAATAAATAAATATTAATATCAATAACAATATCAACAACTTATTTTTCAGAAACTAGCATCGGCTTTCAGTCCATCCCGGTTATGGGGCCCCGAGGAGCCAATGGCGAGATACGTATGGATGTCACAGCGTTACTCTCATGAAGTTACAAGCTCCGATAACGATATCAACTCCGAACCAGTTAATTACTCCCAAATAATATTTAGTAAAGACAACGAAAAGATAAACAACGATAACTGGGCAAAAAGCAATAGTATATACCAAAGAAATTTCAATAGTATTTATAACAAAAATATATATTTAAATACAAAAGACGTAGAATACAGTAATCCAACTATATATACTACTTATTCTGTACCAAGAGGCAAGAAGAAGAAGAGAGAAGAAGAGAAATTTCGATCTCCAAATGTTTGTATAGCAAAAAATGAAATAGGTGGTCCGTTAAGTTGTAATTGTAATAGACATTTTACGTTAAATGTACCAGATTTAAAAAAGAACGAAATAACAACTAGTCTATAAAATTAATGTCATTAATAAATGTAAGGACAATAACAAGAGATCGTTTTGGTTGAACTCTGAATAAAGAGTTTCAAATTTCGCTCGGAGTTGCCGTGGCGATGAATAATTTTCAACAATTGGTGACAGTTGCCAGTGATATACTGAGTTTGTGCAGAAACACCAAGTTTTGTTGATTGCGGTGTTAGTTTTAGGAGTTCAAACGTACAACGATGGTCTTGCCTAGTCTAATTTATTGTTATGTTAATCTAGAATTATAAATAAATATCATACAATTAACTAATAAATTAATAAAGTAATAAACTGCTTTTAAATGAGTAAACATGCAAATCTTTTGAATAAGTCCTGCTTTTTAAGTTTGATTGAATAACATATACCAACACCTTTACCATTGTAATATGCCTTTTTCTGCATTATATAGTAAATACCTTATGAGTTAATCTAGAATAGGTTTGTTTATCTCTGTACCCAATTTTGTTCAAATCCGTCCAGCTATTTAAATTATGCGTTCAGAAAACTAAACCACATTTTATTTATTTAACTTTATTGCACCTAAATAGTGTAAATGGCTTAATACCATATTGAGTTTTTTATCAGTTAATTATTAACAAAATTAACAGAAAATATAATTAACGATGTAGCATATTCTTATTCAAAATACCTGAAATATTTAATCAGTGCGTGTTGCTAATGAGGACTTATGGAACCGAACATGGTCCTACACGGTTTTCTGTATCCAAAAGTTTCAAGTTACTCAGCGAGCTATGAAGAGGACTTTGCTCGAAGTTCTTTGCTAACCAACACCAATGGGGAAGAAAGGTTCTTAAAGAACGACCTCATAGGGGTAAACGCAATGTAAGGCGACTTCTTATTAGACGAAGTGAGAACCTCAAACACATTTTAGGGTATTAGTAGGTGCAGGTAGCTTAGTGACTGTTCTTTGTATGGGAGTGGCCTATGTTCAGCAGTGGACAGATAATGGCTGGTATGATAATGATGATGATTTTAGTATTAATGTATAACAAACATCTACACAAACTTTTTTATTTATAATATTACGAGGAGTTGTATGAGGAATAATACATTTGTATTTTGAAAAGTTTGTAAATCCATTAATCCTACTTTTTGTTCTACTCATTCACTTACAAAAGTCTAGAATTACATCTAGTGTCCATTTTCATAAATTTTCATAGACCTATTTACAAAGGTGCTTGGATTCCTTATTTTATGCTCAGGCCTCGAGGAGCACGGAGTTCTAGCTTTATTATTTTCATTAAGGACAAAGCGTAAAATAATGACCAACACGTGCCTTATCCTAATCAAGTAATGTAAACTGTACTTAAGCGTTGACAGAGAAAAACTTGAAACATCTTTGAGAGTCAAAATATACTAGCCATCTTATTTGGTAAACTTAATTAATTTTTCATTTAGTATTCAGTATATTTATATTGCCGTATGGTCCCGGTATAGAATGGCTCATCCTTTCCCTTCCCATGGGTATCATAGGAGGCGGGAAAGGGAACTTAATGGTCGAGAAATGAGCCTCTCTTGAAACATTTCCAAAGCCTAACTGCGGTTACTGACTCGTCTACCAAGCAACTATTGGCAAAATCCCCCATATAGTGGAAGCCTGTATTCAGCAGTGGCAGTTAAAGGGCAGTGAAGGGGTAGCTCATTCGATACCGGGATCACACGGATAGTTTTTTGTTTACATATTACATACAAACAAATACAGAAATATGAATACGAATGTTTTATTACGCGTGAATCGAACCCGTGATCATTGGAAGATGAGAGAGCGTGTGAAATTGCTACACCAACAAGATCTTCAGTTAGATAAATAACCAAAATTAATGGTGCTATCCAAAAATTCTGACCGCTACCACCGACACCTACAAAGTTAGGGTGCCCATCAAAATAACTACACAAGTACACTTGAAAAAAACGAAGGGGAGATCCTCACAAGTAATACTTTTCAGAGTTTTCCACGAGATTTATGTTAAAAACTTGAGCAATTTTTCATATTTTTTTCCCTCGACCCGCGTGCTCGTTCGCCGTGTAAACGATGATCATTTTCTTATTTTTCCTTGGGTCAGAACTAAGTTTTCATCTGTCAGTTGTACTCGCTTGATATCATGATCTTACTGTGTTAGGAAAAATTTATCCTATTTTAAACTTATATCAGATATCACCTTTTACACGTGATTATATTGGGCAAAGTGGCTAGCAAGAGATAACTCGGTCGCAGAAAAAAGGCTTGGCTCTTCAACCATCAGAAAGGACGAGCATTCTGAATACAGCCGAATCATTCTATCACGCAAGAGGCAAGGACAAATACCTAGTCCTAGTAGCTTTAAGTCAATTTTTACTAATTAGAGAGGTATTATAAGGAGTAAGGACGCTTATATCACAGTTTATAAATTTTTTGATCATGATATTTTATTCTGATAAGATGAATTTTAACCAAGCTCGCGGTAGATTACCTTGTATCATAGTAAGAGCTTGTCTTCAGAATTCAGACCAAAAATTATAAAAATGTAAGAAAGGTTTAGTATCTAATTTAGTTTCTAAGTTAGATTAACTAACTAATGACAGGTGATATGTGTGTAGCATGTTGTGTATGTATGGTATTATGCAAGTGCAAAGTGCGTGATATTTAATTTGATATCATTGGCCTAAATTATGTCTTCTCTTCTTCTGAATAGGACTGGTCTCGGTTTACCTGATGCCCCGAGTCTAATTTTTAACATAATTCCTGATTGCGATACAAAACTTTTATTTGGTACGTTTTTATGGGGTTCCGGCTTAGAATGGGTTATCCCTTCCATTCGTGTCGATGTTGTAGAAGTCGATTAAGGGAATTTAATGATCAAGGGATAGGGAGCAGCGTCCGTCTTACAATATTACCCAAAGCGTAACTGCGATTGCCAACCCACCTGCGAAGTGTGGCAACTATTGCCAAAACTTCCCTTATGAAGAAAGCCTATGTCCAGCAGTGGACATTTAACGGTTAATAATTCAGTGGTATTCCAATTAACCTTCTGTTTGTTACAAATTATTAATGCTTCGAATTTGATGATGATTTGGTGCCACTTTGAAATCACAGAGCTTCCCATCTCTGTGATGCCACGCATTAGAAAAGAGTTTACTAGGTTCTCTCTTAGACCTCTGAATCCCCCTAGAAACTCGGTACTCGAGAACAACGGCCGACTTTCCCCCCATCATCTTCAGAGTGGTACTCTTCCCGAATCGTACCCTGCAATTAGAAATAACGTGACATCTATGGATATATGTATATGTTTCTGGATGAAAATGGAACGATGCGTATGTCTATATGAATAGTATTTCTATATATAATATTTAAATTTAACGCAAACAATATTTATATCCTAAATAAAAAATAAAGTAAACAGCAAGTGAAGCTGTAGAATATATAAGGTAATAAAAATTATAAAAGTTAACAATATTCCTTTTTAAAAGGACGGTAGCAACTATGGTGTTGTGGATGATTATGGGCGGCGGTAGTCACTTGAAATCAGGTGAGCCGCATGCTCGTTTGCCCCGTATTATAAAAACAAAGATGCGAATACCCGTAACTGACAGATTTGTATGTAGATAAAACAAATAATGAAGATATGGTATATATAAAGTAAGCAATATAGATAAGTATGTTATGATTTCCAATAATCTGTAATAACGAACGTACACGAGAAGACACGACTCTTGCCTTTTTTAATATGAAAATAACTCGACTGCAGCAATTTGAGTAATACTTTTAAAATTTTAATTTGTCTTGAACAACAGTGATAAATCCTCGAATAATCCCTAAATCAATCGTGAATTCTAAAAGCAGATAAAAACTTCGCTACGAAATAAATTGAATGATAATTTGTTCAATGTCGGGACATAAGGAAAAATAGCGTTTAGAGACCTGAAAACAAGATAGATAACTGGAGATAACGGTCGAGACGATGCCTCCACATCGAGTCTTTCAATTGGAAATTTTATCGATTCTCGATGCGGGACGAATTACGATTTTACTCGGGATTTTAGTAAACAACTAACTGATTTGAACTTTAAAAAGCAAAGTGGATTTAATTTTATAGTTAGTAAACTAGAGGATTTTAAAATATTTAGGTAAAATAGTTTCTTAATATCTGAGTACAAACATTTCCCCCAAAAATTGTACGAAAGAGATGATACATGATCATTTGTATGGAGACTATCTCGACGTTTTGACTAGATTACACAGCTCGTGGTCACGAGTTGATAGGTTTAATTCATCAAATGAATGATTTACAGGAATTTCTAGGTGAGAATATTGCCTCCGTATTGGTTATTGGGTGTTTCAGTTGGAAATTGCATCAATACTCAATGCGGAACGAATTATTATTTTGCTCGGGATTTATTGAAATATAATTGTGACTGTAAAATTTCAAAGAGATTTCATACGATATGTAGTGGCAAACAAGCTGAGGGCTCACCTGAATAAAAGTGGTAACCATTGCCTACAGACATAACCAGTACCATAGATATCACAGAATATCCCATCATGCCCATGATGCCCATTACGTTTTTTTTTTATTTCAAGGAATTAAAATATGCCTATATACCTTCAATCCAAAATAACGAAATGAGATGAGTTTTCGAAAAAAAAATAAAGGAAGTAAATCATTTATTACTCGTATTATACAATGTTTTAAATAATAACACTAACAACTAATTATAAATAGTCTCCCAATGCACAGCATCGAGGCAGCGTACCCAAGATGCTGGCAGCATTACCTCTTTGGATTGCCAAACTTATCTTTTGCGCAAAGTAGCTACTAGCTCTTGGGTCACCAGTAACCTCGATGAGGCGCGTTGCAATCGTGTGATAAAAACGCTTTGTATCTGGATTCCATGGGCCCATGGTGTCTACAGCAAATGGCAGGAAATAATAAGACCCCTCGAGATGTATTTTTCAATCTTTACGAATGTTATAAATGTGAAAGTCAGTTTGTTTATAATTTTTAGATCCTCATGGCTCAACCAATCGTTTCGAAATTTTTATATTAGTGCATATATACTACATATAGATTTATGAAGGGAATAGATATAGGTTACTTTTTATCCCAACATCAGCATATTCAGGTCACGCGTACAAGGTTGCGTGTAACCAAATTGTATGACGATTGGTTAATCCATTAGAGCGTCGAGAGATATCAAACTTACTTACTTATATATTCCAAATCGGTTTATAACTGACGAAGTTATGAATTGATAAACTCCTCTTTTTCGAAGTCGGTTAAAAATCAGGTATTTAGGTATTATTTCCTCGTAATCACGTCGCGTTAAGTCCGATCGTAATTTTAAAATATCTGTGGACTTAGTTCTATAATAAGTAATAATATCAAAAAGCATAAACTTTTTTTTAAATAAACTGGTTCCAAAAAAAAATATTAAATAAAAACCAAAAAGTGAAAATTAACTGACATTAAATTTAATTTTAAGTTTTGAAGAAATATGAATCACCATATATATGAAAGGCTATACAATTTAATGGTTGGCGTCGATTTCCTTAGGATCCCATCATCAGATCCAGACTAGTCGGCAATGGGAGTATAACACTTACGAATAAAAAATAACTACAAATCAATTCACAATTGACGGAGTAATCGATGGACATATTTAAAAAAAATAAACAATCGAACATATACCATCCTTCCTTTTTGAAGTCGGTTAAAAATATCACAAAAGTATCTATCATCCGGTCTACATAATACGCGGTGCAGATATAGCGGTAGGAAACGTAATAACCGGTGTATAAGAAATCTCGAGGGGTGAGGTAAGTTACGACCACATTTGTCCCTGCCATGCGACCTAGCCTATCTGATTGTACGGACATACTGGTGCCACTAAAATGTCGCAGTTGTATGTAGATATTCTCTTAAATTATTTAATTATTTTTCCACTAATGTCAAAAAGGATGACATTCTTAATTCGATTGTAGTTCTCAGTGTAAGATACGTGATATACTTACCTGTTCTGAATTGATTTATATGATTGTTATATACCATGACGGTTTATTTTTGAAATTATACTGTTTTGTTTTTTAGAAATTAATGAAGCAAATTCTAATAAACTTTTTTTAATATTAATTAATTATTAATATTTATAAAACTCGTTATAACATAATTGTAACATGTTGATAATCATCCTTACTAATCACATTATTATTATAAACGCAAAAGTTTGTGAGAGTATAAAGATGAATGCTTGTGTCTTTTTCATGTAAAGTTTACATTCTAACTTAACACATAAGATACTTTATACACTAACGAAAGCAGACAAAGCCACGAAACACTGCTAAAATTATACACGTGAAAAATAATAATAATTTTTTATCTGTTTACGCCTTAAAGGCTCAATCGTTGTGAAATTTAGTATACGATAAGAAACGAAGAAGAAAATAGACTACTGTTTATCCCGGTTATATAATAGAAGTCGTTTATAAAAGCTAGTACTCTGTTCTCATTTATCAAAAGTTTAATTAAAAATAAATTGTAAAAATATTGTGTCACGAAATATAAATCGTGCGTCATTTTATCGCCCCCGTTTTATAAGAGGTCATTATTAGTTGCTATTAATTTGAGGCAATCTGCCCTCTGTTGTCCGGTTTTTGTCACGTACTTTCAGGAGTTTCACGACTAACCACAATGTGTATTTCAGTAATCTCTGTTTTTTATCAACTCACTCGACAGCGGGTCGCGTAATGTGCGTGTGTTACAGTTATTTTATTACATCTGTGGTACAGGTTCAATGGTTGTTACTACATAGATAAGAATTTAGTTACAATTTTTTTTTTTTTATTAGTTCAATCTATTTGATTAAATATAATGATTTCATTTTTTGTTGGTTTGTTTTGTATTAAATAAACCCACAAACTACTCAACCGATTTTAAAGATTCTCTCATCTATAGAAAGCTACATTATCAGCAAGTAATATAGGCTTTATAGTATTTTTTTTTTAAATTAGAGATCTCTAAAAATATTATAATAATGTAATCCTAAGTATTAAAAATTTGCTTATTAAAGATAATACTTTAAATACAATTCAAAATAAAAAAGACATGATCTGGGAAATTTATAATCTAATTATTTGTAATACGGAAAAAATAATAAAATAAATTAAATTATAATAATTATTATTATTGAGTTATGTCATATTTCTAAAAAATATATGTCTAAATTCTAGATGGAGTGACGACCTGAAATGCGTTGCAGGGAATCAGTGGATGCAGGTGGCTCAGGACCGTTCTTTGTGGCAGTCTGTAGGGGAGGCTTATGTCCAACAGTGGACGGATAATGGCTGAAATGATGATGATGATGATGATATGTCTTAATTCAGTCAGCTATTTTTTGACAAAAACATTTGGTTGACAAAATTTTAACCTATTTTTGATACTCGATCATTTACTATATAATTACTAGTAACCCGCCCTGGCTTCGCGGCATTCGTTGATAATATAGTTTTTTTTTTCTATAGGAGAATGACTTTTTAAATCGATTAAATAATTTTGAATTCATCCATTATAAACAAACAATCAAATCTTTTCTATTTATAATATCAACATATAAAAAACTCCCTTTTTCCAAAAAACGTCAATACTATTTTACCTATTGAACTGTTTCGCCTCTTTCTTTTAATTGCCCAATTCTAAAGAATGTGACAAAATGGTAATTTAATTTGTAATAGATTTCAGTTTTTATGAAGAAAATAGGAAAGCCTTTTGACGTGATTTATCGAGAAATAGTTTTACGTATCCGAAGTCATAAAACATGAAGCATGTGATAGTCATTTTACTTCTTCTTATTTAGGAGTTTTCTTTTTGTCGGTGCAACTAATTCATGCATTTTCTGCCAGCCAACTCTATTCCAGGCCATATCTTTGACCTCATTATACGACACGATACCTAGGGTTTCCTTTATCTGTCCCATGTAGTTATTTGTCAGTCTTCCCTTTCCTCGTTTATCCTCTATTTTATTGTCTAGTATGCTCTTTACAAAATCGTTCTAACATATAAGGTGGCTCAGCATTTTATCTCTTTTATTCTCTGTTCACTGTCTCTCGCCTTGTGGTCCTGGCGTAGAATAAGCCACCCCGTCCTTTTCCGTGGGTGTCGTAAGAGGCGACTAAGGGAGGTTGAGGAATAGGCAGTAGCGTCCTTCTTAACATATCTCCAAAGCCTAACTGCGGTTGCTAATGCGCCTGCCAAGCATGGCAATTAGTGGTAAAACTTCCTAAGGGTGAAGCTTATGTTCAGCAGTGGGTAGTTAAAGATTGATATTATGATGATGATGATGATTCTATATTGTTTTTATTAATATTCTTTTCCCATTCATCCTTTTCGAGACTTATGTTGGAGTTTTAATACTGGCTGTTGACACTGAGGTTTTTTAGAACAATGTATTATTTTTAAGTTTGTTCTATGTCAGATTTTTATAAGACATGTCTCGTATTTTTCACTAAACTTATTATTTTATATCACAAATATATATTATATATATATATATATATATATATATATATATATATATATATATATATATATATATATATATATATATATATATATATTTTATAACTGCATCCTGCTATTCACAACCGTTTTTTCTGTCCAGTTTATCATTAATTATTACCATAATTATCTTTCGTCTTTGTAATACTAGTATAAATGACCTATACTTACTTACTCTATAATTCAGTATATAATTAGTTGTAGACTATACAAATTTTAATTAAAAAGGGGTTACTCCGCTAAACGAGATAACTCACTGGTACTGGCTTTATAAAACTCAGTAAAGTTAGACCGCAGTCGCTATGCCATTCCAGGTAAAATGTTGAACGGTAATTAAGACCAAATCTGCACTAGGCGACAGGTGGTGTCTTATTAAACTTACTCTAGAACGTTGCGCTCTAATTTATGTAACTATCAGCCTAAGATGTTACCTAACTCGCTACAAGTGGAATAGTTGAGAAAATTATAATAGGAGGGTAGATAGGTATGTAAGTTATATACAGTGAAATCAAAAGCAATAACTTCCCCTTATGGAAATGTTCTACAAGTCATCATATATATATATATATATATATATATATATATATATATATATATATATATATATATATATATATATATATATATATATATATATATATATATAATATCATGCAGCAGGATATATACTACTTTTTATCCCGGTCACGTGGTCGAAGTCGCCGGTAAAAGTTAGTAGACTATATTTTATTCAGAACGATCAAAATAATTATGTCGGTCACGAGTTCTTAAAAACTAGTAACTCGTAATTAAATTAAAAGAAGATAGAAAATGATAGATTAATTTTAACAAGGATGTGCCTACCATAATAATGTAATTGCCATTTTATCCGGCACGGCGATGAATAATTCGAAGTTACCGGCACAACTTCATACAAATGGCGTGGTTGACTTCGGTTGTTCTGTGGTGTTAGCGATAACCTGGTAGCGATTTATATAAAATAAAATCTAGTAATTATAATGAAATAATATAAATTTATTTATTTATTTATAAAACATACACCAATAATATGTTCACGATAATTAAACGGACAATGTACAATGTTATAAGTAAGTAAGTAATAAAAAATTACTATTAAAAAATGCTCAAATCTAAGTTTACTTGAATAAAAACATTTCTTTCTTTCTAAGCTTAAGGCAAGATGAACATATCAATTAGAGGTATATACAGCTTCTCCTATATATATTATAGTATAAAATACATGTTTATTTATTTACACTTTATTGCGCCACTTATAAAAAAAATAAGTATAGTAAATTTTAATGAAAAGTAATACAAAAGGTGGCCTTATCTATACTTATAATAAATCTGTAGAAAATTCAATTCTGTACATGAAATATATTTCCAAAAATAACTATCAGGGGATTATTAGCGATCGATATTGATGCCAAAAATGCAATCAGTAAAATTTTTGTCTATTTGTCTATCTGTCTGTATGTTCGTTATAGAAACAAAAACTACTCAACGGATTTTAACGAAACTTCGTACAATTATTCTTCATACACCTGGACAGGTTATAGTATTTTTCATCACGATACGATCAATAGGAGCAGAGCAGTGAAGGGAAATGTTGGGAAAACGGGAGAAGTTACTTCATTTTTAAGCTTCAGTCGCGTGTGCAGCCTTAATGGCCACTTTTTAATATGTAAAAATGTCCATCCGTGCGAAGCCGCAACAGGCCGCTGGTCATTAAATAATATATTCTAAACAACCGACAGAGAAAATGAATGAAGTAATATATAAATGTTAATTTTAAATAATTAATAAATTCATGTAATTAATAAACGCGCTTATTCTTCACTGTGTCCGTTTTAATTTATATATATATATATATGTATATTATATATATATATATATATATATATATATATATATATATATAATAGTATATTTTGTGTAACGATTATTCCGCTTGTCACTCACAACTTAACTGCGACAACTGAAATTTACTGCGTTTTGCGCGATTGTTGCAATCCCCCATTTCGGGTTATTCCCGTGCACCCATTCGTGGTTCGTTAACTTTGTTATACGAGAGCTCTATGCTTAGTTCATGATTCCGTTACGAATAAACCTGAGCGTGGATTATTTTTAGTTTGTTACATTGTGCAATTCATGCAATATGTTAAAAACTTTTCTCATTGGTTTCATGTTTGTAATACAGTATTCCACGTTTTTCTAACTGTTCATAGAAGATTTGATCTTTTAGCATTTTTTCTATGCATCTGTGTATGTATACTAAAGTATGGATTAATTTGAATAAGTAAATTTTAATAGAATGCATAATTTATTCAATATTTATTAAAGAGGGAGACTTTGTACAAAAGTCGATTGCTTGGGTACCTCTGTCCCATTCGTGTTTCAACCGTGAAGCAGTTGTGTTTGCATGGCTGTGTTTCGGTTTGAAGGGTGGGATATGGCGTGAATTTACTGGATACAGAGGAATAACACCCGAGTCCTCAGGAATGGCAACGCATGGGGGGTATCATCATGGGCGAAACTGTATACTCTGTTATGTCCATGGTACTGCTCATGTCTATAGGCGACGGTTACCACTTTTGGATTACAATCTTTTGGAGGAAACAATGAAGAGTAATCTATAATTTCAATTAATCATTCATAATAGAATATGTACAAGCTATTTATATTATTTAAGCGAAACGGTGAGATAATTTCGCAACTAAGTGTAATATATCGGTGCGTTTAAGTTCAGCAATATATAACATAGTGATGCGTGTAATATTTGTATCCGCCATGATTTACTCCCTGGCCATTTATCATAGGTAACTGTCACACACACCTACTCGTGGAAATGGCGAATTGGAGTAGGTATACGCTTTATGAGTTTTGTGTTATATGTATACAATAGATATAGTATAGTTGTATGTTACATTAGAACGGTTTGTTTGTAGTTACTATCCATATATCATCATGTCTGACACTAGTCTTTACCCGCGACTTCGTATGCTTAACTGAAATACATTGATTGATGATAAATTTTGAAGCGATTAGTTGGGTTGTTAAAGTATGAAGGGGTATTTAAAAAATACTGCAATTGCAGTGAAACCAGTTATTTTAATTAATATAAGAACTACTAAACCGATTTTAATAACATTTCTATGATACCAATCTGTAGGAAAAAAAAATAATTTCCCAAATCGGTACACATTACAATTGATGGAGTAGTGAGGAACAAAAATAAAAAAAACATACAAGCGAATTGAGATCCTCCTTTTTAAAGTCGGTTGAAAATGACAGAAAAGTAGTTGTTTATAAATAAAAAAAAAATCTTAAAAATAAAAATGTGTGACGCAAAAAAGACAGTGGGAAAGAACATGTGAGATACGTGCGGACTGAGAGATAATATAGTAACAAATAAATATTGTATTGATTTGGTCATATAATATAAAAAAAATATATTACATTTGTATGAGATAGAACCTAAACAGAGTAAACGAAAAAATCATCAAATGATGTATTCATTGACCTTATTTTTTCAATATTTTAATGTTAAAAATATTGTGTTTCCTTTAAAGTATTCTTAACTCTAATCTAGAATACATTACAAACAACTGCGAATAAAAGAATACGAGAACTTAACTACCTCACATTAATTACAGGTACTTGGTTCTGTAGGATTAGCGAGTCAATGAGAGACTTATAGTCTTGGACTCGAGGCTAGTCTAGAGTCTAGACTCATTCTGAAACATCGGGGATAAACGAGACTGTGCTTGCTTAATTAACTCTAGACCAAAGTATGGAAAAATGGGATTATACTGAAAGTATTCGATCTGCTCAAAGTTATCAAGTTAAGGTTTAAACTAGTCTTGTCTTAATATATAAAAATTACGTGTTAGTAAATTTTAATCTCTAATCTTTAACTGCTTGACTGATTTAAATGGAATTTTATAAATAGACATTCAATGTTGCATCTCTGTACATCTTCTACCGAATTTTTCATGGGGAGTGTTCTGAGGAATTGTTCGGATTGATACCTGCTGCTGATTTTCACTACCGTACAACCCGTCACAAACTAAAGTCTCATCCCAATCATCTGGACCGTCTTCCACCGTGCGTTTTTCAAGGCACTTTCTTCCACGCACAACCATTCTTTGGAATCAACTTCCAGCAGCAGTATTTCCGAACCGATACGACAACATAACCTTCAAGAAAAGTATATATTCCTTTTTAAAAGGCCGGCAGCACACCTGCAATGCCGCTGGTGTTGTGGGTGATCATGGGTGGCGGTAGTCACCATCAGGTGAGCCGCATGCTCGTTTGCCCCCTGCGTTGTAAAAAAAAAAAATTCCAATCATTTATTGCACAAATATAAGTACATAAATTAGATGAGAATATTTTTTACAAGTCTATTATTCTACATTCTACTACAACAGCATGTAGGATTTAAATTCGATTTATTATTGTTGTTATTTATATAGTTGTTATATTTTTTTTTTATATACAACTTAGAATGGCAAACAAGCTGACGGCCCACCTGATGGAAAGTGGTAACCGTCGCCTATTGACATGAGCAGTACCATGGACATAACTAAGTATACTGTTTCGCCCATGATACCTCTCATGCGTTGCCATTCCTGAGGACTCAGGTGTTATTCCTCCGTACCCTGTAAATTCACGCCATATCCCACCCTTCAAACCGAAACACAGCCATATAAACATAACTGCTTCACGCTAGAAACACGAATAGGACAGAGGTACCCAAGCAATCGACTTTTGTACAAAGTCTCCCTCTGGTATATTATTGTTGTTGTATTGTATTTATGTAATAATAATTTGTAACAATAAAAATCATATCACATTCATAGAGCCAATTGATGATTCAATATCATTCATCAGTACATGACTAATATTTATCATTATAATAGTCATGTAACATTTGGCTGTCAAATATACATTTGTTTTTTTTTAAAGACTACTTGTCTTTTTTTCCTTTTTCTATTTCCTATTTTTTTTTTGGTATTTAAGTGTTTGTTAATTTAAATATATAAATATACTAGCTGACTCGGTAAACGTCGTTTTACCATATACATTATTTCTAGAACTATACATAAAAATATATCGTACTACAATTATTATATTCGATTGTCATCTTGCCTCTATTGCGGTATATAAACATCGCGATTAAAAAACAGGGGTTGATGGTAAAAGGGTGAAAATTTGAAGCTGTATGTGTTTTTTAATGCTTAATATAATAAACGAAAAAAAAATAAAAAAAAAATTGAGCGGTGGGTATGAAAAATAGATGTTGGCCAATTCTCAGACCTACCCAATATGCACACAAAATTTCACAAAAATTGGTAAAGCCGTTTCGGAGGAGTTTGGTAACAAACACCGCGACACGAGAATTTTATATATTAGATAACTTGCTTCCTGGATTAAAGTTAGTAATAGTTTAACAACAGTCAGGAATAAAGTTACAACTGGAATAGATTCACAATAGTTTACATTGACAAGTTACACTAATATGCATCTATCAGGACAATATGGAACCATTATGATGCCATTCCAAAGTGCGAAACGTCTCAATTCCAATACCAAATGGAATTTATTTCAAGAGTAACGCCATTGATAGGGTATATTGCTAGCAATGAGGCTGTTAGATTACATTTTTACTAACAATCTCTTTCCTTCCACATTTGCGGGATTCGCAAATAACTTTATAAATTATGAAATGTTATAAATTACTGCAAATATTTATGTCGACTTTACTTAGATTTTAAATTTGGGGCCGTCTGAATAATATGACTAATTTGTTTTAAATTACTCATGAACTGGCTGTAACTCACGGCTTTGTCGATAATTAATTATGATAAAATATATCTCTGATCATCTTCGTCATCATTATTTCAGCTAATCACAGTCTAATGGGGGAAAGAGTTTGTTAGTATTGCGAACTACTAGTACCATTGCTAACAATATACCCTCTCCGTGGTCCCCCTGAAAACCACCGTGCTGAATTCCAGGTGTATTCATTATGATTAGAAGTATTATTCATGCAAACTCTGTTGTATTTATAAATGTATAAAATAAATATAACAGTACTGAATATACTGTAACATACATGCAATGGTAAACATTTGTATTTGAGTGTCTTGTGATTGCATGTCTGCATTGTACTTTTCCTTTTTTTGCGCAAACCAATTTTATACTTTTATAATAATAAAAAACCTGTTATTAGCCTTAGTATTTTAAATACTAGTATGTAAATCTTAACTATGACGCCGTTGGTTTCTAATAAATAAATAAATGATGGGCTAACTGGCTTGCCTTTTCCTTCTCACCTCACTTGTGCCCCGCCAGCTTATACCGATAGCGCAGGCGGGGTTACCGTTGCATTAATCATCCATTAAAAAAAATCACATTCTACTGTTATACACAAGTATTTTAAAGGAAAGTTCTTAAGAGTGATATAGGATACATTGATCGTAGCCAGTCTGCACTGCATAAGAACGTACAAGGCCACTACCTATTCATCAAATGATTCATCAAATTTAAAAAGAATAAAGTTTCTTCTCAATTCGACTATTATTTTGTATACCACGTAATTCCTAAATATAATTTTACATTTTAAAGCTCTTGTATGAATACGAACTACGAAATAACTAAACTATAACGAATAACTAAATTGAAGATGAAATTCCTTTAATTTGAACCTAAAAACAACCAAAATCTAATGCATTTAATGTGTTAATTTAACCGCGCATCGAATATTCATGATAATGTTCATTGTAGACGTCTCTGAAACTGAAGATGCGCGATACATTTTGTATAAGACTTCGTTGTGCACTTAGCTCGACGTTGTAGGTTAGCAAACCAATTGTGTATAAAATAGTAATATCTTATAAAACAGTTAGTTATAAACATCTAAAATCCTTATACTGTTATTTTAAATATAAAAATGTTATTTTTGAAACCTCTATTATTTTTTTAACGATGTCTATGTACTAGGTATGGGTAATATCCGTACCACCTCGATTGGGTTTCTCTTGACGTAAAAAACGACATTATGCATTTCAATATCGCCTATACCAGTCGAATATCTCCATTCGTTCCAATCGAATGCTTTATTTCAAGATTATATATTGGACAATTGGTATATATAACATATATTTTATTGGACTAATATATAGAATAGACATTGTAAATAATATATATATATATATATATATATATATATATATATATATATATATATATATATATATATATATATATATTCTTCGTCCTTATTACATAAAGTATATGCATAACGGGAATTTCATAAACTTACTATTCTCATCGTTTCCGATAACTGTTTCTACTTCATCCGGAAGTTTTCTTCAGTAAATATAATTTGATTTATTCCTTATTTATTTATTTAATAGCCATACCTCGCAGCTTTACCCGCGTGAAACAGTACATTAAGTATCCCATGTGCAAACTTAGAATATAATTTACGCGTGTACTAAATTTCCTTTAAATCCATTCAGTAGTTTTTATCTGAAAGAGTAACAAACATCCGTCTATCAGACCGTCTGTCCGTTAATTTATCTATACAAACTTTCGCATTTATTATATGATTAATATTTATAAGACTTTGTTTTTTTTATTATGATACATAGGCTCTATTAAGGTCTTACATTAAGATAATGAATACAGTGATTGCTACAAGTATATGTTATAAGGCATATGCTAATATGAATATGGTTGATAATATATCTATTTAATATATATTTAATCAATTGATAGGTACATAAAATTATTATAAGTTTCAATACCGCAGACTGGGATGAAAGGGATTGTTAGTAATGGAGACAGAGAATCCCATTGCTAGCAATATACTCAACCAGGTCGACCTCCTCGCGGTTCCCCCTGGAAACTATCATGGTTAATTCCTGATGAATTCATTATGATGGGCTATCTGGCCTGTTTTCATTCTCATCTATCACACTTGGCTGGTGCTCCGCCAGCGTATCCCATTAGCGCAGGCGGAGTTATCATTCAATTTTCACCCATCAATAAAAAAAATACATCAGACAAAAAGAAGAGAGATAAAAAAAAATATTCTATATAATCTTTATAAAATATCTTTATTCTATCTTGTTTCTTGGCGCCTTAAGACATTTACCAATTGTATATCATATATTTCTTTTTTTTTTTTATTGCACAGGGGGCAAACAAAAATGCAGCTCATCTGATGGTAAGTGATTACCGCCACTTATAAGCAACATGCAACATTATAGATATGCTCAACCTAGCAGATCATTCCACACTACGCTTACCGGTACGTGGTCTCCACATCAAAATAAAATTGCTCCAATAGTTGTCAGTTCTATGACGTATATGACCAATCCACTGTCACTTTAGCTTGCAAATTCTCTATGTTAAATTTTGGTTCTCTGATAAATTACTTCGTTTCGCATTCGAACCTTCAGTCTATTTAAATAAAGATTTCTAAAAAATACTTACGACAAATTACTTTTATAAATATAAAAAATGTAGACAGCGGCATTTTAGAATTGACCCTATTGTAATTAATTTTAACTCCGCCCTCACACGTACCTATTCAATATTTCGTTTTAATAGTAATTTTAAATATAGACACAAAACAAAGTTCAACCCTTTCTATACTTTGTAATAACATAATAACCATTCCCCAACTATCGGGTTATTTTGCAATTAATGAAACTTCAAATTACAGGCCATGGGAAACTTTGCAACATATTGTGTAGGTAGGTAAAATTTAACTACGGTTCATTTTGATTAAATTTACTCGGTTGAATAAACACAAAGTATTTTCATGTTACGGAAACTACCTAAATATGATTAATATGCATTGTTTTCGTTAATATAATTTGCGTGGCTGCCAACAATAAATTGGAAACAAAACGCCAGGTACGTACAGGTGAAACCAAAATCATGAGAGAGATTTTCCTAAAGGAACATGGATCGATAAATGACGAAAATGAGCCCTCCATAAATATACGATTTTTGATTAATAAAATTTCTGTTCTGATATTATATTTATTTATTTACACTTTGTTGCATAACTTGTATAAATAATTAATACAGTTAATTCTAATAAGATGGTAATACAGAAGACGGTCTTATCGCTGAGTAATTTCTTCCAGACTACCTTTGAGTAAAGAATATTGAGAAAAAAGAGAAAGGGTAATAAAAGTAAAAGGTGACGTAGGTATTAGTATATATATACTAATATATACATAAACAAACACATACTTAATAGCATACATACAATAGGAGAGAAAAGATATAAGAGAGATTTCTGTTTCACTCTACTTATTGGGAAATAAGTATATATATATATATATATATATATATATATATATATACTACGACAAGTTTTAGATTAACATCATGTGACTTTTATTGTTATTTCAGCCATTAACTGTCCACTGCTGGATATAAGTTTTCCCAATAAGGAGAGTTTGAGAGTTTTGGCAGTAGTCGCTATGCTTGGCAGGCGAGTTGGCAAGCACAGTTAGGCTTTTAGAGATGTTTTAAAAGACGGATGCTACTGCCCTCTCTTAATTGCCTCTTACGACACCCATGGAAAAGGAAGGGTTGGCCCATTCTATGCCGAGGCACACACAGTTCTAAAAAATATGTAATATTATTATAAACAATATAATATACAATACCGAGTATTGTATATTATATTGTTCCCAGAACTGAAAGTGTATGAAAAAATTAACAAAATCGGTGAAAATTCACCAACTGGTTCCAATTCAACTTCCAAGATTTGATATAAATGAACTAACTATTATGACAAAGTTAAATAAAAGCTTGTAAAAATATGTTTATGTTATTCGATCAAATAACCAATCTCATAACCTATCTACCTATAAATTGTTATTGCAAAATTAATTGGCGAATAATTGGCTGCGCCCGGTTGGGTTACGTCTGGAGGCGCTGCTATTGACTGCTAGTTAATTAGAGCCGGGGAACAATGTGGAACAAACGATGCATTCGGCTTAATGGCAGAATGGTCGGTGGTAAGAGCTCCACCGTCTTACCTACAGCTAAAAGCGTTTACAGATCTGTAATGTACTTACCACGTAACTGCGTTTTATCGTGTATTTTGTGTAATATAGTAGATAAAATTTTGTTCCACAAAAACTCCGGCTTCAATTGTGGTAAAACCTGTTATTTTAATTTAAAAACTAAACTACAGAAACGATTTCGATAAAATTTCTAGAAGACTGGTCTGTTAGGATATTCTTTCAGATAAAAAAAGAATGTTTTAAATCGGTTTACAATGAGGTATGAGGTAACAAACATTAAAAAAGAAAAAAAATATTCATCCGAATTTAGAACCTCCTTTTTTTTTAAGTCAAATGAAAATACAGAATGTTTCATAATGTAATATTATCCACATGTATGTATTTGTACACAAAAAATTGCGATGTAAAAAAATTTGTATGAAGCTATAAGATTATACTCCTTAATTGTTTTGTTGTATATTTGCATCAAAACAATTACAACAATGCAAATAGGTATGTGAATTTACTGGGTACAGAGGAATAACACCTAAGTCCTCAGGAATGGCAACGCATGGGGGTATCATGGGCGAAACAGTATACTCTCTTATGTCCATGATACTGTTCATGTCTATAGGCGACGGTTACCACTTTCCATCAGGTGGGCCGTCAGCTTGTTTGCCATTCTAAGTTGCATAAAAAAAAGGTGCATATATTTTATAAATTTACAAGTAAACTCAACCTAGTATATCAAAAAATCTATACTAAAATTCGATTTAAAAAAAAGACTGAGATATTGTGCAACTTTTACAAAAAACTGCAGATAAATTAGTCAAATAATTCATAATTAAATTATTGTACGTGAAATGTACAAATAATAAGACAAGATAGAAAATAGCACTCAAAAATAACGCATTTATCTAAATAAATTCTAATATACTAGTTATTTACATTCATGATTAAATGACATCCTGAAACAATCATTCATCCATTCATATATCCATTCATTCACAGGATGCAAATCGATTGATTCACCTAGTTTATTTAATTGTATTTTCGGCAGACAACATAGGAATACCAAGTTTAAATGAGGTCAAGGCTACAAACATTTCACATACAAAATAAAAATTATATCGAATTCAAAGTAATTTCTTAGAAATTTGATATTAGATAAATCGATTTGAGTTTAAATCTAACAAAAATAATGTCTGTTGTTATAACGCTTGCATGAAAACAATCTCTTCCATTAATAATGTACAACAAACTTGCATATTCTTTGTTCTTTTCTACCTTATTCCATATTTTTATTCGTGAAAATTATGGCAGCACCCAGGAAAATTCCTTCATGTGGATATGACCTGAAATACTTCAACGCGACAGGAACAATATCCACGGGGAAACAGCAACATTGTCGCTTGGCATTTCGTTGGTATTTTACAATAAACAACGCAAGGTTTATCTCGCTACAACAATAGATTTTAAACCGTCCACTTTGCGAAGAATCTCCCATTGAATTGTGGTATTTTCATTATTACTCGTATTATAATTTTATTTGAGATAAATTTTTGACAGTGACTTATTTATGTATATTTATTATTTTAAAATATAAACTATTTCTAAATTGAAAAAAAATGGGTTGTCTTCCACTCTCCTACTTGCTGTACCCAACAGGGTCCATAACCGAAGTTCAAATTTTATCTACTAATCACATTATGGAATGCAATAACAAATAAATAAATAAAAATATGACAGAAATAACATAGTATTTATATTATATATAAACAAGCCACGAACGTGCGTACAAAGTTACGGGCATAGCTAATTAGATGAAGCCACCTCGAACGGAATCCTAAAGACACTCAGTATACAAAACATCATTACGTCCACCGAAATTAGTTGCAATAAACCTTTTTAGTTCGTAAGGATCACCGCAAACAACTCACTACAAGTAACGCAACGTTAATCAAAGCCACGTACACGATTTATCGCGCACCCAAACCTAGGTAAACGCAAGAAAAAGGGTCTTCTAGTTAGTAAACGAGAAATGGGGGTTAACTGCTCGAGCAGATCAGGTAAACGTATAGAATTAATCACACCTCAACGGAAAGGATCGAATGCTAGTCAGCGTTCGGTTACGTGGGGCCATTAATAACGCGAGAGACTATTGACTAAATCGCTTTGTTAATTTGACAAAGGCTACCTAGCGCCACTGAATGAAAAATGTTTCTAGTATTTACTCTGATAAGCTTGAGGTAGTTTTTGTACGCCTATTTATCTAATTTTAAGTTAATCTATTGTAATTTTTTTTTGGTAAAAAATATATATTATATTCTTATATATTATGATCGTTACTACAATCTGTAATATGATAGTCAGTGCATTTGTAAACCGCAATAAAATAATTAAACTGTCATAATAAAAATAACTTAAATTATAAATAATAAAAAATAAATAAGATAGATCAAAAAAGAGAAGAAAAACCCTCAAATAACAGACGCAGTAAATAAATTGATTACTTAATAGGCTACATAAAGTTTACAGGCGTCCATAGATTAAGACAAATATTTACTACCATAATTACATATTATATACTTATTTGCTATCCATTGCACCGAAAAAAATACGAAATACTACTTATAATTAGCCTTTTGGTGCCAGCATAAACTGGGCCACACCTTTTCTCATGGGTGTCGTAAGAGGAGAGTGAGAAAATTTAATAGCCAAGGGACGGGTAGCAGCGTCCCTCTTAGAACATCACTAAAGCCTAACTGCACTTGCTAAACCGCCTGACAAGCATGGTAACTACTGGCCAAATCCTCAAGAGAGAGGCCTATGATGATAATTACTTGTACTATATAACAGTAAGAAGTTGTAAAGATTTTTGTATATTTCAATCGAGACTTTAGACTCGATTGAGATATATAAAAACTATTAGATATATTATTGATAGATTATCGAGATATACAAAATGGGTTCGAATTATTGTGTAGCACTCTTCCTTCTACACAGAAATTTGATATATATATATATATATATATATATATTTCTTAAAAATAATAAACTGAATACGAAATAAGTTATAACACTTCTTTTTTATGACAATAGATAAAAGTCAACGGTCGTGTTTAATGTTTTAATTCAATAAGCACAAAGCAATTTATTTTAATTTAATAGCCGTTTTGGTCCGCCATACTAATGGCCGCCTCCACTCACTCGCACCAAACCTTTTCCCAGTCAGAATAGATCCTCATTCAATTATCTAAATGAAATCCGAATCAGTCTTGTGATAGCACGACGTTAACACAATTTGTACCAGTCTCGGATCAGTTGAATTAAGAATCAAAGTTTTAGGATGATGTAATTCAATAAATTAGGATACTGGCTGTTTCCTTTTTTCATTATGCTGAGTGGAGATATAATACTGAATTTCATTCTAAACCTTGTTTGCATTTCCTTACCTCTTGTAGACTTTCTTTTCTATCCAACCACCTTATACTAAGTAAAAATACAAACGAATCTATTGATAGAATAGTTATTGTTAGCAAGCTGAAGAAATAGAATGATATGGCGAAGTTTGCTGTCTTGTTCTTTTGCATGTGAGCGTTGATCGAAGCGATATAGATTAACTTGCACCTTATCTAGATAAATTATATTTATCTTTAGCAATAGCTACTCATACACCTATTTTACTATTTAAATCGAAATACATATATACTAGTATAGTTTTTTTTTCTTTTTGCTATTTCAAATTGCATAAAAAAGATGAAAGCAATAAACCAGTCTGTATGAATACAGGAACGATATAATTTACCTACGTCCATTTTTGTATGAAATATATTGCCGTCATATTGCAGATACCTATTTTCCTGTAAAATTTTTTTTTCATTATATTTCACATTTAGATAGGTATAGAATTTAATCCAGTTTGTAGTTCATAAGACTGTAAGTCGTACGGACCAAAAGTTCGTAAGTTATTTCAGTTAGTAAACTATCGATAGCGGATATTAAAACTGTGGAAATTAAATTAAATTTTCTTTTTATTCTGGTCTAATAACTAACGGTTCCAGAAGTCTGGTGTAAAAGCTTCAACAATAACAAAAAAGTGGAGGAAACTAGGTTTATTAATTTCGTTAATAATTTCATGTGTAATCTCTTAAATTATCATTACACTAAAAAAATAAAGTAGGTACAGTACAGTATACGGTTCCAGAAGTCTGATGTAAAAGCTTTAACAATAACAAAAAAGTGGAGGGAACTAGGTTTATTAATTTCGTTAATAATTTCATGTGTTATCTCTTAAATTATCATTACACTAAAAAAATAAAGTAGGTACAGTACAGTATACGGTTCCAGAAGTCTGATGTAAAAGCTTCAACAATAACAAAAAAGTGGAGGGAACTAGGTTTATTAATTCCGTTAATAATTTCATGTGTAATCTCTTAAATTATCATTACACTAAAAAAATAAAGTAGGTACAGTACAGTATACGGTTCCAGAAGTCTGATGTAAAAGCTTCAACAATAACAAAAAAGTGGAGGAAACTAGGTTTATTAATTCCGTTAAT
This sequence comes from Galleria mellonella, assembly GCF_026898425.1. Classification (NCBI taxonomy): domain Eukaryota; kingdom Metazoa; phylum Arthropoda; class Insecta; order Lepidoptera; family Pyralidae; genus Galleria; species Galleria mellonella. The sequence goes on from NW_026442133.1 coordinate 782,369, forward strand.
AATTTCATGTGTAATCTCTTAAATTATCATTACACTAAAAAAATAAAGTAGGTACAGTACAGTATACGGTTCCAGAAGTCTGATGTAAAAGCTTTCAACAATAACAAAAAAGTGGAGGAAACTAGGTTTATTAATTACGTTAATAATTTCATGTGTAATCTCTTAAATTTTCATTACACTTAAAAATAAAGTAGGTACAGTATCTAGTACTTTTCATCAGTGACAGTAGTAGTTTGTCTGCCATTCTAAGTTGCATAAAATAAACTTATAGAGCAAAATTTATTACTAACATAAATTTGTACATATGTTTTAGCAAATTGTACATTTACAATGGAATTCAATAATGTGCATAGTTAAGTTTGAAACGCATTTACGCTATGAATACAAAGTACAATTGTTATTACAAAATATTATATCTAACAAAGGTAAATAATTTATTGTCACAATTCATTTTATCAATGAAAATAATATTAATTATTGTTCTAATTTCACTAAACGACAAATTGAACATAATAAATAAGTAAATCTAAATCGCCATGTGTGCTCCGGCATAGAATGAGTCACCCCTTCCTTTCCAGTGGGTGTCGTAAGAGGCGACTAAGAGAGGGCGAGGGATCGGAAGCAGCGTCCCTCTTAAAACATCTTTAAAAGCCTAACTGCAGTTGCCAAGCGTGGTAACTACTGGCAAAACTCCCCTTATGGGGATAGCTCATGTTCAGCAGTGGACAGTTAACAGATGAAATAAGAATATTAAAAGTAAATATAAAGTGGTCTGTTCGTTTGTGTTACGAACTAAATAAGAAGTTATTTTTCATACTTCCATAAAATACATCAAGTCCTGATTCCAGTTCGGAATCGAGTACGCGCCGGATTCCAAGCGTGTTCCGGATATGACGAACAAATTTCTGATATCCTTTCCAATATTTATTTTAGTTGCACGGAACTTGAGAAGCGGAGTGTATAAGTCATTTTTGATATAACAAATTTTCAAACTTGCAAGAGTTTTATAGTACTTTACGAAATTATATATATAAGGTAAAAATTCGATATAGTTTTCTGTTTATTTGTTAGAAATGGAATGGTCTGTTCATTCCTAAGGAGGATAATAGGTTAGGATGAAGTTAGGTTGATTAGTCCATCATAACGAATTTACTAGAAATTAATTGCCATGATTCTCAATGGGAAACGTGTGGAGATTAACTTTATAGGATAGTCTATTAGATATATATGTATATATATTAATCTATCTTCACGCCAAATCCTTTGTGCTAATAATTGGGTCACCATTTCCTATTACTAATAATTTCTTCTTTTTCCACATAGAACTATGGGCTACGAGCCCAATGAATAATGTATCTTATTTCCCTGCCTTGTTAAAAAACAATTTGATTTAAGATTATAATTTACTAGTTGCTTCCCGTGGTTTTGATCACGTAATGTAGTATATGAAGTTTATATTAACTCAAAATATAACCTACCTGTGTACGAAATTTATATAAATTCCTTTCACTCGTTTAAGCGCGACTGAGTAACAGACATACAAATATTATAACATCTTAACAAATTTTCACACTCATAATATTATTTTTTTCTCTTTATTCCTTTCTCTTATTTTACTTTTAATTGTACTTTTGTAGGTCGTTTTCTGTTTTATTTTCTTTTATCTGCTGTTCTAATTTATATATATATATATATATATATATATATATATATATATATATATATATATATATATATATATATATATATATATATATATATATATATATATATATATAAATTAGATATAATTGTTGCCAATCCAGACTCAGATGTTATTCTTCTGTACCCTGTAAATTCATGCCATATCCCACCCTTCAAACCGAAACACAGCCATGTAAACACCACTGCTTCACGGTTGAAACACGAATCGATCAGACATACCCAAGCAATCGACTTTTGTACAGTCTCCCTCTGGTACTGCTACATAATGCTATATGCTACTTAATTTACACTTACTTATACAATTGTGCATTGAAGTTTAAATACATATATAGTAGTAGTTTTTTTTTTACAACACAGGGGGCAAACGAGCATGCGGCTCACCTGATGGTAAGTGACTACCGCCGCCCATGATCACCCACAACACCAGCGGCATTGCAAGTGTGCTGCCGGCCTTTTAAAAAGGAATATATTCTTTTCTTAGTAAGATTAGTTAACCAAATAGACCCATTTCTACTGTAGATTCAATGAAATAAGTAAATAGAAGAATAAAATAAACAAATGCTAAACCATATTCCAAAAGCCAAAGAATAATATAAAAGCTAACATTGTCCACTTACAAGAGCTGTCAAACTATCTATGCAAATAAAAAGAAAAAAAACATCAAAGCACACGAAATATAGTTCTAAAAAGGAATCACAGAAAAACATAGGTATAAGTTTCGACGGATAATCACAGAACTATCCTTTCCTTGTCGCTTAACAAAGGTATAAAAGTGCTCAAAGCCACGCGTGGGCAGGTAATCGCCACGTGACAAGGGTACCAGACACCTGGGTACTTGAAATATTATACTTGAATTGAATGCCCTATTCTGAGGTTCGATTCATTTGAAATAGGTAATTCGGACCCTTTTAATATCTGTATCCAACTGAGGGATTATTGTACAGATTGATAATAAACGTATGTTATATTCGTAATATGTTTTCATAATGGAATAGACAAATTACATTTCGAATGTTAGGAAACCTACAAAGGATTTCCCATTTCCGATCAAGACAGTAATATTATAGAAAAAGGAAAACTATTATTGCTTTATCTATGGTTATGTGCTAAGCTAAAATTTATAAGGGATAAACAATATCTCATTCGTGTTTTTGCCGTGAAGTAATTTTATTTTTATGGCTATGTTTCAGATTGAAGAGAGGGACATAATATTATATCTGTGCAATTTATTAAATAGCGAGATTTTTTTGGAATTTTAGCTTTCATCACTCACTTTACCTCACACTAAAATCGCTGATTCGAGGTTCCCGAAAAGTGTAATATCGTTATCTATTTTTCATTATTTATATATACATGTATAGAAAATAAATAAAATAATAAATTATCTATATAATTTGCGAATATTTGCACCAATTTTCAAAAATATACTCGTAATACATATTAGATAGTATGAAATCTCCTGAGATTCAATACTTCCTTGTAATTGTGCATTTATTTACAGGGATTTTTTTATTTACAGGGACCAATATATATATATATATATATATATATATATATATATATATATATATATATATATATATATATATGTGTTGTGCTAATGGGAGAGTGTAGTGCAGCGAAAGTATTAAGACATATTGCAGATTATAATCAATAATATTATATTATTTATGTATACGTTATATATTTTCTATACGTATAGATTATTAGTTGTTATTTTCTTTACCTATCTCAATTATGAAGTACCGCGTTTGTGATTCACCGTTCATCCCAAAGCTTGGCTGGTAGAGAAATCCGCCTTTTGTACCATATTTTCCTTTGGTCAATAAAGTTACTCCAATAAATAAAAAAACAATATCCATGATGATTCCATTAGATAGGCCATCAGCTTATATAATGTCATATCATCCAAAAAAAATTGGCCATTTAAAAAATGAGTACAGTCAGGTAAAACGAATGTTGGCATAATCCTAAACGAATCGCTCTCTTATGTAATCTGTTTATGGCACAATAAACATGGTTAAGCTATAACGTCAAAACATGAAAAACGAAGGGTACTTTGGTATCGTTATATGTCAAATCCAATGGCTCTTGCCTCAGCTAAATGGCCCGCTCCGAGAGTAAGCTACGGCGATTATTTTGACGAGTGAAAAAATAAACTAGTGATGTTTGTGACGTGTGTGTAATTTATTAGTTTAATGTTCTTGTTATAAATATACGCACACAGCTGTTTTGGACAATATTTAACATTAAAAATAATGCAGTAACTAACTTTCAGCCCCGGCTTTGTATGAAGAAAATGAAGCGAATTCTTTCCTTTACAGTTACTGTCTTCTGTTACACTCGATCACTTTTTATGTGGAAATTTTTTGAACAGATTTTTTCCTTTTTTCCATACGAGTTTTTAACTATTTTCTTATCTTTTTCCTGGAATTACAAATACAATAAAAAGAATTAGCCAAATAGTTATAACTGGTCTAATATGGGGAGAAGGGATTGGTAGTAATTCGGACTACCAGTCTATTGCTAGCAATATACCCTGTCAGGTCGACCTCCACGTGGTTCCCCCCGGAAACCATCGTGCTGGATTGTATATTATATTCATCACAGTGGGCTAACTGACCTGGTTTTTCATTCTCACCTATCATCCCTCACTGGTACCAGCGTATACCGTTAGCGCAGGCGGGGTTACCATTCCATTCTCAATAGTAATTAAAATAACATTGTCCTATTCCAATCTTAGCAAAGTTTGTACTAGATAGAAATAATTAAACCATTTTTATATATATATTTTAACTCTTTCTTTCATAAAAGTGACAGTTGCTGTTGTATCATCCGTTAACTATTCACTGCTGAATATAGCCTCCCCCATAAGAAGGGTTTTTTCAGTAGTTGCCATGCTTGGCAAGTGGGTTGGCAACCGCAGTTTGGCTTTTAGTTATATTTTAAGAGGGACGCTGCTGCATCCTTCCACTATAAGCTCCCTTAGTCGTCTCATAGTAATGGAAGTGGTAGTTTATTCTATGCGGGGAGATACACGACATAAAAATAATTACAATGCTATTATTAACTTTATATTACTGAATACTTATTTTTCCACCTATTTTATTTCATATAACAATAATAAACATTCTAATACGTAAAATAATAGATATAAAAGCGAAATTATTTATTCAAGTTAATCCAAACAAAATATTGTTTCATAGAGAACACAAACACTCAAGTCGAGTTAATAAAATCAGGCTCTACACTGACCCTCGCATTTACTGAGACAAAGTTCCATTTCCCGGGTACTATAAAGTCCGATACGACTCTGTCGCAGTATCGCCTGTTGCTTTTATTTTCATTTACCCAACATAACTTAATAAAGTGGTCTCTTCGCCCACAAAGAGTTTTGCCGTTTCATTAAAAAAAAAATCATATTTTGTGAGAAGCTTTGCCTTTTGTTTTCTCTGCGCGCCCCATTAAAACTGAGCACTGTGTAACTCGATTTATAAAAGGCCTTATGGAATGGCGTCTGATTTGAAAAACTTAATAAATTAAACTAATTTATCTTTACAATATGGCGTTAATTTTTCAATAATTTTCCAAAGTTATTTCAATAATGTACTCTACAGATTTTCTTGTTGACTTTTAGTATCAATAGAAGTACTGAACTGATATTAAATTTTATTACTACTGTTGAAAATAAGTATACGGCCCGTCTGATGGTAAACAAGGTTAACGTAGCCTATAGACGCTCTGTAATATCAGGGATATCATGCATACGTTGCAATCTGTTAAGAAACCTTAATACACCCTTTTTGAAGAACCCCAAAATTTTAAATAAATGATATCAATAAAAAAATAATAATATAAGATAAACAAAATAGTGAACTGTAAAGATTATAAAAATTTATCAAATTCAATTCAGAATTATTGAAGATATCGCTTAACATACACACACATACACACAAACGCAAGTACCACGCACGCACGCACGCACGCACCCCCTCGCGCACGCTCGCACGCACGCACCCTTTTATTCGTTAATTCTTCAATATGTCGCCAACTGTCCTGTTTTCATCTTCACCTGTCATCTCACACTGGTGCACCGCTAGCATATATTGATAGCATAAACGGGATTACCACTCCATTATCATCCATAAAAAAAAATAAACAAATTCACTGTCACATTTATGAATTAGTAATTATATACATAGAATGGGCCACACTTTTCTTTCCCGTGGGTGCCATATGAGGCAATTAAGAGAATTTAATGGTCGAGGAATGGGTGGCCACGTCTATCTTAAAACGTCACCACAACCTAACTGCGGTTGCCAACAAGCCAACAACTACTGGCAAAAGTCCTAAAGAGAAGGTCTATGTTCAGCAGTGGACAGTTGATGAAAAACCACATTATTTGCTTATATTTATTTTTATTACCAGAAGGAGACTGTACAAAAGTCGTTTGCTTAGGAACCTCTGTCCCATTCGTGTTTCAACCGTGAAGCAGTTGTGTTTGCATAGCTGTGTTTCAGTTTGAAGGGTGGAAATTTACAGGCTACAGAGGAATAACACCTGAGCCCTCAGGAATGGCAACGCCTGGCGGGTGTTATGGGCGAAACAGTATACTCTGGTATTTCCATGGTACTGCACATGTCTGTAGGCGACGGTCACCACTTTCCATCAGGTGGGTAGTTAGCTTGCTTGCCATTCTAAGTTGTATAAAAAAAAATTGTTGCGAGTTACAAATACAAGAAAAAGCCACAAAAATGTAAAGAAAATGAAAGTTTCTCGACGAGTTCCTTTGAGTGTGCGTCATAAGGATTCCCCTTACTTTTTGAGACAATAAGTACCTACGTAAAACACGTAATACCTTTTTATTGTTCTACCTTATGAAAGTATTCGTGGAGTCGTAACTTCTCATATGGTTCGAAACTGGGGTAATGGAAATTTACGAAGTTTGAAATACCTATATTGACTTCTACAAATAAAGCTTTTCACGTGACTCGAGTATAACGGTAGTGAATTATTCTACGAATCATTACATTAAAAAAAAAATTATCTGTAAACTTATAAAACTTATAAACTACAATTCCTATTATTAGATAACTGTTATTTCATTAACGACTTTTGTTTTAAAGATGAACGTAAATACTACAATGAAAAATAAATTGGCGTATACATTATGAGTGTGTTGATATCGTTAATTGTACTCGTAAAATATATTTCATATTATTACTATAATACTTCTATTATTTAATTTAATGCTTTTTTTTATTTAAAAATATACATAATTTTAGATACAATGTACATTATTTCTATGAATAAATGACGAATGACTTCATTTTTTTCATTTTAATAAATTATAAAATTATATTAATATCGTATAAATTATAAACTTAAATTTATTGTTTAGCTCGTGTGAATTAGGTTAAAAAGTAACTTTCTAATTTCAAGCATGGTCCACGAAATGTACGAAACTACAAAACATATAAAATAACAAAAATGATATAAAATATAATAAATTAAAATAAAGAAATATTTTTTTTTATAATTTTATTGTCATTAAAATCTATATTTATTTAATTTTTATTTCTTTATTATTAAGATTCTATCGAGCAAAAATTGTTTTTATTAGTAAAAATCATGAATAGGAGGAATATTTGTGGTAACAGAAAATTAAAGTATTATGTAACTGATATGTTCCTTCGTAGGACATTGGCGGACGGTTGCTGTACGTAAATGAGGTCGCAGGTTTGACTCCCAGTCGGGTGAATTTAAAAAATGTTTTTTTCTGAATTTACTCGGAACTGCATTTTCTGGCTTAAGCCCCAAAATGTTGATTGCCTAATACCTTATACCTCAGCGTATTCTAACTTGAGGAACCTGCCATTGATGTAATTATGTTATACTTATTATTATTACTATTCTATTCCTTTGTTCTTTATAAATTGTGCTTATTTATCAAGCCTCCTAAAACTTCCGATATAAAAGACGCGTGCCCTTAATACAGTGCAGTCATTCTTAAAGTTTAAAACTTTTTTTTTATCATCCCCTAACGCTCTCACAACTATACTTTAGGGACGTCAGTTTCTATATAAAAGTTTTATGGCTCGGAAGAAAGGGTTCGGCTATCAAGAAAATACAGTCCAACTTTTTGCATCAACTTTTTACAGTTTATTACGTTTTCGACTATTGTAAAGTGATCCGGCAAATGGCAATTATCTTGTAACTTTATTGTGAACAAAACAAAAAAAGCATCGATAAATTGTTTTATTTATTTGTGGAAATTTAATGCACTTAGACAGTGTAAAAGGGGACGTCATATAATTTTATAATTAGCTTATGACAAAACGTTTCCATTGACACCTCATTTGTCAAATTATGATAAGGTAGAAATATGATAAGTTTCGAAGATACGAGGAAAGTGATGTACATACATTTACATTACGTACTCACATCTACATACATACATTATATACATATCTACTAATCAAAATCATAACCCTTCTTTTTGCTTTCGGCTTAGTTAGGTAAAATATCAGGTGATATCATCACTAGAGAGTCTTCTCGTATGAATGCTTGCTGAGAGAACTATATTATTATTAGTAATTAAGTATTATCATAGATTTTTGGTGCACTTACAAGTTGTCTTAAATAAATAAATAAAATCAGTTAAAATAATTAATTATATCGCTTTTTTTATGAAACAAAATATAATAATGATATAGGTTTTCCAGTAGCTGACATGTTTGGCACGCTTGTAAGTTGGCAACCACAGCTTTGGTGATGTTTTAAAAGGGATACTTCTGCCCATTCCTCGACCATTGAGTTCCATTATTGTGGGGCATCTTACGACAACTACGAAAAAGGAAGGGGTGGCTTATTCTATGCCGGGACCACATGGCGACGAATCAAAATATATTCATGTATATATATGAAATTTTTAACCATCATTTTACCACCATTTTTAAGCATAAATATGAATTTTTAACCATCTTTTTTTAACCGTACTATTTATTGTTAGCTATATAAAATCATTTACATTTCTATATGAATTTTATTATACAGGAGCACGTGAGCACCCGGTTGTTGCACAAGAAATTTCAAACAAACGTAGAGTCAGTGTGGAGTTTTTAAATTTATTTCAGAACTCGTCGGCGTGTTCGACAATATGTTATCCTTTCAAATTCTATTGGACGGTACAAAAGTATCGAAACTAATATTACTTATAAAAAAATAAATATATTTATTTTATTACATATGAAAATGTAATTATTAATGTTATTTGAAAGAGGGAAAAAAGAACGTAGAAGAGTGTAGAATTCTTAACTTTTTTCTTTCAAATTTCAACTACATGTACTTTCTTAACCTCTATAATGTTGATACAAAATGTCAAAATGATTAATTAAAGATAGAATAAAGAAAGATAATATGTTTATTGAAAACACACATATAAAAACCGATGTACATTTTACCAAAATAACATATTTTAGAAAAAACGTTTTTATTTCCTTCTTATATAAAATTCACCTGACCTGAAATTGGAAATAATAAGCATCCTTCTATGAAACTATTTTACCAGTAATACTGAATATTTTCCCAATGAAATGTAATACGAAAAATGACAAAAAATGAGAGTTAAACTTTAGTATAAAACGCTCTAATTTTATGACATTATCGAATTATAACCTACAATAATCAGATAAACCATTATTATATGCTATCTACGAAAATAACAGTTACTACAATCAGCATTATATATGTATGAGACGAATTATGAAAATGGATAAAATCATATATAAGAGTAGAAAGTATTAACACTTGTTTTTTCTACCACAAAAGTGGCAAATAAGCATACAACTTGTCTGATGGCAAACATCCACTGTAGCTTATGTACGCCTGTAACACTAGGAGTGTCGCGTACATGTTGCATACCCTAAAGATACCTTAATGTACCCTTCTTGAAGAACTTCTCTTTGGATCTCTCTGTTTTTATTGAACTAAATACAATAAAATAAAATGTAATCCTGACTCCAAAACTAGCGCTAACAGTTTGTTAGGAACCAGAATTTGGCGTGAAGATTAATATTAAAATAAATAGTTGTATCTCACATTTTTGTAACATCTTATATTGGCGTAACATAAGGAAATCTTTTATAAAAATCCTATAACATAATGTCCGTGGTTGTCAAATAAGTTCAGGGCGAATTTCATTTGAAATTGTACTCGTAGCACGCGTTCGTTTCTTCCTACTTCGGTTCTACACTTAAAGAATTGAAGAGAGTATGAAGTTTATAGGAACATATAGAGATTACTTACTATAAAATTCCTTACCTTTACTTTTTCTTATGAAGTTTTTTTTTTCTAGTTATTTGTCATTTTGAAATATAGTAGGTAACAGATAGATAATATTTGTAATAGAAAATATGCTAGTTTTTATAGAATTCTTACATACAAACCGGTCAATATCTTAAAAAAAAGTAACTCCTTTTTGAGAAGGAACTTATTGTAAAACTAGCTGTTGCCCGTGACTTCGTCCGCGTTTCCGTCGTTTTTCGTAAAATAAGTAACCTATGTTTTTCCTCGCGGTTCAGTGGTTTTGATGTAACAGACACATATCCCTTCACTGCTCTGCTCCTATTGATCGTGGCGTGATGAAAAGTATACTATAACCTGCCTAGGAGTATGAAGAATAATTGTACCAAGTTTCGTTAAAATCTGTCGAGTAGTTTTTGTTTCTATAACGAACATACAGACAAACAGACAAAAATTTTACTGATTGCATTTTTGGCATCAGTATCGATCACTAATCATCCCCTGATAGTTATTATTTTGGAAATATATTTCATGTACAGAATTGACCTCTCTACAGATTTATAGGTATATATTTATACCTATTAGGATTAATACCTTTTAAGATTCTTTTATGAAATACTAAAGTAGTTTATTTAAGGTGTTTTGGAATCAAAACTTTTACATTTAACATAAATTAAGATTTTATTCTTAGAAAGAGCCAAAATTTAATTAATTAAAGTAAACAAAAGGAATTAAATTATTTTATTATAAAATTTAATTATAATCATGCTAAAATAGAGGAACAATGCATGAATCAAATCTATCAATTGTAAAAAATATCAAAGTCCGTGAAGAAAAACAAGTTAACACACTTTGAAGAACCATCTTCTAAAGAAGGATAAGATACTTTATAAATAAAGTTGCTTAAAAACAAAATATAATTTTCCTTTTCTAAAAATACTTAAAGGAATGCTAACTTCCAACTTCGGTAGAATTTATACACAGGAAAATAGATTGTGAGTGTCTATAAAAAGCACCTAATAGTTTGCTCTCCTCTCGATATCTACTTATTGGGAATCAATCCACTTGTTCTAGTGGGGAAACTATAAAAACTGAACATGGAAAGTATTGGACATTAGTACCATAGATAATGTGAAGAGTCGACAGATTAATAATTCAAGCTTATATTTTCGCTACAAACATATTATTAATAATCTATTAATTATTATTTATTGAACAGTAATAATTTCCATCATTATTCATTTTAATTGTTAGTTATATACATATATAAATAAATTTATTTGTCAATAATAAAATTCTATTTTTAGATGAATTCCAAAAGAATCAAGTTTTCAATTTGAATTGTTTGGAATTAAGTTATATGCGATTAAGTCATGAATTCCTTGTGTATTTTCGTTCGATAGACTTTATCTCCATATATCCAAGTATAATATTAATTTTTGATGAAAATAGATGTCATTTTTCTTTGTTGTGAAACAAAATGTACATATAAATAGGGCATCGGACTAAGTCTTTCAATGTGTGTATATATGTCTCTCTATCTCTTTTTGTGTGTGTGTGTGTGTTTATGACGATTAAATCCTTTTTTATATCAAAATTTATTTGTTTATTTAAAACTGAGATACGGCTCGTGTATTTACATAATCGTGTATATACTAACCTTCTAGTTACATGTCACGAAAGTTACAACCCCAAGCCAATGAAGTTGAGAATGAAGTATTTCCTTCCGAAACGAACGTTTTCTCGGAATCGTGATCGATTGTCTCGAGATAACGTGACAAATCCGAGCCGAACTTGCGACATCTAGGTATATTTACAATTCGAAAGTGACGACTTTTTCCTTGTACGTATCTACTTTTATTGAACTTTGCTCTTCGGGTAATGGAATAAAAAGTTGTTTGGAATCGACCAAAGCGGCTTAGTGTGAGAACGGCCACACGTGGACATTTTAACTTGAAGTGTAAGATTTGTAATTGTGAAACAAATTCATTTCTGAATACACGTATCGATGAATTTCAAGATATTTCATGGGTATACTATATTAAAAAAAAATTTAGAACGCTAAGGCGCGTATTAACGAGTAATTTTTACCTTATAATACGAAGTATTTAGTTTCGCAAAGAATGCACGCACGCACGCACTCATACGCCCACACATACACTTATGCGCGCAAAGACACACACACACTCTCCCACGCACAGTTAGATATCCTGCATTTGAAATTTATAAGTAAGACTTTTAAAAATTGCAATATGCTGGTGTATTTTATATTAGTCTTTGATCGTCATCGCTATGACCTTTTTTAGTGACTTCCAGAAAAGGAGGCTTTTTGTTTTGTCTGTTTTTTCTTGTATGTATTTCAATATGTTATAAACTGTTGGCAATGTTTATTCCCATATCGTCATAGTCGTAAAATACTGACGGATCTGACAAATATTACATATAAAGATCCGTCAGTATTCTACGACTATGACGATATTAGAATAGAATAAAATAGAAATATTTCTATAGATTCTTTTATTAAATTTATTCAGTTTAATAACAGCATGGCATGTATCATTGCACATGTGTATAGATTATAAGTGTACAAATCTTTGAAATTTAAAATATTACTGTAGTCTATTTATTGTATAACTAGTATTGTAGTTTTTATAAATTTTCTTACTAATAATATTATATTATGAATACGCATGTCGTGGCGGCCTTTAATTGAGACAGCATTTTATAATGTAACCATATTATCATGTACTTTAAGTAGATATAAATGTATGCTTTGTTGGTTGTCCTTAAATAAATAAATAAATAATCTTTATTCAAATGGACTTGTTAACAGGCTCTTTTAAATATTGATTGCTGGATTCGGGATCTTAATATCTACCGAGAAAACCGTCAAGTTACCCAAAAGTTACTCTTTTCAAATTATTATGTACAAGATAATTTACGAAGATAATAACAACAAGGAGGTATGCCAAGAACATATTATTATATGTATTTTGCAATGTCCATAGAACTGATTATACGAGGGTAAAAATATTTTTTGTAGTGAAAATCGCAGTATTTCATTGTCAGGCCAAGAACTTTTTATCTTTCCCTCGTATATATATATATATATATATATATATATATATATATATATATATATATATATATATATATATATTTAAAATGAATAATGATGGAAATTATTACTGTTAAATAAATAATAAAGATTATTAATAATATGTTTGTTGCGAAAATATAAGCTTGAATTATTAATCTGTCCACTCTTTACATTATCTATGGTACTAATGTCCAATAGTTTCCATGTATTCCACTCTCCAAAATGTAGTTATCACGTAGTCGAAGTGGCATCTAATAATAGCTAATTCGCTAAGCTTTCTAGACATCAATCTTGATAAACACAGGCCATTCGCTCCCTACATAATAAATCCACAATTAACTAAATCCACAAACAATTACACAGTCGTTAGAAAGGCTCAACTATATAAATAACGTACCTTTTCACTGCTAGTTAAGAATACAAACCTAGTTGAGATCTTCAAAAATATTTGCCCAGCGGAAGTTCATGCCGGGCTCGAATGGGTCGTCGGATGAAATCCTCTTTGTGAACGGCCGTATTCTGGAACCCTTCGTACTTTTACTGTCAATGGGCACTTTAGAAAACACAAGTGAATTTTTGAATCGAAATATAAAACATGCCCGACTAATTCGCCAGTGATTAAAAACGCCTGTAACAAATCAAATTAATCTGAACGATAACGGTAGGCTCGTCCACTACTACGTTCTTAGATATTTATTTTTATATGCCCAGTGGAAGTTCATGCCGGATTCGGATAGGTCGTCGGATGAAATCGTCTTTGTGACCGTCTATATTTTGGAACCATTTGTATATTCATCGTCAATTAATACTTTAAGAATACTGATTCTCTAGTAATGATGAATATTTATCAACCAACTAAAAAAAAGGTAAGGTAAGGTAATTACTTATAAACAGATTTCGAAAATTATTTTTATAAATCTAAAAGAATATACTTTCAGATTGGCCTCATGGAAATATCAAAATCAGTTCAGCAGTTTAGTTTTTAAATTAAAATTATTGATTTTGCGACGATTAAATTAAGTTTTTTTGTAGAACACAATTGTAAAATACAACCAAACAATTTTTTTTACTATTGAAGAGTCTTGCGATTGATCACGATCTCACCTGATAGAAAGTAATGATTTGGTCTAAGATGGGACTCGTAAGTCCACGAATAGTCTATTCACATTTGCCTTAAATTGGTACAGATTATATGTGGATAGAAAAACAAAAAAATTATCTCAGAGACTAAGATGTGTAGGCTTGCCCCTTATCACGTTGGATTTTAATGTGATCGGGGATATGAGACATGCGGAATATTTACTATAATGGCGATAGTTAACGTATCATCTTTAAATACCAGAGGGAGACTTTGTAAAAAAGTCGATTGCTTGGGTACCTCTATCGCATTCGTGTTTCTACCATGAAGCAGTTGTGTTTTCATGGCTGTATTTCGGTTTAAAGGATGGGATATAGCGTGTATTTACAGGGTACAGAGGAATAACACCTGAGTCCTCAGGAATGGCAACGCATGGGCGAAACAGTACACTCTGTTATGTCCATGGTACTGCTCATGTCTATAGGCGACGGTTACCACTTTCCATCAGATGGGCCGTCAGCTTGTTTGCCATTCTAAGTTGTATAAAAAAAAACCTTTTTAGGAATTAAAATAATAACTCTATTTATTTGCTCACCGTTAGTTTATGCCGGGCTCAAATGGGTCGTCAGATAAAATCCTCCTTGTTAACGGAATTATTCTGGAACTACTTCTATTTTTACTGTTGATTTTCTTTACGAAGATATATATATGGCTGACTGAATCTCTAACGATGAAGAGCATTGATAACAGACCAAATTAATCTGAGAGTGGCTGTATTCTGGAATTCTTTTTATTTTACCGTCGATTGACTATTATAGGAATAGTAATTAATACTGATTTTGTACGCGTAGTAATTCCATGTCAAGAATAAATATTGTTAGACTATATTTTGATGTTTTTATTCATTCTTTTCAATCCCATGTTGATTTCGTATTAATTTTATATACCCTGATCATTTGTTTACATTCTTTAAAATTACAGATTGCCCCTAATTATATAGTTTAGCAATAACACTTAAATGAATATCTGCTAAAATTTATACAATGAAATAAAATACGGTTATCTTTTCATAGATAGTTTTTAATTCCGAAATACAAAATAATCCCGGGCGCGGTCATTCCATAATACAACTCCAGGCAGGGACCGACTGCGGACAATCTCTATTGTTGTTTTGATTAAATTTCGACAGGGCGATGCAGATTGTTCTTTTATGCATCACAGGGAAATATTGTCTAGATGGAAAATATTTTCTATGGACAATCTGGTGGTGTGTCAAAATGAATATGCCATTCGCAAATGGACACAATGTGCTTTTGGTCGTTTGAATTTCAACTGTATTTGGTATTGTTTTAAGATATATTATCTACTAGCATTTACTCGAGACTTCGTCCTCGTGATCGGGATAAAATGTAGCCTATGTTCTCTTCTGTTCCAAATAACACTTGTATATAAATTTTATAGATATTATAAATAAACCATTATTTATTTATTCATTAGTATATATATATATATATATATATGTGTACATGGCGGACTTAATGCTAAAAGCATTCTCTCCTAGTCAACCATAGGGAAATGTCAGTATACTTGAATGCGGTATTAATAATTGTTGATATAGATACATACTAAAATTAAGGGATAATAAACATATAAAAAATTAACTTAATTATATTTTAATGTATCTAGTACTCGTAATACCCTTTTACCTTACAACACGTAAGATTGGATCGAAAATGCTCGACTGAATGCTTTACGAATATGTGTTATAAATAAGATATTAGTAAGGATTAGAATCCACTGAACAGATACCCAGTTTTTATATGGGCTACAATAATGTGAACGTATGATGATGAATAATAAAGCATGAGGGATTACCATGGATTTTCTATGACTATACGAGTATATTGTATCCTGTAACCTCAATTCAGTTGTTTATATCTATAGCTGACAATTAGCACTTTGCACTAAGTTAACTATCAGTTTGTATTGTATATTTGTATTTTTTATTTGTAATTATATGTAATAATATTTAAGAAATCATAATTTATAAATTTTAATTATTTATTGCATTACAAAATAATTAAAATGGCTTGAATATCCATGATATTAACATATAAACATTTTAGCTTTATATCAGAAGGGTTTTATATTACTGACATATAATTCTTAATTGTATAAATTATATAATTTTTACGTTAATATGTGTACAGTTAACTGCTGATATGACGATGTTACATACGATGCAGCATGTGGCGCCAGAATTTATTCCCAAACAAACAGGTCACGAATGAGACTTAAAAACACTGCCCACTACCACAAGAAAATATGTAATTAGACAGATGAATTTATTCCATTTTGTCACAGAATAATACACGAAATATACTAATTAAAATAACAATATTGTTGTCATAACAAAAGCTGGTGCATTTCACTGCAAACCGACCGTCCAGTACAATTGCAACGGTAACGCTTCAACGGACGGCAACACCACGAACTTGTCCTTGAACGCTTGCGCATGCGCGGGCGCATTGCGGAACACTTTCTAGAGACAACTATAAATACAAGATAGTGCAACATCTGATCACAATCGGAAATATGAGGTTGGTGATAGCATTTGCTCTAACATGCCTCGTGGTAGCATGGGCGAGGGAGTTAGGGGAAGAAGAGAAGGACCTGGTGGCAGCTGCCAGCGGGAAGAGTCATCACCACGAAGAAGGTGGCGGTCACGAGCATCATGCGCATCACCACCATGAGCACGGGGAGAAGGGCCATAAAGGACATAAAGGGCATCATCATCACCACAAAGGTGAACATGGACACCATGGGAAACACCACCATGAAGGACACCATCACGAGCACGGTGGAGGCCACAAAAAACACCACGATGAACACGATCATCACGGTCATCACCACGAGCATGGACATCATCACAAAGGTGGCAAGCATGGGCATCATAAACACCACGATAAGGGAGAGAAGACAGATGGCTACCACAAGAAGTATCATAAGGACCACTATCATAAGGATCACCACTTCTACGATGATCATCATCACGAAGGCAAGCATCACAAACACGGGCATCATGAGGGACACCATGATAAGAAAGGAGGCCATCATAAGAAGGGCGGTCACCACGAGCACGGCCATCATGAGCATCATCATGGCAAACATGGTCATCATGACAAGCATCATTACGATGAGGATCATAAAGGTCACAAGGGTCATCACGGTCATGAGGAGCATCATCATCACCATCATGACCATGGCAAGAAGGGCGGTCATCACGACCATAAAGAATGGGGTTTCCATCATGGGAAACACTGATCTCCATCCAAAGTACAGCTGTGATATATTACTTGTTACGGGTTTTTATTAGTTTTTTATGTAAGTATAAAAATAATAGTTGTTACTGAAAAATTAAAATAAATTATTTTTATTTTATTGAACTTCTTTAGCTGTCATGCATCTATATTTTTCCCCTTTTAAGCATTCTAAGTAGGAAAATATATAAAATAATATATAACAAATGATATTCTTAAATCAATTTTTCCCATAAAAAGAACCTTAATCAAACCTTAATTAAGACGGTTCTTTATAAAAACCTGATTTCAATTGTGGCATACTCTGTTGTTGTGATTTGAAAACTAAACTACTAAAACAGTTTTGATAAAATTCCGAAGACATCAATCTGTAAGTATATCCTAAAAAGATATATTCTTATATTTTTTCTATCTGAAAGCTAAAAAAAGTGACATAGTTATGAGGTAACAAATATAAAAAAATACGACTAAAAATACATCACTTAATATTTATTAATATAGATGTCACTACTGGAAATTTAGAATTTAAACGTCTAAACAGATTTGAATACAATTTGCTAAAGATGTTATTCTGTATATTAGAACAGCTCGATAAGAGAACACTTGACTGTGGTCTGGGAAACAAGTTATTACATACTTCCTATATCGAAGAGCAGTCAAAGTCGCAGTCTAGCAAATCAAGTCAAAGGTCTTCATGTATACAATAAAGTCTTTTCTATTCTGTAATACAAATTTAAAATTATGCAGGTAATGCCGCAGGTTATGGCTAGTATGAAAAAAGAGATTATACAAGAGCGAGATAGGCCAAAAAGCGAACCGCAAACAATTATCGTCCCGGAATTAGACGTCCCCCGGGCGATTTCTGCACAATTACATTTATTTGGCTGAGTGTACAACCGTTGGACTGGTACTACATCACCTAAGGTACAGTTGGGTCAAACATTAGCAGTTAGACACAGCAAATGGTCGAACTTCCGAAGTAACTTTAGGGTATTACGATGAGACCGCGGTCACGTTGGCTGAGAAAGCGTCTTGGTAATGTATAAACGCTGACTACAGATGTATATCGGATGAACATTCAATTTAAATACTAGCTGTATTCCATGGCTCTACCTATGTAAATCAATACTTACAATATCTTATATGCTACTTTACGATATGACATACCTGTGTATTAAATTTCGATCAAATCTGTTCAATATTTTTTTGCGTGAAAGAGTTCATTCATTAATCCATCCATCGTAACAAACTTTCGATTTATTATATTAATAGGACCTATAGTAGATATTACAATAGGTATTAGAAACAGTATAAAATTTACTAAATTCCTAATACTTTTAATGATAATATTTTAAATAAATTACTTGTAGAATAAGCTACCTTTTGCAATTTTTTCATTACTCTATAACATTAGGTTTAAAGAAAAAACGTGCTTAGAAATATTTGAATGGTCGAAAACATACTGACCACTCACATTGAAAGAGTTCGTGGGCGACGATAGCTACTTCTCATCAGGTAGACAGTTAGCTCGTTTATCATAAAAATATCATACCTATATCATTTTATTTTCTTTTTCCAAAGGTTATCTGAAATAGATTGCTTGGCGATAAGACCGACTTTGGTATCACTTCATATTAATCATTTATTGTACTTATTATTCTCGTAATTGGTGCAATAAAGTGCTCAGGAACATCTCTTGTTTCCAAATTATACTACTATAGACACAAAATAAAAACAATCGAAGGGATATTATTGTGTGAATGAAACATCTCGATGTGGAGAATATTTGAACTAGACGACTAGATTCTTACGAAGAATATAAATGTGAAAGTGATTTTGATTGTTTGTTACTGCAAAGCTCCTTAACGATTTAACTACTCTTATGAAATTCGGCATAGAATGGGCTACTCCTTCTTTTCCTGTGGGTGTCATAAGAGGCGACTAAGGGAACTAAATAACAGAGGGCAGCAGCGTCCTTCTTAAAACAATACCAAAGCCTAACTTCAGTAGCTAACCCATCTGCTAAGCGGCTTATATTCAGCAGTGGACACTTAATGGCTCATATGATGCCAGATCTCAGATGATGATGATGATGCAATTCAATATACAGGTACTATATAAAAATGAAGAAGGGCATAGGCTACTTTTTAACTTAGTCTGTGAAAATGCCCTGCCCATGCGGACAATGTCGCGGGTAAAAGGTAGTTTGAAACAAAAGTTTTAAAAAATGGCCTATTTGAAGTCGTCTAAATAAAAAAATCAATATCAGACAAATCCTCGCTTATTCCTTTGTTGGGGCTACGACCTAAATACCCTTGAGAACTAGATAATGTAATATAAGCGTAAGGGTACTGTATTGTTGTCTGTCTATTGTTACAATTTATCTCGAATCTTCTAACTCGACGATAAAATTTAACTTATATTTTGTATATTACCTTACGCATCGCTTCACTTTATTACTACCACTACATTCTATCTACCAACTTTAATAATGGCTTTGACTTGTTTATTTTTTAATAATAATAACGAAAACTTTCAAGTCTTTCAAAGTGCTCCACCATGCATTATTTAAGGCACTTTCTTCCACGCATTCACACACATTCACACACTCTTTGGAATCAACTTCCAGCAGCAGTATTTCCGAATCCGATATGACGTATCGTAACCATCAAGAAAAGTGGTTCAGTGGTTATATTTTCCATTAGGTGCGCTGTCTATATGTTTGCATTTCTATATTGAATAAACCGTTACAATTTAAAATTGTTTCCCAAATTGGTCCTATGGAAAATTTTAGCTGTCGCCCTGATTTACGCAAAACAACGTGCCTACCGTTGTACCACGAAGGACGGCAATGAAAGTGTTGAATGCATAGTGTTACATAAAAATCTATATCACAATTGTCTATAACTGTCGAAATGTTGAAGGGCTTAATCATTTACGCTAAATTGTGATATTTTGTTGACAACTGCGGTTTCTTACCGGCAACCGCAGGCAACCTTTAAACAAGACTCGATTGTTGTAACCGCGAAATATTGCATAGCTGCTTACTATCAATTTTAATTCGACTGTTTTTTTTATGAGATTTCTAAAAGGTTATCAATTGGCATCTATGGTTTTCTTTGTGTGTATAGTTTTGCATTCAATAGAATTTACTCATCTGGTTCTTTCAATTAGGGATGGGTAATATAGATACCGATCCGATATATAGATACCGATCCGATATATAGATATCAGATATACGTATATATAGATATTGGGTCCCTTTAGATATTGATGACGGAAAAAAGGTCATCACCCATTTCGATATCGCCCATATAGGTCGGATATATGTTTTTAAATATGTTAAAAGCCGGTAATTAAAAAAATAATATAGGACTTTTAGCATATTCGTTATAGCATTAATTATTTCCTTATTACTCAATAACTCAATACCACCAGAGGGAGACTTCGTACAAAAGTCGATTGCTTGGGTACCTCTGTTCCATTCGTGTTTCAACCGTGAAGCAGTTGTGTTTGCATGGTTGTGTTTCAGTTTGAAGGGTGGGATATGGCGTGAATTTAGTGGGTACAGAGGAATAACACCTGAATCCTCAGGAATAGCAACGCATGGGGGGGTATTATGGGCGAAACAGTATACTCTGTTATGTCCATGGTACTCCTCATGTCTATAGGCGACGCTTACCACTTTCCATCAGCTTGTTTGCCATTCTAAGTTGTATAAAAAAAAACTTACAGTTTATATCCTCGTCAATTCCGAACCGATTTGAAAAGTTATTTTTGATAACATTTATTTCCTTGTACAATTTTTAAATAATAACACTGACAACTAATTATAAGTAGTTTCCCAACGCATCACATCGAGACAGTGTACCCAAGATATACCAATATATAGATATTGTAACTAAAATTTATAGATATTGCTATATATTACCCATGTCTAGTTGCAATATTATTTTTTTATGATTACAATCGGTGTTTTTTTAGTGCAAAGTACGTATTTTTTTGCTGAGCTAAATATATTTACACATTGATGGTATTTATTTTATAACTAGCTTTTAGCCGTGACTTCATCCGCATGACCAGGATATGTTTAGTGCCCGAGACAAAAAATAGCCTATATTCCTATCCATCCCATAGAGTATGTATACACCAAACATTAGTGTGTGGGGGGAAAGGGATTGTTAGTAATGGAGACTGAGAATCCCGTTGCTAGCAATATACCCAACCAGGTCGACCTCCTCGCGGTTCTCCCTGGTAATTATCATGTTTAATTCTTGATGAATTCATCATGATGGGCTAACTGGCCTGTTTTCACTCTCATCTATCACCCTTCACTGGTGCTTCGCCAGCGTATCCCGTTAGCGCAGGCGGAGTTATCTTACCATTTTCACCAATCAAAAAAACAAAATCAGTGTGTGGTTAAGGCATTAAGACGCTATAAGGTAATAAACAAACAAACTCACTTTCACATTTATAATGTTAAAAAATATTATATTATTTTAAGCCGTATGCTCTCTATTAGAGAGTACAAAATGCATACAGTAGTTTTATAACTAAACCAATTTGTATTCGAAATCCCTAGGCAACACGGCCGAGACCTGAACACTGTATATAACGGAGTTATCTTAAACGGTAAGCTGAATACTGTTACTGTCATCGAGTTAAACTCTATTTCGTTATTTTGTATTTTTTTTTTTTTATTTTCAGTTCATTATTATTTTTTCACTTGATAAATGTAAACTCACAAATCCTTTATAACTAAACTGAATTGTATTTTTTGTCTCTAACGTGGCTTACCGAATAAAAGCTAAACGTGCCTTTTGAGGCACAAGGCAAAGAACAATCATTTTTAATGATTTCAAACGGAATTAAAATAATAATCATTTGAGCTGTGATTTAATCTTGTGACCCAGTTTGTGGTCTTTCTGGAGACTGCGACCTATAGGGAACTTGGTTCTTAAATATTTTGTAGCCGGTATATTGGTATAACTGTTAGTAAAACCTTATGGTTGAACTTAGTAGTAACAGGGTACGCAGCAGTTGATAGTTAAAGGCTGATATGATGATGATGATGATGATGATATTGAGTGGGATATAGAAATCAAACAATTCTTGGCGGTAAATGGTGAAGGAAGACGAAGGACAACCATTTTATGTATTTTTTATAACACAGGGGGCAAACGAGCATGCGACTCACTTTATGGTAAGTGAACCCACAATATCATATATATTGCAGGTGTGCTGCCGCCTTTTCTTGAAGGTTATGATGTCGTATCAGTTACGAAGTACCGCTGCACCTCCATCCCCTATTATGGTGTCTGGGGATTTTTCACACATATATTAATTTTTTTTTAAATAAATACAGTTTTGTTAAAAATTGTTTTAAACATAAATCTCACGTATCATATAAAGGTTAGTTGACTAAGTGACATGCCATTATTCAACTGATACAACAAAGCAATTTCGATTTACTCGGAAAATTCGTAATATTCAAACAAAAGGACTTCTTTTTTATCAGCTATGTTATTGTTAAACAAACTTTGTTTAGACAAATATAAATATTCCTTTACGTCTCTCAATAATAAAATATTTTATGTAAATATTATCGCATACTCTTTTCATCAGTTTGTATTTACATTCGTGTTCATTCGAAATTTATATATTTGTTCGAAATTTATTATATAATACAATATATAATGCTTATTAATATTATAAATGTTAATGTGAGTCTGTTTGTTTGTTACCATACACAAGTAGCGCCTTAAGGGCTTAACCAATCACTATGGAATTTAGTATACATGTACTATCTGGGAATAGAGAAGGATATAGCCTACTTTTATCTCTGTCAGTAAACATTCGATTACACAGACGAAATTGCGGGCAAAAGAGTCTTCGATAATTTTTAAATGATTAAACGAAGTTCCAAATTCATTTACTGCCAGCAGCAGTATTTCTGAACCGATATGATATATGTAACCTTCAAGAAAAAAGTATGTTCCTTCTTAAAAAGCCAGCAGCGCACTTGCAATGCCGTTGGTGTTGTGGGTGATCATTGTCGGCGGTAGTCACTTACCATCAGGTAAGCTGCATGCTCGTTTGCTGTACTATTGCCCTGTGTTGTAAAAAAAATATGGGAATAACTTTTCAGAAACAAAAAATTATGCAAATTATTTTATACACGTTATTAATATTATTACAATATGCAGAAATGTAATAATTTTGTCACGTCAAACTCATCTTCGTCAGAGTCAGAGTGTGTACAAAAGTTGTTTGATGTGGTACCTCAGTCTTATATGTGTTTCTGCCGTAAAGTAGTTATTTGCATAGCTGTGAGAGGTGGGATATGATCATGAAATTATACTTAGACCAGAGGGAGACTTTGTACAAAAGTCGATTGTTTGGGTGCCTCTGTCCCATTCGCGTTTCAACCGTGAAGCAGTTGTGTTTGCATGGCTGTGTTTCGGTTTGAAGGGTGGGATATGGCGTGAACTTACTGGGTACAGAGAATAACACCTGAGTCCTCAGGAATGGCAACGCATGGGCGTATAGGTATCATGGGCGAAACAGTATAGTCTGTTATGTCCATGGTACTGCTTATGTCTATAGGCAACGGTTAACACTTTCCATCAGGTGGGCCGTCAGCTTGTTTGCCATTCTAACTTGTATAAAAAAAAAGACTACAGAATGGCAACGCATGAAAGATATCATGGACGATACAGTATACTGTATTATGTTCATGGCACTGTTCATTCCTGTAGGCAACGGTTCTCACTTTCCATCAGGTGGACCGTCAGGTTGTTTGCAATTTTTTTTTATGCAACTTAAGATAAGTTGCATAAAAAAAAGTTTTTAATAGCGCAAAATATTAAATTAAAACCATATGCCTGTTGTAATACTAGTGATAATAGATTGACTATTAAACCGATCGTCACAAAAGAGATGTTTTTATTGTAATGTACAGAAATCCTATAACTACCTAATTCAAAATTTCTTAACAAAATTTGTTTACATAAGTAGGTTTGCTAGAAGAAACCTCTTATTAAAGATAAGCCTTTTCTATACTAGTAAGGTGGAAAACAAGCATACGGCCCATCTAATGGTAAACACGATTACCGTTGCCTATGGACGCCTCTAACACCAGGAATGTCACGCGCGCATTGTCGACCCAATAAGAAATCTTTTTGAAGAACCCCATGCTGTAGTCTCTAGGGAAATCCACGGTAGAAAGATAATTCCACAACCTGAGTGTATTTATGTGTGTTTTTGTACGATGCTTTTAAAATTAAATGTTTTGTCACTGTGTTTGTGTACAATTTTTTTTTATACAACTTAGAATGGCAAACAAGCTGATGGTCCACTTGATGGAAAGTGGTAACCGTCGCCTATAGACATGAGCAGTACCATGGACATAACAGAGTATACTGTTTCGCCCATGATACCCCCCATGCGTTGCCATTCCTGAGGACTCAGGTGTTATTCTTCTGTACCAAGTATATTATTTATCTTAAAATACTCAGAAAATGAAACTGATTTTTCGACTTCAGTATCTAATCACACATACATATCCGAAATATCAAACTATTTAGTAAATAATTAGCTCGTTCGCCCAAGTATCGAACGTGGTAACATTAACGTAACAGCGCCGAAGTCGTTTCAGCTAATACCGCCGATATAGAACACCAATACGAACAAATATCTAGAAAGTAGTTAACGGTAATGCAGTTCAGGCCACTTACCTTTATTGCTATTGAGGAGTTTGTTACACCCTTCTAATGCTTGTTTATGGTAACAATGAACTTATACACATACATTTATAAATTTATATAATTTATATAAATAATGCCGTGTGGTCCCGACAGAATAAGCCATCCCTTGCTTTCCCATGAGTGTCTTTTTAAAATGGATAGTAATAGAATAGTAATCCCGCCTGCTCTAACAGTATACGGTGGCGTTACAATAATAAGGCAAGATAAATAAGAATGTGAGTTCCAAGTGATGAATACACTTGGAATTCAGCACGATGGTTTCCAGAGAGACCACGTGGAGGTCGATCTGAAAGGATATATTGTTAGCAATGGGATTGGTAGTCCGCATTACTAACAATTCCTTCATGCCTCCCCTTAGGTGTCGCAAAAGGCGACTAAGAAATTTATTGATCGAGGGATGGGCAGTAACGTCCCTCTTAAACATCGCCAAAAGCCTAACTGCTTTTGTCGACCCGCCTGTCAAACGTGGCAACTACTGGTAAAACCTCCTTATGGGGAAGGCTTATGTTCAGCAGTGGACAGCTAACATTAATGGCAATATTGTGAAGAGAGATCAAATTAAGGACGTTCAAAGTCAAAATAAGTAAGCGACATTAGTGACGATTAGTTAGTTACCTTTTAAAAATTACGCCGACTGTTAATTATTAAATAAGAACCTAATTTCAGATTTTATTTTTTCTAATTTCATCTATTTTTATCTTGGTGGGGAACACTTTTTTTTTTATTTACACGAATTATTAAGTATACAAATAGTTATTTAAATAATACGGATCTTTCACCTCATGTTTCTTAAAAAAAAGATTAAAAGGATGTTATTTACATATATATAAATTTATTATAGTATTTTATTTATTGTAACTATATATTATGGTAATTTATTACGAAAGCCTAATTGTAAAATACTGATCTCAGATATGTAATCCAAACGGAATAGCGGACATGAAATCGAACAGCGATGTAACAGTTCAGAAATAGTACCACGGGGTAGTCTAAAAACTACGCTTCGGGCCCATAAATCTTAGTGGTTGCCAAGTGTTATCCAAGTTTGTTGCTAAACTAAAAACAGAGAGAAGGATGTAGCTGTATATACATAGCTACATATTAGATTGTAGAGATAGAGCATAGTGTAAGAAACGGGGCAGCCAAACGTCAAACTAGCTCATTTTTAATTAAAACTCTTTTTTTTAGTGACACAAATAATTAGATTAAAAATTCCCCAGATTTTTAAATTAAAATTGAGTACTACTAAACACAGAGAGAAGGATGTAGCTGTATACCTACATAGCTACATATTAGATTGTAGAGATAGAGCATAGTGTAAGAAACGGGGCAGCCAAACGTCAAACTAGCTCATTTTTAATTAAAACTCTTTTTTTTAGTGACACAAATAATTAGATTAAAAATTCCCCAGATTTTTAAATTAGAATTGAGAACTGTTTTTCTGATACAATATAAATGAACATAATTATAACAAATTAATAAACATGTATTAATTAAAATGTAGGCATTTTTAATGATTTAAAAATGGGAACATATTTTATGTCTCTACTCATAGATATATAAATCAAAGTATTTAGTAAAGATCAGCATCTATTTATTTGGGTTTTTCAAATATATTATAAGAATTTAATATATTTTTTTATTAAATTTTACAAAATGCTTTTTTTCTATATACTTAGTAACAAAGATATATTATACAGGGTTATAATAATTCTATTCAAACAGCATGTATTAAAAAGTTAATTTGTTTTTAGCGAAGCATTTGTATAGAGTATAGTATTTGTATACACTGTGTCTATATAATCTAAGGCTATATCTTTCACTGCGTTTTGTTCATGTATATTAATGAATCTAAGTTAATTTTAATCGTGTTCCAATAGCTCACATAGGAAATAACTATTACATGTTTATTCTTACCAATATTTTTAATTTTTAAATATTTTTTTTTAATATTATTTTAAGGGCTTTTACTTCTTGTTTTTTTTTATTATTTTCAACCAACTTCAAAAAGGAGGTTCTCAATTCGGTTGTATTTTTTTAAGTTTATTACCTCATAATTCCGTCAGTTACAAAACGAGTTAAAAAAATATTTTTTTATCTGAAAGAATGTTTTAGAAATTTTCAAATAATGATCGGTTCAATGGTTTACTTTTTAATTCACATCCACTTGTCTTGCCACAATTGAAGTCTGAACACAATTTGAAATTATATAATAGTTCTCAGGAATGGCGACGTATGAAGGGTATAATGAGCGACACAGTATATTCTTTATTATTGGTCTGTTATGAGCATGGTACTGTTCATGACTTTAAGCGATGGTGACATCTTCCACCACATGCGCCGTCTACTTGTTTGCCATTCTTACTTGCATAAAATAAATAAAGAGAAAGAAAATCAAGCTCATAAAAGAATGCTCATTTATTCATAAGCATTCACTACCGGTAAATGCATTCGGAAGTAAAATTCAGTACCTCCAATCTTGCAACTACTTACATATTTAAAGGTCACTGACCTGCATCATCTGTGCAATGGCGTACAATTCACTGTTACGATATACCGTCTCGAATATCGCAGTGAGCGGAAAAGATGACAAAGTATTTGAATGTCTTACAATATTTTCTAATTGTGCTTACGTTAAAAGTGTTTTTCAACTAACTTAAAAAAGTAGGTTCCCAATTTCGATGGTGTTTTTTTATGTTTGTTACCTCATAAGCGTGGCAACAACTGACAAAACCTCCCCAATAGATGTAGGTGTATGTTCAGAAGTGAACAAGTAACGGCTGATATGGTATGGTATACCAAACTCAGACAGCGTCTGCATTATCTACCACAGTGATTCTCAACCACTGTGCCGCGGCACTTTTGTGTGCCGCCAAATTTTAAAAGTGTGCCGCCAAATTTTGCAAATATTTAAAATTTTTGTCATAAACTATTTATGCAGTGTGTTGTAGTAAGTAAATAATTTTTATCTTTTCCTTTGTGTGCCGCCAAATTTTGAAATCGTTAAATATGTGCCGCAACAAAAAAAAAGGTTGAGAATCACTGACTACCATTATGTTGTACAACATTGATAATAAGGGAGGGAAAGGGATTGTTAGTAATGGAGACTAAGAATCCCATTGCTAGCAATATACCCAACCAGGTCGATCTCCTCGCGGTTCCCCCTGGAAACTATCACAGTTAATTCCTGATGAATTCATAATGATGGGCTAACTGGCCTGTTTTCATTCTCATCAATCACCCTTCACTGGTGCTCCGCCAGCGTATCCCGTTAGCGCAGGCGGGGTTACCATTCCATTTTCATCCATAAAAAAAAAACTAAAAAATAATACGTCCGTTTATAGTTGCTCGAGAAAGGATCCTCCAGCAACTTGGTTACTGGTACCTCCCTGGGGTATTTTTTTTGTCAAATTCCATCGCAATTGTCATATTAATGGGATGGGATGGATGGGATGGGATGGGATGGGAGGGGATGGGAAGGGGATTGGGGGTAAGATATTAGGATTAGGAAGGGGATGGGTATAGGATGGGCATCTGAATGTCATCACTGACCGAAACTTGGAAGCATTAAAAGTGCGGCCACTTAGTGTCGATATTCTCTTCCTCGATCGAGCCGACCCATTTATGAAGCAATACCATATAGGATTACAGTGTAACTCTACCACGGTAAAACTTTAGGAATTATTTTCAAAACGGTCCATGTCTGTAGTAAATATCTGCCCAATTTTCTTAAAACAAAATCACCGGTAACACCTGAATATACTTACCTATATAAGATTTGGATAGTGTAACACTATAACAAGCTTCACGAAGTGTTGATACCGAGCACGCAATGAAACAGAGTGCACTTTTCGCGGTACGTGATACCTGCCTTCGTCGAAGGATATAGTGCGGCTTAGGTACATAATACGCTCTTTATCCGTTATACTCTGATGTGTATAATAGGGTTGCCAACTTTACATTATAAAATAAAATTAGCTAATTTTTAATAATAAATAATGGTTTCGAAATATTTTGAAATAACAGTAATATTTGATAATAAAATAATTATTGTACGCATACTGCCCGCTAATAATTAATGCTCCTTTCCACTCAGGGTTTCTGGAAGAGAATACAGATTTTGTACATCTTTATTTTATATATATATTATATATTTTTTCTGTGTACAATAAAGAATAAATAAATAAATAAATAAATAAATAAATAAATAAATAAAACATATTTAACATTAAACATATATAAACGTAATTATACAAATAGACTGTGGCAGTCACAGTATCCTGCATATTTTTATATATATATTTTTTTTAAAGTCTCAATCATTATCTTTTTGCTGTTACTCCCGTTACTTGTTTAGGTCGGCATAATATATATACATATATAAGAAATAATTCTGAAAATAAAACTGTGATGATAATATGAAGAAAAAAGTATAAAAATATATTAAAGAAAATGTTACGCTAGACAGTACGAGAATAATATTTTATAAATATACAATAAATAAATATAGTACAAACTGTAAATTTTTATCATGTTGCGCTCACGTATACCTGTAACAGCGAAAACAAATAACAAATCGACGGCTCTAACAAAGACAAATAAAATAAATCATCCGTTGTAAAATATATTTTTGTGAAAAAAAAAATGCAATAAATATTTTTAGGAATAAAATGTTATTGTACTCGTACCGTTGTGTTGCTCTCTGGAATTTCGATGGGTGTCCAAAAACAATGGGCACGATGATATATTGTGGCAACCCTTATATTTGCAGTGTACATTTTATCTGTCCGTGCGTATGCTCTCACCTTTTGTTTTCACTCACATTGTGTACAAAGAGCCATGATAAACAAGCTTATCGGATTTGCCGAAATCGTTTCGGTAACATTCCTGATGTGTTCCTTATAATGCTTTATTTATATAGGTTTCTTGGTTGAAAACTGTTAAATAACAATTAAATGTATCAATATATCAAATTGCACATAGATGGCGTCTCTATATCATCATCATCATTTAATTGTTCACTGCTGAACATAAGGCTTCCCCTTGGAAGAGTTTTGCCTGTAGTTGCTACTCTCGGCAGGCGGGTTGGCAACCGCAGTTAGGTTTTAGAGATGTTTTAAGAGGGACGCTGCTGCACATCTCTCGCTCTCCCTTAGTCGATTCTTACGACACCCACGGGAAAGAAAGAGGTGGCCTATTCTATGCTGGGATCACACGGCCAAAATAAGAGGATTTAAGAAAACATATTATAAAGGATCTAAAGAAGATCAATAGAAGACAAAATAATATTTTTTAGAAAATAATTTGTCTGTATGTTTGTCACAGTACCATGTAGAAACTAATGCAATAATATAGATAAGGTTAGACACTTATATTACTAATACGTATGGTTTGGGAGGGAAAGGGATTGTTAGTAATGGAAACCAAGAATCCCATTGCTAGCAATACACTCACAAGGTCGACCTACACGCGGTCCCTTCTGGATGCTATCATGGTTAATTTCTGATGAATTCATCACGATGGGCTAACTAGCGTGTTTTCATTCTCATCTGTCACTCTTCACTGGTGCCCCGTCAACGTATACCGTTAGCACAGGTGGAATTACCATTCTATTTTCACCATAAAACGTGAAAAATAAAAAAAAAACGTATGTTTTATATTGATATGCCACCAGATAGTGATTCTTTTCATTAATTTTCCTATTTCTAAAATCTATTCGAACAAAGTTACGGACAAAAGTAGTTAATTATAATATTAATACTGGTTATAAAAAATTAAAACTTTATGTTTACTTATTTTTAATCGTTTATTTTTTTCGAAGAGTTAAATATTACCGAGTATTTTTTTGGGTATATATTACATAATACTACTATTAATAATTTATTACTTATCGTTTTATTTTTGCACCAGATATGTTATGGTTTATGGTATATAGCTTATAGATACTTTCTCCTTTCGGGTTCCCAAGGTTGACTGGAAGAAATCCCTCTAAGGAATAAATCCACCTGTATACATTTTTGTTATAACCTAATATCTATACTATAAGTGAATGTATGAAAGTATGTAAGAATGTATGAAAAAATAAAAAAAATATATTATTATTATTATTATGTAAGAAGATGTATTAATAAATAAATTAGTATATACAATGAAATCAAACGTGATTTATCAGGGAACAGTTTTACGTACCCAAAGTTACAAAACATGAAGTAAGTGATAATAATTTTTAACTGATTCAAACAGGAACCCAATAATAAAAAAAAACATTACCTCGCTGTAATGCGCAGTCGGTAAATGCATCGAATAAAGACACAGTGTTATGTGCAGAAACCCTTAGTATAATCACATAATTTGTGTAATATGACATATGTAATGTGTGGGTAGAATAAAAAATACTTTAGCCTAATATGACAGTGTTACATCAGTCTGCTTGTAACCACGGCCGATGTAACCCGTTCACTTAAGTTATCACGTTAACTCCCGTTTTTTATAAACCATGAATTTATGAAATTCAGAGGCTTATATTGGTTTTGATTTTGGAATCTCTGAACCGCAGTCATGTACATATCCGGCCATGCTCTCGTCGGGTTAAAGACCCCATATGAAGATAACTATATGGTTATAATGATAAAAGCAACAAACCTCATGAATGTTTATTTTCCATTTAGCTACAGGTTTTATTCGTACACCTAAAACTTTCACAAACATTTACTTTTCATCCAAGTTGATGTTTTTGGGTTAGCCCCCTATTATAAATAAAACAGTAACCAACTGCGACAGCCCATAAATCCTTATTACAATGATAATAAAATTCAAATTTAAACAAACAGGTAACAAAAATTACATCAGTATGCGCAATTCCTCTGGAATACCAGATTTTACTGCTGTAAAAGTTTTATGAATTTAGGGACCCTGCACTTAATTAATTGAACTTGATAGCCCATAAAATATATTAAAATATTTCCACTGTAAAATATTAAAAAACGTAAAGATAATGTTCCGGCAAGTATATACTTTGTAAGGGTCTTACAGTGAGATAAGATAGTTAAATAAATTTAAATCGCTCTAAAGATGTTCAGACAATCGTTACTCATTCACGCCTAAACAGCTGAATAGATTTAAATAAAATTTAGTACTCAGATGACCGTTGCAGTGACCTCAAAGATTTTTTTTATCTTTAAGTAATATTTAAGGTCTTGTTATCAACATTTATAAGTACTTAGATTTTAAAAATAATTTTATAATATAAATATGTTATTTATAAACATATTATTTCCTGTTATTATTTCCTATTTATTACATTATTATAGTTATTACATCTTATTATTTCCTACCATTTACTGTAGAGACCATGGGCCCCTAGATCCTAGATACAAAGCTTTTTTATCAGACGATCGTAACGCGCCTTATAGAGATTACTGGTGACCCAAGAGCTGGTAGTTACTTTGCACAAAAGATAAGTTTAGCAATCCAAAGAGGTAATACTGCCAGTATCTTGGATACGCTACCTCGTTGCTGTGTATTGGGAGACTATTTACAATTCGTTATTAGTAATGAATTTAAATTATTGTATGATAAATTTATATGATTAAAATACTTCATAATTTATTATACTAAAAAGCGATATCTTCCTATAATTAACTTATATATTTACACATGTTATTTTCTCCTTCTTATGTATGCAATTGTGAGTTTTAATGTTTTGCTTGTTAGTGGATTAATAAATATGTCATTGAAATTAAAAATGTTTACCGATCTATTTTATGGACGACATTCTATTTAAAAGAAATGTTTTAATTTAAAACTGATTATTTGTGTAGTGAATTTATCTGTTTACACACAATGACAGCCTTCTACTACTCTCTCTCTCTCTCTCTCTCTTCGTCCATTTCATTACCGAAAGATGTGTTCTTGAAAGATGTCTGTTGCCTCTCTTATATTTCTCCATTTCGCACGATCTTTAGCTTCTCGCAGGGCAGCTGCAATTGTTAGTCCCGTAACGGCGGTTACTATCCGTCCGACCATCGACTAGGTGATCGTCTGTCTGTTATTTTCCCCTCTATCTTATCTACAACCATTGGCTTCTCCAGATTGTCGGACTGTCGGCGAGCAATATGACTGAAATATCCGAGAATCCTCCGATAACAGACTGTCGAGAGCCTTGTACACTGATCGACCATGTCCTGGATAAAAAAAATATTTTACTAATTATTTTAATTTACACGATCATGACTATCAGAGGTAAAACTAATTATTTGAGGGAAAGGGGAGGGGAGGAGAAGGGATTGCTAGTAATGCAGATTACCAGTCCCATTGCTAGCAATATCCCTGTCAGGTCGACGACCTGGAAACCATCGTACTGAATTCCATATGTATTCATCACAATAGGCTAACTAACCTGCCTTTTCATTCTCAACTATCATCCCTCACTGTAAATGAATGTAATGAAGCCCCACCTGTGCTCACGGTGTACGCTGGTGGGGTTACTATTACATTATTATCCATTAAAAAAATATAAATTATCTAGTAACTGGATGCTTCAATATCCTATTTGAATATATTGGCAATTACTCGACCTACTTTTATATATACGATAATATTACATAGATTCTGTTTCCTCTTTCCAAATTATGTACACAAATGTATAACATCACAGCAAAAGGTTGTGTCTCAATTCATAAAAAATACCGTATGAATAACATAATAGTTTTCTTTTCAATGAATATATATCTGATATTTATGTGAGCTGAGTGTACATTTATGACAGCGATAGAAGGAAAAGCAACAGTTGTTATTAATATGAACAATTTGATTTATCCACGATCGGCTAATTTTAAGCCGAATATTTTAATATACAAAAGGAAAAATCGACTGATGAATGCACAGTAGAAATTTATTGGGTCCAAAATTATATAATTTTGTATAATGTTTTTTATACAGGAACAATTATAACAGGTAAAAAGGCCGAAACTCAACAACAACAACTCCTTGTGACCAGTTTTTCAGCTAAGTTTCGACTTTATATAACCACTTATGAAACTGAATAACTAGCCACAAGAAGCACAGTCGAACTATTGTAATTTGTAAGTAAAATTAAAAAAAAAATTATTTTAACTATGTATTGTGAAAACTGTTTAGTTAAAATTGCAATCACCGGGTTTCTGTATGGATT
The DNA here is from genome assembly GCF_026898425.1 of Galleria mellonella. Classification (NCBI taxonomy): domain Eukaryota; kingdom Metazoa; phylum Arthropoda; class Insecta; order Lepidoptera; family Pyralidae; genus Galleria; species Galleria mellonella. The sequence continues at coordinate 816,813 of NW_026442133.1, forward strand.
TTTTTTAATGTATGATAATGGAATGGTAACTCCGCCTGCCCTATCGGTATATGCTGGCGGAGCACCAGTGAGAGATGATAGGTGAAGATGCAGATCAGTTAGCCCATCGTGACGAATTCCACTAGAATTAACCACGATGGTTTCCAATGGAGGTTGACCTGATAGAGTGCATTGCTAGCAATGAGTTCATTAGACTTTATTTTTAACAATCCTGTAAGATAAAATAACAGGCATTATTGTGCAGACGAAACCGCAGGAAAGAGCTAGTCAATAATATGTATTTTAGCTAAGTTTTGTAACTTTAACTCAATACAATAAAAAGTTTCCTTTTACCATAATAGCATCTAATACTTACCTCAATGCATTTGACCTCTCAGAGACGTTCCCGCTAGAATCCTATTACACCGGCCACTTCCTAATTCACCTCTCTGCAAACAGGCCGCTCGTAAAAAGGCGTCGATCATAAAAATATTTGATTAGGCGCGTAGAGAGCGACGGTGCCAATTCGCCATCTTGAAACTTTTATTAGGTACACGCTACAGAATGAATTATTTAGTGTGACGTAAACGTAATTTCTGTCCTGTTGGAGGACTCGGTGTAGTCTACAACAGGACATGGCTGCATATTTAAAATGGTAAATGTTTAATCAACATAGAAATGAGACTTATTAATTTAGGACGTGATACCAATGGGAGCGAAGCTGTGACCCCTTGATGCAGGTTATATTAACTTATCTAAACGCCCAATTTGTTTTATTAAATCCTTATTATGGTGGAAGAAAGGTTTTTGAATAACGACTCTGTAAGGGTAAATGTAGTACAAGATGACTCCAATTGGATGGAATGATGAACTTTATTGCATTACAAGGAGTCAGTGGTTGCAGGTGACTCAGAACTGTTCCTTATGACAGTCTATAAGGGAGGCCTATGTTCAGCAGTAGACAGATAATAGCTGAGATGATGACGATGATGATGAAGACCTTATTTAATGAAATGAAATAAATTTGAAATGAAATGAATATGAAATGAAATGTTATTATATTTATACAACAACCTTTTTGCTATTATAGTATACTTTGTTATGGTGAGTATATTAGATTTTATTTTTATTTAATTATTTAAACAATTTTATAGATCCAATGAAAATATGCTCCAAAAGAAGAAGTTAATGCTAATAGAATTCTCTACCAATCAACTTTTGGAATAAACAATATATATTTTTTTATTTATATTTAAATTATGTATATAACCAAGGTATATTTCTAAAGTCCAGTCTAGAAGGCCAATTGTAAAACTCTTATTAGCTATTTAGGCCATATTATTTTTATGTTCTCCATCAGTACAGTTCTATTATTCATAAGCATACACATTCATTTACATTTTAATCCTTACCTTTCTAGAGAAGACTTTATACAAACGTTGTTTGCATAGTTACTACTCTCCCAGTAGTGTTTCAACAGCTTAGAAGTGATGACGTGTTTCGGATTTAATTGTCAGACAGCTTTTATCCGCCACTTCCTTTGCACTAATTTATTGTGTTGTAATCTCATAACGGCAGCTTATTACACGGAAAATTTTATTATTTTTTTCTACAAAAAAAAAGTAAGATAAAAAACAGATTTTCAAGCAACGATGAGTAATTTAGGGTTAAATATGTTTTTTAACTAAAAAGTGTCGTTTCACTTTACACATCAGTCATTAATTCAAAACATAGCGGCCGGTCCTGAGAAGTGGACCGTATACCGCTGAGGGCGCAATAAATCAACCCTTGTTTGCTTTCGAACCCCATAAATTATGGAATTAGTGGATGATCCGGATGAATTTTTTTCAACTGTTTCTTTTCGTTGTTGGATCAATTAAAATGAATTGTTATAATCAATAAGTATTAAGTAATTTATAACGAATCGAAGCATTTGGCGTTCCATTGTTTCTGCCTACCCTAATGGGAGACAGGCGTGACAGATATGTATGTATGTATGTATGTAATTTATAACCAAATAAATTTTGCTCTGCAGAAAAAAAAATATTTCAATCATAACACAAGACACTGATTAATGACAAGATGATTGGTAGACAGACACATTAGATTTATATTTAAATTTAAAGCGCAGAATCATGTATCTACAAGTTCATACTTCATATATAAATATGCGAACAATTTCACTGAATTTCTTGCCTTTTAATACGTCTAGCAATTGCAAAGCCATCCGATGATCAGATAATGTTTTTACGAATTAATTTTGAAATTAGTATCAAACAGAAAGATTAACCTTCCAAGAATTGAATTCAATAGGAATCGAGCCCACATCTCTCTGCTATTTTTTCAGTTATACTACAAGAGGAATATTATCAGTCTTGTTCAAATTTTCAACTTTTTTTTTTCAAAATAGTAAGACTCAAATGCTGTTCATATTTGAGTCTTACTATTGCGTTTATATCAGGGATACGTATTTAATCGACTTCAGAAAGAATCTCAATTAGGTTGTATTATTTTTTTACGTCTGTTACCTTATGATTTCGTTACTTGCAAACTAATATAGAATTTTTTTTGAGGCTTACAGATTATTTCCATATAAATTTTAACAAAATCTATTCTATAGTTTAGTTTTTGAATCAAAATAACTGGTTTTGCTACAATTTAATTTGGTTTTGTTTTAAATTTTATTTTAAATGTCATTATACCTTATAAAAACACAATAGTAAAACTCAAATGGCAAATTTTAATTAAATTTAAATTGCAAAAGATACTTTCTTAATCATACTGTACTATCATACCTACTTATACTACAATTAGTCCATTACCTTAAGGTTGTCTTGAAAAGATTGCTCTCAGCAATAATACCGCCTTACTGTACTTATACAATTGTATTGTTGTGTTTGTAAATTGTCTTGCTTACTTCCTATACTATATAATGCAAATAAAATATACTCATTCATTCATTCATTCAAATGGAAAAGATACATACATACATACATATCTGTCACGCCTGTCTCCCATTAAGGTAGGCAGAAATAATGAAACACCAAATGCTTCGATTCAAACAAACCTCTTTCGTTTCTTCCACATTCATCAATCTTTTCATAAACGCACGCGGTTACGGGTACTTTTAATTTGGCCCTTCTTCAGCACGTCGCCTATTTGGTCGACATACGTCCGTCTAGGGCGGCCCCTACCAACATCTCCATTCATTCTTGCTCGATAAATCTCTTTTGTAATTCTTCTTTCATCCATCCTCTCCAAATGACAAAACCAATGCAACATTCCTTTTTCGATTTTTGTCACTACATCGTCTTTCAGTCTTAAAGATATGAATACGTGGAAAAGATACGAATAGAAAATATTATCAAATATACACGTGAATGAAATCGTGAGCATAGCTAGTTAAAAATATGTTTCAGTCTGTCGAAGAATACATTCAGGTATGTGACCTGACTAATGTTCTGCTCGTTAAATATCGATTCGGGTTATGAACTGTCACGAACGACATACTGGTTTAGTTTGAATAAACCTTGGACTAATATTCAAAAGTTTGTATACATGTCAATAAAGAAATCTTAAGCGATGGACGCAGGTTGGAATCTAAATAATTAACACCATTTTTACTAGTAAAAATTATGTACAACCATTTTCAAAGAAAGGAGGTTCTAAATTCGGATATTTTTCCCTCCTTTTTTTTTTCAGTGTTTATTACCTCATATTCCTATCAGTTGTAAACCGATTTGAAAAATTCTTTTTTATCTGAAAGGATATACTTACAAGTTAGTCTTATAGAAATTTTATTAAAATCGGTTCAATTGTTTAATTTTTAGAACAAAATAACTTAGTTTCGTTACATATGAAGTCGGTTTTTTTGTGAAACACAATCTTTAATTATTTCTCTGAAGAAATATAGTTTAGAAAATGATAAAAAAAAATGTTGACCCTTCCATACTAACATGGTGTTGTGTCTCATATTTTCTTTCATTTAAATTTAAAACATCATCTGGAAGTTTATTTTAAAAACGTATACAACATATATATAAACCTTATTTCAATGATCTTAAAATTCTATTTTCAACGCGATCAAAATCTTTTCTCTTCGAGCCGGTCTGTGTGGACGGACACTAAAGATAACAATTGTCACCAACAGGTAGGTCGTCAGCCTTTAGTGTATGCACTGAGAAAGGTTTTTTCGAATTACCGTTAGCAGCGATTCCGTGCGGTTGTGCAGCTGAACTAAGTTAAGTAACTAATTAAAGTAAGTAAACTCCTTTTACTCGGTTTAATTAGATATTCTAACAACATAAGCTACTTAAATAAAATACATAGAATTAAGTAAAATGAAACAAGCTTAATAGAGCTTCTCCACCAATATCATACACTTGTCACATGGTTCGAAGAACTGACAAACTATGAGGAAGAAAGGTTCTTGAGTGGAGATCCCGTATAAGTAAACATAGTATAAGGCGAACCCCCAGGAAAGGGATTGTTAGTAATGGAGACTAAAAATCCCATTGCTAGCAATATACGTAACCAGGTCGACCTCCACGCGGTTCTCCCTGGAAACTATCATGATTAATTCTTCATGATGAATTCATCATGATAGGCTAACTCGCCTGTTTTCATTCTCATCTATCAGCCTTCACTGGTGCTCCGCCAGCGTATCCCGTTAGCGAAGGCGGGGTTACCAATCCATTTTCATCCAACAAAAAAAAAGGCAACCCCCCATTAAAAGGAGAGATGATCTCAAATTCGTTGCAGGGGTCAGTGGACGCAGGTAGTTCAGGACCGTTGCATATGGCAGTCTATGGAGAAGGCCTATGTTCACCAGTGGACTGGACTGGATGTAGGAACTGTTTTCCTGTAATCACGTCGATTTGAAATTCAAAATCTCGATTATGAATTCAAAATATGTGTAAACAACGCGAAAGTTTAAAATTAACTGAAACAAATTATGTCATAATATCCTGTATTAGACCATTATCATAGTGACCCTACAATGTATTGTTGGGTTCACGACACACTCCATTACCGAATATTCGGGCGGCTGTGAAAAATATTTCCTTTCCAACCCCTTCATCATGTTCATACGTTCACGTCTATTTCGAACCACCCTGTATCGTTATCGCGTATTGATTTTAAAGGTCGTCACTTAACCGATCTGGTGTGAGTGATTAAAAGGGTGCGTATCAAGTGTTTGTGCTGTTTGCATCATCCTTTATATGTAATGGAAATGGCCTTTGAAAGAAGGTCATGAGTAAATTCTTACTAATATTATACGAGTACGTATAAATGTGAGTAAATTTATTATCTCTTGGGAAGTTGCCGTGTGGTCCCGATACAAAATGGGCTACCACTTTCTTTCCCGAGGGTATCGTAAGAGGTGACTAAGGGAGCTTAATAGTCGAGGAATAATCGGTAGCGGGGGGAAAGGGATTGTTAGTAACGGAGACTGAGAATCCCATTGCTAGCAATATACCCAACCAGGTCGACTTCCTCGCGGTTCTCCCTGGAAACTATCATGGTTAATTCCTGATAAATTCATCATGATAGGCTTACTGACCTGTTTTCATTCTCATCTATCACCCTTCACTGGTGCTCCGCCAGTGTATCCCGTTAGCACAGGCATGGTTACCAAAAAACATCACAAAAGCCTAACTGTGTACCAAGCGTGGCAATTAATGGCAAAACTTTCCTTTATGGAGGAAGCCTATGCTTAGCAGTGGATAGTCAATAATTTATATGATGAGGATAATGGCAATGATAATATTTTTTTTTTATACAACTTAGAATGGCAAACAAGCTGACGGCCCACCTGATGGAAAGTGGTAACTGTCGCCTATAGACATGAGCAGTACCATGGACATAACAGAGTATACTGTTTCAACCATGATACCCCCCCATGCGCTGCCATTCCTGAGGACTCAGGTGTTATTCCTCTGTACCCAGTAAATTCACGCCATATCCCACTTTTCAAACTGAAACACAGCCATGCAAACACAACTGCTTCACGGTTGAAACACGAATGGGACAGAGGTACCCAAGCAATCGACTTTTGTACAAAGTCTCCCTCTGGTGAGGGACTTTGTATTAAATCCCCTCTATATTAAAGGTACAATCAATCGTTATAAAATTTTGTATGTAACTATACATAGTATTTACATTGGAGAGCAGCGTTGCCAGATCGGTTTTTTTTACAACTTATAGCAACATAATACTACGCACAGATAAGGTAATTTGAATTTACAAGTATAGAAAAAAGTGCAAAAAAGTATTAAATTATATTTAATAAAATATCAAAATCAAACACAACCCATAACAATTACAATATTTAAAATAAATATGAGACTCTGATAACTAAAACTGGTTTTGATTAATTTTTAAATAATTTAATTATTTCATATAAATTACAATAATTTAATTACATCTACCCATGGAACATTGCAACATAATACGTACAAAAGTACATAAATAATCATTTTTGTCTATATATAAATTAACAAAAAATACTTTTTATCAGTTTATAGGTTATTTCTTATTTGTAATTATATAATTAAGGCTAAATTGAACATAAAAACAATTAAATACCCATTGAACACAAAAAAAAGTAAAGCGTATTAAAAACATAAATTTTAATAAAGCCTGTTGCCAAGTTAAGACAGGCCATAAAAAGATAACAAATCAGTCGAAGGAAAAATTTATATGCATATTTGTGATTAAGAAATCCCACCATTGAACCCCGTTCTATAATTTAAAACATTCAATTTCAAATTTAGAATACTTCAAAGAGATTAAAAACTTACTTAGAAAAAGCAGCCATTATCTTTAATTATGGAAATGTTGCAAATGTCTGTTAATTTTCAAAAACAATTGAATATTTGAATATGTTAATATATACGCTGTTGCTTTAACTTAATTGATAAATATTTATAAATTTATCTGAGTGATTATTTAAAAAGTAATCTGCTGGCATTCTGAAACGTTATATAATATTATTTTGTTTGATATTCGCGACACAGTTTTATACTTCTGCGGATATCATCGTTTTTCAATAATATTGTAACCAATGTTTTTATTCCAAATAAAGAATCATTATTATTATTATTATATTCTTATTAAGATATCACTGAAAATTTGGGCTTTGATGGCAGAAAGGTAATTGAAAATGTTTGAAACCAAATATGATGTAGGTTCAGTTTTTAATGATAGATATATATACAATGTATTCTATGATTAACGTAGGCCCTTATGCTTAGAGTGCACTTAAAAATAAGCAGTTATTACTGTCAGTCGAATTGTAATAATGACTACATTATTACCTTCTTTTGTTCTTAAATATTATTAGTCTCGGCCAGCAATTAGTATAAAAGTTTTAATTTTTTTTAACATCTTTCAACCCATGGGGTTCCTTTCCCCTAAGGGGGAAAGGGATTGTTAGTAATGGAAACTGAGAATTCCATTGCTAGCAATATACCCAACCAGATCGACCACCTCGCGGTTCTCCCTGGAAACTATCATGGTTAATTCCTGATGCATTTATCATGATGGGCTAACTGGCCTGTTTTCATTCTCATCTATCACCCTTCACTGGTGCTCCGCCAGCGTATCCCATTAGCGCAGGCGGGGTTACCATACCATTTTCACCCATAAAAAAAACCCAGGTTTTTATTAAATTTTCCGAGTATAACTAATGATTACTATTTCACTCTGTAGAGCGATAATCCAGAAAACCGATTTTAGGACTGGCCATATGCAATTTTTAATACAAATATAAATAATACATTTTAATTTCTGTATACAATAGTAATACCAAAATAAAATAATCAATAAAGCTCCTTAATACATCTGTGAATACACCATTACATCTGAATTTTATTTATTAATACTGTAAGTGTTCAGGTTCTAATCGGTTTAAAGTTAAGCCAGATATCGCGTTCGATGATTCTGCCAAAGTTGTGATCTGTGACAGGTAGAGTCAGTGGCGTTGTTGCACAAGGTTCGATTTCGTACTGATTGAGTATTATACTTGTTATTCTTCTAATAATTTGCAATGACAGCTGTTCACCTGTAACAATTGGCAAAATTAAAAATTAAAACATTTTTTTCTGTTAAAAGTTACTCTCTGTACTATACACAGTAAACGCAGTGAATTTACAGGGTACCGAGAAATAACATCTGAGTCCTCATGAATGCCAGATCATAGGGGGTATCATGGGCGAAACAGTATATTCTGTTGTATCTATGGTACTGCTCATGTCTATAGGTGACTGTTACCGTTTCTGTCAGATGGGCTGTCAGTTTGTTTGCCATTCTAAGTTGCATAAATAAAATATATTAAAAAACGTACGCGCGGATTTCAGAAGGAGGAAAACCAATGAAATAAATTATTTCAAGATGGCGTATCAAAATAAAACATAACACCTATTTTTAAGTTAGACGTTCGGACTTTGAAACTAGATTTGGGACTAGACTTTGAAACCCGCATTCAATTCAGTGTAGTAGTTTTTGCGCAATACCAGAACAAACATACAGACAGAAACAGACATGATTTCTAAAAAATACTCTTTTGACTTCTATTAAATTACTTTTATTAAAATCTCTTACATATTTGATTTTTTAAATATCATTCATTTACAGAAATAGTTCTTGTTTAGATTTTATTTTATTTTTATGACTTGTTTTAAAACACTAAAGTGGCAAACAAGCATATGGGCCATCTGATGGTAAGCAGTTACCGTAGGCCATGAACACTTCCAATACCAGGAGCATTACGCGTGAGTTGCCGACCCTGAAGAACCAACTTCATCCCTTTTTAAGAACCCCATGCTAAAAAAGTACATAACAAATAAGTGCAGTTCAATAAACTCTGTTGTTGTGCTTGTTTATTATAATGTTTATTATAATGTTTGGAATAACATAGAGTTACGTCAATTGACACATCATTTCATAGTGTCAGATTTGACCTCGCGACCTCTATTATACGAATTTAGTTGTCAACTGCTAAGTCACTATGCTCATTACACAAAAAAAAAACGAATTTTCTATGTATAACTATTTGTAAATTTTGTCAGGTAAAGGGTTTCATATTCGACTCCTAATGTCTTTCATTCTATAACTATTATAAAGGACGATAAAAAAACTTTTTGCTTCGTCATTGGATATATTAAAATTATGACAATAAATCACTTGCCATTCAGAGGTTTTAAGGTCCCTCTTGGTTGTATCTTTTTTTTTATAGTAGCGGGTATACAAAGAGTTCTTTAGTCTGTGGTATTAATATTGTAAGGGTGTTGATCTATGGTTTTTTTTTTGATGGATGAAAATGGTATGGTAACCCCGCCTGCGCTAACGGGATACGCTGGCGGAGCACCAATGAAGGGTGATAGATGAGAATGAAAACAGATCAGTTAGCCCATCATGATGAATTCATCAGGAATTAACCATGATAGTTTCCAGGGGGAACCGCGAGGAGGTCGACCTGGTTGGGTATATTGCTAGTAATGGGATTCTCAGTCTCCATTACTAACAATCCCTTTCCCCCTGATCTATGATATTATACATATACTCGTATTATCACCTGGAAATGCTCAAGGCTTATATCATCCTTCATCGTTTCAGACGTTGACTGTTCACGGCTAAACAAGAGTCTTTCATAAGGGGAATTTTACCAATTGCAGCCGTGCCTTGGCAGGCGGGTTGACAATCGCTGTTAGGTTTTTAGAGATGTTTTAAGACGCTGCTACCCATTTCTCGCTTTGCTTTAGTCGCCTCTTACGCCAGATACGGGAAAGGAAGTGGTGGCCTATTCTATGCCGGAATTACATCGAAGATTACACCCTTCAAACCGAAACACAACCATGCAAACGCAACTGTAGATATGCCGTATTAATATCTTCAGGAAAAAACTCCCTGTTTGTATATAAATCTATTAACGACTAGCTATATCCCCGTCTTTTTAGCGTGAATCAGTACACAAAACATCCTGTCTTATGTTATGTGAAAAAATATATAATTTCGCCTTCTCGACAGATCAAGTTTTCAGTATATGTAAATACAGTAACCAAGTACAATACAATAGTAGTAAACATCGATTTTATTATAAGTATTACACTTTCATAAAACTTTCACAATTTGATATTTGTTTTATATTATCTTATTCTGTGACTGTACGGCCCTTTGTCAAAATAAATACAATCGTATGATAATGTCGCGAAAGTTGTAATTCCATTGTGTGTACTTCATAAATATTGTTTGTGTCAAACAACTTGTCACAAAGAAGTTGCGGCGGTTTATGATAATATACAGGGCATTTCTATTTATTAAATATACAGGATGGAGTCAAAATGCTTATACTATACAATATATTAGGATAAAAATTTTACTGAACCAAAAATTCAAAAACAAAATAGATCTATTCTCCTATACTAGCCTAACAGGTGGACGCAACGTCTTAGTATTTCAATTCATTTCTCTTTTTCGTTTTCTGATCACTGTTAATTGTAACTATATGAAAATTTCACTCTCATCATCGGTGTTCTCCAAGTGGTGCGGTCTTCAGCCGTAATGTACTGAACGTGTTGTGTTAGAATGGGCGATAATAATATTATTTTTCATTTATACACATAGACTCAGTACCTTTTATCCGGAACTTCGTTTATTTGACCGGGATATATTCACTGAATGATATAAAAATAGCGTATGTGCTTCTGCGTCCCATATGATATGTATATAATACCAAATTTCATAGTGATTGACTAATTTGTAAAAGCACTAAAAGGTAATAAACAAATAATTTATAATATTAGTAAAGACTAAGTTTTTGCCTACTAATTCTTACGTGTTTCAGATGTAGGAAAACTAATGAAGTAGACTACTTTTCGATGGCATATAAAAATGAAATGTGTATCAGATTTTTCAGGAATACAACTATGAAACAATATCCAATTTCGTATAGTAGTTTTTGCATAATGCCGGAACAAATAGACAGAGAGAGAAAGCCAAAAATTTTATAAGATATGTTTTTTTAAGTACATATAAATTTTTATATATATCTTTCATATAAAGATATCCATCTAATTACATTTTTATTATTTTAGTAAAATAAGGATGTTCCTTTGGGAAAATGGAACAATAATTCTTCAAAACAAGGAATTTTAAAGATTTCTTTTACATCCTGTATACAGAAGTGTAAATTAACAACTGGTGTTTTATATACATTCACACTTCGTAAGTGTGAATCTTATGTGAAGTTTCAACTTCACAATCGAAATAATGATGTCAAACCTCGATGCCGTTGACCGGAATGTTGTGGTTTAAAAATAAGTTTAACTTACCGTAGCGGTATTATCAAACTACCGTCTGAACAATTAGACGATGGACAAAATATCACTTTTGTAGAAGAAATTTAGGTTTATATATATATATATACCTCTGTCCCATTCGTGTTTCAACCGTAAAGCAGTTGTGTTTGCAAGGCTGTGTTTCGGTTTGAAGGGTGGGATATGGCGTGAATTTACTGGGTACAGAGGAATAACACATGCGGCAACGCATGGGAGGTATCATGGGCGAAACAATATAGTCTGTTATGTCCATGGTACTGCTCATATCTATTGGCGACAATTACCAGTTTCCATCAGGTGGGCCGTTAGCTTGTTTGCCATTCTAAGTTGTATAAAAAAAAGACTCTGTCTACGTAAATATCATTATACTAATGATTCTACTTTTGTTCTACGTCTTTGTTATTTTAATCTAAATACGAGGTATTTATAACGTGGATTTAGATCATATATCTCTAGATGGTGTATCTCAAAATAAACTCTTTAACAAAAACTGACAAACGTTTTTATCGTCGTGTGCGTGAATAAGCATATGAGAATAGCAATTTTTACTCAGTAAGAGAGAGTAAAATGTATATTGCAACTATGTAAAGGTAAATAAAAACATTAAGACAATACAAAACTCACACGTTTATACCATATATGAAAGAATGGGGTAAACAGAGCATCACGATTCATAGTGATGCTTATCGTTACTGGTTACTTTGATCGATACTTGAGAACAGAATTTAAATAATATGTATTCGATGTCAGAATGTCTAATTTTTATTTTAATTATATAAATATTGGATAGATAGATATACAATTTATTATATACCTAGTAGATATAGGTAATTATTATTATAATAATTAATATCTTATTCATATAATAAAATTATAACTAGGCGCCCATAATAAGATCAATCAAAAGTAAAACAATATTTTTTAGATTTTTTCTGTCTATATATTTATACCAGCGTTACGCTTTAACTACTACACCAAATTATAATCGGTTTTCCCAAACGTGCTCCTAAAGATCTAACTTTAAATATAGTAAATTAGTAAAAATATTTATCTATTCATATAAAAAAAAATTGGTCTTAGCAATTTATTTAAATTATTTGCAATACGAAAAGGCGCACTCTGGTTTGTTTTAAAAAAATAATATTGCGCAAAAGTTCCTGTTGGCTGGCCGTTTTTTATCACCCGATTCTTTATCTAGAGGTATACGATATCTCTGAATATCAGTGTCGAGAATTAACTTAATTGTGGGTAGATAATATAACATAGTATATTATTATTATAATTAACTTGTTTTTCGCAATGATTCAGCGAGGGTTACAGTGCAAGAATATTTTTTTTTTATCTCATATACTGACTAGCTGTTACTCGCGGTTTTGTTGATTATTCAGTATATAAAATATATTATGTGGTACAATAATCAAGTTAGAATATAAGACTTAACACTATAGGTCTAAGTAACAGTAACATTTAAGTAACACTGAATTTACACATTCATGGTAGATATTGTAATGTCGCTAAATCAATTTATATACATAATACGCTAACTTTTATATGTGTATTTTAATGTATACATAAATACAGGCATATGACATAAATAGTAACTATAGAAAAAAATGAAAATAGAGAACTTTTCCTATTAAGAACTCTTACTGTACAGTATGGCACGAATTTTTACTATGGTGTAATCATTACCATCACCATCTCAGCTATTAGTTGTCCACCGCTGAATATAGGCCTTTCCCATAGACCGCCATAAGAAAAGGTCCTGAGTCACCTGCATCCACTGACTTCCTGCAATGTATTTGTCGTCACTCTTATTTAATAAGAGGTCGTCAGTCAAGAATATTTCTTCTATGTCTATGAATTGTGTAATATAAATATTTGATAAATAAATTATATAAAATTTAAGAAAATAGGAAACTTCGACGAAATTACAAGCACTATTTGTGATAGTGATAAAATATGGTTTGTTAATAAAGTGGATAAATTGGTAAAAACCGTTGTTGTATTATTTTCAGTAATATTGTAACAAATAAATACGTAACATTTATCAGAAAGAAACTATACAAAAGTCGTCTGCTTGGGTATCTCTGTCCCACTCGTGTTTCTACCGTGAAGCACCTATGATTGCATGGCTGTGTTATGGTTTTAAGAGTGGCCATACTATTACAAGGTATGGAGGCATAAAACCATAGTTCTTACGAATGGCGATCAATGAATCGAATGAAAGGTACCATGGGCATTGCCGCCTATTAAGTGGTATTCACAGTACTGTTTATGTTTTTAGGCAATAATCACCACTTTCCATCAAATGAGCTGTCTTGTTTGGCACTTTAAGTCTAATCATCAGATATGAATTTATAATAGGTAATCTACGTCAATGATCACTTCATATTTTATAATAAATGTCAAATTAGAAAGATCTACGCAAATCTAATATTTTCTTAGGTATATGAACTTTAAACTGTGTGTTTATTTTTGTGCAATTTTCTGATTTCATTATAATTATTTTTTTTTTTAATTATCAATATGTTAGCCGTCATCTGTTCACTGTTGATGATAGGCCATCCTCATAGACTACTATAAGGAACGGTCCTGAGTCACCTGCGTTCACTGACTTCCTGCATTTTACAGTCGTAACTCCATCTAGTAGCGGGTCGTTCTACACTGATTTTGTCTATACGAGGTCGCTACTCAAACACGTTTCTTCCCTATCGTTTGTCGGTTCTTCGAGCTATGTGACTAACCTTTTGCCAGAAATGGCAAAAAAGTAAGCAAGCTGAAAAGCTTGCTTACTCTTTTTGGTACAAAATAAAAAATATAAAAGTAATACACTGAGTCTCCGAGAATATACATTATACTCATATTATCTCTCTATTAACAAACGTGCACGGTTTTAGTCGATCATGCACGGGTTTTTTAATGACCATATAATTTTAGATATAGTTATCACTTAAATAAACATATATGTACTTATAATATATGTATATGTTAACAGATATTTAAAAGAGTCACTGTAGAGTTTCTTGCGGGCTCTTCTCAATAGATAACAACCTTCTAAACCCTGCAGTATATTTAAAAAATTAAGAATCAAAAGTACTTGTAAACAAGTCAAATAAAGATGATCTGAATTTAAATTTACCAAGTGAACCAGTTATATATTGTGATAGAAAAAGTAAAAGAAAATATATATCTTACCAACACATTTTCTTGGACCAGTACCGAACGGTAAGAAGGCATAACTGTGCACGTTGGAATTATCCAAAAATCTGTCTGGATTGAACACTTCTGGCTGGTTATAGTAATTTTTATCCTTATGCAATGCATCTACTGGTATATTAATAGTTATTCGCTTATCGATCAACAGGGTAGCATCATAACTATAGGTGTTAACACATTGTCTCGTGATCACAGAGTATGGTGGATGAAGCCTCAAAACCTCCTTTATAGCGGCATCCAAATATTCTTCGGAATATCTCACTTTTTGCTGAACATCTGGGCACTTTGCCAATTCGTAAAGTATTGCTGTTAGCAAATTATGACAAGGCACATAACCCTCGGTGACGAATAAGGATAGCATAGAAAACGCGAATTCTACATCGCTAACGGATCTGTTTCCTTTTTCCTTTATGCCTAACTGAAAAATGGAACCGCTCTTTATTTTTTCCATCAATTTTGATTGTTCAAGTGCTTTTTCCGTTTTATTTGATGGCTCTTCCGGTAGCGTAGTCAGGCCAAGTAAAACGTACAACGAAGGGAAAATATTTTTCAAATAACTCTTCACTCTGTCTACCAAAGTACGACTCTGCACTGCCGACCTTATATTCGTTATTACTGTCGTATCAGAACTACTATCCAATAACAAATCTTTGAAGACGGCATCCAATACCTTTGACAACAACTGTTGAACGTTAACATCTCCATTTGTTCCTAACAAACAGTCATGTAAGTTATGTTCAAAGTCGCAATGGAGACTTTCCATTATGGACTCTAGTCCTCTACGCAATAAGGTCCACTTCTCTCCCTCAGCGTAAAACAAATTGTTTCGTAAACAAACATCCTGAGATTTGTCCAAGCCAAGGCCTCTGCTGTGGAAATTTACAAAATCTGTTGACAGCATCTTCTTTATAGCGTCCGGCTCTCTAACGATCAGATCCGGCATCCTGCTCTTAATGCATCCGACAAATTTCTCCCCGGGATATTTTTTGTAAAGTTTATTCACTTCCTGAGTAGTGTTTCTGATGCCTAAGACTCTGTGGTAGTCGGAGCCGAAGAACGGTATGGATGATTTGTAAGGTATATGCCTGATGTACCAATAACTGAAGAATTTTGTAACATAATCGATTATTAAAGCTACAATTAATATTATGGAGACGATCGCGTTTAAAAGAATACTTTCGAAAAACATTTTGGCGTTCACTCGATGCGGCAAAGCGATCTGTACTGGCAACTCTTACAAACCGTAGCATGAGTAGGTCGAAATAACGGTACTGTCCAACTATGTATTTGTACTTACGTACATCAAGTTCTTATAACATTGAACTTGCTACGATGTGCTTGAAGGGCTCATAATAAATGAAATCGGTCAATTACGCGTTGAACTCTCACGCCGTGGGGTCCGTACATAATATGTAAATAGGTTTTATTTTTCTTTGAATAAAATTTTATTTGAATATATAAAAGAAAATACGTATATAAAAAAATATTTATTGTGTTTTAGACGTCAAATAAATGTTTAATGATTACTTATATTGTTATTGCAAATTAAAATTCTTTATTTTGGACTATAACAGTGGTTAGAATTTTTTTTTATGATTTCTCAAAAACTACATTACCATAATTAAGAACACGGTTTCATTATTTCTATAATATTCATATACATTATAGTTTGTCACCTTCGTGGTATAAAAAATGAACTATATCTTTTCATAGAAATTTCCGAAGTTAAAAACTTCGGAAATTTCGGAGATAGGTTACGGTTTTTTTTTTTTTATTTTCTAAGTCGATAACTGCGCATAAATATAAATAAAAACTAACAATATTAAGATAAAGCTCTTTCAATTTGATATACCCACTCAGATTACTTTAAAATTTAGAGATATTTTTTTAACCTCCTATCATAGAAATAGCTTTTCAATTAAATCGATTGCATATTTAAAATTTTATAACACTCCATTTTGCTTCGCTATAGTCGAGTAAAAAAAATAATAATTTCGAAATAATAAAATGGTATTAGTTACTGACATAAGTTACTAACATTTTGAGAGACGGATGGACGAAATCACACTATAATAGTTTCTTGTTCCATTTTAGCATGGAACCCTAAAAATACCGTACAGCGAAAGTTGCAGTTTTGATTCTTCAAAGCCCTTCAGTAACTAATCGATTACTTATTAGTAAGTAGCATTAGTCAGGTAGTGAGAATTAAAGGTGTATTTCAAAATGTATTAATAAATTATTATTGATAATTTAATAAATTATTAATTAATGAAAACTAAAAATAAAATAACTCATATTAATAATTAAATTTCATCATCATCTTATCAGCCGTTAACTGTCCATAGATCTTCTCTATAGAGAGGGTTTTGCCACCGCAGTTAGGCTTTGATGTTTTAAGAGGGACGCTGTTGCCCATCCCTCGACCGTTCCCTTAGTCGCCTCTTACGACACCCACGAGAAAGGAAGGGGTACCTCTGCCCCATTCGTGTTTCAACCGTGAAGCAGTTGTGTTTGCATGGCTGTGTTTCGGTTTGGAGGGTGGGATATGGCGTGAATTTACTGGGTACAGAGGAATAACACCTGAGTCCTCAGGAATGGCAACGCATGGGTGGTATCATGGGCGAAACAGTATACTCTGTTATGTCCATGGTACTACTCATGTCTATAGGCGACGGTTACCACTTTCCATCAGGTGGGCCGTCAGATTGTTTGCCATTCTAATTAGTAAAAAAAAAAAATTTAGTTAATCATAATATATAAAAATTGCAACAATGAAAGTTGTTGTTCACATATTTTTTTCATTTTTCATTATATTGTATACATATTTATATATCACAACCGTAAATATATTAAAGTTTTAAAGAAACATTGGGACCGATTCTAAGGTGTTTATTCTCTAAATTTATCTCTATTTTTTATTTTGATTACAGCCATTACTATTTTATGGACTAACATAAAGTAATTTTAATAGTAATCTATTAGAAAGGGGGGTAGGGATTGTTAATAATGGGATCTAACAGCCCCGTTACTAACAATATACCCTATCAGGTTGACCTCCACGTGGTTCCCCCTGGAAACTATCGTGGTAAATTCTTGTGAAATTCGTTACTAACCTGCTTTCATTCTCACCTGTCATCTATCACTGGTGCCCCGTCAGCGTATACCGTTAGCGCAGGCGGGATTGTCATTGATGTGCTAATATACCGGCGCATCCCTCGAATGGTAGGGTGAGCATGCCAGCCACCCTATCTTGAGAAAGGAGACCTGCTCTTACTATCAGGGGGCGGGTCGCTGCCGTCGGCGATGTGGTGAGTGCGAAAGCGAACCCATGTCTCCGCGACATATGGCACCTCGAGGGTATATCGTCTGGTTTTTGGTGGGTACAGTCTCACCTTACGGAGGGATTCCCACAGTACCCATTCACCCCCCACAAGGTGTATGGATCTGCATAAAGCATTTTCCAGACGTTTAAAAAAAAGGCGGAATTCTCATTCCATTAACATCCATAAAAAAATCTATTAGAAAATTAGTTCATATTAGCCCTTAAGATAAAAATTTCACTGTGATTATCATATCAGTCGTTATCTGTCCACTGCTGAATATAGGGCTCCCCATAGACTGCCATAAAGAATGGTCTTGAGCCACCTGCATTATAGACTTCTTGCAATGCATGTGAGTTTTCTTAATGGGTGATAATGGTATGGCAACCCCGTCTGCACCAGTGAAAGGTATATTGCTAGTAATGGGGCTATATGACCCCATTAATAACAATCCCTTTCCCCAATGCATTTGAGGTTGTCGATCCATCTAGTGCGTGGTTGTCCTATACTGTGTTTGCCTGTGCAGGGTGGCCACTCAAGAACCTTTATTCCTCATGGGTTGTTGGTTCTTCTCTGTGACATCAAATTGAAAATTTTAATAGAAATAGGTTAAGAGAAATGGCGCCTCAGAATCGAATACAACGTTTTAAAATTAATTTATATATAATATTTACTAATATTTATTTATTTGTTTATTCTTTATTGTACACAAAAAATTACAAGCATATAATATATATTAAATAAAGATGTACAACAGACGAGCTTAACTCTGTAAGACTTCTCTTCCAGCAAATCCAAAGTGGAAAGGAGTATTATTAATAAAATAATAATAATTTAATGAACATATTAAGTTAAAAAAAGAATTGATGACATTGAAATTTAAAAACTGTTAAAAAGATTACGAGACATTAACAAACTTTTATCTTGCAAATTTTGTATGTCATATTTTTCCAAATTGCAATTTATTTTTAACCACTTGTTGGCATTAGATTGAGCTGAAATTTGTTTTTCTTTTCAATGGATTGATAATATTGGAATAGTAACTTCGCTAGCATTATAGGTATATTAATCCAGAATCATCATTATTGCTTTCAAATTATTTTTGTTTTTATATCTAAAAAATAGAAATAGCGCCATCTAGTATTAGAGTTGTATAATTAGAAGCTATTAAAACAGTTTTCGGTTGGTGATCGGACCACTGCTACTATTCGTCTATACTACTTACTGCTAACGCCATCTATTTTATAATGAACAAAACAAAAATTTCCTGAACTCACTTTACAAATTGTACTTCGTTATAATGAAGATATCCGTACAAAGATGGAGCTATCAGTTACGCAAAATTTGAATGTTTAGCACGGACATTAATATAAAATTAAATTAATAAATTACAGTGATATCTCGACATACGAGTGCCCTAATATACGAGTGTGGGAGGTAATATACAGGTGTATCAAGTCGACCTCCACGTGATTCCCCCTGGAAACCATCGTGCTGAATTCTAGGTGTATTCATCACGGTGGACTAACTGACCTACCCTTTCATCCTCATCTGTCATCCCTCACTGGTGCTCCGCCAGCGTATATCGTTAGCGCAGGTGGGGTAACCATTTCATTATAATCCATTGAAAAAAAATATACGAGTGTTTTGAGATATGAGTCGCCGAGCGAGCGATATTTTATTTTAAGATGAGAATTAGATTTGAGATACGAAGAATCGCATACTATACCACTGCACACGATCCCAACATGCGAGGCGCACCTTGGCGCCGTGTGCAGCGTCTAACAGTTTCTCCCACCTCATGCTAGATTTCAGTCTATGTGCTTGTTTTCTTCGTTTTTGAAGCATTTTTGGTAAGTTGGGTTTGCATTTTTTGCAAACCCAATTTACCAAAGTTTTTTTATACATTTACAAAATATTATAACATTTATTTTTATAACTATGGGTCCGAAGAAGATGATGATGTCTATTGAATTAAAACGTGAAATCATAGAAAAACATGAACAAGATGTGCGAGTAATTGACTTGGCGAAGATGTACGGGCGTAGGACATCAATGATATGTACTGTGCTTAAACAGAAGAAGTTGATAAGGGGTATAAAACCAGCTAAAGGCGTTACAATAATTTCTAAGCTCCGGACCTCTCTTCATGAAAAGATGGAGAAACTATTGATGGTATGGGAGACAGAGAAGCAGATTCAAGGATGAACCTTAACACAAAACCATAAATAAAAATGTGAGAAGGAATGAGCCATTTACGGTGATTTGCTGAAGCAGATCCCACATACTTCCACAAAAGAGGAATCGAAAGACTCGTTTAAAGCCAGTCGGGGCTGGTTTGACAACTTTAGGAAAAGGACCAGCATTCACTCCGTCGTCAGGCATGGTGAGGCATTAAGTTCGGATGTAAAAGCAGCTGAGGTTTGCATCAAAACATTTTCCGAATTGATAAAAGCTAAAGGATACATTCCCCAGCAAGTCTTCAACTGTGATGAGACAGGGCTTTTCTGGAAAAGGATGCCGAACAGGACTTACATAACGGCAAAGGAGAAGACGATGCCAAGTCACAAACCCATGAAAGATAGATTAACCTTAGCACTTAGCGCCAATGCGAGTGGCGACTGCAAAATCAAGCCTCTGCTATACCATTCAGAAAATTCCAGAGCCTTTAAGACTTATAAGATTTTAAAAGAAAAAATGCAAGTTATGTGGAGGGTAAATCCGAAGGCATGGGTCACCAGGAAATTCTTTGTGGAGTGGATAAACCTGGTGTTTGGCCCTTCTGTTAAAAATATTTACAGGAAAACAACCTACCCATGCAAGCCCTTCTCGTCCTCGACAATGCCACTAATCACCTACCAAATCTCGAAGATGATTTACTCTAAGAGTTCAAGTTTATAAAGGTTCTCTATTTACCACCCAACATCACTCCTATCCTGCAGCCCATGGATCAACAGGTAATTTCTAATTTTAAGAAGTTGTACACCAAGTTCATTTTTCGGCGCTGTTTTAAGGTGACGGAGAACACAAACCTTACTCTTAAAGAATTCTAGAATGACCACTTTAACATCGTGATATACTTAAGAATTATTGATCAGGCTTAGCTGGGTATTACGACAAGGACCTTAACCTCTGCATGGAAGACGCTTTGGCCTGAGACTATAACTGAAAGGGCTTTCAAAGAATTGGAACCTGAAGTGTCAGTAGTAGAGGAAATTATTTCTCTAGGAAAATCCATGGGTCTGGAGGTGGATGAGAGAAATGTTAACGAACTTGTCCATGAACAGTCTCAGGAGATGGAAGAGGATATAAAGGAGATCTCTACAAGAGATATAAAAGAGATCTTGGGAATCTGAGAGAAAGTTGTAGAGTTTGTAGATACAAATCACCCCGAAAAAGTTGCAACTGGTCGTGTATTGGAGTTGTTCAACAATATTTGCCTAACTTATTGCCGTAATATCTTGAAAGGGAGGAAGAAACAAACCTTCTTGGACAGTTTTTTTAAACGATTTGCTGGTGAAACTGAGCAAAGCGTGACGAAAATTAAGCTCTTCCGTAAGCACTTCACTTTATCTTTTATTATGTTTCTTCTTGTAAATACATTTCTCTTATTCATAAACACTTAACAAAAATAACTGAGGTGTTTTTTTTGGGAGCTGGAACGGATTAATGGTATTTCAATTAAATTTAATAGAGAAAATTTCTTTGAGATACGAGCAATTTGACATAAGGACAAGGTTACGGAACGAATTAAATTCGTATGTCGAAGTACCACTGCATATAGTTTATTATGTTTTAAATGATGATGAATTTATTGTTATTATTTTACTTTTACTTTTTTTAATGGATGATAATGGAATAGCCTGTGCTAACAGTATACGGTGGTGGAGTACAAGTGAGGGATGATAGGTAAAAATAGAAAGGCAGGCCAGTTAATGTATACACTTGGAATTCAGCACGAAGGTTTCCAGGGCGAACCATGTGGAAGTCGAACTGACTATAAAAAACATGTATATTAGTAGCTAATATAGATCATAATATTATAAAAAAAAAATAGAGCTCTCTTTGAAAACTACAATAATATAATCCAAGGTATCAAAAGATTGATTACCCGTGCCACAGATAATGTATATTAGTGTGATACTAGTGCCCATGTGAAGCCAGGGCTATATATGCAAAACCTTGTTACGATGGATGGATGTTACTCTTTTATGCAAAACCCACTGAACAGATTTGAATTAAAATTGGCTTACATATAGGTTATATTCTAACTAAGCATAAAGGATTTTATATACTGATTCACACGAATAAAGTCACGGGATACAGCAAGTAAAAATAAAGATATAATTTTTTTACGCAACCGGGAATAACTAAGAAACTGACGTCACCCTGATGAAAAATAATGAATGTCGACTTTAGGACTGATTAGCGCCATAGATATGACAGGATACACTGAAATCCATTGGTTTTCTCCTCTTTTATTTCTTCCTTTTCTGTACTTACTTGTTTTTTGTTTTAAATAATGATATCTGTACATCTGTCTGTCTATCTATTTATCTATTGAAATCCACTGTACGTGTACACATTACTCGCCATACCCGGTGATTATTGGATCGGAATGGGAATGTATTAATCAGAGACATTCAGAGACAAACGTATGGGGACACCGATTATCTACAACTCGGTACACGTTTAGAGTTTTTACTTAGATACATCAAAACTAGTAAATAGATTTGAAAAAAATATATAATTTACTATTTTATTACGTAAATAAATAATACTCGCTCTATTTGAAAAAAAAAAACATATTTTTAAGAAACTTCCAAAACAAACTTGTCTGCGTATGAAGTTTGTCATTTTTGGGAAAAATTCTACGCGATTAAATTGGCAATTCTGAACCGATTTTCATGATAATTTTTGCAATCAATAAACCTTGCTCCATATTAATTTTGAAGTTACTGAACTTGGCGTTTTTCTTTCCGGAGCAAAAATTGCTTGTTGCGTAACCTTTAAATAGTAATCACGTGTTTCTGTCTTTAATTCAAATACTTTCTATACACCATACCATACGTTAACTATCCACTGCTGAACATAGGCTGTAATGATGGTTACCTTAGTCGTCTCTTACCACACCCACGGGAAAGGAAGGGATAGCCCATTCTATGCCATGCCGGGATAACACTGCAATATACGATATTTATAAAATGAATTCATGAATGTGTATGTGTACATAATTAAAGTCGATTTTTATGGATTTTTATGTATATATGTTATCATTTTTTTATACGTGCCTTTTCCGTACCAGAGGGAGACTTTGTACAAAAGTCGTTTGCCTGGGCACCTCTGTCCCATTCGTGTTTCTACCGTACAGCAGTTGTGTATGCAGAGCTGTGTTTCGGTTTGAAAGGTGACATAGGGCAGTGAATTTATAGGATACAGAGGATTAACACAGTTCATTTGTTTAGTTTCTAAATAAATAAAAACATAAAAAGGTTCTCCATTTTTTCTAAAAAACAATTATCAAAGTCGCATAAAATAAACATAGAAAACAAATGAATTAGATCCTTTATCATTGCTTTATTTTTGCAACGACTTACAATACGACATTACAAGTTTGCAACGTATTAATCAGTTACAAACGCAAGCCTGGAAGCATTGCAGATCTGCAATCGAAACGCAGTAGCACGTATTGCAATGCGGTCGCATCGCCGCCAGGCGTGACCAGTATGCAGGCTTTGTATCGAACGAAATATCTATCATTTTAAATATGACAGTGAATTTGTTTGTTACCTCTTGATGCCTTAATAGTTTAACCAACCACTATAAAATTTGGTGTGCAACTAATGGATGGGATGTACTATATGGGATGGAAAAGGACATATTTACCTACTTTTATTTCGGCCAGTAAATATATTCCAGTCACGCCGAGTTTCTTGCGGTCTCTTCTCAACAGATAAAAACTTTTCGAACCCTGTATTAAAAAAATAAATGACGACTTAAAAGTGCCTGTAAACAAGTTTATTTGAATAAAGATCTTTTGAATTTAACAAAAGAATTGTAGGCTATTCAATATCACAAAACAACTACGAGCGAAGTCACTGGATACAGCTTGTATGATCTTTGGCGCAACGCGTAATCCTATACTTATAATAAATCTGTAGAGAGGTCAATTCTGTACATTAAATATATTTCCAAAATAACTATCAGGGGGTGATTAGTGATCGATACTGATGCCAAAAATGCAATCAGTAAAATTTTTGTGTCTGTCTGTCTGTATGTTCGTTTTTATAGAAAACAAAAACTACTCGACGGATTTTAACGAAACTTAATACAATTATTCTTCATACTCCTGGGCAGGTTAAAGTATACTTTTTATTGCGCTACGATCAATAGGAGCAGAGCAGTGAAGGGAAATGTTAAAAATGTCCACCCGTTCGACGCCGGGACGGGCCGCTAGTTTCAAATAAATATGGCGTCCTTAAACTAACAGACAAATATTTAACGTTACGTGTTTTTTTTTAAATTTTGTATTACACATTTGTTATTAATGCATATTATAATAAAAAAAAAATTTTTGTTATCTAATAATAACGAATAACGCTTCCAGAAATCGATACCTCGAAAATAATTCTAAAATATCGATCCACATTCAAGGAAAAAGTATCAGTTATTCACTGACGAATATACTCGGTTATTCAATTTCTATAATTAAATAGAGGAACTCAAAAGACACCCCGGGTACAAAATGGTCAGGAGTCGTGAAAAAATATCCAATCACACACTCATTGACCCGAGACACGACTATAAAACCATAACAATTCATTGCTGGCATCGTTCCGTTCGCGACGTAATCAGAATCGAGATCGATTTCGGCCAACAAAAGATCTATAGATCACTGATAGATCCCTCACTGTGATCGGGAAAGTGATCTCTTTGAACTCTTTATTGATTTTAAATCAGCCGTGCCGTCACACAACAAAGGGTGTGAATAGCTTGACTCGTGCTCATAGAAAAAATCACGTTTCATAAAAATATCGGCGCAGTTGGCAACCCTGCGGTGTCATTTTGATTCTAATTTTGACGTTATATAAGAATTAGCGTTCGGAAAACGCCATGGATTCTCATCCAAATATCTCAAACCTTGAAAGTCTTTTAACAGTGCGTGTTACCAATGATGACTTATGGATCCTAATCAACGTTCTACACGATTGCCCGTATGCTAAAGTTTCAAATTAATCAGCGGACTATGGAGAGTGCTATGCTTGGAGTTTCTTTGAGTGACAATCCAAAACAAGGATATCTGCAAAAGAACCAAAGTTACCAACATAGCCCGAAGAATAAGCAAGCTGATGTGTCAATGATATGGGCACTGACTCATATAAACGACAACCGATAAGGAAAAAGGCTTCTTGAGTGGCGATCCCGTATGGGCAAATGCAGTGTAGGATGAGCCTCCCCCCACTAGATGAAGTGACAACCACAAATGCATTACAATGAGTCAGTGGATGCAGGTGGCTCAGGACTGTTCCTTATGGGATAGATCTATATTCAGCAGTTGACAGACAATGGCCGAAAATGATGATGATGACTTATAAATGACGGAGCTATGAGATAGTAAAAGTAAAAGAAACAAACGAACCGAGAACCTGTTCCTTTTTTGAAATCGATCGAAAATCAAAATAAACCGCGTAGCACGAAGAGACTAAAAACGTGAGTACCTATATTTTTTATTACTATTTAAAACATCATTTTATTATACATACGTATAACAATTTGTATATAAAAATTTCAATTATAAAAAAAAATCTAATATCAAACTACTTTTGAGAAAACTAAACGCATTACCGTCACCCTAATTAGGTTCAATAAAATGGTAAATAGAGCGCGCGGACGGCGACACTCCGTCGGTGCACCCGAGGCGATCCTGCGCATTATTCTAATGACCACGCCATTATGGTATGAGACCATATACTCTCGTTTATTAGACATAATAACCTTAACGAGTTTTTTATTCGCCATCAGAACTTTTGGGCACCGAAAAACGGCTATCATTCGACCTCAAATTATAAATCTAGTATGATTTTCGGTCAACCGTCTCTGGTTTATTGAGTTTTTTATTTTTTTTTAAGAACATATTTACGTAATGATTTTTATATTTCAATAATATTATTAAAATTGCTTTAAATAAGTATTTCTTTTTAATTTATGATTAAATAATATGAGTATGTATGTTATTTTTTAATGACTGTTTTAATATTGTTTTTTACGTTGCACCGTCAATTATATTTTTTGTTATTCCTGTCTACAGTCGGCTGGTATATAACGCGATATGGTGTTAAGTCCACTATTTACACTTTCTAGGTTTATTAAAGTTTATTAAATAAATTAGACACTTGGTATAATTACTAATTACAAATTGTTGTAGAAATATCATTGAAGTATGAAAATCGTAATTCTGTAATTGGGTTTGAGTCCCATTCATTTAGAAAATTTTTAAAAGTATTTTTTTATTATATTTTACATATTAATAACATTTTTACTTTGTTATTTATCTTCGCGCCAAGTCTTTTGCGGGGTGGACAGAGAGATTGAATGTCGTAGGAGGTGATTAAAAGAACTTAATGTTCGAGACATGGGCAGCAGCGTCCCTCTAAAAATATCACCAAACCTAACTGCAGTTTCTAATCCGCCTGCCAAGGATGGCAACTAATGGCGAAACTCCCCTTTGGGGAACGCTTATGTTCAGCAGTGGACAGTTAATAGCCGATACGACACGATACGACATGATATACCATCAATAAGTTAAAATTAAGCAAAAGTTAAATACCTAGTTTAAAATAAATAGACTACATATTTTTTTTATTACCAATCACTTTTTTTATATCAATATACTTTTTAATTTAATAAATGCCCAAGAGAAAAATAAGTATAATCGAACGCCCATACGAAACCATTTGCGCTCCAATAAATTCGCTTACGAAATTATATCCAACGTCAATCACGTCGTATCGTGACGTATCTATTTAGGGCGGATCTCCCATGTACAATTTCTAACTGGTCCACCGGTATCAAAGTTTAATTAGCCCTTAAAACTGTATAGACGGTACAGCTTTCGTAAGTTGACATTGTTTTAATTAAGACCCGGTTGTCCGGTTGTTCAATACTAAATGAAATTTATTCTTTTGAAAAAAGAACACGAGTCGAAGATTAAAAAATATAACTGGCTGTAAACAAATATGGGCTTGATTATCATTCTAATTAAGTTTGAATTTTATTCGGGGATCGTTTTGTGTGGAGGTTGAAAATAAGTCATAATGGAATAAGAATCCAGGGTTGCCAGATCTACCTTTAATTATTTAAGCAATTTTTTTTTTCTATGAACATATATGATATTAATAAAAGTATGTATAATAGGGTACTAGTACCACTGCGTTAAATTCTTATCCTCTTATGCATAAAAACAAAAACATTCTACAAACTTACTATTACACTATTTTGTCACTTTTTTTCAAATTGGGAATTTAACACAAAAGAAAGAGACAAAACAATTTATAGTTAAAATGGGTTTATGAAAGTTTTGATATTTTTATCAATAAGGGGGTTAACATTAAGATAGTATTATAGATATTTTAATTTTTATGTATCTCATTTTTATGAACTCAAAAAATTAAATTTAATAATATTTTTTTTACAATGCACGTATATCTACTAATTTTGTTTTGCAATATAGTAACTAAAATACATTTAAAATGCAATTTAATTTGTATTTTAGTTCTTTTTTTGTTAATGTTATTACATTTTCATTTAATAACTGTTTTCATTAACAAAAATTAATATTGACCTTTTAAATTTATGTATATCGCAGGCAAAAGTTTGTTTTCTTCTGTTTATTTTTTCCCCGTTTTATTCCCGAAAAAAGTAAACAAAACATTAACGGTTTCATTTCTCTACAAAACGAATGATTAGTCTTACTATAACCTTGGAGTCTGTTTACCGTTATATAAGTTTTTTTTTTTTCAACAAAACCTAACGCGCAGCTATTCCTCTGATCTTGTGCACCGCAAAAGGAGCGGAGTGATATATTTTGTAAAGGTGTTGTCAGACATACCAACTCTATATTTTATACAAGTGACTAATAAAATTTACAAGTTACAAGTCACATATATAAATATTCAAATATAGTAGAAAGTAGTAATGCAACTGTTTCTTACAGATTTGCACGTGTGAATCAATATTTAATATATCCTATGATTTTTTTTTTTAGTTAGAAGGGCATTTGTTCAGGTATCTCGTCCTCACTATTTGATATAAGTGGCGGGATGCCTGCTCTATTTGACACATTGATTTTACATATATATTTAGGGGTAACGTGCATGTTAGGAGACATAGAGTAAGTAAGATAGATGACCTAAGACTGTTACTGAAATAATAGAGTGGTCGGCATTCGGTTGGGCAACCTCAATATCTTCCGGTCGTTCATTCGACATGCAAAAGGTCATCTTTACGATATAACGTAACCGAGAACCTACTAAATCTTATTTAAATTCGTTTAGTTATTTAAATATGATTGAATTACAACAAACACACAGATGTGTTTTCATAACTTAAGCTAGACTTAGTATGCTAACGTTGCAAGTGTCGGTCAATTTTCAAAAACAATTTAAATATTTTTAATTAAATTAATGTCAAACGTTGAAAAATGTCTGAAATTAAATGAGTTTATTTGCATTAAACAGTCTTAAAATTAATTACAAAGACCATGTAGTATTAAGTTTGACACCTGTTTTATTGCCTTAAGTGATGTAGACATGCAAATATTTATATTTTGTATAAAACGTGAAAAACAAAAGTATGAAACAATTTTATGTTATTTACATTATCGTTGAATATAAATAATTATATTTATATTCCATTGTTATACATTATGCTATTTATATAACATATTTCTAGAATGATAATAAAGAAAAATAGTCATTAATAATTAAAATGTTAATTCATTGTAACAAATAATACAATAAATTTATGAGTTTAAAAAAATGACAATCGAAGGGGTAAAATAATTGAAACGTCAAGATTAATATTCATGATATTTCTTAGTACTGAAAAAAAGTTTGTCTACAATAAATTTTGTTCTCTTTTTTAAATTTAATAAATGGTAATTCTTGAATGTCAGAAGGTATCTTGTTAAAAAAAATGTGTCATAAATGAGACGTTGTATGTTAAAAGGTCAATGAACTTATTGCTACTGTGAGGCTTTGAATACTATTTACCATAAGGTGGGTCGTATGCTTGTTTGCCACTTAATTGGTATAAAAAAATATTACTCTAAGAACTACAGTCGTAAGCATATTTATTTATTCACTTTCTTGCAAGTTTCGATCCAGTGTAAAGTAACTCTTACAAAGGCGAGCTGGGACGCTATGGCGACGACAGTTTTGACTTTAAATAAGTGTTGTATTGTATTCAATGTATGCCGCTACCGTCCGACCGGCGGCGAAATACAAAAGAATTCGGAATCTCTATATTCACTAGCTATCTACTGCGAATTTGCTTATATTTATATATTTGTCTTACACGTAGTATTCACGATCAGATATAAGCTACTTTATACCTCCGTCAATTAATATATCCCATTTATACAAAAAAAAGTCGTAGGTGAAAACTTGTACTGATATATTTTTCTATAAATTTTAATAGACGTAATTGTTATAGTGAAGAATAAGATGGTTTTTGTCAAATTAAAGAATGTGATTTATTTTTTACCAATGAGGTGGCAAACTAGAATACGGCCCACCTGATGGTAAGCAGTTACCATAGCTTATGAACGCCTGCAATACCAAGGGTATTACGCGCGCGTTACTGATCCTAAAGAAACCTCTTTACCCCCTTTTGAAGAACACCATGCTGTAGGCTCATAGAAAAATCTTGACAGGGAGTTCATTCCATAACCATTAGAGTATCTGTAAACTCGCAGGTAATATATAAACTAATGACAATAAATGTTCCTACTTTAGGTATAATAAACAACTTCAGTCAACAATCATCAATATAAGTACTTATTTTTATTTATAAAGTTTAATGACATACAAAAAAAAATTAATAATGCTAGATTAAATGAAGATAGATAAAAAATACGGAAAAGACAGACAGACACGAGTGCTGAGTTTAACAGTACATAAAGGGGCAATGTGGATCCCGCGCGAGCGGGCGACTTTGTGATATTTTTTGCTTTCGTCCCTAGTTATTGTCCCTCCAATTTTTTATGCAATCGTGCTAATAAACCTTGGATAGGCCTTGCATAACTTTCAGTTGTCACCGTCACACATTGTCGATTTTAGATACGATAGAAAGAGAGAAAGAAACTTTTTAACTTTTTATTAATTGGGTTAGGTTTGTAGTGATGCCTCTAATATATTTTTTTTTTAACAAAAATAACCGTTATTTGCACAGTGCATATATGATAGATTAGATTAGTGTTCAAATGACAGTTGATTGGAACTAAACCTGTATATCTGTATTGCAGTTACACAAAAAAAAAACATTATGTTATTTAAAAAAAATCTGATGATAATTTTGATGATATTTTCATTGATGGCTCTTGTCTTATATTATGTCAGTGCCACACTAACATTTAGAAATACTTACTAATAAATGCCAAAGTAATACCATGAGTTCTCTAGAACTTTGCTGAATTTGAAATAACCCTTCTAAATAATCTGAACATGAATCATGCGCCAGATGCAAAAGTTCCAACATGAGCATTTCAGGGGGAAAGATTGTAAGTAATGAGATTAACTGCTTTATTTCTAGCAATTTATTTTATTAGATTAGCTTTTACACGTTGCTTTTTAAAATCACGTGGTTAACTTCTAGTGTATTCGTCATGATCGACCAATTAGGAAGCCTACCACAGAATAAAGCCAATTCGGCTTCCTTCTCTTTTGTTATTATTTGCTGTGGTAAATGCAGACCAGGTTATCGTTCCATTTTTATCTTATAATAAAACATAAGCATTCCTATAACCACTTGGCCGTATAGTCCTGGTATAGAATAGGCCACCCTTACCTTTCCCGTAAGTATCGTAAGAGGCGATTAAGGGAACTAAATGATAGAGAGATGGGCAGCAGCGTCCCTATTAAAATATCTCTACCATATATTTACCAGAGGGAGACTTTGTATAAAAGTCGTTTGCTTAGGTACCTCTGCCCCATTCGTGTTTCAACCGTAAAGCAGTTGTGTTTGCATGGCTGTGTTTCGGTTTGAAGGGTGGGATGTAGCGTGAATTTACAGGGTATAAAGAAATAACACCTGAGTTCTCAGAAATGGCAACGCATGGGGGGTATCATGGGTGAAACAGTATACTCTGTTATGTCCATGGTACTGCTCATGTCTATAGACGACGCTTACCACTTTCCATCAGGTTGGTCCGTTTCCGCTAGGGCTGTCAGCTTGTTTGCCATTCTAAGTTGTATAAAAAAAAAACTCTAAAAGTCTAACTGTGTTTGCCAACTTGCCTGCCAAGTGTGGTAACTACTGGCAAAACTCCCCCTCTGGGGAAGCCTTATATTCGACAGTGGACAGTTAACGGCTGAAATGATGATTCCTACAATTATTTAAATTGATAATGCTGTGAAAATGTATTAAATGTAGATAGCTTTTTTTCTACTTATCTTTTAAAGTGTGAATATATGTATATGTACATATATAGGTATATATATTACATTATATTACAAACATAAATTTAAAACCATTTCAATAATAGGCACTAAAAAAGTAACAGTTATTAATTTATTACTTATCACTATGTTATATAACTGGTATTATTTTCAATATTAATTCACAGATATGTATAATTTTAACAATAAAATATTTATTACACATATTTTACGAGCATGCTTAATTGAAACCACTAACAACGTTCGAAGAATGCATAATAATAGTGCAGTCAAATGATATCATCCTGACTGTCTATTCCACATACGCAGACCAATTCCAGTAACGATAGGCAATAAATCGGCTATCCACCGAAAGACACATGAATAGAGTTAGGCTACCACCGAGTTAATAAATTAATAGATCGTGATACAATTATTATTATAATGACCAAGCTCCCGGTCTCGTGTAACTTGGAACACGGCGTTTGGTATCGTAATTGAATCTAGCGGCAGCGGTAACGCTACTGGATAACGTTAATGTTGAAAAAAGCAGTTATTAATAAAAACAGCTAAATCGTTATTTTAACATTATTTATCGAATGTTACAATAAATTGCACATTTTTTTCCTATTAAATATATTTATTAAAACATTTATCAGTGCTGCTATGAATGTACATGAATATTTGAGTAATACGATGTGAGAAGTGACGGAGAATGATTAAAGATTGTGTCTCAAAAAAGAAAAAAAAAACAATATTAAGAGAATTTAATAATTTAATACTTCTATTGTGACAAAACCAGTTATTTTGATTTAAAAACTAATCTACTAAATAGATTTTAAAATATAAAAATGAAATATTATTCTTCAAATAGATTAATAACTAATGGAGTTATGAAGTAACAAATATAAAAAAAAACACAATTTGAGACTCTCGAATGAACCTTTAAACTCGGTTGAAAATACATTATATCATCATTAAAAAAGGAGAATAAGAGAAATAAACATTATACATTAAG
The DNA here is from genome assembly GCF_026898425.1 of Galleria mellonella. Taxonomy (NCBI): domain Eukaryota; kingdom Metazoa; phylum Arthropoda; class Insecta; order Lepidoptera; family Pyralidae; genus Galleria; species Galleria mellonella. The sequence continues at coordinate 849,343 of NW_026442133.1, forward strand.
TCAGAAGAATAATTAGAAATAAATCAGGCAGCTTAGCACCGTAATAGTATTGTTGTAGTAAGCTGACATCTTTCTGGCTAGTATTTCTATGTATTAACAGAGAGACAAATAATAACTGTAGTTTTAATATTATTATTTAAGATTTCACGTAAAATGGTAGTTTGTAATAACAGCATTTTACAGTTACGTTAAATTATAAGTCAATTAGGTCTTGAAATGTAGATTAAGTCTAGAAGCGTTTATCATTACCAACGTGAAAATTATATATACATTTGTAGAAATCCTTGTTTAACATCTTATATTATGCATAATAATTGCGTTTACAAGTAAACTGCAGAGAAACTGTATTTTTCATTTGAAGTAAAAATTAAAATAATTCAGATTGCATTATGATTTAAATGTATTATATTATAAGATACCATTGTGACACCTTATTATGGAATTATTATTAAATTATTAGTAGTTTCAAATTAAGATTTAGATAAATTATGTTTTTTTTTTCTAAAACATTCAATATAGCAAATATATGTACTCGTATATTTTAACTCAATATTTTTACCTTTCATTTAATTTAAATATTAAATTATGTAAAGTTTTATTCATAATGGTATCCAGTGACTTCACCTGCATGAATTATAATAAAATGTATCTATTCTATGTATAAAAACACTCGTAAGCTATCTCTCCTCAATTCGAATTTAATTAGAATCCTACTACTTAACGATAAATATGTAATATTGCATGAGTAATTGTATTAGTATACAACTCATACAAATAATTCTATGTGTTACTTATATATGTCAACATATTTATTATTTTTAAATAGAAACATTTATAATGTTTCCTACTATTATTGTACGCATACTGCCCGCTAGTAATTAATGCTCCTTTTCACTCAGGGTTTGCTGGAAGAGAACTCTTACAGAATTAAGTTCGCCTGTTGTACATCTTTATTTTATATATATATTATATGTTGTAATTTTTTGTGTACAATAAAGAATAAATAAATAAATAAAAATAATATTATTAGAATTTTTGTATTTATTAATTATTATATTTGTAATATTATTAGAAATTATCATGTTTTAGACAAAATATAACTATCGTAATTAATTTAAAAAATAACTACTATTAAGCGTTAACATTATTCTAAAACTGTTATTTTGATATTTTCCCATCACTATCAATATAGTTCAGTTCTTGACAGTGTAAGCTATCATAACGTCCATGCACGTTTTATGGTTTTTTGATCCAAATCTAAAATTGCTTTTTACTTCTTCGTGATTGGCTCTTGAGTTATTTGGTAAAAAATAGATATTACTCGCAAGTGTTAAACAATAATCTAAAGTATAGATTGTAGTTATCGAAAAATTTTATCGTTTATTTCATATGAATTTCCTAGCGTTATAAAGTAACGTACTGTTATAATAATTTTTTTAAATAGGATTCCGGAAGATATTTAATTTTAAGATATTCAGTCGAATTATCGACCTCCACGAATGTAATGACGTTACAAATAACAGGGCAGATAAAAAATAACTAAGCCTTAAAGTTATTTTTATTATTATTTTAGTTATTTTTTTATTTTGTATAAAAAATAGGTTACATATTATAAAGAAGTGTTACGTATGTAATTTTATATGTATATCTATATATTTAACATACAACCTTTTACCCGCGATTTTGGCCGCGTAAACGGAACATGTTTATAGAGCGGAATAAAATGTTGCCTATATCCTATGTAATACGTGTTTACAAAATTTCATACAGATTGCTTTAGCTGTCAAGACGTTATAAGCTAACAAACAAACAAACTCACTTTAACATTTACAATATTAATATTACTAATACTGCTTGTATTTGCTGTGTGGTCTTGACATAGAATGGGCCACCCTTTCATTTTCCGTGTGCGTAGTAAGAAATGACTCAGGGAATCTAATAGTCGAGGGATGGGCAGCGCGTCTCTCTTAAAACATCACTAAGGCCTAACTTTGATTGCTAACCTAGCCTGTTAAGCGTAGCAACTACAGGCAAAACCCCCCAAGGGGAGGTCTATGCTCAGTAGTGGATAGGCAACTGCAGTTAGGTTTTGATAATACTTTAAGATGGATGCTGCTGCCCATCCCTAGACTATTAAGTTCCCTTAGTCGCCTCTTACGACACCTATGCGAACGGAAGGGATAGCTATTCTGTACCGGGACCACCTGGCAATGGTTGTTTACAGTTATAACTATAAAAGTATCTATAAGTATGTACAAAATTTGCTCTTTATTTATAGTTATTTTCCCACGTAAATTTAGTGAAACTTGATCTAGTTCGGCAACGATTTACACATCAGTACACCGGTAAACTCGTCTCTCTCTCTCACTGATTATTCGTATGAACAATTATTCATTCGATTATCATCACGTACGCTTGCTCCCTTACAATCAACTGCATTAAAATATCCCATACCGCCGGTAATTACAGCTAGTTCATACACTATAATAAAAATAAGAATAATGTCGGACAAAAACTCATCCGCTATACCAGAGGTTCTCAAACTTGTGTTTCGTAGATCTCTTGCTACGTATTCAGTGTTGGGTCAAATCGTCTAAATATTGAATTTTTTTAAATTCATCCAGTTTTTAAATCTAATTTTCTAATTAAATCATAATTAAATAATATATAGTGATTCCACTATATAAATAAAATAATAGAATAAAAAAGAGCATTATATAATTTTTATTTCGCTATATAATTTTATATACATATCAGACTGTAATGTACAGTTGGTCTGTTTATTAATTTTTACCGTAATAACAAAATTTACTCGTATTTGTATATATGGACTTTTCTAGTATTTAATTACAATTGCTTAAATCTTTTACTACTCATAGAAGGGTGTCCCCTCTGGTGTAGAGAGTTTCTAGGCGACCTAACACAAACTGGGGACTGGTCTACCCATGTTTTCTTATTTATTTTCTATTTAATAATACATATCAATTGAACTTAATTCTCATTATAGTCACAGTGTCCATAGAAATCTACAATTATCTTGCATGTAATAATTTGAAAAGAGTAACGTTGAGTTTCTTGCGGGTTCTTCTCAGCAGATAACAACATCCTGAACTCAGCATGCAATCATAAAAAAAATACGATTTAAAGGAACTTGTAAATGTCGTGTATTTGATCATGAATATCTTTAACTTCACTTAAATAAAATGTATTACAGTAGACCTCTATTGCACTTTAGAACTCCCATTTTTTTCATTGTCGTCGACCTCCGAGGGTCGAAATAGACCACTTTGAGTGCCACTGTCTTACACGATCCATCAACTACCAGATTTGTTATTAAATCGGTGGCGATCTAATGAAATCGATACTGACGTAATGTGGATCAAATAACCACGTACGAAGTTGAATTTGAAATTACTATAATCGAGTGGGCCTTCGATTGGCTACCGTTGGCTATCGAAATTCGAAAATTAGAACTTGATCGATTCCCCTCTACACTACACTATAAAGTTTTAGTATAATATAATTATTTAAAAAAAATATACTAGTATAAGAAATATTTTGGCCGTGTGGTCTCGGCATAGAATGGGCCACCCCTTCCTTTCCAGCGGGTGCCGTAATTGGCGATTAAGGAAACTTGAAGATCGAGGGATGGGGAGCAGCGTCCCTTTTAAAATACCACCATAGCCTCACCGCGGTTGCCAACCCGTTTGCCAAGCATTACGATTTTATTATATGTAATGATTATAAATTATAAATGCAAATATACTGATATATAAAACACAGCTAATAATAAAATATTGGGGGAAAGGGATTGTTAGTAATCGAGACAAATGAGCACCATTATTAACAATGTGCCCTGTCAGGTCGACCTTCACGTGGTTCCCCCTGGAAACTATCGTCGCTAATTCTAGTTGAGTTCGTCAGGATGAGCTAACTAACCTGCTTTCATTCTCATCAGTCATCTATTACAGATGCCCTGCCAGCATATCCCGATAACGAGCGAGGTTATCATTCCATTATCATAAAAAAAAAGAATTTATCATCATAATAATCTTAGTCACTGTCCACTTTTGACACCCATGGAAGAGAGATTTTGCGATCCACGTTCTATTCTGGTGTCTATACACTGTTGCCCATACTTTTATAAGTACTTATATATTTTATAATAAAAAGTGATATATAAATAAGAAAAATATATATTATATATTTTTCTTATTTATATATAAATATATAAAGCCGCAGGATAAACTTTTCCTTTATTGATTTTATAATAAAATAAAATATTATAATTACAGTTATTAATTATTTATTTCACAAAATATTTGATACTTTTATAGAATACAAATAACAAGTAAATGTACCTAAATACAAGTATGTACCGGGCAAGTTACATAAATTCAAATAACATCAAAAACTTTCTTTGTTTTTTTTTTAATATAATATTTACCTAAGTAACTTTCCGATATTGGAAAATTTAATTAAATAACAAAATATTGTTCCATAAAAAAGACTGCAACTTCAGTAGTGGAAAAAACAGTCATTTTTATTTAAAAATTAATAACTGAACTGATTTTGATATATCTTTTTTACGTTTGTTGAATATATTATTTAACAAACGTAAAAAAGAATACAACCGAATCCCCTTTTTAGAAGTTGGTTGAAAACCTTTACTGCCTATTTAAATTTTTAATTAACATTTAATTAATCGATTATGGAAAATTCAATTAAGAAATCAAATTAACGCAAGACACGGCTGTGGGCTCCTACTGTGTCGATTTCACATACTATGCTAGTCGTATGTACAAATTTTAAGTTGCTTAGTGAGCTATGGAGGGGCTATGCTCGGAGTTTCACAGTGTGAAAGATTCCAAAATGAAGGTATTCGCAGAAGAATTAAAATGGCAGATACAACTATAAGGATAAACAGTCAAAGGCCATATAGTTTAGAGAGTCGATTAATCGATGGAAAGTTCTCGAACAGAAGTCTTGTACAGGCAAACTCAATCTGGGACAAACCCTCCACTAGTTTTTTTTTATACCACTGCGGTGGCAAACAAGTATACGGCCCACCTGATGGTAAGCGGTTACCGTAGCCTATAAACGCCTGCAATACCAGATGTATTACGCGCGCGTTACCGACCCTGAAGAAACCTCTTTACCCCCCTTTTGAAGAACCCCATGCTATAGTCTCTTGGGAAAACCTCGGCAGGGAGCTCATTCCATAACCTGAATGTTCGTGGGAGAAAACATCTCTGAAACCGCGTTGTACGCGACGATTTAGGCTGTAAGGTATGAGGGTGAACTCTCTATCAATGGTAAGCCGTACGATGATAGAAAGTGGCCGTATGCATTTAAATAAATCAGATGGAGGAACAATCTTATATTTAAAGAATAAAGTTATGAATGAAGGTGACTTAGGACCATTATTTATAGTACTGCATGAAAAAAATACGATCATTAAATATTCAAGTCAAAGTCCAGGGGGTTTTCCAGTGTTGTTTACCAATCGTGTTTGGCACGCTTGGTAAACGAGATGGCAATCGCAGATTGGGTACTTTAAGAAGGACGTGAAGAACGCCCAACCGTTGACCATTAAGTTACCTTAGTTACTCTTATACCCACGGGATTTTTTCATTTATATAGATTCGATCTACCTTATTTATCTCTTACGCCCATGAGTTTTTTTTTTTTTAATTTATATTAATAAAGTTATATAATTAATATATTGCTCATTAGAAATACTTGCAATACTAATAGTCACTTTCTACAGGTACATTTTACACATTACGTTAAAGCTTGGATGGTCACATATAACGAGGTTCAAAGATGTTTCCCCTCATGAATATAATCAGGTTATGGAATGTGCTTCCCGTCAAGGTTTTTACAAGAGTCTATAACATGGGGTTCTTCAAAAAAGGGAAAAAGTTTCTTCTGGGTCGATAATTTACGCGTAATGCCCTGGTATTGCAGGTGTTTTTTTTTATATATATATACGACTTAGAATAGCAAATAAGCTGACGGCCCACCTGATGGAAAGTGGTAACCGTCGCCTATAGATATGAGCAGTACCATGGACATAACAGAGTATACTGTTTCGCCCATGATACCCCCCATGCGTTGCCATTCCTGAGGACTCAGGTGTTATTCCTCTGTACCCTGTAAATTCACGCCGTATCCCACCCTTCAAACCGAAACACAGCCATGCAAACACAACTGTTTCACGTTAGAAACACGAATGGGACAGAGATACCCAAGCAATCGACTTTTGTACAAAGTCTCCCTCTGGTAAACATTCATAGATTATGGTAACCAGTTAACATCGGTTGAACCGTATGTTTGTTTGCCACCTCAGTGGTATAAAAAAATATTAAAAATATAAGTCCTAACTAAATCAAATCCAACGGTAACGTTACATTATGTCCGCATCTAAAAACCGTATCGAGTTATTGGCCAGTAAAGTGAGCCGTGAATTAGACAGTAACACAGGAAATGGCTTCTTAAGCCGTCAGTGATTAGCGATCGTGATCACCTATCGGCTATCACTTCTAGTGATCGGTTGATCACTGACAAGCGAGTGCCGGTGTCGGTAAAAAGTATCGGCAAAGATAAAAAAGTGTAGATGCGCCAGTTTACTTTTTTATAACACAGGGGGCGATAGTCACTTACCATCAGACGAGCATGCAGCTCATCTGATGGTAAGTGACTACCGTCGCCCATGAGAACCCGCAACTACACATGCTCTTGATGTTTTACAGGAATATGCTCTTTTCTTGAAAGTTACGATATGAGTATCATATCGGTTAGTTCTACCTATATACGTATTTTAAATGATTTTATTTTGTTTCTTCAATAATATTAAATAAAAATTTAAAGTATTTACTTTCGAATTTCTTTTAGATTCTTCTCAGCAGATGTCAAGTATTCTGACTTCAGCGATAGAATTATAAAAAAGTGACAAATTATAATACATTTTAAATAAATTTAGTTATATATTCCTTTATTATATTTCTATTTTAAATACTAAATACCTAATTTATAGTAAATATTATTTTATATTTCTATAATAATTATATTCTATTGTCCATAAAGTTTATGCAAATATTATCTTATTATATCAATATTATGTTAAATATCTAAATTAAATTTTTGTCTTCAGAAAATATCCAAGACATTTGTAGAAACAAAACAGTCTTTGCGTTACCAAAGATATCAAAGTCTAAAAAATATTTGTTTCTAGAATTTAAACGATTTATTCAAAATTAATTAAAGATATCGTCAAAAAAAAAAAAAAAAAAACAGAACGTTAAATTTAAAAAATAGTAGCAGTAGGTATATTACCCATCTATTCTATTTGATTCTAGAAACATTGTTGCTACTCTCTATCCGGTATATAATCTATGACTGACTAGCAAGCGTAGTTACCGTGTGTTTAAGTAAGGCACGATAATTGAAGATATGCTTCTATCATACATACCAGTCCACTTCCAGTGAGTGACGTGTGATTACTCTGTGTCCAACTAGATGAGATTATTGCTGGGGCCATTAGAAGAGCGATCGCGTCGATTAATTAGTGGTTACATGGATGGAAAGTATTTGAGACTATTACAGTGTAATATTACTATTGCAAAAATGAACATTTTTTAAATTTATCTGCATTAAATACATTACATTTCGTTCTGGTTGCTATTTTTAGTTTATACATACAATATGTCATATAAGTAAACTTCATAATTCCGAATTGGTAAACAACCGATTTGAATCGTAGTTGAAGATTTATTATATATAAAAATATACAACTCTGAAATAAAGTGTAAATGATATATTATTATTATATGATTGATATGATTATGTGGCCCTTATTTATTTATTAATATTTACTAAATATGTATTTTCTGGAAAAATAAATATAGCATATAGTATTCTATTTTTTTTTTCATATAAATTGTATAGGTTAAAACATAACGGTTTAATTTTTTGTCGTGATAATATCTGTACATATTATATATAAATTTATTGTACATAATTTACATTGGACAGTATTGGCGGCGGTAGTCACTTACCATCAGGTGAGTCGCATGCTCGTTTGCCCCCTGTGTTGTAAAAAAAAAAAAAACAAAAAATTTAATATACAAAGGCAGACATATCCCATAGAGGAATCTCTTACAGACAATCTTTGAAAAGATTAATGTACATATATTGTAATTCAAAAATTACAGATAATTTGTATATAATTTATTATAATATAGACATAGTTATCTATTAAAAATAAAGATTAAAAGTTTCTTTTTAAATGTGAAACGAAATAATTGAAAAGGAAAATGTAAATCGCTATTTCTGCAGCCCCAAACTGGCTCAAAACGCATTTTAAGGTATCCATTTCAATGCGAGCTTTCAAACTATTTCATTATGTTCTTGTGACAGTTCTATATGCAATAATTACAGAGTAACAAGACATAGAATGTGTTTCACAAAAACATCTGTGTAACTTTTTACTTTACAATGTAAAGAATTTTAAGACAAACTAGAAAATAATTTAATTACTGGGTACTGTACTGTGTATTGCCGTGTGGTTCCGGCATAGAATAGGCCACTCCTTCCTTTCCTGTGGGTATCGTAAGAGGCGACTAAGGGAGGGCGAGAGATAGGCAGCAGCGTCCCTCTTAAAACATCTCCAGAGCCTAACTGCCATTGCCAATCCGCTTGCCAAGTGATATAAAAAAACATAAGATATTTATATCTCTAAAAATCTATATCTAACATTCTGGTGTGTGTGTGTGTGTAGTTAGAATTTTAGAATTATCAATATAACATAAGAGAGTCACAAATCAAGGCGTCGAAAGCAATTAACAATACCATTCTTCAAGTGAGTTGTGAGGTAATCAAGAGTACTAAGATTTTTTGTTAGGCTCCTTGTTGATAGTAGGGTGACCAAATTTGTTTCAAATAATAATATTCTTTTATGTATCGGTAGCGGCCGTGTGGTCCCGGCATAGAATAGGCCAACCCTTCCTTTCCCGTGGGTGTCGTAAGGGTCGACTAAGGGAAAGCGAGTGATGGCCAGCAGCGTCCCTTTTAAAACATTTCTAAATCCTAATTGCGGTTGCCAAGCATGGCAACTACTGGCAAAACCCCCAATCATATGATGAGGATAATAAAGATTTATAAGTAGCGTTGTGTCACTAAGATATCAAATAAGGTGACACAGAAAAAGATTTACCCTCTCTTATATACTTATTTTAGCTATTGAAGTATTATTTTCCTTTACACAAATTTCTCGATTTAAAAGACAGAAATAAAATACACTAATAGTTAAAAACAGGTTAGTTTTTAGTTTTTAGTAATAAGTTATATATACTATTTTTAATAATAAGGAAGTGAGTCCAAAATTTTTATCTCTAAAAAGCAAGTTTCTTATATTTATGACGACAAACAGCTGTACATTTATGGCTATGTATTGATTTCAAGAGTGAAATACAGTAATGGTTTATTTACTAGCTATATTCCGTGGTTTTATACCCGCGAATCAGTATATAAAGTATTCTAAATACTAAATTAGTATATAACATAACCTACCCGTCTACCAAATTTCATTCAAGTAAGTAAGTCGCTTAAAAGAGGTCGCTTGAACTTTCGCGTTTATTTTATTTAAAGGATTTATTATTGGATACAGGTGTTTAATACCTTAGTCTTCAGGAATGATAATCCACGAGGATTACCACAGACGTAGCAATATAATTTGTGATATCCTTTCTATCAAGTGGATTATTTTAAATTGCATAAAAAAGGTGTCCCGCTACGGTTCGTAATCCTGGTCACTATAATGATTGGTAGCCGAGAGCCTGCAGTATCGTGCGCGTTAATGACCCGCCATAGGCACGTACCGTATCGGTAGCATCAGTAGATGGCGCTTCGAGCGACATCCCATTATACCGGGAATATGAATTGCATTTTCGTTGTGGAACGAAAATTTTATTTTGACATCACTAAAATGGGGTTGCCACTTTTGTAATACAGATGTTGGTATAGATAAATATATTTTATTTTAATAATAACAACTATTTTCTATACTTATAATAAATCTGTAGAGAGGTCAATTCTGTACATGAAATATGTTTCCAAAAAAACTATCAGGGGGTGATTAGTAATTAATAAAATTTTTGTCTGTCTGTCTATATGTTCGTTATAAAAACAAAAAACTACTCAATCAATTTTAATGAAACTTGCTACAATTATTCTTCATACTCCTGGGCACGTTATAGTATTTTCATCACGCTACGATCAATAGGAGCAGAGCAGTGAAAGGAAATGTGGGGAAAACGAGAAAAGTTACTCCATTTTTAAGCTTCCGTCGCATATGCAGCCTTAGTGGCCACTTTTTAAAATGCAAAAATGTCCATCCGTGCGACGCTAGGACGGGCTGTTAGTACTTACTATTATGATAATATTTCATTTGTCATAAATCATACCATAAAAGTAAAAAGGAACGATACTATAGCATTTTTAATATTTTTAAACGATATGTATCAAGTAATTTTAACATCAAAATTTTCATTTCGTTCGGATCCGAAATTTCAGAAAACATTTTATAGTAGGCCCTCTGATACCTTCATCATCCTATAACTACACTATCACTCGCCATAGAGTTACAGTTGTCTCACATTTTTCGGATGCGTGACACGTTATTAATATTCCTTCATTTCTGCTCATGTCTATAGACGGTTACCACTTTCCATCAGGTGGACTGTCAGCTTGTTTGATATTTTATGTTGCATAAAAAAATCCTCGTACATATGGGTTATAAACGAGCTTCCTTCTTCAGTTTTTCCCTTACAATATAACATGTCGTGTGGTGTTAGCATAGAATGAGCTACCCCTTTATATCCCGTGGGTGTAGTAAGAAGCGACTAAAGGAATTTATTAATCTAGGAATGGGGACCAGCTTTTCTCTTAAAATATCACCAAAAGCCTAACTGCGGTAGCCAGGTGGGAAAGGGATTGTTAGTAATGGAGTTTGACAGCCCCATTGCTAGCAATATGCCATATGGGTTACCATTCCATTATCATCCATTAAAAAAAAACTGCGGTAGCCAACCCACCTGCCAAGCATGGCAACCACTGGCAAAATGCCCCTTATGGGACAGACCTATGTACAGTAGACAGTTAAAAGCTGTTATGATGATGCTTTCAAAAAATGTGCCTACAAACATTTAATCGGCCAGCAACTTACAAACAATTTCTTTAGTGTCGCAGGTGTTCGTAGGCGACGGTAGCCGCTTTCTATCAGGTGGACCGTCTGCTCGTTCGCCTCCCTAATAATAATAATAATAATAAAATGCTAAATTTATTTAATAATTGAGTCAAACTTAGAAACATTAATCACGCAACACACTCTAATTATTGCACAAGCATCAAAACACCGGCCCGAAATAACTATACTTGTGTGTATTTTACACAGACCACTGAGATATTACGTACAATATTGCTCGAGGACATAACCATTTACATAATTGCATCCAAAAATTTCAATATACAAAAGCAAGAGAAATTAGACGAGTTGAGGAGTTGTACGATAAAATGTGACAGACGGTTTGGTTATAGTATATAAGAAAAAAAGCTATTATACGATACAGTAGCCCTGTATATGATACCCGGAGGAACAGGCTCACGTGACTACTGCATTTTTGTACAGTCGCTGAGAAAATGTTTAGTCGTATATACATATTTTTATTACAGAGAAATTTTATGTAAAGGTTGTCTAGGTAATTCTGTTTTTACTTACTTGAAAATGTTAAGAATATATTATCGTTAAAATAAGAACAAATTTATATCACGAGTATCATATATATATATATATATATATATATATATATATATATATATATATATATATATATATATATATATATATATACGAATCTTGCTTCAAAAATAGGATCAAATTTATACCACTTTAAAACAATAGTAGTTGTAATGCCGTCTGCTCGTTTGGCCTCTGAGTTATGAAAAAATATCGTTGATTGATAATCACGTCTCTTGGCTCTTAATTTTTAATTAATTAGTTATTTTTCAGCGATTAAAATGTTTGCACAGTTTTTGATGGAGATTCTAGCACTGCCTAAGAATCTTAACAGTAGAGAAATAGCCAAATCCGACCAGATATGTATATTAAATTAAAATCTAAATAAAACAACGTTTGGTCTGTCAGCTAAATATTTATTAAAATTAAATGTCAAAATCATTTATGTCCTCGACAGTACCGCGCTGTACTGTGATTACTACCAGTTTTTGTATCGCAGAGTCTCCAGACACGTGGAGCGATGAAATTATGGTAATCACAGTTGGTTTCATTGCAGGTCTCATGTTTTAGGGTTCTGTGTGGGCATGTACTTACATGTTGTTTGTTCGTACTGACCATTACGCCTTTGAAGATGTCCATTAATTAATTGTATAGGATTTTTTTTTATTTGGACCTCACCTTCCTCTTGCTGAAATATTTATGAATGACTAACAACTTATCCTGGTATTGCATGATTTTTTGAAAATAAAATATAGCCCATGTTACTCGCTAATAATGTAGCTTTATATAGGTGAAATATGTAAGTGTGTGTGTGCCATAGAATGAGCCACCCCTTACTTTCCCATGGTTGTCGTAAGAGGCGACTAAGGGAGGACGAGAGATAGGCAGCAGTATCCCTCATAAAACATCTTTAAAAGCTTAACTGCGTTTGCCAACTCATTTGCCAAACGTGACAACTACTGGTAAAACACTCTTTACGAGGAAGGAAGTCCAGCAGTGGACAGTTAACCACTGAAATATTAATAAAATATTGGTGAATTATTCAATTTGGTTTTTGAAGTTTATCCATTATAAATAAAGGATCAAATCGTTTTTCTTTATAATTTTAGTTAGATAATAGAATAACAACCTCGCCTGCGTCAGTGGTTTATGCTAGTATGGTACAATTGAGTGATGATGAGCAAGTACGAAGTCAGACCACGATGGATCAAAGGACCCGACTTTTACATTAAAAAGTATATACCCTATTAGAAATTACTATAACGGGATATATCAGTTTCAATGTACAGTACTGATGTTATTAGTAAAATACTGTACTTTCCCAAAGTCCTAGTATTGTAGTTTATATTATTTTGCATCCTAATAGTTTTATACAATATGAATACGCGTGTCGTGGCGGCCTTTAATTAAGGCAGCATTTTATTATGTAGCCATATTGTCATGTACTTTAAGTAGATATAAATGTATGCTTTGTTGGTTGACCTTAAATAAATAAAGCCCTTAGATTATATAGATAGAGCATTGAACCTCAAAAACGGGTCAACTTTTGTCAGAGTTTGTTATTAGCAGACTTGTTTTTTTTTATTAATATTCTTTATACTTACGCACACAATGTATCTTGTCATATCTATATTTAATTATTTAATAAATAAAATTAGTTCTTGTGCATTTAAAAGGTGCAAAATTTGAAAGACAAAATAAATATAATAGTTATATAGCATCTATTTATTACGCAAAATTGTATGAAAAAGTTAACCCGCTTTTCTTTAAGCAAACTATAAAACCACTCTATTTACAAATTCTAAGGTTAAGCCGTTTGTGGAATTTAAAATTTTTAACTACACTATTTCTTTGCTGTGCAACAATTGAAATATTTAATTAAAAGTTTTTTTTTTTTATTTAGACTGACCTTTTTTTTTCATTACATCATATTATGTAACTATTATTTAATTGTTACTTATTGTAAACATATTAAACGACATATTTATAAAATCGTATTTAGAATTTAACCAATAAAGACAATCTCTTGTTATTTATATTTGTTACTTACATAGTACAAGAAAAATAAAATGAATGTGTAAAACATTGCTACAAACTTAAAATTTGCCAGTTATTTATTGGGTTAACGATGACTTTGTGAAAGAATTCCAACTGGGAAATTGGGGCCAAACGGGTATTTTTGGTGTTTAAAAGTAAAAAAATCAGTTTTTCACAAATTGTTCAAGACTACCAAATTAATTTGATGAATCCGGCCCTTTGATCCTTCGTTTAGAGATGGACATATTTTTTTTACAAATTATTTTAACTCAAACAAGAATGCCAAGTTTCGGGCTTGTAACAATTTATTTCATTTTTACCTTATAATGATATTAGTTTAATTGGTCTAACAAATTTTTTTTTATACAACTTAGAATGGCAAACAAACTGATGAAAAGTGGTCACCTATAGACATGAGCAGTACCATGAACATAACAGAGTATACTGTTTCGCCCATGATACCCCCCATGCGTTGCCATTCCTGAGGACTCAGTATTTACCTAACTAAGATTTAACTCTAAACCATTTACAAATCGACTGTTTTCACTACACTACATCTACGGAACTCTCTATTTTAATTTGAAGGTGGTATGTAGTGCATTTTTTATAATAATTACCGTCCACATTCATCAACATCTGTTCTATTTGTCTCATCTCACGCACGCGTTTCAGCACTTATGTACGAATATGTACCTAACTTCTAGTGCAATAAAGGTTAGGATTTGGTGTATGAGGTTTTATCATAATTGACAAATTTCAATATTTTTTCATGAACATTTATTTATAATTAATTAAAATAAAACTTGTCAATTTATTAATTGTATTTTTTTATAGATTATTATACTAGTAGTACTATTAACGTAGTTAATTTCGAATTTAGAAAATGGTGATCATGTAAAATCATTTAACGTTATATGCCTGTTAAGGACATTTCATTCTAAAAAAGCGACTTTGAGTCGCTTTTTTAGTTGCTTATTATTATAAAATTCCCAATAAATTATTAATCAAATAAAATAAAAATAGGTAATTTTATTTAAAAACAAGAATTTCTGGAGTACTCTTCAAGCTCATTCATTTCATGGTAGTATTATAGAGTGCTGTGGCATAACATCATCGTTCTGAGGAATAGCAACACATGAGGAGTACTGTGGGCATTACATTTTATTCTATAATATCCACAATGCTTTTCACACTAATACGTGACAAGGAATTTTGTAGTTTTCTTGCTTTTGTTGACTTATTTGTCTTTCTAAATATTATAAAAAAAATCTTTACTAGAAACTAATTCCGCGTACGCTTAACTATCCCTTATAATAAACGCTTCGCTCAATTCACTTTGTCCACAGCTTAATTCCACTAAACGATCCGACGCGTTGAATCACGCCAACTCGTTCTTCATTCATACAATGATTATTATAAAAAAAAAAATGGAATGCCTACTATTCATGTTAATTGGAAAAGAAAATAGTTTTGTTCACGAAATTATTTTGTACAAAGATGGGAATTTGGACAATCACAATTTATATGAAGGGAAATTATTTAAATAAACGTGCAGGCACGGTATTACACTGTAATTAGAAACGTATCTAACGGTAGCTTATTTTACCTTATTTTTGTAATTGGTTTCAATTGTTTTGACTACACTGATAAATAATAAAATTTATTCTAATTTAATTCTAATAAAAAATATTCTAGTTCTTTACTTTTCAGCATGTGTGTATAATAATTAATTTTAAAATGAACAAAATATTTATTCTACTATTAGCTTTTACTAGCGACTTCGTTCTTATTAATCAGGGCATATATATCGATCTAAATTAAAAGTCTATACTTTTTTTATCGTAAATAGTATGTGTATACGAAATTTCATGAAGATTGTTAGGCTGTATGGCGTTTAGAGATAACAAACAAACTCACTATCATATTTGAAATAATTGTAAGGATTAATTAATGTTATTATTTGACTTATACTGTTCTATTATTAACAACCATATTATTAAATTCTCGAGGAATGGACAGCAGTGCCCTTCTTAAAACACCACAAAAGTATAACTATGTTTGCCAACCAGCCTGCCAAACATGACAACTACTGACAAAAGACCTCAAGAGGGAGGTATATGTTCAGCAGTACTGATATGCTGATGATGAATAAAACAAAAGGCCAGAAAAACAGAAAAATGGCGGAACCTTATATCTTTATGTGCTGAAGCTGTAATTAAAAATCTGATTTATGTTTTACCTTGATAGAATAGAATAGAATAGTTAGTATAGAAGTGGATGTTTACTTATAAAATAAATAAATAAATACATACATATATATTTATATATATATATATATATATATATATATATATATATATATATATATATATATATATATATATATATATAAAAGTGCGCGTAGAAGTTAGTTATCAATAAATATAATATGTTTACGATTAAAACCGTCACAAACTAAAATTCCATCTCAACCATCTGGATGAATGGCGGTCTTCCACTGTACATTTTTCAAAGCCCTTTCTTCCACGCACAATCAATCTTTGGAATCTTTGGAATCAACTTCCAACAGCAGTATTTCCGAACCTATACGACGTCATAACCTATAAGAAAAAAGTATATTCCTTTTTAAAAGACCAGCAGCACACCTGCAATACCTCTGATGTTGCGGGTGATCCTGGACGACGGCAGTTACTTACCATCAGATGAGCTGCGTATTGCTCCCTGTTTTTTTTAACCATTTATATAAAACATACATATATAGTGAAAAATAACTATTCCACTGTTTATCTCTGCTATATAAATAATATTAATAGGATAGTAAAATATGATATAAAGTCTTACAGTTGCTTGCCTATAACCGATACATAAGCAAAGGTGTATGATACAGCTAATGTGTCAATAAAAAATATATTGTATTAAAAAAGATTGTATTTATTTCAATTTTTTTTTTCAAAATAATGTCATTTATAAAGCAAACAAAGTCGCTGTCAAAACCTATTTTATATCAAATAATAATAGAAAATACTGTCAACGAAAGATAAACCAACTTACTGTACTTTACTGTACCATCTAAAACCATTACCTCCTCAATGATAAAATCATTAATTAATCATGAATTATTTTATTGATTAGTAACAAATAAATATTGAAACTTCTTTGTGGTCATAATGTAATATTATTTTTATATGGTTTTTTGTTTCTATTAAAATGGTTATCTCGTCTTGTATTATATATATTGTTGTTCTTAAGAGTATTGTTAGTATTATTCTTCACTGTGACCCTCTACAATAAATGCTCAAATAATTATTAATAATCAATACGTAAGTATTAATATATAAATAAAAAAAATATATAAAAAAAGATATATAAAGCAAAGGAATCCGTGAAATTTTAAATAATAAACCGCATAGCAATCAATATGATTTTGTTTACATACCGTATTGACAAGCATATAATCAGGAAAGCGAAAACGAATTTGGATGCTTCTGTTATTATTATGATGCGAGTCAAGAAACGCAATTTCTCGTCACCAATAGTGTTGTTCGGTAAATATTCGTCATAGTTTCTTTTTTTATTTAAAAAGTATAGAAAGTTGCACTTCTTCAGCCTTTCTTGAAATAAATACATTTATTTCTTTACAAAAAAAAAAAAAAACTGTTACTTCATTTATGATAAAATGGAATAATATATGTTTAATTTTAACTAGGCATTGTTGAGCTTTCTAATCTTTAACTGTAAAGTCTTTAACCTTTGAACATTCTAGTTTTTTTAAGCTTCTTAAATATTTACTGTAAAAGATCTCTCTATGGAATAAGTCCGCTATTGTATATTAAATATTTTATATGTGTCCAATGTAAATTATGTACAATAAATATTTTACTACAACAATACAATATATGGGTAGTATATGTTGAATGACAATGAAAAAAAAATTTGGAATGTGGAATCAGGTATTAACAAGTAAATTTAAAACTGCAAATTTAATCGTTACAAAATCAATGTGACACAAACACAGGAATAAACCTACTGATTGAAAAATAATTATAAAAACTGGCTTAGAGTTAAAAAAAAGAATAAAAATAGGGATACTGAATTTCTGAGAAATTACTGAGTATAGTAATATTAAGTAAGTAATAGTAGAATTATTAATAATCGAAAAAACAAAATGAGTAAGATACATGCGGTCGATCGTTTGACACAAATTTTAAAGTTATTTTTACTACGAACAAATGTTTATACTGATTAAAAAAAATCATATTTAAATAAAGCTTAAGATGTTCTAAACGTTAAATTTCTAATTCGTATAATAATATATAGAAAATAATCACGACACTGTACGTACGGTTTCAGAGAAATTTCCTTCCGCGTACACCTAGCTTGCAGAATGAGCTTACTATCAAGATTTTCTTTAGATATTATAAAATAGAGTTCTTCAGAAAGTACATAATAGGATTACTTACAAATCTCTTATATTGCAAGAATCAACAAAATAAAAAAACCGTTTCCCTGCAATCAAGCCATATGTTTATTTGGAGCTATTATAACAGTATAAAAAAAAAATCAAAAATGTTCTGTCCTCGTATAATGCGTTCAATTTGATTCACATCCCTATGCCTGATCACGCTTTATAATTTAACGTTCCCAACAAATTGCACGTCGCGCGTCAAGACGAAGTCTCCTCTTCGTCACGTAACGTCATAATGAAACACACCCAATAATTACTGCTGGGTAATATCCTGCATGGAAACAGGTTCTGTTTTATGGTGGGTTCAGACTAAACGGGCGAGTATATTAAATCTCCTCTTCATTAATGATTTTCTGTGCAAACAATGACAAAATATTTTGTTTCATTGTTTGCGAATATTCTACGGAATGTTGTAAAAATGCACGCTCACTTGACATAAACGGCGCATGTGCTTGCGTACAGCTGCTTAAAGCGTTCTTGCATGTTCGGCCGTAGTTGCTTCTCGAAGCGGTTTCTTCAAACTATTCTAGTATATAAGTTAACTGGGCTACATATACTCATTCATATGATTTGAACATCAAGCAAGCATGAACAAGATACCCTCATTTTTGCTCCTTAGTGTTTTTTTTTTTGTGTTAATAATAAAAACAAGTTGTCATTTACACTCAAACAAAAACCAACTCTTATTTTGGTCCCAGCTCTTATGTTCATTTAGTCTAAACCCACCTTTATTCACAATCCATTCATGTACGGTTGATAACGTAGGTACTTTAGATTGAACAGATTTTATCACTGATGAGATCGGTAAATCAAATGGGGTTCGCAGTTTATTTACATAGTCGACTTTTGAGTTTGATTGGATCTTGTCTTATAGATTCTTACCTAATCGAAATGTGAGATACTGTCTTGAAAACGCACGTCAATATAATAACAAGCATAGAAATAACGGTTATAAAAGCTGCCAATGTTATCTAACATAGTTGGCATTTATGGTTTTTAGTCAATTTCTTCATCATCATCATCATTATCGTACCAATCTATTAACTCACTAACGGTGAGCACAAATATCTTACCACATAAAGAGGATCTTATTATTTATTTTATATTATTAATTAATAAAACATTAAGTATTACGAGTTTTTAATCGTATACTGACCATATCGATTATTCTGATAAAATAAGATTAAAAAGAACCAGTGCAAATAAATTTTGAAAATGTTTTAAATGACGATACTTGTCAGGGTTATATATGTCTAGAGAATAAAAGAATAAATAACTAATTGATTTTATTAACTTATTCTTGTTGTTTTTCCAAAGAAGTAAAATAAAATAAAATTTCATTATAGTCTGAAAATCTGCGAGAAATATAAATAACAATACATAATGAATACTACTGATATAGATATCATAAGTGAAATGGCATTAGATTATAAAAAGTCGTTACAAAAACCAATCTCATTCAACTAATTGGCGTTTAAATTAATAATGATTAATACAAAAAACTTCCAAGAATCACATTTAAATCTCCAATTAGACCATAAACGGGGTCTTATCATGAAGCCATTAACCGACAACGAACACGTAGGGAGGTTTATGAGTTTTACTACACAAAATCGTTGGCAGCCATTTTGAACAATCTGCTCTCGATTTACAACCAATTAGCTCAATAAATACGGGTGCTTGCCTATAACGTGGGTCGGCAACACTGGGCCACTAAAATAGCGTTAAGAACGTAGTAGATAAAAAATTGGACAAATTATGTCACTAAGCATTTTTAAACAACTTTCAAAGAAGGAGGCATTTCAGTCATCTATTTTTTTTTGTGTATGTTACGGGATATTTATGCCAATACTGATTTGATTTTAATAGTTTTATTTTGAAATCAATAAGGTTTACTGAATTTTTAATAATTTTGTGAAAATTGAAGTTGCTTTTTTTCTATAAAATTTACTAGTAAACTTATGACTTTTACTTTTGTAAAATGTAATTGTTGGAGTCTACCGAAATTACCTTCTCAATTTATCTGAACCCTGGACTATTTATCTATTCATTGTAATGTAGTGTCTATATGTAAATGTAAATTATCGTAATCATTAAAACCCATTTAATGTAGGCCACTCTCGTATTTCGCCATAATATTTGACGAGTTTTTTTACAGTCACTTGGCAGTGGATTGATAATTACAGTATTTGTATTATTAGTTCATAGGGGATGCCGCTACCTATTTACCCATTATAGACTTGCCTTAGTCATTTCCTAAGATACCCACGGGAATAGAACGAATGGTTCTGTTTTAAGCCGGAATTTAAATGGAAAAATTTAATGCAATAAACAAATATCATTATACATGTTTTCTTCCTTTTCCGTAGATGTGGTAAGAGGCGACTAAGGGAACTTATGGTTGAGGGATGGGCAGCACCGTCCCTCGTAAAACGTCACAAAAGTCTAACTACGGTTGCCAAGCCGCACACCAAGCGTGGCAACTACTAGCACTAAAACCCCCCTTTTAGTGAAGGCCTATATTCAGCAATAGACAGTTAATGGCTATATCAGCCATAATAAAATAATAATTATTATAAATATTACACAGCGCCATCTAGTATCGAACTAAGCAGTTTTATTCTAAGTCGCCCGACAATTTAATGGGCAAACTCTATGAATAGGTAATAAAATGGATCAAATGGGAACCGAATTGTAGAATATAGCTCGTTTATGGGGAAACGCGATTGGAAACAAAACACTGTCTAATTGAACATAAAATATAATTATTGACGAACGTCGAACGGTAGCTTGCGAGTTATATAACACGAAATATAAAAAACTAAAAGCTTTTCCTTTGATTTTATGTATTTCAATCAAGACTTTAAACGTGTCCAGATAAATATAGTCATTAAGCCTTAAAAGAGTTCATTAGATATAATAAATACCATAATGTCACTATAAATCTTTATGTCAAACAGCTGTAGTGTAGCTGAATTATCATACTATATTATGTGCGTCGCATAAGGATATTTGAATAAAATTTATATACATTGTGAATTTTCGGACAATCATCTTTTTTTATACCACGAAAGTGGCAAGCAAACGTATAACCCATCTAATAGTAAACAATCACTGTATGTACGCCTGCAATACTAGGGGTGTCACGTGCGCGTAACCGATACTGAGGATACCCTAATACATCCTTTTTGAAGAATCCCATACTGTAGTCTGTAGGTATTCGTCAATTTTCATCAATTATTATCTAGTCTTTAGTAGAAATAGAGTTATTTTTTTCTCACAATAATGATTGGGAATTCAAATGCTGGTCTGCATATTAACAACATATTCTTGTCTCATTCCTGGAAATTTTCTTCTTAAGAACTTCTGTTTTTACTTCATTAGCAAACGTATTAAAATCTTATATATTTTATTATATTATACATATAATATAAAGATTATTTAATATCTAATTTTAGACTAGATATTGATCTAACAATTATAAAACAATATTAACCGAAGAAAAATATTTTTTATTAGCGGACTATTAGCAACTTCACTGGTTTAATTCTAATATCTTTGATAATAGATCATTTTTTAAAAGTATAATAAAAAAAAATTAAAATATATATTTTTATTTGTACTATTATAATAACGTAAATTAATCAACATTATTGTATAGTTCAAGCATAATATTATAATCAAACAGAAAATAAAAAGATTAAAAAATTAGTACTTACAAAAATATTATTTTCATCATTTTAACCATTCGCCTACTGCTGGATATAAGTCATCCTCATAAAGGGAATTTTAGCCAATAACTCGCATGCTTGGCAGGCGGATTGACAACCGAAGTTAGGCTTTTGATATATTTTAAGAGGGACGCTGCTCATTCCTCGCCCTCCCTTAGTCGCCTCTTACGACACCTACACATATGCTACCTATATGTAAATTATGTACAAAAAGATTTTACAATAAAATACAATAACTGATTATCTTGAGAGAAGCTCAACACTTACCGACAGTATGTTGTATTAAAATAATAATAAAAAAAAGAGTTCAATAAAATTGGGAGGAAGTATCTAATAATGCTCCAAAACACCTTGGCTGCAGGCTAAACTGTTATTGCTGTCAGTGATCGGAAACTACCTTAATTTTAGTCATTGGCTTCGAAAATGCAAATCGATTGAAGTTATTTAAAATTTAGACTTTATCACCAAACACAATAAAGACTAAAGTCCTTTGATATTTAACCTAAGGTACAATATCCGGCCGGTTAATAGCCCAAAGCAATAATATATTAATGTATCTGTACCCACATTTTGATAGATCAAATTAGACAAAGGTTGATCGAGATTTCTCCGAAGTATAAAGTCTTCATCGTTTTTGAGTTATGATACAGTACAATTGAGATACGTTCAATGATCTTTGTTATAAATCAAGTTGAAAGCAGTTGGCTAACTGCTAAATGGGTACGGTAAATAACAATTAGGAGTAAGTTTCTTAGAAATATACATTACTTTTTCTGTTAAATGTAACCATAATCATCATATCAGCCATTAACTGTCCAGTGCTGAACATAGATCTCCCCACATGACGAGGGGTTTTGCCAAGTTGCCACGCTTGGCAGGCGGGTTGGCAAGCGCAGTTAGCCTTCGGTGATATGTTAAGAGGAATGCTGCTGACCATTCCTTGACCATTAATTTCCTTTATTCGCCTTTTACGACACCTATGGGAAAGGGTGGCCCATTCTATGCCAGACCACATGGCTATTTTTATTGAGTTACCAATAATTATAAATGTGAAAATGAGTTTATTTGTTTGTTACCTCTTTAAGCCTTGACATCATTAATGTATATGGGACAGAAAAGAACATAGACTACTTTTTATCCTAGTCCTAATGAACATATTACACACGCATGAAGTCGCAGGTAAAAACTAGTGTATAATAAATATTCCATGTATTAGACAACTTTCTTTCAACGTATTGGAAGGTAAGTCAGACAAGAAATGCAAAAAACGTTTTCCCTCCCACTTCACTATCTTAGACAAACAAATTTTACGGATTTAATACATAATAGAAATGCAAATTTCATTAATCTCATGATTCACATACAAATCAATTTAGTTCAATCTAACTACTCATTCAATTCACTAATCGATATTGAATAGATTTCTACCATTAATATTGAAATAAATGTAGTAAAAACACGACGATAAAAATGCCAAAAAATATATAATATTTGAATTACAAAACGCCGACAACCATCTGAGGTAATTACATCAATAAATTTTGAATTCGCTACGATGGTAACACCAAATAGAACCATTTTATATGCCATTGGCCAGAAAAAAAACGAGAGCCAATATCGATATAAATTGAATAACGAATAATTATTAGAACTTTTACCTTTAGATAGCATCTGGCACTCAAACATTCTTCAGTAATTCTAACGTTAGTATTGTCGGCGCGTGCGCAGTCTATCGGCTTTCATCTTGTTATAATAACCGCTCGTGGTGTATAATAAAAAAATTCGTATCTCGAATTGTCGATTTACCGTAATAGCTGGAAGCTTATTTCGACGAATGCTTATTACTCCTCTTTATTACATATGAGTAAAACATATGGTATTAATGTTTTATTACGATCTATGCTGTTTATATCAACAGATAAAATATTAAAATACACTGAGAAGTAAATCTTGGGCGATTACGTCAGCCTCGTTGAAGTATTGTAACTTATTGATGTAATCTTCAACGTCGTTATGCATTTTAATTTTATGTTTAATTTTAACTAAGTATTATATAACAAGACCTTAAAACCTTAATTGAAGAATAAATCTATAACCATTTTCTTTGTGCAACTAAAAATGGAAAATTGAGGTCAACCTGACGGAAATAGTCATTTTTGCCAGACATTTTTTGTTGTGCACTTAACTTTTATTTGAAAAAACAGCTGTGTTTCTTGGCCGTTCTTCTCAGCTTAATTGCATTCCGAACTAGGTGGTAGATTAAAAAAAAACTATTCAAAAAAATACTTATTATTAAGTTTACTCGAATAAAAATTATTTTTATTTATTTTATTTATAGAAAGTTAGAAAAAAAAGGGACTATATCCTATCAAGTCAACCTGCCTGCCTTCATCTTCCACTAGTGCTTCACCATTAGCATAGACAGCTATACTATTCCATTTTCATCCATACATCTAACGGAATGCGATAACCGTCGCTTATAAGTAAGAACAGCAGAAGAATCTGTAATGTGCAAGGTGCACATCACAAAATATATTGTGCTGTAGATTGTACTCTAAATGCAATGTAATTCTACGACTAAGTTTTTTTTTTATACAACTTAGAATGACAAACAAGCTGACAGCCCACCTGTTGGAAAGTGGTAACCGTCGCCTATAAACATAAGCAGTACCATGGACATAACAGAGTATACTGTTTCGCCCATGATACCCCCCATGCGTTGCCATTCCTGAGGACTCAGATGTTATTCCTCTGTACCCTGTAAATTTACGCCATATCCCACCCTTCAAACCGAAACACAGCTATGCAAACAACTGCTTCACGGTTGAAACATGAATGGGACAGAGGTACCCATGCAATCGACTTTTGTACAAAGTCTCCCTCTGGTATGGTGTTAGATATATGTCTCTAAATGATTATTTTGTTTTTATTTTATATTAAAAGAGCAAAATACTTTCAAGTAAATCTACTAACAGCACTGGGCAGTAGAGTTAAAAAATTAAGTCAATAAGCGGCAAGAAGTCTCTATTTAAGTTTTCTTTTATACTACCTATAATGGCAAATAAACACATGGCCCACCATACATATGGTAAACAAGGCTACCGTAGCCTATGGACGCCTGTTACACCAGTGATATGACTGATTCAGTGATGACTCAGTATTAGTCCTCTCACCAGAAAGTCTCTTTCTGGTGAGAGGACTTTCCAAGCAAACGACTATAAAAGTCGTTTGCTTGGACACCTCTGTCCCATTCGTGTTTATACCGTGAAGCAGTTGTGTTTGCATGGCTGTGTTTCGGTTTGAAGTGTGGGATATGGCAGTGAATTTACAGGATATAGAGGAATAACACCTGAATCCTCAGGAATAGCAATGCATAAGGGGTATCATGGGCGAAACAGAATACTCTGTTATGTCCATGGTACTGCTCATGTCTATAGGCGATTGTTCTTAACGGGTGAAAATGGTATAATAACCTCGCCTGCGCTATCGGTATACACTGGCGAGGCACCAGTGAGAGGTGATATGTGAAGTTGAAATGGCAGATCAATTAGCCCATCGTGACGAATTCAACGGTAAATTAGTCACGATAGTTTCCAGGGGTAACTGCGTGGAGGTGGACTTGATAGGGTATATTCATAGCAATGGGGACTAACAATCCCTTCCCCCCGATATAGGCGATGGTTACCACTTTCCATAAGGTGGGCCGTCAGCTTGTTTGTCATTCTAAGTTGCATAAAAAAAGTTTATGCTATGGATTTTTAGTCAAATAATTATTTGAACAGTCATTTTACTATTCAATCGTTCAGCAAATATACGAGTATGATAAAATTACAATGCATAAAAGTTTAGAGCTCTCGAGAAGGTGCTTACGTTTTTTTTTTTAAATATAAATTAACTACCGGCCACAGACCTATTTATGGCGTCACAAAATTACACACTAGTTGTGTGTATGTATTATTTAAAGTAAAACACTATTGCAACTAACAATTTGGCCCAGAGTACCGTTGGAGCTATAGATCAGCTCAGGTGTTGTCTGCCCGCGGCCATTAGTTGTGGTGCAAGTTATTCGTTAATGGAGTATTTTGGTCTATAGAATAGAATATAGGATATTATTAAAAAAAAATTAATTCATATTCCAATATAACATTTAAAATAAGTCAATTTTCATTAAAAAACAGTCATCATAGGACGCAGTCTAGTGTGCAGACAATGTTTATTGTAAATATATTTTTTATGATGAATCGCATATTGTACTCTTTCTAAAATTTTTATTTGAAATCTGTTTTAGGGGTTTGGTCTCATACATTAATCTTGTTATATTTGTATCAAAATCGCCGTGTGGCTCAGGCATAGAATGTGCCACTCCTTCCTTTCCCGTGGGTATCGTAAGAGGGAATTAAGAGGACTTAATGGTCTAGGAATCGGCAGCGTTCCTCTTAAAACATTACCAAATGCTAACTGCGGTTGCCAACCAGACCGCAAAGCGTGGCAACTTTTTTTTTTATTCAATTTAATAATAATAATAATAATAACCCCCCCAGGGGATCACCTTGGCGCGGTGGGGGGGCTTACGGGGAGTATGGTGCAGGACATAAGCTTATACACAGATTCACAGATTAACAGTCTTTAACATCTAGACTACCCTCCTCAAACTAACGATCCCAACCCTTAACCCTCAAATTAATATATGATGGAAAATAATAAAAGGAAATATAA
Source organism: Galleria mellonella (assembly GCF_026898425.1). Taxonomy (NCBI): domain Eukaryota; kingdom Metazoa; phylum Arthropoda; class Insecta; order Lepidoptera; family Pyralidae; genus Galleria; species Galleria mellonella. The sequence goes on from NW_026442133.1 coordinate 876,089, forward strand.
TTTACGGCCGCTACCCGGGGGTCGCCGGGGCGCATCTGGGGCCAATGCTGGATGCCACAGTATACGAACCATTGGCGACGGAGAGTTGAACAGGCGGACTCTCGTCGATAAATATACTACAGCCGAAAACATTTCTCACCCAAATTCACCATCATCTGATTCACTTTCATCAATCAATAGCCTTTTTTCATCACCTAACTCATCTTCATACCCATCTGAAATACAATCCACATCACGATCATCCACTTTATCGCCAGAGTCAGTTGATGTTGTGCAGGAGGCATGCGCCGATAATCTAGCACCCATCTCTGGCATTACTAGCGCAAGACGTAAATGGAGCCCAGATATGAACGAATTTATATTGCGCAACTACCTTATTATAACTAAAATGGAAACAGATACGCGAAACTATCTAGACACACTACACCGAAAATTAATTGAAAAATACCCTGAAATGAATGCATCTAAACAAAGAATAGGTGATCAACGCAGAGCAATCATAAACAATAAATTATTACCTCAATCTGTAATTGATGAAATCAAGACCAATGTGTCGTCAATACTTGAAGATTTTCCATCAAATAGTGAGCCCACCCTAACATTAACACAGTCAACCGGAAGCCGAATGAGATGGTCAAATGAAATAAATGAATCTATTTTACGTATTTACTTTGAGGTAACAAATAATGAAACTGATATGACAGCACATCAGAAAAAGTTACACTGTGAATTTATAAAGCGATTTCCACACCTGTCACATATAACAGAAAAAAGATTATCAGATCAAAGAAGAGCAATAATGAACAACAATATGGTAACACAAAATAGGATTCAAGAAATAAAAATGGAAGTAGAAGCCTACACACATACAATCCAGATTAGTACTCCACCTGAAAACCAACCAAATATAAACCTCACTTACGAAACCATACAAATACCCAGAATAGAAAAGGAACAGACAATGTTAACAAACACACATCTTACACACACACATACTGAACAAATATCTACCATCGATAATAATAATCTACAACCAGATATACAGAAGAGAATCACGGAGCAATTTGTAACAGCTGTTGAAAAATTTGAATATACTGATCCAACAAGTAGACCATATATACCCAAACAGAAAACATCCAAAAAGCTTGCAAAGATTGTAGCATTCATTAATACAAACATCTTACCTGACTATTTAAAAGAAGATTTAGATTTCAATAAATTGCATAGTTTGATCTACATCGCTGCATATACTGCAGCAAGTTGTAACGGAACGAAAATTAAAGAAAGTAACACCTATAATAGAAATAAACATATAAAACCATCTTGGCAAAAAAGATTAGAAGATAAAGTCATAAAACTACGAACAAATATAGCACAGTTAACACATTATATAAGAGGTAATAGAAGCAAAAGTGTAATGACAGCAGTAGAGAAAATAAAGGTCAAATATTTAATCCATGCACAATATGAGAACCCAAACACACAATTAAACCATTATTTAGACACCTTAAAACAAAAACTTAACACAGTTTCCAGCCGTCTTAAACGATATATGACATGTACAGCGCGAAAAACACAAAATCAGAAATTCACCAATAACGAAAAAAGTTTTTATAGAAACCTAACTTCCACAACACAACAAGGTAGTCAAATAACTACTGAGCCCTTATTAACTGAATCTCTTAGAGAATTCTGGAGTAATATATGGGAAGAGCCTATTGAACACAATGAAAACGCTGAATGGATTAATATAATTAATAAAACTACTGAAAATATCCCCATGATGAATTTCGACTCAATACCAATAGATACATTTCTACATGTTCTCAACCGTGCTCATAACTGGAAATCGCCTGGTTCAGACAATATACATAATTATTGGTATAAAAAGTTTACATCCACTCATATACACATACATAATCATTTAAACTCATTCATACACTCACCTACCAGTATACCCGCTTTTGTAACACAAGGAATCACCTATATGCTGCCTAAAGATAAAAATGATGCACAAAACCCGGCTAAATATAGACCAATTACTTGTCTCCAGAATATTTACAAACTCTTAACGGCATGTCTGAGTGAATTAATTTATCAACACATAACTACACACAAGATCCTCACGGAACAGCAAAAAGGATGCAGGAAAAATAGCCAAGGATGTAAAGAACAACTAACTATAGACGCTATTGTTATGAACAATGCATATAAACAGAAAAAAGATATTCACACTATGTTTATAGATTATCGTAAAGCATTTGACTCGGTACCTCACAGCTGGCTAATTCGAATTCTTCAAATATATAAAATTAACCCTAAAATCATATCCTTCTTACAAACTGCAATGAGAAACTGGCAAACAACCCTAAAAATTAACCATAATACTCAATCATTAACTACTGAACCAATTTATATCAAACGAGGGATTTTCCAAGGCGACGCTCTTAGCCCTTTGTGGTTCTGCCTTGCCCTAAACCCTTTATCTAATCTACTTATAAACAGTAATCTCGGATACAAACTAGACAAAAATAATGATGATAGTTCAATTTCACATTTAATGTACATGGACGATATTAAATTATTTGCCACAAAAAAAACAGACCTCTTTCTTCTAGCTGACATTACACAAGAATTCTCAAAAGATATCCAAATGCAGTTCGGTGTTGACAAATGCAAAATTCTATCAGTTAATAAAGGTAAAATTCAAAATAACGGATATGCACTTGAAACTGGAGAAATGATCGAACCGATGGATGAAGCTAGCACATACAAATATCTTGGATTTCACCAATCTAGACAAATTCACCAAAAAGCAGCTAAACATGATCTTACAACTAAATTCAAGTATCGACTTAACTTAATTTTGAAAACTGAACTCAATTCAAAAATACTATAAAAGCTATTAATACATTTGCTATCCCAATCCTCACTTACTCTTTTGGTATATTAAATTGGTCACAAACAGACCTAAAAAACCTACAACGCACCGTGAACACGCACCTTACTAAATATAGGAAACATCACCCTAAATCATCCATCCAAAGACTCTTTCTGCCACGACATGAAGGAGGAAGAGGAGTGATAGATATCCAAAACCTACATAACAAACAAATAGCTACCCTTAGACAATACTTCCACACTAAATCTCAACAGTCATTAATCCACAAATATGTTACAGAAACAGACAAAAAACTCACACCACTCAACCTGTGCGACAGACAAACTCAAACCAACGAGCAACTGACTAATTTAGAACAGAAAATCGCAACATGGACTGGAAAATCATTACACGGAAGACACCGATCCAACCTTTGCCATCCACATGTCGACAAAGATAAGTCGAACGAATGGTTAAAGAGAGGCGAACTGTTTCCCGAGACTGAAGGGTTCATGCTTGCGATACAAGATGAGGTAATAGCCACCCGTAATTACAAAAAACATATTATAAAAGATCCGAACCAGACCACCGACTTATGCAGACACTGCAATAGTGCAGCAGAAACTATTCAGCATATAACTGGATCCTGTAAGAGTATTGTGCAAACGGACTACAAACATAGACATGATCAAGTAGCTTCAATAATTCACCAACAACTCGCTTACAAATATGATTTTATAAGAAAAAAACAGCCTTACTATAAATACAAGCCTGAAACTGTTCTAGACAATCAAAAGTGTAAGCTTTACTGGGATAGGACTATACTTACAGACAAAACGGTACACTACAATAGACCGGATATCACACTTCATGACAAAAACAGTAACACAATATACCTCATAGACATCGCTATCCCTAACACACATAATCTCCAAACTACCATCTCAGATAAACTTGCGAAGTACCAGGATCTTGCAATAGCAGTGAAAACACAATGGCAAGCCCATACAGTACATATTGTACCCATTGTTCTATCTTCCACCGGCATTATACCAAAGACTCTAAGTAATAGCCTACAAACACTAAATATCCACACTAATCAAACATACCTACTACAAAAGGCCACTATCTTAAATACCTGCCATATTACTAGAAAATTCCTCACCTCGTCTACTATTACATCTTCCTACTCTGAAACCTCTCCTACACTTGGTTAAGGCCCGTGTCGGTGAGTAAACCTTCGTCCATGTGAAGAAGAGAAAGAAAAACAAATATATATATATAATAATAATAATAAATTTATTTCTTTATACAAAGGTAGTTAGTTACATTACAGGGTTTGGTATCTCCTGTTAAGCAAAAATTGCTTGTGTTAGGAGAAACCGCTCCTTCACAACAATAATTAAATTTCATGATCATTACAATTTACTTTTCTTTTTTTCTTAATCAGCATTAAAAATTTTACTTTGTTTTACTTTTATACAATAATACTAAAAAAATTACATATCATAAAAAAAGAAAAAATGTCTATTTATGATAATAAATGCGGTCGTGTATGTGCTTGTTCTTGTGTGTATGTGTGTGTGCGAGCGTGTGTGTGCGTGCGTGCGTGTGTGCGTGCGTGCGTGCGTCGTGTGTGTGTGTGTATGTGTGAATTTGTGTGTATGGTATAGATATATATAATAATATAGTTTGTGTTCTTTATTATTTTTTTTTTTACTTTTGTACTTTTTATTTATTATTTATATGGTTATTTTTTAATTCCAGACTATATTTTCTATTTCATCGTAACTTTTGGCTTTAAGCCAAGTAACTAGAGTCTTTTTACATTTATGATAATTGAGTGAATATATATCGAGTTCTTTATTTAAATTGTTATATATTTTTGATGATTGACTGGTGTATTGTCTTTTTGCATATGTAGTTTTAACTGTGATTGTATCAGCTACTTTGTGTTTTCTTCTATTTTTATTCTTTTCAGGATTATATGTTAGCGATTTATGTTTTTTTAATGTAAGTTGAAGTACATATAATTTTCTTACTGTCAGAAGATCGGTTATTAAGTAAAGGCTTTCAGTAGGGAACCGAAATGGTTTAAAGTACATCACCTTTAACAGCGATCTCTGTGCCCTTTCTAGTTCTAGAAATTTTATTTTTGTTGCCCCTCCCCAAATTGCTAAGCAGTAAACAAGGATAGATTGAGCCAAGGAGACATAAATTCGCTGCAATAAGGTTTTTGTAGTAATATGACGTAGCATTTTAAATACCCAAATAAACTTTCGAATTCTATTCATAATTATTTCAGAGTGTTGGTGCCAAGATAAACGCTGATCGATAATTACTCCCAGGTATTTGGTGTTATGTACCTTATTAATTGTAGCGCAAGAACAATTTAAATTTTGATAGTTTCGGCATTTGTGGATCTTTATATTAAATCTATTTTGTGGTTGTGTACGATCATAGTTAGTAAAACAGATGTAGTTAGATTTAATGGCATTTAAAGTCAGTAGATTATATTGCAGCCAATCCGCTATTTTAGCCAGTCCGCTCTCAGTATGTAACTTTACTTGTTCCCAAGTCTCTCCTGTGAAAATAACAGCTGTGTCATCAGCAAATGAAATAACTAATCCCTCTTCTAATGCCATGTTACATAAAGTATTAATATATATAAGAAACAGTGTAGGGCCGAGGACGCTTCCTTGCGGGATCCCGTACGTAACTGTTTCTTCTGTACTGATAAATTCGCCTATCTTAACCCTTTGTTTCCGTTCACATAGGTAGTCTTTAAAAAGTTTAAGAGGTATTCCTCTTACACCTATACCCTCAAGTCTGTACAGAAGTTTGTAAACGGAAACAGTGTCAAAGGCTTTTTTGATATCAAGGAAAACAGTTAAACACTTATTTCCCTTATCAACCTCCTCTGTAATTTTAGCAACAAGCGTCGAAACTGCGTCCTCAGTAGAAAGCCCCTGTCTAAAACCGAATTGCTGCGATGATAATATATTGTATTTAGTTATATAATTTGTTAACCGGTTGTTAATTAATTTTTCTAAAGTTTTTGAAATAGGTGTTAGGACTGAAATTGGCCTGTAATTTTCGGGTTTGTTACCATCTCCTCCTTTGTACACAGGCGTTATAAGAGCCTGCTTCAAAGCGTTAGGGAAGATTCCCTGTTCAAAACACAAATTCGCTAGATGGCATAATAGAGGTACAGTCACATCATGTGCTATTTTTAAAAAACTAGTTGGTATTTCATCAATTCCAGGTGCACTGTCCGACCTTAAACTCATCAGCACTGAAAGCACCTCAGCAGGGTCTGTATCATATAGCACAAATGAAAAAACAGGAGGATTTTTAGGTTCATAAATATTAGGATCCTGAGTAGCGAAGGAGTCAACCTTAATTTTATCTGCCAGTACCTTGCCAATATTGGAAAAATATTTGTTTACCTCGTTTGCAGATTCCAAAGGTGTTGAGGCTATCTCCAGTAAATCCAAATTTTGTTGTTTCTTTGGATTCCTTTGAGTAATGTAGTTTATAGTGTTCCACAATTTTTTTGGGTCATTTTGTACTTTACTTAGTTTTTCTCGCTCATATTTTCGTTTTTGATTTTTAATCAGATTATTACAATGATTACGGTATCGTTTGTATGTTATTTTTAATATTTCATTATGTGGATCCAAATTTAGTTTTTTTTGCATGTTATTACGATTCCTAATACAACGCACTAATCCTACTGTCATCCAGGGTTTAAGGATTCTATTTTTTACAGGAATTGTAATTATGTTAGTGTTATTAATAAGACATTGTTGAATTTTATTAATTAAGCTATTTATCAATGTGTTCGGATTATTTATTTTTATCAAATCTAATACATCACTACTTTTTAGATCAGTCAATGCATTTTCTATATTCAGAGATTTTTTTGTTTTAATACATTTATTATTATAAAATAGGTCAGATATTTTTAAGCAAATCATATAGTGATCAGTTATAGTTGTATCAACAATCGCAATGTTAGCCTTTTTATATACACAGTTAAGTTTTATAATAAAATGATCGAGACAATTTTTTCCTCTTGTAGGTTGTGTATGTCCAGGTAAAAGGCCGTGCATAGCAAGCATGTTTAAATAATTTAATCTATTTACACGATCAATTGATTTTTCATGCTGATTAGATATCAAATTTATATTTATGTCTCCAGCGATTATAATATTTCTAGTAGGTGTAATCGAATTTAAGTATTGATCCAAAGAATCTATGAACTCATCAGAACTTGACGTCGAAGGAGATCGATAAATACCAAGCACAATGAAATCTGTGGAGATCTGAATTTGTAAACACGAGGCATTTTTTAATTTTATCTCATCAACTTTTGCATTATGTGTATTTTTAATATATGCAACTACTCCGTCAGCTTTATTTAAATGATTGGTAGTTTGATACGATATATAGTTATTAATTTGTGGTATGTGTTTATTTGTACGCAATCTGCACTCTCCCAAGATTAATATATCTATGCTAACTTTTAGATTAGTTAAATTTAGTTGCAAGTCATCGAAATTTGAGTAAATGCTTCTAATATTCTGTGATATTATCATAAAATCAGTATTTTTAACTCGCATTTGTTTTAAAAAATTCTCTGAAGTACATTCAACTACTTGTATTGTATCAGAATTGTCTATTTCGTTTATTACTTTTAGTGTACTATCCATAATGAAATTTATAAAATGTCAGGACAATACACTTGAGAGTATTTTTATGTGTGTGCATATATCTGTGTAAACAAGCGTGTATGTGTGTGTGTAAATGAACATATGTGTATGAATGTTAGTATTTGTAATGAGTAGGTACTGTATAAATATATATCTTGAATTTGTATAAAATAATAGAAAGAAATTAGTGTTGTTTGTAGTGTAAATGAGAACATATATTTGTTTGTATAAACGATCCACTCTTTTACATTACATATTCTATTAGTATTTTTTACATATAAAATAATATTATAATAAATCATCACACGGCCAAAATATAACAAAAACTCATTTATGGCTGGAACTACGTCTAGTCATTTGAGTTGCATTAGGGAATTTATTTGTGTTTCATTTTTTATGACAATAATGGGGGAGTTCTCATCTTTTCTGATGTACACCCTTCCATAGGCTGTCCAACAAAATTTATATCCATTAGTCTTGGCTACTTCTCTTGCAAGGTAAAATAAGCGAGCTGCCTTAATGGTTAGCTGCTCTGAGACAAAAATCGGAGTATACTCGTCAATCTTAAATCCAAGATGTTTTGCACATAACTTTTCTTTGTGCCTGATATTATATGATTTACTCATCTTGATGAACTCGGCTTTTAAAATTGTGGATGACATCTCAAGTATGACAGAACTATTTTTTGTGTCACTCCTTTTGTTATGCACTCTATATATATCTTTAATATCTCGCCTGTCGATATTACAATCTATAGCCTTAGATAATTTCACAGTCATGCTTATTAAATCTTCCTTATTTTCATTACTATTTTTTGGTACATTTTTTATCTCTATATTAGCCTTTCTACTTCCGCGCTCCACATCTTCTATTTTTTCTTCCAAAATAGTTATATAGTCTTTGTCTTTTTTAGCCTGTTGTTCTAGTTGTTCTATTTTCTTTTTTAGTTCGTCATTTTGCGTAGCAAGAAAGGCCACGGTATTCTCAATATTATTATTAGATTGTTTGATTTCCATCACGGCAGAGTAAATTTTTTTGTTCTCCTCTTGCTGAGTCGCCATATTAGATGCCAATTTAGAATGGCAAACAAGCTGACAGCCCATCTGATGGAAAGTGGTAACCGTCGCCTATAGACATGAGCAGTACCATGGACGTAACAGAGTATACTGTGTTATTCCTCCGTACCCAGTAAATTCACGCTATATCCCACCCTTCAAACCGAAACACAGCCATGCAAACACAACTGCTTTACGCTTGAAACACGAAAGGGACAGAGGTACCCAAGCAATCGACTTTTGTACAAAGTCTCCCTCTCGTAGTAAAACTTATGAAGCTTATATACAGGAATGGACAGTTAACAGCTGATATGATAATAATAAATATCAAAAATCTTGTTCTTAAAGCATGTACTAGTATATCCACTATTTAAAATTCATATAATTTTTCACACTTTAAAATACTACGAGTCTTTATTTTCAGGTCTTTTGTCAATGATATGAATAATTGTCATATTTTGAACTGGCTGTATCCAGCTGTTTTGCTCAAGTGAATTTTTTTTTTTTTTTTTTACAACACAGGGGGCAAACGAGCATGCGGCTCACCTGATGGTAAGTGACTACCGCCGCCCATGGTCACCCACAACACCTACGGCATTGCAGGTGTGCTGCCGGCAAATTTATTTTTAAGTATCCTTTGTTCTAAATTAGATTATTATCAATCCATGTGCCAAATTTCATTTAAATCCATTCAGTACTTTTTGCGTGAAAGAGTAACAAACATACATTCACACAAACTTTATTATTGTACATTTCAGTCATATAATGTATATTATAAAAATTGAGAATTTTTATTTAGTCACTTAGACCAAATTTAACCGTATAGCAGGTGAGGGTGCTACGTTACGTTATTGTGGCCACCACGCCCGTCCATATGGTAGAATAAATTTCAACTTGTTGGTAAAATATTATTGTTCACTTTGCTTTACGATAGTGTACTGTCATCGGATTTGTACATGAATAATATTATTTATATGAGGAATAATAAAATATCATCATTATCCACCACGTCTATGTATTTTGTAATTCAAATAGTCATGTTATTTGTTGGTTTGTAAATATTGATTTCAAACTGAAAGCGTGCCTATATTTATGAGGCGTTAACTTGTCAGATTGCAAGGCATTCCATTTAAACGACTTTTAATTTATTTATTTATTTCTTATTGCATTCCATAGTATAATTAGTAGATAACATTTCAATTATGGACCCTGTTGGGCACAGTAAGTAGGCTGAAGTGTGAAGCAAGAAGGCTCAAAGTGAAAAAAGTGTTGTCCTCCTCTCTAGGAGGACAACACTTTTTTCACTTTAGAAATAGTCTAAGGATCTGTCACAATATTATCCAGTCATTGAAATTGTATCACGATAGCTACGTATTTTCTTATTATCATTATTATTATTCATTATTTAAGTATTGGTGTGTATCTATTCATATCGTAATTGTTATTAGTATTATATAGTTATTTAATATATTCTGTAGTTTAAAATTATTTATATTCATGCTGTAAAATTAATTAATAAATAGTTTAATAATAAAATTTCAGCAATGTCAGTTTTAGCTATGTCTTAAATCATTATCAATTCATAATTAATTATTTATTTAACACTTTATTGCACAATCATAACATGATTTGTTAAACAATTTTCAATACGTATAGTGTAGTACAAAAGGCGGTCTTATTGCTAAGCAATCTCTTCCAGACAACCTTTGGGTAGAAGGAATTAAAGCATAAATAGGTAGGTGGCGCGTTAAAAAAAATAGATTTGTAAAAAATAATATCTGTAACAGCATAGTCATATACACATACATCCAAACATATACATATATACGCATAAATACATACAAATATACCATACTAATACACATATATATAACACACATAAAACTGGAAATACGTAGGACTAAGTGATTATAAGGATAGGTAGTGGGATTTAACTAAGTTTTTAAAAATGGGCAACGATTGAGCGCACCGTATAGAGGTAGGGAGTGCAACGACAACAAACGAACTGCTTGAACTATTTATAAATTATAAGCAAAGTCACAGATAATATAATACTATACTAGTAGCAAAGTGTAGTCAGTTTAATCAGTAGTCTAATAAATAACAAGTATAGTTATATAGTATAGAAATTTTTATTTTCAACTAACTTTAAAAAGAAAGAGCTGCTCTCAATTTGGCTGTATTTTTTATGTTTGTTATCTCCTAATTATGTTAGTTCTGAATCGATTTGGATTTATTTTTATCTAAAAAGATATACTTATAGATTAATGTCACAGAAATCTTATTAGAATTTGCTAGTGGTTTAATATTTAGAGCACAATAACTGCTTTTGTCACAATTGAAGTCTGCTTTCTTGTAGGACACAATTATTAATTATTTACAATTATTTGATAATAGATACATCAATTATTATTATTTGGAAGTATCTTATTGCATCCTAACTAATATTATACATATGAAATGGAATCAATTTTTTTGTTTTATAATTAGCCTTTTGGTATTTTAACAATTCAACTTTTTTAGTACTACATATAATACTTGAAGAGATTTTCTCTTCAAATATTATATGTAGTAAGTCACGTTAAAAAAATTTTCTCTCTCTCTTTTCATTTAAGATTTTTTTTTTGTATTTTCTTTTTGTAACTTATTCATGTATATTCTTCCAGCCAGCTCTATTCCAGGCCTTATCTATGACCTCCCTATACGACATGACGCCTAATGTAATCAGTAAAAACTTTTACAAGAAGTAATTTTAAATTTAATTCCAAACTATTTCAGTTATCCTTACTAATGTTATAAATATGAAAGTGAGTTTATTTGTTATCTTTCAATGCCTTAACGGCTTAACCAATCACTATTAAATTTAGGTACATGTATGTCATTCTAATTCTAGTTTAGACTAATTTTTATGTTAGTCAGTGAATATTTCCCAATCATACAAAGTCGCGGTTAAAAACTAGTTATTACATACAAGCTTAATCTCAATTAATCACCCATGTTTAAGCCTCACGAATTAAGCCGAACTGTGTTGTCTTAATCAATTAATTAAAATTTGTGATCATTTGGTTCCGTTATAATAATGGACGCCCAAACGAGATTGATTTGTGATATATTTAATACGATTTCACAGTTCAGTAATGCTTGTAATGTTTCTATATGAATTAATAGTAGACTAGTTTTTTTACTTGACTTCGTCTGCATAATAGGATCAGTTGATTAACCAGAATAAGAAGTATGTCTATGTCTTTTTGCGTTCTAAATTTCTTTAGTATTAGTGGAGCCTTTACGGTTAATTCAATCGTCATAAAATTTAGTTCATTATGCAAGCGGTAACAGATGAACAAATATATAATTAAACAAACTCACTCATTTACATTACATAATATCGCTAGTAAAATCATTTTAAAATTCCTATCATGATGGGAATTAGCAGCGAACTTAAAAAAAAGGGGCGAGTACAAAAGATCATAGAAAGGTCGCAGTGTCACAGGTTATTCAGCCTGAAAAAGCCAGTCTTTGAATAATAATAATATTAGTTTTTTTTACAACGCAGGGGACAAACGAGCATGCGGTTCACCTGATGGTAAGTGACTACCGCCGCCCATGATCACCCACAATACCAACGGCATTGCAGGTGTGTTGCGGGCCTTTTAAAAAGGAATATGCTTTTTTTACTCTTTTTAGTATGGATATTCAATTGAAATACTACAAGTTATATAGAAGTACACAATGTAACATGTCAACCGATATGAAACTTCTTTAGTTTTATCATTATATCAGCCTTTAACTGTCCACTTTTGAACATAGGCCTTCAAGAAAAGTTTTGTCGGTACTGTACTTGTACTAGTAGTTGCGTAGCAAAGTCAACAACCTCAGTTAGGCTTTGGTGAAGTTTTAAAGACGTTGTCCATCCCTCGACTATTGAATGATTCTGGCATAAAAGTGGCCACACCTTTCTTTCCCGTGGGTATCATAAAAAGTAAGTAAGGGAACAGAATGTTTTTTTTATACGACCTAGAATGGCAAACAAGCTGACGGCCCACTTGATAAAAAGTGGTAAATAAAGAGGAATAGGTAGCAGCATCTCTCTTAAAATATCACTAAACCAACTACTGTTGCCAACCCGCTTGTCAAACGTGGCAATTATTAACAATACCCTCTAAGAGAGAGACCTATAACTATATGAGGAGTGGACAATCGGCTTACAAGTTGAAGTTATAGTCGTAGTTATTGCAAAGACAATTTTATTTATTATTTGCTTTTATGATGACGTAATGTTTCTTGAAATTAATTCATAGACTTTATAACAGCTTCAATCGATCTGCCAAATGTGGCAATTACTAGCAATTCCCTCTAAGAAAGAAGCTTATGTTCAGTAATGTTTCTTGAAATTAATTCATAGTCATTATAACAGCTTCAATCGATCTGCCAAATATGGCAATTACTAGCAATTCCCTCTAAGAAGGAAGCTTATGTTCAGTAATGGAAAATCGGCTGATGTGATGAAGTTGTATTCGTAGTCGTTGCAAAGACAATTTTATTACTTGCTGTTGTAATGACGTAATGTTTCTTGAAATTAATTCACAGACGTTATAACAGCTTCAATCGAATTTTCTCGTAAATAATTAATTTTAAAGGGGAAAGTAATGTTTCTTGTAAGCAATTCCCTAGGCTATAAATTGTGTAACTTGTTATTTTTTCTGCTTGAGAGTTTCGTAAATAACAATTTTCTTTACAAAATTTTGAATATACATATATTATTAAAAGGCACGTATTGATGAAATTAGAAAAAAAACTAGACTTTGTTCAATTAGAATGGAGCGAAGCTTTGCCTTCTTTTTATTTCTTGAATCATTTAGACTAGTTTAAATTTCGAATGTTTTATTACGTACTTATTTCAAAAATTTAAAAACAGAAATATACATTTAGTAATTTACTCATTTTATTTCCGAATGATACAGTAAAATAATTCGGTAGTTACTTGAAAATTATCTCGTAGTTATTTAAATGTATAATTTATTAAATATATGCATTTTTACTCGAACTAAATTATAAATTCATACCTGATAGTTTACGTTTTAGACATTGAATAGATTGAAGAGTTAAAAGTAAACGTTGATTTAGGTAAGTAACCGTGTTGATTTTCAAATAACTACTGAATTTTTATCTCGAAACGCCACATTGAAAAATGGACGAAAACATTTCGTAACACGGAATTTTAAAGCCTTTAATGTTTCCGATAGCGGTAACTATCAACAGATTTCCGCCAAAGTGACTATATCTACTGTGAATAGAAGTAAAGTTTAATGTGGTGCAATAAATCATTATCTATGGCCACTGCCGATAACCAGAGCGGAGTTTTAAAGGCCCGGTTATGCGTAGGCGATGGTACGTAATTAAAGTTAGCGTTACTTGATATCGATCACAATAATGACTCTGACATGTTAAGTTTGTTGTACACTAAGTTATCGCTTTAGTATAGCAGTGCTATAAAAATTATTTCAAAATTGTGTAATTGTTCTCTAGAAGACGCGAGTGAAGCTATGTGCAAAGTCATATTTGAAGGTACATAAAGATGGTGTCCTACAAAAAACATACTTCGATTGTGACGGAACCATTTATTTTGATCTAAAAATTAAAATACTAAACCGATTTTGATAAAATTTCTATGAAACTAATCTATAAATATATCCTTTCAGATAAAAAAATATAATTTGTCAAATCGGTTTAGAACTGATAGTTATGAGATAAGAAGAACAAAAAAAAATTATAATCGAATCGAAAACCTTTGTTTTTAGAAGTCGGTTGAAAATGTGACATTTTTAAGAGGGAATGCATTGGAAATTGTGAATAAGCTGCGGTTTACTAAATGTAAAATGGTAATTGTTGCCTATTTTTAGTAATTTATTTAGTAAATTATTTTGATAACTTTCAACATTACCTTTGTGTTGTTTGTTGCCTTTCGTGTCAGGGTTTGATATCTATTTAAATTCTCTATTAAGGTATTTATTTATTTATTTCGATGTTGGGGTACCTAATTTGAAATAAATAAATAAATTAAGGTAAGAAAAAAGAAAGCTACAAAAACATTACGAGTAAGAAGTGGACATTAATAAAATTATGTACTACAAATTCAGATTCCTGGATTACGTTTTCAAACTAAATTACATTTTAAAATAATTAACAAATTTTATTGATTTGAAATATAGATTATAATTTCTTTTAAATTTATCAACGTTTTAGATATTTAATGTAGAAAAAGAAAAATTATAATTCGTGATTTTTTCATTATTTGCAAGTGAATATATAAACAATATCTTCTAAATTTATGTAGTACGTAATAGTACGAGTATAGCCTAGTGATATTATCATAATATTACAATATAAAACTTTAATATTATAACTAAGCTATATGCGATATATCAATGGATAACTGGCCTAAAAACATATATTACTTGACGACCCGATTTAATTTAACGCCCACTGTACGATGTTTGAAAAATGTGTGAAATTGTATTAGTTCAATATATTTAACTATGTTATAATAGTGTATACTTTCTATTTGAAAATGTACTTCACAACTTTCACTATTTTCCAAGGGCGATGAATTTGACTCTCTTTAAGGGTTACGTTTTTCAATCAACATTTATCTTTACAATATGAAGAGCTCTCGAAAGCTATCAATGTATGACTAATTAGTTAAAATTGAACCATAGTAATATACAAACACATAGAATTGAAACTTGTGGATTGTGCATACAGCTATGCCGCTAAATAATTTAAGATCGTATTCCACAAAAACAAACCGACTAACTTCTGAACATATTTTTATAAAAATTATATGGGACCAATTTGAAAATACATCCTTATTGTGTAAACGAGGTTCCAGGCTATTGGACTGGATATTGATATAAATTTTATTATTGTTTAATATAAAAATACTAAAAATTGCGATTTTTATCGATACCTATACAATTTTACTACTAATAGGATATTGAGTTAATTGCTTAATTTTTTATCTCAGTCAATTATTATGTTCCGAACATACCGACGAATTTTATTTTTGTATCAATATTTTTTACGTAATTTTATTAAATTTATATTTATTAAGCTACTTAATTATATAAGTATATAAACAAGTACACCTAACGTTAACTACAAACAGTTGATAGACGTAGGCGTTTGATTTATTTTATACAAAAATGTTATTATTTATATATATAAATAATGGGTTTAGGTATGCCATTTGATAAATTATTAGCTTACAGATTTATCAATGAATAAGATCAAAACATATAGATCATGTTTTAATAGCTACTAATTTAAAAATAATAAAATGTTTAAACATTTACAAATACAATAATAGATGACTAGAAATATTTTATTTTATTTAATTAACAATAAACATGACGGCCATTCGTTTTGTGATAAAAAGTAGTAATCATCACCTATCATCATCATTTTAGCCTATATCTATCCACTGTTAGACATAGGCCTTTCCCAATGCCTTCCACCATATACGATTCTTTGTTATTCCCATCTATCCATTTAAGGGTGCCCCCCGCTTTGTTGTCCTGTACACGGCTTCCAGTCGAAGACCTTTCTTTTATAAATATGGCCAATAAATTTATCACAGATATTAAAAATATAATATTTCTATCCCGATATATGTAATGCCTATCCTGAGGATTGAAGCGTTATTTCTTATTAAACCAGAGCATAATAAACTATGTATTGCTACTTTATGACAGAAATCATGGTGATAGACTAGAGAGAGGTTTTGTACAAAAATCGTTTATTTTTTATGCAACTTAAAATGGCAAATAAGCTGACGGCCCACCTAATAGAAAGTGGTAACCGTTGCTTATAGTCATAAACATTACCATAGATATATTGTATACAGAGTATACTGTGTCGCCTCAGTGTGCATAGGTACCTTTGTCGCACTCGTGTTTCTGCCGTCAAGCAGGGCTTTGTGCTTGCAGGGCTGTGTTTCACTTTGAAGAGAGCGCATTGATATTTAATGTAAAATAGAATAGGTCACTTCTTCCTTTCCCATGAGTGTCGTAAGAGGCAACTAAGGGAACTTAATGACAGAGGAATGGGTAGCAGCGTTCCTCTTAAAACATCTCTAAATGCCTAACTACGATTGTCAACCCGCCGGTCAAGTGTGGCAACTACTGGCAAAACTCTCCTTCTGGGAAAGGTTTATATTCAACAGTGGACAGTTCATGGACGGCTCATGATAATTATGAGGCATTGATATTTAGGGGTAAGGAGGCATATTTCTTAGGAATGGCAACACATGAGCGGTGTCTTGCGTATCACAGTATATTTCCAGATATATTTATCTGATACACTTTATTTTCAATGCAAAAATAAATTAAATACTTACACATTTAGTGTTTTCTATTACATATAAGATATAAAGATATATTTATTTAACAAAGTATGTTTGTATTAGCACAGAATTTATCATTGCTTCCTACATTAGGTTAAGCCCGTCCTGTAGGAAGCAGAACTCGTGTTATCATATATGGTACAAGCATATAGATATTAAACGTAGGCTTTTTAGCAGTATTGACAATTGTGTAGACATATATAAAAAATGACTCATCATTAAATTTACAAATACAAATTCTGTTTTTTTTTCTCATTCCATTTTATCTATGACTATTGTGCTATGATGTTAATACACGTATATAACACTTCAATATACACATAAAGAAAATAAAAGTGAATCAGACCAATCGTTCATGACTCATTCCGAACTGTAGAAAGAACTAATCCATCTCACTCGACGTTATCACAATAGAGATAATTAACACACTGTCTGCTACCATTTCGCTATTAAAGGGTAAAGTAAAAAAGCTGAACAAAAGGTGCTTTGAGTAAAAATTACCCGTTTGTTATGAATATCATTATGGGGGAGCATATGTGCGACACATGGCCAATGGGGCATAAGGCCTATTGATAGTATTCGTATTTCTCAAGTGAGCTTTCTAAGGAAATGTTTTTTGTACCAATTAATATCGTATGGGATACAGTATTGATGTTTCGCTTCGGAATTCTAAATGCGAGTAAAATATTATAGAAATATTTTTTTTTACTTATCAACGTTTGAGAAAAAAGGTAGGTTATGATTAAAGCTTGATGCCAGTATGCTCAATTCTAATATATTGGTATTGAACTGATTCACATATATTATTAGGTAGGTCATATGTTTTTTTTTTTTTTTTTATATCACGAGCATAGCAAATAGGCATGCATTCTGTTTAATGGTAAAAGTTTACTGTAACTTATGGACGACTGCAACACTAAGGGTGTTACGTGCACGTTGCCGACTCTGAAGAAACCTTAATATGCGAGTACCCTCTTTGAAGAACCCTATACTGTAGTCACTAGAGAAAACCTCGGCAGGTTTTTGTTTGTTTGTTCTTTTTTTATTTTTTTTTTATACAACTTAGAATGGCAAACAAGCTGACGACCCACCTGATGGAAAGTGGTAACCGTCACCTATAGACACGAGCAGTACCATGGACATAACATAGTATACTGTTTCGCTTATGATACCCCTCATGCGTTGCCTTTCCTGAGGACTCAGGTGTTATTCCTCTGTACCCAGAAAATTCACGCCATATCCCACCCTTCAAACCGAAACACAGCCATGCAAACACAAATGCTTCACGGCAGAAACACGAATAGGACAGACTTGAGTACCCCAAGCAATCGACTTTTGTACAAATACAAATTGTTGTATCAATTATACATATTCTATATTATAATTATATATTCTTATATGAATAATCCTATTTCTTAAGTCGAAAAGCAAAATTTTATTACAATTGGAGCAAATGAACAGTGCAGAGAAAAAAATCACCAGCTTAGGTACCTCTGTACTATTCGTGTTCTTGCCGTGAAAAAGAAAGGCATAACACTTCAGTTCTCAGGAATGGCAACGCTTGAGTAGTGTCATGAGCGACACAGTGTATTTTGTTATTTTAAAGGTAATGTCCATGTTCATAGGCGAATGTTACCACATTCCATCAAGTGGACCGTCAGCTTGTTTACTTTTAAGTTTAATAAAAAATGTCCCGCCAGTGATAGGTTACCATTGGATTGTTATAGATAAAAAAGAATCATCAGAACTAAAAACATCTGCTATTAAAATAGTCTATCAAGTAAAGTACCAGTATCGCTCTGAATACAAATCACCATCAGCCACAGCGACAGTTTTTTGCCGCGTTAGGCCCTATGCGCGGGCGCACCCCGTCACGGTGTCGCGTGTTCGGATTTACCGCGCTTCGCTGCACCTTGCTCTATTTTTTTTTCTTTTATTTTTCTCATAAAAAATGCATAAGCTGTTGGCGGGTTCCGTGAATGACTTATGAAATTGATGATAAAGAAATTATTTTTGACAATTTATACTTATCCGAAAATAGGATTAATATAATTGAAGTCTCTTTAATATTTGTTTTTATTTTTATTTTATTTATTTATTTCAAGTAAACAGTTACATATTTTTAGTGCCACGAAACTGCATTGCAGTTTGTCTGCAACTTTGCGCTCTTGTACATACAGCTTTATAAACAATTATGAACTTATATCCTAATACTTTGTACTAAATTATAATTTAATATACCTTCTCGTAGTATTTTTTAATGCAATAAAATAATTAAATTATGAAATAATTAAGTTTTTGTCCCACAAGAAACAAAAACCATATATATATATATATATATATATATATATGACAAACCTAACTGTTTTTATTTAAAAACTAAAGTATTGAAAATTGATTTCGATTGAAATCTATGGGACCAATTTGTAAGTATGTATACCAGAGGGAGACTTTGTACAAAAGTCGATTGCTTGGGTGCCTCTGTCCCATTCGTGTTTCTACCGTGATGCAGTTGTGTTTGTATGGCTATGTTTCAGTTAGAAGGGTGGGATATGGCGTGAATTTACAGGATACTGAGGAATAACACCTGAGTCCTTAGGAATGGCAACACATGGGGGGTATCATGGGCGAAACAGTATACTCTGTTATGTCCATGGTACTGCTTATGTCTATAGGCGACAGTTACTACTTTCGATCAGGTGGGCCGTCAGCTTGTTTGCTATTCTAAGTTGTATATATAAAAAAAAATTCTTTTTGAAAAAAAAAGAACTTTACATTGGTTACAATTGACTCGCCCTCCATTAGTCGCCTCTTACAACACCCATGGGGAAGGAAGTGGTGACCCATTCTATACCGGGACAATACGGCAATTTTTATTATCCTTTTTATAAAATAAAAACTCACTTATTTTGACAAGCAGGCCTAATATTGCAATAATTTATATAATATTGAAATAAATAAAAAAAAACAGAAATGCTGCTGAAATATACAAATAAATATGGAAGTCAGATCAAGAAAAAAAAAAGTCTTTATAATGTATTTACAGGGAACCCCGAAACGATCACCTAGTGAACGGTGACGAACGGAAATTTTGTGGTCCTGGCACGAGCTATGTAATAAGCGTGCCAGAAAAAGCTACACGCCGAGTTCCATCAAGATCGTGGCCACAGCTTAATTCGAAATGCTGAATACGACGACTGCTTCTTTAATTCAATTATCAATATATACCTATGCTATTCTAAAAACTGGCTCTCAGCTAACCTTTTAATGGCATACTTACGTAACTTCGTCCGCGTCATACAATAGGTACTACAGAATTACATTATTGTTGTATCATCCATTAGCTATTTACTGTTGAACATAAGCCTTCCCCATAAGACTTTTTCCGGTAGCTGTCATGCTTGACAGGCGGGTTGGAAAACGCAGTTTGGCTTTTCGGCCGTTAAATTCCTTTAGTCGGCTCTTATAACACCTACGGGAAAGGAAAGGGTTGCCTAGTCAGGCGTTAACTGTCCGCTGTTGAACATAGGCTTCTAAGGAGGAAGTCCTTGAGGAAATTTTGCCAGTAGATGCCTCGTTTGACAGGGTTGGCATCCGCAGTTAGGCTTTAATGATATTTTAAGAAGTATGCTGCTGCCTATCGGTCGACCAATATCTCCTTAGGCACCTCTTACGACACCCATGTGTGATGAAGGGGCAATCCGTTCAATGTCTGTGCTAAATACCAGAGGGCTATTTTTTTAAATATACTAGTTAATATTAAACACGGTCGAACTCTTTATTCCGTTTTTTTTTTTTTTTTGTAAAAATAAATCTACTCTTTTTTATATATGTATATCACTACAATGTTCGCACGTTATTTCTAATAAATTTTAAGACAAGAAACAAGTCCTAAGGCGCTGTAAGCGTTCACACGATATTTTTGTAGATACGGTTACTAATTTAAATGTAGGCTTTTTGCAATAAAAGTTGATTTCGTCCGTTAACTCAACCGTTTCCGTTTCGCCCCCTTCGACTCTTAATTGAGGATACACAACGTGTTCGACCCGTATTCGGTTTTTATATTTAAATAGTCACTCGCATTTGTAACAAATATTCAGGTTTATCATTCGTATTAAATGTATTCAGTGCCCACTATTGGACATATGGCCTCCCATATAAGCCATAAGAATAGTTTTGTATCACCTGTATCCATTGACTGTCAACAACTGCGTATATACTTAAATTTTAATTAGATATATAAACTTATAATATGCAATAATAATTATCTATTTTTCTCGTCTTCGACTATAATATTATATATCTTAGATATACATGTATACATATGTATGTATACATATGTATAAGTCTATTCTTTATTTGTATATATTTATTTGTTGATGTTGTAAATTTTAATAGGGACATCAATTATTACTACTGCATTCGAGTATTCTAACACTTTCCTAAGATTGACTGGAAAATACTTTTAGTATTAGGTCTGCCTTGTACACATACATGTACTAATGAATAAATAAATAAATATGATAATAATAGACTTCTTATAATATCAGATAATTTCAAAAACGGGATCGCTCTTTTTTTTGCAACTATTGTCATACTCGTATCTCTGGCATTTCTCTGAGATTTGTTAAAGAATTGTTTTATTTAAAAATATTCACACATTGTTTTTATTAATGACATTAAAATAAAAAAAAAAGTGGAATGATTAAATTGCGAAAAATCTCGACTAGTATTTTGCTTTTAATTCATAATTTTAATTCAACTTTCCTGCATTTAATAGACTCTGTTGTAAACCTTATTATTTAATAAAATAAAAATATTTCAATTACCACTATTTTATTATGATTAAGTTGTATAACTTAAATTGTACGTCCAAATAATCTTTTATCGATACAGTTTAAGAGCTGACCTCTACGATTGCCTTAAATCTAGCGTTTTATTATCCAATTTGCTTTAATTAAAATTCCTCAATATTTATTATAACTTTCATCTTTATTGCAAATACGTACATTATAATGGATTGCTATGGTAACCGCCGATATGATATAATTGAGTTATGAATTCTAAACTACTTTCTTAAATTATTTAATACTAGCGACCCGACCCTGGTACACATGGCTTTTTGATAATAAAATACTGTGTTAGTTGCTGATAATGTATCTTTCTATATATATATATATATGTATCTATGTGTATATGTATATATATAATTATAATTTATTTATACTCTGTTATTAATTATATAGCTACAAATAATTTGTTATTTATTGTATTAATTTTGCACCATATATGTTGTACTTTATATACAAACCCTATTGACACTTTTC
Organism: Galleria mellonella; assembly: GCF_026898425.1. NCBI lineage: Eukaryota > Metazoa > Arthropoda > Insecta > Lepidoptera > Pyralidae > Galleria > Galleria mellonella. The sequence continues at coordinate 898,468 of NW_026442133.1, forward strand.
CACACTTTTCCTTCCGGGCTCTCAAGGTTTCTTGAAAAAAATCCCTTTAAGGGATAAGGGGTCCGTCTGTGTACATTTTTGTTATAACATAATATCTATACTATAAGTGAAAGTTATACATTCACTTATATATTAATAAATAAATAAATATTAGTTTAAATTATTGTATTTAAATATTATTCATTGTCATGAATTGTAATAACACAGATTTTTTTATGCAACTTAGAATAGCAAACGAGCTGACGACCTACTTGATAGAAAGTGGCAACCGTCACCTATACACATGAGTAGTACCATGGACATAACAGAGTATACTGTTTCATCCATAATACCCCCATGCGTTGCCATTCTCGAGGACTCAGGTGTTATTCCTCTGTACCCTGTAAATTCACTGCCATATCCCATCCTTCAAACCAAAACACAGTCATTCAAATATAACTGCTTTACGGTAAAAACACGAATAGGACAGAGGTGCCAAGTAAACGACTTTTGTACAAAGTCTCCCTCTGGTGAATATTTTAAATTTGAGATAAAGAAGGACAGTAAGTACTTTTTCTCTCAGTCTATTGACTGAATATATGACTCGATTACACGGACGGAGTCTCGAGCTGAGCTAGTATAATATCCTTACATGTATTTATAAATGTGAAAGTGATTTTATTACCTCTTAGCGGTTTAAAAGCTCAACTTATAATCATGATATTTGATATACCATATATGTAATTAGTATTCTATGCCGTATAGTATAGGCTACCCTTTCCTTTCCCATGGGTGTTGTGATAGGTGAATAAGAGAATTTCAAGGTCGAGAGATGGGCAACAGCGTCCCTCTTAAAATATTACCAAAGCCTAACTGATTTTGCCTGCCAAGCAAGGCAGCTACTAGAAACAGGGGAAGGCCCATATTTAGTTAACGGATGATAAGATGATGATGATGTAATTGGCATAGACATGGACGTAGGTTACTTTTTATTCCGGTCGATCAATATATCCCTGTCATGCAGATGACGTCACAGCTTGTATAAATAATTTAAAAAAATTACCAAATCGTAAAATGTTCATAAATTCTTTAGGCATCATGTCTAGAACATTCTACAATATGTAAATATTTCGACACAGCGCTGTACACAGTCGCTAGACATTATTATAATATTTCTAAAGCATTAACAACCGCTCTACATTTTGTTGTATAAAAAAGAGGCGTGCAGTTAAGTAGATAAAACAACAGCAACCGTCAAATTTCCTTCAGACATTAATCACACAAGTATGTTCGGTAAGCTTGTCGGGTGACTATAATTTCGAACTACCAAGGAAACTGTACAAAATTAGAGACAATTTCGCCCTTATACATTTATTTAAAATTAATTTACTTAAAATAAAAAATTTCATCACTATATATGTGTACATTAAAGAATAATGTTCTAAGATTTTGTTCCACAAAAAATACCAACTTCAATCACGGTAGAACCAATTGTTTTGATTTAAAAACTAAACTACTACATAAACTACTAAATCAATTTTGATAAAATTTTTAGGGAACGAATCTAATAGTATATGTTTACAGAAAAAAAGATCTAAATTGGTTACTAAAGATGTTGTTATGAGGTAACAAACATAAAAAAATACTGAATTGTGAACCTCCTCCATTTTTGAAGTCGGTTGTAAGAAAGTATAAAGTAAACTGCTTGGATATTTTTGCCCCGGTAAATAGTTAGTTACGGTAGTTGTGCATTCATAGTTGTTTCAGTTCGAAGGATAGATAGCTGTTTTAGTTAGAAGGTGTGATATTTATGGTGCATATCATGTGTGTAGGCCACCGTTACACCTCTTTTCATCAAGCCGACCGCCAGCTTGATGGTCCACTGATGTAAACTGTGGACAGTTTTTGAAAGCTAAATATAAAAAAAAAAATATTTATTCCAAAAAAGATACATTAATCTCATCGATATCGCAATGAAATTTGTAATATCCATTTTTATATACAGATTTAATATCTTTTCCTCTACGATCCTTCGAAATAGCAAGCTAGACTTTATTAATCTTATTATGGACGGTGTTTTATTATAGCATCAGATTTATAAGCGAATTTTAATTGATATATCTATCCAATTAAAATTCATCAATTTTAATTAACCTCATAGATGAATGATTCAGCATGGGCACCCTATTCGCGTGCCGGCGCGGCCGCGCACTTTCTACTGCTAACGGTCGGCGCGTGCGCACAGCACCTGTCCCGCGACCCCACCGCGCCGTGGTTACCATTGTGCATTTGACTCATTACATCTTGAAATGTTATTGAGGTTTTAATTTAAGAATTGAATATTGATAGAAAAAAATAATTTACAAATTAAGTTCTTGTTTATGGATATAACGTCCATTTTTTTTTTCTATTTTTTAATACAGATTTTTCTAATTTTTAATTAGAAAACATAAATAATATTGTGTTATGAGAAAGTAAGATAAGGAACTTCTAAAGACGAATTTCGTATTCGAAAAAACTGAAAAAAAAAAATTATTTCTGTAGGTAATGTAGATGTATATTTGTACCTGTATCCCAAATTAAGATGATATGCATTTTAACCAAAGAATTTAAAAAAAAGATAAATATTATTTTACAGGTAAACAGGAATTACTAGTTTCATCAATCAGTTGCAGCGTTAAAGAAATTATTTTATGCATTTTATTTTATGCAATGATATCGTATATAATTTAAGAGGAACACTCTTAAAACCGACTTCAGATTTAGCAACACCTGTTATTTTAATTTAAAAACTAAACTCATGACACGATTTTGATAAAATCTACGGGACTAATATGTAAGTATAGGTATAAAAAATATTCAGATGTAAAAGAATCTTCTGAATCGATTTATAACTAATGGAGTTGTAAGATAACAAACATAAAAAAATACAACCGATTCGAGATCATTCTTATTTTTGAAGTTGGTTGAAAATCATTAACGCCAAAGCTGGTCTATTATAAACTAGTTCTAACTTTAGCTTCATGAATCTTAAATAAAAAATAATTTATTACCTTTCAGACTGTGCATTATTTGTTTTAGAAATAGACAATGTTGTTTTAGATATAGATAAGAACATTATCTTGTAATCTTTTTTTTTTTATGCAACTTAAAATGTCAAACAAGCCGACAACCCATCTGATGGAAAGTGTTAACTGTCGTCTGAAATATGAACAGTATCATAGACATAACAGAATATATTGTATCATCCGTAATACCTTTCATGAGTTGTCATTTCTGAGGACTAATATTCATTCATTCATTCAAAAGATTACAATACTAATAAAAAATTAGACGCTATCAAGAAAAAGACTGATTTGAATCAGGAAATGTTCCATTAAGACATGAAATAACTTGAAAATAGTGAAAATACCGTTTCAAAATCCTAAACATTTTCAATACAACGTTATTTGAATTTTAATACCACTGAAGCGTAATTTCATACATTTTGAAACCGTTTAATCCCATTAAAGTTTACATAATGAAAATACGTTACACAATTGAAAGTCTGAAATTAACGTTTTTGCTTATCAGTAAGCAATTGAAATGGATTCAATTGACAATTGTAATTTATTGTAATGTTAGAAACGGTTTCGTCATTTCAGATTACCTGTATTTATAGGACACATACACGTGCTGAAAGTTCATCGACCGAGGAATCGGTGGGTTTTTGAATGTTTCCCAAATGCCATCAGGCAAAAACACCGGTGCCAATAGCCCATTTTTCTTTTTATGTTACAGCTAAAACATATCACTGCTCGTTTTCGATCTATCCATTTTCATTGGATATATTGCCTCAATCCTGGTTGGATATGGTCAATTTTCATCGTCTACTGATGAAAATTGACTATACTAAAATACAGTAACAATATATGCATTTACTTTTTGAAAAATTTAAGAAGTAATTACTCCATCCAGAATAAATTAAATATTTTTGTCTTTGCTTGTACGAGATTTGCCCCTTGATAAGTTTTCTTCTCTACTAGTTATTAATTGCCTGATCTCATGCTGCACGATTAATCCAATATCAATTCAGCGTGCTGTTCTTTTCTGTCATGAATCATCATCTTTTATCATCGCTTCGGATTTCATCACGCAGTAAATCCTTTCATAGCTCACTGAGTGAATGGAAGCATCTTATGCAGTGACCATATCTCATTTCCAAATACTATGATTGTTAGCAACATGAAATTACTAGCAACTCATCTAAAAGGTCACTTTGGATTTTAATAATTTCCGGAGTAACGCTTAATGCAAACGAATTGGAAGTAAACAGAATTTACCAGAGGAAGACCTAAAATAGTCGACTACTAAAATATCATCATTCTAACGCACTTGTTTAAAAGGTTATTTTGCATTTCAATAAAGTTATTTACGGCATCATTTTTAACGCAAATTGGGATAAAACCAGAATCAAATCAAAAAGACGTCATATGAAATTTTCCAAAGGAAGACCATCTGAAAAAGCCGTCTGCTTGAATATCTCTATTCTTTTCGTGTTTCTGCCATGAATCTTGCATATCTGTGATTTGAATGTTAGGATATGGTAATACATTCTAAGTTGGAAAAAAAAATCAATTACAGGGTCGAATACCATAGTCATAAAAAATGGGAACGAAGAAGGGGCACGGTAATGGTGTTATCTTATATCCATGATGTTATTGCTGTCTAGGCGAAGGTTATCACATTCCATCGGATGGATTGGGACCCTGTTTATTATTCTAAGTTGTATTAAAATCTTGTATTATGTATGATTTGATTTCAATTTAATTCGGTCAAAACTCCGCAGACTATTTTTAAAGACGCTGTGTGGTGAATAGCCCCAGAATAAAATCCGTAGGCGGTGTGAAACGCTGAAAGATCTAAATTAGTGAATCTCATTCGATTAAACTTCAGTATACTGTGTAAAATTGGTCGATTATTGACAATTAAATCCATTAATAATGGTTGCCTCATCGAATTTGTAAAAACTGATTTGTAAACTATAATCCTGCATAGTAACATTTACTAAATTTTAATGGAATTTTTTGTAGTGATTTTTTTTATTACAGAAGCGATATAGTAGTAGAAAGCTTGAAATTCTTACCATGCGGAGAAGAAAAAAAATAAAACTTTTTATTCAATAAGTGAGAAGAAATTTGTTATAATTACGTACAAAAATAAAAACTAAATAATATTAGTGACAACAATACCTCCACTTTCCCTATTGCACTTTGTGTAATTGCGTGTAATTGTGTGCCTCTCAAAAAATAATTTTATAAACATAATTAAAAAAATCAAAATGTGGTTGTTGATTTGTCTGTCAAGCGTGTTGCCACGCTGCCACTGGCAAAATCCCTCCAATGGTAAACTGTCATAAGAAAGAGTGCTGTTCCTTATGGCAGTCTAAAGGAGAAGCCTATGTTCAGCAGTGGGCAGATAACGGCAGAAATGATGATGATGATGAATTAAATTATTATTTTAACTTCATCGATTCAATAACACACAAACCTATAGGTTGGGATTAAGAAAGTGAAAGTATGACTCATTTTATAACTTAAGAATCTACTAAGAAATTATATACAAAATATTTCACAGAATTCCAAGATAAAGGGCCGATTCGCACAGATTATGAAAAGAAAAAAAAAAATTTATACACCAAGACTAACACACTATAAAAAAATAACATCTACCGTTCTTTTGTTTTTTGTATTCCAACGATTGCTTTTGTAGCTCGATGCAATACTAAACAATACATCCGTCATATCGTCTAAGAAAAAAAATCTTAACGCCATTGATTTAATAACACGTTACGTCAGCAAAGGGCCGAATTAACGGTCAAGGGGGTGCTGAAGAGTGTGGGTGGAGGGAAGGGGGATATGCGCAGGCGCAACAGGTGAACTCGCACCTGCGCCAACGGTCGTCGCTTCCTTTATGCGTTTGACATTATGATGGTTAGATTAGACTTATGGACTGTGGATAGACGGGTATACTTTTATACTTGTAACTTGTGGCTATTTCTCTTGTTCCGGTATCGACTTCCTTAGATACAATTTGTATCCTATAAACAATGAATTGATGCCTTTTAACCTTGTTATCACTAACATTGTTGCTGGCAGCTTGGCCAGCTAACCTTTTTTATATTTTAAATTTTGATATTCTTTTTTTAAATATTATTTTTTTATATTGTTTTCTGTGTGGTTTTCCTTTACATTATTTAAAAAGCACTTCCAGTTTTATTAAAAAGAAATCTTTTTGCCATCACAAAAATGAAGATTTATAAATGGCCAGATTAATGCTATTGATATTAAGTCTAGACTATTTAGTATTAACAAATAAGGTTTTTAATAAGGTTTCGTGGTTAAAGTGCATTTACCTTAGTCTGTTTTACTTATGTCTGTGCTAATATTTTAAATAAGAGAGCGCATCCATTTGTTGCTTCTTGACACCCAACCAGCTCAACCAATAGTTATTAAATTTATGTATACACAAGTAGTAGTTGCTGTCTATGTCTTAGATACACGCACGTAGTCGGTTTTTTTTTATATATTTGTTAAGTTTTATTTTACAGTACATATGTACTTTTACCATCATGGTAAACAACCTCTGTTCTAAGGATAAACAAGCTGAAGTAGTAATAGGCTGGTCATATAACTTGAAGAACCGACAACCGATAGGGGAAAAAATGGTCTTGACTGGCGACTCCGTACGGGCAAACGCAGTGTAAGACGACCTCCCCTACTAGATGGAGTGATGACCTGATATGTATTGCAGGGAGTCAGTGCATGCAGGTGACTCAGGACTGTTCTTTATGGCAGTCTATTGGAGACTTAAATTCATCAGTGGATGAATAACATCTGAGATAATCTCTTTTCGCATTCACCAGAGGGAGACTTTGTACAAAAGTCGAATGCTTGGGTACCTCTGTCCCATTCGTGTTTTAACCGTGAAGCAGTTGTGTTTGCATGGTTGTGTTTCGGTTTAAAGGGTGGGATATGGCGTGAATTTACAGGGTACAGAGGAATAACACCTAAGTCCTCAGGAATGGCAACGCATGGGGGGTATCATAGGCGAAACAGTATGTGTGTGTACTGTTACGTCCATGGTACTGCTTATGTCTATAGGCGATGGTCACTACTTTCCATCAGGTGGGCCGTCAGCTTGTTTGCTATTCTAAGTTGTATATAAAAAAAAGAAAGTTATTTAAACTGACAAACATGTTGACGGTAGACTATTTTATTTAACTTCGAAATCCTAAACGTAAACAGCTTAAATGGTATAACCTCCTACTGAAGCATTAAAAGAAATAGTAACTGGACGTTATAAATTACAATATATACGACTGTACCTACATTACAGACTGCATTTCAATAGCAAACAATCTAAACAATCGACTGCGAAATAATCGACACTACAAATATTGAATCGTGAGTTCAGTATTTTAAGACCTTTGATAATAACGAGGAATGGTCGTTGTAAAATGAATCCTGTTCCGTTGAAAATAAAAACAAATATCCAATAAGTCATAATAATATGTATGGCGGAGAAATTGTTTTCTTAGCACGTGCCTCCTTTAACCTAGTTCAAAGTGCTTTTACTAGGGTTATCACAGAATTCTTCATTGACATAATTATCTTCAAAATTACATTAAAATATGAGTTATGTTATGGTATTATGAATTCTTATTTATTAGTATTTATGTTTTAGTATTTTTATAAAACATGGTAAATTATCTTTTTCGTATATATAGAATATATTTTGAAATCAAGAATCAGTTGGTGTGACAATAGTATTTTAGGAACCCAAAAAAAATATCAGTTTATTTGACTATAACAGCATACATAAAATTTGAAGAAAATTATTCAGTTTTAATTGATATATTAGTAGTTTCTCTCCTTGAAACATTGCATGGAAATTCCAAATAAAGATATCCATTAACCCCATCTACATTTTGTTATTTAGTGAAACATTTACAATTCAAATGTTGGAGTTGTATTTACGGGAATAAGTTACGCAATTACAGGATTGCCTACTGATTCCTTGGTTCGAACTTGACCATCATAAACACGGATTGGCCGGCTCTAGAGTTATGGTCCTTAAGCACGCGACCTCGAGTGGTAACCGATAAATTAACTCCTCGCACCCCGCTAATGCTTTGTGCAAATCGAACATCGATGATTTATGAACAATTATCGATTAATTCAAGCAGCGATCGTAAGTTTAATCGAGATTATTAAGGACTCGATTCCGCACCGAGAATCGACAGTGCTTAAATCAAATGAGCCCGTAACGTGTTGGGCAATTAACGCTTTGCTAACATCATGAGGTTTATCAGTGACAGTGCTTCAAAAAACATATTTGTTATTTTATGCATATTATTATTGTTACACAGAATTACATTGCTATCCCTAAGAATAATACACCTACTTACCTCTTGCATTTGCATTGTTTTCTTACACTACAAATCAAAATAAAACCGGAAATAAGTAGTAACTAGCAACCTAAGTGCATATTTATTTATTCTTTATTGTATATATAATACAAATTTCTACAAGTGGAGTGCTTAATGCTATATGGTATTCCCTACCAGTCAACTATTGAATAAAAACATAAAGTGCATAAAGGGCAGTGGTACCGTTGATAATGATGTTGACAGTGAAAAAGTTGTGATGTAATTATAGTAAAGTACTAAAATAATTATACATACTATAATTATTTTATAGTATGTATAATATAGTATAGAGACTTTGTACAAAAGTCGATTGCTTAGGTACCTCTGTCCCATTCGTGTTTCAACCGTGAAGCAGTTGTGTTTGCATGGCTGTGTTTCGGTTTGAAGGGTGGGATATGGCGTGAATTTACTGGGTACAGAGGAATAACACCTGAGTCCTCAGAAATGGCAACGCATGGGGGGTATTATGAACGAAACAGTATACTCTGTTATGTCCATGGTATTGCTTATGTCTATAGGCGACGGTTACCACTTTCCATCAGGTGGGCTGTCAGCTTGTTTGCCATTCTAAGTTGTATAAAAAAAACATACTATATATAATACGTACGAAATACATAATATACTCGTATATGATATTTATATTAACATAACGATACGTATTATAAGATGTAGTAAATAATGCATAATTTGTAGTTAGAGCTGATTTTGTTAGCTAAAATTTTATCATAAATACATTTATTTATTTAAAGGGACACCAACAGCATATTGCATTATAACATATATAACAAACACTAAATAACAAAAATTCAAATATCATCATCATATTAGATGTTAACTGTCCACTGCTGATCATAAGCCTCCCTTATTGAGGGGTTTTGCCAGGAGTTGCCACACTTGGCAGGCGGGTTGGCAACCTCGGTTAGGCTGTGATAATGTTTAAAGAGGGACGCTACTGACCATCTCACGATTAGTAAGAACCCTCAGTCGCCTTTTACGATATCCATGGGAAAGGACAGGGTAGCCTATTCTATGCCGGGACCGAACGGTGATTCAAATATATCACGTGCTTTAGTGAACTTGAAATTGCAGCTACATCGACAAGTAATTTAAATATCTTGTAATAGGCTGCTGATGATTCCATGAATATTCTTTAAGTGATTTTTTTTTAATGCATGGTACAATTTTTAATGCATGCAAAATCATATTCTAACAAATAAATATTTTTCAAAAGTACCCTCCTTCTTCTTTCTTGTTCTTCGTCTTATAATTCAAGTTGTTATTTCGTAAATTATTCATTAAATATATTACGTTCTTGTTAAACTATAATTGATATTCTAGATGTGTTAAGAACGTAAACTGGTGAAGATACTTCAAAAAAATATTTTTATGCAGTCGAGTCGTACCGTGACCAATATTAAGAATGAGTGATCGATTCTTCGAACTGCTTCTTTAACAATATCGACACTCGACAGGTTCCGTGCTGGTGACCGTACCGTACAGACGTACCACCGATAAGTTTTTGTTAGCAAAATGGGAGCAATTCTCATCAGATAAAATAACAAAAAGTCGATGACGGGCCCCGCACAAAGGCGCCACCGACTCGGTTCGATTACTCCCTATGACAAAGCAGTTTGCTACGAACAACACTCCATATTGATCCAAACAACTTATCTATTTTGTTTGGGCTTTATTACATTTTTTGTTTGGTACATAGTCTGTGTGAATGTCCAATCATTGTAGACCTATCTTCACCTGTTAAATAGATGCAGCGTTATGTCAAATTAAAATGGTAAAACTTGATAGTTACTGTGTTGGCTCCCGTGGCGCGATCTATGGTATTGTGCGCCCGCGCCGATCTAAATTGTTGGTTTAATCGAGCTTTTTGTAAGCACCGTTTGAATGCAATACTGATCATCGAGCACTATATTTGTGTAAAAAGTGAAACGAGAGTGCAAAAAATTACTAATAAAAATTTTACCGCATATAAAAAAGTATATATCAATGAATCGCCATTACTGTAAAGCAAATTGTCTTTATATTAGTATAACTTCCTCAAATAAAATATAATAATAAATATATATTTCTATGAATAGAATAGAATATATCTTTATTCAAATCGATTTTTTATGATTCTATTGCTGTATAGCTTACATACATATATCTCATTTTTAAATATTGATTAATTTAATGCAAATTTTTAATCCAAAACAATTCATTATCATCATCATACCAGCCTTTAACTGCCCACTGCTGAACGTAAGCCTCCCCCTTAGGGGTTTTTGCCAGTAGTTGCCACGCTTGCCGGACGGGTTGGCAACCGCAGTTTGATATTAGAGATGTTTTAAGATATGCAATTATAAAGGTAAAATGGTGGAGATTCTTTACAGCTTTCAAAATGGTCAACCTTATAATTGTATAGTAGTCCTCGTGACATTCTTTATGTATTAATTAAACTAACTCAAGATTTCATACATTTTAATTTCAGTTGAATAAACCTGTTCCCACGCAGGATGTGTAGTAACCAGCAGTGAAATAATAAAAAAGGATACGAAATTCGTTTGATGGTATTGCAGTTCTATTCTATGTATCAAAGAGAATATAGGAAAAATGTTACTGTGTAGGACAATATTGATGATTAATAACATATAATATAGTTTCGATATACAAGAATCTCACAAAACCTTACCCATTCTAAAATAGTACGAGATGATAGAGATACCTATTTTACAGAAAAGGAATCCTTCATAATATTATAAATGAGATAGTTTGTTTCTTCTTACCTCTTGCCTTTACCAATTACTATGAATATTGATGTACAAGTTCCATATGTGATGGAGAAGAATATAGACTTCTTATACAGTGAACATGTTCTGGTCACGTAGACAGTCGCAGGTAGAAGCTGCTATAAGATAATAATCAGTGGGCTTAAAAAATTAACTGAAAATAAGATTTTCGTATTGATTTTGTTTTATATTATATTATCATCTTTTTTTTGTACAACATAGGGGGCAAATGAGCATACGGCTCACCTGATGGTAAGTGACTACCGCCGCCCATGGTCACCCACAACACCAACGGCATTGCAGGTGTGCTGCCGGCCTTTTAAAAAGGAATATGCTCTTTTCTTGAAGGTTATGTTGTCGTATCGGTTCGGAAATACTGCTGCTGGAAGTTGATTCCAAAGAGTCTAATATCGTAATCGACGAATATAACTATACTCTAAACTATTTAATCCACATTTTGTATCATATATTTATTTACTTATTTAACACTTTATTGCACCAACATAACATGATTTGTTAAAACAATTTTCAATACGTATAGTGTAGTACAAAAGGCGGTCTTATTACTAAGCAATCTCTTCCAGATAACCTTTGGGTAGAAGGAATTAAAGCATAAGTAGGTAGGTGGCGCGTTAAAAAAGATAGATTTGTAAAAAATAATATCTGTGACAGCATAGTCATATACATATACATACATAAATAAACACATACATCCAAACATATACATATATATACATACACATACACATATAAATATATATACATACACATACATATATTCGGATATACATACAAAAATGTAAATATTACCTTCTTTTTTACGTTAGTTGTGTAAATTTTGCTCAAATTTCTAACACAACCAAGACAAATCATATTGCCCTAATATTATAAGCGAAAGTAGATAATACAAGCGTATTGTTTCCTATAATTTCATAAATAGAAAATGCACAAAGAACTACTATTAAACACCCACTAACTAGTTACATTGAAGTGTAACAGTTTCTCGGTAACGTTTTATAACGTCGTGATCGAGATGGGTATATTATCGGGTAATAGACTAAATGTTTTGGTGGTCCAAGACCACCCATTCGTTAGTGAGCGTTATAATTGTTTTCGTGTAAAGATTTATAATGTTAAAGATCTACGCTGGTCTCGTTGTGGTAGCCTCTTTATATTCTACAGGATGTTTGATAAGGTTAAAAAAAAATTAATTGATTTCGTAAAAGTAGAGTATGTCAATTGGCTGGATTTTTTATAAGTGTAGACCATTTAAATAGAATTTATTTAAAATGTAACTAAAAGAATAATTGACTACGAGCCTAATGATATTCCGTAATAGTACCTACACATAAAAAAATAATTATATTTTATCTTTTTATCTTTATCCGAGCAGTAAGTGCTTTATATTATTCCCAAATTGGTGTATAATATAGTACATATCATATATGTGTAAGTATATTTGTTATTCATACATATTTATTCGTTTATATATGTAATTTTAGTATGTATGTATATTAATAATTAGTAGTACCGCATTCGAGTATTCTGACACTTCCCTATGGTTGACTGAGAGAGAATGCTTTTAGCATTAAGTCCGCCATGTACACATATTTGTACTAATGAATAAATCAATAAATAAAATAAAAAAATAATTACGTGTAATTGACTAAATGTTTCGATTTGTTACTAATTTCATAATAGAGAGTATTTCTGTGATATATTATATAAAACAATTTATAGAAATTCAATTTTCTAAATACTTACTGTCATCAAATTCTACTTTGTACTTAGTATAGACAATTAAAAAAATTATTGCACTACGGAAGTACTTTCTTTTATTGAAAAATTGTAATATGACAAACGTTGTAATGTTAATAATATGACAAAGATTGATTTAAAACAAAACCAAAACGAAAAGGAAAACAGTTTATAATTCTATTGCTACCTATATTAATGACAAAGTTTTCTGACCAGCAGTAGTATAAACAGCCTGTATATTAACTAGGAAACGGAGTACATAGTAACACAGGATAAATTAATCATCTGTAGGTATGTAATATTATTTATTTAATAATGCGCCTAATTTATTAGCGTCTATAACAAGTGAAAGTTATCATTGAATTACATTATCAAACAGTCATTAATTTGACGTATGAATACATCCGTCAATACTCACGTTAGTGAAATAAGAAGAGTACGATAGAGATTTGTTTCTATTTTTTATAATTTGGAATAACCAACTAGTCGACAACCGTAGGTAGCGTGATGACGTCTACGATTGTAAATGAACTTCACTTTTCGTTACTGTAACGTCAATATCCCAAAAAAAGGATGGAAGAATGACGTTATTTTAGAATCTTAAATATTGCTATGAATGTACCTGATAGAAAATGGAACGTCGCTTATAGAAATGACCAGTATTTTCTTTTTTATGTTTTTAATAATTTTACTAGTGTAATCTTTTGGAGGAACAGTAAAGATTATCTAGCTATATATCCCAAAATACACAGTGATATCCATGGCACCCTTACTATACCTCATGTTATCTGAAACAGCCATGCAAGTATTTGCATGGCAAACCATGCAAGTACATTTGCTTCATAGCAGACACTTGAGTGAGATAGCAATACCCAAGAAGACGGATTTTGTATAAAGTTTCTCTCTGGTAAGTCTATTATAACGACCTCCGTATCGTAGTGGCGAGCACGTTGACTTGCAAAAATAAGGTTCCATATTTGATACCCGGTCGTGTCTTGTATTTCTGTTTGAAGAGTGGGATATTGCAGTGAATTTACAAGGTACAGTCCTCAGGAATGGCAACGCATGGGGGTCATGGGCGTAATAGTATACTCTGTTATCTCCATTGTACAGCTCATGTCTATAGGCGACGGTTACCACTTTCCATCAGATGGGCCATCAGCTTGTTTGCCATCCAAGTTGCATAAAAAAACAAACGTTTCTGAATTGACTCAGGTCTGACTATTCTAGGTTGTGTTCCTAGATGCTCGATGTTTTATTGTCTCTAGTTTTTATAACACTGGGTATCATAGCTTGAGGATCAAGCGATGGAAGTAATTGGGGAACACTAAAAAAGAATATTTAGAAATAGGAAGGAATATTTACCTTGAGAAGGAGGTCCTTAACTAACCTAGATGGAGTAATCTTATCGAATTTGTAAAAATTGGCTATCAGCTCAAGGAATCTGTCCTAGTGTCTTGCGAGCCGGAATAATTCCCCTGCACTCAATGCCCATTCATTTCCATTAAATTATAATATTATATAATACAGTAGCAATATTTTTTCTTCTCGCTTCTCAATGCAATTCACCAACAAAATATTTATTGCGCCTTTTAAATGTAGCGGTCTCGACGTAGGCGTTGAACACGCGAGGCTCGTACTCATTTGCATATAACAACTTCAGTTGGAAGTATTAGGTCTTAATTGTGGCTCCGTGGTGCATGCTGGGGTCCTGTGGGACGCGACATGCTCCTGGCACTCGATAAAAGCAATTCCAACATTTCATTCCGTGGCGAGAGCCGTGATACTTTTATAGCTGTTTGGACTATATATAACGATGATTCTAAATAGAGGAAGCTGTTTATTTGCCTTTATGTACATGTATGTGTAATATATGTATATAGATATATGAAGATGCAAATGCAAATGAGATTAACATTTCATTTCTAATGAAAATAGGTTATTTGTTATGGAAAAATTAAATGATAATGATGCTGATTATATATAGATTTACTATTGTACTCGTATTATATATGATATATAGATTTATGCTGGCAAAGTACTAGTGAGGAATAATGAGGATAAGTGAGGGTGAGGTCAGGTTAGTTGACCTGACATGAAAAATTACCTAGGAATTAATCACTATAGTATTCATTAGAGACTGCGAGGAGGTTCACCTGAGATTGCTATTGCTAGCAACGTGAGTCCTAAACCACTTTATTAATATCAATATCAATCACGTTAGATTTATCAAGCCAAAACAATTTTTTTTTTAAATGTAAAGTTTACATGACGAATATGGTTGAAAACTAAAAATATTTTTAATTATTTTAAAATGTATTTAATTTCATTCTCATGAACAGTTTAGTATTAAGGATGGAAAAAGTTTCAACAGGCATTTTCAAATTACTGCCTTGATTAATTGCTAATAATTTAAAGTAGTTTGAATTTTTTATTTCTTTAAGTATCTTAGTTTTAAATTATTATACCATGTAAATAATATATAATCATACAAAATATTTACACTGCTTGACTTTGTGGCGGTCGTGCTCCTAGCGCTTGACTAAAATCAGCATTTTTATCAGACATTGCACTTCGTTTATTGATATTGTTGAATATTAAAAATTATAAATATATATTCTTAAACTATTTGTAATATTGTTATCAAAGTTTTGTTTTATATAATGTTTCTATAATGTATTCATAACGTTAATATAAAAGAAAGTTAAATAACTGAAAAAAAAATATATAAAAAGACAATTTCTATATAAAGTAAATTTGACTGGAACAATTGAAAGGTTTTGTATAGTGCAGTTAATCTAATTTCTTCTTCTTAATTGAAACTGTTTTTTTTTAAATGGGTAGTAAATTAAGAAATTATATTTTCATATGTGTCTTTAAAGATATGCCTACATAAGAATATAAACATTTTCCTATTTGAACTTTTATTAGAAACGTAAGATATAGCAATAAAATTACTGGATGTAGATATATAACACTTTGGTCCTCAGGAATGTAAAAGAATATATTTTAGTTCTTTAGAACTAAGATTTTAATAAACAGGCAAATGCGAATCATACTCGCGCACCGAAAGTTCCGCACAAATTATAATTAAAAAAAGTAAAACACAAAAAATAAATTGTGTTGTAACTATAAATTTACAGTTTTCAGATTTAGATCTTTTCTTTCACTTGTACTGCATGACATTGCTTTTTACGGAATTTCATGGTTTCAAGACAACGGGATATACCATTTATGGGTTTTTATTTGCCTTATAAATGTAAAAACATATGCTTTAAATATTTTTTATTAATTTTAGTTTTTTTTTTTTAGATCATTAAAGTAGCAAATAAGCATAAGGGCCGCATGATTGTAAGCGGTTACCGTAGCTTATGAACGAATGCAATACCAGGGGCAATACATGCGCGTTGCGGACCCTAAAGAAACCTCATTACCCCATTTTTTTAAGAATTCCATGCTGTAGTTTCTTGGAAAAACCTCGATAACTTGATACTTTCACGAGTTTTTAAGAAAATAGGCTATGTCAGATGTACTAAAAAATGATTCTATAAGGGTTTCGTTTATCCTTTTGAGGTATGGAACCCTAAAATGAATATAGGCAAAGATTTATTAGTAAGTATTAGAAATTTCCATTAGAAGTGTTGTCAACTTGTTTGCATATTCGAATAGCATAAAAGTAACAATATTTTTGAAAAATATCTTTCTTTTCTCTTAGATAATGAATTGATTTTGTAGACAAGTTATAGCGAAATACTAGGATACTGATTAAATAAACATAAAAATATATTTAAAAAAATTTATTACTCGAATAAACTTATCTAAAAAATAAGACATAAATAGTTTTTCATAAATTATTAATTCGTTGCAAATTTAAGCGTTTATTTACATAAAATTTTGGACGGCGTATATGATCACAATATACTTACGTAATGTAAAGTATATTAGTATTTATTTCTACATAACACTATGTAGGCATTCTATTTACAATACACATAATATACACATTGAACTATGTATATACAAATTATTTATATAAAAAATAAATGTCACAATATATATATATGTTATTGTTTTTGTGAAAGTTTATGATATTTAAACTCACAGTTCAATAGTTGTTATTTTCAAAAGCCAAGAAGTTCCAGTCTTTAAATTCATCTTAATGCTAAATATGGTAATATTTCTTGCCAACTTCTTAATAAATTTAATGTCTAATGGTCGTTGGGAAGATTTTGTTCAATTGTTAATTTTGATCATTGTTTATTGTAATTGGTATTGGTGTACAATATATAATTATTATACTCGTTACTCAACTAAATAGTAATATAATTTATATAAATAATTAATTTATTCTGTATTATTTTAGAAATTTACATATATATATATATATATATATATATATATATATATATATATATATATATATATATATATATATATATATATATATATATATATATATATATATATATATATATATATATATATATATATATATATATATATATATATATATATATATATATATATATATATATATATATATATATATATATATATATATATATAATCTGTCTGAAGATTTCCAAATGTCAAAGTAGTTATAAATAACATAATTGGTCTTATTACAATAGGACATTATTGCAGCGGCCAGCAACCGAGACATTAATGGACGAACGTGCAAATGTGGGCCGAGTTGTAGCAGAGGCACACATACATGAGTCCATCAATGCCTAGTTGTGGCCAAGACTTGTATGGTACTTTTCTCAAACAATGTGCGGAAATCAAAAACACAATTTTACCTTTTAAGTTCAATGACGAATAACGAACAATAATAATTTTTCACGCGCCATAATGTTTCTTTGTTTTTTTTTTCAACAAACAGCTTTCTATTTGTAAGCCAGTTCGAAATTTAAATAAAACCTTTTATTAGTTACCTCCTTGGTAGCCATGTTTCGAAGTAAAAGGTCATTCCTTTTTTAAATTACAGGACAGACATGAGTTTACATAGTAATTTATCTGGCCAAAAAACAGTATGGCAATTTTGATTTATCTCTAAGAAGTTTGTCAAAAATTATTTAGACAACCTTCTTAGATTCCTTTCTCACATTTCCGAGCATGTTTGAGAAAAAATAATTTAAATCACTGTTTATACAAACAGTGCTTAACAAAACCCTGTCTTAGTAATTCAATATTGTTTTGTCGGTGTAATACAATGTTTGTTTGAAATTTTATGTGCATTTGATAAAGCGGAATAAGTTCATTAAATCCCTCTTATCTAGTTATATCAATATATAAAATATCTATAGCAAATTATACTGTTATATACGAAACGATATTATTTGAATCGTCAGAATTATTTTTAGTTTAAGACTTATATATATTACTTAAAAAAAATCCAAAGTCATACAGTCATTAAAAATGATAAATAAATAGCTGTACCAAATACACTTTTCTTTAATCTTATTTTGAATCGCATTACTCTGAACTTAGTGTATATAATCGATATTTTATGATTATTTCATTAATATGCAGTTTGTATTATTAAACTGGCATCTGTATGAATTATTAATTCGTTGCAAGTTTATATATAAATAAATGCAACTGTTAAACATTTGTTTATATACTATTTTGGATTATGTATATAATCACAAGACACTTGTTTATATAATATATATATTTATTTATATAAAATTCTATGTAATATTATGTAAGCAACTAATTAGATTTTTAATGGATAAACATTGAATTTGATGCTATTAGTTTGCGCTGGTGGTATATGATCCAGATGATATCTGGATCATATCTATGATGATCTCCAGCCAGTGAGATAGAATCAGATCGGTAGACACATAATGACGATTTTACCAATAACTACTCATTTTCCAGCTGAAGGCCACGTTAACTTGACGAGGTATATTTTCACAATGATAATTGATATTTGTCTCAATGAGCTAACTGACCTGCTTTCATCCTTACTCATCCTCTTTCACTAGTGCCTCGTCAATGTACACCGATAATACAGGCGGGATTAACATTCGATTATTATTGATAAAAAAATACCTACCGCTTGCAAAAAGAATTTTCAAACATTGTTTAAATTGTATATATATATATATATATATATATATATATATATATATATATATATATATATATATATATATATATTCTATACTAATATTATAAAGAGGAAAGATTTGACTGTTTGGGTAAACTCAAAAAATACTCAATCGATTTTAAAAACCTCTTTCACCCATATAAAGCTACACTATCAGCGAGTAACGTAGGCATATATATTATTTTTGAAACTTATTTCTACCCGTGCGAAGCCGGGCGGAAACGCTAGTACAAAAATAAATGTCTGTTGAGAAATATCCTATTTTTCAAATCATTAAAATCATTTATAAATTAGGTTAGTTTGTTAAAGGTTCTTTCAGTGCCTTGAATTAATCAAGCAATATGAAAAAGACTCTTTTTTATTTGACCCTTATTCATTAATTCTTTCTCATTACATACAGAATATACCCCTATCACAATTAATATGTATGTATATATATATGTATGTATATGCATATATATTATATTTTCTTGGAATTAACCGTGCACTTAATTTTTCAATATATTTAGTAATAAGTTGTATATTAAGAATTACTTTTAACATCTATCGTATTGTATAAATATATTAAAAATAAATTAACACTTAAAATTAACTATTCTAATATCACACTTTTAATATCTTGTTACGTTATGGATATGTACGTATGTGTTTAAGATGACATACAAAACTATTTCATATAACATTAATTTTAAGAACTTTTTCTATTTCAGGTTGCGTCTCTGGCGCTGTTTCTTTGATGTTTAGCTGCAACAAAAGAGATATTTTATTAAAAATTAGCAAATTAACTTTTGGTATCGTAACTAATAACATCAATATTAGTTTTTTTCCTGCAACTTTGTACTCGTGAAGTTTGAAAGTGGGCAACCAATTCCAGATAAAGTACAAGACAAAACATATACTAGACTTCAAGCGGGACTATTAGGAACACATTGTAAAAATTGCATTCAATTCGGGGCAGTAGATTTTGCGCCATGCCGAAACAAACAAAGACAGACTAAAATTCTAAAAAAATAAATATTGTATTTGTATCTAAAAATATATTGTATTGTTTTGTAAAATCTTTATTATACATAATTTATAATTAAATATATATTAATAAGTAATTAAAATATATTTAAATTTATAAATAAATTTAAATATTAGATACATTAAAAGATTTAATATTTAATATAAACTATAAGATCTTTTTTTTTTCTAAAACATATTCCATATCATCCTATGGTTATCGTTTAGTTCCAGTTTTATTTTATTTGTAGTAAAATTACATTTCAATAAATATTGCAATGTTATAAATTATTATGATTTAAAAACAATTATGTAATTTTAAATGAAATAACTACAAGTAATATATCTTCATTTAAAAATGAATATAAAAATTTGAATGAATTTGAAAATAATTATTTATATAAATTAATACAATTTACGAGAGGGCCGGACAAAAATTTTGGTTTTTCGTCTAAATTAAAATTGATGAATAACGAACGGACGAATTTTAGTCGCAAATAAAAATCCTAAATAAATAACGAATATAAAATCATATAGGTGGTTTTATTTACTTACCAGTATGGAGAAACAGGTGGTTCTTCAAATTGGTGTGCTTGGAGAAACCTCTGGAGCATATGTGGCATTTGTATGGCCACGACCCGCTGTGGACGTACATATGTGATTTCAGATCCCCAGGAGTGGGAAACGACTTCGAGCAGAGATTGCACTTGTGTGGTTTTTCCTGTAAAAAAAATATAATTTTAGACACTTGTTCTTATACGACTTCAAAAAGGAGAAATTTAATAATTCATTCGTATTTTTATTGGTGTGGATACCTTTATACATTTATTCCTATTGTTAAACAATATTATTTCATTATTCGAATGGGTTTTTTTATACCACTGAAACAAGCATACGCCCCACCTGATGGTAAGCGGTTACCGTAGCCTATAAACGCCTACAACACCAGGGATATTACGCGTGCTTTGCCGACCCTCAAGGAACCTCTTTACCTCCCTTTTGAAGAACCCCATGTAGTCTCTTGGGAAAACCTCGACAGGGAGCTCATTCCATAACCTGAGTGTTCGTGGGAGAAAACATTTCTGAAACTGGCCTGCTCTTATACTGATTTAATATTAATTTCATCATAAATTGAAGCTGCTGTTTTTTATTATATTATACAGTATGTACAGATATAGAGATTGCATTATTACTACCTGGACTAAGTTATATGCTTAGAAATATTTCTATAGTAATGATTCTATGGCTAATAATGAAGGGATAGTAACATTATTGCTATCGTCATAGCTGACTCAGCAATTTTGTATGAAATCTTATTCGCAATATTAGATTGAATAGAGATCAAGTGCTCTAGTGCACGTCAACCCAATATCAATCAAATTATTTTAAGAATACAGGTAAGTTATTACGCAGAATTTGCAAGTCAGAACACAGGTCGATAGGTCCTTTATCCCTTTTGTGTTTGATACTATTTAATTTATTTAAGAAATTTATTATTTTTATTTCACCGAAATATACTTGTTAATAAAAACATATAAG
Organism: Galleria mellonella; assembly: GCF_026898425.1. NCBI lineage: Eukaryota > Metazoa > Arthropoda > Insecta > Lepidoptera > Pyralidae > Galleria > Galleria mellonella. Next base: position 920,120 of record NW_026442133.1, read on the forward strand.
TTGAAATTAATTTCCATACAACTCTGCCAGTGTGAACGTGAAGAATGTGGAACAAAATTCCGCTCTTATCTTCCAGGGGATACATTGGTAAGAATAAGTAGAACTGGCTGAATTTTCAGGTTTTATTTTTCCATTATATATAATTTGATTTATTAGGGTCGGCCGACTCGAGGAAAGCTAGTTGTGGTACTAAGATGGTCTAAATAAGCACTACTTCACTCGAAATAGCTGGCAAATTGGCAAACAAGCATCAGCTTGTTTGACAATATGTCAAAGTGAGTTGCGTAAAAAAAATTAGTTTGTAGTAGGAAAATTATCTTAATTTGAGCACGTGAGTTCAATTATAGTACAAGATAAGGAAAATATGGAACAAGAAGCTGAAGTTTATTAGCTTATGAGATATGATATAAGAGAATATTTTATCTTCTAATAAAGACAAGAGATCCTAGTCCAGTTACAGTAAATAACTATATAGGATATTAATTTCTTACCTGCTACTTCGTACAAGAGTATGTCAAAAATAGGAAAATAATGAAATTAGACTACTTTTAGATGGGAGTTTCGAGCTAAAACATACCCATAGTTTTTAAAGAACCTTTAAGAACACAACTGTGATTAATGCATCCATTTTTGTGTAATAATGTTTGCGTGATTTCTGAATAAATACACAGACAGGTAGACAAACAGACAAAATTTCAAGAAAATATTCTTTTGACTTCTACTATTCTTATTAAGATCCTTTATATCAATTATTCTTAACAATCTCCCATCTACAGACATTGTCTAGTTACAATTTTATATTTTATTTGATTAGTAAGATCAATCTATTATTACTATTCGGACAAAATTGCTTCATCATCACCATCTTCTCAGCCAATATCCGTCCACTGCTGGACATAAGCCTCCCCTATAGACTGCCATAAAGAACGGTCCTAAGCCACTTGCATCCACTGACTCCCAGCAATGCATTTTAGATCGTCAGTCTATCTAGTAGGGGGGGGGGGGGGGTTGTCCTACACTGCGTTTGCTCGTACGCGTTGCTGTTTAACAAGATGACTTGGTAACGTTTAATTTACTATTTTTCTTCTTTTACAATGAGTGTAAAGAGTCAAAAGAATCTTATAACATTATATATAATAAATTATTCATCTAAATTTAACAAATATAAAAATGTTTTACTGAATTAGGTGTTTGTTAGTTAATTTTAAACTTTTGCGTTGTTTACACATATTTAAATACATTATCGGAACTTAACGTGATGAAAATACTACCTGTAAATTACCTACTTTACCTGTAAACATTTTTCATCGCGCTAAGTCCTGATAGTGTAATTAAAAAAGTCTTTAATGTTTGCGTCATCATCATAATCATTTCAGGATTATCCGTCCACTGCTGAACATCGCTGTTTGAGTGCCGAACGGTTATCACTAGACTCCGAGCATCGATCTATTAATATGCCTGAAGAAGCTTATTTTAATGTCGGAAGACGTAAAGCAAAACGTGCGTGGATGAAATGACAGTCTCAGATTGATGATTAATATGGAAGATTGTATAACTTTTGGTAATAATTTTAGTAATCAACTTTCGAGTGTTGATTATCACATAAATACTAATCGTAGCGGATATAAACCAAATAACCAGAAATAAAAATATTAAAAAAGCATAAAACATAAAAACATGAATATATTTAAAATATGGATACAAATATTTGTTGTGAATTAAATTTAAATATAATATTTGCAGTTGATCATTTTTATGCAAATTATGCGCGATTTTTATCACCAATAAAATTTAAATGATCGTTGATAGCAAAATTTATTATTTAAATTAGGCGTGAGAAAAATTTGTGATTAAATTTTATAAATACTACGGCTACTTTATTAAAATATTATTTTTCAAAAAAACTGATAAACAAGCATATATCAAATAAATATTTTTATTAAGACATCTAATTTAATTTATCTATATGTAACTCTAACCACAATATAAACGTTTGTAAATTTATTTGTTACCTATTGGTGCTTTAATAGCTCCAATCATCATTATGAAATTGAGTGTAGTATTTAGCAAGGAGAAGGTCATAAGTTATTTTTTATCTCAGTCACGCAGATAAATCGCAGGGAATGCTACCTAAATATAAATGGTATATTAAAAAAAAAAAACACTGCAATATCTTTTTATTATACAGTGAAAATGTATTTAAAGAAGAACAAAATAGTACATAATATATAACACATTTCACACATGTTTTTATTACCTTTTTCAAACCGACTTCAAAAACAGAAGGTACTTCTCAATTCGGTCTTTTTATTTAATATTTGTTGCCTCAAAACTCTATTTAAATATTTGTGTTTTTAATTTAAAATATATACTTTCAGAGCTGTGGATTTTTGTATAAAATAAAATAAAAAAAAAAAAAATAAAAAAAAAGATTAGTCTCCTAATTTTTCTTTTACCAAAATCAGTTGAGATTGAAATTTATATTTATTTGCATGGAACAAAATATCATTATTTTTTTTATTAAATACCTATAAATACATAAACATATTTCAAGTACTAGATAAATGTTAGACGCTTCGGAAGATGTATGTCATATGTTCCGAGCGATGTAGTATGCATTAGCCGCTATACGATTAAATCACCATCGTTCGCTTCCGTTACAGTTGTATGCACATTAGTGGGTGGTGTGCGGGGAGCCTAACACGCATTACCAACCATCATTACGGTGACATTAGGAAGCTTACAAATGACCGTTCGAGCGACTGAACGCATTATAATTTTTGGTAATAAAATAATTGTAGATTGCAATTTTTTGGTGGAATAATCCTTGGTATTGAAATAACGAGGTTGATATATAATAAGTATCACCTTTATCAATACTACATACGTTATTTATAGGAAAAAAAAACAAATAAGTAATTAAAGACTTAACAGTCACGTAACTTAATAAACAACTTACAACATTTTATAAATTTTAAAAATAAAAGGTTTCCTCTATGCAATTTCGCGACGTGACAAACGTGTGTACTTGTATATTAGCATTCTACATACGAAAGGGCGGATTGAAGGAACTTTTATTTATTTATACTTTATTGTACGCACTAACAATACATAAAATATGACAGAGTTAAGCGAATGTAAGTAAATCATCCCTAAAAAATTTTAAATTGTTATTCTTTTCGAAGCCACCTATAATCGAATGTCATATTATTTCTAACTGACAACAGATGGCGTTAAAATTAATTATGATGAAAGATTGCTGCACACGAATTTGAGTCGAAAACTCGCGTCATTGTTTTAAAATTTCTACTTACATGAAAACACGAGTAGTGATTACATTTATAAGAACAAAAGACACCGCTGATGGTCGGTAAATGTACGGTGAACGCGGTGTAAATTGAATACCATACCGACATTGTGGCTTCCCATGACTTATTAAACAATAAATTACCATTTTTTGTAATACACAAATGACGGTATGTGGTTTTCTAGAACATTCAGAAACATTTCTAGCGTTGATTTGACCTTTTAAAGAATATTAGAACAATTATTCAATGTCGAATAGTCGTGAAAAAGGTCCTTTAAACTACTTTGAATTGCGATATTGATCAGGTAGATATATCATTATATTAAAATATATTATAATAGTTTGTGAAAAAATACGATTGTCTTTGTATTGTATTTTACAATTTTAATGACCAAGTTTAGCTGAAAATATCTCAAAAACACTCTGTTTCAAACATTTACTTCCAAATCGCTTGTATGCTGAGTAACATGTACATACAGAAACGTCAATTCTATGCTATAAATATTAATAATGTTATCAATACTAATAAAAACCCTTCTAATTTCCTGCGAGGTTTCCTGTTCCATTAAAATCACTCCCAAAAACTTTTGATAAATCATTTTTATTGCACACTGCACCACCCATTTCATTTTCACTATCCCTCTAAATATTCACACCCACAACCAGAACTATAATTAAAATAATACGCCCAAATTAGAAAGTACACACAGGAGGAATATTTTTAACTGAAGCACGGACTTCTGAATTTAGCAGGATAGGCGATACGGCAGCAGCCGCGGCGCAAAAAAATGAGTGCCGATAATAAACCGACCTTTCCCGCTACCGAAATGTTGTGATATATAAATCAATAAACAAAGAGTCATTAGTTGTCTGACAATAATTTCCGTTGGATAAATCACGGTGCCAGCAAAAAACTGGTTTTCGTACTCGCCCAATAAAAGGACGCGTGGAATTTTGCATTTGACTTGAACGATATTGCAACGATATTATAATAAATTTTCGTATACATGATTGGGTTTGATCGTTAACTATACGTGTATGTTAACTATATGTGTATATAATTCATAGGCACGTTAAAAATATTGCAAAATTATATTTTATTGGTCTTTTTTATATTATCTTATATTCGCATATGGGGTCAGCTAAGCCGTTGCACGTCGACCCATCGGGATCTTTTATGCTTCCCCCTGCCTTATTGGTCTTTAGTTCTAACAAATAATTATATTTTATTTTCCGTAGTTTCAAAAATTAAAATCACTATTGTCCTACATGTTATTATCAAAATACTAAATTTAGACATGCATGAAATTCTTAAAGTTTAATCAAGATAAGTATTTCATAGAATATGATGGAAATAAAATCATACTCAATAGACAGTATCGAAGACTAACTGCTCTAATTCTCACTTTATGGTTTTTGTAAACATACCAATTTTTACCCCATGATGAGACATGATGTTTAAAAAAAAAACATTAAAATCATTAATGTACTCGTATTTTTTGATTTGCAAAAAAAATTATATAAGATTTTTTTTTCAAAAATTGACTTTAGCGTTCATAAAATTAATATAGGACAAACACTGGTGGTGGTAAACTACGAATATTTCTATGTAAAAATAGCACATGCAAAATTTGCTTCTTTTTGTTGAAATCGGTTAAAATATTGAAAAAAACACTTTACAATGTTTAAAAACGTTTCGAAATCGGTCTCGGCTCGATAACATAATCGCTCACTCGATCACCGATTCATCCTGTGCCGGACTTGTACAGTGACGTATGCCCAACTGATACGCCTGCATCGCTTTATGGAAATCGAATGCAAATGTGATGCGCCTTGGTTAATTTAACTAAATAAATTGAGGCAACCTGCGTGCAAGGGCTATTATGTTTTGGTACCGTGCTCGTTAGCGTATATTATTACCAGTTTTTTTTTTTTAATTGATCAAAATGGAAAAGTAACTATGGTCTGTGCTCTACGCCTAAAGCAGGCAGGAATAATAGGTGAATATAGGGGGTGGGGGGGGGGGGGGAGAAGGGATTGCTAGTAATGAGGATTAATAACTATTGCAAGCAATATACCCTGTTATATCGACCTCCTCGTGGTTCCCTGTGGAAACCAAAGCGATTGATTTATTATTAAACTAAATAAAGTGCAGGCGGGGTTACCATTCCATTACTGTTTGTAAAAAAAAATAGGTGAGTATGAAATACACTCAGTTGACAGTTGGTGAAACAATGAGGCGTCTAATGCCTATTTGCGACTACACGACATAAGATTTTCATACATAAAATGGCGTGACCAACTCAGATTTACTACAGGGAGTCAATGAATGTTAGTATCTTACTATGACAGTTCCTAATGGTAATCAATGGGAGAAATCATTATCCTGAATAGGACAATTAACGATTGAAATTATTTTATTATTAAAAGTTGATGGCTCGCGCTCAGAGGGCCGAGGCAGCACAGTTAAGCTCACGCTCGCGTCACAGCCGCTCATGACTAAGGAACACGAATTGGCTCCAAACTTTCTTAACTAGTCCAGCTTTCTCAATCTAATTACATGTAAGGTAAACTGGTGGTTATTAAATTGAAATGATGATTATGATTTTTTACACAGGAACTACAGCGTGAGGTTCTTCAAAAGGAGGGTAAAGAGGTTTCTTCAGGGTCGGCAACGCGCGCGTAATACCTATGGTATTGCAGGCGTTCATAGGCTACGGTAACCACTTACTATCAGGTAGGCCATATGCTTGTTTGCCACCTCAGTGGTATAAAAAAAAAGGAAAAATCAGTTTCAATGATGCAAGAGACAAATATGAATTCTCTCATGCGTGATGAACAAAAACTAATTCTCTCTATCAACAATATTCATAGGCCCACTCGTACTCGTGTCGATATCATAAAATTACGCCCATCTATATTAATGTATTCAAAAAACCGGTGGAAACTAATTAATAACCATCGCCCAATTATCTGAAACTCTAGTTAATCAATAATATGGTGTCGGTTAAATCTTGGACTAAGACAAGGAGCATATTAATTGGTACGTCGTATATCTTATGGTGGACTTATGTTATGATTATGAACGTTATGAAGAGGATATTACACTTGCGTCACGTTTGAGTTTATGCCAGAGTTTTATTATAAATTCAAATTACATTAAACGTTGATTATTATTATTAAGAGGAGAGGGAGACTTTGTACAAAAGTCGATTGCTTGGGTACCTCTGTCCCATTCGTGTTTCAACCGTGATGCAGTTGTGTTTGTATGGCTGTGTTTCGGTTTGAAGGGTGGGATATGGCGTGAATTTACCGGGCACGGAGGAATAACATCTGAGTCCTCAGGAATGGCAACGCATGGGGGGTATCATGGGCGAAACAGTATACTCAGTTATGTCTTTGGTACTGCTCATGTCTATAGGCGACGGTTACTATTTTCCATCAAGTGGGCCTTCAACTTGTTTGCCATTCTAAGTTGAATAAAAAAAAACTCTAGTTAATTAATATTGTGGTGTCGTCAAGTCTCTGATTAAGACAAGCACACAGCCATTTTTCACATATCTCGTCATCAGCAGGGAATCCATCCTTATATCCTAACCAGAATGGTTACGTACAGTTTGGTTTCAGATAAGCTTCCTCCTGCGAACACTTACGTTGTGAAATGATCTTCCTACCGAGATTTTAGAGATTACAGCATGGGGTCTTTCAAAAAGGAAGTATTAAGGTTTTTTAAGGGTCGGCATTACGCGTGTAACATCTTTGGTGTCAATCTGTTTACCATCGGACGGGCCGTATGCTTATTTGCAATACATAGTAGTATAAAAAAAGAAAAAGGAGTTTTTAATTGGTATATCGTTGGATATGTCGTAGATCCTCTGTTGGGCCTATGTTATGAAGGGAACGTTGCACTGTGTCACTTTTTAGTTTATGTCTTATTTTTATTATAAATTTTAGTTAAACATGAATTATTCTTAACTCTAGTTTATCAATAATGTAGTTTCTAGTAACGTTTAAATCCTGAACTAAAACAAGAAGTATATTAATGATATATCGTACATCTTCAGGTGGGCTTATTTTATCATTATGATCTTTATGGAGGGTTTTTTTTTGATGGGTGAAAACGGTATAGTAACCCCGCTTGCGCTAACAGGATACGCTGGCAGAGCACCAGTGAAGGGTGATAGATGAGAATGAAAACAGGCCAGTCAGCCCATCATGATGAATTCATCAGGAATTAACCATGACAGTTTCCAGGGAGAACCGCGAGAAGCTCGACCTGTTTGGGTATATTGCTAGCAATGGGATTCTCAGTCTCCACTACTAACAATCCCTTTCCCCCCTTTATGAAGGGATCGTTACACTTGGATCACGTCTGATATTATATATTTAAAAGTACATTATTTTTAACTATAGGTAATTATTAATGTCGTATTGGTTAATTCTTGAAATAGGGCAATGAGTATATTAATAACATATCGTACATCTTGAAGTAGTCTTATTTTATGATTAAAAACATTACAAAGGGATCAATTGATTATTAACTTATATTAAATTTATTTTTAACTTTATTTAAGCATTAAAGTGGTATAAGTTGAATATTGGATGAAAAAAGGACCAATTTTATAATAGAAAAACATATTGAGCACTTTATTCTTTCTTATAAAAAGCTTATATTTGACATTGCAAAGGCAATTGTTGACAAAATTTATGTATCCGATCTCAAATTAATACGATAGGTACTTAATAATCGAGAACACTAACATAGAGACTAAAGTACTAAAGTTTTGAATGTCCAATTTTAACGAATGCCCTTTTAGCTGTTTGTCTTACATTCTTTTTTTTTTAATTAAAATCACAAATTAATCGAACTGTACACGACAAAGTGTGTATCCTCCCTAACACTAGGCTATTTCATTAAGTCACCTTTCCAGAATAATTTAATCAGTACGGTCGGCAAAAGGACGATAAAACATGATTGATAGTGCCGTGCGGATGCAATCGGTTCACGGTATCGAATGCGACTTATTTTGTCGCGATATCTTCACGCGATTTTAATGAAGGGAATCGGCGTGAGAGAGCCGATAAGAGTTTGAGAGTGTTTATACTATTTCATATGCAAATTACGCGGTTTGTGTATTTATTGTTTTTTTTATGAGTATTAGTGTTTTTTTACGCATCTACCGAAAAAAAAAGGTATGATATTTTTTGTGTGTACGTATTTTTGGAACTTTGACGCTTAAAATATTACGATAATACTATCTTAAAAATATAAATAATACGATCTTAATTATTACAAATAGTGGGTACTTGTAGTTTTGTCTTAATCGTGGAATTATTATTATACTATAAAAAAGACCTTATTTTCTTACATATAGAGAAAAAAATTATTACATAAAATCCTTATGAGTCATTTAAATTTCCGAATATCCGATCAACTATAATCCGTGCGGTGGTGGGAGGACCGACTCTTGCCTCTATCAGATTTTAGTATGTTCGTCGTAATCGACAAATTTAATACCTGTGATACATATATTTATATTACATTAATATCTAAGTTATATAAAGTAGATAAATTAGGTTTAATATAATCAACGTAAAATAGAAAACTAAAGTATTAAATACTTTTTGATGAGTTTTAATGAAATGGAGTACATTTCTTTTAGACATAACGCTGGTACATTTACTAACATTGCTGTATTTTTTTAGCGCTTTTAAAAGACAAAAAATAAATTTCTAACATTTTTAAGCATGAGAATATTTTTCATACTATCAGTTACTTTACCTCATTATAGCTATTATTAATTATATACCATGATTATTAGAAGCAGAAGAAAAAACAAATACATATATTCTGGTACATGATCTCATAACTTAATAGATTTCTTGAGTAGTACATTATAACGTTAAAGCAGTGATTAACATCGAGTAAACATCAATTAATTATTGCCACTTTCAATCGCGATACTAAGGAGAAAGGAAGGGTACAGCTCTATCATCGCTTGCGCTCATAAATAATTTATTTTTGTTACAGAATAGTGTTGGCTAATTATCGATTATTAATTAATCGATAGTTTTCACCCAAGAATAATATAAATATAGATTGGATTCGATAGTTCAATCGATATCTAGATTATTCTAAAAATTAATTAATATATCAATCAATCTATAAATCGACATTATCAGTATAATATTCAAATAAAATAAACAATTACGATATAAATTTTATACCATAATCCAATAATGTTGTAATACTAGCGATTATGTATAAGCAATACTATCGATTAAAACACTGAACCGATATACGATTCAATATTTTTAATACTATGAATTTAAGTAGTATTGTCATGTCTACTATAGACAACTCTTTACTCATATAAATGTAATGAGTTTGTTTGTTTATTACATCTTGGATACTATAATCGCTCACATAATTGTCATGAGATTAAGCACTTGTAGCATTTAGGCTGGACGTAAGCTACTTTTATTCTGTTAATACATACCGTTCACATGGAAAAAGTCTCAGGTAAAAATGGCTTTAAAAAAACGATTAATTAACAATCCACTAATTGTTAATAACCGATTCGATTGTATTATGGATTACATAATTGGTTATTAAATTATTTATGCCTCCAATTAAACTATCGATTTATAATCGATACATAACGATTATTAGGCAACACTATTACAGATTGTGCTAAAAGCGAGCCAATAAATCAATATAGGCTTCAATGACGATAACAACATCTGAAAAAAGTAGACATGCGTGCTATGTCACTACGTAGGCGTTTGATACAAGTTCTTTATTAAATTATTAGCGTATTTTGTACCTTGTGTCAAACGTTTTAAGATTGATTTCAATTATTATTGTGTATGATTTGTAAATCATTTTAAGCATACGTATTAAGTATTGAGTGACATCCGAAAAGCCGGTACTTAACCGGTACGGCAAGTTATATTTTAATATTCTTTTCATCGAGCCGAAAGTGTGAGATAGTGTCAAAAACATCTATTTAGATAGTATGTTATTAGTTATGTTTGAATTGCAATGGATTTTTGGGCGAATAAAGAATTTGGTATAGTAAGGTGTTTAACACTTTTGATTGCATTCTAGTCGGAGTTGCTTACATGAATAATGGGAAACTAAGATATCAATTTAGCATTACATTTTCTGGCAACTTAAAAATACATTTTTATGCTGGATTTGTTTAGTCTATTTTGATAAGAAAATCGTAAAAATATAAAAATGTAATATTACTAGATAACTCAACCGTTATTGTTTTATCTACTTACCTAGGCCACATTTTTTGTCAAGGTATAAATCCCATTTATTAAATTAAAATATATATATATATATATATATATATATATATATATATATATATATATATATATATATATATATATATATATATATATATATATATATATATATATATATATATATATATATATATATCCTTTTGGAATAAATCTACTTAGATATATAATTTATCGATAAATATAAATACCAAACTAAGATGCAAACATCAAGACGCGTCATTATAATTCCATAATATACCTGGCATGTGACGATAGCGAGTGGTCTTTAATAAAAAAAAAAATAATTCGAACGCTAATTTATGCACCATTAAAAGCTACCAAGATAAATCATACTCAATCACATATTGTCATGTAAATCGCAAATCACAATACAATAGCAAAGTCCACAGTCTATCATTATAAGGAAGTTCATAAAATCATTGTATAATTGACACGTCGCGTTTTTATATTCTTTTATCATTACAGCGCACTCCACTATTGCGTATAATGGAATTATCTGCACGTATTCCTTTGCCTTATTACAGAAAAAAAAAAAACAAAAATGGCGGAGCCACACGCGCGCCGCTTGATTAAAACGAATTATGATTGTTTGAAATACAAGTCATTATTTGTAGATCAACTGTATGCAGGTGTGTCGCGCACGCAATATCTGATGTTACTTTGATAATATGCACTTTTATTTTAATAAAAGGAAAGCGTTTATAGGAATGTCTTGTAAATGGACGTGTAGCCATTTTGTAATGTATAAAAAGCAGTCCCATAATTCGAAACGGCTTCTGTGCTAAGGGCTCTGAGAAACTGTAAGCCACGGTGGGTACAAATTGATGGTATGCGTAAATGGTCTTATATGGTGTGCGGAGCGTGTGTGAAGCTGACACGTATAAGGTTAAAGTATCGTACCTAAAAAGTCCGTGTAAAATATGTTTCTGGTGTAACGAGAAGAATGGTAATAGTCTAGTTGTGTCCTTAGTTAGTAATACAAGCTCAATTAAGTGAGTAACAACCAATTTGTCTCGGACGTTGCTTATATCTACTAGTGTCGATACTAGAAGATAAAAAAAGTGTAATTTTTTTTAATGAATCTAGTAGTAGAAATTGAAAATAAAAGCCAGAGTTCATAAAATTAACTAGGAAGTAGGTATACTTTTTTCTCTATACCACGTTTATGTCTATAAATAAAAGCTTGGAACACGCAGTTTAAAAAATGTAATCAGAATGCAAGAAGAAATTAATCAATAATAAAAATCTAATAAAACTAAACTTTTAAATAATAAAAAAAATTCAAATCGCATTTTTGATACATATTTATATATATTCTAATTACGATATATACATTTTTAAGCACCAAAAATCGTATACAAAATTTCCGCTTAATCAAAAAATTTTCAAAAATTCAAGGGTAAATATTTCTCCCGTACCTATATACGAGTATAAGAAAGAGAGTCAAGTAAATGACAAAATACAAAACAAAAATCAGTCATAATTTTAGCATAATTTGTAAATTAAATATTATATTCCAAAACAGTCTTCAGGAATAGCTACGAATGAGCGCTATCATGTAAGACACAGTATGCTCTGTTAAAGCCTATGATACTGTTTATATCTATAGGCGACAATTATTACTTTCCATCAGCTGGGCCGTCAGCTTGTTTTCCATTTAAAGTTGCATAGAAAAAAACGTGCGTCCGTAAAATCGTATAGTACTTTATCATTAGTATTCCAGTTACCATGAAATATATTATTTCCGCTTGGCAAAATCTGAAAATTATAACAAGTTATTCTAGCAAAACACAAAGGAACGGGTTCTGAGCAGACCGTAATTCAAAAATACAGTATCACCGTTCAAAACAATAACAAAACATTATTTCCATACAAACTAAAATAACAAATCATGTGGAACTAGTAGACTTCTGTGTCATAAATTTCAACTTTCTCATACATTGTCTATCGCGTTGTTTGTATGCCTTTCATTTTGCTCTACATTATAGAGGTATAAATAAAATCGGATCTCTCTATATTTTATACCGTGATAATGGTTTTATGTTGTATAAATAATTAAAAATTGTGTCCCAAAAAAAAAGGGACGTAAATTGTGATACAACTAGTGATATTGATCTAAAAATTAAAGTACTTTAATTGATTTTGATAAAATTTCTATGAGACTAATCTATTAAAATAAAAATAGAATTTTCTAAATCGATTTAGAACTGAATCTGTCCTATTCGTGTTTCAACCGTAAAGCAGTTGTTTGCATGGCTGTGTTTCGGTTTGAAGGGTGGGATATGGCGTGAATTTACAGGGTACAGAGGAATTACACCTGAGTCCTCAGGAATGGCAACGCATGTATATATATGTAAGGTATCATGGGCAAAACAGTATACTCTGTTATATCCATGGTACTGTTCATGTCTATAGGCGACGGTTACCACTTTCCATAAGGTAAGCCGTCAGCTTTTTTGTCATTTTAAATTGTATAAAAAAAAAACTGACAGAGTTATAAGGTAAAAAAACATGAATAAGTAATACAATCGAATTGAGAACCTCGTTCGTTTTAAAGTTGGTTAAAAATTGTTAATAATCAAGATATTATATATTAATTAGAACTTAATAAGTATATAACAAATTGATATTAATAATAATTTTCCATCAATCTTATACAACTATTTGCATGCCATTAATGTGACTGAGATATGTTTACTGACCAGGATAAAAATTAGCCTACTACTACAGTGTGGGATGGCGATGGGTATAGGATCATTTGGATATCCTATATAGTACGTATATATACTAAATTTAATAATGCTTGTTTAAACTATTAAGACGTCATGTCATAAAGTAACAAACAAACTTACTTTCACATTTATAATATTAGTAAGGATGTATTAAAAATGCTGTCAAGTAAGCATCATACACGAATGACAACATTTCTCTGAAAGTTATACCAATAAAATACATTAAAGGACTTCCTGTGCTTATAGCCGTTTTCTTGATTCTGTCGCTTCGTTTATATTTAAGCAATGTAGTAAAAATGCGCTCAAGGCGTTACTTGTTTAGGAAGTCGTCGACGGTAACTAATTGCGAAATAGCTTTTAAGTGTATGTTGAATTTTTGTATGTACCTTAGCAGAGGGAGACTTTGTACAAAAGTCGATTGCTTGGGTACCTCTGTCCCATTCGTGTTTCAACCGTGAAGCAGCTGTGTTTGCATGGCTGTGTTTCTTTTTGAAGGGTGGGATATGGCGTGAATTTACTGGGTACAGAGGAATAACACCTGAGTTCTCAGGAATGGCATGGCAACGCCTGGGGGGTATCATGGGCGAAACAGTATACTCTGTTATGTCCATGGTACTGCTCATGTCTATAGGCGACGGTTACCACTTTCCATCAGGTGGGCCGTCAGCTTGTTTGCCATTCTAAGTTGTACAAAAAAAAAAACAAAAAATCAAATGTATGAAGTTTGTCGTCGTTTCAAACTAGCTACCGTTGAGTGCCAGTGGACTTCCTTTTATTCTTTCACAAAGTACGGTGTATTTTCTATAATAGTTTCAACGTTATATATAATTTTATATCATTAAATATATTTTAATTAGGTATATTTATTTAACATAGCTGGACGATTACCCAACTTTTCACCTATAAGCGAGAAGATTGCATATGTGGGGATATAAATGTATAATAATAAATTAATAACTCCCACACTTTAGATCTTCTTTCGAAATTGTTACTGCATAGTCGCAATTTATACGAAAATTGAAGTTGGAATCGCATTCAAAAATATAAGATTAATATTCCAACTGGACATGGAAGATACTAATTAGAGACTATTAGATCTTATTGTCAATTTTTAATAGAATCTGTAAAATATTTTTGATTTGTTAAATTATCGAATAGAGTATTCTATAGACCGGTATGCCGTGACTGGCTTCATAAAAAAATACCTATCATACATATGTATATGTATAAATTATTTTAGGACCTAAAGTAACTTGTATGTGATAAAAAATAAATAAACACTTACAAGCTGTTACAATTAATTATAGATATAGTATGTACTTACTATTATAGTATTATTATTAAAGCTGAAGTGGCAATGGACTAGCCATACAGCTCGAAGAACCGACAACCGATGCGGAACAAAGATTCTTGAGTGGCGACCCCATACGGGCAGTGTAGGAGGATCTTCCACAGTATGGAGTGGGGGGTCCTCTTACACACAGACCTCAAATACAGGGAGTCAGTTGATGCAGATAGCTCACAAACATTCCTTATGGCAGTTTGTTCAGCAATGGATAAGCAACAGCTGATATCATGATGACGAGGTATGTACAACAAAAAAGGTTCTTGTTGTAAATCTTTATCCATTTTATATAGATAGATAGATGTTATGTTCATGCTACTGCTCATGTGTATAGGCGACGGTTACCACTTTCCATCAGGTGGGCCGTCAGCTTGTTTGCCATTCTAAGTTGTATGAAAAAAAAAGTTATGGGTTATATCCGTACTGCACTCATATCTACACAAATTGATGGCGGAAGATTTTATCTATTTATATATCAATCACCTATAACAGTCGGATATATCTATTCTTTTCAAGTGGGTGCTTCATTTCAATATTATATATTGGGCAACCGGTATAAGTATAACACATTTTTAATGTACCAATATATGGATATTGTAACTATATAATATGTAAAAAAAATATTTATATATCTTAAAATTATGTACCTTTTAAAATAACAGTGTAAATACAGATATCAATTTTAACTGAACAACGGACCTTGCATTTACACTAATTACAGATGCACACAACATTTTCTTAAGACATCGATTACACATTAATAAAAATTGACACCAACAGAACAATGAGATATTGCTGTGCATTATTTGTTCCTATTTTACACATAAATAAATTACACGTTACGTCTACAACTATTAGGAAATACAACTAAACATTCCATTGTGGTATTACCCGCAATATACATTGTTTCGCATTAACCCATTTCTGTCAATTTGACACTATCAACGAGCATCTAAAAGCAAAAACCGTAATTAATGTTTACGTCATCAATTATAATGTGTGTGTAATTAAAAAATGCCTCCTGATTTTTTATGCCCCTATAAAGGCAGGTGTATCGAACACCGGCTTTTTTTTTTTACTTTTAATGATAATATAAAATGTATAGCATCCATCGTAAAGTAGGTAATGACTGTAGTAGGTGTAGACAGGTAATGTACAGTGCAACAGTTGAAATTACAAAGAAACTATTGCATTTTATTGGATCATTTGATTTTATCGTGCGTTTTTGAACTTGTATGAAATGTGGCAAGTATGGAATAATTGTATGTCATTACAAGAAAATTTTAAGTACTTTATACCTTAAGATATTCTTATCCCTTTGTATTTTTTTTTAATTATAGTCGTTTGATTTTGGATACTTATATATTATATAATTAATTTTTTATATTTTTAAATTTAATTTCGTATATAATTTTGATTACTGAAATGTTACTGCACAGTCATTTATTATATTATCATCGTCATCATTTCAGCCATTACCTGTCCACTGCTGTACATAAGGAACGATCCTGAGCCACATACATCCAGTGACTCCCTGCAATGCAATTTAGGTCGTCACTCCATCTAGTGGGGGTCGTACTACACTTCGTTTGCTCTTACGGGGTCGCCACTCAAGAACCTTTAGTCCTTATTTATTATAAAATGACAATTAAATTATTTAACTTACAATATCATTATTTATTTTTAAATTACTTTCTACTTGTATGAGTAAACACTATAAATACTGTTGATATAACAGTGAGTTTACTTTTATTACTGAAGGACAGATCCATTTAAATAAATGGGAACAATATATTACATGGTCACAATATGACCATCACTGGAGGCATTGACGAACACAAATCGCGCTCTCATCTTGGACTACAACCTGGTTAGCTCCTCGTTACTCTTAAACTATGACCCGAAATATAAGAGAACGCGGGTGTAAATATTTTAATATTTTTACTGTACTATATATAAAATTAGTTGACTAAGCAAACTTTCTTCTGTACTCGATCGCCAATTACTGGATAAAATCTTTATTTATTGAGACAAAAAAATTGTAGATTCTTCAAGTTGAAGCAAAAAAATTTATTAAAATCGGATAAACGGTATCGGAGATTAGCGTGAATGAACATTGTGATGCACAAGATTTTTATATATTACGTAGATTATATTTTGTACTTACTGCACAAAAACCACATCGATTAAATAAGTATTTATTATGGTGTATCGACCTTTTCAAGAAATTTTACGTCGTTAATTAATTAAAAAAAAAATGTTTTTATACCACAGAGAACAGTAAAGAAGGTGACGTAAACGGCCATTCTTATAGCAGTAACCATCGCCTATAGACGAACATCACCACATAGATTACATAGAAAGACTTCAGAGAATACTTAGTGACATCTGTAGCATATACCTCTCAGGCATTACCATTCCTGATGACTGAAAAATTATAAAAATTCCTATACTACGCTAAACATATAATATAATTAAAAATGTATGCGATTGAAAGTTTAAAAATTAACCTCGTATAGAACATAATATAGAGACACTTAAAACTATTATAAAGTACAGAGTACAGAACAATTAATTGTTTTAAATAATAAATAAAGAAACAAAAGAATAATTTATTCCGCTTTTGCGTGTAACTTAGACCATACAACATGCTTTGTGTGGCCAGTAATTGTGAAGGCGAAATGTTGTGCTCCGTCAAGTTACAGACAAACAGACGGACAACAAACAAATGACGGTGCTTTAACGAGCTGAAAAGTGTCAAGTGGATATGCTAAATTTGCTAAAGTAGTGAACACCTTAATAGGTACCTCCTACTTTAAAAAATTAAGTAAAAATACTCCTTTGTTCTAAAACTTGTTGAACTTAGCACTTACTATGTAATATACATATACATTATGTATTCTTTCTTAAATATCACCTAGGCCTTACTACGGATGCCAATTCATCTGCCAAGTATGGCAACTACTGGAAAATCCCCCAATAGGGGGAGGCCTATGTTCAGTAGTAATTAACGGCTAACATGTTATGGCATGTCTTTTTTTGATGGGTGAAAATGGAATGGTAACCACACCGGCGCTAACGGGATACGCTGGCATGGCACCAGTGAAGGGTAATCGATGAGAATGAAAACAGGCCAGTTAGCTTATCATGATGAATTCATCAGGAATTAACCATGATAGTTTCCAGGGGGAACCGCGAGGAGGTCGACCTGGTTGGGTATATTGCTAGCAATGGGATTCTCAGTCTCCCTTTCTCCCCGGAAAGAGATTGTTAATAATGGAGATTATCATGGTTAATTCCTGATGAATTCATCATGATGGGCTAACTGGCCTGTTTTCATTCTCATCTATCACCCTGCACTGGTGCTCCGCCAGCGTATCCCGTTTGCGCAGGCGGGGTTACCATACCATTTTCACCCATCAAAAAAAAAAACTTTTCCCTCTGTTATGTTAAAGAATGTTATCTTTTTAATTATCAATATAATACAACACGAGGGTAGTTATAAAAGAAATATTTATTCTGTAGACATGTTATATATTATTATATCTATTGTAAGTAGGTATCGTACCGTCACAGCGCTCGTATTGTATGGCGCATTGTTATTCAGTTTCAACTATCTTACACAGGTTTGACAGTTGAAAAGCTTTTATCAACTAGCTACCCAACCTGGTACGGCATCACCAGGTTAATGTTTTAGACCTTAGATTATATAAATAGAGCGTCACCATATAAATGCATCTAGAAAAACGGCTCAAGTTTTTCATACAATTTTGCGTGATAAATAATTACGAGTGATTTCTTTATAACTTCTATATTTATTTTGTCTTATAAATTTTATACCTTTTTAATGCGCAAAAACTCATTTCATTTATTAAATAATTAAATATAGATACGTCAAGGTATATTATGTGTGTAAGTACAGAACAAGTAAGTATAGAACACTAATAAAAAAGAATGAGTCAGCTAATTAACTGACAAAAAGTTTACTCGTTTTTCAGACTCCATGCTCTATCTCAAAAGTCGTTTGCTTGGGTACCTCTGTCCTATTCGTGTTTCAACCGTAAAGCAGTTGTGTTTGCATGGCTGTGTTTCGGTTTAAAGGGTTGGATATGGCGTAAATTTACAGGGTACAGAGGAATAACACCTGACTCCTCATGAATGGTAACGCATGGGGAGTATCATAGATGCAACAGTATACTATGTTATGTCCATGATACTGCTCATGTCTATAAGCGATGGTTACTACTTTCCATCAGGTGGGCCGTTAGTTTGTTTGCCATTCTAAGTTGTATAAAAAAAAATATCTATATAATCTAAGATTTTAAAACACACTCACAAAAATGAAAAATCTATAATAAAATGTATAACTAAACTAACTATTATAAAGTAATAACTAAAAAATAAGCAGTATATAAAAGTAGCTTGTTGTGTGGTCCCGGTATAGAATGGGCTACTCCTTTCTGTCCCGTAAGTGTCGTAAGAAGCGACTAAGGGAACTTAAGAATCAAGGGATGGGCAGCAGCATCCCTCTTAAAATATCCCCAAAACATAATTGCGGTTGCGAACCCCCATATCAAGCGTGATAACTGCTGGCAAAGTTCCTCCTTTTGGGGAAGGTCTATGTTCAACAGTGGACAGTTAACGGCTTTTGTGATGATGATGATATAAAATTGACCTTAAAAAAACTTACTTTACCTTACTTTTTTCGACAATAAATACTAAAATTTGATAATTGTGTTCTAATTTTAAAATATACTATATTTATTAATAAATTAAAATAAAAATGTTTTTTCTGTTTATTATAAATTAATCTGTACAGTTTGCGTATTTGTATCCAGTATAAGGTAACCCTGTCCGTGACCAATGCGTTACCAAAATTCTTATTCCCACGTATGGTCAAGGAACCGTATCGCGAAGACGATACTGAAGAAGTGTTAGCCACCAGACCGTGTCTTCACACGGTCGTGTGTGAACCCATGCTATATGAGATGCCCGGAGCATGGCCATGACGCACCTACATATCGTATTGTTAATTAATATATTTTCAAATTTAGAATAGATAAATATTTGTTCACTAAAAATTATAAAAAAATAATTTAATCATATTATAATCATGTTTGTCTTTATCATCATTTGTTATTTATTTTATTAAATATTTAACATTTATTCAATAAATTATTTAATAAATAAATATTATGTTTAAAAGATTTGAATCAAAATGTATCTGTTTATTCCTACACTGCACTAATATTAAAAATAATTATAAAGTAACTTTCATGTATAAAATTTATAAAGTTTGCAAAAAAAGAAATAAAAAGTGTTATCTTATCTTGAAAGTAATTGTTACAGACAAATTTTCGTTACAAAAAAAATTTCAGTTCCTAACAGTGCAATGTATTATTTATTTATTAAAATAACAAATATTTAATAAAATATATAAATTATAAAATAAAATTTCAACATAAGCACTAATTTCATTTATTTATTTTTATACTTAAAATCAATGTTACAATTAATAGACAGAGACGGACATCTTAAATCAAAATATCATTGAATTTTTATTCTTGAATTTGCTGTATGTGAACATTATTAATAAATATTAAAAAATACTAGCTTTTTATCCGCGATTTTGTACATGTGCACAGATCAATATAAAAAGTAGTCTGTCATTCTCGATCCGTTATTCATAAACAAATAAACAAACTCATTTTCACATTTATAATATTAGTACAGGTTTACATAAGTTACGCAGTTACCCAACAATGAACAAAAGGATTTACATTTCTTACTTTAAATCACTGAGACCGCCCTTTGAACTTTTACGTCTATATTTCAATCTGCACTTCATGTTACTGTATTTCACTTGAGTTTTCTAATTGTCTTTTTTATGTTTTTGGTACAATAAAGTATTAAATAAATAAATAATAAATAAATTATTATAAATAAAGAATTGTATCAACTTGCGTAAGTGGCCCATTGTCAATAGTCTCAATTGGTCACAGTGCCTGACCATAGGGTGAGTTCCCACGTTGACTTGACCCGGTAATTTATTGGCCCCTGCACTTCACCTTAACTACTTTACCTGGGACCGCAGGTGCGTCTTAAGAAACCAGGGTTGACTAACCTTTTTTTTATTATAATAGCAATGCCGTTTTTGGACTTGTTGTGTATTGTTTTAGACATCTTTCTGTATAATATAACCTATTATTATTTTGATTACTAATAAAAACAAAAAAATTGAAGTTGATAAAATAATTATTCTGTACAAATAATCTCTAGACATAATTGCATTTGTAAGCACCTTAGTATTTACAAGTGAAATTTTTTGAAATAAATTAGTTAAATAATACAGGTCTTATTTTATTTATTTAAAAGACCTTCAGTAGTTTGCTGTTTCCTTGTATATTACGCGATATGTTTTCCAGGACTGAAAAGGACTATAAATTGTAAATAAAACAATAATGTAATTGTTTTCTTTTACTTATAATAGTAGTATATTTTAAATCTTTTATCACTGTAACTAAGAACAAAATTATTAATGTCCGTCTCGATTGGCAAAGACGAAAATTGCAAAAAAAAAAAAATTGTTCTTTCGCGGTCGCAGCCCTGTGATCACTCACCGTGCGATGTTGTGTGATTTTCTTAAGACTTGGACACATGAGGTCATAGTTAAATAAGTAAAAACTTAGGTGGGGCGTTATGGGAACTGAGCACAGTAACATCACCGTATAATGTGCAGCAAGCTTTACCGAACCGTAGTACAGCACTTTGGAATAAATTATCATCTCTTAAAAGATGGATAATTATGTTTTTAGTGCTGTTCACATTGTTTATGGATTATGTTTTTTTTTTTTATGTGAGATTAAGATTTTTTGTTGAATTTCTTTTTATATTCAGTTCAGAGTTCGAAACTATTAAAATTCAAATTAATACGTCTTTTATTTTAAATAGCATAGTTTTATGAGAATTATATTTAGAGATTGTAATGAAAGGAATAAATCCAAACATCATTATCATTCCCTCAGCCATTATCTGCCTATTGCAGAATATATATCTCTTTCATAGACTGCCATAAGGATTTTTTTTTTAAACAACTTATAATGACAAACAAGCTGACGGCCCACCTGATGAAAAGTAACCGTCGCCTATAGACATGAGCAGTACCATGGACATCACAGAGTATACTGTTTCGCCCATGATAACCCCTATGCGTTGTCATTCCTGAGGACTCAGGTGTTATTCCTCTGTACCCAGTAAATTCACGCCATATCCCACCCTTCAAACCGAAACACAGCCATGCAAACACAACTGCTTTACGGTTGAAACACGAATGGAACAGAGGTACTCAGACAGAGGAATGGTTCTAAGCCATCAATAAAATAAATAATCACAAATAATTTATAATTTTTACATTGTTTATGGTATTCTTTGAAATAATCGATCTATTTGAACATCTAAAAGAAAGAAAGCATAAATAAATATTAGCTGTGGTCCCGGCATAGAATAGGCCACTCCTTCTTATCCCGTGGGTGTCGTAAGAGGCGACTAAGGGAGAGCGAGAGATGGGCGGCAGCGTCCTTTTTCAAAACATCTCTAAAGCCTAACTGCGGTTGCAAATCTGCCTACCAAGTATGGCAATTACTGGCAAAACTTCCTAAGGGGAGGCTTACATTCAGGAGTGAACGGTTAAGGGCTGATATATATTATGATGATAGTCATCTAGTCATAAACTAAGCACAGTATATATTATGTTTGAAACGAATGTATTTATGGAAATTTGTTACACATAAATTTATGATATAGATTAAAATACAATATAATACATACTCTATTTAACAAAAAATAAATATTATTAATAATATAGAAGAGTGTTACAATTGTATTACATAAAAGCCATTTTTGGATCTAATTTAATAGAAATATTTACTCAAATATTTTCTTACAAGTCAGAGACGTATGTACAGATAGAATAAACAAAAAAATTGAATGTTTCAATTAAAAATTCATAGCATAAGATACCTACTACAAATTTCAAGCATTATACATGGGCATCAAAGCCATATTTACGTGTAAAACGCACTTATCGTATGTCTTACAAATAAGTATTGTTCAATCAGCATATATAAATATCAATTGTAACTTAGTATATTATACTTTAAAAGCAATACTTTATATATTACACCTTTTTTAAGTTTATTACAAAAACCTGTCAATATCACACTTGAAATGATTATAATTCATACATTTTTTACTTATCTCCAACTGAAAGGGGAAGTCGCAATAAAATGTATGAAAATAATGATTCAACAGCGAACCGAACTGTCAGAAGCGTAACCGATCTCCATTTTGTATGGTCATATATGCACTTACCGCTTTTTACAATTCATTTCTCAGCTTGAGAATATTTAATATTTCACATTCCTATACGTTTTTACTTGTGCCCTTTGTATATTTAAATTAAACTACATTTGAGGTAACGATCCCTTATATTTCAAATAGTTTTTATCAATTTGCATTTTTAAGAATTTCTTACACTTCGAGTACTGTGGAGGTATTTACAATTGCAGGAATAAAAAGCGGTCAACACTTTATTCTGAACATAAGGAGTGTCTCTGGGAAAGTTTATTTTTATGTAACATAAGGGTCTGCATAATCTTTCAAAAAATTTAAAAGTATATTAATATTTACTAAACGATAATATTTAGAAAACATACGTGCATAATAAACGTAACTTTTAAATATATTTGCTTTGTAGTTAACTTGTTAGTTTATTACGGTTGAAACTGCTTTTTGAACTAGACAGTAGAATCAAATATATCTAAATACTACACACAACAACAGTACACAAACTATTAAAAAACATTATATACATTGACTTTCTAGCAAAATTGTCTAGTTGCGTTCTAAATACTTGTATATGAAATTCTATTGTGAATGATAAAAAACACACATAATATCTACTTGTATCAGCCATGAACTGGCTACTGTGCATAGGCCAAGGGGAATTTTGCCAGTAGCTTTGATAATTTCTTAAGAGGGGTACTGCTGCTCATTCCTCGAACATTAAGTTCTCTTAGTCGCCTCTTACAACAACTACGGGAAAGCAAAAGGTATACCTACTCAAAAATGTCATAAACTTGTAAAGAATTCAGTACCACAATAAAATATTCACTTACATAATTTTCACAGTGAAAAACATAATTTTATAGGTAGATAAAACTTACTAGGATGTACGAGTCGTATGAATTATTACTAGAAAAACTGTAATAACTCGCCCCATTGTTTTTCCATCAAGGATAACGTGTTTTTTTTTATAGTTTCGTAAATAGTTCGCGTTGCATGTAAGTTTCCGTGTTTGTGCAAGGCAAAAGGATTTAATGGCATTGCACACCATCAGTTACGATATATTTTCAATGTACTATAGAAATGTGACTAGCTTTGTCTTTTACGTGACAGTCACGCGGAATATTCACTAATATTATACCTACTCATACATTTTGGATGAAGCTTCGCTAACTGTACTAGCCACGACTCACACGTACAACGGCTCAAATGAGAGGCTTAGTGCGGAAATGAGAGGTGAATTTACATTTTACTCATAAATTTGACCAATTCACCGAACGCGTCACCGATTTTTTATATCGTTAGGATATTGTAAGTGGTAACAAAGCACAATATGTCCAGCAATGAAACATAGGAATATTTCTAACTAATATGCACTGGCCGTATGCTCCTGGTATAAAATAGATCACTTCTCTTCATCCGTGGGTGTCGAAAAAGGTGATTAATAGGACATAATGGTTGAGGGATGGGCAGAAGCGTCCCACTTAAAACATTATCAAAGCAAACTGCGGTTGCCAACCCGCCAAGTGTGGTAACTGTTGGCAATACCCCTATGGGGAGCTAAATTCAGCAGTAGAGAGTTAATGGCTGATATTATCATCATCAATAGGCATTGTAATATCTACGGCGAGACAGAGTTACTACAAAAAGGTATCAATCGTTCCAATTATTAGAATCCAATAAAAACCTTGCATGCTCTGCTACTATTGATTTTTTTACTGTTGCGTGTTCATACTGATGTACTGTAATCCGATAAATACGTAAATAATTCAGAAACAATATGTTTACTCCGCTTTATTTCCTATATATTTACATATTTAATGGTCTGTCAACGTGCTTCTTTTTTTTTGAAATGGTGACTTTCAAAACTTTTCCATTAAATTATATTAATAGTAAGATCCGAAAAAAATTTTTGTTTATACCACTGAGGTAGTAAACAAGTGTACGGCCCAAGTGTGTAAGCGGTTACCGTAACTTATGAACTACTGCAATACCTGGGTCTTTACGCGTGCGTCGCCGACCCTGAAGAAACCTTTTTACTCCTTTTTTGTCTTGGAAAAACCTCAACAGGGAGTTCTTTTCATAATCTGAGCGTTTATGGGAGGAAGTATCTCTAAAACCGCTACTCAACCATTTTGACTCGATGGTATGGAGGTGAGCTCCCTGTCAGTGGCATACTACTATGTACTATGGTAGAAAGCCTATTCATCATTCACAGTTCATTGTACCAGCAATAAAACATACATATGTGAACACACACACATATATATAAATATAAATAAATCTTTAAACTTTTGCAATTTCTTGTAAAGCCTACAAATAAATTTTGTTTTACAACAAGAAGTTTCTTACTCCGTAAACTAAGAAAATGATAACTTCAATTTAGACGAGAGTAAAGTGTTCATTCGGTCCGAATACGTCCGAATCGAGACCCTCCTTCTTTGGGAAGTCGATTGAAAAAAGCACGGACGAATCAAGAAATTCTTCCTTTTAGAAGTCGCTCAACTAAATTGTAAGACGAAGTTGTACTCGTAATGTAACTAAATAAAAGTTTTTATTTAATTAGCATTCAGAATGACTGTACTTGGACGTAATGGTAAATTCCACGTACCTTTATATGCGTCATCCTATGGTAATACAGGTTCGAACTGGCTGTAAATCTTTTGCCACAGTGTTGACATTGGTGTGGTTTTTCTCCTGAGTGTATCCGTCTGTGTGTATTGAGACTGCTCGATGTGCTGAAGCCCTTATTGCAGACCATACACACGTGGGGTTTTTCACCTAAAACAAATTCATACATAATAGTTATATTTGAAAACACAATTCTTCAAACCACTTATACCCGTTTCACGTGTTTTTAATAAAATGAAGTTTTTTTTTAAATCGGTTAATTATTTTTTAAAGCTTATCTATTACAAACAAAAAATCTAATTTTTCCTGTTTATAATATTAATTTATTCGTAAATGTCGTAAGAAGCGACTAATACAACTTAATAGTCGAGGGATGAGCAGCAGTGTTCCTCTTAAAGCACCATTAAAGCCTAACTGCGGGTGCCATCACGCCTGCCAAACGTGGTAACTATTAGCAAACCTTCCTTACGTGGGAGGTCTATGTTCAGTAGTGGACAGTTAACGGTTGATATGATGATAATGATGACGATATTAATTCATATTCAGAATAACCTCTTATTTTTTATATTAAGATTTGTTTAATTACCAAGTACCTAAAAACTTAAATCAATAATAAAAGTAACAAATTACACATCTCAATAATCCGTAAAACAAGTAGCGAGAAAGTCGAATTACAAATATTATGCAACGTGTAAAAACAAATTAAAATGAGGATGCCATAAAAGTACTTGGCGTAGATATTATTGATGGACGTAGAGAAAATTGTTGCATTTTAATTAGAACTTACATAATAACTAGAGCTGTATTTAAAAAAGCTATATAATGAATGATTTCAATAAAGAAACATTAATCTTTATCTGCCTATCTAATTAAACATGTTTGTATAATCGTATTATTATTATGCATATCGTTATCATCATCCTTTTTTCATTATTTAACATTAGCTTGTTGCTAAAGTTATGTTTGACTTTCATTATTGTCAATAACAGGCCATATATATTTTTTTATATTTTTTATATTATTTTAACCAAACTCGAAATAGGCTTATATTTCTATTGTTCCATTTAGTGGCTCTTCTACCCTAGTTTTCTAAGCTTTTTCAATTTAAATTCCATTCGTGATTTCCCTTGGGGTTCATAATTATGACTTGATGAAATCAGACATTACTATTATATTGTTAACTAGCTGCATCAAGCGACTTTGAATTTTTATATATTGTGTAACGTATTATGTGTATTAAAGTAGGACATAACCTATCCGTATATTAATTTTTATTCAACTCCATTTAGCTATTTAATTGATATTAGATAACAAACTTGCAAACATCTTTATTATCTTTCAAATTTGTCATATTAGTAGGATAATTTTACCTGTATGTGTTCTCATATGTCTCTTTAGAAGTGAAGGCCTATCAAAAGCCTTTCCACATACTTCGCAAGGCAATAACGCTCTTTCGGACTTTGCTGGTCGTCTCTGAACCTTTGGTGTCATTTCTAGGAGTTCATTCGATGATCCGGCCGACGATGATGTCAGTGAATCACCTGATACTGATTTATGTTCATCTTCGGGTCCAGATGGTGGTGATATTGGTAATAAAACTCTTGACAGAAGTGATGTGGATAAATCTAATGGTGAATCTGTAAAAGAAATTTTCTAGTTAGAATTGTGTTCTATAAAAGATAAGATTGTCGTGTAAGTAGCAACTAACAGCATTATTGTATAATCAAAGAACGAAATGAATCTGGTTTTTTTTACACCTAAAATAGTAATCTATATTACAACAAAAAATAATCTTATGCGTGGAAATGTTTCGTTTATTTTAAGTCTAAGTAACAAAATACGAGTACCTACTCCTTTCCACTTTGAGTTTACTGGAAGAGTACTCTTGCAGAGTTAAGCTCGCCATTGTGCATTTGCTTTCCAATGTCATATTTTTTTAAATTTATTATTGGTGTGTACAAAAAAGTACAAAAAAGTATTTTTTTTATATTCTAAAATAATAATATTAACTGAATATTGCTTTCAGTAATAAAAGCACATTGTTGCATTCATATTAGTTGTATGTATAAGAATACTGTTATTATTATGCAAATATAAAATGAGTCATGTTAAGAAAGCATATCCTCTTTCTCTCTCTTTATCTAAAGATCAAGGATTAGATAAATAGTATAAAGTTTGCAAGATATGACTATGTATATTAAATTAATACTAAACTCGTATATAGTGTAATGATATTATATTGCAATAAAAGAAAAAATAGGAGAAACAGAAAAGAAAACGATTAATAACATCATTGTAATTATAGAAAATTTACAATTAATCTCGCATATAGAAAACTAGCGTAGAAAATGACATTCCGTATATAGCAGACCTACTCGTTACAGATATATACATACTTTCAATGTAGGACCTTTATCGATCTTAATTCTTTTAACAGGTTATGATAAAAAACAACCTTATTTTGGCCACAACAAAATATCAGTATTTTGTTCTTTTGAGGGCAAAGTAATAAACTAAGTAGTGACCATTTTGTTTCACTATGGCACACGCACAAAAAGAAAAATTGTAGCTTCATTTACGTATTTTGTTTTTTTTTTTTGTTTCATAAGATTATTATTGCATGATTAACGTTTTTGTTCGATAACAGAAAAATCTTTAAACAAACAATCAAAAACGTTGAAATATGTTAAATTATTTTGAATATTGACAAATAATTTAAAAGTTGTCACACGTCAATCAAGTATATTTAGAGCAGTCATTCAGTTTCATGATCATTGAAATTGTATAGTTGATTTTATTGTGTTATTTTAATTATATTGTGCAATAAAAATCCGATAAATTAAAATAGACAATATTCATAAGACCATATTTATACTACACTACTTATATTCAAGCTTTATGGTTATTAACAGCTAGAGATAATAACTATGAACTTATTTATCCAGATCAAATTATTGACATTAAAATCTAGATGCAATCAAGCTAAATTTAATGGTCCGATATTTTACAGCCGTAAATTTTGTTATGGAATTCTAGACAGTTCACGTTTATTATAACCCGTCTAAGAATTTCCATCTTAATTAATATTTCTCTGTCGGTCTTTATCGGGATCGTATGTACTTTACCGAGATTTTGCAAAATCCCTACAATGTTCTTAATTATTAGATTTACTATAAATCTTGTTAAACGCTGTCACAAGATGTCGAGGATTAATTAGTTTCTGCATGTTTCTATCCTAGAACCTCGTTTAAGTACTTCTGTGCTCTAAGGATGTTTATAGTATATTTTCTAGATCTTCGGATAGGTAATTCTAGATAAGACGCGGCGACTGGACAGATGGTTGGACGATAGTATCTTTCGCTAGTTGCCTGTCTGCGCTTCGTTTTGCCTACTCTATTTGTTATAGTCCAGGCGAATGATTTGTTACTTATACTATTTTTGTTATAATTAAATTCAGTATATGCACATATGGAGTGATTTAAATTGATTTCTGGTCGAGATTTTATTTTAAGATTAAAGTGATTTCAAATTGGTAGATATTGTTAATATTATAAAATAATTCGAATTTAGGTCACTAAAAAGGTCTACACAATGAAATCAAACAAAAGGAATTGTTAAATAAAGTGAACTAAAGGTGAGGTAAATTAAACATATATTTAAATGTTTTTTATTAATTACTTCAATATCTATACTAATAATATAATCTATACTATAGTAATTATTATTTATTAATTAATAATGTTTATATTAACTATAATTTTACAGTCCTACATAGTATATACTGTGATATTATACCGGATATCAGATCTGATAACTATATCATATACGTGATAATTTCAAATCATAACAAAAATAAGTAATAACTATTAACGACGTAATATTAAATCGTTACGGTATTTGAATGTTATATTTTAACCGACTTTAAAAAGAAAGAGGTTCTCAATTCGGTAGTATTTTTTGTTAGGTGTATGTTTGTTTATAATGTTATAAACTATAGGCTTAATCCTTCTTTTTAATAAGAATACACATTTTTTTGTGATACCTGACAAATTTTGCAAATCTTTTTAATTTTATAATTATATTTTCTTAATCGTGTATAAGCATTCTAAAATATTTTCTAACAAGACTATATTTTTGTTGCTATTAGAGATTAGATAGATTGTTTGCATACAGAAATTTTTGAAATACATTGGAAAACCGTAAAACCTGTGTAAATATTACAAGTATCCTCATCAAGGGGGAGAGAGATTGTTAGTAATGCGGACTACCAGTCCCACTGCTAACAATATACTCTATCAGGTCGACCTCCACGTGGTCCCTCCTGGAAACCATCATACTGAACTCCAGATGTATTCATACCGATGGGCTAACTGGCCTGCTTAATCCTTACTTAGCATCCCTCACTGGTGCCCCGTCAGCGTATACCGTTAGCGCAGGTGGGGTTACCATTCCATTATCATCCATTAAAAAAAGTATCCTCATCATACAAAGACGAAAGTATATTTGAGTTTATTTGACTGGTTGCTTTTCAAAAGGCTAGCTCTGTTAGCTTAATAATCTGCTATATCAACGAGAGTTAGCAGTAATTTTTTTTATGAAGATGGAATAGAAACTTCGCCATCATCATCGTATTAGCCATTAATTGTCCACTGCTGAACATAAGCCTTCCTTATAAGGGGGTTTTGGCCAGTAGGTGTAGGCTTAGTAGGCGTATTGGCAACCGCAGTTTCACTTGGATGATATTTCAAGAGGGACATTACAATCCATCCTTCAACCCCTTAGTTACTTTAGTCACCTCTTACAATGTCCACGTGAAAGGAAGAGGTGGCTCATTCTATGCCGAGACCAAACGGCGAATGCGTGGACAGCAACTTCGTGAACGCTGTTGACGACTAAAAGTCCCTTAACCACTCCCCACCTATTGTTAATTATCATAAAGGCTTCTGTACCATTATCATTATTTTTTCCATGACCGCTGTTTACACTAGCGAGTCCTTCATCTCACTGAATGAACGCGGCGTCTACAAAAAGTTTCGCGATATATATTTATACGCATCCGCTGACAGTTGCGTTTGGCTTATCGATATAGTCCGTTGCGATCGAATCGGCGGTCGTCCGCAAACGGAGCCGCTTTCCTTATCGGCCCGTGTGTAACTCAGCTCGCCGGTAAAGCTGCGTGCACAGTTGCCCTATCTAATACAGATTATCGAGAACTTATGTATGGTTTATATTGATGATGATCATAATAACGCAGATGTTAATTTTATAGAATTTATGTTTCGATCGATATTGTAAATTAAATTTAAAATTATATTATATATTTTTTTTTATTTCAGCCATTAACTCTCTACTGCCAGTATTTTGTCAGTATTTGCCACGTTTGGCAGGTAGGTTGGCAACCGCAGTAAGGCTTTTACAGATGTTTTAAGAGAGTCGCAGCTGTTCATCCATTTTTTTCATGCATTTTCGGCATTTCTTAATGTATTCACGTATGATGTTCAACATAGGTCTCCCCTATAGACCGACGTATGGAATGATACTGAACTACTTGCACTCATTATTATCATGGTAAGGCGCATAAAAATATTTTGTTTACACACTGGTTACCCCATGGAGTTAAATTAAAGATACAAGTATTGTATTATAAAAAAAGTAGACAGATGCATACTGGCCATTTATATTACAGTATGCAGATATAAGAAACTACATTGTTGCATCGATTGAATCGAAAACTCCGCTTCAATTTAGATACAAATCTTATTTACCGTTTTAAAATGGTATTTTTAATTAACATTTAATGCTACGGTAACTCGAATACTTCATGCGTGCATCAAATAGAATAAATAAGATAATATACTTCAAACTAAACATGAAAATAAAAGATTTTTCTGAAGAAATAATGTGTGGAGTTTCTTGCGAGTTCTTTCTAGCAGATAACAACATTCTGATCCCAGCAGTAGAATCATAAAATGTTACAATTAAAAAGAGTTTTTAAACAAGTCAGAATAAAGATGATTTTGAATTTGAAACAATTTTAGAAAGTCTGTAGTAACGGTTCATAGTCAGTATTAATAATAAAGAATATTTGAATTTAGAATTTTAATGACAATTTAATTATCATTATAATTCGGAATTTAAATTTCATATTATTTTTTAAATCTTACACATTTTTATTTATTAGAAATATATATGGTATATTGAACGCGACTTTAGCGCTATTTAAAAAAAGCGATCAAAAAGACAGACTACCGAACCGACGCCCGCGCAAGTAGGAATCTCCTTTGTGGTGCCGACATCCTAAACAGGGAGGCTGCATGTTAAGGACAACACAGGATATATGGAAATACAGTTGTCATCATAATTTTTAGTAATATTATATAAATGTAAAAGTCTCTTTATTTATTTATATTTATTTACGAATAGTTTTGCACCAGTTTCTTTAACCTTTTGGGATATACTTTTTCTTGATGATTGAGAAAACATAATTTTTTATACCTGTCAGTCGGAGTATCCCTTACACACGTATAAAGTCGTTTGTAAATACTAGTTTCAATAGATATTAATTAACACCATTATATAGAATATTATGCATTCCTGAAGACTATGGTGTTGTGCCTTTGCACTTCAAATACAACTGTGCTCATACAGTATGATTATGTTTTAGTTTGAGGAAACACGAGTGGGACAGAGGTGCCCATGAAGGTGAGTTTTGTATAAAGTCTCCTTTTAATGTACCAAGATACGTAGAAATAGAATCATCATATCATCATTATTCCAACCTTTAACTATCCACTGCTAAACATAAGCCTTCTAGCCAGTAGTTGTTATGCTTGGCAAGTGGGTTGGCAAACTGCTGCTGCCCATATTTTACACTCCTTTAGTCGCTTCTTAGGACACCCACTGGAAAGGAAGGGGTGGCCTATTCTATGCCGGGACCACACGGCCAAGTAATAGAATGTTCTTATTAAATTATTAAGGTGGTAAAATCAAATTTCAACTATATTTTTTTATGATATGGCGAAAATTGTCCTAAATAATAATAATTTATGGTCGTCCGATTAATCTGCCAGTAATTGAGAAATCGTAAAAATTAGAAGCAATTTGCAGCGAATGACACCGTCTTTAAAACTATAAGAGTTCTTTATAGATATTAGATATAGGACTAAATCGTCTAATAATACCATAAAACGACTATAAACAGGTAAAGTCCATTAATATAGGAATTTCATACCGCAATATCTAATAACTGGTATAAAATATGAGGCTAATGTTAATAAAAAACATTTTACACTTTAATCTCTGCATATTCTCTTTATTTTATAGGTTATATAAAAAATATAATTTTTATCATTATAATTAATAATCTGAAAATTATTACCAACTATTTTGATGTCGTCTTTTCATTTATTATTGTATTTTCTATTCGCTAATAATAAAAAAAAGTATAAAATAAATATATAAGTAAATATAAAATAAGTTATGCAAAATAATTTTAAATGAAGAATGTAAGGTTTTTCATTTACATTTTTTTTTTAACTAAAATTGTTTCAACGTATTTTTATAACAAATAAAAGTATAGATACATTGCTTACATAATTAATAAAGAATATAAATATGAAAAAATAAAACGTCTAAATAAATAAATGAATGAATGAATGAGTATACTTTATTTGCATTATATAATATAAGAAAAAAATAATACAATTAATAAATATAACGAAAATGATATTAATATTTTAATAATATTTTTTTTAATTGTGCTAAAAGTTCTACCGTTTTATTTTACTACAGGCCATTTTCTTATTTCTTTTTCTTATTATTTAATTAGTAATTTAATATGATAGTACAATTGCAATAAGACATTCTAATTCCTTTTCTCATCAGATTGTAAACAATTTCCTTTAGGCACATAAAACTGTTTCTTATTCTGTAAATGTTTAAAGATTAAAATTAAATACTTACCTTCTAATATAGAATCCATTGTTTGTCTATAAAGGTTGTTCCTCATTCTCACGAAGAACATCTCCTCAGGTCTCTCCGGAAGGTAGTAGACCACCAGTTCGGTGTGTGCTGATACCGGTTTAACTGCTTCATAAACAGGCTCCCCTTTGACTTTGGTGCACACCAAATTGACCTACATGAAGAAAAAAATAGAGAACGGTTATTCTACTATAACTGAATGCATTTTAATTAAATTTGTTGTATAGTTAGTTTATATAATAATATACTGTGTATAAGTTACTGTAAAAGCCCGTGCGTTGGTAAATCTTAGATTTCACCAGTGAATTTTAGAATTTACCAACATATTGTTGGTAAATATAAGGATTTTATAAAAAAAAAAAGATAAATTTTCGGACACTTACCAAAACAACCTCTTTGACGAATACGAGCATGAATAGTAAGTACACATGTACTAAATCTAAATAGCTTTGTAACTAGTCTAGACTTTATGACTAGTAAAATAAGACTAATAATAGGAAAAAAATAGTATTTTGAAAACAGCTCTCACGTATTAATGATTTATTCGCTAGCTATGCACCTATTTTCATGATTCCATTTGCAATTGACAATATTTACTTCGGTCTTGATCTCATACTAAATTATATGCTCATTTTATACTTTTACTAAATTAATTGTAGATATGTGGAGTGGTGTGAATTAATTATGAAATAATTTTTATAATATATTATAAATTATGTAATTTTTTAACTGTACTATTCCTGGTCTTTATTTTTAACTGACTTTATTATATATTTTAAGAACTCACTTGAGGTCCATAGTTTTCTGAGACTCGAAGGAACCGAATCCAGTTGCAGTGCCGTACTTGCACTCCGCCTGAGGTACAGACTTCGTCGAAGAGGCCGAACCGATGACGTATCTGTTGACAAAAAAAAATATATTAAAAATACAAATGTAAAAATCTGGCAATAAGAAATAATTGAAAAAGTTCACAGTGAATTAATAATGGCATAGAATCTTTGTGGTTTTAGAGCAAAATACAAAAAGAATACAAGGGTATATTGGATTCTTCAGGGTCGGCAACGCGTACTTAACACCCCTAGTGTTGCAGGCGCTCATAGGCTGCAGTGATCGTTTACAATCAGACTGACTGGGGGGAAAGGGATTGTTAGCAATGGAGACTGAGAATCCCATTGCTAGCAATATACCCAACCAGGTCGAACTCCTCGCGGTTCTCCCTGGAAACTAGCATCGTTAATTCCTGATGAATTCATCATGATGGACTAACTGGCCTGTTTCCATTCTCATCTATCACCCTTCACTGGTGCTCCGCCACCGTATCCCGTTAGCGCAGGCGGAGTTACCATACCATTTTTACCCATAAAAAAAATCAGACTGACTGTATGCGTGTTTGTCGCCTTTATGGTATAAAAAGAAACAATATATAATCAATAATTTTCATCTCAAGTGTAGACAAAAATAACACTTTTTTTATGCCACTGAGGTGGCAAACAAGCTTACGGCCTGTCAGATGGTAAGCGGTTACCGTAGTCTATGAATGCCTGCAATACCATGGACATTACGCGCGCATTGCCGATCCTGAAGAACCCCAACTCTTTAATAATAACTTCATCAGAGGAAGACTTTGTACCAGTATAAAGGTTGTTTGTTTTTGTGGTATTTTGCCATGTAGCAGTTGTGCTTGCATGGTTGTTTCGGTTTGAAGAGTAGGGCAGGACACTGTAATTTTATGGTACGGAGATATAAATTCTTAGTCCTCGGGAATGGCAATCTATGACTACTCTTAGTATGATATATGATATGGGGGATATCATGGGTGAAACAGTATACTCTGTTATGTTCATAGTACTTTTTGTATCTATAGGCAATGGTTACCACACTCCATCAGGTGAGCCATCAGCATGTTTGTCGCTCCAAGATACATAAAAAAAACTATGTATAAAAATATCCAGTATGATGACAGTAGATTAATAATTATGAACATAGCAATGAAATTACGGAGTACAGATGCACAAAGGCATAATTCTTTACCTTTCAGAAATAACATCGCATAAGGAAACCATGGAAGCATAGGGCATATTTTAGGGGAGACAAGTGTGCTGTGGCCACCCCAAAATTTACTAATACGTACCTCAGAACCTAAGCAAAACTTTTAGTAATGCGTAAAGACATATATAAGAGTACATACATATAAAACTTTTATGGGAAATTGGGCTTTGAATCAATAAAACAAGCTCTCCAATATTATTTTATATTGGTGTTCTCTACTGTGCTACTAGGAAGTCAATGCAAGTCAGCTCTCTAGCGCATAGAAGTATCGTTCGAAAAAGAGTGGGGCGGTGACGTAGCAAAGTGAAAGTTAAATACATGAGTCATTCAATATCAGTCTTTAGTCAAATGAGAGATTAATTTTTGCACATCAATTTAAATAATATCAACACGCCCCCTCAAAAATTAATCTTTACTTACATTCATTATCATTAACCTTAAACAATCATATACAATCACAATTATATAATATAAACAGATCACATGTGACTTCCTAGTAATTGCTGGGAAAAATACAAAACATGGTCCAACATTTGTTGCTTTGGATTAGGGAAACCCAGAAAAACCTAATCAGACCATTAATATCTTAATAAACAAATTACAATTTATTGTTTATACATTTTACAATAATTATATAATAAATTACTCTAAGCCTATTTTGGTTCTCATTTGCTGAAAACTGATCGCTGGCAACGGCTTAGTTAGAACATCAGCTAGTTGTTGACCTGTGGGAATGTAATTTAATTTAATTACATTTTTCTCAATCTGCTCTCTGGAAAAATGATATTTAATGTCAATATGTTTTGACCGTTTATGGTTGGTTGGATTATTTGCAATACTAATGCAACCATTATTATCTTCATAAATAATAATAGGATTTGTGATATTTATATTTATGCTTATTGCCAGAGACTTAAGCCACAATGCTTCTCTAACAGCTTCATACAATGCCATGTATTCAGCCTCAGTAGACGAGGCTGCCACTGACATTTGTCTCTTTGTACTCCAGGTTATTGTACACTGCTCAAATAATTTAAATAAATAACCTGTAGTACTTTTCCTATTACTACTATCACTACCTCCCCAATCAGAGTCCACATACCCACACAAAATATTATCATAGTTGCACCTTTTATAAGTTAACTTTAAATCAATTGTCCCTTTCAAATACCTAAGTACTCTCTTTAGACATAACCACAGCTCTTTATTATTTTTATTTGTATACCTACTCAATATATTGATACTCGTACTTAAATCTGGACGAGTACATAACATGATATACATCAAACAACCTATAACGTTTCTACAAGGTGCATTATATTTATTTTCACAGTTTAATGCCTCATAATTTAACTTATTTTCCAAAGGTGTACTGACAGGCTTACAATCCTGCATATTAAATTTATTTAAAACTGTGTTAATATATGCACTTTGATCTAACGTTATTTGACCATTGTGCCTAATTATTCTGATGCCTAAAAATAAATTAATTTCATTCAAGTCAGACATTTTAAATTTACTCATTAAATATCTTTTAAATTCATTCATCATTTGAATATCAGAGCACGCTATGACTAGATCATCAACATAAAGCACCACATAAATATTTTTATTAACATTTCCTTTATCTAATACATAAATACACCGGTCGACTGATGAATTTTGAAAACCTTTTTCTTTAAGTGATTGCTCAAATACTTCAAACCAGCACCTAGCTGCCTGTTTGAGTCCGTACAATGATTTATTTAATTTACAAACGTAATTTTTGTTACAGTTTATACCGTCAGGAATTTCCATATATATTTCTTCCTTTAATTTACCATTTAAAAACGCGGTTTTAACGTCCATATGATGAACTAACAAATTAAATTGATTCGCAAAACTAATTATAAATCTAAAACTAGCAATTCTAGCAACAGGTGCAAAGGTTTCATTATAATCAGTCATATACTGTTGACTGAAACCTCTGGCAACAAGACGCGCCTTATACCTTAAAGGTTTTCCAAATTCATCATTTTTAATTGTAAAAATCCATTTACAATCTATGATATTTTTATTACAAGGCCTAGGAACTAAAGTCCATGTATTATTTGTTTTAAGAGAATTTAATTCATCTTTAATCGCGACTTCCCATTTAAGCCTATCACCACGAGTTTTAATTTCATTAAATGACTTCGGTACCTCGCAAACTATCGATTGCGCACACATTAAATAATCATTGTTGTCGTCATTTTCATTATAGGATACAGGGGTACGATTTTTAAGCCTATCACTCCTCCTAATCTAAGGTACGTATGGTACATTAATTACCTCATCACTAATTATGCGAATTTTATTAGAATTATGCTCATCAGATTTCAACACATCTGATTTAGGACTGTCAGAGTGATGATCCCTCAACGACACTGATTTAGACTGTATGTCACTTATATCAGTTTTGTCACGGGAATTTTCACCATTCCCTTCAGACTTTATAATAGGTCTGGAATTAATAAAATTGGTCTCATCCACAATGACATCCCGTACAGTAACATACTTTTCGCATTTTGTATCCCAAACTTTATAACCGTTTGGTTCATAACCCACCAGTATACCTTTCCATGATTTGTCATCAAATTTAGTTTTACTGGTTTTACTATGTACATAAACTGTAGAGCCGAAAACCTTTAAGTATTTTATTTGAGGTTTTTTATTATGCCACATCTCGAATGGAGTTTGAGTTTTCTTTAACGATCTAGTAGGTGTCAAATTAATTAAATAGACGGCAGTCAACACTGCATCACCCCAGAAAACTTTATCTAATTTAGCGCCATTTAACAAACAACGGGCTTTCTCAGTAATAGTTCTAACCATACGTTCCGATACTCCATTTTGTTGAGGAGTTCTTGGAACTGTTAAATGAAAAGTAATGCCTTTTTCAACACAATAGTTTTTCATGTCGGTAGATAAATATTCTCTACCGTTATCAATATATAAATTAACTATTTTTAAATTAAATTTTGCCTCACACTTAGCAACATAATCTTTGAAAACAGTGAACACATCCGATTTATATGTTATTACATAGGTAACACAGTAATGAGTATACTGATCAATAAACAAAACAAAATAGTTTTTGCTGTCTATAGTTGGAGGAGTGATTGGGCCACACACATCTGAATGAACGACAAATAAAGGTCGCTGTATATGACTTTTGTCCTTACTATGATTAAATGGTAGTCGAGTATGTTTCCCATTTATGCAAGCTTCACATAAATTATTGTTAGGTATTATCGATTCAATTTCTTTTATGCCTTCAACCATATTATTATCTTTTAATTCCATAAATTTATTTTTACTCATATGACCTAACCGTTGGTGCCATAATTTATAATTATTATTTTGTGCATTGCATATTTGAGAAACAAAATTATTTACTTTTGCAGGTATTATAAAATCTAAGGCAATTAAATTATTTAAAAACCTACCTTTCATTAGAGTCTTACCATCCTTATATATTTGGGTACCATCATTATCGAAAATAATTGTCAACCCGGCTTGTTGCATTTTTGAAACAGATAGTAAATTGTATGGAACTTCACGACAATAGAGTACATCTTCTAAAATGCCTGAAATACTCATATTACTGGTAACCTGCATAGTACCTTTCTTCGTAGCTGAAATAAATTCACCATTTTTAGCAATCGAAATTTTATGAGGTGGACATAAATATGTAAAATTAACAAAAAGATCATCCCTGTTAATAATATGGTCCGATGCACTAGAATCCAATAGAAATGTGATTTTGTTATTTTCTTCATAATTATTATAATCGGCGGTCATAAAAGCAAAACTAGAAAAACTTGATGAGGGTACTTGATTTAATTCTACCGCCTGAATTGTTCTAGTTCTTTTTACATCCGATGTTTTCTCTTGATTCATCCTTTTAAAATAATAACAATCCTTTTTTACATGTCCTTTGCGTCCACAATGAAAACACTTTATGAATTGAAACTTATTATTCCTTTGTATTTTATGTTTGTATAATGATTTTGTATTCTCAATTTTCCGTTTTTTATTATATTCCGATTTATTCTCAATTTGTAGCACTTTAA
Source organism: Galleria mellonella (assembly GCF_026898425.1). Classification (NCBI taxonomy): domain Eukaryota; kingdom Metazoa; phylum Arthropoda; class Insecta; order Lepidoptera; family Pyralidae; genus Galleria; species Galleria mellonella. The sequence continues at coordinate 959,921 of NW_026442133.1, forward strand.
CACTTGTATCGCAACTTTCATTTTTCAATTTTACTTCATGCTCTAAAAGTCTTGTTTTCACGAATGCCAAAGTTAAATTATCCTCCGACAATGTCTCAATAGCAGTTATAACACCATCATATGATGCGGGTAGTGTAAGCAACAAATGTGCTATTCTATCAGTTTCTTCTAATTTAGCGCCTGCTGCTAACAACTCCGTAATGAGATCATCAAATACAGCAAAATGTTTAATTAATGTCATATCACCTTGTAGCTTTAATCCCAATAATTTTTTTCTTAAGGCTAATTGCGTAGCAATACTTTTGCGTTCATAAAGTGAATCTAAACTATTTAAAATTTCCTTAGCCGTCGTATCTTCTTTTGCAAAACAGAGATAGGAATCACATAAATATTCAACAATTATACTTTTCGCAATTCGATTATTTTTCTCCCACTCGCTGCATCGATATTCCGGTTCGTCGTCAATAACTTTTATTACATCCATTTCACTTAATAAAGCACGAATTCTGAATTTCCATATACTGTACTTCTCCCCATTAAAAGGTTTGATATTTCGTTTCATCTTCAAATTTTCCATTATAAACGATATGAATAAAAGTAACTTTTTGATAATAGACTGAGGGTACTTTTATACGATTTTTTTTTTTAAACTTACTTTTAATTTAATACATATTATTTTAATATCAAAATAATTTAAAGACGTTAACTGGGCCCATAACCTATGGGAAATTGGGCTTTGAATCAATAAAACAAGCTCTCCAATATTATTTTATATTGGTGTTCTCTACTGTGCTACTAGGAAGTCAATGCAAGTCAGCTCTCTAGCGCATAGAAGTATCGTTCGAAAAAGAGTGGGGCGGTGACGTAGCAAAGTGAAAGTTAAATACATGAGTCATTCAATATCAGTCTTTAGTCAAATGAGAGATTAATTTTTGCACATCAATTTAAATAATATCAACAACTTTTTAAATGGGGCCAAGCCTCCCCTAGTAATCTTAAATGCGCCTATATTATATTCTGTAAAATCCATGGTGCAAGTTATGTTCATTGATCAATAATTAATTTTGCCACCAGATAAGCTATCAGCATACTTGTCATTTTAAGTTGTATAAAAAAGAAATAAAAATCTTTCATATTAAACAAATATATTAAATACGAGTAAAAATCAACTTTATAATCTAACAAATGTTTCGCATTAACAATTTAAATTATAATTATGTATATAAATTTACTAAACGTTAATAAGTAAAATATCAAAAGTGCAATATGCATGACCACATTATCATAACACGATGTAAATTGCGAGCATTTCTATAATCGACTGTCTCATAGAATATTTTATTATATGGTGCAGATAGGACTTCACTGAAGATATCTGCGTTTTAGTAGATATAGTGTTGAAGCTTGTATTCATATGTAAATCCTTACTAATATCACAAATATGAAATTGAGTTTATTATCTAATAGCGTCTTAATGGCTGAAATTTGGTTTACACTTTCTTTATGGAATAGAGAAGGTCATAGATTACTTTTTATTTCAGTGAGTTTGTTTATTTGTTTTTTCTTAGCATTTTTACGGCATGATGAATTGCTTTGAAATTTGATATTACATGCTATATGATATGAAGAAGGATATAGATAGATTTTTTTTATATTTCGGTCAATGGATATGTTTTCTCGGTCATGCGGACAAAATCGCAGGTAAAAGCTAGTAGTAATATAATATTCATAGTAAAGTACATCATAAACTTGTCAAAATGCAATGAATATCTAAAACGATAATGTCACAAGTATATTGGTCAGAAAACACAAAACTCCATTCTCTCGTATCTACTTCACCAATTTTCAATTACATGTTGCCTATTTATAATCTTAGATAGTTTATTTGATAAAAAGTAATCCCAGATAACAGATGCGCTATTAGAAAGAAGAAAACACAAAGGTACGATACCGCTATCTTTTCAACGCTGTTATTTTAACATATTATGGTTCTAGATATCAGAATGTTATCGATTTGTGTAACCGCTGTCATATCTATCCCATTTATAACATAGTCTATGACTGTGATACTGCTTTCATGTAACCGCTCGAGCGGAGGTACGCGTAATGACGTGAAAATTGCAACAAATATGAACAAGTCAGCCCGTGCGCTGTGCCACAAGATTCAATCCACCAAATGCAATTAATGTGCATATAATCCGACATGCGGAAGGCATTATAATTGGTATAAATGGTAATGGGCTTGATAATTTAATACTTAACGGTCTTTGTCACTTTATTCTTTCATTTCGTGTCTTTTTATTAAAAAATGGTCGTATATAGTATAATAGGCCAGCTCTTCCTTTTCCGTGGATGTTGTAAAAAGCGACTAAAGAAGGGCGATACATGGACAGCAGTGTCCCTCTTAAAACATCTCTAAAGCCTGCGGTTGTCAACCCACCTGCCAAGCATGGCAAGTACTGGTAATACCCCCTTAGGGGAAGGTTTATATTCAGCAGTGGACAGTTAAAGGCTAATATGATGATGATGATGATATTGAAATTTTACTATATTTTTAAAACACGCTACTACTTATATAAATTTTGATGTTAAACTTAATCATATCAGAAACAAATTAAATACAATTGCAAAAAAATTTAGTAACTAATTAATCGATTACTATTCAAAATTAAAAACACCAGTAGTTTATTAAATCTATTAAAAAAAAGCAATATAGAAATCTGTTCTTGTAGTAACCTTATAAAATATTAGAATTAATATTGATAATAGTGACATAAACGTTGGTGGTCACAACATGCTAAACTGTAATAAAAATGTAAATTTATACTAATCTACAGATAAAAAAGTGTGTTTACAGCGGACCGTATAATTTATAATCTGTAGAAATTCATAAAAATCTAACACAATCAATCGAAAGTGATTTAAAAAAAGAATGTGATACATATATGTTACACCATTAGCGTCTACAGCGAGATAACCAGATGCTTCATTTATAAATAATATTTTTATATTTATTTCTCTGTAAATGTTTAATTAATTAATGAATATATCTGTATTTTTAATTATATTTTTAATGTATTATATATTTCATATCTATACTTATAATAAATCTGTAGAGAGGTCAATTCTGTACATGAAATATATTTACAAAATAACTATCAGGGGGTGATTAGTGATCGATCCTGATGCCAAAAATGCAATTAGTAAAATTTTTGTCTGTCTGTCTGTATGTTCGTTATAGAAACAAAAACTACTCGACGAATTTTAACGAAACTTTGTACAATTATTCTTCATACTCCTGGGCAGGTTATAGTATACTTTTATCACGCTACGATCAATAGGAGCAGAGCAATGAAGGGAAATGTAAAAATGTTCACGCGTGCGACGACGGGACGGGCCGCTGGTTTTATAATAATTTTATAATATACAGATGGTAGTCATTATCTTGTTTAATTTTCTACTAATCGATTAACAAATGATCTGGACTGGAATATTGCAAAGTAACATCTAGTTCAGTAAAACATTTAATAATGTATAATCAATAATAATAAATAAAAACTATTGATTTTTTTAGTTCTCCCTATACAAGTAGATATGTATATTAATATTTGTGCACTAAGAATAAAAACTAAAATAAACTTTGACTCACATATACGATTTTATTTAGTACCTTTTATATATTAAAGTAAATCATATATAATATTATCACCACCATATGTCATCATATCAGCCTTTAGCTGTTCACTGTTGAACATAATCCTTTCTTTTGGGAGGTTTTGCCAGTAGTTGCTACGTTTGGCAGGCGGATTGGCAACAGCAGTCAGGCTTTAGAGAATTGTTTTAAGAAGGACACTGATGCCTATCCCTCGCTCTTCCTTTGTCGGCTTTAATGACACCAACGGGAAAGGAAGGGGTGGCCTATTCTATGCCGGGATCATACGGCCAAGTCATATATATTCTTTACTAATATTATAAATGTGAAAGTGAGTTTGTTTGTTACCTTATAGCGCCTTAACAACTTAACCAATCAATATGAAGTTTTTTTTTTGATGGATGAAAATGGAATGGTAACCGCCTGCGCTAACGGGATACGCTGGCGCAGCACCAGTGAAGGGTGATAGATGAGAATAAAAACAGGCCAGTTAGCCCATCTGATGAATTTATCAGGAATTAACCATGATAGTTTCCAGGGAAAACCGCGAGGAGGTCGACCTGGTTGGGTATATTGCTAGCAATAGGATTCTCAGTCTCCATTACTAACAATCCCTTTCACCCCTATTAATATGAAGTTAGCATACTCGTACTATATGGGATGGAATAGGATGTAGGATGTTTATCCCAGTCAGTAAACATATCCCTATTCCGCAGACGAAGTCACGGGTAAAATCTAGCAGAATTATAAATGAACAATATGATGGTGAATAATATATGTTTCTTAAGGAAGCTATTTTCTTCATATTGTATGTACCTACATATAGTTGTTAATGTTACCAGTATTTATTCCCTTGTGTTCCATATTTAAATGTCTCCTTTTACCCTTACAGGTCCATAAATCAAAGTCCCGTTAGTTCGGTCCCACATTTTGCCATTGTGGTGGTTTTTGCATTGAAGCAAAGCCTTTGTCTCTCAGTGTGAGTCACGATAGCGAAAATTCTAAGTAGGTATAATCAAAAACGAGTTAAACAAAACAGTACTGTTTAATCAAACCTACTAATGTTATTATTATGAATCTTACTAAAGATGCTAGTATGTTTGTCATTAAACTCTAAATTAAAAGTTAATTAAAAGTTCTAAATTACTACAAAAGATACTTAATATGAGTATATATCTACTCATACATGCGAGCAAAGCTGCGGGAAAGAGTTAGTTTAATATTAGAATACAAGAAAAAAAATATAAAACACGTAATAATAAATAGAGAAAAATAAAAGTTATACCAAAATAATTAATAACAAAGTATGAGTAATATAAACGAATATTTTATAATAGAAATATCAAATTCATACAAACTGGTACTTTTAAAACATCAAAATAAAATAATTTAATATTTTTTAAAGTAATATATTACTTATATACAAGATAATCTCACGTACTGACATAATGACGTATCACAGAATGTTTATGTTCTACAATATTGCCTATAATAGATCAGCTATAAAAGGAACTAAGGAGAATTATACTATTTTTATACTTTTATTGTACTCTACTTCTCCAAGAGAAAGCCAGATAAGATAGATACCACCATAAAATCACAATTCCACCTATCACATTACGAACATTTAAACTAGGGTTGTCAATTTAATAAAAAGACTTTAATGATTTTAATTTTTCGGTTCAGTTGATTGTTTTAAGAAAGAAATAACATAATTAGCATAAGTTCTACCAGAGAGGTATTAAGATATATTTTATTTGAGACTTAGGGTTGCCAAAAATATGTATAAGATATATACTTTTGGCAACCCTAAGTGCGTATGTCGGCGCGCGCGCACCTCGAGCGATCACGATCCGGTACACAGAAGCGCTGAGGCCTTAGGCGTCAAACCGTTCACCGTGCGTGCACGATTCATATAATGTTCCGTGCATACTTGTTTCTAATTCTTTGTTATAACAATAAACCCATTAAAAACATAAAATGTAAAAAAGTGCCAAGTCGCGCCATGCAGTTCTTCCATTACAAAAAGTTGTGAGATCTTACACAAAAAAAACAAGTCGTTTATTTTAGTTAGTGTCGATGGAAACATTTATTCGACGACTTTATTGTAAATTTAACAATTTAATAACTAATCAATTATCTGTTATCATTTATAATGACCGTATCAATACTAAACATCTTTATTATTATAGTAATAAAGAAATTATAATGACTTGGCAATTGCATTGCAATATAATTATAAAAGAATTATCTAATACAAAATCTACTATTTCAATTACTACGTGAATTTAAACAGTGCTCTTAAGAATTAAGTATTTTATAATTTGCACTAACATTACCCTTTATTTTTCAATTTATTTGTCCATGACGTTGCACAGTCATATTTTCTGTTATTCTCTTTGATTATTCTTGTCTACGGTTGACTGATAGATAATGTCATATGGTGTTAAGCTTGTCTTTAATATTGTCTCTGGTGTATTAAAGTTCAATAAATTAATATTAGAAACGTGAAAGTGTGTAACAACTTGGCGCCTCAGCGGCTTGACTGATCTTTACAAATTTTGGTACACGTGTACCATATAGTACAGAAAAGGGCACAAGCTTATTTTATCTAGTAATAATTATAGTAAAATATATTTAGTAATATAGGTATTGCAAAAATTTAAAAGTAATAATGGTTGATATTGCTAAATTGAGACTAAAAACTGCCAAGATCGAGACATGTCTTATTAATAATTATTAGACTTAACTACATTTTTTTATCGTACATTAACAATATAGTAAAAAAAAAAAAACATAAATATGCATAATCTGAGATGTTTCAATTGTTAAATTTAGTAAAAAAAAAAAACTAAATGAATAAAGTTCTTAAAGTTAAAATTAAAAATATATAATTTATTAATAGTTTACTCGGTGTGTGTACACGGCTATTAAGTGTACTAGCAGATGTGAAATACTGACAGCTACGGCCACTTGCTTCTTGACCTGGCTGTACTCAAATTCCAAAGGTAACGAGTTTCATTCACAACTGCTTCGAATTCCAACAGTATTATTCTAAACAGAGCACAGCACTAATAACAACAATAAATTTGTAAATAAATAGAATTATTTTAAACTAGCGAACAGCTCCGACTTCGGTTTATTTTCTAAATAAAATACAACCCGTATTACTCGATGATGTAGCTACCACTTGATGATATAAAATAACTTTTTTTTTATACAACTTAGAATGGCAAACAAGCTACCGGCCCACGTGATGAAAAGTGGTAATCGTCGCCTATAGACATGAGCAGTACCATGAATATAACATAGTATACTGTTGCGCCCATGATACCCTCCATGCGTTGCCATTCCTGAGGACTCAGAACTTATTCCTCTACAATCCTGTAAATTCACGCCATATCCCACCCTTCAAACCGAAACGCAGCCATGCAAACACAACTTCTTTACGGTTGAAACGCAAATGGGACAAAGGTACCCAAGCAAACGACTTTTGTACTTAGTCTCCCTTTGGTATAATAACTTTCTATAGGTAGAATTTTTAAAATGGGTGAAGCGTTTTTTTCTTTTCATCCATTACGAACAAGAAATCAATCTATTTTTCAAATTGAATAAATATTTAATAAATTCTTTGCTTAGCAATAAGACCGCCTTTTGTACTATACTATACTACGCTTATCGAAAATTCATCAAAAATTCCTGCAATATTGTTGCAATAAAATGTTAAATAAATAAATAAAATTAAATAAAAATTACTCTATATATAATAAAAATTGTCGTGTAGGTTCCGGCATAGAATGGGCGACACCTTCCTTTCCTGTGGGTATCGTATGAGGCTACTAAGGGAACTTAATGTTAGAGAGATAGGCAGCAACGTCTCTCTGAAAACATCACTAAAAGCGTAACTGCAGTTGCCAAACCGCCTGTCAAGCGTGGCAACTACTGGCAAAACTCGCCAGTAGCTCCTGAGGTAAGTTTATGTTTTGTAGTGGACAGTTAAGAGCTGATATCATGATAATGATCTTACATTCGAAATCTGTACAAACATTTAATATATAATATTAGTAGACTTTTGCATTTTTCGTGCTCTGAACTTACGAGTTCAGTTCAGGTTACTGGTGAGTTCGTATAATTAAATCAAAATGGAATTACTCCATTAATTTTCGTGCTCTGAACTTACGAGTTCAGTTCAGTTTACTGCTGAGTTCATATTATTAAATCAAAATGGACGTACTCCATTAATTTTCGTGCTCTGAACTTACGAGTTCAGTTCAGTTTACTGGTGAGTTCGTATTATTAAATTAAAATGGAATTACTCCATTAATTTTCGTGCTCTGAACTTACGAGTTCAGTTCAGTTTACTGGTGAGTTCGTATAATTAAATCAAAATGGAATTACTCAACCGACTTCAAAAAGAAAGAGCTTCACAATTGGGTTGTATTATTTTTTATATTAATTACCTTATCACTTTAACAGTTATAAACTGTTTTGGAAAATTCGTTTTTATCTAAAACGATATCCTTTAGTCAAGAGATGGGCAGCAGCGCCCCTCTTAAAACATCACTAAAGCCTAACTGCTGTTGCCAATCCGCCTGTCAAGCGTGGCAACTACTGGAATAAAGGTCTTTTTTGGGGGAGGCCTATGTTCAGCAGTGAATAGTAGACGGCTAATATAATGATCTATATAAGTAGTTAACCATTCAGCTATTTAAGTTTATTTTCATCTTAAAAGATAATATATTTTAAAGTGGTAGAGCCACGCTGTAATACCATATGGTATTGCAGCATGAATGGGCCGGCTCGACCGGGGAAGTACCACACCCTCACAGAATACCGACGCTAAGTGGCCGCACTTTTAGTGCGACCACATTCCGTATGGTGAGTGAGGGAGTCCGGAGGCCCATCCTATACCCATCCCCTTCCTTATCCTAAAATCCTCCCCCAACTCCGTCCCCCCATCTTTCAATACCATGGCAGTGGAATTTAAAAAAAATAACGTACCCCAGGGAGGTACCAGCAGCCATGTTGCTGGAGAATCCTCCCTCGAGCAACCACGCTCGGGCTGCCCTGCGTATTCTGGGGGGCAAAATTCCGCTCTATGGGACCAAGGGCAAACAGAGCAAGACTTCTGCGGCATCCCCTTTGCTCAATGTGAGCCTCTGTAATATTAGGGGAATTCATTCAAACCTGAACGCTGTCCACCACCACCTAGAAACGGCGCGGCCGGCATTGCTCTTCCTCACGGAGACACAGATATCCCCTCCTAACGAAACATCATACCTGACCTACCCGGGGTATAAGCTTGAACATTGTTTTGTTTCGCGTGCCGGTGTATGTGCGTATGTCAGAGAGGATATCTGCTGTCGACGCCTTGGGACTCTTGAAGGTACGGACCTGTCCATTCTATGGCTGCGCGTAGATTGCAATGACCATCCCCGCATCTATGCGTGCCTATACAGGTCCCACAGCGGTAACACTGGAACCGACCAACTCATTGAGCACGTTCATGACTTTGCTTTGGCTTATGGTCTGACACAGCTTGTTTCCTCGCCTACGCGAATCCCTGATGTGTTGGACCATTCACCTTCACTGTTGGACCTTCTGCTGACCACCCACCCAGACAACTATGTGATCTCCGTCGAAGCCCCGCTTGGATCGTCGGATCACTGTTTGGTTTTCTTACGAGTCCGACTCCACCTCGTTCTACGGGTAGACGTCGCATTTGGCACTACAGGTCGGCAGATTGGGATGAGATGCGGATTTTTTTCGCATCTTACCCATGGAGGCAGGTTTGCTTCACACTGGATGATCCCGACGCCATTGCCGATTCCATTGCTGATGTGGTGCTTCAGGGAATGGAATTATTTATTCCTAACTCTGTGGTGCCCGTCGGCGGGAAATCCCAGCCCTGGTATGGAGCCTCCTGTAGAACAGCATCTCGTCTGAAACAGGAGTGCTTCCTAACCTGGGCTAAAGGTGTGGCGTCGCGAGATCCTAACACCAGTGCTCTTAAAAAGAAGTATAACTCTGCCTCTAGGTCTTTCAAAAGAGTTATAGCCACAGCGAAGTCAGAGCATATTAGTAGAATTGGCAAGAGATTGGCTAGTTTGCCCTCTGGGACTCGAGCTTTCTGGTCTCTTGCCAAAGCTGCACAAGGGAATTTCTGTAAGTCATCTTTTCCACCTTTGCGCAGGGAGGATGACTCGTTGGCCCAGAACGCTAAAGAAAAGGCCGATCTTCTTGGATCCATCTTTGCGTCAAACTCGACATTGGATGACGGGGAGAAACCACCACCGACCATCACGTGTTGTAGGAGCTCTATGCCTGATATTAAATTCACGCATAGCTCAGTGCGTAGAGCACTTTTCTCCCTCGAAATCCATAAGTCGAGTGGGCCTGATGGTATTCCTCCAATTGTGCTTAGGACGTGCGCACCAGAGTTGGCTCCGGTTCTTACGCGTCTTTTTCGGCTTAGCTACTCATCGGGCATAGTCCCAAAGTTTTGGAAGACTGCTCTGGTGCATCCGATCCCTAAAAAGGGAGATCGCTCAGATCCAGCTAACTATAGGCCCATAGCTATCACTTCCTTATTCTCGAAGGTTATGGAATCCATCATTAACCGTCAACTGCTCCGGTACCTAGAAGAGCACCAGCTGATCTGTGATCGCCAGTACGGCTTTCGACAGGGACGTTCGGCCGGTGATCTTTTAGCTTACTTAACACACCGATGGGCAGTGGCAATCGAGAGTAAGGGAGAGGCCTTAGCAGTTAGTCTGGATATTGCGAAGGCCTTTGATCGGGTGTGGCATAGAGCGCTGCTTTCAAAGCTACCTTCATTTGGGTTGCCTGCGAGACTGTGCATTTGGGTCGCCAGTTTTCTCAAGGAACGTAGCATTAAGGTCGTAGTCGACGGTGCATGCTCTGATTTAAAACCTTTGAATGCTGGTGTCCCGCAAGGCTGTGTACTATCTCCGACTCTGTTTCTTCTGCATATCAATGATATGTTACAGATAAGTAATATTCATTGCTATGCGGACGACAGTACAGGAGATACATTATATACCGGTCATGCAAAGATCTCGCGGGCACATACCGATGAGTGCCGGAATAGACTTGTGTCTGAAATCGAAACTTCACTCCATCAAGTTTCGATCTGGGGTGAACAAAATCTTGTTCAATTTAACCCCAAAAAGACACAAGTCTGCGCGTTTACCGCAAAAAAGACGCCGTTTGTCGTATCTCCTCACTTTCAGGGCACTTCCCTTGATAAAAAGTCAAGTCTAGGAATTCTGGGCGTTGATATATCTTGCGACGTCCAGTTTTGCGGTCATCTGGAGGAGAAGGCTAAGATAGCTTCCAAAAAGTTAGGAGTGCTCAATAGGGTGAGACGATATTTCATGCCAAAACACCGCCTGAAATTATATAAAGCCCAAGTCAGGCCGCATATGGAATACTGTTCTCACCTGTGGGCAGGAGCGCCACAGTACCAACTCCTTCCGTTAGACCGCATTCAAAGTCGGGCGGCTCGAATTATCGATAGTCAACGCCTTACTGTCCGGCTTGACCCATTGAAACTGCGCAGAGATGTTGCATCTCTGTGCATCTTCTACCGAATTTATCATGGGGAGTGTTCTGAGGAATTGTTCGGATTGATACCTGCTGCTGATTTTCACCACCGTACAACCCGCCACAAACTAAAGTTTCATCCCAATCATCTGGACGAGTGGCGGTCTTCCACCGTGCGTTTTTCAAGGCACTTTCTTCCACGCACAACCATTCTTTGGAATCAACTTCCAGCAGCAGTATTTCCGAACCGATACGACAACGTAACCTTCAAGAAAAGAGTATATTCCTTTTTAAAAGGCCGGCAGCACACCTGCAATGCCGCTGGTGTTGTGGGTGATCATGGGCGGCGGTAGTCACTTACCATCAGGTGAGCCGCATGCTCGTTTGCCCCTGTGTTGTAAAAAAAAAAAAAAAAAAAACGTAGACTAACTTAAATGCAGTGCATTAAGTAAGTAATTCATCAAACGTTCTTATACAGAAGCCCAAATGGGCGTCCGGGCCTCGGGCGCGCTTTGGCATGCCAGCGCAATGGTCGGTTGAAATTTAAAGTGCGGTTTCATTATACGAACATGTTATTGTATTGTGTCGTAATGTGATTATTATGTTCCAAATAGCTACTTACTCATTTAAAATATTGTTTTTTTTTTATATTAGACCAACTTTTACACGCAACTTCGTTCGCGTGGCCGGGATATATTGATTGAGAAATATTGATTTAGAAGAAAGAGTGAAAATAGAAGATGTGATATATATATTAACAAATGAAACTTAATGATGTCATGTGAATAAGATGACAATATTTTTTTTATAGAACTTAGAATGGCAAACAAGCTGACGGCCCACCTGATGGAAAGTGGTAACTGTCACCTATAGACATGAGCAGTACCATGGACATAACAGAGTATATTGTTTCACCCATGATACCCCCCATGCATTGCCATTCCGAAGGACTCAGATGTTATTCCTCTGTACCCAGTTTTTTTGATAGCAGTTTATATTCTTCTCCATTCTGTATTGTACGTATATACCAAATTTTATAACAATTGGTTGATACTATTTTTTTTTATCTAATATATTACATTATACCTGTTTGTTTGTCTATCATACTGTTTATATAGATAAACAGTACTATGAAAATATATCTATAAATCCCTTATAAAGGGAAAAGTAATCATAATTGTGTAGATAATAAAGGATAATTTAAATCCGCGAACATTCTATAGTTTTCTTTTAGCTTCTCAAAGTTTGACAGTAAAGAGTTCATCTATGGGATAAGTCTGTATTGTATATTAAATCTGTTTTATATGTCCAATGTAAATTATGTATAATAAAGATTTTATAATATAATACAAATAATAATAACAATTTGTAGAAAAATAATAGGTTTGTAAATATATTTTATTATTTATAATTTTTTCTTTACATTCCTTAATAATGAGGTAGTTCGAAACACTCTATGGATCTTTTAAATAAATCCATACATTCATATTTATAAACATGATAAGTCTACGTTAACATAGCACGCCCTACCAACTTTTTATTTCAATGTGTGTGACTGCATACGGACATAATGCTCTGTTTGTTAGGAAATGTCTTCAGAAGCGGTCTGATTAGAGGAATATTATATTTGGCCGTAATTTGTAAATTGTCGTGTAGTCCCAGCATAGAAGGAGCCACCCTTACCTTCTTCGTGGATGTCGTAAGATTAGACTACGAGAACTTAATGGACGAGGGATGGGCAGTAGCATCCCTCTTAAAACATCACCAAAGCCTAATTGCAGTTGCCAACTCGCTTGCCAAACGTGGCAACTACTGACAACTATATGTAGGAAGTATATATTGGCAATGGACAGTTACCGGCTGATACCTTATAAATATTTTCACTCATATTTATTTAATTTTTTAGATTTTGAAGAAGCGTGCCATGTTAATGTAGTCAATCTATACTACTTCACCAAAAGGAGACTTTGTACAAAAGTCGATTGCTTGAGTACCTCTGTCCCATCCGTGTTTCTACCGTGAAGCAGTTGTGTTTACATGGCTGTGTTTCGGTTTGAAGGGTGGGATATGGCGTAAATTTACAGAGTACAGAGGAATAACATGTGAGTCTGAGTGGTATCATGGGCGAAACAGTATACTCTATTATGTCCATGGTATTGCTCACGTCTATAGGCGACGGTTACCACTTTTCATCAGGTGGGCCGTCAGCTCGTTTGTTATTCTAAGTTGTATATAAAAAAAAAATACTAGATTTGTATTTAAATTAAAACATACTCGTACTACCGGTAAAGTAGTACCTAATCTGTTATGAAAACTCAACAAACTACCACATTACCGAATGTACGCTCCAGTGAAACCGCAGCGCGCGTGCGTGATTACAAGTCACCGCCGCGGGCGATTATTTGCCTCACTACCGCCAAATTGCGCGTACGCTCTTCGTGCTCATACATTATTATTTTGAATGTCGACTGAAAAAAGGCTCGTTAGACAGCTGAATGTAAATGTATGTTGGTTAACCGCCCACAGAATTTAGACTCGTACGTAATGGCTGAACAATAAATTGTGCAGTCTTGCGTCTGTTGCTTTTCCGATTTCCATCTGTCAGTGATATTAACCATTCATCGTATCATATCAGCCGATAATTGTCCACTGCTACACATAGGCCTCCCTCTATTGAGGCGGTTTGTCAGTATTTGCCATGTTTAGAAATTGTGAACCGCAATCAGCCATTGGTGACGTTTTAAGAGAAATGCTGCTCATTCCTCAGTCATTAAGTTCCACTAGTCGCCTCTAATATTGTAAACTCATTGGAAAGGAAGGGGTGGTCCGTTCTATGTTGGAACGATATGACGATATTAACTATTAGGAAAGAGATAATAATACAGATAACAACTTATATTTCAATTAGTTCTTAATCACGACTTAATTCGTGTAACCGAGATATGGTCACTAATTGAAATAAAAGATAGTCTGTGTTCTTCTGCATCTCATATAGCACGTGTATCCTAAATTTATAGTGATTCATTTAAGACGCTAAGGGGTAACAAACAAACTTACTTTTACATTTATAATATTACTAAGGATATTTTTTATTTGTAGGGAATATTTAATCCATATAGCTATAGAATCTATTAAAAAAACTCTTTCATTATTAAATAGAAATATCGGATTGTCTTACTATCAGATAAACTCACAGCTTGTTTGTCATTTACAATTACATAAAATAATAGCAGAAAGAATTGTCTTTGAGTGAATTATATATTCAGATTGATGGAAGTATATTTACTCGAGGAGGACTCGGGGAAGAGGGAGAAAGCGTGAACAAATAGCTAATAATAAATATTGATCAATTGAGCCGTTCTCTTATTTATAATATTACACAAAATTTAGACAGATGGCTCTGCAGTAAGTGCAAATCATTTCACAGAAAATATAACATTGCAAGGAACCAATACAGCACGTGCCCTGAGAGAAGTGAGGAACGATTTCTGAAATAATACAAGTTCGTGAAAGCCGGGGGTGGATGGTAATAGCATAAGATTACGTGCAACTGGACACTGCAAATTGGTTTGTAAGTGATAAGCTTAGGCGACAAAAGCATGTTAAATATAAAACATAATATACAAATAATTTAATATTATTTAAAACTTTACCAGTAGAGTGTTAGCCTTCAATTTTTATGTAAATTTTAAATATTATTTTAAGCTAACAACAATTAAATAAATAAAAAATAAATATATATAAATATTTTATTAAGGTATAAAATCAGCAATATTTCCTCAGAGAAGTAATGTATAGTTCACATTTTTCATTTACTGTCCAAACTAATATCATATTTTTCTATGAGATTAACTCATAAAAAATATGATATTTTTAAAAAGCTATGTCATAAAAAATGGTGTTTCGTATTTAAACAACTCAGTTGTTTATATATAATTTGTAGTTATATTACGTATTATTTGTATAATTATGTTACTAATTCTAAACTAATATTTTAAAAGGAAAGATTTTATTTTTGTTTATAATGGATAAATTCAAAAATATATAACCGATTTTCAAAATTATTTTTACTATAGAAAAATACATTCTCAGCCGGTATTTTTTTTTATAAATTATCTATCTACCCGTACGAAACCAGGGCGAGTTGCTAGTATATGAAAATGATATGTTCCGTTTGCCAATACTAAAAACAAATGTTATTTTTATCATAATTATTTATCATAACTCTATATTTTTTTTTATCGTAACCCATTTCTAATAGAAAAAAAATTAAATTCATTCAATTTATTATCGCCTCGCTTTTAAACTGGACCATACATGTCTAGAGGGCGCTCAGTGCCCGCCGAGAATCCAAATGGTACAGTCATGATCCCAAATTACATCTCATTTTGTAACACAGTACCTACCGGGGTACATTGATTGTGTACTATTTGACAGCTACACGAATGACATAAAAGTAAAGAGAAAGAGTCCTACTTTACTTACCTATTTGTATAAGTACCCACATTAGATACGTTCAAGCGCGCTTTGCATATAAAATTATTCTTAACGACATTAGTGGTATAGTGGTTTAAAATACCGTCTCATGTTTCCATAGTCATGGGTTCGATATTCGCACATACTCATCATCATTGGGTATCACGAGTATGATTGTTTGTATTCGTCATACTTGGAAATGAGTGCTCCTATTAGATACTGGTCTGTTTAAAAATATTGTGATTGTACACTTTATTAATATAAAGTCTGTGATCGTCATTGTCATCTATTCACATTTTTTTTTTGGAATCGCAATTTTTATTTTAAGAGAGCAACAGCTGAACTTCTTGTTTGTTCATCACAGCTGAAATTGTATTCTGAACTACGTGTCAATGTGTAAATTATAATATTATTATTATTCTCATATGTTCATTGTCTGGTATTTCATAACATAGGGACCTAACTTTAGAACCAGGTCATTGGTAAAATTGATTGACACATTGTTTCATTATAAAAAAAAATAATAATTTGAATTGAGAGCGAAATTTTCGGCGTTCTGTATTTGAATATATTTTCTTTAATTCCAATTTTCGTAATTCACTTATGATTCATTTATATAAATTGAATAACCATTCATACTAAATGTAGCTATTTACACGGCTATTGCGTGCAATACCGACCGTAACGTGTAAGTCACGCTCCGGTATACCACGTGGTGGGTATTAAGGGTGTTCAACAAGCCATGTAATGAGCGTCATTTAATATAATTATACGTTTATTAGCTAAAATCTATGATTTATTCCATGTAACGGGATATGTTCACTGACCAGGATAAAAAGTGATCTTTCTCTATCCCAGAGTGTATACCAAATTTCATAGTACATATATATTTTATCATCATAGTGTACTTGCATGGTTGTTTCTATTAGAATATCATTATCTTCATCATAGTCATCATCGTCATCATCATTAATAGTTCACAGCTGTGCAATAGGCCTTCCCCTATTGGGGGGTTTGAGAGTTGTTGCCACGCTTAGCGGGCGGGTAGGCAACTGGACTTAGGATTTACTGGTAAAACCCCCAAGGGGGAGGCTTTTGTTCAGTAGTGGACAGTTAAAGGCTAATATGATGATGAATCTGAGTTCTAAGGCAACAAAAATAAAAACAATAGAACCGAATTAAAATAGTTATACATAATGGTAGACAATTCACTCAAAGTTTTGTTTCATAAATAATGATTTCTCCAACGTAGATACATTATTATAAATGTAAGTCATTTGATAAAAATATATGTAATACATACATACATATCCGTCAGGCCTGTCTCCCATTAGGGTAGGTAGAAACAATGGAACGTCAAATGCTTCGATTCAAACAAACCTCATATATGTAATAATAACCGAATTAAAAATATGTTAGGGTCAGTTAAAAAAAAGGCACAAAAGGCGAATTTAATGCAATTGGCAATTTCTATCAGTCAATTACTATTCATCACTATTTTTTTTATACAACTTAGAATGGCAAACAAGCTGACGGTCCACCTGATGGAAAGTGGCAACCGCCGCCTATAGATTTGAGCAGTAGCATGGATAGAATAGAGTATACTGTTTCGCCCATGATACCCCCCATGCGTTGCAATTCCTGAAGACTCAGGTGTTATTTCTCTGTACCCAGTAAATTCACGCCATTAAGACTATAAGCGTCAGTAACCACTTGTCATCAAAATAAACCGTCGACTTATTCAGATTTCAAATTGCATGAAAAGGACATAATGTTTATTATTAACAATAACACAGTCGTATGGGACAATGTCCCATATGTCACGCCCCAATATACCACGTGCGTTACAATAGGGTGGGTAGCAGACTGTGAAATTGTGTATACAGTAACAGGTTTATTCGTGGTTATTTTAAACAAATTGTGTGTTAATCAATTATGTGCAATACCGACCGTAACGGAGGGGCGAATATGTCACGCTTCAACATAACACGTGTAATATTGTTTATATCAGAGTATGTCAACACCTGTTTTTGTGTTAATTAATCTTGATAATTAATTGAGAAATAAAATAAAAGTTAAAAATATTTATTTTCTTTATGTTGTTTGATATTTTTGATTATATATTTATTTATTTAGATATTTTGTTAGAATAATACTGATACTCCGTTTTTTATTGAAAGTTTAAACACGTGTTTACGAGTTAATATTCAAAACGATGGTTTACCTGATGAATAGTGGTCATCACCATATTTATCACAAAATAATGATAAGAACTAAGTAATGCATCTGTACCATGTAATTTTATTTCCGTATCTCATCTTTGGCAAGTGGCAGTGGAATATAATGGGTCACCCCTTCTTTTCCCATGGATGTTGTGAGAGGGAATTAAAGGAACCAATAGTCAGGGGATGGGTAGCAGCTTCTCTCTTAAAACATCATCATAGCTTAACTGTGATTGCTAACCCTGCCAAAAGTGGCAACTACTGTCAAACCTCCCCTCCCCTACGAGGGAGACCTATGTTCATTGCCTGATATAATAATGTTGATGATGATCCCATCCTTTTAATCGAAACACAGTCATGCAAGCACAACTGCTTCACAGCGGAAATACCGATAGAAGCAAACGACTTTTATACGAGTACAAAATCTCCCTCTGATGAAAAGTTATTCTTAAAATGTTAAACTTCTCCTATACGTACAAGTACTTGACGGAAAGTTGATTGCGACAAATATACTTACAAACAGCTTCTATAAAAAAAGATTTTTTTCCCCTATAATGTCTTCTGAATAGAAACCTTCGTGCAAAACACGAAAACTCGTGTCACCATAATATCGAGTAGCCATATAACAGCAAATAATCAATACATTACACCATCTGGTTTCCAAAGCGTCGTGATCACTAGACGAATGTTAGACTGAGACCGTTAAATTGCATTAAGTTATACATTGTTTGTTCCACTGTTGCGCACACGCACCGTTCCGCTCGTGACCGACCAGTGAAATGTTTGGGTGACAGCAAAAAAACACGATAATTTCATCTTGGACGTACTTTCAAAAAGAAACCTCGTCAAATGTTTCAAACTTGTAAATTAGTTTAACGTTGGCTACAACAGAGTGAATAAGCAAAACAAAAACAAATCAATGCTGGATCTCATCAGGTTGTCTAAATATGAAAGTATCGCTTTTTTAATAGATGAAAATGGTACGTAACTCTGTCTATACTGTCGGTATACACTAGCGAAGTACCACTGAGGGATGATAGAAGGGAGCAAAATCAAGTCGATAGGCCGTCATGAATTCAACAGAGACAAACTAAGATTTTTTTTCTTTTTTTTTTATACAACTTAGAATGGCAATCAAACTATCGGCCCACCTGATGGAAAGTGGTAACCGTCGCCTATAAACATGAGCAGTACCATGGACATAACAGAGTATACTGTTTCGCCCATGATACCCCCCATGCGTTGCCATTCCTGAGGACTCAGGTGTTATTCCTCTGTACCCAGTAAATTCACGCCATATCCCATCCTTCAAACCGAAACACAGCCATGCAAACACAACTGCTTCATGGTTGAAACACGAATGGGACAGAGGTACCCAAGTAATCGACTTTTGTACAAAGTCTCCCTCTGGTAAAGATAATCTCCCAAGGGGTCGGTGGAGGGTCATTAGTCCCCATTAATAATAATATATTTCCCTATCTATAACAGTGACAGTCCATATTAGTAATTATTTATTTTAAGTATTTATTTATACTCTATTGGACTATTAATATAAATAATAAATACAATAAATTTTAATAGGAATTATGTACTTAAATATATCCATTGCGTTGTAAGTACTTAGAAGCATTGTTTAGTATGGGACTACATGGTACTCTGTGAATTACATTTAAGCTATTTTTTTTTTCTCTGCTGATGTTTATTTTTAGGTAGAGTAAAAATATTTCTATTAGAGAGCATATTATGAAATAAATTCCATACAATATAACGAATAGAATTATACTTTATCTATGGGCTCAAGAATAATTTAGGTATCTAATATCAAACATTGTGTTTTAATTTAAAAAAGAATAAAAAAATACGTTAGATTTGTTGAACAAAAACAGGCAAAGAAAAGATTTAGTCGTGACCTCGTCTATTGAAAGTATTTCGTTGAAAAAAAGTTGACGATGCAAAATGCCCTAACAAACAATCAGGCCGTCACAATTTTAATCAAGGGCCTCGCAAATTCTATTACTTTTTTTTCACTTTTGCATTCTTTTTCGACGTAATAATTGTGGTGAATAACAGGGCGGAGTTTCGCCGAGTTTGAGTATCGCCCAGTTGCAATTCGGTAGGTGATTAATGAATAAAATTAACTAGAAGTGTCTATTGTAAATGTCAACTAGTTTAGACCATGAGGCTATGTAGTTTTGAAAAAATGAAATTTACGACTATTATAACAAAATTGTAGATTCAATGCTTTTGTAATTAAGATTATTAATGGCAAAATATGAAAATGTATGTATTGCAACACCATTTATAGTACTATTTTCAAATCGTGATGACAATATGTGTATTTATTGTCGCTATAATCATGTCTGTAGGTGGCATAACTGTCATCTATCGTGGTATATAGTGGTAGCCTATTACGTACCACGTGCTAACTGATGTAGCAATGTTCTCCGCACTCGAGACAGAAGAATTGTCTTTTCATTGAATGAATTCATAAACATTATCATCATGTCAGTTAATTATCCACTGCTAAATAGCTGAACAACCGACCGCAATTGGGTTTTTGCAAGTAGGTACCACGTTTGACAGGCGGATTGGCAATCACTTGACTTTGGTGATGTTTTAAAATCTTAGTTGCCTCTTATGACACCCACGGGAAAGGAAGACCCTATTCTAAGCCGAGATCACACTGCAAATTTTATAGATACACATGATACTAATTATGCCCTTATAGAACTTTTACATACAACACTGACCATTTACCTACTTAAATGTTCACTTTAGTCCCCGTCTTAAATAAGTAACACTATAAATACATTTGACAGTATCAAAAAAAATTTCGCATCTAGACAGATTTAATTCCATCACCTACAATCCCCGTAAGGTTTGTAATTATTTAGTAATTGGTGGGCAGTACCGGCTTGGTAGCAGATATATCACGCTACAAGATTAAAACTTGCCGTAACTCTATTGACGGCGGGAGCGAGAACGCCTCGGGGCCAGATATGTTTTATTTGTTGTTTTTAATCTGATATTACAGTATGCTAGTTTTTTTTTTTTTTTTCTAACGACTAGAGTAAAAAGTATGTAAATTTAATAACGGTTAATGCGGTTGTAGTAATAAGAAATTATCGATCTATATCTATTCGCATCGCTAGTCATTATTAGGAAAAATATCTGTGCATTCATATTTTGGAGCTCGTATGTATGTGTGACCGTGTGGTCCCGCTATAGAATAGGCCACCCCTTCCTTTCCTGTGGATGTTATAAGAGGCGACTAAGGGAGGACGAGGGATGGGCAGCATCGACCCTCTTAAAACATCTCTAAAGCCTGACTGCGGTTGTCAATCCGCCTGCCAAGCGTGGCAACTACTAAAAAGCCATCCCAAAGATAAGGTTTATGTTTAGCAGTAGATAGTTAAAAGCTGATCATCATGATAATGGTGAAATGATTATGTGCAATATATTTTCAGAGGAATTTTCTTCCGAAAATTTTCAGATTGTGGGTTTCCCTGGCGAGGTCATTATTAACACAGAATTATAACTAAACTAATATTATATGGAGAAAGGATTTGATTTTTTGCATGTATGTTTGTTATCATTATCATTGAGTAATATAAATTATATATTATTTTCAAAAACGGTGTGAAACCGGATGACACTAGTCGTAATAATATACAACTAGCATTAATAGAAGAACGGAATTAATATTTTTAATATCAGTAAAAAAAAAAGAAAACAAATAATAATAAATCCTAGTAATAATATAGATAAATATAAATATTTGTAAAATATTTGATTGCTTGTTAATTAGTCACACGTAAGCGGCTGTACTGATTTGTGTAAAATTTGATTTACAGATGGATGATATCCTGGATTAGTACATAGAATTATACATGTGTCCAGATACTTCAATTTTATTCATTATCAAGACTTTTTCAATTGTTTTTACTAAACATAAATTTAACTACATATTCTTGAATTTGAGCTTTAGTATTGCGACTACAGAGTAATAACAATCCACATTAAATTGTCTGAATGACATTTTACACAGATCCGAACTTCGACAAATGGATAAAATAAAGGTTTTATAATGCGATCGTGTTACAGAACAAGGTAGCGAAAAACGTTAAATATGCACTTTATGTGTTACATTTATTTTATTTAGAGAAATAAATAACAAACTGTAATTGATGTCTATTGTGAAATATATTGATACTGAAATGTGATTAGAAAAATAATTTTAGGAATTTGTTTAGCGACTTATAGATATCCTTGTTTGATACTGGTCCCATATAATTTTTATATCTTTTCTATTAATATCAAATTGCTTCAACTAATGAAGAAAATAAAATATACAATATTTTTACATCGTTCATAGATTTTAACAATTACATTACTACATTCTCTTCTTCCAATTCTTTTATTCTATTTCTCTTAATTTAATGTACAGAATTCAACAAAGAGATAATTAATAATTTATTGAAAAAAAAAAGTGGTAAAATACTTTTATTTACCAGTAAAATTTATTTTTATATTAAAATTCTTATACTAACTTGGCAGTTGAACGCGCTGCGTTGGTATAAAATGCTCAAACGTTTTTAACGTTGTTAGACATTTGTTTTTTTTGAAGAAAAAAAGTTTCATTTGATTAATAGCATATACCTACTTAAAAGAGGATACTAAATGCTTTTCGCAATAAACTTACTCTTTTATTTTAATTTCTTTTATTGTTTGTTTCTGCTGAGTTTTCTATTAATTTTTTTTATAAATAGAACAATAATGCTTGACTGTATAGGAGTATTCCTATTCGGAAAACCTATATCAAACTTAAAACATCTCTAAAGCCTAACTTCGGTTGCCAATCCGCCTGCCAAGCATGGCAACTTCTGGCAAAGCACCCTAAGGGGCTTATGTTCAGCAGTGGACAATTAAAGGCTGATATGATATGATGATATCAAACTGAATCTTTATATAATTATTACATTCTAATTTACCTATACATTAAGATACAAAACTAAGATCGCATAAAAGTTTATGCTTCGCCAAATTAAATTACGCACTAGTTTAATATGGTCATGCGTCTTTAAAGATAAATGAGTCATACTTGGCTTAATATTATCATTCCAGTTTTTACCGTTAACTGAGACAGATTATTTGTTGGGTTTTTATAAGTAAATCTGCGTGTGATACATATAATTTTAATTAATTTTTACATTATAGGTAATCGTCATAAATTAATAAAAAATGCAATTAATTTTTAAATGACATTTTCTCTAATTAAACTAATTCAGACTATCGTCATTCTTTGTCATTGCTTTAATTTTATTCTATTTATTTCGGGTCTGTGCAGTTATTTTTCTTCTTTCACTCATCTCTCTCAGCCATCGTACAAGGATACACTTCTCTCTTATGCGTACAGTCTTGTAAATAAACCATCAACCTTTTCTTTGGTCATTCAACCACGTTTACAACGCTTTTCTTCAATTCATAGCTTTTATTCCACCGCATGTCATGACCATGTCATGTAGATTAGACGATGGATATACGAGTATGTTGGAATTTTAATACTGACTGTTGACACTGAGGTCTTTTAGAACAATGTATAATTTTTAAGTTTGTTCTATGTCAGATTTTTATATGACATGTCTTGTATTTTTTCACTAAATTTATTATTTTATATCACAAATACATATATGTTTTATAACTGCACTCTGCTATTTACAACAGAGTAATGTTGGATTACGGATACATAATGCTATTTGATTAGTTTACAGCTTTTATGGATTATATTTACATTTGAAAATATTATTTCGTCTGAATGGAATTTGAAGATGAATTACTTAAATGCCGATCAAACTATACCTAACATATACTATTAGATTAGTAAGCATTTATATTTATAGAAGAATGTATAAAATAGTACTTTTAGTATTCTCAAAAACTCTAAGAGGGGTTCTCTTAAAATGACAAAGAGGACATCTTATTTGTCTGACAGAAAGTGGTAATTGCTGCTTATACACATAAACATATTGGATATCAGAGCTGTGACACCCACTATACTAACTCCTGTATTGCTATTCCTGAAAACTAATCACCACTATCTTTCGAATTGGACCAGCCGTACAAGCACAGCTGCTTCGTTGCGAAAACACGTGTAGCAAAGAAATCGATTATAATTATAAAAAAATATTAAAAGGAAAAAAATATGATTTTCATTTTAAAAAAAATTAACAGTTTACTACTATACGGAATATGTAAATCAACTGTCTTATTATGTTATCCTATATTATTTTCAATCGAATAATTAAATACGATCACAAGCCCTATCAAAGTCACCATTGCTGTGCTTTCAAATTTATTTATGTAGATACATATTTCATTCCTCAATTAACTTTTGCTATTCATAACAATATCGATTCAAAGTTACGCCGGCGTTTTCCTTTGACGATTTCAATTTTTATAACGAAAATAATATTAATTATAATATTATATTGTAAATTGGTTATAATGAAGTAGGCCATATTTTGTTTTTGGCCACATCAAATTATATTTATTTCGATTCTAATAAATTGAATAGAACGAGAGCTGTGATTAATTCTTCGTTTGTGTTAAATTTATTCATTTATACTAATTAATGCCATGTGGGTGGTATCATATTAAATAATTATATCGTACAGTTTTCTATTGGTATGGTATTAATGAGATGAGTTCATATATTAATTTATGAACTTTTTTTTCCTTTTATATATTAACTAGATAATTTAAGATATTGTTGGACATAAAAAAGCAACAATTAAAGTCTTTACAAATTTATCGTGGTCGAATGTGAAAATAAAACCAATGGATGGAAAAAATAATATTATTAAAATCATAAAAAAGAGTACAGTAAGGAGTTTTAGAATCAAGTACCTATACCCATACAAGGTTCATGACGAAAGAGACTATTTGTTATGTAATGAAGGATAAGCAAGCGGAAGTGCCAATGGGCAAGAGAGGTGTGGGCAGGGGCATTGTCGTGGTGAAGAATCCAACGCCCCTCTCGCGCCAATTCTGGACGAACTCGTGCCACACGAGCTTTGAGGGTCACATATCTCAAAGATGAAGAAGAAAGGTTCTCGAGTGGCGAACTCGACGGGGTTTCGTTAAAATGACCAAATTCACTCCTCTTTCTCGTGAACACTTTTATACGAACTTTCGGACAATGATCTCAAATTCAGTGGCGAACCCAAATGATCAAATGCAGTGTGGGACGTCTTTTTTTTAACAATTACTCCATCGGAGTTCCGATGATTTTACCAATGTCAAGGTCTGTCAAATATTACTTTACGTTACATATTTTGTCGTCAGTAAGACGTAATTTATTTTTTCGTATTTGTAAGACGTAATTCTATACTTTTATCAAGACACTCGCCCACTGTTTTCTCATTGTGATTATTTATTGTAATTGTTTATATTTATAATAAGTTTACTATTGTAATCTTTTGGAGGAAACAATAAAGAGTATCTATATACCAACCGAAAAACCATAAAACATTATAATGATATATTAATTAAAAAAAAATAAACATAATACAATTCTGCCTAATTTGTTACCGCCTCGCAATACTCTGTGGTAGTACAGTGAAATAACTCCAATTATGAAATTGCAGTAACCATTTATTACGATTACGTTATATGTAAACAGTGTCATTATTGATATTGAGAAGTGCTATAAACAAAAAAAAATGTCGTCGGCAAACACAAACGCGTCAAGCTTTTTACTAAAAAGGTGGATAAAATAAACAAGGTGACCAAAATGAAGCTATAAATTGTGAAAGCGGCACTTTTAGTCTCACATCTAACAAATTAACAGACGATTAAGCTACTGATTTGGGTCAGAAGTGCTTTCAATACCACATTAATGGGACCTTACATATAACGATAGCAGGGTGGTTACAGTCATAAAGAAAAATCATTTGTCTTTTTTTTTACTTTGAAAATGTGTGAACGAGATTTTTTATTATAAAACTCATTATTTAGTTGATTGTAATTTTTTTTTATTATATGATATCCATACTAATATTATAAATGTGAAAATCACTTGATTAGTTCGTTTGTCTTTTAAATATTAAAGCTTTAACAGTTTAACCAATCACTATGCAATTTGGTATACAAGTACTATATAAGATAGAGAAACGCATAGGCTATTTTTTTATCTCTATTAGTAAACAATTGACGTGGACGAAGGCGCGCGAAAAAGTAGCTTTGAAAATTTTTAAGCAACAAGAACGTTCTAAATTCAACTGAATTTTTGTGTATGTTCCACATAAAAAAAATCAATTATATAGCTCTTTTGGTTATTCTTATATATATATATATACATATATATATATATATATATATATATATATATATATATATATTTACAGAAATTATTAAATTACTAGCTTTTACCCGCGACTTTGTTTGCGGGATCGAGATATGTTCACTGATTAGAATAAAAAGTAGCCTATATCCTTCTCCATCCCTTATATTATGTATGTATTTACCAAATTTCATAATGATTAGTTAAGCTGTTAAGATGCTAAGAGGTGACAAACAAACAAACTAATTTTTACATATACAATAGTAATAAGGATTAATCATATAAGTATTTTTGTGACGTTTTATCATTAAAATATGAGTAGGTATAGAAAAAAACGTTCATTAATATTGAGCATTAGCATCTCAATAAATTTACGTTCATTTAGGTACAGTTAGTGCAAATAAAAAAAAAGTTCGATGTAGAATCAAAATTCGTGCTAACACTATTTCGATATGTTTAATACTATCATTAATTTTAATATAAAAAAAAGAAAGTTGTAAAATATAATTAGACAGGCATTTGGAATGACATCAAATGATCACTGCCCACAATATATACTCGTATATAGCGGAAAGTGCGTATTAGTTTGCTAATTAAAAATCCTTGTGATACGGTAATAAATATAGTAATATAGCTAATTTATCTTTTTTTTTTTTATTAAGAACATGCTTAAAATTATATGTTACATAAATAAATCCTACTTATATATATATAATAAAACCTACTTATATAAATCTTTACTACTTTCTATACTACTTTCCAAACATAAAAATTGTTCCATGCAATATTTAAAAGACTGCATTAATTTTATATTCCACAAAATACAATGATATAATGAAAATTATGTAATTTATAACTATAGTTCATTTTATCAACCGACTTCAAAAAGAAGATGGTTGTATATATATTTTTTTATATTTGATACATCGTAACTCTGTTAATTATAATTCGATTTGTAAAATTCTTTTTTATCTGATGAATAATGAAAATGAAACCAGATGGTACGTGTTGATGTCTTCAACATTATTATTAATAGATCATTAAAGGCTCAATTTCATATAAACATGCTTGAATTAATTGATTTTATTTGTGAAAAGTTATAGAAATACAAATTTTATATGAGAGCCGTTGCGTTGATCCACTTGAAATTTTGAAAAAAGCACATACATTGGTCGCGTAAAAAAATTATCAAAAACGGCCCAGGTGTTTAGTTTTTAAACCAAATTAACTGGTCTTGCTACAGTGAAAGGTTTTTTGTAGAACATACTTTTAAAATATTTATGTACTTAAAATTGCACATTTATGTTATTAGATAAACATTTTTCGGCCAGCTACATTACTTACTAGAACTATTAAGGAACTGGAAGGTTTTGTAAAAGAAAAAATATTAAAATGTAACAATACAGTTAATTATAATTATCCCAAAATTTTGTTAAATTTCCATTTCTCATATGTTTTGTTTTGTGGAAAGAATTAAAAAAAAAATTAAAAAAGTTGTAGCGTCATAGTCGTAAAATACTGACGGATCTATATATGTAATCTTTGTCAGATCCGTCAGTATTCTACGACTATGACGATAGGAAAAAAGTATTTGTAGTAATGACTTGTTTCCCTGAATGTACAATATAAATTATGTAAACTTAACGACGCGGCCTCTCAGATGGCCGATAGTGACATAAATCCAAAAATTGATTCAACAACGATTAGTCACAGCAAATATTGTGATAAAAATTTTTATTCACAATAATTTATTACTTGATACTTCTAAATTTTTCTATAAGATCGGAGATTCGTTTTAGAAGTTGCTTACTAAGATAAAAGTAAGTGAAAAATATTGTTTATTTATGTAAAATAACACCAATACAGATAATGGATTTTTTATATACACAAAACATACATCTATAATGTCAGTGTGTAATTGATAGACTGAATCTGAATGGTAGATTATTAGTAAACAGTATTTTTATTTTTACTTACATTAAATTAATCTTTAATTAATTAATATATTGAAATTTTAATATAATTGTAATAACATTATTCTATTATTTCTAATTAATCGCATTAAGGTGATATACGTATTTATTATTATATTAACCGTTAACTACTCACTACTGAACATAGGACTCTCCTATAAAGACGTTTTGTCAGTATTTGCCACAACCACATAGCAAGGTGATATATATATATATATATATATATACATATATGGATGATAATAGATATTCCACCTGCGCTATCAGTATACATTGTTAAGGCATCAGTGAACGATCAAACATCAAAGAGGATAGCAGACCAATTAGTCCATTGTGACTAAATCCACAAAAAAGAATTAATTTTCAATTTTTACGGCATAATTACATTTCTGTTTTGCCAAAGGCTAACTGGGAGATAATGCTATATAGTGTTAAGTCCACCTTTTATACCAGACATTTTTTACATGTGGCCAATAAAAAATAAATAAATAAAGATGGTTTCTAGGGGTACTGCGTAGAAATCGGCTTGATAGGGTAAATTAGGTAAATTGACATCCTTAATACTAACAAACACTGTCCCCCCGTTATTTTATATTATTCTTGTATCTGACACAAGTATATAATTTTAAATAATATAATTTATACTTCCTTACCTCATACATTCTCAATGCAACTTTCTAATACGGTTTTATAAAGAATCTAATAAATCTTAATAGCGAAGACCAGTATATTTCTTACAGGAAGTACAAGCCGAAATATCGCAATTCGCTAATGCTAACTAGCTAGGCTAAAACGTGAGAAAGTGATAAAAAAAAACCGACAATTTTATTGAACAAATCCCACCAACACATTTACGGTTAACAGTACTTTTTTCTAGCCCATCAATTAATGGAAAAAAACGTTTACCATAAATCAGTTGAGATTGAGATAATCTAGTAATTCACTTGGATGGTAAATTTTGATCGGTTCAAGTCATACATCAATCTAGTAAGCAATTCGACTTGCACCGTTTAGAGTATTAAATAAACACTTGACTTTACTAAGAACGTTAACTTGTTTTGTCTATCAATAACTCGTTCCCATGACTTTTTCGATCTTTTCTTATGCTAATATTAAACGCTACTGGATCAACTACACATATATGTACTTATGCATAATGTATGGTGAGTCAGCTACACATGTTCCCTGCTGGACATAGGCCTCCTCCATAAGGGAGTGTTTTGTCAGTAGTAATCACGTTTGTAGCCGTGTAGGTCCCAGCATAGAATAGACTACACCTGCCTTTTCCGTGGGTGTCGTTAGAAGCGACTAAGGGAACTTATGGTAAACATCACCAAAAGCCCAACTGCGGTTGCCAACCCGCCTGCCAGGCGTGGCAACTACTGTTAAAACCCCCTTGTGATGGCTTATTACAATGGCTGAATCATGTTTATCAGGCGGAATATGCAACCGCAGTTAAGCTATATAATATCTTAAGAGGCACGCTGCTGCCCATCTGTTTTGTTTGTTTGTTTTATACAATTTAGAATGGCAAACAAGTTGACGGCCCACCTGATGGAAAGTGGTAACCTGGGTACAGAGGAATAACACCTGAGTCCTCAGGAATGGCAACGCATGGGGGGTATCATGGGCGAGACAGTATACTCTGTTATGTCCATGGTACTGCTCATGTCTATAGGCGACGGTTACCACTTTCCATCAGGTGGACCGTCAGCTTGTTTGCCATTCTAAGATGTATAAAAAAAAATTCAAAAAAAATCTATTGCCTCCTGCGGTTAGTAAAATGACATCAAATTCTCGTTAATCAATCTACCTACAGAATCGAAGTTTACACTGCGACTTGCTACACATACCAGCCATTTATCAAACCAGATCCTGTAGGACTGGTTCTAAAGATATTTGCAAGTAAACCCACGGATTATGAATAATATGACAAACGAACACAAACACGATTTTCTTTTCAAACTTAAAAAAGAAGTTATGAAAGTAAATAAAATAAGATATGTATATAAATAAAGAGAAGGACTCGGTCATTTCTATCTATACTGACAAAGATTTGGCGTGAAGATAGATAAGACGTAAAATTAAAATAATTTGTCTAAATAATTATCGAAGAAAGAAATAGTACGATAGGTACATACTATTTTTTACTACCTTATCTTACATATATCTTACAAGAAGATTATTTAAAAAATTACAATATTAGAATAATATTATATTTTTGTATTATTATTATAATAAAGAAAATAATAATAAATATACTGACAGATGACAAATGTCTCGTGGATATATTAGATTACAAAAAAAAATCAAAATACTGAAAGGCTTTAAGTTGATAAAGATAACGTGTAACATTAAATTGCATGAACATTAGCATGCATAAAAAAAAACTGTGCATTCTCTTTTTGAAAATTGCTAAAAAACTAATAAACCTCTAAAATTGTTAAAACATTTATGGAACAATAATTTAAAGCGTTACAAAGAGTGCATATATATTTAATTTACAATATTATTAACACTCGTCTCGCCTTTCATTCCATTTCAATTATAAATAATATGTAAATCAATACAACATTATATTGAAAACTAGTTTAATTTCTTAAAAGTAATTCATGTACGATCCGAAACAGCAGAAGCGGTTTATAATACAATAAAATAAAAACAGAAACACACTAACTGACCAGTAGAAAAGCATAAATAGTAGTAAAATGTAAGAGAGAATCGATAAATTACATTCTGTCTGTGTTTTGCTTACTGTTTTTGATGTCTCCGACCAATTTATGACAAAATTTATGAGGTTCGTTTAGAAAAATAGTGTAGCGTTGCCAATTCGGGCGGTGCTTTTTAAATATCTTGAAAACCTGTATGCAATAGTCTTGTACCATAGTAATTGGCTGATAAATCAATTGCCCACCAACTGTTACTTATACCGGTATATTGATTTAAAATAGGTAATTCAATTAAAGAAATTGTACTAAAATTATGGAGAAAATAATTAATTTTGACTAGTAATTTACATATCAGAAAAGTATGGGTTATTTATTAATTAATATTGATTTAATAGGCCTTACGCGATTTTATGCCTTATCTATTCTAGTGATTTACTGATGTGCATACATAAATTAATACAATTTACATAGATAAAGAAAATGAAATTCTACTAAGTAAAAATTACTCTGTGATAAATTATAAATATAATTATAGAAATAGCTTAATAATTTCACTTAATTGTGTCCATTATGAAATCACCAATTATATATTTTGTATTCGCTTTTTATATTAAAAACAACGTAATTACAGTACTAATGAGTATAAACAAATTGCATAATTATTTACTCAATATACTTATTCGATACATAGTATAATTAGGTGCTGTACCCAAAAACCTCGCAGGGTTTATTTAGGTATCAGCCAGTCACTGGTATTGATACATACAATAGTTACTATGTTTATAAGTGTAATTTATGTTAATTAAATTCTAAGAAAGTTATTTAATTAATTACTTATTTTATATAAATATAATTTTAAATTCGAATTATGTTTTACTCTAATATCAGCCGTTAATTGTCCATTTCCGAACATATGCTTTTCTTACAAGGGGAGTTTTACCAGTAGTAGCCACGCTTGGCAAACAAATTAGTAACCGCAGTTAGATTTGATGGTGTTTTAAGAGGAACGCTGCTGTACATCCCTCAACCATTAAGTTCTCTTATTCACCTTTTACGACACCAACAGGAAAGGAATGGGTTGCCCATTTTATGCCAACACCACACGGCAAATTATCTTAATGTCGTTTATCTATATACTCGTATATAAAAATTAATGCCACTTTTCGTTGTAATTTTATAACTCAAGAACGGGCTCACCTTTCCAAACCAAATGTTGAGGCTTTGTTCAGACTATTTAGTAGATGGTTTATGTGAAATTTGCACAAAATCGGTGGAGCAGTTATTCATTTATCACATTTTTTGTAACAAATGAAATCAATAAATGGCGGATCATTTTGTTAATGACGATTTTTGTGTCAAATTCAAACTTTTTTAAGATGTAGATTGTGCTGTCAAATTGAAACTATTTTCAGTGTTGACAGTACAAGCATGTCGTTGTCATTCATGCGGTCATTTTTTATTTTTTATTATTTCACTTTATACGTAGCGAAGCACGTACTGGGCCGTTAGTTTACTACATAATTTGACAAGCAGGGTTCATAATTTTATTTCGTTATATTTTAATCATTTATTATTAAATAACACATAGATATAAGTATATAAAAATCTTATAAAACAATTTATGTATTAAAATACCTCCATAGACAAAAAAATTATATAGAAGGTAGTTTTGATTCTAGTAGCCTTCTCAACCAGTGAAGCTTTCCACGATTTATTTTCTAGAAAGTAATTAAATCAGATAACAATAAGCACGTTTTAATGGGTTATAGACCAACAATTACCCGAAAACGAGTTCACTCCCTATCTAAGTGTAATGTTGAACAAATTGTTTTACTTTTACCGGTAGTTAGGGAGCCAATTCGATTACCGGATCGCTATTTATGGCGTCTCTCGTCACGAACGGACGCAAATTGAAAATTACAACTTTTTAAATGCTATTTTATTGCAAGCAAACAAAATGTTCGACTTCACTACCGGTGGGTATGTCATGTGATTAAAATGTCACACTGTCAACTCTTATCTTTCTACATAATATCTACTTTTATTTTTGTTGTTAAAATAATAAAATAAAAGTTCTACTTTTAATAATAACCAGAAAATTCCTCACCTTGTCTACTATTACGTTTTCTTTCCTTAAAACATCTCCTATACTTGGTCAAAGCCCGTGTGGATGTATAAACCTTTTTCTATATATGAAGAAGAAAAAGAAAATAAAAAATAAATATTAATAATAAACAGAATATAGTTACATACATTACACATATAACACATGCACACACACACACACACAAACACACATATATACTACACTTATTTGGTTACGATATATATTAGCATTGTAGCGTGTATATCAGCTAATGCTGAGAAAAAAAGGGGGAAAATAATAATAATAAGGCACGGTTCGGTGCTTATTTCCTGATTACGCTGGTTATCTTATTATAAAGACCAGATATAATAAATATATGGCAATTTACGTCCTACTATTAACATTGTACAAACAGCATTTCTTCAAACCTAAAAGCAAATAAATAATTTCTTGTTCATCATTAAATTTCCAATTGTTCTTTTTTTTTCTTTTCCTAAACACTTCGATCGACCTATTAATGCCATGAAACGTAATAGAATGTTTTGTTTAGCGAATTTAACGATTTGATTCGTCCTTTCACTAGTTAACACAAAAAATGCTTGTTTGCCACCTTCGTGGTGCGAAGAGAAAAAAAGTTAACACAAAAAATAATGACAGACGAACAGTCTCATGTGTACTTAAATGAATACAAAAACAACATACACGTAAATAATAAAAAAAAAATTAATTGCATTTATTAAAGGAAAGTAGCAGTGTATTTAACGTTAATGGCCATTAACTCGCTCACCGTTTTAACTTAGCTAAAAGCTGTTAAAGTGATCGTCGACAACAAGGAGTGAGTTTTGAACCCACGACCTCAGTTTATATTTTTTTAATATAAAACTGTCGAATGGTCTAATGATTTAATATTACACACTGTACTACTATTTGTTTATAAGAGAAATAGCAAACAAGTTGATGGCCCACTTAATTGAAAAGTGGTAATCATCGAATATAGACTTGACCATAGATATGCCTTCGTAATTTTACTGTGTGAATACATGGTATCATGTAGTCGCGTGCGCCTTAGGACTTAATGGTAAGGGAAGTTAATGGTAAAGCGATATGTAGCGTCCCTTTTAGAACAGCACTAAAAGTTCAACTTCGGTTGCCAACCCATCTGCCAAGTGTAGCAACTATTAGCAAAACTCCTTATGAGGAAACCTTATGTTCAGCAGTGGAGACTTAATAGTTTATATGACTTGATGATATATAGAAAATACATATAAATACTACGTTTTCTACAGTACATGGATAAAACACTATATTGGTTTCTTTAAGTTGAATTTTGAGGAAGTTATAAAACTTGTTACGTGAAAATGAACATTATTATTGGTGTGGTTTTATATATTTATAAATAGATATCAAATGTCGTTTCGTATTGGTTCTGTGGTGAAATATGAGTGAAATATTTGCGGTGGGATATGAAGGTGAGTTAACACGGCTGCGGCCAAGGATAGTTCAAGATCAGGTGGTCAACAGTAAAGATCTCATTATATAACATTCTTAAATAATTTTAAAATAAATTCTGTTGAAGTAAATTCATACAAATATACATTTTATGTTTTTTTTTTTAGTAGAATTAAAATTCTTTTTTTTTATACCACTGAGGTGGCAAACAAGCATACCGCCCACCTGATGGTAAGCGGTTACTGTAGCCTATGAACGCCTGCAAAACCAAAAGTATTATGCGCGCGTTGCCGACCCTGAAGAAACCTCTTTACCCCCCTTTTGAAGAACCCCATGCTATAGTCTCTTGGGAAAACCTCGGCAAGGAGCTTATTCCATAACCCGAGTGTTCGTGGGAGAAAACATCTCTGAATGTTGTTTGCTAGATTGAGGTACATTTTATAGATAGAAGAAAATTATAGTCCAATCTTATTCTGCCACAAAATAGGCGAGCAAAAATTAAGAATTATTACATAAGAAAATAAATATTTTTAACGTATTGGAGTTTAACGTATACATATTACAATCATATTTTTTAATTTATTATATTCTTATTACTTATCTGGTCATGTTTGTTAATTTATTAATAATATAAATTCAATAATAAAAATACACATAATGAATTATAAAAGCTGAAAAATATAAACATAGTACCTATTTCTTATATACATATCATTTATATTTTTTTTTTATCATTTAAAATCTCATTTACTGAGTAGCACTTATCCAGAAATTGTGATTCTTTCATAGTTTTAGAAAGATATCTGTTGACAAGAGACAGTTATCTGATCAAATCTCTGTTAACATTATGCGTATTTATTTAACTATTATTACGTATATAACATGGTTATTTGAATATTTAAAATCCTGCGTATGATCGAATAAAATCGAGCATGTTTGTTTTTTAAATAGTTAATTATTATAATACATCATTGTCAGAGCATTATTAATTAATTATTTATTTATTTTACCTATTTCAATAGGGAAATGACCAAAAAATACATTTTCTAAATTTACCTGTTATAACAGGTAAATTTCCGAAAAGAACATTTCCGTAAATAATATCAGAGAAGAATTATGATATCCTGATAAAGATATCGAACCTCGTAAGGTTTAAATTGGAATGCACATGAAATAAAATGAAGTATCCAAATACATTAATAGAGGAAGGATATTGACAGAGGAAATCAAAGCTTAAAACTGGTACAAGAACTGGATCAAATAAATAGACGATCACGTCCTGAGGATTTCCGCTTGTACATTAAAACTAGAACGATACAATAATGTTAATTTATATTAACATTAACCAAATCCTGCCCAGTAAATGGGATGTTATACCATAACCATGCTGAACTGAAAGGAACGCTTCACAACTTTGTGTTTTTCTTGTCAAAAAAAAAATAACTGTACTTTCAATGGTGCTCCATAAAAAAACGCTTCAGTTAAGATAAAACTAGTTATTATGGTTTAAAAACTAAACTTCTGAACGATTTTTGATATAAATATCTATTGGACCAATCTGTAAATATATTCTCTCAAATATCAAAAAATAATTTTTGAAATTGATTCATAAATTGATGGAGTTATGAAAATAAAAAATATAAAAAATACAATCGATTTGAAAACCTCCTTCTTTTTGAAGTCGGTTGAAATAAAAGTAGCTTTTTTTTCTGATTTAATTTTAATTAATTATTCATTGATGAATAAAAGTCTACCCATAGATCGCTTTAAGATGCGAATCTAAGCTATGCCTATCGTATAATTTTGTTACATTTGTGGGAATTTGATCATATAAATAAAACCAGTTTTATTTCCTCAATAATCTAATTCATAATTTGTTATCATCTATGCAAATAGGAGCATTCATTTTGTTAATGATTATAGAATAATTTATAATAACTTTTATAATAGCCATTGAAAGGATTTAACGCATTGTGAATGGATGTTTACGTTTCCGCTTATAATATTTACGATATATGAACCGCCACGACATTATGGGAAATGAAACATTTTAATTGAGGATTATGGATAAGATGATGTGAAATCTCACATTTATCAATTATAATGATTATCTTACTTCCGTCAGGAAACTTTTAGAGGAAGCTATGCTTTTTAATCGATATTTTAGTTGACATATCAAAATAATCAGGACGCATAATAATATTTGAATATTTATGGAATCTGCTAATGCTACACGACAGTATACGGTTTGATAGAACATAAAAATATAATGTAAACGCTTCCGTCTGTCCTTGTAAATAAATTACTACGTTCGGCTCGTAAATTTTACATCGTTTGTATTTGATGGGAGTTCTTAATATTTTATGGGTTTAAGACGCATATAGTAGATTCTAATGGTGTCTTGCTACCTTAAAATGACTTTATAGACCTTTGCTACCTGTTTTAGCATTTCATTCTGGTGCACTAAAAATGTACATACAATTTATAGATTAAATAAATATCTCTTAGTTCAGAGTGAATAATAAATTATTGTAAGTATTATTTATAACAGTACTTATCAAATAATAAGCATTTATCAAATTTATAAAGAACGTAACATATGATCATTTATATTCGTACCAAAGTTATAATCCTACAAATCCAATTTACACAATATTATTACTCAACTTTCCAGTTTTATTTTCCATTAGTCATTTACGCAGTGAATCTCTCATTTGCGTTTCATACATAAAACTATTAGTATAATAAATTACATGTAAGCACATCGATTATCCCAAAGTTTTGATTCTCAGGCTGCAATGGGTTGTTCGATAAAAAAGTACGCAAAGATGGTTTGATTAATAAAGGTTTACACACATAGCACCGCTAGTGGCTAATGTGTTTGACCTCCCATCTTCGGGTGTTAGCTTTTGAACTATGCTCTTAATATTCATCCACGAATCACTAACCAAACTTTTCCCATCACCCATCAAGCGGCAGTCACGACAAATCGTATTAGGATCAACAGTTATCCATCAATTGACACCTGTACTTTTGAATGTGCAGCCACCATTGCTGCATTTGTTCAATCATATGTTGTATTAGATGGTATTAGAAAAGCATTAGTTCGATATTTATTAGTGGAAGTCGCTCAATTGATGGATTGTTGTATACGGACGGGTGTGATGTATAGACACACGTCGGCTATCAAATCGTTATAACTATAAACACTCGTTTTACAATTAACAGACTATATTTGAATAAATTTGCGTCAATTTTCAATAGCATCACTATAAATCTGTTTGGTAAATGGATTATAATGTGAGTAAATGTTACTTTTATAAATATGACAGTGTCAATATAATACACTATTGCTACATTTTGATGATACATTTGAATATGAAAGTTTGTAATGTGTACATGATCAACGTTAATTATGTTAAAAAAACATAGTTTTTGGCGTCTAACAACATATAATAATAAATAGTTGGCATACTTAATGAAACAGACAAAAAAATATGTTCAATGCTTCATAAAATATTACAGTAAAAATACATATGTACAGTATTCATCATTCATAATGATGGAATATTTATGAAGAAACATATTAATCATTAAACTGTCTGTAGTTAATATTCTTGTCTAATCTGAATCCTAATTAGTACTATTTGGACTTAGTTATGCAGAAAACAGCTATCTCTTATAGACATCCCAGGTAATTTGGTTCATGGTGATGTTTAGGAGACGATTACCAATTTCCACCAGATGGCCCTTCAACTTGTTTATCATTATAAAAATTATAAAAAAAAAAGCTGTTTTTCAAATAACCGGCTGCAATTTAAATATAATAATAATTTTAAATATTATCAGTAACAATCTTAAATTGTAACCTGTATTATGTATATTGTTGTTATGGTCGTCTAAAGCACCAGACTGTCCTATCTTGTTTATCAATGCTAACAACTTATTGGCATAATTGCTATAAGTAACTGCTTTATTAGTCTATATTTGTGGAATCCTATTGGATTTTGTATCTACATACAGTTTTTGTTTGTTAATATTTGTTGTCATTTAAGTCTTTGATTTTGTTTGAGAACTTTTTTAGCATTGTTACTAATAACACATTAATTACCTAATCGTTATTTAAGTTTGTATTAATATAAAGCATATTGTTATATTTTAAAACTTTATTGATTCGTGTTTGTATAACATTAAATGTAATTTAATGTTATTACCGTATGGTCCCGGCGTAGAATAGGCCACCTCTTCCTTTTTCGCGGATGTGGTGAGAGACAATTGAGGGGGAGTTATAGGCAGCAGCGTCCCTCTTAAAATATCTTTAAACTAAGCCTAACTGCAGTTGCCAATCCGCTCGCTAAGCAAGGCAACTATTGGCAAAACCTCCAAAAGGCTCATATTTTGCAGTGGACAGTTGAATGCTGATATGATGAATGCCATTTTATATTACTATGTGTGTACTAATTATAATAAATAAATCCAAATTATTTTTATAAATAGAATTTCTACATATCCAATTAGTTCTATAAATAATAAGTTTTTAAACAACTTCATATTTAGAGTCCATAAAAAAATTACTAACTTTTACGTATAACTTCGTTTGCATAATCGGGATAAGTTTATTGATCAGGATAAAAAATAGCCTGTGTCTTTCTTCATCCCATATAGTATATGTATAACAAATTTCACAATGGGTGGTTAAATCATAAAGGCGCTAAGAGAGAACAAACAAACTCACTTTCACATTTATAATATTAGTATAGATAATGCTTCATAGTAACTATTTGTAAAGACGATACGCCTAATATTCCAAGTACTTGTAGGAGATCTGATATCCTAGAGACTGTAAAGTTAGCCGTCACGGTCAACGTGCCATAACTTTCCCATTCCCATGTCACGCTTATAAGATATCATACCTACCGCCAATAGAGATGAGAAATCATAATAACGGTTATTGTTATTTTTTTTCATCATCATTTCAGCCATTAAATCCACTGCTGAACGAAGGCCTCCTCCATAATTTTTTTTTTACAACACAGGGGCAAACGAGCATGCGACTCACCTGATGGTAAGTGACTACCGCCGCCCATGATCACCCACAACACTATCGGCATTGCAGGTGTGCTGCTGGCCTTTTAAAAAGGAATATGCTCTTTTCTTGAAGGTTACGATGTTATATCGATTCGGAAATACTGCTGCTGGAAGTTGATTCCAAAGAGTGGTTGTGCGTATTGCCAATAGGAATTTGGCATATTGCCATAAGGAATGGTCCTAAACCACTGACTCCTTACAATACATTTGAGGTTGTTGTTCGATCTAGGGGTGGGTCATCCTGCATTGCGTTCACTTATATATAAAGCAAATTTCTTCCACATCGGTTATCGATTCTTCAAGCTATGTAACCAGCCCATTGCTGCATCAGCTTGTTTATTCTTGATAGAAATATCGGCCACTTTGGTTCTACTGCGGATGTTCTTATTTCGAATTTTATCACACAAAGAAACTCCGAGTAAAGTCCTTTCCATAGCTTGCTCAGCAACTTGAAGTTTTTGCATACGACCTGCATTTTTTCTTTACATCTCAACCAATCTTTAAAAAAAGAAATCAATTCTCTTCGTACACAATAATTATTCTTAGATTCGTGATACATAATCATGTTTGTGTTAGTAATTAGTGCCAACATTGCACATGCACTTAGTACACACAAACATTTATAATATATTGTTTTTATAATAATCTTTAAAAATAAAATTGTTCAAAATTAAAAATAAAATAAAGTACCTCTAATAATGACATTAGTATAGGATTGTTTTATATTAATTATTTACTGCCTACTTACATAAATCGAACAAAAAAGAAATTCTAAAAATAATCCGATCTGAGAACTTTATTACATAGCCTTATTAAATATGTGAGTATAGTACTTAATAATACGAATAACTAGCTGCATTCCGTTGCTTCACCTGAATAAATTAGTATATAGAGTATCCTATATGCTAAGACATAGTCTACCTGTGTACCAAATTTTATTCAAATTCGTTTAGTAATTTTTGCTTAAAAGAATAACAAACATCCATTCATCCATGGTTACAAACTTTCGAATTTATTATATTAAAATTATTTTGATTAGTTTAGTATTTAGATTTAAGAAAATCTAGAAATTGTCTTTTTTTTTAAACGATTAATTACATAAATTATTTCCAATAGTATAATTACAAGATAAATTTAATGACAGTAAGGATAGAATACTATAAAACTATAAAAAAAAAGACTTACGTTGATACGAGGATAAATACAAGTATAAAGAAACAGTTAATATTATTTTAATAAAAAAAACTTGAATGATGTTTCTTAACGATTGCATATTTATCATCGAATTTGTATGGTCTTTTAAAAGAAGTTCCATTTGTAAAGTCTAGCATTATAACGCATTAGCGGGGCCATTTATTTCGACCATATGTCAATTAATTCCCCCATTCATATTTTTTTCCATGCAGGTATCTCATCTTTTTTTTTTTATTAAAAATCAACTTTTTTCAAATTTGCACATTCAGTGTTTTATGGTTATATTTCGCTAACGATGCATTGAATTGTGTATATCCGGTTTTTTTTTTGTGTGTTACACCTGTTAGATGTTTCTTTGTGTTAGTATATTGGAACTAATAAATATAGTGATAATCGA
Organism: Galleria mellonella; assembly: GCF_026898425.1. Classification (NCBI taxonomy): domain Eukaryota; kingdom Metazoa; phylum Arthropoda; class Insecta; order Lepidoptera; family Pyralidae; genus Galleria; species Galleria mellonella. Next base: position 1,001,034 of record NW_026442133.1, read on the forward strand.
ATGAACTTGCAGTTTATTTTACTAGCTTTATCTCGTAGCTCCACTCACGTTAATCAATATATGTTTCCTGCGTGAACGATGTATCGAATTTTATACAAATTTGTTCAAAAAAGGGATGGGCTGTAAACCAGCGCTGTGCAACTATGTATATACATTACACTAGGACACTCACAGCATCAGTTGAGCTCAATTCTTTTTGCCTAATATTGTCTCATATTCTTATATACATATGTCATATTTTTGTATTTTCTGTTGTAATTGTATTTTTCTGGCAATAAATATTCTGCTCTATTCTAAAAGTTTTTGCATGAAAGAGTAACAAACATCACTTGTTACAAACTTTTGCATTTGTTATATTAATAGTATTATTATATTATTATATGGTTTAAAAGTATGAACTAAGTTACATTTCTTTTAATAAATCATCATATCCATCATTAACTGTCCATTACTGAACATAGGCTTCTCCTTGAGGGGTTTTGTCACACTTGGCAGCCAGTCTGGCAACCGCAGTTGGGCTTTGGTGATGTTTTAAGAGAGACGCTGCTGCCTATCCCTTGAACATTAAGTTCGACTTTAGTCGCATCTTACGACATACATGGAAAAGAAAGGGAATTCTGTACTGCGATTACTTATATATATATATATATATATATATATACTAATTTATATTTGTATATAATTTATAGGTCGTTATTATATGATTATTGTTAACATGACTTGTTATTATTATTACCCTTACATCACTTTCTCATTCAACAACTTTAAAAATAACATTGAAAGATGTCAATAAATCATTTAAAGACCAGTTGCATTTCCTTATATACATAAACTGATGCAACATTGCCTAAGAATCATTAGAAATCAATAAACGATTATGAACTTTAATCATTTCACGCAAGGACCAAAGTCCAATGATGACGAAGATTCTACAATCAGCTGTTTGTTGTTATAATCTTGAACACTACAAATCACAATTTCAATAGCGCTAACAACAAATTGGTTTCCTACAAATAATTATATTTTATTGCAACGTTTGTTGAGATAACAGAAAGAACATATTTCTCGGCGGAGCCTTAACTAACTGGTCTGACCGGGAGTCTAAGTATGAGGGTTTTTGAGGTATTGCATATATTATTATACATTTTAAATATTTTTACAGGTCTTTGAATAAATATACTACTTGGATAGCATTAAAAAAAAAAAAAAAAAACAAAATATATGAAAATTCTAAATTTGAAATACCATTCATCATCATCTCAGCTATTATACGCTCACTGCTGAACATAGGACTCCTTCATAGACTGTCATAAAGAAAGATTCTGAGTCACTTGCATACATTGACTCCCAGCAATGCATTTGGGTCGTCACTTCATCTAGTGAGGGATCATCCTACACTGTGTTTACCCGTACGGGGTCGCCACTTAAGAACCTTTCTTCCCCATCAATTGTGGTTTTACGAGCTACATGACCAACTCATTGTCACTTCATCTTGCTCATCCTTCAGGCTATGTCTGTTGCTTTGGTTTTTTTGCGAACATCCTCATTTCGTATTCTGTCATGCAAAGAAACTCTGAGTATAGCCTTCTCCTAATGGATAATCATAGTACTAAAAATATTCATCACTATATATAAATAAAATTGAAGTGTTAAGTCACCTACCATAAATCCAGAATCACAACTTCCAACTAAAATTTTAAACGAAATAAAATCACTGATTGATGACGTGATAATTTTTACATTTGAACAGAGTACAAACGAGATTTAACTATACAATAAGAAGCAAAATAAAGAAATACCCATGTGTTTAACCATAAATAAACCATGACGATTTACTGGTTAACGCTCGGAGCATCTTTATAACAGACTGTTACACAATATCCGAATATGTTTCTAGTTTGTTAGTTATTCGTTTCCCACGATACATTATGGGATTTTACAAAAATTATATTAGTTAATCTTCCGTTTTGTGTTTATTAGCAAATTTACATTTATTAATATATCCCACTTCCTTTTTACCATATAATTCTGTTTACCATATAAGACATGTTTTTAAAATGGTAATGACCTTGTGAGGGATTCTACTTTTATTTCTAGTAAAACACATAGTAATTATTTATTATTTATTTATTCTTTAATGCACAATTTTTTACAAGTAGCAAATTTAATGCCATGTAATATTCTCTACCAGCAAACCGTTGAGTAAAAACAGAAAGCGTGTGAAGGGCAGTGATTGTAAAAATTATGTGACAATTATTGTAACATATTAAAATAATCATTAATATTACACATAGTAATTTAATTAAATATTGTTCATTACGTTGCACCGTCCATTATATATTCTGTTATAACGCCATATGGTGTTTAGTTCAGCATTTACACTTTCTATGTGTATTAAAGTTTAATATTTTTTTTTTTATTTATTTATACTTTCTTGAACACAAGAGTATAATTTACTTATATAAATGTAAATGTTATGTGGATGACAGCAGTACATGGTAAAGCCATAAGGCTTATGATTTGTTCCGTTTGCAATATATTATTGTATCTTGTACTTAATAAACAAATTAATAAAAAAAAAATGGGGAACACATACAATACATAAATTATTAGAAAATACAAAGACTAGTATTTTAAAGTTGTAGTTTTATTATTCATATCACAGTGTATCTTTATTCTGATAATTATTTTCATGCACTTCAAACACCGTATCTCAAATCTGAAAAATTATTTGTATATTCGTAATTAAGATTGTGGTTTTGTATTTCTTTCTTATTTTGTTACGATTTTCAAAAATTATATAATTTAAAAATGTGATAGTTAACTAAGTGTTGATTTAATGACTGATGTTAATTTTTAAATCTTTGATGAAATTACATCATTTAAAATTCTTAAATGCATAGTAATCTATTTGTTATAATATAATTTTATTCAACAACATATTTGTCGCTTTCTCTTATCATTAAATTAATTAAAAACCCGTACATCAACCTTATGTTTGTTTAGCTTGTAAAAGTGTAACAGTTTCTTATGTTACAAACACGTAAAGGAAAGTTAACTTTGAATCTCTCAACTAAGAATTAACTTAAGCTCTTTTTTGTAATATATAGCCCTTAGTGCAGCACTGGTTATTAACATTACTTGGTTAAAAAAATAGTAATTGATGAAGTGAAAATAAAAAATGCATTAATAGACATCGGAAGTAACGTAAATGGTATAATTATGTTAAATATATAATGCTAATTATGTGTCAAGACAAATATTTGATTCGAAATTAAAATGTCTGAATTAATAACTTTTATGTCAATTTAAAAGCTTCTGATGCTTCTTCACGTCTACCAATTATAAAAAGTGTGCATACACTATGCATTTAATGGTTATATGTTTAATTAATTATCATTATAACAGCGCCTGGAGGTCCATTACTTAGATTGACATATTTGTTATCGTAAATTTGAATATGGTATTTTCCAAAAATGTATGTCAATTATTCACTATTAACTGTCTGATTATACCACTTTACAATCTATTTTAAAAGCAGTAGTTTTATTTATACAAATTTACTATAACTACTTACATACATACATAAGGCTCCTTTTTTATTCTAGTCAATAAACATACACCAGTCATGCAGACGAAGTCACGGGGAAAAGCTAGTAGACTTTATAAGAAATTTCACTTATCGTCGCTCAAACATATTGTTCGTATATAGATGCTACACGTAATTTTAATTGTACATTTTTAGTGACTTAACGAACAATAGGTGATTATGTTCCTATAAAGAAAGATTATTGCACTGCGGGGAGATCATTGTGTTTATGCGTTCATTCAAAACTATATTTTATCGATGAATCGTAATACCGTGATTTCAATTAAATATCGATTCGTTATATACAACTAACAAGGGCCCATCTGTTTTCAATTAATTTAATTTCTGTGAATAAAAGTTGAAAGATCGCTTCAAGTCAACTGTTAATGTGATTTGATTCTTTTTAGTAATTGTTATTGAATGTATCAATAATTGTAGTGTTTAACTGAATTTATATTATCTTTTAAGTTTTTGATTTTTCGTTTTTAGATAAAATTAAAAGATTGAGATTTGTCTTCTATCTGTCTTATATGAAATATTCATATATATATATCCATCTTAGGAGATATTTGCGGTTAACCGTCAAAATGTATAAATTACAATATTTATGATAAAATTAATACAGAAAAAAACCTTATCAGTCGATAAGGTTTTTTTCTTTACCAAAAAAAGAATTGTTTACATGCATAAAATAGTAATAACCAATTTAAAAACTTTTCCTTCTACAATTTAGTTTAAAATACGATTCATAAAAAAGTTATATAATATTTTTATATTACTTTAATATTACCTATTAAAATAAGCAACGAACTGAATCTAAAAATATCTATAAGGCTTTTTATGCTGCTAGAATGCGCTTAGAAAAGTTTGGGTGATGTAGATATGTTAACGGTAAAGAGGTAATAAATAATAGAAGTAGATTACAGACCTACTGACGTCAATGGTAAAGATATTGGTGATAGGTTCTCGCCGTAAAGAATTGGTTTTACATGAATATTAGGCAGTGATGGTAACCTAATCATCAGTCAAATAAAACCTTAAGGAAAAAATAATTATGGTCCAAAAATGTAAAATAAATAAATAATATAAACAAACAAGGCATACAATAGTACGCTATGAGACAATAAGGAAAGATGTTAAGACAATAAGGAAGAAAGTCAAGAATAGAATTAAATACGGAGCCTTAATTACCCAACAGAAATGAAAGATAAAGTAGTACACCAATAGAAAATAGATTTATAGATCATTTACAGATCATCTATCTAATTAAATAATAATAATTGTTATTATAGATACAAACAGGAAAAAGAAGGAAAGCGACTATGAATTCCTCAGCAAAATTGAACTTGTAACATATCTAAATGCTTGTGAAGATTTTTGGGTACGATTCCTGTAGACGATAGTACTATGGGTATTATGTGGATGGTTGCTTTCCATTGCTTCTTTATTTCTATAAGTCTGTATAATGTTTTCAATATTGATATATTATTCATCAAAAATGATATATCATCAAAAATGATTAATTTTGATATGGCGCTACCGAAAACGCAAAATCATAACAAATTACATCAGACTTTAACAGCAATTTAAATGTTTCCGTAGCAATAAATATTAGAGCTCTTTTAAGTTCAATCTTAGATGAAAAGGCGTGATAAAATCTGGTCTTTAATTAATTAATGCTTATGAGCATTAGTACAGATAATGATTATGTTTATCAATCGTCTAAATTGTATTTAATTCCTTGTTTGTTCACTTGTCTAGTAGTTTTATGTACCTAAATCAATATAGGAAGATTTTGCTTCGTTTTGTTTAATTTCGCTACCATTAGTATGCCACAATTACTCTCAGAAATTCTACAACTTTAATATGGAATATTAACTCTCCATCTCTGACTGCCATTTTGTCTACGCATGTTTTGCGACGCGTGTTTCACCTCTGAACGAGACATCTTTAGACAAATTATTGGATCGCTGCTTAGAGTTTAGTGTTAACCGTTCATCATTTACACTACGAAAAGAAAAAAAAAACGCTACATTTTTTTAATACGGCAATACAAATACGACAGTTTTTTTACTTTTGACAGTTTGGGCACCGTACTAGTACGTTGCACTTATGTAAAATTAAAAATTCGTATGTGTTCCACCTTTAATTTAGAGCTTGAAATGTAATCTAAAGTACTTTTTCTTACCAAACATTCAGAATTGTAGACAGCAAAGCGTCCTGAATTTTCATGTAATTATTCAGGACATCTCAAAGACATTAAACTTTTGAATGAAGGTAAATTAAGAAAAGAAATGGTGATCTAATTAATTAGTTCCGGTGTCAACAATATAATTCATGAATATTCAATGCCAAACATTACTAGATCAAGTACGTAAAGTGAATTTGTATTTACGTACATAAACAAGTAAACATATTGGTTCATAAACATGAAATGATAATGTAGGCGATCGTGTTTGCATACATTATCCAGGGTTGCATATTGAACAAAAATATTCGACAAGGTAAAATTTACTTCATTACTCAGACCTTACATGTAGAATGTAATTAAGCTATAAACAATGCTAGGTAAAAAATTTCGTAAATCAATAATTTAAAAATGACAGTATATTTTAAACCTCCCATACTAATTTAACACGTAGACACATTGAGTTAGTATTGAAAGCATAACATTTATAGTCGTTTTTCAATTTCGATATATTTAATTAATGAAAATGTTTAGTTTCGTAATTATTTATGTCAGCAGCACAAAACAACAGCGCGCTGGTCGCGCAGTGATACTCGCGACACAGCCGTGAACAGCACTCATGAAATAGGGCTCTTATTGAATTCGAAACTAGTTGAGTATATCAGAGTATAAAACGTGAGTAATTATTATACTATTTTTCGACAATGTTCAGTTTCACTATTAGAACATTACCTTAAAAGGATGATACGAAGTTATATTTCACTTTGTAGTATAGGGGGAAAAATTAATTTTACTTAATATATACAAAAATGCAAAAGAGGAAAAGGAAGACCGAGGAATAACTACATGGGACAGATAAAAGAAACACTAGGTGTCATGTCGTATAAGGATATGGCCTGGGATAGAGCTGGCTGGAAGAAGATGCATGAATTAGTTGCACCGACAAGAGTAAACTCTTAAATGAATATATATATATATATATATATATATATATATTGTATATTGTTTTATAATATAACGGTAATATAATATGTATATAATGTAATATAATGATAATGTAATATGATCAAGACATTCGATAAAGCTGTGAGTATTCAATGATTTCATTACTATCTCTTATCTCCGCTTCAAACTGGAACATGAATATGCAAGGAAAAGTTGTTAAAATCATTCTCATATCCGAAAAATTTTTGCACCAACCCTAATATTATATAGCTTTATTTTTAATTTCATAAAACACTTTTTAACTCAATGATGCTATTGTAATAAAAGTTCTATGTGTAAATCTGATTTATCAATATATTCATATACAAACAATATTACAAACTAAATAAATCTCGTATTAAAAAACAAAATTGAATCTCTATAAATGTAAAAAAAAAAATTATATATCAAAGTATGTTAATTGCTTAATCAAATACGTTGAATATCCTTTGATTATTAAATGAATCGCTTAACGTCATAAATTTAAATAAAAATTAACAAATAAAATAATTATACTGTGATATACAAAATCTTCTCTAATTATGTAACATTTTATTTTTATTTTATATTCTAAGACTTCTTTAATCGAGATACTTCTTAATTATAAATGAAAGAAATTACTATTGGCAGTTAGAATTGAAGGAGTCTTAGTCGAATATTACAGCCAGTACAACGAGTCTAGAGTATAGATTTAAACAGTTTAGATTAACATAGAGCTTCAACAATACTCAATATATATTATACAAGTGAAGCAAAAATCCTTACCTTACTTTAATTGCACTTTAATAACGATATTGCTCAAATAGGGAACTTGAAATTTATGAAAAAATGGTCTTTTGGGGAAATCCTATTTGCACATCTAGAATTCTATTGCTCAATATAACTTTTACGAAGAGCTTACAGCAAAATTTTTAGGGTTTTAGGCCTTATTGGTAATTATCTTGTTAAGGTTTTAATTATCAGTATTGCCTATTATCTACCTTCACTATAAATTAATTTCTTCCATCCGTCTGCTTTGTGATCCACAAACTTTTCGGACACTTCATTCTTTATAGTTGTCTTCATATCTTGTAATGTGGTCACTTTCACATAATCCCGCTAGGCGTTTCTTGCAAACGGCACAAGTATACTTATATTAAAAACAAATGCTAAAATATCTAGCTTGTAGATACCTTTTGCATCTATTCATTCCTTTCTGTGCACTTCGCGTGCTCTATATAATTTATAGTTATATATTGCATAAGGCCGTCCTCATGAATACTAAGGAGTCTACACTTGCACCGCTTCTAGGTTCTTTCCGCATATTGCTTTCCATTTTGAAAGCATCTCTCATAAAGTAAACGTGATGTGTTATTGTATTATACTAAGAGTGACTTGTTTATCGTTCACGCCTTTAGCTATTTTATTTAAACAGTCAACGCAAACACGCTTAACCTTATTAAAGGGGGTTTCATACTAGTATATTTATTACTTTAAGTTGAATATAAACGAACACAATATTCGTACGACTTTTATTCCCTATTAAATAAGACATTTAATATTCAAAATTTGTTTTAAGCACTCCCTACTCTTTTTCATAGAACGTACTCGTTTTTAGATTTCCTCTATTAAGCTATGTTGTTTATCGGTCGGTATTGTTATGCGGAAAAATATAAACATAGGCTCTTACACGATTTCAAAATGTGTTTGAAGGTGAAACTGATTAGATGATTATTGTAACAAATTGTGTAAAAGTTTGCTTATCATTTTTAGCGAGGATCATTCGTGACGTTGATTACTTGATCCCTGAAGGCTTAATCTGAGGTGTTTAAAAATTACATATCTGGTTGAAGAGGCTTCATAATGCTAAAGGAAATATAGCCCAGATAGGCTGATGATATAATTATTGCGAACTACTTGGTATTGGCAGGTGACAGACCATGCGAAGTAAAAAAGGATTGGAGAAGCATATGCCCAACTATTGGCTGCTTTGTACTGATCAAAAAGAACGTCCAAACGTCATTAATAAAAATCACAAATGTAGGTACTGTTTACCTACAATCGCATCGCGTTAAGTCCTGATAGTGTAATTTAAATATGTGTCAATAATTTGAAATTTTAAAATTAACAGAAAGGAATTTAGACTAATGCCCTCTATAAAGCTATGGAAAAGTATTTGGTTATATGTCCTCTAAGACTAAATGATTTAGACTTATCATATTTGTAGTAAAAAAAAATATATATGTGTAATTTATTCTAGTTTGTTTTTGATAGAAACAAGATACATCAAGTATCAAGCTTCACTTGACTAACCATGACTTTTTAAGGTTTCACTCTTCAGTTTTTTAGCTGTCGTTTACTTTGAAGAGACGACAACTTTTTACAATTTCTTTGGACAACGAAAACGTTTCGGCTTAACGGTATCTGTATATTTCGATCCATAACATTAAAGTAATGAGCTCGAGTCTAATCGATACTATATGTATTTTTTTAATAAACTTTGCCCTTGATTATAATAACTCTAATAACAAATATATTTGTTTATTAATAAAGTTTTTAAATATTTACTAGGTCTATTTTAATTCGTAATGTTCAAAATCGTTAAGCATTAAACCACAAATTAAAGAAAGAGAGAGGGAGAAAGTGAGTAAAGAGAAGTATTAAATTAATATTTTTATTATTTTAAGCATTTACCGTAACATTAAAAGTAATACACATTTTTTGGCAAATTTCACGCTAGGTAATCAATTCGCCTGCTAATTCTCGCCCACAGACAGGCAGACAAAAATGCTCTGAAGCTAATCTTGACAGCTATATATCATTCGACCACTTTAGCGATGATCGTGTAGCTTCAATTAAATTCTACTATACCAATATAATTAACCGTCCTCCTTACATACTGCACTGGTGGTTACTTGATGTTCAAAATTACAAATTGTTAGTACACCAAAACAAATCACCGTGCCGTGATTCATCAATTAAAAATATGTCTGTAATTACTGTGGACCGTTTATGAGTGCCTTTAATTAAAATATGAATATGAATTTCTAATGAGAATGCTGTTTGAACGATGTTTATATTAGTAATACATTTTCTTTGACCCATGTATTCACGCTTCAATACGCAAGCAAATAGAAATAAACGAATGATTTTAAAATCGAGCGTTGAACTAAAGCTCTTTGTTTTTTTTTTAACAGTCAAGTTCAGACAGTAAAGATGGATGTAGCTGGAAGATTCATATGAGTGAAACTTCTTTATCTAAATTTATTATTTTTTTAACCTGATGTCCTCAATATTGCTTCTAAGATCCAATTTCAAAACATTAATTCATACGAAAAGGTTTGCTGGAAGAAATCTCTTATTAAAAATAACCTCGCCTTTGTACGTTACGTTTAAAAGTAAATATTTTTTATTACTATATTTGTATACAATAAAGAGTAAAGAATATTTTGGCAGTCACTTTGTACAAAATATTCAAATGTCAGAGACTTTGTACAAAAGTCGATTGCTTGTGTACCTCTGTCCTATTCGTGTTTCTACTGTGAAGCAGTTGTGTTTGCATGGCTGTGTTTCGGTTTGAAGGGTGGGATATGGCGTGAATTTACTGGGTACAGAGGAATAACACCTGAATTCTCAGGAATGGCAACGCATGGGGGGTATCATGGGCGAAACAATATACTCTGTTATGTCCACGGTACTGCTCATGTCTATAGGCGATGGTTACCACTTTCCATCAGGTGGGCCGTCAGCTTGTTTGCCATTATAAGTTTTATAAAAAAAAAAGTCAAGAAAAAGCTTAATTGTAAAGAGAATTTTAATAGTAATTGGTAACAAACTGTCTCTCAAAATAGAAACGAAATGTGCCATTAATTTTATTACAATAGCAAAATTTGATGTATACATGAAGAAGTGGGAAAGGCGTGTGCTACACTTATATATCTACATAACTACCTATTGTATTTAAAAGATGCAATAAGAAGCATAACAGTAACGTAAAACTTACACAACGTTTCTCATATTCGCACAAAAACCATATCATATCAACAAGGCCAGGAAGATAAGCTAATTAGACAAAAAACAATTGGATAGCGCCCACAGGTCTTCAGCCTCACCATAATATCACGTAAAAACAGTATTAACATTAGAAGAGAGTGCGCATTGTTTCAAGACAAAAGCGAAAGTTCATTCAATATGAGATAATTAGGTGTTTCACCCGCGACGCAATGGATTGCGTCACATAGTTTTTCCCCGATTGTTTGGACGGTGAACTTGTATGAAATGTATGGAGTGTATGGGAGGTACTTTTTATTACATGGTATTGTGATTTGTCGGAAGCGATTACATCTATTGATGCCACCGTATAATGGTGATGATAGAATTATTCGATGATAGCCACGCCGAGGTCAACTGTAATGTTTATTGTTGAGGTAATTTTTACTCATAAATGAGAAAGTAATTTGCTCGTTAAAAATGATTAAATCACGTATTGTTTTATTATTTTACTCGATGACAGTTCATGTTATTTTGTAAAAAAATTTTAAGTTACTATGTTGCAATGTTAGATTATAGTTGATATGTCTGTTGTCGTATACGAATTTATAAATATTGTAAATGTGCAAGTTTGTAACGATGTTGGAATGTGTAACGGCAGATAAAATTTGTATGAGTTTTGTTATAAAAAAATGATTGTATTCTATCCTCGTATGACAACCGAGGATAGAGGGTCCTGGCGCTGCTGTACAAGAAAACCTGACCTCTAATAATGCTGGGATTAAGGGTTGGATAAAATAAATTAAGTTACGAAACAATGATAACTAAATTTAATGTAGTACTAATTAAAATCTTTTTTAAAACTATAAGTGTGAAAGTGAGTTTTTTATACAGACGGGCGATAAAGTAAAAGCGTGTAGACGCCTGAAGGTAAGTGATTACACGCAGCTCATAGACACTAAATTATTTTCTTGAACATCCCTATACATTTGATGGTTTCCTCTGGAGCCTTAGTGTTTTAAACGGTTACTATGAAATTTAGTATACAAGTATTAAATGGGATGGAGAAAGAGAGACTACTTTTTATCTTGATCAGAGAACATATTCTAGTCATGCGGACATTGTGGATTCTATTATAAATTTTGTATAAACTGGACTGTATAGAATCATGTCAATGTAACATAAAAGTCAAATATAAATTCAAAAACTTTATAAAAGACCCAGTTGTCAATACAATTACTCCTTTTGTACCTATTTTTATAAGTTTATACTATAGAGAGAGAGATGTTCAAACAATCGTTTCAAATGCAACATTATAAATGAGATTCTTATTAGACTCAGACTGGTGGTCCGAGAGTTTTGCGCTCCAACAGAGGCGGTACAAAATAATGTTAATAAATGGCAGTTGTCAAAACATACGGAACAATCGTAATTAGCCCCTTGTGTCGAACAAAAGCAAGTGCTATAATGAACAGTGCGCGTGCTTGGAAAGCCAAAAAAAGCTACTAGTTTGGGTGGTGCAAGTTAAAAGTTGTCAGCGGTGTACTCATTATATTTATTGCATTTTTTTTTAATAAAACACTATGTCTTATTTGATTTATAAAACATAAAGTATAAAAACGTATAAACAATTGTAACAAATACATGAACAATTACAATAATTAATAGTTATGATTTATTTTACTTCTACAAGGAGTTTAAGCGCGTTTCGTGTGACCGGGATATACTGATTGTGAAAAAAGTAGTTTATATATTCTCTATCATGTACTTGTATATATACGTGTATATGCATGTGTATATATATATACGTGCGTATATGTACGTGCATGTCAGTTTTAGTGACGAATAGTTAAACCATGTAAATGTGAAAAGATGCAGAAAATTCATTGTCAAATTATTTCATTTATATATTTATAATATCCATGAAGATATATAGATTAATGACAATAGATAGTCTTGATGCACATGAAATACAAAAAAGTCTATTTATTGTAGACTTTTTAAAGACATACATATATATAACATACATATACATACATATATGTATACTTTATACATATTTACTATACTATAGTACTCCATAGTCAGTAATTTTAAAAGTATAAATCTTATTGACGCGAATAATTTAAAAATAAAAAAGATTGTGCCCGACAAAAAAAAATTTGAAAAACTAAACTACTGAACCGATTTTGATAAAATTACTATGAGATCAAACTGCAAGTATATCTTATGGGATACAAAAGAATTTTCCAAGTCGGTTTAGAACTGACGGAGTTATTAGGTAACAAACATAAAAAAGAAACACAACCGAATTGAGAACCCCGTGTTTATGAAGTCGGTTGAAAAAGAAGTAACAACATACAAGAATTTTTAATTCAATTAAAATTTAAAACACTGTAATGTAATTTAATAGAGAAATGGAAAAAAAAAATAAACTATCAGTCTAAGAACATTCGCATCGAGCAATTACGATAATTAAAGTGAATTCGAACCAATATTGCTAATAACGTGAGCTATTAAATAAATCGCTTCCTCTTCCTCTAGAATCCGTTTAAGTATTTCATCAGTTATTTCAATGTAGAACTAACGAAGTCAAATTAATTATACACAATATTGTAAATGTGAATTCAAGTCTAGTCTTCGTTTTATGAAAGTTTAAATCTATTTGTGCATTTCATTTGAATTTATTTTGATCTATCTATGGTAGGCGTCGGAGTTCAGAACCGGCGTGTTGGCTTGTATTATACCAGAGGGAGACTTTGTACAAAAGTCGATTGCTTGGGTACCTCTGTCCCATTCGTGTTTCAACCGTGATGCAGTTGTGTTTGGATGGCTGTGTTTCGGTTTGAAGGGTGGGATATGGCGTGAATTTACTGGGTACAAAGGAATAACACCTGAGTCCTCAGAAATGGCAACGCATTGGAGGTAACATGGGCGAAACAGTATACTCTATTATGTCCATGGTACTGCTCATGTCTATAGGCGACGGTTACCACTTTCCATCAGGTGGGCCGTCAGCTTGTTTGCCATTCTAAGTTGTATAAAGAAAAAAGATTGATATTATTTACCCACCCCTATAAGGAAGTCTTTCTGCCTACCCCGTAAGAAAATTGACGTGAATTTAAAATCTCACAAGGGAGTTATGTACTTATTTTTTTTTACTTGCTGATTTTTCTACCGTTATTGTCTAACATTGTTGTATAAAATGCAAATAAGGAGTTGAACAATTTTACCCAAATAACCGAAAATTTCTATAAAATTTTGTTTCTTGAGTTTCTTGGAATAAAAATTTATGAGAGTGACTAAAATCGTCGCATTCTTTTATTCGCTTAAACAAGTTATTATCAATTATTGAGTACTAACTTTTACCCGCGACTACGTCCGTGTGATCGGGATAATATGTTCGGACTAAATCGGATAAAATGTAATCTATGTCCTTCACTATCTCATATAGTACGTGTTCACCAAATTTCAATCGATCAAACAAACAAACATACTTTCATCTTTATAATACTAGTAAAGGATTTTTTTTTTAATTGAACGGCATCAGTCATTTACGTGACAGCAGCCTTAATCAAGCGGATAATCGAAATTCTTAACCGGTGAAGTGTAGGGTGCCAGCCCTAACTAAGCGAATAATCGGCGCACGCGCATCACTCCGTCGCTTTTTTAAACAACGTCTCGCACCCGACTGCGCTCGCCGTAAACCAGTCTATTATTAACAGTACGGTGAAAGTTATATATTTGTGCATACCTTATATTAACTTTGGTATTACATATGTACCTAATATGGCTTCCGGCTCACAAACGCCTTAGGTGTTGTTTTTGTAACTAACTACAGCAACAGTAGGTATATTTTCGGATAAACAGAACGGAAGTCCGAAAGCTATTTATTATGTAGACGAGTCAAAAGGTATTTATGATACTGCCAGCTGCCTACAACTGGTAAGCAATTACAATTGATATAGATATCTGTATATTCGTAGACTAATTTGTAAATGTTACCGCCGCTTCGTGGTAGTAGATGTTTTTTTTTTTTTTTAATAAAACTTGTAAGTCCATTCGTTTATTCTTCATTAGTATTTGTTTTTGTACGCGCGAATTTTAGATGTAGGAAAGTCAATTACATTGACCATTTCTTGATAGCGTATCAAAATAAAACATACACCGGTTTTTAAGTTACACCTTCAAGAATACAACAGTAATTTTTTTTTTCTTATTCACTTGAATGTTATTATATTGAGTTATTACAAAAACGTGTGATTTCTATCGAGAAGTGTGCTTAAAACAAATAAGTTACATTCCTCGCATTTGTATTGACTAGTGATTGTAGGCAGGGGCGGATTCAGGCTTAGGTTCATGCCTAGAATAGTCTAACTTAAGACAATCTGTTGATATAAGAAATACGAAAGTTTGTAACGATGGATGGATGGACACTTGTTACTCTTTGACGTAAAAGCTACTGAACGGATTTGAATGATATTTGGTACACGAGTAGGCTATAACCTAACTTAGCACATAAAATTAAATAATAAATTGAGGCTACAGCAAGTAATATCAGAGACGAGAAATGTCTTTGTAGAGACAAAACAAAATTATAGCTGAAAAAGTAATCGCAAATTATCAACGTTAATACTTGTGATATAATTAATTCCAATAGCGTAACTAACACAAATGTATAGACTAAATGATAATAGTTTAATTTTCTCTTAATGTGTATTTATTTTTTCTAGCTAAAAATTATAACGACCAATAAATGTACTCAACTAGTTTGATTTAATAAAACAATTATTTTTTATTGAAACATAAATAAATAGTCAAATAATCACACTATTTACTTCTTAACCAAGAATACCTTGTAGTAAAAAAAAAACCAGGCAATTAGTATCTGGGGACGCAAATCAGAACACTAAAACTCAAGTCAATTTAGTAATGTTCATTTAGTAAATTGATCTTTTTTTTTTATACTACTTAGAATGGCAAACAAGCTGACAGCAAACTTGATGGAAAGTGGTAACCGTCGCCTATAGACATGAGCAGTACCGTAAACATAACAGAGTATACTGATTCGTCCATAATACGCCCCATGCGTTGCCATTCCTGAGGTGTTATTCCTCTGTACCCAGTAAATTCACGCTATATCTCACCCTTCAAACCGAAACACAACTGCTTTACGGTTGAAACACGAATGGGACAGAGGTAAACAAGCAATCGACTTTTGTACAAAGTCTCCCTCTGATCTGACCAAGTATCGAACCCGAAACGACATTTACATATACGACATACTTACTACTGTATCACAGAGGTCAACATATTTTGATTATTTATTTTTGTTACATTTCAGGTCTTAGAAAATGAATTTAAAAAAGGAACATTTCTTCATCGGTATTTTCTTCCAGAAGGCTTGCAATCCGCATCCGGGCCCAAGGCCTAGCTCTCGCAATCAAATTCGCCTCTGATTGCACCCACTAAGAGTCAATAATTTCTCCACGAGCCCGCCAATATAATTTCTAGTGATAGTACGGAAGGCACACAATCCTGTGGTTGAATTATGATACAGTTTTTGTTCGATTGTTTGTAAAAAACACCATCTCGTAACCGACTCGGTACGTGATAGTCTGTTATTGGTTACTACTTATATTCTAACTGTCAGTTGTGGTTTAGTAACCATTTGGTTTTGTATATCCATGAAGCAGAAAACAAACATTCGATATTGTGATTGATTATTTTATATGGATGTTAAAAATAATAGGATTGTAGTTGGTTTAAACGAGCTCCCGGATTAGTTTCTCCGTCGGGCTAATTTTCAACGAACTATTTTTTTATTTACAATTTACGTGGTAACCACGACCCACCTGGTGGTAAGCGGTTACCGTAGCTTATGAACGTCTGCAATAACAGGGGCAATACGCGCTGAGAGATCCTCTTTTTTGGAGAATCCAATGCTGTAGTCTCTTGGAATATCTTAACTTTTCTAAATTGGTTCTGATTCGATTTTCTTTAATACTATAAAGATAACTAATTATAACAGTAACGCAGCCTTTCCCAAAGTGGGCGATAACGCCCCCTTGTGGGTGCTGCAGGCCTAAAGGGGGAAGCAGTAAGAGACCCAGAAAAAAAAAATGGGGGCGTTGTGTAGATGCTTGGGGGTGATTTGTTGATCTTGAAATAATAGTGGTTTTTAAGTAGGTGAAAAATGGGGCGCTAAAAATAATTTATTCTCAAAGTGGGCAGTAGACAAAATAAGTTTGGGAACCCCTGCAGTAACGTATAAACTTGTATTACAAAAGGTGTCATATGTATGTTTGATGACCCTAAAAATATTTTAAAATCGACACCTATTTATGTAAAACCTCATTAAATCCTGAAGAATCTCTAGGAAAGACTTCGAAGTATTCTAAGTTAGTGTCTCAATACACGATCTATGCCTATATTTTCAAGGGTAGCCGCTAAGGATAAAGTTAAATTGAATAGGTACTTAAAATAATGAGGACATAGATATTCAGCTCTTTTTTACCGAATGTAAGTAGAAAGATATAGCAAGAGTCTCTAAAACTGCCTGGACTAATTATTAAAGTTGACAGGACAAGAAATATAAAAATACAGGTCTTTCACTCTCAGTAACATTTTTTTAATAGATGATAATGGAATGGTAATCCCGCCTGCACTATCGGTATACACTAGCGGGGCACCAGTGAGGGATGATAAGTGACAATGAAGCAGGTAGTTAGCCCTTCGTGACAGATTCACTAATAAATCAATCACGATGGTTTCCAGGGAGAACTGCGAGGAGGTCGACTTGATAGAGTATACTGCTAGAAATAGGATTGCTCATCCCCATTACCAACAATCCCTTCCCTCCCTCCCCCCAAGCCTATCCTATAAATATTAATTTTTTCTTCATATATGTATTAAAAATACTATATATCTTGAGCGTCTGTGTATCATCCTACTATGGATAATTAAATTTACAAAGTTTGTTATTAATAATTTAATACAGTATTTCAAGTCTTTAAAAAATCATTAACAGACATCATCATTATTGCAAACATTTATTATCCAATGATGAAAAATCACATATGCATCTATTGATATCTAGTCAAACAAATTCGAGGTCGTCGCTCTATCCACTCTAAAATAAATTACACAAAAGTGGATAGAGAAAATTTATGACTACAGGAAACTGTATCTAAAATTGTTGTGACAAATTCAGTGTGTCCATAGATCTGGCTGCAAGGTAGCCATGTCATCTGTCTTTTAATAAGCATTTGAGGTAATCTATTACTATGTGTTTCTAATACTATTCTCTTTTTAAAATATATCTCATTAGGAAATGCCTATAAATTACTTCCAAAGTTCACTCATTCTAATTTCAAAATCTACGTAGGTGTATGACTAACAACTTGTATCAAATCTATATCAAAGCAGCCCGACACCGAATTTGTTCATTTTTTATTGAAAAATAAAATATCTATATAAGAACTGTTTTCTTATTCACAACTAGTTCTTTCTTTTGCCCGCTGCTTCGAATGTATGGATTTCGGAAATAAAAAAATCAATAAAACTTAAAATATCACCACTTCTAGGTGACGTATTAAGATAAAATATACAGGTATTTTTAAATTACCTTAAGAACAATAGGCACAGTACTATTAACATGACGCTGGAAAAAATACACGAACAGACAGGCAGAGAGACGAAATTTTTAAAACATACTGTTTTTAGCATCTATTGAACTAACTACTCGTATTTACTAAGACAATTTTTTTTTTTATATTTCCCATATACAGATACTCGTATACGTCGCGTTACAATTTTATTATATTAGTAAAATTAAACAGTAATTCACTATATAAATTCAAATTGTTATATTTTTATATATTAATAATTATTGAGTGATTGAAATATTGTGAAGCGGGCGATATCTGAACCCGTGCCTTCCACGCCATGCCGGAGCAAGCGCATCCAAAATTAAAAGTCACTACGCTTGTCGCTTTTTTTTTTATTAAAATTAATACAATTAATAATTGTGCCCAAAAAAATCGACTACAATTGTAATAAAACCGGTTATTTTGATTTAATATCTAAATTGTCGAATTGATTTTTACAAAAGTTCTATTGAATCAAACTGTAAGTATATCCTTTAGGACAAAAGAGAACTTTCCAATTTGGTTTAAAACTGACGGAGTTTTGAGGTAGAACATAGAAAAAATACAACCGAATTGGGCGCCTTATTTTCTTTGAAGCCATTTAAAAAGTAATTTCAATCATAATAGCAATAATGTAAAAATAATCGCGGTTGATTAGTAGAGAATGCATTTAGGTGTTAAGTACACCATGAGCACCTTTGTTATGCACATGAAGTTAAGTTAATAAATAACAGAAGACTCTATCGTTTGCAAAAAAAAATCTATTTATTCTAATTACAATTAATTATATTATTTCTTGTAATTGTTTATATTTATAATAAGTTTACTAATCTAATGTTTTGGAGGAAACAATAAAGAGTATCTTCTATCTATGTATGGCAAACAAGCTGACGGCCCACCTGATGGAAAGTGGTAACCGTCGCCTACAGGCATGAGCAGTACCATGGACATAACAGAGTATACTGTTTCGGCCATAATACTCCCCATGCGTTGCCATTCCTGAGGACTCAGGTGTTATTCCTCTGTACCCTGTAAATTCACGCCATATCCCACCCTTCAAACCGAAACACAGCCATGCAAACACAACTGCTTCACGGTTGAAACACGAATGGGACAGAGGTACCCAAGCAATCGACTTTTGTACAAAGTCTCCCTCTTATTAAATAATCGATTCAAAATTTGCAATGATAATATAGAAGCAAACAACATCAATGAATTCAGAATATTCTTCATACTTAAAACGCTTAAAAATAATGCATTTTTATTAGAGTCAATTGGTTTGTCTATGTTAATATTATAAAAAATAAAAAATATATATCCTTTGTTTGTAATGGATAAACTCAAAAAAGATTTAACCGATTTAAAAAATTCTTTCAACCTTTAGAAAGCTATGTTATTTTGGAAAATTCTATCTACCCATGCGAAGCCGTGTCGGATCACTAGTTTGATATGAATCTATACTTATGAAATCGTTTACCTTAACAGACTATCAACACATAGCCACAATTACCAAGTCTAGAAACCTAAAATTTTGAACATAAATGTGATTACATACAATAAAAACATATGTACATATGCTACGTAATACGTATCGAAATAAATATGAAAAAAAAACATAAAAAAAGAAATATATAGAAAAGCACAAATGGTCATGTTACCAGCAACAATAGGTTTATTTCATAACGTAAGCATCGGCTAATTATGTGATTTTGGAAAATTTCCACTTAAACAGGAAACACGACACTACGCGTGTAAAGCTGTGGGTAGCTGTTAGTATTAAATAATTATGAAGGTGTCACAATTAATTAAGTAGGTATACCAAATCTTGATGAATCAGTTTTAAATGTCATATAGTTATGTCTGTATTTAGTACTTAATCGACTGTTTTTGTCAATTTACATAATAAACATATTAACAAGCATCAATGATTATGTTATTTTTAATTAAATTTAAATATTTACATATTTTTCTCACATGTACCTACCAGTTCTTGGTTATGATTTTTATGATAAACTAGCTGATCGAGCAATCGTTGTTCTGTCATATAAATTAGGAATAGGTACACCCTAATCACCTAGCGGTATCAAATATACGACTTATAATCATACCTATCAAATATACATATAAATATAAAAATCAATCGAGTCATTTCGGAGGAGTGCGACCACAAACACTGTATATAAAAAATTGTTTTAAAATGGTCTGAAATAATAATAACTAGAATATAATAATAGATAGAAAATTTCGATAATGAGAAAGATTACATTGCCTTTGTTTTCCTGTAATTGTATAAAGATTAAAGTAATAATACAATTTAATAAGAAATCTCAAAAGTTTTTTTATATATATAATATAAAAGTTATAAATCTGTAATTTAATAAAAATATCTTTAGATTATAGTAATATGGTAATCGTGCATTTAATTATTTTAATTAATATAATAATTATAATTAGAACAGAAAATATTAAATACTAGATACTATATTATTAAGGGCGTTCTTCTTATGTCATATAGAATCGATATCACGCCTGTGTACAATAGAAATTTAAAACATTTTATACGTAGTGAAAATATTTAATATTGTTTTTCAACTCCTATTTTATTTTTTACTTTTAAGGACTTTTTTTATATAGATGTAACAATATTTTACTTTAAACTAAGTAAAATAGATACTGAATTACTAAAAAATTAATAATTTGGAACACTGATAATGTTCGCACCAAAACCTATCTTACACCTTAAAGTTTGTGTTTAGTATCATTGCTACTAAATATTTACATTACTAAGTACTTACTAATATTGCTTTGCTATTCACAAAGTATATAAATTAAACACTAAGAACGTATTAAATGTTAGATATAGAGATTCGAAAAATGTAAAATTGTAAGATTTTCTCATAGACAGTTAATATACTCCTTTATATTCTAAAACATAAATATTATTTCACCTGATAATGACCATATTTCACTTATTATTTAAACAGCGTCATAATAAAACTTAAATTATATTTATAATATAATCTATTTCTGGCTTATTAAAGTTCAAAGTTACAAAACAAAATAAACGCACGTGTTTATAACATTTATTATAGGATTATAATATTTTGCTATCAGAAAAATATACTTACGTCATGATCTGGCACGTATGAGTAAACATGGAGCTTGTCAATCCTGATAGTGCCTTGGAATGGGTACAACAGGGACCCTCTTTGCAGCTCTGATGACGACCAAACGCTAACAGAAGCTTCTCTACCCCTGGCACCACCAGGCCTCAAAGCCAGACTCAGTTCTTGCGGTATCAAAACCAACGTCTCCATTTTAAACCACTGACACTCAAGAAAGTTAATCAGATTTTCAAATAAAACAATTAGTCTATACACCCACCTAAAGTCCTCCACATGTCATAAATGAGTAATCATTGAGAATTTGACCCGTCGCGTCCATCACGGTTAATGAGGATAAATATATTAAAAAAAAAAAAAAGAAAATATCGGGACGTCGCTCCGATTATCGGAGAAGCGATGTCGCCAATGGATATCGGTTGACGTGATCGATAGGCTGGTGAGACGTCGGAATCGATTAATCACTATGCAAGTTTTGTCTCTTAACTCCAAACGATTCACTGGTTTTAAAAGATTGTTCTAGTGAGTTATCACTTATTTTATTTAGTTCGTTAACCCGTTCGTGTACAGTATTAGAACATTACGCCTTGGGCGGATACTGCACGGACGCAGGATGCGCGCGCGCTTCTCTCTCAACGTGCACTGAAGGAAGCGCTAACATTGACCTTAGCCACGGCCGTGATCGCGTTTACAGTTCATTTTTTGTTCGATAAAAAGGAGAGGAGTAAAGCCCTACAACCTGTTACATTGATTTCGCTTCGTGAAGTGCACCTTAATACTTGGAGATAAGGAATGCGTGGTTGTATGATAAAGTTTGTAAGGTGTAGAGTAAGGTGCTCCCCTCCAGAGGCGGCACCTGCTTGCTTCTGCGCCGCCCGTCAGAGCGGCTACGAACGTCGCGCTGCGCACGCGCACCTGACATTTATATTTTTTTATGATTAGATTAACGTATGTTTTTCAAATGCCAAATAGAGCAGGTGACAATCTTTCTTTTTTATTGCCTGTTTATCTCGTACGTTTTTTGGGATAGGTGTTTGGAATTATTTATGCTCGAGTGCAATACGTAATCAGTTGTAACTGTATGGTTAATTTATGTTTGGATTATTTGATTTAGTAAATAGTAATATTAAATTGTTATATTTATTAATTTATAAAAAATAACATACATACAAAGGTATTACTATCTCATCTGCTGTTTCAAATTGCAAAAAATTAAAATAAAAAATGACATATTCTTAAAAAAACATTTTAGTAGCTTACAAATAAAAAAAATATAAAATAAACTTTTAAAATAAAATTATATTGTTTAATTTCATTTAGGAGAACTGTATTATACATATATATAGCAAATAGATATGACAAATATAAAGTTTAAATTCGTCTTTGCTGCTAATGTTCTTGTTTACGTTTTTAAAAATTTTATTTAATCAAGTTACTGGTAATAAAATTATTAGATAATTAATTTTATTATAATTTTAAAACAAATTATCTATAAATTAGATTTCAGAAAGCATTATTTTTTAACATTTTAATTATTACTGTTATTTATTATTCACAAAATGACACATCTGATAATAAAATGATAGTTTTAAAAGGTTTAAATGTTAATATCTTCTATTTATTATATTTATATTAAGTGGTGAATTTAAGTGATGGTAAAATTATTAGACAATTAATTTTATTGTAATTTTAAAACAAATATGTATAAATTAATTTTTAAGAAGTATTTAATTTTTTAACATTTTAATGACAACTGGTATTTATTTTTCACAAAATGACATATTTGAGAATGAACTATTAGTTTCCAAAGGTTTAGATCTCAATACGTTTTATCTATTATATTTTCACTAAGTGGTAAATTTTATAGATATTTTTATATTATATTAAAAGTTACTCTTTAATACCTATACCATTCAATTATATAAATAGGTGAGAAAATAGGTTAAATATATACTGCAAAGTATGACGATTTGTCATCTCATTTAATTTAATGTCACCAATGAATTTGTAATATAAAGCGAAATTTTACCAAGAAAGTAACCACAATATTACAAAGATGCTTTCTTTCAAACACATCAAGGCTTTAAAACTAGCAAATATTATTATAGTAAAATATTCTTTAAAGTCACGACTTACGGTTTATATTCGTGTGGTGTTAGTAAGACACATGATACAGAAAATGTCGACGACCTGAACACACCTGCTTCAACCGCAATCCACATGTTGGTACTCAGTAGATACACTTATTATACAAACCAGTATATACATTAGTGGTGTACTGGAAGTGGAATAATAATTAAAATTAATTGTATCAATACTTTTTCTATCATTCCGCTACCTAGTTGGTGTTAGTGCCAAACATGTCCTGTCATTTATCGCTTTTATTTTGTTCATTGCTTTAATTTTGTATATTTATTAAACTTTATGTAACATTAGATTATATAGATAGAGCATCGAGTGTCGAAAATGTGTTAAAATTTAGTTAGCTAATTTTACCTTTGGATAACTCCTGTTTATTTTAATAAACAAAACGTGCTTTTTTTAATGTTGCCAGTAATTGATTTAAATTTCCCAGATCAGATTCACTTTTTAAATTTGTTTTGAGAACTATTTTATCTATTGAAGTATAAATATGCATGTTTACATATTATTAATAAATTAATATGTATATAATAAATACAAAAACATATTTTATGTCTATACTCATATATAAATTAAAGTATTCAGTAAAGATAAGCATCATTGTGAATCATAATACATAATAGTACTGTTAATCTTGTTTATTTGTTTATTTAAATAACTTTATTGACCGAACGAAAATATAGTACTCGATAGATTTTATTTCTTAATGTAATCACACATTGTAATTTTTCCTATGTAATGTACATTATGGTAACTCTGTTCACGTACACATAGACAAAAAGTTGACCTATTTGTGATGAAGCATTTGGAGGACGATGGAGACACTATCTATATAATCTAAGTCGGTATTATATGTATATTATACTGTATACACGACGAATTATACCTACGTTAGCAGTGTACTGGAAGTGAAATAATATTTAAAATGAATCGTGACAATACTTTGGTGTGACAAACATATTCTGCAATTTCCCGTATTTATTTTTATACTTTTTTTTATTTATATATTTGCCAGATATAAATTAAATTATAATTTTATTAAGTATTGTGTGATATTCGTTACTAGAAATATAATAATAATTTAAATCAAATAGGTACATCAATACTTTTTTTGTCATTCTACTATTTAGGTTTATGCCAAATATGTCCTGTCATTTTTTTTATATATAATTTAGTTTTTTCTATCCAAACTAGTCGACCTGACAAACGTTGTTTTGCTTCTACTGTGCCATCTATTGAATCCATAATTCATTAAAGATAATTTCACTGGAAAATATTTTTATAACGATTATTAGCTAAATTGTCTTAACAATTAGTTGAGATAATTTTTATGAAAAAATGTAAATTTTAATAATCTTAAAACAGCTTTGGGCTGGAAATGCTTAACAATGTTGTTGTTAAAAGTTTCGTAAGTACAAATTATATTTTAATGTAATGTCTACTAGTTTAACTTACATGTAATTAGATCAAGAAACCTCGACTAGTTTTTTAATCAATACGTGATCCTTAATCATAAGTAGCTGTGGCGCGAGCGCGAGCCTGACTAGTCGAGCTTTCTTGACCCTTAGTTGCGAGCTGTGTGTGTCTAGGTATTTGTAGGTAAGTATTTGTGACGGTGCCGTGAATGCCTACAGTTCGCTTTCAGTGGGCCGACATGTGTAGTCAGTCACGCGTTCGCATCACAGCCGCTCAAGATTAAGGGTCCCGAATGGTCTTGTAACTAGTCGAGCTTTCTCGATCAAAATAAATTTAAATTAAATGGGTAGTTTTTACGATAATACTCTTATGCTTCCGTACTTTATAATTTTAAAAAGACAGTTTTACATATTCTTCCGAGGCTGTATATTTAAAAAAAATGTACAACCACAGAAGGTATTTTCGTTCATTCACGTAACTTATTTGCGATAAGCACCGTCTCATGAATGCAACTTTGTTACAAACAGATGACTTGGCTGTTTCCTTGAATATGATTATTATATATGTTGTTGTCCTTTTCATATGGAATTTTAATTGTACTTAACTATAGATATTATTAATAGGTATTAATTTCATATGACATTTGGAGAATATAAATGTATTAACTCCTTCGCCAATTTTTTTTAATAGACTAAAAATTTTTTTTTATCAAATGAAACACGACTTTTTTAAATAGGTGAAGATGAAATAGTAACCTAACCTGAATTATTTATTTATGTTGGTTTCCTACCAGCGAAGTATGATGGGTGAGGATGAGGTGAGGTAAATTGACCCATTATAGAAATGTATTAGGAGTTAGGACTATATTACAAATACTACTATAGAAACTACTGGCAAAACCCCCCCAAGGGGAGGCTTATTTTCAACAATGGACAGTTCGTGTTACAATCGTAAAGCAGTTGTGTATGCATGGCTGTGTTTCGGTTTGAAGAGTGGGATTTGGCGTGAATTTACTGGGTATAGAGGAATAACACATGAGTCTTCAGGAATGGCAACGCATGGTTGGTATCATGGGCGAAACAGTATACTCTGTTATAGCGTACTCCATATCTCGTCTATAAGCGACGGTTACCACTTTCCATCAGGTGGGCCGTCAGCTTGTTTGGCATTCTAAGTTGTATAAAAAAAAATGTTAACGATATTACAATATATTCACGATTATATTAATGCCTCAAAGTTTGGAGACAAAAGTCTTTAACCATTGCGTGTTGTCAGTAAAGACTTATGGAACCGAAACGTGGTCCTACACGATGGCCCGTATAGAAAATCTTCAAATTACCCAGCGGGTTATGAAGAGGGCTATACTCGGAGTTGCTTTGCGTGATAGAATCCGAAAAGAGGATATCCGTAAAAGAACCAGTCACCATAGCCCGCAGGATAAGCAAGCTTAAGAGGCACAAGGCTGGTTACATATCTCGAAGAATCGACAACCGATGGGGAAGAAAGATTCTTGAGTGGCGAGCCAGTACGGGCAAACGCAATGTACGACGACTCCCCACTAGATGGAGTAACCACCTCAAATGCATCGAAGTCAGTGGATACAGGTGGCTCAGAACCGTTCTTTATGGCAGTCTATGTGGAAGGCCTAAGTTCAGCAGTGAACGAATAATGGCTAAAATGATGATATGAGGGAAATCTAGTAGAGAGAAAAGAATAAAGTAAATAATATTAAAAAAATCTTATTTTCAAACACAAATAAAGATTGAGCTCAAAAAAAAGTAACTAAATCCCCTAAGTAGTAGAAATCTACTGTTTAGGAGACTTAGATATGTTTGACATATAATCTGTTAATGAACATTTTATTAATATGTTTAAAAAAATTAATTATCTTTAACTCAAGTTTAATTGGAATAACCTAATTAACAGTAATGTGTAGAGACAGAGATCTATCTCCACATCTTATTTTTTTGTCAATACACCTAAATTATTATACCATATTTTTGCATGGTTTTATTTTTATTAGTAACAAAATAACAATTATAATATAATGTCAAAAATACGGAAACGAAATTTGAGAATGTAATCACAACACAGAGGGCGGAGTTCTGGCGTGGGCGTGGCCTCGCGCGGCCTGCCTCCTGCGCGTGCGCATCCGTGCCTTACCGAAACTGTATTGTTTGCGTGTTTGTAGCTTATTGTATCAGTTTTTAAGGTTGATTTTATTTACGATATAGAATTATAAACAATCTCTACAGCGGAGTCGATACTGAAGTACAACTCCCTTCTTCTAAAATTCAAATTTGACATTATAACCAGATGGTTATTATAAGGACAGTGTGAATATAATTTGAGTAGAATTACATAAAAACAGAACTAAAGCATATTATTCTCAATATCCTATTAATATTTTTTATATTTTCTTATTTGTTTATATTTTTTAACTATCAAATTATAATTGTTATTTTATAGATGTTTAAGGAATGATATGTCAAAGTAGACGACAATTTTACTTATAAGTTGTTTTAATTTGTAAAACAGTCGTTAATATACCTATAGTACCTACCTATACACTTAATAGTAATGAACAATAAAAAAAAATATAATTTGAATAATTGAATCTACAAATCAATTATTTCTAATTATAATAATTATGATGATAAATTATTATAAATATATTACAATAGTTATAAATTTGTAATATAAAACTAAAAAGTAGCTTATATCCTTCATCATCTCAAACACTACATGTGCAAAACGCACCTTTTTAGAGTATATATTTAAATTTTATATTTTTATTTTGTTTTTCGATATCTGACAATGTCATCTTCAGTTATTATATTTTTCTCTACTACTAGCAGCGACCGTCTTATTATTTCGTAAAATATACAGTCCTTTTTCAAGAGCATATCTCTCGTTAAAACTACATACATGTATGTCAAATTTCATCATGATTGATTGAATTATTAAGGCGTCACTTTCATATTCATTGTGTGACTTCACTACATAATCTTGTCTTATGGGTAATCGTGGTTTCTTAAAACTGTATTCTTGTACCTACTTTAAAATGAACGAAAATAAATATTAAGTTTGTTAATCTGTGTGCTTGTTTTATTTATTTTTTGTCGTACTTCATGTTTATGCGGCTCGAATGTTTACCAAATTGTAAATACACGTGTGTAATTTCTCTCAAATTAAAGGAATTGTAAAGGCAATGCGACAATATTTAAAATAGAAAACATGTTTTTAAATAAACATATTGTTGCTTTTATTAGTACAATATTAATATGGAGAATTTTTTTCATTAAATTACTAATAATAATTGATATTTACCTATTTAAATACAACTTAACTAAATACGTGTTTAACAAAACTGTAAGTGATTAAAAATTGTTTAGTTGATTTATTCATTTACCTATTTCTTATTGCATTTCATAATGTGGTCGATAGATATTAAATTAACTTAAACTAAATTCACTTTCACATTTCAATTCATAAAGCGTCATTGTTCATATCATTCTTTATATAGAATAATATTTATTTCTGTTTATATGAGCTTTCAGATTATTATAATAAAATTAATTAAATAAATCATATTAATATAGTAAGATCGACCAAGATATGTATATGTAATCAAATCGAGTATTTTAAGCATTTTAAACATTTTTTACAGTAAACATTTTTTTCCTATATTGTATAATGCAAATAAAGTATACTCATTCATTCATTCAAACATATAAATATTACTATGTGATTTTATTGTGTGTTAGTTATTGTGTTAGTTATTTTACTTGCACAATGTTTACTGAAAGATTCGTTTCGTGAATTTGTGACATGACGGTGATAAGAATAAATACCTATCAACATTCAGTATTATTAATTTCTTGTTATATTACGCTTATTATGTTATTATTATTATGTTATTATTACTTGTTAGTTTGAACGTGTCAGTTCCGTACACACTTTCAAAACGTGTGTTTACATATAAATGATCCCGCGACGGACAGACAGTAAGCGGCTTAATTGTTATTAAATTCGACTCGACTTGTGTCGGGATGCATTTTAACAGGTATAACACGTCAATACTGTTCCAGCGACTGAATGTTTTAAATTTACTAAGACTCGAATATTGCTGTGAAGTGCATTCACTAAAGCTGCATTTACCATGATCATAAAAACCCATTAATATTTCACTACATGGTATGGACCCTTATAAGAGAACTACCTTCTAATATTACTACTAATATTACACTGATGAGGAGCGTAACATCGGGTTTTAGGGGGAAAGGGATTGTTAGTAACTAGGTCTAACAGTCTTAGTCGAATGTCATTATTTGGACTTCAAAAGTATTGAAATAAAAAAACAAATTTCTTTATTAAAAATATGCGTGTTTTTTTCGATATTCGTCTTAGTCATTTATTTCGTCAAAGGCCTTCAGTTTTGTCTGTAGAAGTTTTAGTGTCCAGCGAGAAAACCAGTCAAAGAGGCTGCTACAAACCCCATTGCTAGCAATACCCTATTATATCAGCAGTTTCCCTGTAAAGCATCGTAATTATTTCTTATTTAGTTCGTCGTCGGTAAAAAGCAAATCGTATACTGATCTGCTTCTTCCTTATTTATCAGCTCTCACTAGTAAACCGCCAGCGTATATCGATAGTGCAGACGGGGTTACTATTCCATTTTCACTCAGAAAAATTAGGTTTAATTGTAAGTTTTCTTTCCGATGTATCAGTAGTTTTCTTACTTTAGATGCCTTATACGATATCCCGAGGCTGAAAATATTTACGCTGATAAATTTACATTTAGATATACAAAAAATTTGTCCACCCATTCTTAAACTGAATTTTAATCCCTCAAAATCTTAACGAGCATTTGTTTTGCATTTTATAATTAATTTAATTATACATACATACATATTTGTCGCGCCTGTCTCTCATTAGGGTAGGCAGAAACAATGGTACACCAAATGCTTCGATTTAAGCAAACCTCTTTCGTTTATTCCACATTCATCAATCTTTTTATAAACCTTCGCCTGTTACGAGTACTTTTAATCTGGCCTTTCTTTAGCACGTTGCCTATTTGGTCGACATACGTCCATTTAGGGCGGCCCCTACCGACATCTTTAATTATACATAGTATTTTTTTATGAAACTTTAAATGGCAAACAAGTTGACGGCCTACGACGTGGTGAGCGTCAGTTGTACCATGCGGCATGAACAGTACCATGAACATCACAAAGTATGGAATGATACTTCT
Organism: Galleria mellonella; assembly: GCF_026898425.1. Lineage (NCBI taxonomy): Eukaryota > Metazoa > Arthropoda > Insecta > Lepidoptera > Pyralidae > Galleria > Galleria mellonella. The sequence goes on from NW_026442133.1 coordinate 1,031,347, forward strand.
CATGCATCGGCATTCTCGTAGATTATGATGTTTTCCCATCCTGTAATTTTACTACACAATCCCATTCATATATAAAATTTCAATCTTTTTCTATCACAATGACTTTTTTCTCCAAGATATATATGTCAAAATACATCTCAATCAGTAACTTACATTAGTAACTTTTTTTTACAACACAGGGGGGAAAACGAGCGTGCGGCTCACCTGATGGTAAGTGACTACCGCCGCCCATGATCACCCACAACACCAACGGCATTGCAGGTGTGCTGCCGGCCTTTCAAAGAGGAATATGCTCTTATCTTGAAGGTTATGTTGTCGTATCGATTCGGAAATACTGCTGCTGGAAGTTAATTTCAAAGAGTGGTTGTGCGTGGAAGAAAGTGCTTGAAAAAGGCGTCCTTTTAATGTGAGGAGCTTAATTTTCTAGTTTTTTTTTTTATAACAATATTCAATTTCACTTACAGAACACTGCCTGATTTCTACTTTGCAATGTAGGTATCATTCCGTCATATATTTTTTTTTAAAAGTGAAATAGTGGCGTCGCCTGCACTGCTCTGCCGATATAACCGTATAGTATGCTGCTGGGGCAACAGTGAGATAGGTGAAGAAGAAAAGAGATTAGTTAACCCATCATGACAAAATCCACAAGAATTGACAACGATAGATTCCAGAAGGAACTGCATAACGATTAGCCTGTTAGGGTTACTTGCCAGTAACGGGGCTGTTAGACCCCATTGCTAACAATCCCTTCCACCTCCGTTCTATCATATTAGGTGCATATTTATTGTCTGTATGTCCATTGTAAACACATCCTAAGTAATATAAACTCGTCTTTATGGTGTTTTATTTTAAAGGCATTAATCGAAGCAACATTCAATACTTTTTTAGTTTTATTTTTGAAAATTACTGTAAAACAATAACGTATAAGAAAATATAAATTGTTTTGGTCTTTTCAATCCTTAGAGAAAGGAGAATTTTTATTACTGAGAGCAAATTGAGTATTTATTTCATTAAATATAGATCATTTTATGTATATATAATAAAATTAAGTATCTAATAAAACAATATTGTTGTTCTAGTTGAAGTTACACTAATATTTGTTTATATACTTGTTTGATCAACTGGGTAAGCTTTAGTCTCCTAGTAAGCTTATCAAAGCAAACATCCGTACAATAACAAATACTGTATAACTATAAATAAAAATAAGAATAAATACAATATTACAATAATAGAAATAACATTGTACATGTTAATTATTTGAACACAAACACTCAATGGCTAGTCGACGAAACTCCAGTAAGTTGGAGGCAAATAGGTCTAGTTGTGAATACTGGCTCAAAACATCATAGAGTAGTCTCAACGCATAGTATTATTATACACAATTGTATTTTGTAAATCTAATGTTTTATATCAAACTACCTATATCCTTCCACATCGCCTGTGATTATATCATAATACTGAAAAACCTTTCTCAAGAAATAGTCTATCAAATTCAAAAATATTTTATTATATCCAATTGATAGTTCCAAAGATTAGCTTATTATAACAAACAAATTCTGCCTCTTTATTATATTAGTATAGATTAAAAATAGAACTATATAAGGGATGAAAATTAATGCCAACGTTTAGGTAAACTATGGTAATTTACCGTCGTGTGTGCCGGTTCCTTTCCTGTGGGTGTCATAAGAGGCGGCTAAGGGATGACGAGGGATGGGCAGCAACGTCCCTTTTAAAACATCTCTAAAAGCCTAACTGCAGTAACCAACTTGCCTGCCAAGTGTGGCAACTAATGCCAAGACTTCCCTTATGGGGATGGCTTATGTTCAGCAGTGGACAGTTAAGAGCTGAAATAATAAATAATAATGGTAATTTACCTGAGTTATTTCGATGTTTTGGCCAACTTATACCCTGGTCATAAGTAGACTGATATAGCGCTGTCGTGCCTTCGCTCTCGAGGCAGAAGTATTTTCTTCTGCCCATTCATTGTGACACATCACACAAATTGTGTTCCTATACTGATGGTTTCTGTACACAACATTGACCGTGTTTTTATTCTATATATTAAAAGTAACCACAACACCTACGGAAAGAGAAGGGGTGGCCCATTCTATGCCGTGTGGTCCCAGGATAGAATGGGAAACCCCTTCCATTCCCACGGATGTCGCAAGAGGCAACTAAGGGAACTTAGTCATCGAGAGATGCGCAACAGCATTCCTCCAAAAAATCAGCAAAAGCCTGACTGTTGTTGCTAATCACATTACCAAACATGGCAACTACTAACTACGAAACCACCCTTATAGAGAAGGCCTATGTTCAGCTGTGGGCAGTTAATGGCTGATGTAACTAAGCTGTTGGCGACAGACCTCTTTTTATATAAGTTTACCTTTTTTACATTTATATTTTTATATTTTAAATATGTCTTTTGATACTTGTTTTTCTTCTTGATTGACATATTATTGTTGTATTGTGTACGTCTCAAGAAATTAAACTGGTAAGCCTCTATATTATTATTTTATTATTGTCCCTGCCCTCCGTAATGCGTAAATGTGAAAATTAATAAAATCTCTATAATAATTAATAAAATTTTAATTAGTTATTTATATACTAATGATATTGAACCTTTAATAATAAAAATACTCAAAGTTTTCTTTTTGGATCCTCCCTACTTACTTTGTAGACCCTCGAGCCTCAAAGCGGTGCCGCATCGGAGAATCCGATCGCATTTAATCTGCTCTGGCAGACGGGATGACATGTTTCTTGTTTTATTTTCTATCGGAGATATCTCTATTTGTTAGGTGCATATTGAGCTTGTGACATGTTACAGTAATTAAGGTGATTCTTGACTTTTTTTTTTTATCAAGGTATACATACCCATGATCTTATTTAAGTACCGACTAGCTTTTATCGGGGACTTTATCCGCATGACTGGGATCTGTTGATCGACTGTAAAAAAATAATAATCTATGTTCTTCTATATCTTAAATAATACTTGTATACTAAACATAACAACATAACAATTATGGGGGGAGGGATTGTTAGTAATGTAGACTACCAGTTCCATTGCTAGAAATATATTCTATCAGGTAGAGCTCCACGTCGTTTCCCCTGGAAACTATCGTACTAAATCTCATATGTATTCATCACGATGGGCTAATTGATCTGCGTTTTAATTTTCACTTATCTCACTCTCACTGGTGTCCTGCTAGTGCATATATAGTACCGTTAGCGCAGGCGCAGTAACCATATCATAATCATCCATTAAAAAACGTAACAATTAGTTAAGACGTTCCGACACAAAATGTTGTTATTCATATTCACACTTGACATTTGAAAATCGATGCGACGTTCTAAATTCAAATATTTTAAATCTGAATATAGTAAATAGATATGTTATTATATTAGTCATTTTATCGATTTTCGATATATCTTATTCGTTTTAAAATAATTACTTATTAAATTGAAATCGCTGTTTATAATTTAGTAAGCAAAATAGGAGTTGTAATTAGCAGTGCATAAATTGGTACTTAGTAGGTTTTATCCAGCTTATTTTAAGTAATATCAATATGTTTTATTATCATTAAAATTTATTTTATATTTATTTATAGGAACAAAAATAGGACATTGCATTATAACATATATAACATTCATAAAATACAATACAATATTAACGCAATGTCTATTAAAGGTATTCCCAGCATTTACTTGAACATAACTATACAGTAAGAAATTAAATAAATAATTTTAAGGAATTAGATATTACTAGACTACACTAGATAATACTAGATTATTATTTATGGAAATATACATAAAATTTAATTCAAATGTTTATAAAAATCTACACAAATAGTTACTTAATCTTTTATGAAACCCCTTTTAGTTGTTATGTAGCAAATATTCTTTGAGCTACTATTTTGCCAATATACAATATACCGAAACAGGTATGCTGTCGGCCTTTAAAAGAAGCAACATCAAGAATATTCCTTTTTTAAGATTGTCATATCGGTTCAGAAATACTATTGCTGTGAATTGATCCCAAAATATGATTGGGTGTGGAAAGAAGTGTCTCGAAAATTGCATGGTGGAAGACCGTCACTCATCCAATTTGTTGGGATGGAATTTTAGAGTTTTGTAGTAAATTGATACTTCTTATACCTGCTTACTACCGTGTTGTCCCGGTATATAATGGTATCCTTCTTTATGCGTGCCGTAAAAGGCGACTAGGGGAATGGAATGGTAGAGGCAATGGACAACAGCATCTCTCTTAAAACATCACCAAAGCCTAAGTCTAAGCCAAGCGTGGCAACTAATGGCGAAAGCTCCGCTGTGGGAGAGGTCTGTGCTCATCATTGGACAGTTAACGGCTAATATGCTATGGAGTACCTATTTACAAGTCAATTAAAATAAAATAATTTCACATTTCGTTCGTAGAACATGTGAGCAGTTTTATTTGAGTGGTAGCGTGCGGGCATGCGAGTCTCCGACTCGCGCCCGAGGGCCGGAAGAGGACCAAATTAAATGGGAGCCAGCTAAATGCGAATGTTCGCGTAATGGTAGAAGCCGTTCACGCACGTCCCGTGCGTTATAGGTGTTTTTTTTTCAACGTTTTGATTGGGAGTTATTAAGAGTAAGTGATGGCGTTTCTGGTAATGTATGTAGGTAGGTATTTTAGTTTTTTTTCTGAACAAAACAGACTACTGTAAGTTTTTTTTTTTAATAATAAATACCACTGAAATATATTCTAGAGTATCGTCCAGTACTAAACTGAGTAGAGCTTGTACTATGCTTACTTTTTTTTTATACCACTGAGGTGGCAAATAGGTATACAACCCATCTGATGATAAGCGGTTACCATAGCCTATGAATGCCTATGCGATACCGCTTGTACGCCTGGGATCATCGGCAATTCTCATAGCTCGTCGTTGCATTGAGTCGAAGGGTTCAAGCTGGTATGTAGGTGTTTCCACCCATAAGTGACAACAATACTCCATGTACTCTTACTAGACGAATGTAACCATTATTTTTTATAGATATAAACGTATTCATTATACATAAAAAAAAAAAAACCTGATCAACATATTTTTTTATAACACAGGTGGCAAACGAACTTGCAGTTTGCCTGATGGTAAGTAACTACAGCCAGCCAAATTTGTATTGTACAGAAATAGAACTGCAACTATCAGAAGATGAGGCAGTGTAATAAAAGCTTTAATTATTATTCAAGATAGTGTAGAATAACTCGAGATTCTATTGAAATGTAAATAGCAAATTTATAATATAAACTGATCTATAAAACTTTGTCCAATATCTTGTTTTACCATACTTAATTTTTTATAATACTTAGAGTGACAAACAAGCAGGCGGCTCCTCTGATGGAAAAGTTACAATTTTCACCAATATGTGCACATAAATAGAAACATGAGTTTAATAGAAAATACAATGATTTTGATAGCACCACCAGTTATGTATAATTTCTACCAGAGGGAGACTATGTACAAAAGTCGATTGCTTGGGTACCTCTGTCCCACGCGTGTTTCAACCGTAAAGCAGTTGTGTTTGCATGACTTTGTTTCGGTTTGAAGGATGGAATATGGCGTTAATTTACTGGGTACGATGAATAACACCTGAGTCTTCAGGATAGGAGGATATCATGGACGAAACAGTCTTGTCCATGGTACTGCTCATGTCTATAGGCGACGGTTACCACTTTCCATCAGCAGGGCCGTCAGCTTGTTTGCCATTCTAAGTTGTATAAAAAAAGTCATTCCTGGAAACAATGGTGTTATAGTGGCATAACACCCGTGTCCCGCGATTTCACTACCATATTATTTAATTTTATAGATGTTTGTCTATTGTTCAGACAGTGAGGTTACAATCTTATTTTCCTAAATATTACATTGTATTCTATTATTAACTTATATTTTAAATACACTATCGGGACGTAACGTGATGAAAATTTTTGCAAGTAATTAGTATCTATAAGCCTGCTTCTTTATTACCAATGTATCATTATGTTATGTTCCGATAACGTATTTAAAACGTGTGTAAACAACTCAAAACTTTAAAATTAACTCATATTGGTGGGCAAAGGTGTGAGACCTTATTCAATTCAACTCTTTCCAAAAGTTCTAATGCCGCTCCCACCTCGAATCTTTTTAAATACATTATCATGCCATCGCTTTTTGGAGCAATCTAAGCGACGTTGTCTGTCTGTTATAGAACAAAATGTAAATATAACAAAAAAAAGTGCAGTGGACATAGAAGTGGAAAGATGGAAAGGAGGCAAACGCTCAGAAGATATATACGAATAATCTATGGTAAACAAAATCGTGAGATGAAGGCTAGTAACTTTTTAAATGGGCAATCTCACAAAAACCATAACGGCCGGTGGGATGTTCCCGAGAATGACGGCTGATTTAACATTTAAATTCACCCCCGAGGCGATACGGCAGCGGTCTAATTGTTCGACCGCGCAAATTATAAATTCATTTATGGCTTATATTTAGGTCCTTTGCTTGTTTTGGCGACGTTAAATAATTCGTTTTATCGAGAACTTATATTTAGGTATTCTTGCAATGTCATTATTTTGTTATGTTATTAAATAATTCATCTATATTATGATTCGAGAATATATATATATATATATATATATATATATATATATATATATATATATATATATATATATATATATATATATATATATATATATATATATATATATATATATATATATATATATATATATATATACTCGTATTAGACACTGGAACGACATTCGAACTTGTACAAGCTATGGAACAGTGGCGCCTCCTAACACAGGGATTTGTTTTACTTTGATTTACTTTTTATTTTAATTTTTGTTCTTCACTCAAATAGAATTATTCTTTTTAATAGCCTGTTTGGCATTTGATATTAGGTAATATCTAAAATCAAATATGTTTGACAAAACCGATTTTCAGTAACCTTCATAAGGTTTCTTATACATTTCTTATACATTTTCTTATATATTCAAAAATACAATTGTCATAATAATATTTATACGTATACTTTATAAAAAGAAATGTATTATTTGAAAGTGTCTTTGCTATATAATTTTTTTTTAATAAGTTATATGCAATAAATTATTAAAAGATATAATTATCGTGCCAGTTGTCAACTGACCACTGCTGAACACAGACGTAAACTACTAAAAGGTGTACCTTTTAATAATTTGTTGTTATTATATTCTGAAGAAAGAAAAAAATGCTTAACTTAAATGCTAAGCTAAAAGAGATTAAAAATGATTATTATATTATATAAATTATATATTATAATCTGTCAACTTCATACACGATACTCCCAAACATATGTGAAACGAGAGAATGGCAAGGCAAGTGCGGAGCTTAGCATACTATTACATTTAGCCTGGTCATAATTGGTCATATTAGTATGGCACCACCGTACATCTATTACAATGTATTATCACATAGTATGCTGTGTATGAAGTTGGCAAATTAGACAAATTTTAAAATAAAATTAATACACATATTTAAATTTGTTTCTTTAAAATCCAGTATTAAATAAAAATATATTTTAATTATATTTTTGTAGTTTTCTCAAATCGCCCTTTTACCTGTACCAATATTTGAGTCCAAATAATCGACAAAAACGCTAGTGAATACAAAAATAAAAAATATTATTGTTGTGTTCATACAAATCATGACATCAATTATGATAAATGCCCTACTGAGATATTAAGATAAGATAATTATGAATTTATAATTTCGGATCAATCAATGTCACAATATTACTGATAAAACAATGACATAGATAATAACTAGTACAATAATTGTTAAATTTTTATGGTTCTCTAGTCGAATAGGTAAATATCGGAACTATTATAAATATTTTTATTGATAAATTTTTATTTTAAAATGACTACTAAAAACTAACTAACATGTTCTAAGATAAAATTTGCATTTTTTTACAACACAGGGGGCGAAACGTGCATGCGGCCCACCTTATTTAAGACTATTGGTCACCCACAACACCTACGGCATTGCAGGTGTGCTGCCGAGCCAAATAATATTGAATTATTATTTTCGGAAATACTGCTGCTAGTTGATTCCAAAGAGTGGTTGTGTAATCTAGCAATCCATCATCAGATGGTTGGGATGAAATTAGTTTATTTTGATGGTGAAAATCAGCCAACATCCGAAAATTCTTAATCACCATTGTTATTATTCAAAATAATAATAATCTCTAAGTTTCGTATGCATGCCTTTAGATAAGGCGAAGTATGTAGCTCAGTTACCATTTAAGACCATTTGTACCACATTTCGAGCAAATAAATTATTATTATTTTAGAGCTCTATGTGTAATCTAGCAATCCATATCACGATTTGATTAGATTATTTTGTTCTGCTAACACTCGAAAATTAACCACCACTATTACTATCAGAAATTCCACAACCTTCCATATTAGCCATCCATCTCCGACCACCATTTCGTTCACACAGATTTTACGATACATGTAAAGGCCATATTAGTAAATATTTTTTTATAAAATTGGAATTTTCCCTATTTAGTACAAGCAAAGAATTATTACCATTAGATTGTCAAAAAAAGGTAAAAAGGAAATTTTGAGAAGTGAACAAATATTTTTATTTAGATAAAATGTGAAAGTTAATTCAAAAAGATACTTTTTATGTAGGTATGTAAAAAATATGAATTTGAATTTTGCTATTTGATCTCAAATCGATTAAAAAAAAATACATACGGAACCCTATTTAACCATTATCTACACACTCTTGCAATGTTTCTTTATATACTTGTATAAGCTATGGATTATAGAAGTACATATATAATAAAACCGTGAAAGGGACGAGTCTGTAAATTATATATTAGGGTACTTTTATTAAAATCCTTAAAGACATTTTAGCATAGATCCGAATATAGATATACCTATACTGGATGTATTCTTCTTTTATATATAAAATCTTTTTTATTTAGAAATCAGGTTAAAATATATTACTTATTTATAAAAAGAAAAAATTAATAAAAAATATTTATATTAGTGTTTAACTAAAAGATACCTTACTAGGTATTTATTACTATAAAGAGAAAAATTTGCTACAAAAAAGGAACCAAAAATAATGTTGCGACAAAATAGAGAAGTACATAAAAGTGCTAAAATTTATCTATACAATTTTTTTTAAGAAACAATAAGGATAATTTATAGGACAGAGGATACCACTAATTTCTTTAATATAAAAATAACTAAAGTGTTCAATTTGTAAATACATACTCGTCTATCAAATTATAATATTAACTTGATGGTGATGATGATGATAATACAGACGTTAACTATCCACTGCTGAACTCTGCTATCCTCGTTGGAAGGTTTTCCAGTAGTTGCCACATTTGGCAAATGGGCTAGCAACCTCAATTAAGCTTTGGTGATGTTTCAAAAGGGATCCATCCTTTGACCTTTTATTTTCCTTAGTTAACTCTTGCAGTGAGTCTAAGCAATGAGGAGGTCCTGCTTAGGGTTAAGGAAAAAAGACAAATTATTAGAACTATTGAGGACAGAAGGGGAAAAATGTTAGGACACTTGATACGATACGACGAACTTATGAACATTATAATAGAAGGTAAGATAGAAGGAAGAAGGGGGAGAGGGAGACCGAGACATAGTTACATCAGGCAGATCAAGGAAGGAGTTGGTGTCGTGTCGTATCAAGAGGTGAAGAGATTCGCTGAAAATCGTAGTGAGTGGCAAGAGCTCCACCAACAAGAGCGCAGCTCTTAAATGGATAGACAGATAGATAGATAGTTAACTCTTACAGCAGCCACGGGAAAGAAAGGTGGCCTAATCTATGTCGGGACCAAACAGCCAAACAATAATTTGCTACAAGTCTTTTAAGCACTAAGAATACACACAAGTACAGTAATGTACAACAAATGAACAAAGTATATAGAGCAAGGACTTTTGTTTTGATGATTTGCTAGGAGCAATGCAAGCAAGGCATTCTTTCTTTATTACTACTGAGTTCGCAAACATATACTTATACATATAACTATATTTTAGAATATTTAACAAGCACACGTTTGCAAAAGACGTAAAAACATAGTCACAGAATATTCTCGTACATTTTTGCTCAAATCGCTGGTTGGCATAGCAACATTGATAATTATATATGCCGAATTTGTAAGTACGTACGCACCAAGGAATTTGTTTACGACACAAAACGGAAGATAAATTCAGTACAAAAAAAAAAGAAACATTCATAATTAGAGAGTTAAATTAAACAATTTAAAATTAAAATAGAGAAACCCAATTAGAGAATTTATAAAAGAAAAAAAATTAAAAAAAAAATTGTAACGTCAAACTAAGCTGTAGGTGCATATTAGTTCCCTTTGCCTAACGATAGGCGATTTCTATTAAAACAAAAAATGTAAAGATTTAAAAATAAATATTGAAAAACTCGAAGAAAGGATAGATCGGATTAAAAGTAGTACTATCTCGTATTTAGGACCTACGTTCTGTTTTTTTTGAAACATTGATTAGACTCGTATTAGACAGAACTTCAACGAGCATGCAACAGTGGTGCCTCCTAACATAGGATTTAATTTTACCAATGTAAATATTTTTTTATTTATATTTTTGTTCCTCGCTCAAATTGAATTATTCCTTTAATAGCCTGTTTCGCATTTGATATTAGATAATATCTCATATCAAATATGTATGACGAAACAATTTTTCAGTAACGGTCATTAGGTTTTTTATACATTTCTTATACTTTTTTCTTATGTATTACTTATATGCTACATAAATGAAATAACTTTTTTTTGGTTATAATACTGTATATGATTGTTTCGGCTACCATTTTTGTTTGTTGTATTTTTTTATGATACTTATAGAATGACAAATAAGCTGACGAGCCATCTGATAAAAGTGGTGACCATTGCCTATAAAGATAATTAGTACCATGGATTTTTTTTTCTTAATCATCCTTTTATGCAAATTTTTTTTTATACAACTAAGAATGGCAAACAAGCTAACGGCCCACCTGATGGAATGTGGTAATCGTCGCCTATAAACATGAACAGTACCATGGATATAACAGAATATACTGTTTCGCCCATGATATCCCCCATGCGTTGCCATTCTTAAGGCCTCAGGTATTAGTCCTCTGTACCCTGTAAATTCATTGCCATATCCCGCCCTTCTAATTGAAACACAGCCATGCAAATACAAGTGCTTCACGGTAGAACACGAATGGGACAGAGGTACCCAAGCAATTAAATTTTGTACAAAGTCTTCATCTGGTAAATTTAATACAACTGCATGTATATATAGTCAGAATTTATATTGCGTTGATTATTAACACCTGCTTATTTAATTAAGCTGTTATTTTTTCCAGTATACACATGATTCATACGGGCTAAGCTGCGGGAATAGATAATTTTGAAACAAAGAATGAAAATTTGTGATTCCGTACAAGTCTTAATGGAATTAGTGTTATTTTCAATACATCTAAGTATCTGATAATAATGTCCTTTATTGTACAACAAATTCTTATAATTATGTATTAATTTCTGTTAAATATTTTCCTTTTACAATATATAATCATATCATCATATCACCCTTTATCTGTCTACTACTTAACATAAGCCTCCCCCATAAACTGTCAAAAGGAACGGTTATAGTCACCTGCATCGACTGACTCCATAACTCTCTGTCTTTATCTCTGTCACTCCATCTAGTGAGACGGGTTATCCTATACTGCGTTTGCCCGAACGGGATATCCCCATCGGTTGTCGGTCCTTCGAGTTGTGTGACCAATCCATTGACACTTCAACTAGCTTATCCTTCGGGCTATGTCGCTTTAGTTTTTCTGCACATATCCTCGTTTAACTTTTACTTCAAGCGTTTCCTATGTGTCAAACAACACAGTCTCTGTTCTAAAACTATAAGTAGGTCCCGATTTGTAAACGTGACTTACTATGGGAGAGTTTAGCCGAAAACATGCTATGTTGAAAAAATATTACTTTTTGAATTCAGTCAGTTCATTTCAGTTCCATTCAGTATTTAGTAATACATACAGTAACTATAATACATATAATACATATAGTAAACATATATAACTGTATGTAGGCGTGTTACTATATATTTCATATTTATATCCAAATATAGTATATTTATGTAAAAACAATACTTGTTTGGTTGGAACGTTAAAATTGTAAGGGAAAGATTATTAATTTCATTAATTAATTAACAGTCATTATAATTAAATCATTTATTTTATCTCCTTTTCAAACAGATATGATAATAATATCTAATATTATTATCTAAATTAACAATCTTGGTGAAAAACAATTATGTACGTAATTTGTTTTTCGTTACTCGCCACGCCTACGTGATAACTTACTTTCTTAACTACCCATAACCATAACAATTAACGTCCCACTGTTAGGCATAGGTCTCCCCCATGGAAAGAGAATGGAGCCTCATAAACCTATGCTTTTATTCTGATTTCCCCATTAAGAATTACGAATTTACTGCTTTCCACAAAGACTAACAAAACATGTTTTATATCATAAGTTCGCTTTTTATTTTCAAGTATTCTCGTCGATGTCACAAATTTTTTGAGAAGCAATTAGGTTGTGTACAACAAAGTTTTAAGAAATACTCGTAAATGAAAAATGACAAAAACAATATTCGCTCTAGGAAAGGTTTAGGTCGAATTCTTGCGTGTTGCAGCCCAAAATTAATTTAGGATGCAATTTTCGAAAGTATCCCCTAGGGTGAGGCAATGGCAGCAGGTATTTAAGCAATACCATGATGACTACTGTTACCAAACGAACTTGAAGGCCACTGAGCGGAGCTATATAGAGCTGGCATTTAAAATCATAAATAATGAAGATTATCTTAAAAAAAAAATGGATTTCAATTTTAGTAAAATCAGTTATTTTTATTCAAAAACTAAACTACTGAACTGATTTAGATAAACTTTCTATGAAACTAATCTGTAAGTAAAAATATATAAGGTAAAAAATATAACTTAACTGAGAACGTAGACGTGCGAGGCGAGACGCTGTGACGCAAAGCGCTAAACGCCCCCTGATAAAAAACTTCCGGATGAAGTCGAATCATTTGATGGAAATGACAAAAACAGAGTGAGCTCATTAATTTTCCGTATGTATATAGATATAGAATAAACATAAGTTTTAAAAATAATATCGAGTTGAGAACTTCCTCCTTTTTAAAGTTGGTTGAATAAATAATAAAAAATAGAATAAAATAATAAAATACACAAACAAATGCATATTCATATTTATATTATTAGTAATGATATAGGTTACTGTTACTATAATTAAATAGTCATGTAACAATACTATCATCATTATGAATACCTTAAAAGATAATAATTATAAAGTAGCTAATGATAAAATTTTTATGTACAACAAAATATCAAAATTTAAGAATTCATCAGAAAAACGTTACAAAATGTTAATCGAATGAAAAAAAAAGATGTTATGAATATAACATACTTTCATATTTTAGCAATAATTTGAAACTGAATTAGAATACTTATTATCACGAATTACTAGTGAAAGAAAACGCTGATTTGTATTGAAAAGTATACTGACAATTTAATATAAAAGGAAAATAAACTATGAAAAATTACGAAGATAAATATAAAAATACAAACTATAAAACAATTTTGAATACTTACGTTTATCTTAAAATGGTTTTGAATATATAAATATATAATATTTTCTTCGATATATTCTGTAGTGATGGACCATAATAACTACTACTCTATACAAACAATCTCTGTGGCAAATGCAATCAGAATGAAAACGAAGAATTTCATATGCAAATTACGCTGAATTGTGAATTAACAGTGTTTACGAAATCCAATTGTGAAAAAGGTAGTGATTTGGCTGTTTGTTAATGTGTTTCGATCGGCTAAACTGTTTTATAGTCTGATTCTAAGAAATTGTTTAGATATTTGATGTTTATTGTATCCAGATGGAGACTTTGTACAAAAGTCGTTTGTTTGGGCACCTCTGTCCCATTTGTGTTTCAACCGTAAAACAGTTGTGTTTTTATGACTGTGTTTCGGTTTGAAGGTTGGGATATGGCGTGAATTTACAGGGTACAGAGTAATAACAGCTGAGTCCTCAATAATGGCAACGTATGGGGGTATCATGGGCGAAACAGCATACTCTGTTATGCACATGGTGCCCATACTGCTTATGTTTATAGGCGACGGTTACCACTTTCCATCAGGTGGATCATTAGCTTGTTTGTCATTTTAAGTTGTATAAAAAAAAAGATGTATGTCTCAAAGTTCTCTGATTATCTAACATAAAAAACTCTATCAGTTTTATCAGATTCGTATGACTCATATTGTATAATGGAATTGTATGAACTGCATTCATATTGAGGAAATATTCCGTAAAAACTTCGACCACTTGTAAGTACGTGATCTATGCACAAAAACAATTATAATTACGAAATACAAGATATAAATGTAAATTCCGTTATTTTTTTGATAACATTTACATTTATCGTGATCGTTATCTTAACACGTTATGTACATATATCAATTGAATGATTGTCACAGAAATTGTCATAGAATATGCAAATATAATCATAATTTTATAAAAGAATGCTGGCTTTCACCAGCGCCTTCGTCTCGTGTAACTGGAATATGATCATTGATTGGCATAAAAAGTAGCCTATATCCTTCTCCATGTAGTATGTATCAGACATTTTTTTTTGTAATGTGGTCAATAAAGCATAAATAAATAAAATAAAGAAATAAATATGTGTATTCCAAATTTCATAGTTATTGGTTAAATCGTTAAGGCGGTACCAGCTAACGAACAAACTCACTTTCACATTTTTATATTAGTAAGGCTTCATTAAGTAGCAACGTTTTTAATATTATTTTAAGTATTATAATAGTGAAGAAAGAAAGAAATATTTTTTTATTTATTTAAGTAAACTTGATTTAAAGCATTTTTGATTAGTAATTTTTTCATTACAGCTCATTCGAAACACAATTTCAGGGCAAGAAACATAGCTTTTTTTTTAAGTTAAACTATGTAAATAATGAATTTGTGTGAATATTTGTGTAACTACTAAGCAGCATCAGATTATAAAATTTAAAATATATGGTATATAATTAAAACAAACCAAAGCTGACCAGTCCTTACAAGCAGCACCCGTTCACGAGTATGACGTGTGAACCAGCCATCATTGCGCTCAACCGTAATTTAGAGAACTATGATTAATTAATAATAATATTGCCACATAATCTTACTTAAAAACTTACTTACTTACTTTACTACAACTTTACGGGTACTTTTCGTCCTGGTCAATGAACATATCTCGGTCATGCAGATGAACGGAGTGAAAATTAGTAATTCTTTAAAATGTAAATGGACAGCAATGAAAATTATCAGTGGAGCAATATATGTTAAAAATAAAATAGCATGTGGCGAAGTAAAATTGAAACTTAATTATTGGTATATTTTGCCATGTGGTTCAGCATAGAATAAATGATCTTTTCTTTTCCCATGGATGTCGATTAATGAAATTTAATGGTCGAGGGACGGGCAGCATTATCCTTTTTAAAACATCACCAAAAACCAAACTGCGGTACCCAATCTGCCTGCCAAGCATGGCAACTACTGGTAAAATTCTGCCAATTGTAAATGTCTATAAGGAATGGCCCCCTTCCTTTTGACAGTCTATGGGGGAGGCTTATGTTCAATAATGGATAAATAACAACTGATATGATGATGATTGGTATATATCAATATATAAATTCCTCTGTCACGATGTTCATTCACGCTAATCTTCAATCCGCTCAACTTATTATAATAATGCATATTGTTGCCTACGATTAGAGAGATAAGATTGTTTATATCCCGATAAAAAAAAATTCATTCGGTAACTGGTTGCTGTGGCCGTAGTTTAAGAGCTCATGTGACAAAATTCATTTTGCTTCTCTACGCATACAAAATGAGAAAATATTAAAATGTTGAATTTTTTTTATAATTACAAAAGTTATCATCAAAATTGGTTCAGAATTTTGGCCAAAATATTGAATTACGTACGCAAATAAAAAAATTGAGACGAATCTATACTATCCTTGTTTGGAAAGTCGCTTAAAAAAATCAGTGTCAACATTCTTGATCTCGTACTGGAATGAGGATCATTCCATACCGTATAACGACATATAAATAAAGGTTGTTACCATAGGAAATAGTCGTGAAATAACCAATGATATGTATGTCTCTGGGCTTTATACTTTCGCGATCTTATTTCTAACGAAGCCCAATCACCTGCCTTCCAAATAGAGACATCATTAATCAGCCTAGTTGTTAACTAACGAATGTATAATAATAATTACATTTAGAAAGCATCTATAGATTTTTTTATTTATTTTTCATTTTCAAGTAACAAAGACTCAGTTAGTAAGATAATTAACTATATGACTGTGTTAATATCACTAATTAAGATATGTATGTATGATATGTTTCAGCAATGATTCACGTAGATATGTATTGATTCAAAGATTACAAATAAGCCTTTTGTAAATACACATGGGAGGTATCATGGGCGAAATAGTGTACTCTGTTATGTCTATACTGTTCATGTCTATAGGCGACGGTTACTAATTTCCATCAGGTGGGCCGTCAGCTTGTTTGCCATTTTAAGTTGCATAAAAATATTAAAAGGTATATAAAAACATAAATCGCTTTTTATCCCTAGGACACATTACTAAACTAGTAAGAGGTGACTAGTAAGAACGAAATGCAATACTTTACTTTAGAACAGATAGAAAAAAAAAAACTAAAATAAAACATTATGCCAATCCGGTCGGCCAGAATGCTAATAGTAATCCTATTATCCTTTTGTTATGAGAAGAAATAGTTGTTTATAAAAAGAAATAACGTTAACGAGTAGTTATGATGATTATGTGGTGTATATTAATTGATCGATTATCGATCGATCACATCAGCTGTCTACTGTCCACTGCTGAACATAGGCCTCCCCAAAAGGGGTACTTTGCCAATAGTTACTACACTTAGCAGGAGGATTGGCAACCGCAGTTGTTTTAAGAGGGACGCTGCTGCCCATCCATCGATTATTAAATTCCCTTAGTGGCCTCTTACGATAACCGAGGGAAAGATCATGTGGCCCATTCTATTACACCAGGACCACACGGCATCTATATCTTTGTCAAATCTGAACCGTCATTGATTCATTTTACTCGCTCACATTAATTTTGTAACGATAGGAAATTTACTTTATTTTTTTTTTGTAAAACTAAACCTTAGACTATAAGTTTTTTAATACATGGTTTCTACGTTATTTAATTATACAGACAAATTATCTTAATATGTTAGTGCATTGACAATAATAAATCATGATTATTGTCCAATGAACTCTGCATCGGCATTAACAACATTACTTGCAACAAAATTGATATTTTTATTTTGATAACAATGTGTGATAATAAAAAAGAAATTACTTTATCTTGACCTGACCACATTTGAGATTACGGTCATATCTTTTTTAATATAAAATAAACTAATAATTACAATATTAGTATTAAAATAATCCAAAACGGGCATTTAATTAAGATGGACACTAAGTGTATAAGAAGCGATTTAACTGCCAAATTTAAATTAAATTAAGTTTTAAATTTATAATTTAAAAAACTCGGACAAAGTCATGGGTAAAGAATAGTCTTTTTTATTGTTAGAGAGGTAAACGAGCAGACGGTCTGCCTAATGGAAAGTGGCTACCATCGTTCATGAACACCTAAAACACGATAGAAATTTTACGTTGCCGACCTTTTAAATCTTTATATAGTATTTATTCAGATTCAGATATTGTATTATAACTTACTCCAACTATTCGTTGCTAGAAAACAAAACAATTTGTGAAATATTCATTTAAATTACTTGACGAATATATGTTTCCAAAGCTAGAGCAAGCAATTACCTGATTATTCAATGAGCAATTACAGAAATTTATCTGCAACGTTCAAACACGATACACGGTACCTTATTAGTATCTGATGTCGCATCCATGCTCGGTCAGGCAAATTAGTGGCCAGATGGAAATGATGTCTTGTTATTGTTTCAACCTATTTATTTGTATTTATTTAACCCTGATCTAAACGGTGAATGAATAAAGATGTGCAGTAACAAGCTATTTAGAGCCTTTGTTATTCTGAATAAATTCTTTATAATTCTATATCTTAGATGAATGATCTAATTTTAAGCTATTTTTCGGTTAAGTATCTAATATTTATGAATTTTGTTTTGATCATTTTCAAACTAGATTGTATGTAAAAATAAGTAACAGCACTTGTGGCTATTTTTGACAGAGCTTAGATTTTAAGCGACTTCTATAATTTAATACTTCAAGTTAAACTAGAATTGAAGGGGTGGCCTATTCTATGCCGGAACCACACGCCAAGCCTAAGCAAGTATTTAATTTTAATATATTTCATTATTCAATGGTTTTGAGTATGTACATAAATAAAGTCACTTTTTCCCAAAGCAAAATATATTTATTATATATTATTATATGTACTTATTTACATTTTACCGGCATCTAGAAAGCGAATTACAGGCTTAAATGTTGACCACGTATAGATAAACGACAGAGAACATACCATAGAGTATCTGAGTATCATATTGGCTCTATAGATACGATATTTACTAGAAATTCACAACAGCAGTTAGTAATTGCGAATAAAATCTTCATAAGTACATCTATTCACATACCGACCAGAGGGAGACTTTGTACAAAAGTCGATTGCTTGGGTACCTCTGTCCCATTCGTGTTTCTACCGTAAAGCAGTTGTGTTTGCATGACTGTGTTTCGGTTTGAAGAGTGGGATATGGCGTGAATTTACAGGGTACAGAGGAATAACACCTAAGTCCTCAGGAATGGCAACGCATGGGTGGTATCAAGGGCGAAACAGTATACTCTGTTATGTTCATGGTACTGCTCAGGTCTATAGGCGACGGTTGCCACTTTCCATCAGGTGGGCCGACAGCTAGTTTGCCATTCTAAGTTGTATAAAAAAAACGACCTTATTTTTATTGGTAGCGTGGAAACTAAATGCAACATTATCCATGAAATGATAAAGATGAAAATCAACTGAAATTTCTTGTAATACTAAAATTTAAACTTAGTAATATAATAGATTTATAATTATTATAATAAAAATATATGCTTATCATAAATTACTAAAAGTATAAAAACTATATCAAAATAAACAATTTTAATAATTTGTTTCACAATTGGAAGGTAAAAAATAAAATATTTCTGTATTAGTCTCATAATGTATTTTTTTATACAACTTAGAATGGCAAACAAGCTGACAGCCCACCTGATGGAAAGTGGTAAGCGTCGCCTATAAAATACCATGGACATCAGAGTATACTGTTTTGCCCATTCTGCGTTGCCATTCCTGAGGACTCAGATGTTATTCCTCTGTACCCTGTAAATTCACGCCATATACCCTTCAAACCGAAGCACAGCCATGCAAACATAACGAATAGACAGAGCAATAACTTCCGAATTCCTATGTAATAAATCCGGATAGAGTAATCCATCTAAATTCGGGATATACCAAAAGCATTAGACTATTCGTATATCGTTAAGATTAAAGTAGATTTGAAAAAAGATCTCACAATGTTTATGTAGTTATTTAATTGTTACTAGCAACCCACCCCGGCTTCGTACGGATTCTTTACAAAAAATATAAAATAGCCTATGGTACTTCGAGGAGATACATTATTATTATTGTAGTACATTATTTTATCTATCTTGTAGCATTCAGCCAGCGTTTGCAATGTAATCGCAAAAATATGCGTTAATTTACGACATCACATTAGAAACCTCCAAAATTATCAGTGTTTCTCTACTACATTATGCATGTATTATACATATAAACCGTCCTCTTGGATCACTCTATCTATTGAAAACACCGCATCAAAATCAGTTGCCTGATTTTAAAGATATAAGCAAACATAAGGTCTGACAGCAGGAAGCGAGTTTGTTTTATAATATGTAGTGATGATAACACGATAACTACTTATCATGGGCAATTATAAAAAAAACGGATATACGAAAATAAAATTTATTTATATCCCCATTTAATAAACAGAGTACTTGTGCCCCAAATTATTAAAATTACATAGTCATGATTATTGCTATTAGAATCTAAATCAGATACAATGTATTTGGCCATACAATTATTTTATTGAGTAATCCAATTTCAATTCTTATATCTAGATATTAAATTGAATATGGCTTCCTTTGCTATTTATTTTACTAGTAATAATATGTATATAAAAATAAAATTAAACGCTAAAGGTGTTGCTAAGTGCAAAACTCGAGTATGGCTGAAACAATAGAATTATTTTTTTATTTATAATATTCGTTGAAATCTGAAAAAGGTTTTTATATAGATAAAAATCTGTTTAGCCCCCGTAGTCGGTAGTAGGGATCAAAACGACTTTTACTGGGTCAGATACTCATAAATAAAAATATATTGCTATTTTTTATTTTTTAAATAGTATTAACTGAGTATTAGTGTACATATATAATTATTTATAATTTATGTAAATATTTATTTAAATTTCTGTCTTGCACTACTGCCCACTCAATTTGCGTTAGGTTGACTGGAAGAAATCTCTTTTAGAGATAAGTTCGCCTTTGCTTACTGTATGTTTTAGTGTAAAGAATATATAATAATAATAATAATATATAATAATATATAATAATTGATTTGCAGTATGACGAGAAAGTTTTTTTTAAAAAAAACAGGTATAAAAATGGAATAAAAATATTGAAGGTAATTTTGCCTGCATATCTACATAATTTTACCATTAAGGTCAGTGATATATGAACTGTTTCTAATATTAGGATTATGAAAATATGATTACAATATTTAAACAATATTATTTATAATATTTTTTGATTCAACAGTTGACATGATTATGAATCATAAAGTATTATATTATTTTATGATAAAATACTTAACCTTAATAACCCCAAAACATTATGATGGGTAAACAAAAATATTTACAAAAAAGTCGCACGATTAAAAATTATCCACCGAATAGTGGCCCTTATAACTCCGGAGCTCGCTACCTCTCTCAAAGATAAGGCAGACAGTCCCAAAGAGATCCGCCTCAGATATATCTTGGCTAACAATTAACAATGAGACATTATACTGAGGAGTAATGCTGCCGATAATTACCTACAAAGTCGATTTGTTTGGTGAGCTTAAATTATAGCGTCTCGCTGTATTACATGTTTTAATTGTGTATCCGTTCGAACATTGTTCTGTATTATTATTAAATGAATTTTGCAAGCCAGTAAAGGTAAAGTTTGGTATCTTTTGTCCTTTTGTATGAGTTTATCGTTCTACATGAAAGAGCATCTCGAGACAACTGCAGTGCTTATGGAAATTATTTTAGTATGAATATAATTAGGTGATCTATTGATCACGATGTATCATTAACAGACTTCGTTTTGACTCTTACACAAACTAGAAATAGAAACTATCTAGAAAGAATTGTTACTTTAAAAGAGTATTTAAAATTCATTAAATTCGGCAAATAATAGGAAAAGTAATTAAATTCTAAAATCATGTACATCGAATGTCTTGTAACTTATGATAAATGTATTCTATTATTAACCCATGGTGTTCCACTGCTGGGCATAGGTCTTCGTCATCTCCTTTTAAAAGTTCCTGTTCTGCGCCACTTCAAACCAGTCCCTTTTGAATGTTTCTAGGTCATCATAGGACACCATCGCTTCCTGAGTTGACCTCTGCGACGCTGTCTATCAGTAGGTACCCACTGGGTGTAGATCTTTGCCCCTGTAGGGGAGCAAAGCTGAGCATATTATACAAGAAAAAATACTATGTGTAAACTTAAAATTTTGCATAAAATTTCCATTATTATGAAATAAAAAAAATGTTGTTTTAAAATAAAATTGTGAAACCATTTTTAAAATATATAATAAAGAACTATATAGCGTAGCTAATATAAACATATGAATTGATTGTATGGAAAATTTCGAATGTCTCTGGATTGTTTATATTTAAAATAAATTACGGATAATGATCTTGGAATGAGCTATCATTTACATGTGTTTCCTATTTGTTATCAATATATCCTATTTAGATAACGAAAGAACAATTTAATACACATTGAGTAATAATAAAATTGCTATAATCAAAGAACAAAGATTCCCCAATAAGTTTTTATTTAGCCCCCCGTAACAGATTATTCCCGGATATTAATTTCTAGGTTTTTTTAGCTAATTTAATTCCCTTCTAAGTTCTACCATGTTCCCTTCATTACCCATTTTTCATTCC
This sequence comes from Galleria mellonella, assembly GCF_026898425.1. Lineage (NCBI taxonomy): Eukaryota > Metazoa > Arthropoda > Insecta > Lepidoptera > Pyralidae > Galleria > Galleria mellonella. The sequence goes on from NW_026442133.1 coordinate 1,053,768, forward strand.
ACTTTTTCCCATTTGTCGTAACGATCTTATTGGTTTATTTCAAATTTCCGTAAATTTTTGTCCTCAGTTTAAATCAGTTTTGGTTTGTCGAAGAACCACAGTCCCTCTGCATAGTGTTATTTTTATTGTACAGTACCGTCCACATCCTCGCATATGAATCAGTTTTATGTTCTATTATTCTCAGGTACAATATCGTTCTGTTCTTTTATTTATTTTTGTGTATTGTCTTAATTTTCCAGTTCTTAATTATATATTATTACATACTATTACAATGTTCTATATTATATTTTATATACTTATTTATAATATTTTCAATAAGTTTTTGAAAAATTCTTTTTTTTTTTTAATTTTTTACATGTATCAGATGAAAAATGATGAATTGATTTTAAATTTAAATTGACAAGGGTTAAAACTAGTTGCTTTAAATAACTATTGTGGTAGTTTTAATGTAACTCATATGAATGGATCATTATTAAGACTCTATAGATTTAAAAATATAAAAAAGAGATTTGGAAGTAAAAACATATGTTTGCGAGAAAAATAAGGAGCATAATAATAATAAAAGTGGCACATCTTAATAAGCTAATACGCTTTGGATTATACATTACCCAAAGCTAAAGTTCATATTTTCAATTTTTTATGTCTATATATATATATTATAACAGGAAATTGATAAACTTACTGTGTTTTTGTCGTTTGTAACAATTATTTCGATTTCATGTGAAAGTTAAATTTTTTTCATATTTTTAATAATTATTTTAACGATGTTGATGGTGAGCCGCATGTTTGTTTACCCCCAGTTACAAAATGTTATTAAAAATATACGATTTTTTTTACTTAATAATAGGTGACTCTTTATATTTAACAAAAAAAAATTAGTTCAAGTATTGGTTATTTAATACAAATTTATCTTAGTTTTTTCAAGAGAATTAATATAACTATGTCTAATATATGATGTTGTAAGTAAAGAAATATTGGTCTAAATTAGAAATAAAATGAAAAATATAAAAATAATATAAAATATACAAAAACAAAATCTAGAATAAACGTATTTATTTAACAAAAAAAAAATAATCTATGATGTTACTGTCAAATAATATTAAAAATAAGTAAGTAGGTAGGTTTTATTAATAAATCTAAGTACTGGGTAGTGTTCGTACACGTAGTCAGAAAAATAGTTAATGGTTCAAAAAAGAGGGTTAACGTAGTCAGAAAAATTGTTTATGGTTCATTGGGATAAAATGAGTTCAGTAAAAGCACCAAAAATAAACTTTTATTTTTATAAAATCCATACGTGTACCACACTCATGTTGATAAAACTTAAGATTTATTAATATGTAGGTTTTTACACAAATAAATTTATTCTTTTAAAGCTGAAGTCTTTGTTTTTCCATGGAGGCTTACCTGTTATCATTAACAGTCTAGAATTAAATCCATGTCTTTGTTTTTATTACTTTTTCATTAATCTCAGGTCATTAAAGTTTGTAAAAATGAGACTACCTGATACTAATTACATATTATTATCAATAAATCAACTAATTTAAATGGCAACGTCATTTATAAATCAATTAATGATTAGATTAAAAAAGAATTCTATACCTATCAAAATATATTAAGATTGTGATTGCAATACTTGGATTTTGTTTATATTAGTAATTAATAAGTGAACGTTAGTACGTATTTTGGTGTTCAGTTTTAGCGTCAAATGTTTTACATTTATGTTTCAATATGAAATTTAAATTAGTTTTCATATTTATCTCAGTTTTTATTATTAATGTTAACGGTTATATTGATTTAGTATACAATCGTACAAATGTTTTTGATCCTAAAATATACGAGGACATATTAGATCGTGAAGAATGTTTTAAACAAATAAGATATATTGCTACAAGGAATGCCTTCCTAGGGGTCCAATGTAAGTATGAAATTATAATTGCCATTTTTCATTAATTCAAATCTGTCCAAATACTGTTTGTGTTTGTTTGAGGTATTTAATAATAATAATAATCTTTATTAGAAAAACTTTTTGTTATAATAATAATGTAGGGTAAGATTCCAGCCGCATTACTTAAAACGTATAATGTATGTATATTTTTTTACGTATACGGCCTTCTCCCGTGTTGGCCTAATTTTATTTTATTCTCGACACTATTTTATTTTCTTGGGAAATTCAGATTATAATAAGAGTAAATGTATTTGTAGATATAGAAATATAAATTTTGAATGGAAATGTTTTTAATTTAATATTCCTATGAAAAGTTTCATTGCATTAATCAATATTTCTTATTTATTTTAAAATAAGTATGGTTAATCGAGGGCGAGGGATGGGCAGCATCGTCCCTCTTAAAACATCTCTAAAGCCTAACAGCGGTTGCCAATCCGCCTGCCAAGCGTGACAACTACTGGCAAACCCCCCTAGGGAGAGGCTTATGTTTAGCAGTGGACAGTTAAAAGCTGATATGATGATAATCCTTTACGGACTAGATAACACTGATTTCTGACTTGTTTACATTTATTACAGTCTCTCTTTTTCCTTTCTCAGAAAATAGTTAATTTAATCTATAATTATGCAGATTGTCCTAAAAATAATCCATATTATTGAAAACATATATAAAATTCATTCGTTTTGTCCAAAAATGGTAGAACTGAATATAAACAAATATGTAAAGATATTGTTCCTTAAAAAAAAACGAAATTTTAATTATAATATATGTTAATTTTGGTACTCAAAAAAGCTAGTTTATTTGTGAATACACACATAGGTCCAAGTCAGTCGTTAACTGTCCACAGCTGAATATAGGCCTCCCCATAAGGGAGGTATTGAACGTACATAGATATCGACGATTTTAAGAAATAATTTACTACAAACATTAAGTACTCGTACTTAATTATCATAGAAATTTATTACAGAAAATTTATCTTATTTAGAATTTTGAAAAAAAAAATCTTTAAAAGCAGAGCTATATGTATAAAGTATGTATATAGATTATTATCGCCATTTTTTTCTCCTAGCGAAAAAACTGTAGCTTCAATGAATAATGAACAATAATTATAAGACCTACATGGGAATAAATTGTAAATGATTTTTAAAAGAATTATAAAATTTACGAATTAATTATGCTTAAAAATGTGTGAACCACATGAAAGTAAACCCTATTCAATTATAAAGCTAATCATATAGTTTGTATATGTAAATAATACAGATGAATTGAGGATCTTTGTCTTTTTAAAAGAAAATGAATTGAAAACTATTTGGAAGTAAGTATTAGCAGCTGGTATCAGATAGCATTTTATCTAAAAAATGCTATTATCTTATAAAGTATCATATCTGAAACATATAAAGCTGAGATTGATTAAGTTAGATAAACAATGATAAAACTTTCAAATAGTCTTCCACGTTCTTCACTATTCTAATAAATACCAGTAGAATCAAAATTAAAAACGAACATAAAATTTCTAAAAATTTTGGCAAAAGATTCTATTAAATCTTAAAATTTATTCTTTTCTATTGATCATACAAAGACCCCTCATATTAATTTTTCTTCAATATCTTCCATGTACAAACATCGTCTTGTTACAATTTTATTATATTAATGAGATTTTCCTTCGAAATTGTTCATTATTCTCCTAAGTATAAGTTCCTGAAGCGAAAAATTTGAAATAATTGTAGTTTATTAAAGTACATGTAAATATTACAAAGTTTTTTTTTTTTTTATACAACTTATAATGGCATACAAGCTGATGGCCCACCTGATGGAAAGTGGTAACCGTCACCTATAGACATGAGCAGTACTATGGACATAACAGAGTGTACTGTTTTGCCCATGCGTTGCCATTCCTAAGGACTCAGATGTTATTCCTCTGTACCCAGTAAATTCATGCCATATCCCACCCTTCAAACCGAAACACAGCTATGCAAACACAACTGCTTCACGGTTGAAACACGAATGCGACAGAGGTACCCAAGCTATAGACTTTTATACAAAGTCTCCCTCTGAAGATGAAAGTACCCGTAACTGGTAAACGTATATGAAAAGATTGATGAATGTAGAAGAAGCGAAAGAGGTTTGTTTAAATCGAAGCATTTGGCGTTCCATTGTTTCTGCCTACCTTAATGGGAGACAGGCGTGACAGATATTTATGTATGTATGTAAATATTACAAAAATAAAATAAGATAATGTTTCTAAATAGCATTCTTTGAGAAATTACCAAAAAACTTCTAAAAACAAACTTATGACTAAGTTTGTATTTGCAGATTTTGAGAGTATCATGGGTGAAACAGTATACTCTATTATATCCATGGTACTGCTCATGTCTATAGGCGACGGTTACCATTTTCCATCAGGTGACCCGTCAGCTTGTTTGGCATTCTAAGTTGCATAAAAAAACAATAATGTACTTTAACTTGTTATAGTTTTTAATTTACATAAATAATTATTTAACTTAACATAAACTTTTACAATTAAATTAACTGCAATGCTTTCCTATAGAAACCCCCTCCTATACCAAAGTAAACAATAATAAACCTATTCACTCGTATTTTGTATAAGAAATGCAATAAATGTATATTTTATCTTCTACTAGTGATCCGCCCTAGGTTTGCACAGTTAGATATAGCAGATAGATTAATATATATATATATATAGCCTTTATTGCTTGCTGACGGTGCAGCTTTCTATAGAAGAAATAATTTTTAGAATCTCTTAAGTGGTTTTTAAATTAATTCCCTCTTTATAATATTTGTGTACATTTGTGTACGGAACCCTTAATCATCATGTGAGTTCAATTCGCACCTGATCGGTTTTATTTTCATTTTGAATTAATACAGAGCTTGTATTTCTTTCCAGTTTTAGATGCAGGCTTTAGAATTCCACGAAGCATACAAAAAGGGAACTTATTCGATTTAGGAAGTTATTATGAATGTTTAGGCATACACAACGATGTTCAAAATACAAGCATGAGTATAGAAGGAAAATTTTGTATGACAAAAATACCATTACAGCAAGATACTGATGTAAATGCAACCAGTCTCCGAGTACGGCCGGAATTTTCAGAATTATCATGGCTGGTATCATGGTTCAATTCACAATTATTAAACGTAGACAGTACTACTTACGAAGATCTGATATCGCATATAAGAGTAAAGAGCCAAATTCAAAAATTAGTGGGAATAACACCAGATAATATGCAAAGGTAAGTGTCAATTATTAGAATAAATTATTAGACAAAATGTTTCAGTTACTAATAATTATTTTATCTCAAGAAAGATTTAAGAAGAAGAATACATAAAAAATTATTCAATTTTTAAAATGACTAGTATGAAATCTAATATACGAATACTTTTATAATTAAAAGGTAACGATAACGATAAACAATCAAAAGTCGTTTGCATGGGTGCCTCTGTTCCCTTTGTGTTTTTACTGTGAATCAGTTGTGTTGCATGGCTGTGTTTCGGTTTGAAGGGTGGGATATGGCAGTGAATTTACAAGGTACAGAGAAATAACACCTGATTCCTCAGAAATGGCAACGCATCATCATGGTATTATGGGCGAAACAGTACTGTGTTATATTCATGTCTATAGGCGACGGTTACCACTTTCCATCAGGTGGGCCGTGAGCTTGTTTGCTATTCTAAGTTGAAAAAAAAAGATGTTATAAATTTTAAAATAAATAAATTAACATAGAAATATGTGTTTAGTAATATATAATATGAGATGGCTAATCTTTCAAGTAATAAATAAATGATCAGATATTGTATAGTTAATTTTAATCGATAATTAAAATAATTGATGGGCTGCATCATCTCACTTAAAATATCACCAAAGTCTAACTGCGGTTGCGAACCCGCCAGGCGCAGCAACTAGTTTCTCTGATATGGGGCAGCAGCCATATCAGTAGAAGGCCGAAGAATATACTTTTGGAAGGGCTTTTAGTTAGAGATCAGAAGGAGACACATCTGTCTTTATACAGTGGTGCAGAAAGCAAGATGGGGAACTACTTCAATATAATTTCATAAATAGCAAATAGCATATTATTAGGATTGAAAGACAAGATTTTTCAGGCAGAAGAATCTGTGACACTGCGACCTTTCGATGAACTCTTATGCTCGCTCTTTTTTTAAGTTCGTTGCTAATTTCTATCAATGAAAGGAATTTTAAAATGTTTTTTGTAGCGTCAGTTTTTTATCTCTTTAGGATATAAAGTGTGTTTTCCAAAGGAGATATATCTTTTATGTATAAATGGGCTACAGCCGTACATGAAGTGCTGCGGTGTTTCTTCCCCACTGTGACAAAATCTGCCAACACTTAGGTATAAGCCTAGTTAGGACATATGCTTGTTTAGTTTGCACTGTCTAATGAGAGCCCTTGTTAATACACATATTGTATATAATTTTTACTCAAAAGAATTAATTTCTTAGAGTAATTTTCGGAAAATCCCTTAATCAGGGCTTTTGAATCGTTTAGTCTTGGCAACAGAAGCACAAATAGCATAACAATGAGTAAATTTATGTTAATATTATATTTCAGAAATGATCAGACTGCAATCACTGAACTAAGTATTCAGATGGCAGTGTGCATTCCAAAGCCGTGCTCTTTACAGAATGCACTAGACGCTATACTGGATCTCCGACCAACTGATTTGCAAATTGAGGAAGCGTATTGTAGGATTCCTAACGACAGACCGTGGATTGCTGCAGATTATGTTGCTTTGTAAGTAAATAAGTTATTATTATTAAATTTTACATTTTAATTTTAACAAAATTTAAATTCAAAGTATACTTGTAATTATAATACCAAGTAAATATAATATTATTATATTGCTAGTTTTTACCCACGACTTCTTGTATATAACCGGGATAAAAAGTAGGGTATGAACTTCTCCTTCAAACGTATACGTGTGTGTATACCAAATTTTATAGTAAATTATTTGTTTTTTTGTGACGGGTGAAATTGGAATGGTAACCCCGCCTGCGCTAACGGGATACGCTGGCGGAGCACCAGTGAATGAATGAAATGAGGCCAGTTAGCCCATCATGATAAATTCATCAGGAATTAACTATGATAGTTTCCAGGGAGAACCGCGAGGGGATCGACCTGATTAGTTATATTGCTAGCAATGGGATTCTTAGTCTCCATTATTAACAATCCTTTTCCCCCCTATAGTGATTGGTTAAGCCGTTAAAGCGCTGTGTAAGGTAACAAACAAACTTACTTTTGCATTTATAATATTAGTGAGAATTAAGAATATTAATAAAAACATTTCTTCGGCTCGTAAATATATATTTAAGGATTTACCACATGATAATTAATATTTACAATAAATTTTATAGATAAACTAGTTGTTACCCGTGGCTTTACACACGTAGTGACGCCTTTAAGTTGAAAGTTACAAATGTCATCTCTTAGTTATAAAATAAACCTGTGCTCCAAACAGCTTTCTTTACTTAGTAGTTTTAGTTGTGACCGATTTTATAACTATAGTTACTTGTTTCAGAGGCATATTCACATTCCTTGGTATACTTATGGTACTGAGTACTGCTTACGATATACGACATCAAATATTTTTAAAAAAAGGTAAGAAATTAATCTTTGCTTCCTTAAATGATCTTGTTAAATATATTTTAATGAAAATTATGAATGAAATATATTACGTAAGAAATAGAGATGATGAAACTTGTATATTAAATATTTCACCGGTTTGTTTGAAGTACACTCCAATATCATATTATTATATTACTAAGGAAACATGTCCTTATTATGCTTTATCTATAAATTCCAATTTATGACATAACTAGCCTTTACTCGCGATTTTGTCCGCATAACTGTTTACTGATCGGGTTAAAAGTAGCCTATATCCTTGTCCACCATATATAGTACGTATACGTGTATACCAAATTTCATAGTGAATGGTTAAGCCATTAAGGCACTATAAGATTACAAACTAACAAACTCACTTTCACATTTATAATGTTAAAAAGAATTGTTATAGATACGTAAGTAAGTAAAGAAGGGTACATCATAAAATCTTTATAAATTCAACACTTGTATCAGGTAAAAAATAAGCAAAATAGTTAGTGATTAATTTCATATATTTATTTTCTGTTAATAAATTATCAATCAAATATTTAAAATAGTTTATTTTGTTAAAGTTGTGTAGAAGTCTCGAACTAACAGTGAAACCTATTTTGTTTTCAGACCCAAAAACCGCGAATAAGATATATCAATCCTTCTCCGTTTACACCAACACTCTACGATTGGTGACCTACAAACCAGTCGCTGGAGCCTTGGAATGCTTAGACGGTATCAGGGCATTTGCCATGATATGGGTCATAATTGGGCATACATATGTGAACCAATTAACAGCAGCTACGTTGCACAATCCTCTAGATATTAAAACAGTAAGTAAATTAGCAGATATTTTTAAAGGGGAATTATGGAAATTTCAGTTTCACTTCATTTTCTGTAAGAGTATTAAACTTGTAAATTACGAGTAAAATTTTAAATTGTGTACTGCAAAAAATAGACTTCAATTATGACAAAACCATTTCAATTTAAAAACTTAACTATATAATCAATTTTGATAAAATTTCTATGAGACTGCTCTCTATGTATACTCTTTTATACAAAAAAAGAATTTTCCAAATTGGTTTTTAATTGACGGAGTTATGAGGTAACAAACATAAAAAATACAACTAAACTGAAACCCTTTTCTTTTTTATTGTGCCCTCAATTTTATTTGTGTGATTAAAAATAACACATGTCCTTCTCCATGCAAAAAAAATTGTGTAAACTGAATTTAATATCAATTAGTTAAGCAAATAAAGTTGAAGGAGACATTGAAAATTATTTTGTTTATACAATCATTGTTTCTTTATATTTCTTTAACCTCCTATTTAAACATATATTTACGGAAAATTATATATTTTTCCAAATGAACTTATTAATATCTATTAATAATAATAATATGTATTTAATAACAATTAAGTGAGAAAATTATATCAAAATTGTTGGAAACATTGAAAATATTTTTTTTTGTATTCTTTAATTGTTTCTGTACATTTCATTAACTTAAACCTTGACGATTTCTACACAAAAAAAAATCATAATGAACTTATATATATCTAGAAAAAATATAAAAAAATGGTTTATTTTCTTTTATTTACAGTTCATAGAATCGTTTTGGTCATTATGGATAACGGCTGGCCCTATTACGGTGGACACGTTCTTCGCTCTTAGCGGTCTTCTGCTAATTTATAGTACAGCAGGCAAAATGACTGGGTGTAAGTTGATTTTACCAACAATTATATCTTATATCCGTCTGATCCCGACATAGAATAGGCCACCCCTTCTATTCCCGTGGGTATCCTAAGAGGCAACTAAAGGAGGGCGAGGAATGGGTAGCAGTGTCCTTCTTAAAACATCTCCAAAGCCCAACTGCGGTTGCCAATCCACCTACCAAGCGTGGTAACTACTCTCAAAACTCTCCAAGGGGAAGACTTATGTTTAGCAGTGGATAGTTAAAGGCTGGCATGATAATGATGATATCTTATGTACTAAATTCTTTTTAATTATATACTAGATAGATATTTCACGTTTGATTTGTGTGAGAGCCAGCGTATACTTTTTAACAGAGTGAGACTGTACAAAAGTCATCTATTTGGATACCTTTGTTTCATTCGTGTTTCTGCTGTGAAACAGTTGTGTTTGTACGGCTGTGTTTCGGTTTGAAGGGTGAAAAATGGCGTGAATTTACAGGGTACAGAGGAATAACACCTGAATTCTCAGGAATGGCAACCCATGGGGGGTATCATGGGCAAAACAGTATACTCTGTTATGTCCATGGTACTGCTCATGTCTATAGGCGATGGTTACCACTTTACATCAGGTGGGCCGTCAGCTTGTTTGCCATTCTAAGTTGTATATAAAAAAAGCCTTTATAATGAAAAGACTATGTACTATCGAATCCATATAAATGGCAAAAATTATAATTAGATATCCCATATGTCTTTATATTGACGTATTGGTTTATTATATATTACCGATATACTATTGTAACTTTCAAGAAAAGTACATTTCTTTTTTAAAAAGCCAGCGACACACCTGCAATTCTTTCGAAGCTGCGGATACTTATGGGCGGCGGTAGTCACTTACTATCAGATGAGCCGCATGCTCGTTTGCCCTCTGTGTTATAAAAAACAAATTGTCCTAAAAGTTTAAATGAACGTGAAAAAAAAAAAATTTTTTTCAGTGAAACTCGTGAAGAACTTGCACCTGTTCTACTTGAATCGATATCTACGTCTATTCCCCGTGCTAGCGGCTTGTGTACTCCTTCAAGCATCGCTGTTCCATCGAGCATCAGACGGACCCGTCTGGGACGAAGTTGGGCGACAAACGCACCATTGTAGAAAGTATTGGTGGTCTACGTTATTGTTCATGCAGAATTATTATAACCCCGGCTATATGGTAAGTGGTAAATAGTAGTATATATTTTCGACCGACTTAAAAAATACGAAGATTTGCAATTCGGTGGTACATTTTTATGTTTGTAACCTTACAACTCTGTCAGATTTAAACCAATTTGAAAAATTCATCTTCTATCTAAAAGATATCATTTTACTTACATATTAGACTTATAGAAATTTTATCGAAATTGTTTCAGTAATTCAGTTTTTAAATCAATAGAACTGGTTTTGTTACAACTGAAGTCGGTTTTCTTATTGGTCACAATCTTAAATTGTTTTATAATGCTTCAATGGCAAATAAACTAACAATAACTAATAGAAAGTAGTAATTGTTGCCAATAGATTATGGATATCAAATAATATACTATAATGCCCACGATATTCCCCATGCGTAGCTATTCCTGAGAATTGTGAAATAATATGCCTCCGTACTTATAATTTCACTACTGTATCCCTGCAAACCGAAACACAGTCACGTACAGCTGTTTCATAGTAGAAATACAGGATAAAGGGGGCATCATACAGACAAGTTTTGCAACAATTTTCCTCTGGTAATAAATAATTTATTTTATCTATGGTATACTAACTAACTAACTAATATAACTAACAATTAAAATAATATATTTTTATTATTCCAGTGTCTTCCACATTCCTGGTATCTGGCAATAGATTTCCAACTCTTCTTGATATCTCCTCTTATTCTCTTCTGGGTGGTTAGCGGCAAAAAGAAAACAGCTTGGATTACAATAATTTCTGCTTTATTAGCTTCTCTAGTGGGAACTACCATCTATAACTTTATAATGGGATTCAAAGGCGGGCCTGTCACTCTTAGGTAATTATTTAAAAAATTACTTTATTGATATTATTACAAAAACCATTTCCAATATAGCCGTGTATGCCCCAGCATAGAATGAGCCACCCCTACCTTTCTCGTGGGTTTCTTAAGACGCGACTAAGGGAGGACGAGGGATGGGCAGCAGCGTCCCTCATATAATGTAAATAAAACAACAATAAAGAGTTTACATTCATTTATTCATAAAAATTTAATTAATTCAGAGATCCACCAAATAACAACAATGCTGAAGTTACTTTATACTAATAAGAGAAACGAATATGATCAAAAGAAAGTACGTATTAATGTTGAGATTAGGACAAATACATTACTGATTAGAAGTTTGTCGTCATTGTTTTGGCATGTATTTAATATGTATGTATATATATAATTATATAAATACGTATACATATATACATATATGCCGCCTATTTACTCGCTATACTGCTGTGCTAAGTTGACTGGAAGAGATCTATTTTAGAGATAAGTTCACCTTTTACTCACATTGATTCTAATTGTTTTTATTACTGTAAATGTTTTAGTACAATAAATATTATTATAATTGTTATAAATTTGTATAATATTAGAGTTGAATCATGCGTTTCCGTTTGGTGGAATTTCTAATTTTATGTTCATTATAAAATCTCACTACTGTACTAGTATTATTCCATAAATATTTTTTTAAATAATACCTGATTAGTATTCTCTGTATAACATTCGCATAATAAACGTTCTCGTCTATAAATAAATGTATTGATTTACAATAATTTTGTTTCTCAAAATTTCTTCGGCCTTTATTATAGAAATGCATTTTTTATAATAGGAGTCAAAGAAATTTTTCAATTGTAGCTATTGTGGTAAACGTGTTAACATGAGGACATTTCGTCTATTTTTTTTACACTATTTAACAATAGATGGCGTTTTCTGTTTCAGTCCTGTAAAAGAAGGCCAGCCAGATTATTTCAGTTATTATTATGTGAACACGCTGCCAAGATCACCACCCTTCTTCGTGGGAATGATATTTGGATATATTCTTCACCTTTGCCGTGGAAAGAAAGTTGTTATGTCAAAAGTAAGAAATATACATATTTTTTTTATTTTCAATACTTTTATAGTTATTGCTAGTATTTCACTATATAATCGCTACGAAATTGCGATTAATGTGTCGTAACCTAATGGCGGCCATATAGGTCAGTCAAAGTCTACCTGCGTTCAAATAATGCTTATATATAAGGCCGTATTAATTTTTATAAACAGATATCAGTGTTGAACATAGGTTTTCAGGGGGAAAGGGATTGTTAGCAATGGAGTTTGACAGCCTCATTGCTAGCAAAATGCTCTATTAGGTCGACCTCCACGTGGTTCCCCCTGGAAACCGTCGTGAACAATTCTTGTTGAATTCATCACGATGGGCTAACTGACCTGCTTCATCCTCGCCTATCATCTTTCACTGGTGCCCCGCCGGTGTATATCGATAGCACGGGTAGGGTTATCATTCCATTGTCACCCATTAAAAAAAAAACGTAGGTTTTCATCATATTTTGCCACAAAGTACAACCCAGCATCAACTGCAACTAACAACTTACTGCAGTACTTTTAAGATCATCACGCCATCTCGTGTCCCATATTATGCTTGCCGACAAAGATTCATTGGGGGGACAGGGATTGTTAGTAGTGAAATCCAACAGACCTAATATTGGCAATATACCTAACAAATAGAATTCAACATGGTTCCCCCTGCAAACCATTGTGGTTGATTATTGATGAATTCGTCACGACGGACCAACTGACCTGCTTCATTCTCACCTATCATCCCTAACTGATGTTCCGCCACCATATCCCAATAGCGCAGGCAGGATGACCATTCCATTTTCATTCATTAAAAATAAAAACAGATTCACCACTTGAGTACCTTTCTTCCGCGAGGGTTATCGCCAATTGCTATTCCTACTTACAAATTATTTTTGGACTATGGCGGTTACTTCAATTATTCCGTAAATATCCACATTCTAATATGCTCATATAATAGAAAGTAATAATCGTCTATGGACATCATATTGTATTCTGTAATTCCCACGACACCCTTCATGTGCTGTCATTCTAGAGGTCTAAAACACAGTAATGCGGTTCAATTCTTCCAGGAAACCGTCGTGGTTAATTCTTATAGAACTCGTCACGATGGGCTAACTAACCTGCTTTCATTCTCATCTATCATCTCTCACTGAAACCTTACCAGGACTATCGCTATCGCTGAATTATTATTCCATTCTTACTCATTAAAAAAAAAAAACCCTATTTACATATACATATTTTTCTTTTATTACAGGTACAAGTTATTCTGCTATGGTTCATAGCCATAATATTATCATCCGCAGCACTTTGTACTAATTATCTTGTTTTACAAGAAGACTGGGACAATCAGACAGTCGACGATCTAATCAATTCTTACATGAGACCCATTTGGGCTTTAAGTATTTGTTGGATAATCTTTGCCTGCACGCATGGATATGGAGGTTTGATTCTGTTTATCTATAAATTTCATATACATTACATATACAAACGTACATACATATGCTGTATGTTTCTGGTAAAAAAACGGCCACCCCTGCCTTTCCTATAGGCGTCATAAGAGGCACGGACAGTAACTTTCCTTTTAAAATATCATCCAAGTCTAACTACAATTGCCAAGCCGCCTGCTTAGCGTGATAATTACTGGGAAAATACTACTTATAAGTATCCCCTATAGGGGAGCCCTAAGTTCAGCAGTGGCGACGATGCTAGCATTACGATGATGACTTACATATCTATCACACCTGTTTCACATAGAGGTAGAAGAATCAATGGGATCCTAATTTGTCGCCCGTGTACCTTGTCCTTTTCTTTACACCCTAATAATTCACTCTTGCGCCACCTACGCGCTTCTATATGTTCTCCTTTAACCAAATATTGTCTGTCTGTAAGAGATTGTCCTAGCGATAAGACCGCCTTTTGTACTCGTACCTTTATATGTATATTTTAACCTGTACCTTATGCTATTGTATTTCAGTTGAATTATTTATATGTCATTGTTTATATTTATGTTTTTGGCGCAATAAAATGTTAAGTAAATAAGTAAATACAAATATACAATATAGCTTATCCAAACAAAAACATCTCTCTATTTTCAGGACCTATCAACTGGATTTTATCTCATCCTATGTGGAAGATATTGGGAAGATTATCTTACGCCATGTATCTTTTCCACTATCCAATTATTATCCTCATTAATGCTTCATCGATATCTCCTATGTATTTCTCTAATGAATTCTCTGTAAGTACCTATTAAAATGTAATACTCTTGCCACAAAAAATTAAACTTGGATTATTAGGTCTTAAACATATTTATCGTTTGTTTATACATAAGCAAGCTTTGAATTTTAATAAATGTGAACCAAAAATGTATTTTATAATAAGACTCTTTACACATGTATATATATTATATATATATATATATATATATATATATATATATATATATATATATATATATATATATATATATATATATATCACAAGTTTAGCTTTTTATGTTAATACAGCTATATTTATATACTAAATGAAATCCTGACTAAATGATTCATCGTTATTCAGAGCTAAAACTATTGAAAACAATGTAGATTGTATGAGACAAGTAATAAATAAGAACTTTCGAAAATGCATGCAGTAGAAATAATATAAAGAAAAAATAATATTAAGGGGTCTTAATTAGGCCAATAGAACTCAGAGCAATAATTATTAAACTTTTTTTTCTATCTGTCTATGTTTGTTTTAGATTTACTCAAAAACTACAACACAAAATTAGATACAGTTTCCATAATTGCATTCCTAAAAGCCTAACTTAAAAATTCATG
The DNA here is from genome assembly GCF_026898425.1 of Galleria mellonella. Taxonomy (NCBI): domain Eukaryota; kingdom Metazoa; phylum Arthropoda; class Insecta; order Lepidoptera; family Pyralidae; genus Galleria; species Galleria mellonella. The sequence continues at coordinate 1,068,953 of NW_026442133.1, forward strand.
TATATTAATTAATCCTTGGTACAGCATCTAGAAGTGTACGAAGTGGCGGGCAAAAAGCTACGCATTTATATGAAAGTTTCTGGTATAAAACCAAGAAACACATGATTAAAAAACCCTTTTTTTTAATAAATGCTGAATTAATAATAATTTATTATATATTTGCATAGAATAGGCCACTTCTAGTTAACGACTGATAAAGTGATTATTTCATATTACCTATTTCAGCTTTATTATTTTTGTATTACATATTTCAGATACGAAGATTTATGACTGACTTCACAATATCTGTTTTGGCGGCATATTTTGTCACGTTGTTTGTAGATGCACCCAGCTCTGTGTTGATCAAGCACTTCATTGGAGGAGGCGGAGGTACAATCTATATACTTTATTTATATATAATAAAAGTGTAACTGGACTATGTCCGTAGATATAAAATATTTAAAATAGTATTAGGAGTAAATTGTTAATAAGAGTTATAGAAAACAAAACAATATTTTTTTAGATTTTTTCTGTCTGTTTGTGTGTATCACCATTAAGCAAAGTTACAGCTTCAAATTGTATGCGCTTTCAAATATGATTAAAATAAAAATAAAAAAACACTAAAGACAAATATATAAATGCTTATGGGAATTGCTATATGGTACTTTATAAATAAAATTAGCGCCTTCATTTTGTAAGCATATTGTTCAATTGTTATCATTTAAAATAGATTTTTATTTATTATCGTAAAATAGTTTTAAGATCGAGAATATATCTCTATTTGACAGTTTAAATTATTTAGTGTAATAGTAGTTTTTTAGTAGGTGATAATGGAGTGGTAACCTCGTCTGTACTAGCGGGATACGTTGGTAGGGCGCTAGGGAGGGATAGGACGAGGATGAAAGCAGGTCAGTTAGCCTATTGTGACGAATTCAATGAAAATCAATCACGATGTTTTGCAGGGGATACCGCAAGGATTTTGACCTCATAGGGAGTATTGCTAGCAATAGAGCTATTAGATACCATTGATAATAATCCCTTTTCTGCTTTTATAATATTGGTAACCGTCGCCAATAAACATAAATGGCACTGCAGATATCACAAATTTATAAAATATACTGCACTGCCCATGCGTTACCAGTCCTGAGAACTAAGATGTTACGCTTCTGTATCTTGTAATTTTACTGCCACGCCATTCAAACAAAAATACAGCTATACAAGTACAATTGCCAAATAGCAAAGATATGGGGGGAAAGGGATTGTTAGTAATGGAGTGTAACTTACCCAATACTAGCAATACACCCTAACAGGTCGACCTCCACGTGGATCCTCCTGGAAACCATAGTGTTTAATTGTAGTGGAATTCATCACGATGGGCTAACTGACCTGCTTTCATCGTCACCTATCATCCTTCACCGGTACCCCGCCAGTATATACCGATAGCACAGGCGGGGTTTCCATTTCATTATCACCCATTTAAAAAAATAGCAGATAACTGCTACAAATTAACATCTAAATTACAATTATAATAACTTCATTAATTTGCATGTATAACTAAATATCTCTTACGTAATTGAATTGCAGGTAAAAGAAGACCAGAACCTGTAAAACCATTGAACAGCACCAATGGACCGACATCGTCAAGTAAAGGCAACGTGGAAGCACCAGAAGAAGAAGTAGTTAATAAAACTAGTTTATAAACTTATGTGTTCGTAGTTCATTTCTTATTGCCATTTATTTTCATATATTCTAACAAAATTGCCGTGTGGTCCCGTCATAGAATAGGCCACCCCTTCCTTTCCCATGGGTGTCGTAAGAGGCGACTAAGTGTGGACGAAGGATGGGCTGCAGCGTCCCTCTTAAAACATCTCCAAAGCCTAACTGAGATCTCCAATCCGCCTGCCAAGCATGGTAACTACTGGAAAAACTCCCCAAGGGGAAGGCTTATGTTTTACAATGGATAGTTAAATGCTGATATGATAATAGTGTTAATTCTAATAAAATCCTGTTAAAAAAATAAATATTTCTTAACAGAATTTTGCTGTGAAAAGTACACTGACAATAGTAACACTCGAGAACTGGTGATATAATTACAAATAAGTGGAAAACTACACTAAGTATAGAACTACACTACACTAAGAAGCTTTTTCATATGATATTCCACGTGGGTAATAGATTAATTTTGAAATTTTCAGTATCCCTTTAAGCCCCCTGATAAAAATAATAAAAATATTTTTTAACCTATTTTCATTTTAACATGTTTTTTTTTATTCTTTATTCTTTATTGTACACAAAACATACTGTTAATTACAATTCATTATAAACATAATGTACAAAGGCGAGCTTATCTCTAATAAGAGATTTCTTCCAGCAAAACCTTTCCATGTTAATTGTGTTATTTTAAAAATATAATGTTTGAAACAATAATATGTATATAAAACTATTACAAATTACAAGTCGATAGCATTAGTATTTAATGAGATATAACAAACGGACAGATGGACAAATTAGTATCATAAGGGGTTTATTGTATTTTTTTTTGGTATGGAGTCATAAAAATATAGGCGATTTGTAAATTGTGTACTTCAGTAAATCTCTGAAAAAAATTATATGATATTTTTTTGTTTATTACAAAATCATAATAATAATATAATAATAATAATATAATTTTTAACATTAACATTTAATCAAAACTAATGGTGTTTAAATCTAACAAATACACTTTTCTAAGTATTATTATTTGATCCGATGTTTTTTTTTTTTTTTTTTTTATTATAAGAGGCAATATTTATGCGTTATTTACTAAAATCTCTTACAATTTTATTTTAACTATTACACACTATAAAGGTTTACTTGAGTGATAAACAAGCAAGATGTTAGTAGATCATACACGGGATTTTAAACGACCATGTTAATTTAAAAAGTACATTTAAATATACATAAATATTGTTAATTTGGATTTAAAAGAGTAACTGTCGAGTTTCTTGCGGATTCTTCTCAGCAGATCTGGATGAGTAGCGGTCCACTACCGTACGTTTTTAAGGCACTTTCTTCCATACACAACCACGCTTTGGAATCAACTTCCAGCAGCAGTATTTCCGAAACGATATGATATCATAACCTTCAAGAAAAGAGCGTGTTCCTTTTTAAAAGACTGGCAGCATACCTGCAATGTCTCTGGTGTCGTGGGTGATCATGAGCGGCGGTAGTCAGTTACTATCAGATGAATCGCATGCTTGTTCGCCTTCTGTTTTATAAAAAAAAGGTAACATTCCGTAACCAGTAGTAAAATCGTAAAAGACGATGATTTAAAAGATTACTTAGTAAACAAATCTAATTGAATAAAGATGAGTCAAATATGACTTTGTTAATGTTTTATTGCTTTCATTGAAACGGAAAACTTAGTTCAAAATAAAAAAAAAAATCAAAACTACAATAGTTATAATTAAATTATTTTAGTTCCGGAAAAACCTATTATTTATATTGAAAAACCAAACTAGTAAACCAATTTTGATAGGATTCCTATTAAACCAATCTGTAAATATATATTTTGTATATAAAAAAGAATTTTCCAAATCGGTTTATAACGGAATGAGTTACGAGGTAATTGACATTAACTAGACATAAAATATACAACCGAATTGGGAACCCCCTTCTTTTTAAAGTCGGTGAAAATAGGTATATGAGACATTTTAAGTTTTTAAAAAGAAAGTAATCAGAGACCATATTTTTAAGGTTCATTATATTTTAATTAAAAAAAAAAAAACTACAACATAGATTCATTTATTTATTTATTTCTCTCACAAAATGACAACATAATAAAATTTACAGCTATATAGGTTACAATTTTAAAACAATCATTGTGAGAGACTGGTGTCGGTACTAGGATTACCCATCTTACAGATCGCCAGGCTCTTAAACTCAAAGACATCTATATTACTTGATCTATAAGGTAAGAGTACACAAGTTAATAAATAAAATTAGGAAAATTTTATAATCTACGTATATGTATGGGTGAATATGGTTCAGGTATGTACTAGTATAGAGATAACTGAATACCGACTTTATTATATCCATCCATCGATTAATACATCCGTAGATCTATTTATAGAACCCATGTCACACATCATCACATCAGCTTTTAACTGTCCACTGCTGAACATAAACCTCCCCCGTAGGGATTTTGCCAGCAGTTACCACACTTGGTAAGCAAATTGGCAGCCACAATTAGGCTTTAGAGATGTTTTAAGAGGGACGCTACTGCCCATCCCTCGCCCTCCCTTAGTCGCTTCTTACGATATCAACGGGGAAGGAAAGGGTGGCCTTTTCTATGCCAAAACCACACACCCAGTGATAAAATTTGTATTGTTCGTGTCACACATATTGTCTGAAATTTGACTTTTCACGTAATCTTATCTTACTAATATTATTAAGATATTAAAATTGCAACTAGACTGTATATCTGTACATGAAAGATAATAACATTAATATGGGTGGTCTTTAAAACCAATATATGCCAAAATATTATTGTTTAGATAATTTGCTTGTCTGTTTTTCTGTCAGTACGTTTATTTTGGCATCATTAAAAATTTTGGCATCACTCACCAAAGGGAGACAAAAGTCGATTCTTTGGGTACCTCTGTCCCATTCGTGTTTCTACCGTGAAGCAGTTGTGTTTGCATAGCTGTGTTTCGGTTTGAAGGGTGGGATATGGCGTGAATTTACTGGGTACAGAGGAATAACACCTGAGTTCTCAGGAATGGCAACGCATGGTGGGTATCATGGGCGAAACAGTATACTCTGTTATGTCCATGGTACTGCTCATGTCTATAGGCGACGGTTACCACTTTCCATCAGGTGGGCCGTCAGCTTGTTTGCCATTCTAAGTTACATAAAAAAATGTAATAAACCAAATTAAATGCAATTATTGCAATGCAAGTAGAAGGGCGCAGTAATAAAACATTAATGTATTTGCGATATAAAATAATGAGTTTAATGAAAAAACACAAGACACGTTTTATAAAAATCTGACACAAAACAAACTTAAAAATAGATAGATACTCTTTATTGTTTCCTCCAAATAATTAATAGTAAACTTATTCTAGATATAAAAAATCACAACGAGGAAACAATGGGCGACCTTTCCGCTCAAAGCGATCTCTTCTAGGCAAACTTTGGATGGAGAGGAGTTAAAGGAGTATAAACAGTTTGATTGGAGGTACGATGAAGATCCTATTATTTCTAAATATGGAGATGTAATACATGTAACAATGTATTACATCTCCATATTTATCCCTACTCACTTTTAATCTATACATACATTGTATATAAAATAATACATTGTTCTGAATAACCTCAGGGTCAACAGCCAGTATTAAAACTCTAACAGTTATTACAGTTATATTCCCGAAGGTTTAACTTAAAATGTAATGTATGTTTTCCTTTGATGTCTCATCTAGAATCTCTGGTTGTCTACTTTTAAAATACACAAGTGCAAAGTAGCTTACTTCTGTAATTCGCACGTACGAAGTAACGGGCGAAAGACTAGTATACAAATAAAAATACAAATTAGGTAGATAATATATACTATAGATTAATATAATTACTTATATAACAATAAAAACTTTATCAATATAATTTAAATGTCGTTATCATATAAATCAGTTAATGATTAGATTAACCAACAAAAAGTTTGTGTGGTTTTTAATACTTAGATTTTATTTATTATTAATATAAAATAAGGAATAGTTAATACGTATTGTGTAAAGTTTAAGTCTGAATTTTTAATGTTTTCATGTATTTTTCAATATGGAATTTAATTTATTTTTTATAATTAATTTACTGTTTGTTTTTACGGTTAATGCTTACATTGAAGTCGATTACGATCGCACGAATGTTTTTGATCCTAAAATATACGAAGATGTGTTGAATAAAGAACAATGTGACCAACAAATTAAGTATATTGTGACAAATGCCATCTTGCTTCGATGTAAGTTTGAACCTATAATTACTACAATATTAAATAAATTTCATAAAATAGAACATTTACTAGTTTAAATTGTAGCAATACATTATTTAAAATAATCACAATGAAGAAACGATACTATTTTTCTCTTTTTTTTTTTAGATATGTTTAAATGTATCTCTAACAAAAACTTCTGTTTATGATCGACTGGCAAAAATCGCCATTAGGTGTTATATTAGCCATGTGTATTTTTGTTACGTACAAAGTTAAATAAATAAGTAATCGGTTTTAATCTTTAAACCTGTTCCCATATTTTAGTTCACTATTTGGAGATAGCAACATTTTCCATTTAAGAACTCATCAACATCTCACTGGTTTCTTCCCATAATAATATCTAGTGCACTGTTACCACGTTTGCAGACAGTTTGTTATAGGGTCCCTTTTTTTTTAATCTACGTTTAATTTGGGATTTTTGTTTTTTAACATGTCAATCCTATAAAATCTAAACAAGTTATCTGCGATTATAATTATGACTAAACAATGCAAAACCAAAATTGCTTTGTGCTTAAGTGAATTAGTTACTTACTAATTCACTTAAGCACAAAGCAATTTTGGTAGTAGGAGCATGCATTAAGCTCTGAACAATCCCCACATCAAATTTATTAATATTAAATGTTTTTAAAAATGTTTCCCTTTCCCTTCGGCTCCTATCACATTCCATCAATAGGTGCTGTACATCTTCAACTTTTCCACAGACAAATCCTTCCCTTCCTAATGCAGATATTCTTACACCGATTATCAATCGGTTTCACATTATACAGAGAAGGTGCATATGGCAATTAATCAGTATCAAATAACGATGTGAACATTATCATCAATGATTAGAAGATTCCAGTGATAAATTTCAGTGATATCCGTTAATTTTTTTTAAGTATGAATGAGCAATAAATGATTATAAAGATTAGCTGCAAGAAGACTACCAAATGAATGTCACGTGAACCAAATCCCGGATTAATGTATAATATACTTTTAATTCCGACTCTCACATGCAAACCATCATGTTATCACTAGTATTTATTAACATTATAATAGGGAGTCATGAATATCCTTTTGGTGGATTTGTTACGCAATTTGGCATACGCGTTGTATTTTTTTTTTTTTTCACGTAAATAGAAATCGTATACAAACTGATCGCTAACTTTATAGAAAGAGGTAACTACAGCTACTATTTAGCTAAAAATAAAAGAATTCAGATACTATTTTTGAACTCATATAATCAACATCTAGGTTACGAGTAAAAAGTATAGTCAACTGGCTATAAGTTAAAAATGAAACGTATAACAAATCTGTGGAGAGGTCAATTCTGTACATGAAATATATTTCCAAAATAATTATCAGGGGGTGATTAGTGATCGATACTGATGCCAAAAATGCAATCAGTAAAATTTTTGTCTGTCTGTCTGTATGTTCGTTATAGAAACAAAAACTACTAGACGGATTTTAACGAAACTTGGTACAATTATTCTCTATACTCCTGGGCAGGTTATAGTATACTTTTCATCACGCTACGATCAATAGGAGCAGAGCAGTGAAGGGAAATGTTAAAAATGTCCACCGGTGCGACGCCGGGACGGGCCGCTAGTATAAAAATAAAAGTTATATACTCATATATAGTTTGTATTTGTTTCAGTTTTGGATGCCAGTTTGAGAATACCAAGAAGTTTACAAAAAGGAAATTTAGTGGATTTAGGCAGTTACTATGAATGTTTAGGAATAAAGAAGAACGAAGGGGATATGAATATAGAAGGAAAATTCTGTATGATGAAAATACCACTAGGTCAAAATATTAGTTTGGACAGACACTCAACAAGATTCCCAGAAATACCATGGCCAGAAATAAATCCAAATATACTAAATATTGATGATAAAACTCACAAAGATCTGTTATCGCAAAGAGAATTAAAGAGAAAACTTCAAATATTGGGTGGAATCACACCAGAATCTATAAAGAGGTAAATGTGTCTAAATTATTTAAAATTTGTAAATATCATTGAAAGTTACTATAATATCAAATATTTTATTTCGATATTATCTATATAACTAAATATAAATAATTAAGTTTTTGCTTCACAAAGCAGAGTAATTTAATCAAAATAAAATTAACACAAACCATCTTGTTTTTGTGTTAATTTTCTTTTTGTTTTATTAATAATTTTAATTTTATTTCATGGCAACAAATGCTATAAGATTTTTACGAATTGTTAAAATTTATCTAGAATAGGGTATCTCGTAATTCTTCTATATTAATATAAGAGGGCAGGTTAAAGAGTTTATAATGGATAAACTGAAGAACTATTGGACCGGTATTAAAAATTCTCCCAACTATAAAAAGCTACATTATCAGCGAATAAACATAACCTATATACTATTTTCCAAAATTAAAATGTAATATATTTTTTTATACAACTTAGAATGACAAACAAGCTGATGGCCCACCTGGTGGAAAGTGGTAACCGTCGCCTATAGACATGAGCAGTATCATGGATATAACAGAGTATACTGTTTCGCCTATGATACCTCCCATACGTTGCCATTCCTGAGGACTCAGGTATTATTCCTCTGTATCCTGTAAATTCACACCATATCCCACCTTTCAAACCGAAACACAGCCATGCAAACATAACTGCTTCACGGTAGAAACACGAATGGGGACAGAGGTACCCAAGCAATCGACTTTTGTACAAAGTCTCCCTCTGGTAATATATTACATACCAATATTATTACGTTACAACCCCCAAGTGGTATACCCATGTTCAGCAATGGAAAGTCAACAGTCGGTATGATGGTAACACCAAAGTCCAACTGCGATTGCCAACAAGCCTACCAAGCGTAGTAATTACTGGCAATATCCCCCAAAAGGGAGAGGCCTATGCTCAGCAGTGGATAGTAAACGGCTTATAAGACATATTACAGATTAGTTATAAGACGAATAATTTTGAGGCGGCCCGGATTTCTGTGTAAAGAGAAATAATAAGATGACATCTTATGTAACCAATCAAGTAAATAACCGTATTTTAATTTTCAGAGATGATGATGAGAATCCACTGTCTGATATCAGCATAGAATTAGCAGTGTGCATACCAAAGACCTGTTCTTTACAGAATGCACTTAACACTGTACTAGATCTCCAACCAACTGATTTGCAAATTGAAGAAGCATATTGTAGACTTCCTAATGATAAACCGTGGGTTGCTGCAGATTACGTTGCTTTGTAAGTGAATTACGAGTACTATATTAGGTTGGTGATTTAAAATTACATGCAGTATCTTTATATTAGTCACTCTAATTCTAACAGTTTCTAGATAAAAAATATCTATGCCGGAATTATCAACGTGACTTAACACAATTATACTTTTAAGGCTAAATTATACAATATAATAAAAATGTTTAATTGTATAATAAAAAAGAAATATTTATAGATCGATATAATTTTGTATGGTACTGCACAACTCTTATTGATTTTTTTTTGCATGTTAATGGTTTTCTATACATTATTATATGCAAAATCGATTAAAAAAAGGAACTTGAAATTTTTTCAAGCAGTTAATTTAGCATTAAAAGATCTTGATCATACACATACACCTGACGATAAAATATATTTGAAACTTAAAAAGAAAGATGTTAGTTTGTATCCTAAATTGATAATTACTTTTATTTCAGAGGTATATTTATATGCCTTGGTGTTCTTATTGCACTAAGCACGGCTTATGATCTCCGACATCAAATATTCTTAAAGAAAGGTGAGAATTTATACTCGTATTATTATGTCATTCTATAATTTAATTTAATATGCGTGGAAGAAGCGAAAGTGGTTGTTTGGCGTTCCATTGTTTCTGCCTACCCTAATGGGAGACAGGCGTGACAGATATGTATATAAAACAAAACCGCTCCACGTTATCTGTACACTTATGTATTTTAAACTACGCAACGAATTTTAATGCAGTTTTCACCAACAGATAGAGTGATTCAAGAATATATATATATATATATATATATATATATATATATATATATATATTCTATATATATATATATATATTCTATACTCTATATATATATATATAGATATATATATATATATATATATATATATATATATATATATATATATATATTCTTGAATCACTCTATATATATATATATATATATATATATATATATATATATATATATATATATATATATTCGTATATTGCTATACTTAGCAAGCGGATTAACAACCGCAGTTAGGCTTTGGTGTTCTTCCTTGTTCTTGTACTTCCTTTTGCATTGAATTTATTAGTAATATTCTTTTTAGATCCGAAAACGGCCAATAAGCTTGCTCTGTCCTTTTCCGTCTATACCAACACTCTACGATTGGTGACCTACAAACCAGTACCAGGAGCTCTGGAATGCTTGGATGGTATCAGAGCGTTCGCAATGATATGGGTCATCATTGGGCACACGTTTGTAAATCAATTGTCAACGGCTACATTGCATAATCCTTTAGATGCTAAAAATGTAAGTATAATGTATTTATTTACAATATTTACCTACTAAGGTAAATTTTATATTAATTTTTTTTTTTATTTGGTAATTTGACAGTTTCCCAATTAGCACCCTTAGGAATCACAATCTTTATTTAAACTTCAATGCACATTACCTAAGTAAATGTACATATGGCAAACTTAACACCTAAAGACGTTGGCAGTTAACCATGAGATAAGCTGCAAATTAAGTAAGCTGTGAAATATCTGAAACAAAATACAATTATTGAACACTTTCTAAATATTTTAAAATGATAATATTCTCAAAGAAATAGCAGGATCAAAATGGGAATAACCATAAATACATAAATATCAAAATAGTAATTGTTTATATCAACTTTACATTTTAAATACGGGCATACCCGACTTGTTTACGAGTAGCTATAAGCAGTTTAGTTTTTAAAAGATGATTAAAAAGAACTATTCAATAAAAAATAATAAATGGTGATATAACATTATGTCCATTTGTAGTAATCTAGATTTTCTATTTATCATAATGTATCTGTTAGTAATTTATGATTTTGTCTCACAAAAAGAATGCAGACTTTAATTGTGATAAAAGTTTTGTTTTTGTTTAAAAACTAAATCACTGAATAGCTTTTGAAAAAATTTCTATGGGACTAATCTTTCAAACCAAAAAAGTAATTTTTACGAACAGTGTATAGAATGGGCCATCCCATCCTTCCCCGTGTGTATCGTAAGAGCAGCGGCGACCCTTTTAAGACAACACCAAAAGCCTAACTGTGGTTGCCGGAGGTAGGGAGGGAAGGGATTGTTAGTAATGTAAACTACCCGTTCTATTGATATCAGTATACATTGTCAGGTCGACCTCCACGTGATCCTCCCTGGAAACTGTCGTGCTGAGTTCCAGGTGCATTCAACCTACTTTTTCATGCTCACCTATCATCACCCTCACTGATGCCCCGTCAGTGTATACCGTTAGCGCAAGCGGAGTTACCATTCCATTATCATGCACTAAAAAAACTGCGGTTGCCAACCCGACTGCCACGCGTGGCAAATACTGGCAAAATCCTCCCAATGCTAATCTGCCATAAGTAATGGCCCATTCCTTATAACAGTCTATGGGAGAGACCTATGTTCAATAGTGGATAAGTAACAACTAATATGACGATAATAATATTTATTTATTTACTTATTACCACTCTACTGTGACTCTGTGACGATATGTAATACGTATATTCAGCCTATCAACAAATAGATGATTTATTTTTAATATTTTTTTTTATTGCAGTTCGCACTGTCATTTTGGTCACTATGGATAACAGCTGCTCCTATCACAGTCGACACATTCTTTGCGCTTAGTGGTCTTTTATTGGTTTATACTACAGCAGGCAAAATGACAGGATGTAAGTATATTTAAAGCTTAAAATATGCATCAAGCCTATTAGTCTACAGACGTTTTTACCATCTGGCATGATATCTCTTTAAAAATTCTTTGCTTAGGTTACCTCTGTCCCATTCGTGTTTAACCCGTAAAGCATTTGTTTGCAAAGCTGTGTTTCGGTTTGAAGGGTGAACATTGAATTTACATGCCATAGAGGCATAACACCTTGGTTCTCAGGAATGGCAACACATAGGGGTTGGCATTATGGACAAAACAGTATACTATGTAACTGTTTATGTGCACAGGCGACGATTACCACTTTCTATAAGGTGGCCCTTTACTTATTTGCCATTTCACATTGCATAAAAAGCTGCTAAATATGTAAATCATAATAATAATATTTGCACTAATATACTATTTTATTTCTGACTCTGAATCCAAAAAACAAAATCATTATGTTACTCCTTAAATGCCAAATTTAATTCAATATTTTTAGCCGTATAAACGACATTGAGTAATAAAATATCCATACATGTATATTTTAACAGCTTCCACAGGAAATATACAGTAATTAAATCAGTCAATGTTATTTTAGCAACACAAAGACTGTTATGAAACACGTTAGCAAAATATTATCAATCAAAATTATATGTAATAAGAATATGCTATTTCCGTCAGTGTGTTATTTATTACTATCAGTTAAATACTCACATAAATGTTTAAAATTAAATTCTAATTTTATATTCCAGTAAAACTCGTGAAGAACTTGCACCTGTTCTACTTAAACCGATATCTGCGTTTATTCCCCGTGCTGGCCGCTTGCATACTTCTTCAGGCGTCACTGTTCCATCGAGTGTCAGATGGACCCGCGTGGGAGGCAGTTGCTGGACAAACAGACCGATGTAGACAATATTGGTGGACTACGTTATTGTACATACAGAACTATTACAACCCCAATTACATGGTTAGTATAATTACTTACCTGCTATAATTAAATTCGGTAATACCTAAATTATGTTTTAGCTTGTTTAAACTTATTACTTATTTAAACGTCTGAATATTATTTCAATGTTTTCCCTTGAGACTACAGTAGGGTTCCTTAAAAAGGGCATATTAAAGTTCTTTCAGGGTCGGTAACGCTCACAGGATATCCTAGGTGTAGCAGGAGGCTTTAGACTACAGTGACCAGTTTGCAGAGGTATCAATGCAAATGACCTTTGTAAAAATTCTCCCTCTGGTACTGCAAAAAAATCAAACATAATGCACTGACCTAACTTTAAAGATTGTGTCCCACAAAATACGACAGACGCCGTTTGTCGTATCTCCTCATTTTCAGTGTACTTAATAAGTCGAGTCTAGGGGCCCTTTGGCGTTGATATATTTTGCGACGTCCAATTTGCGGTCATTTAGAGGAAAAGGCTATGTTGGCTTCCAAAAAATTAGGAGTTTTCAATAGAGTGAGACGGTATTTCACGCCGGAACACCGATTGAATTTGTATAATGCTCAAGTCAGGTCACATATGGAATACTGTTCTAACTTATGGACAGAAGCGCTACAGTACCAGCTCCTTCCGATAGACCGCATTCAGAGTCGGGCGGCTCGAATCATTGATGATCGGCGCCTTACTGTCCGACTTGATCCATTAAAACTGCGTAGAGATGTTGCATCTCTGTGCATCTTCAACCGGATTTATCATGGGGAGTGCTCTGAGGAATTTTTTACTGACTGCTGCTGCTGACTTTCGTTCAACCCGTCATACTCTAAAGTTTCATCCCAAGTATCTGGACGTGTGGCGGTCTTCCGCCGTGCGTTTTAAAGGCACTTTCTTCCAGGCACAACCACTATTTGGAATCAACTTCCAGCAGCAGTATTTCCGAACCGATACAACACTATTGCCTTCGAGAAAAGAGCATTCCTTTTTAAAAGACCGTCAGTACACCTGCAATCCTGTTGGTGTTGTGGGTGATCATGGGCGGCGATAGTCACGTACTATCAAGTGAGCCGCATGCTCGTTTGTACCCTGTGTTATAAAAGAAACTGACCTCAATTATGACAAAACCAGTTATTGTGATTTAAAAACTAAACTATTAACTTCGATAAAATTCAATGGGATCAATCTGTAAGTATATTCCTTGAGACAAAAAATCTAATTTGGTTTACCGACAGAGTTATACTGACAGAGTTATAAGGTAATAAACATAAAAAAGTACAACCGAAACGAGAACCTCCTTCTTTTTGAAATCGATTACAAATATTATTTCTTATCGTTCCAGTGTGTTCCACATAGCTGGTATCTGGCAATAGACTTCCAACTCTTCTTGATATCTCCTCTTATCCTCTTCTGGGTGGTTAATGGCACAAGAAAATCAGCTTGGACTACATTGGTTACCGCTCTTCTGGCCTCTCTCACAGGAGCTAGCATATATAATTTTACGATTGGATTCAAAGCCGGACCTGTTACTTTTGGGTAGGTATTGAAATTTAAAAAGTATTTACATGAATTACAAGCACACTAATATATTAGTTTAAGTAAAAATGCCGATATATATTCTAGCTTGAACAACAGAAAATTTGTGTAATTCTACAGTACTTATTATTACATTTCCTTATTTGGTGTGATAACCATGACACCGTGAACCGCGTGCATAAAAAAGAACTCCAATGAAATCCGAAACTAGTCGACCCATGATGAAGTTAATATTTTAAAATAATAAAAATTTATTAATAATTTATTTATTGATACGTAATTAGTTTTGTAATTTAATTTCAAGAGTTATACTTTTGTGAAAGACAAATAATTATTATTATTATATTATATAATTGTCCCGGCATAAAATGAGATACACTCTCCTTTCCCGTGGATGTCGTAAGCGGTGACTAAGAGAAATTATGGTCGAGGCATGGGCAGCAGCGTCCCTCTTGTTGTTGTTTGTTGTCTCTAAAGCCTAACTGCGGTTGCCAACCCGCCGGCCAAGCACGGTAACTAATGGCAAATATAATATAATAAAATACTAATTAAGTTAATAAATAAACAAGCGTTCTGCAATAAAAAAAATCAACTTCAGTCGCGGCAAAATTAGTTACTTCGATTACAAATTTAAACTACGGAACCGATTTTGATAAAATCTTTATGAGGTCGATCTGTAAGTCTGTCCTTTCTCAGATAAAAAAAAAAACCTAAATCATTTTAGAACAGACAAAATTATCAGGTAACAAACATAAGAGAAATATACATCCGATTGAGAACCTTTTTTTAAAATTCAGTCGATAATATTTAAAAACAATTATCGGCTTTTTTCACCTTGAATAAAATTTTCTATTTCAGTCCCGAAAGAGAAGGTCAGCCAAATTATTTGATGTATTATTACGTGAACACTCTTACTAGAGCACCACCCTTCTTCGTTGGAATGATATTTGGATACATTCTACATATTAATCGCGGGAAGAAGTTAGTTATACCGAAAGTAAGTTTTCTATACAACAAAAAATTGCGAAAATGCTAACGATTCAAATAATATTTAATTATGATAAAACAGAAAATCATATAATCTTCAATCACATAAAAGTAAAGTAATGTAAACAAAAGCACATTTTATTTATATATTTAAAACACACACACACATGCGCTTTTGCACGCACATATACTCACACATACGTATATACGCGCACGCATGCTCGTACGCACATTATCATTCGAATTTATCTGAAAGTTCATAACTAAATTTATAGAGGATTATATCTTCTACATATAATTAAGCTATTTAAATTAAATTAAATTCAAAATGAAAAATCTAGATTCACCTTTTTGGAAGGATATAAATTCTATGTCTATATACAGGGATTCCCTAGCACAGACGTTACGATCCACCACATCTTATAACCGAACTAATAAATAAATTTGGGGGAAAGGGATTGTTGGTTATAGACTGAGAATTCTATTGCTAGCAATATACCCAACCAGGTCGACCTCCTCGCGGTTCTCCCTGGAAACTATTATGGTTAATGCTGATAAATTTATCATGATGGGCTAACTGGCCTGTTTTCATTCTCATCTATCACCCTTCACTGGTGCTCCGCCAGCGTATCCCGTTAACGCAGGCGGGGATACCATACCATTTTCACTCATAAAAAAAAATATTACTATTAATAACAGATACCGGTACCGGTATTGACTGTTTACATCATAATGGATAATCATAATATAGTGTATAATACCCATGATACCCCTCATACTTTTATCTCAAGATTATGTTATTATACATCTGTGCCTGTAATTTTATTTCGTGTGGTCCTTGTGAAGAATAGGCCACAACCTCCGTTCATGTAAGTGTCGTAAGAGATGACTAAGGGAACTTAATGTTCAAGGGATGGGCAGCAACGACCTTCTTAAAACATCACCATAGCATAACTGTGGTTGGCAATTTATCTGCTAAGCGAGGCAACTATTGGCAAAGGCCTTCTAGGGAATGCCTAGTTCAGCAGTGGACATTTAACAACTGATATCATCATTATCATCACTAATAGTTCATTGCTATATCATAAAAATAAATCTGTGGCCTAATTTTTATTTTTATGCCATTATCCCACACTTCAAACTGAAATATTGCTATAAAAATCAGACGAGTTTAATTTATTTTAGATAAGAACATTCTATACTTTTCTTTTAGCTATTCAAAGGTTGACTGTAAAAAATCCCTCTATGGGATAAGTTCGTCATTGTGTATTAAATTTTTTAATGTGGCCTATGTAAATTGTGTACAATAAATATTTTATAGTACAATATAGTACAAGAGTACAAGTTATTTGATTTAAAATTTTTTGGTATTATCATATCAGCCATTACTGGATGCCTCTCTCATAGACTGCCATAAGGAACGGGCTTGAGTCACCTGCATCCACTGACGCTCTGCAATGCATTTGAGGTTGTCACTCTAGTGTGTTTGGGGGGGGGGGGTTTAAGTTGTTACTATTTGATTGAAAAATTAATTAAATATTTTGTTTATAATTGCATATTGTAATATTCCAGGTACAAGTTGCTCTATTCTGGTTTCTGGCTATAATTTTGTCATCTGCAGTAATATGTAGCAATTATCCTATTTTACAAGAAGACTGGGACTATCATACTGTTGATGATATACTGAATTCTTACATGAGATCAGTTTGGGCTTTGAGTGTTTGTTGGATGATCTTGGCCTGTGCACACGGATATGGAGGTTTGATTTTGTTTTTCAATTTACTTAAAAAAGAACGAGGTTTTGTTTTTTTTATATATATATTTGTTACCTCGTACTTCTGCCAGTTGTAAATCTAATTAGAAATTTCTTTTTTTTTATCTAAAAGGATATTCTTAGAGATTGAGCTGATATAAATTTTATCGAGATCTTAGTTTAATTTTTAAATCAAAATAATTGGATTTGCCACAATCGAAGATTGTTATTTTTGGATCTTAATTTAATGATAAATTAAATACTAGTAAATAAATAGTGACAAATATGCACTTTATTGTAATTGTAACTATTGATGTATTTCGTATTATATAAAAAACTTGCTTTTATTCGCGACTTAGTCTGTGTGAGCGAGACAAAAAGAAGAATATGTCCTTATCCATCCCATATAGTACGTTTACCTGTACCAAATTTCATAGCGATTGGTTAAGACGTCAAGACGTTAAGAAGTAACGAACCAACAAACTAATTTTCACGTGTATAATATTAATAGTAAAAATATAGAATGTATGAAATAAATTTAATTAATATCCTTTTAATAGAATGTTTCGCTGTTTTCACCTTTCGCCGGCTTATATAATTCCAAAGTAGAAATAACCGCGTCTACTGCATTTAATTTGTTTACATAATTTGCCATTATTAAATATCTTGATGTCAAATTCGAACTCACAATCTTTAAGGTTTGTAAGTTTATATGACAGCATCATAACCTAGTATTCCTAATTTCTTGACATCAAAATAAATAGTTTTATGCAACTATCATATAAAATTTTCGACAATCGAAAATTCCTTTAAATGAATTTAAAATATCGACTCTTGATTTTCTAACAAATTATAGAGAAAGATGCTTTTCAAAATTTACTGATACCATTTTAATAACTGTTTTAGCTTCGATTGGAGTAGATTTTTTATAGTTTAAAAGTCTTAAATTATTTTGTTTCAGGTCCTATTAATTGGATCCTCTCACATCCCATGTGGAAGATATTGGGAAGACTGTCTTATGCCATGTATCTTTTCCACTATCCACTTATAATCGTTGTTAATGGAAACTCAGTTGTACCTGTCTATTTTTCTACTGAAGTATCTGTAAGTGTATATTTAAATATTTATCATCAGCCGTAAACTGTCCACTGCTGAAATAACCTTTATTTAAATAAGTTTGTTTACAAACTATAGGGTTCGGGATGTTGTAATCTCCTAAGAAGAACCTATAACAAAATAATTAAATACAAAATAATTTTACATTTGCATAAGTACTGTGATTATAATTAGAATTGAGTTTTATTTGTATTTATTATTAAACTGAAAATAAACAAGCAAACATGAGCAGATGTATGAACAGAACGAATGAGCCGGCTATCATTACGCGCAACTATATTTTAGGGAACTCAACGACCCGGCTCATCCCACTACCACTAGTCATAGTTTTGCGGAGTAAAATTCTGTTTATTATAGAGAATGTTGTTCTCTGAATGAGTATCCGAACAAGTTTAAAAAAAGAATACAGTTGAAATAAAAAGTAATTGAAATTGTTGTAAACTCTGTTTTATTTCTTTATATATATATATATATATATATATATATATATATATATATATATATATATATATATATATATATATATATATATATATATATATATATATATATATATTTCTTTTCATTTATCAAATTGCTTCTGCTTTGTTTTAGCCATTCTATACTCATTACAATTATATCTTCTTTTATCCACTATTTAATCATAAACTATCACGTACACATCATATAATCTACTTTATCGACAATAGAATTAAATTGTATTTTGTTTTATACAACTTAGAATGGCAAACAAGCTGACGGCCCACCTGATGGAAAGTGGTAACCGTCGCCTATAGACATGAGTAGTACCATAGACATAACAGAGTAATGTATACTGATTTTTATACATTTTTCTTTTCAGATTCAAAAGTTTATGGCTGACTTTGTAATAGCAATTTTGGCTGCATATCTAATTACGATGTTTGTTGACGCACCATCCTCTGTCTTGATTAAGCATTTCATGGGAGGAGCAGGAGGTATATTTTTTATTTGTTTTTATTAATTTATTTATAAAATAATAATAAAAGAAAACAAAAGATAATCTCACCTTACATCCACAATACTCTAATTTCTCAAATATTTTTTAAACTACAAGGTACAAGAATACTAGTATTTTATTAATATCTGAATTAAAATTTAAAATAAAACTTACAACTTAATATTTTTAGATGTGTTTACTTAAATTGCTATAAATATACTTTTACCTTAAACCTTAGGGACTTAATCTACATTGGATTATAATATACTGAGCGAAATATGGACATGTCGAATATTATGTTCACCATAACGGCAATAAGCGACAAATATCTCTGAATACCTCATTGGGGATTGCAATCGTGGTCATATTCGTATTATGATTATTTTTAGTTACCTAATAACCTTTTACTGTATGTAAATACTATCTCTGATAGATGACAGCCAAATTAGTTTAACCGTTTTCAAGTGATACGAGTATCAATAAACTATATCCATTTTCTATTAACTCAGTGTCTGTACATTTAGTGACTAATACTTAAGCGGTATTTATGTTTTTATTTGGCTTTAACTTTTTGCTCTCTATTACTTATGTGTGGATTTCATAATTAGAAAAACCAATGAAATTGTCCACTTTTACATAGAGTAACAAGATAGTTTATATACTAATTTTTAAGTTAGACCTTCAGAAATACAACTGTGGAAATGAAACAGTATTTAACTTAATGCAATGGTTTTTGCATGATGCCGAAGCAAACATACAGACAAGCATAGTTTTCAAAAATTATTATTTTGACTTCTATTGGTCTTGTTAAGACACCTCATGTATTTTTTTGTTTAATATTTCCTATATACAGTTATCCTGTAGTTACAATTTTATTAAAATAGTAAAAAGTAAGATATGCCTGCAAAATAATAGTAAGCGCCAACATTATTTATTACAAAAATTAAAAAAGAGTTCATAATAAACGCTGTTGATTTATAAGAAGCTTTTTCGTATTTATATTAAATGATATATTTCTCAGGTAAGAAGAGGCAAGAACCGGTAAAACCATTGAACGGCATTAACTCAGCAGCGGAGAACAAAATTAACGGCAACCTGGAGGCACCAAACCACCAAATCGTTAATAAAACTAATAAATAATTTATTAGATTATTGTTTTTGTATCATTTCTTTTACTACTAATACTCATAGCCGTTTATGACAATTTTTTTTATACAACTTAGAATGGCAAACAAGCTGACAGCCCACCTGTTGGAAAGTGGTAACCGTTGCCTATAGACATGAGCAGTAACATGGAGATAACAGAGTATACTGTTTCGCCTATGATACCCCCATGCATTGTCATTCCTGAGGACTCAGGTGTTATTCCTCTGTACCCTGTAAATTCACGCCGTATCCTACCCTTCAAACCGAAACACAGCCATGCACACACAACTGCTTCACGGTAGAAACACGAATGGGATAGAGGTACCCAAGCAATCGACTTTTGTACAAAGTCTCCCTCTGGTGAATTACTGATATGCAATAATTAAAGAAGATTAAATGCTCACGTTGATTACATACATATATTTTATCTAATGGAAAATACATAAAATATTAAGAACTTTATGATGTGGAAAAGAGAAAGATGGATTTAAATATGAAACACTACACTGTTTGGCGTAATAGTTATTCTTATACAGGGATACTGGAGTATCCCATATTAAATTAGTTGTAATTTGTTATATAAAATCCTTTCATTTAATTAGGTAATAATATGCAATAGAAAAATATCAGTCACATATAATCTAAATAAAAAAATTTGTTGTACCATTTTTAAAGACTTTCATCTGATGCTTTAAATAAATGTAAAATTCTTTTTTACATCTATGGGATATTATTTTGCTTTTTTAATACCAATTTATAGAAAAAACACAAATCCCTATCTACAAAAACATTTACTGTGTATAGATTTTCTTGCAAATTCTGCAACTGATTATTTTACATCCATGCGTTACCATTCCTGAGGAATGAATAAAGTGTTATGCCTCTATACCCTGTAATTTCATTGTCATACTCCAAACTTCAACCCGAAACTCAGTACCTAAGTAAAAAACTATAACATTGAATAACATTCCGATGCTTTCAGAGCGGGCAGTTTGGCTTCTTGAAAATTCCTATAGGATGTTTTTAGTACTCCCGTGTTACAGAATCCCGGGAGCTCCGTCAATAACCTACAAGCATTAGTATATTAAACGCGAAGACCGTTGTTCCTTGCATATAACAAATTCATAAATTTAATGTATAAAAAGCTTGGCAGAAAGCTTTAAATAATATATTTTTTACATTACTGCTGCAATGTGCAACTCTGCGGGCTAGTATATTGCATCGAATAGATAACGCCCTTCGTTCCATCTCGATATCGTAGTCATCGATTAGACACTCAGCCACAATGTGTCAGAGATATTTGAACCCAACACTTTATTTAATATTATAGATGTAGACAGAAGGCATACTCCTATGGACCTTTTTACCCCATTTTAAAACATCATGACCTCGCTCTATTTAAAATGATTTCGTAAACCATGGGACACAGGATATTCCTCACAGATTCCTAGTAATCGTCGAAGTCACACAAGATGCTGTTAACTGTTATGAAGAGGATGTAATAATACAATTATATAACCCTCCAACTACATGGGACGCTAAGCACCCAAAGATGGTTTATTTTTTATTATAAATAAATTTGAATCTATTTTTGTATATTTATACAAAAATACCTTTTTTCTTATATATATTTTATCTTATATATTATATTGTCTCGGCGTAGAATAGAACAACTTTTCCTTTTCCATGGGTGTCGTAAGAGGCGACTAAGAGAACTTAATGGTTAAAGGGAAATTAAGGGAATGGTCGAGGGATGGGCAGCAGTGTTCCTCTTAAAACATTACCAAAGCCTTATTGCACTTACAAACCCACCTGCCAAAAATAGCAACACCTTTTAGGAATTTATACAGCAATGAACAGTTAACGGCTGATATGATGATGATGATTGTTAACTAAAATAGTAACTAAATTGATATTATAAAAAAAAAATTACACGTGGGCGCGGAACTAATGATAAAGAATATCATTGAGGTACCGATACTGTTACTCGATACAGGATTGAACGTATAATATCGATACTTAGTATCGATTTAAAAATTATCGATGCATATACATATCGATTGATTTGTTTATAGAATTTAGAATAAATAACAAAAGTATCAATTATTAATACTGTTTATTATCAATAAAATTAATTACCAAGTCTTCAAATATAAGAAGTCCTATAAAAAGGGACAACCACTCATAGGTTCTTCAAAGAGAGTATATTAAGGCAACGCGCACGTAGTGTGCAACACTAGGGATGTTGCATACTAGGAGTCCGTATGCTTCGGTAACCATTTACTATCTGACGGCCTGTATGCTTGTTTGCCACCTTTATGGTGGCTTTATGGTCCTTTTTAAAAGGCCGGCAGCACACCTGCAATGCCGTAGGTGTTGTGGGTGACCTTGGGCGGCGGTAGTCACTTACCATCAGGTGAGCCGCATGCACGTTTGCCCCCTGTGTTTTAAAAAAAAAACTCTCTTTTCTCTCTCTCTCTCTCTCTCTCTGTACAAACTCTAGATAGAACGTAGTATCTGCGGTAGACAAACATAGACAAACTAACAAATTTTGCAATATTAAAAATAGGACGCATTCTAAAATTGTAAACAATTCTTTTTCCAAAAATAATATTCTTATTAAGATGTAGTCTAAATAAAGAGGTACTTGTACATTTTATATTTATTCGTTTTTTCACAATTTATTTATATTGCTTTTTCTATTGCTTTATTATATTGCTATATAGTAATGCATACTTGTTACTCGCATTCAAAGTATCGATAAAAAATACTCATTATCAGATAAAAAATCGAATAAATACTCGTATTAGCTATTATCACTGCTATTATCATTTAATCACTACGTACAGTAGTATGTTGCTTGCATTCTAATAGGAAAATTGTGTTTCAAGAATCAATTTCATAAAATCTATATCTTTAACGTCACTGAACAAGTTTAAATATTTGATAAGTACACAGATAGGCAACAACATGCCTTAAAACATAATACCTACTCTTCATCCTAACATTTTTTACATAATTTTAGACAGAACCGCTACTGAAGATGTATTTTCACAAACACAAACAGAGCAACACATTTTTATATGGTCACGCACATTAAAGTAAAAAGTTAGTGGGACGTGCCATGTTAGACTATATAGAATAACCCTTATAATGCGATATTATCGAGTTAATATTAGACTTTTAGAGATAAGTTCAACTTTGCTTATATTTTTTTTTAATAATAATAATACCATTATTAGTATATATTTTAGTATAATAAATAATATTATTATATCATTGTCTGACTGTCCATCTGTCACAATACTATGTGTTAGCAACATGTATATTGTAGTGGATATAATTAAAAAAATATTTTATCTTTTAAGGGGTCCGAAAAGCCGTTCACAATTTCAAAACGATTTAATTAAATATTCTTTATTGCACTAAAACATACAGTATTCATAAAAATTTGAAACAATGTAAGCAAAGGTGAACTTATCTCTAAAAGAGGTCTCTTCCTGTCGACCTATGTATTATCTCTCTTCAGTCGTACACTCTTGACAGAGTGGTCGTGGTTTTCACAATGACAGTGGATCGTCGATGAGGCTCTCCTTCGGGATTGAGGTCCTCGCAATATGTCTCCATCTACTTTTGTTCGCCGCCGAGCTATGTATTATATGATCCTACAAATAAAAAGAGGATATCGTATGAAACGGTTTTATTTGTACATTTCAAAAGTTATTTTCTACCAAAGGAATAGGTTCTCAATTCCCTTGTAGTCATTATTTATTTTTTAGTCAAGATCCCAGTTATTCAAACGAAATTTAGTTAGTATTTTATAATCGATGCAGTAGATGATGAATGAACGAGATTATGACATTAGATAAATACATAGCCATAATAATTGTTAGATTTACTACAGAGCTACAAAAAATAATTTATTAAAGGTACTTATCTTGAGTATTTTATTTTATTTTGTAATATGTATAAAATCATATTACGCCGACCCCAAATGATTGGGATTAGGGTAGGAAGATGATGGTGATATCTTGAGTATAAATCTACGTTTTAATAATGCACGTTTACAATTGATACGAACTTGTTAATGTCTGCTTCTTTGTAGCCGTAAGCGATTAAATGTTTGCATCGAATGTGAGTCCTCTATAGCTTGCACAGATGTCTAGCATTTTGTCTTGTTAAATTTAGCAATAGATTTTGTTATACAAACTAAAACCCACTGCGATCGTATCAAAGCCAAATCGGTTTATAAATGACGGAGTTATGAGGTGACAAATTTAACATATTTTTTTTTTATTCCACGTATTTTTTTTAATTATGACCGAAAATGTGAAAAAACCAAATACCGTAATTAGCGTACCGTATTACGTAATTACCGTATATACATAATATTAAAAGAAAAATAAAACGACATTTCCAACTAGGACTGATTTTTTTTTTAGAAATTATACTAAAAACTTAACAAATATAGTCATATGGTCCAATTGTTAACCATAGCTGTGGCCTAAAATAAAAAAAATATGAATTGCACATATATATGTATATTAATACAGTATGTAACCCATATAATAAGATTTTTTCAAATCCAGCTGGTAGTATATTAGCAGCTTAGAACAAACAAATAAATTTTTGTTTTTAGAATAGAATAGAATAGAAAATATTTATTGTCAGAAAAACACAATTACAACAGAAAATAAAAAAAAATATTACATATATAAAAAGTCTCATATTACGCAAAAGGAACCAGCTCAGCTCATTGCACTGGGGCACTCACAGCTGCTGTGAGTGTCCCAGTGCAATATGTACAGCTGTACAGCGCTGGTTTTCAGCCAGGCCCTCTCTTAACATATTTGTTCTATATCATATTAATATAGATTAGAACCTACATCAAGTTATTAATTATTATCATAATGTTATGTACTTTGAATATTAATAAAGTAATGACGTAGACATATATCAAAATGGCAACTGACAGATAAGAGTGTTGATAAAGTAATAGAATCCTTACTAATGTATAAATGAGTTATAAGTGAGTTTTTTTGTTTCCTTTTAGAAATTTAAATGGTTGAACCAATCACTATTAAATTTGGTATACTGTATTATATCTTACGCACCATAGCAGTACGCTTAGGTACCTCTGTCCCATTCGTGTTTCAACTGTGAAGCAGCTGTGTATTCATGGCTGTGCTTCGGTTTGAAGGGTGGGATATAGCGTGAATTTACTGGGTACAAAGGAATAACACCTGAGTCCTCAGGAATGGCAACGCATGTGGGGTATCATGGGCGAAACAGTATACTCTGTTATGTCCATGGTACTGCTCATGTTTATAGGCGACGGTTACCACTTTCCATCAGGTGGGCCATCAGCTTGTTTGCCATTCTAAGTTGTATAAAAAAAAAATAGTATAATATAATGTAATCTTCAATAACTTACCTATATATGTATATTAATTAACAATTACTTAATTCACGAAGTCGGTTAATACATAAAACATATAATGTAATAAATAATAAAATTAAATAAAATAATAATAAAAGTGCTAAAATATAAATAATTTCATATCTCTTTATATCGTAAAAATAGACTGGTATATATATATATATATATATATATATATATTTTTTACAACACAGGGGGCAAACGAGCATGCGGCTCACCTGATGGTAAGTGACTACCGCCGCCCATGATCACCCACAACACCAGCGGCATTGCAGGTGTGCTGCCGGCCTTTTAAAAAGGAATATACTCTTTTCTTGAAGGTTATGTTGTCGTATCGGTTCGGAAATACTGCTGCTGGAAGTTGATTCCAAAGAATGGTTGTGCGTGGAAGAAAGTGCCTTGATAAACGCACGGTGGAAGACCGCCACTCGTCCAGATGATTGGGATGAAACTTTAGTTTGTGGCGGGTTGTACGGTGGTGAAAATCAGCAGCAGGTATCAATCCGAACAATTCCTCAGAACACTCCCCATGATAAATTCGGTAGAAGATGCACAGAGATGCAACATCTCTGCGCAGTTTCAGTGGATCAAGCCGGACAGTAAGGCGTTGACTATCGATAATTCGAGCCGCCCGACTCTGAATGCGGTCTAACGGAAGGAGTTGGTACTGTGGCGCTCCTGCCCACAGGTGAGAACAGTATTCCATATGCGGCCTGACTTGGGCTTTATATAATTTCAGGCGGTGTTCTGGCATGAAATATCGTCTCACCCTATTGAGCACTCCTAACTTTTTGGAAGCTATCTTAGCCTTCTCCTCCAGATGACCGCAAAACTGGACGTCGCAAGATATATCAACGCCCAGAATTCCTAGACTCGACTTTTTATCAAGGGAAGTGCCCTGAAAGTGAGGAGATACGACAAACGGCGTCTTTTTTGCGGTAAACGCGCAGACTTGTGTCTTTTTGGGGTTAAATTGGACAAGATTTTGTTCACCCCAGATCGAAACTTGATGGAGTGAAGTTTCGATTTCAGACACAAGTCTATTCCGGCACTCATCGGTATGTGCCCGCGAGATCTTTGCATGACCGGTATATAATGTATCTCCTGTACTGTCGTCTGCATAGCAATGAATATTACTTATCTGTAACATATCATTGATATGCAGAAGAAACAGAGTCGGAGATAGTACACAGCCTTGCGGGACACCAGCATTCAAAGGTTTTAAATCAGAGCATGCTCCGTCGACTACGACCTTAATGCTACGTTCCTTGAGAAAACTGGCGACCCAAATGCACAGTCTCGCAGGCAACCCAAATGAAGGTAGCTTTGAAAGCAGCGCTCTATGCCACACCCGATCAAAGGCCTTCGCGATATCCAGACTAACTGCTAAGGCCTCTCCCTTACTCTCGATTGCCACTGCCCATCGGTGTGTTAAGTAAGCTAAAAGATCACCAGCCGAACGTCCCTGTCGAAAGCCGTACTGGCGATCACAGATCAGCTGGTGCTCTTCTAGGTACCGGAGCAGTTGACGGTTAATGATGGATTCCATAACCTTCGAGAATAAGGAAGTGATAGCTATGGGCCTATAGTTAGCTGGATCTGAGCGATCTCCCTTTTTAGGGATCGGATGCACCAGAGCAGTCTTCCAAAACTTTGGGACTATGCCCGATGAGTAGCTAAGCCGGAAAAGACGCGTAAGAACCGGAGCCAACTCTGGTGCGCACGTCCTAAGCACAATTGGAGGAATACCATCGGGCCCACTCGACTTATGGATTTCGAGGGAGAAAAGTGCTCTACGCACTGAGCTATGCGTGAATTTAATGTCAGGCATAGAGCTCCTACAACACGTGATGGTCGGTGGTGATTTCTCCCCGTCATCCAATGTCGAGTTTGACGCAAAGATGGATCCAAGAAGATCGGCCTTTTCCTTAGCGTTCTGGGCCAACGAGTCATCCTCCCTGCGCAATGGTGGAAAAGATGACTTACAGAAATTCCCTTGTGCAGCTTTGGCAAGAGACCAGAAAGCTCGAGTTCCAGAGGGCAAACTAGCCAATCTCTTGCCAATTCTACTAATATGCTCTGACTTCGCTGTGGCTATAACTCTTTTGAAAGACCTAGAGGCAGAGTTATACTTCTTTTTAAGAGCACTGGTGTTAGGATCTCGCGACGCCACACCTTTAGCCCAGGTTAGGAAGCACTCCTGTTTCAGACGAGATGCTCTTCTACAAGAGGCTCCATACCAGGGCTGGGATTTCCCGCCGACGGGCACCACAGAGTTAGGAATAAATAATTCCATTCCCTGAAGCACCACATCAGCAATGGAATCGGCAATGGCGTCGGGATCATCCAGTGTGAAGCAAACCTGCCTCCATGGGTAAGATGCGAAAAAAATCCGCATCTCATCCCAGTCTGCTGACCTGTAGTGCCAAACACGACGTCTACCCGTGGAACGTGGTGGAATCGGACTCATGAGAGGCACCTCGCTCCGCACCAGACTGTGATCCGACGATCCAAGCGGAGCTTCGACGGAAATCACATAGTTGTCTGGGTGGGTGGTCAGCAGAAGGTCCAACAGTGAAGGTGAATGGTCCAACACATCAGGTATTCGCGTAGGCGAGGAAACAAGCTGCGTCAGACCATAAGCCAAAGCAAAGTCATGAACAGATCTTCCCGCATAGTCGGTTGTACGTGAACCAAGCCATTCGGTATGGTGGGCATTAAAATCGCCAAGAATCACGACTTCAGCGGAAGGAATCTGTTCGAGCAGGGAATCTGTAGCCATTTGGACGTGCTCAATGAGTTGGTCGGTTTCGATGTTACCGCTGTGGGACCTGTATAGGCATGCATAGACGCGAGGATGGTCGTTGCAGTCTACGCGCAGCCATAAAATAGACAGGTCCGTACCTTCAAGAGTTCCAAGGCGGCGACAGCAGATATCCTCTCTGACATACGCGCATACACCGGCACGCGAAACAAAACAATGTTCAAGTTTATAGCCCGGGTACGTCAGGTATGAAGTTTCGTTTGGAGAGGATATCTGTGTCTCCGTTAGAAAGAGCAATGCCGGCCGCGCCGTTTCTAGGTGGTGGTGGACAGCGTTTAGGTTAGAATGTAATCCCCTGATATTGCAGAAGCTCACATTGAGCGAAGGGGATGCCGTAGAAATCTTGCTCCGTTTGCCCTTGGTTCCAAAGAGCGGAATTTTGCCCCCCCCCAGAATACGCAGGGCAGCCCGAGCGTGGTTGCTCGAGAGAGGATTCTCCAGCAACATGGTTACTGGTACCTCCCTGGGGTATGTTATTTTTTTTTAATTCCACTGCCATGGTTGCGTGTTGTAAGATAGGGGGACGGGGTTGGGGAAAGGATTTTAGGAATAGGAAAGGGATGGGTATGGGATGGGTATGGGATGGGCCTCCGGACTCCCTCACTCACCATACGGAATGTGATCGCACTGAAAGTGCAACCACTTAGCGTCGGTATTCTGTGAGGGTGTGGTACTTCCCCGGTCGAGCCGGCCCATTCATGCTGCAATATCATATGGTATTACAGCGTGGCTCTACCACCTGATATATATATATATATATATATATATATATATATATATATATATATATATATATATATATATATATATATTATGCTTGTAAGAACACATGTATATGTCATTTTTTATTTCCACGGAAAAGAAAGGTGCTTACCTATTATTCTATGACGAGACCACGCGGCGAATACTGAATTAACTGTAATAGAGGAAAGAAAACAATCTATGACTCGGAGTAACCAGCAAGGATAAGTTTAAAGAGAAAGTGGGAAAAGAAGTCTTCTTTAAATACAAAATAATAATTCGACCTTTTTTAAGAAGTAGGAGTGCAATTTATTTATAACAAATTTCATTTTTTTTTTATAGTAAGACCCTGAGTATTTATACATATATACCTACTATTTGCTAGGTATATTGATTTATTGATTGATTTTGTCGTCTGCTCTATGACATGCAATTTATAATCAATAACATGATATACATAGATATAAAAGATATAAACACAATCACGTCTTGGCCTAATGGTTTAATCCTTTTATAGACTCCAAAGTGCATAGAATATTATGTGCCAATTTAATTTTCTGACCACCGTTTTTGGTAACCAAATTGTTAGGAAAGGAACGTTAAATACGGAGATTAGTGCTGCATAGCCAACAATATACCCTTCAAAACATGAAGCTCTTTTAAATATTTCTTTTCTATTTAAATTTTATACTTTTCTCTTAAATCTATCACTCGCTTTCTATTATTTTTATGTGTCTTACTTTCCATAATATATTGCCGCTGTCCACTGCTTGACTTTTTATTTTCATTTCATTTTATTTCCATTAATTCCATTTTAACCCTCGCAAAAATAACGCGGTCCCATCTGAAAATCAGTAGGATTTTTTTTATACCACTGAATGTGGCAAACAAGCATACGGTCCACCTGATGGTAAGCGGTTACCGTAGCCTATGAACGCCTGCAATACCAGAGGTATTATTAATTATATTAATTAATTCCTGATGATTATATAATATTTAATAATTACAACATTAATAAAGTTTTTACTTTATTATTTTTATTTTACGAAATGAAGAATAATAATCACGATGATTTTGAGGAGTAGCATGACGGTCAATCTAATACGATATATTACTAGGGCTAATGGGGCCGTTACATCAGATTTCAAGCAATCCCTTTCCTCCCCTTATATCAATATTTGGTATATACATATTACATATTTGTGACGGAAAAGGACATAGATTATTTATCCTAATCAATCATCATATATATATATATATATATATATATATATATATATATATATATATATATATATATTATCTACCTGTATGGAACCGGGCTATATCGCTAGTTTTTTTTTTCTTTTTTTTTCATATTATATTATATCGCTAGTTTTATATAAAAACAAACCTCTGTACCCTGTAATTTCACTGCCATATCTCACTCTTCAAACCGAAACACAGCCATGCAAACACAACTGCTTTACTATTACTTTATTTACTGTAGAAACATGGAAGGAACAGAAGTGCCCAAGCAAACGACTTTTGTACAAAGTCTCCCTCTGGTATATTCACAGCTATAACACGACCATTACGACTAATTGTAATATAAGTACCTAATCTCATATTTCCATGCCGAATTCATAGGTATATTTCCTCTAAAATAACAACAGAATTATAGCTTATCGGCCTTATGAACTACCTATTACAATTAGATTGTACTATTTATTTCCCGCTGCTTTGCTCGCATGAATCAGTATATAAAGTATTCTAAGTTTTATAAACCTACCAAAATTCATTCAAATCTGATCAGCCGTTTAAGTGTCTTACATTCAAGTGTTACATTCAAATAAAAATAAATGAAATTGATTTATTAATATAAGGCACTGCTTACTTGGAAATACTAGATAATATGGTTTGGTAAATATATAAACTTTTTACCATCAAGTGACATGTATGCTCGTTTGCCTGATGTGTTATAAAAAAACCGGGATAGAGAATCACTTATATCCTCCTCTATCCCAAAAACTACGTATTCTAAACTTCCTAATCCCACTTCTTTATCATTAATAATCGTTTGTGTTTTCTTTTTTCATTATATTTATATTATTTTTGTGTCTCTCATTCAGTTTCAGGATGTAGCTGAGAAGATACTACAAAAAATTCAGCAGTTACTCCATAAAATATTTAAAAGGTTTTAAAATCAACTTAAAATAATAGTAATAATAGTGTCTATAGAATAGGATATCGCACAATTAATAGAAAAATTAATATATTATTATGTTACAACATAATAATAAATTACATTATAGCATGGAATTTCACATAAGCTTAAATTATATAGATAGAATATTTTCATACAAATGCTTCTACGAAAACAGGTCAACTGAGTATCCCTGTGCGTAAATAGGGTTGCCATAATGTACATTTATTACTCAGTATATGGGGGAAATTACACTATAAGGTTAAATTGAAATATATGAACGATACAAAATTATTAATAAAATATCTGAAAGAATATAGTAAACAGTGCATAAATTTTTGTAATGATAGTCATATTTACCCGATTAATTCGATTTATTTGTAATTATAGATGTAAAATATGTTTTTTTTTTAAATTATTAAAATTAACTACCATTTTAATATCATGCATGTATATTAATTTGTAAGCAATACATTATTATTATTTTTTAAATTGTATCAAAAACAAAATAGTTTTCAATTCAAATTTGAGAAATGACCTAATCTGGGTAATTGTTAAGCAAATTACTGGCAATACCTAAAAAATGGCGCGTTTTATTTTATTTATTGTCATTATGCCGTATAGTGAAGAGCCCTGCTTATCTTAAAGTACAGGATTTACCTATTTAGGGAGCAGAGTTTTAGCTATATTTAAAATGTAACATTTATTTTGAAATAAATTATTATTATTAATTATTGAAAAAAAAAATACGAGTCGAATTCAGACAGCCAATGTCAATTTAGTTGATAAAATATTGACACGTTTTTGTCACTGTATACTCTATCTATAGAATTTATGCACATATCGCTACGATGGACCTAACGCTTCGATGGATCATAAAAGACTGCTCCTTTACAAACCGTCGGTATAAGAGTGACACTGAAACTCCAACAGAAAACATTAATATGTTGAATACCCACAGTTTTATGCTACTCAACTATAATCAACACAATAAGTCCGCTTGTGTACCTTGTTAGGTTTTTATAACAATTATATTTGTGTGAAATGTGAAACCTATCTATTTTTATACCATATCCCCGAAAAAATCAATTTTATTATTATTATAAATTTTTAATACGAAAATTTGTAAGGATGGATGTCTGTCTGAACTGCAGCAACATAGATTTTATTTAATTTATATATTAATGACCCTGACTTCAGGAACACCCATTGTTATAGTTTCTTTTATACATACGCTTATATTACTTGCATATGCAAGTACCCACTCTAACCTGCATACCTTGTTTTAGAATTATAATTTTCGTTTATATAAATAAAATCCGTTATTGACTGTATTTATAAGAAAGTTAGCATGAAAATTATTTTTAAGAGCTGTGGATTTTTGTATTATTAAATAAATAAATTGTTATTCTTTCACGCAAAAACTACAAAACGGATGTGACTGAAATTAGTTACATGGGTAGATCATATCCTAACACAATATATAGGAGACCCAGGAGATACCTGAGTCACGTTAGAAAAGCTACAGCAAGACAACTAATGTGTAATAAAGTTTATACAAACAAATAAATAAATATCCCTATCATTAAATTTAGACTAATTCATAATAAACAAAAAAATATTAAATTTATTGCAATATTTCAGATAATATTTTTTTTTACAACACAGGGGGCAATCGAGCATGCGGCTCACCTGATGGTAAGTAACTACCGCCGCCTATGATCACCCACAATACCAGCGGCATTGCAGGTGTGCTGCCGGCCTTTTAAAAAGGAATATACTCTTTTCTTGAAGGTTATGTTGTCGTATCGGTTCGGAAATACTGCTGCTGGAAGTTGATTCCAAAGAATGGTTGTGCGTGGGAGAAAGTGCCTTGAAAAACGCATGGTGGAAGATGTAGTTACTTATAATTTACTGTATTAACATTAAAATAATAAAATAATAATAAACAAATCATTTGTACAATATTTTTATTTAATCACAATATATACACAATGTTATAATAGGCGAATGTCTTGACAATAGTCATTTAGATTATTAATTTATTATAAATAAATAACATTTTATAAATAAGGTCATGTATTGACTCCATTGTAAAAACACATCTACTGTTACCTCCGCTACAGTGGAATTCACTAACAAACGTACAAACCTTATAAATTTTTACAATTACAGTATCCGTAAGATAAATATAAAATGTTAATCGACTTCATTTAAATCTCTTAACGATTAGATTAAACTATATAAAGATTGTACGCAATATTTTGTTATACTCAGATTCCCTTTAGATTTATTTTGAATAAGTAATTTTTTTTGCTACCAATTCTGAGTAGTTTAATTTTAAACTAATTTGTTTTTTTTTTATATTTGCACATAGCGTTATTCGATATGGAATTTAAATTATTTTTTATAATTAATTTAGTTTTTATTATTAAGGTAAATGCTTACATTGAAGCAGACTACGATCGCACGAATGTTTTTGACCCTAAAATATACGAAGATGTGTTGAATAAAGAAGAATGCGTCAAACAAATTAAATATATTGTGGAAAACAACGTTTTGTTGTTGGGTCGATGTAAGTTTGAATATTATTATTATTATACTATTTTTATACATTTTTTTTTATTATATTTAAAATATCGAATAAGCTGAGAGCCCAACAGATAGATCTTCGCTTATAGAAATGAACAGCACCATGGATCTTACAGAACACACTATTATACTCATGATATTTCTCATCATCATCATCTCAGCCATTATTTGTCCACTGCTGAACTGGAACTGGTCATTTCTCCACACCAGAGACACTTATAAAAAAAAAGGCAAACGAGATTAATGCATTCTCCCTCTAGTATTAAATAATTTATTTTAGCAGTAAGATTCTTATAAAGTAGGCAGAATGTGCCACCCCTTTTCTTTCCCGTGGATGTAGTAAGGGGCGACTAAGGGAACTTAATGGTAGAGGGTTTTTTTTAATAGGTGATAATGGAATGGTAACCCCACTCGCGTATACACCGGCGACGCATCAGTGTAGAACGATTTAAATCGTCAAGAATTTAAAAAGAATTGTTTACGATGGTTTGCAGGGGAAACCACTTGGAGGTCGGTCTAACGGGGCATATTGCTAGCAATGGGGCTTTCAAACCATTGCTAACAATCCCTTTCCCCCATGGTAGAGGGATTGGCAGCAGTATCCCTCTTAAAACATCACAAAAAGTCATACTTTCAATCTACTTGCTAAGCGTGGCAACTACTGGTAAAATCCCTCAATAGTAAACTGCCATAAGGAATGGTCGTAAAATATTCTAAAATAACTGTAATTTGTCATATAAAAACTAATTCAGAAGCTATTTTTTTATTATTAAATCGTATAAAATAGAGATAATGTCTCAGTCGTAAAATCATAATTATAATATTAATTTTAGCATTTTCAAATATTATAATCTGATATTCTAAAAAAAAATATGTACCCGTATTATTTACTTAGTATATTAATATAAAGTACCAGAGGGAGACTTTGTACAAAAGTCGATTGCTTGGGTACCTCTGTCCCATTCGTGTTTCAACCGTGAAGCAGTTGTGTTTGCATGGCTATGTTTCGGTTTGAAGGGTGGGATATAGCGTGAATTTACTGGGTACAGAGGAATAATACCTGAGTCCTCAGGAATGGCAACGCATGAAGGGGGTTTCATGGGCGAAACAGTATACTCTGTTATGTCCATGGTACTGCTCATGTCTATAGGCGACGGTTACCCCTTTCCATCAGGTGGGCCGTCAGCTTGTTTCCCATTCTAAGCTGTATAAAAAAAAATTCTGTATTTATTTATTAGACAGGAGCCAGAAAGTTCCTGTATGCGACTTACACTAGATACAGATTTTTGACAATTACAACAAGAAAATCTTTTACCTTATAAAAATCGATATTTGTACCTAAAAATCTTACACGTCCATGTTTTTATTATCATATATGATATGTGAAAATCTTTTATAAGATCGTTTTATTCTTCATCCAAATTAACTGCTTATATTCAAATTCAAATAATCTTTTTTCAAATAGACTTGTTTACAAGCACTTTTAAATCTTTTTTTTTTTTTTTAATCTACTGCAGGGTTCGAAAAGTTGTTATCTGTTGAGTAGAGTCCGCAAAAAACTCAATAGTTACTCTTTTAAATCTCTACTAACATTATGTGTATTTATTTAAATGTACTATGTATAAAATTACACGGTCATTAAAAAAAAAGCCCGTGCATGATCGACTAACACTATGCACGCTTGTCTTTTAAGTAATTGTTTAAAGTGTAATAGGCTTTAGTCAATAATACTTTAATAATATATCATTTGATATAAATAGTATAAACATATGAATACTTTTAGATTCCTCGTCCTCTTCATATGATAGGTTTATAATCTAAAAGAGAACGTCGATTCTCGTTTAGATTACAAATAGTGATTAATGCAGGGGAGTTATCTCCTGCGTTAATCATTATTTGTGCCAACTATTGTAATTTATTAAATATAAAAATTACCGGTTATATATCATAATTCTAAAGGACTTCACTTCCTTGTCAATAGATTAGCGACAGACAGATAATAAAATGAGAATTACGTGTACAAATAAACAAAAACAATTTAATAATACTGCATTATAATATTTATAACAACTTCATTAATAAAAAATAATATTGAGTGAATAGTTTTATGTCCGTGTGGTCCTGGCATAGATTAAGTCATTACCTTCCTATTCCTTGGGTGTCGTAAGAGTCGACTAAGGGATGGCAAGGAATGGACAGCAGCGTCCCTCTTAAAACATTTCTAAAGTCTGACTGCGGTTGCCCATCCGCCAAGCGTAACAACTACGGAAAAAACCCAAGGGGGAGGCTTACTCGTATATTAAGCAGTAAAAGTCTGATAATAAAGAACGGAAGTACACAATGGGGTACCTACCAACAAGGCCGGCCTCAGTGTACAAAGGTCAACGCCGTTTACACCAAAGTCCTTCATTAATCCTAACCATACCTATAAGAAACAAAGAACAAAAACAATTCGATAATAGTTTATTATAATATTTGTCATAATTTTATTAATGAAAATTAATAGTTTGTAAATAATTTCGTAAGAAATTCAATAATACATAAAATAAATAAAAAAAAAACTACGGTTCATAAAGAACGGAAATATTTACGCAATTCTTGCAATGGGGTACCTATACCATAGTGTATAAAGGTCAACGATGTCCACTCCAAAGTCGAAAGAATTTGATGCGATCCCTTATTAGTTATATTTATTGACATAAATAGATACTAGCTTTTTTTTGACTTCGTCCGCGTGATCGAAATATGTCAATTGAACGGGCTAAATAATAGCTTTATTCCTTTATTCCATATATTACATGTATTTTTTATTTATTTTACACTTTATCATACCAAGTAAAATGTATAATGTATATATATATATATATATATATATATATATATATATATATATATATATATATATATATATATATATATATATATATATACATTATTTATTTTAAAAATAAATTTATTTATTTATTTAATATTATAACAACATTATACATTCCCTTAAAAATATATAATATAATGTTACGAAACACTAATATCGAAACGGTATTACACAGCATGATTGATTTATTTTATTAGTATAAATATATTTTTATATTAGTATATTATATGTAGTTTATATTTATTTCAGTTTTGGATGCGAGTTTGAGGATACCGCGAAGTATACAAAAAGGGAATCTTCTCGATATAGGCAGTTACTATGAATGTTTAGAAATAAAGGAGAATGAAGAAGATATGAATATAGAAGGAAAATATTGTATGATGAAGATACCATTAGGTCAAAATATTAGTATGGACAGTCTTTCAACAAAGCTTGACCTTCCACAAATGATGTGGTCCGAGTTTAATCCAAAAATATTTGAAATCAATAATAGTACTTACAATGATCTGATATCACAAATAGCTTTAAAAAGACAATTACAATTATTGGTTGGTATAACACCAAAAAACATCCAAAGGTAAGTGTAAATTATAAGAATACTAGCTTTCACCTGCGAATTCGTCTGACTGGGATAAATTGACTGATCCCATTAAAAAGTAGCCTATGTCCTTTTTTATTACATACCATGTACACACAAAATTTCATTACGCAATAATTGCTTACTGTTATTATTAATTGGTTGGTCACTAAACAAAACTGGACACGAAATACTAGATGGCGCTAAAATCTAAACTTGTGGTTTTTATTGAATAATTTGTAAAGATGATCTGAGACAAAATTTCTAAATTGGCGGGTGAACTTTAAGACGTAACAAAACAAACACACTTTTATATAACTCATTTCATGTATGATTTCCACTGAAAACTTTAAGGCTTTGTAAATTGCTGAGATAAGTCTCGTATTTTGATCATACCAAAAAGGAAAAGAGATATATATACTGCATAAATAGTCTTTAAATATTTTTTTCTTATCTTTGTTCTTTTTTTTATATGTTACAGACACAGTGATTAAATAGCTATTATACATAATAAATGATAAATTATCACTTTGTCTAAATTGAATAGAAATTATATGTAATGATTGGACAGCACATATAATATCCAGATTTATTATTTTCACTATGACATATATATATATATATATATATATATATATATATATATATATATATATATATATATATATATATATATATATATTATTAGTTAGTAATAAGTTTTAAATCTTATCTGTATTGTGTGTCTCTATGTATGTTCAAAAAATAAATGCCTATATAGATAAATATGTAGATAAATTGATAGCTATTTATCTGTCTGTCATATTTATAATATTAGTAAGTACTTACCATAAGGTTATTTTCAGCAAAAAACAAAATTAAATTACGATATCAATTCGATTAGTTTGCAAAACGATTATCAAAATTTCATCAGAAATAGCGAAAATATCGTATAATATATACTATATGTATAGTATATGTAACGTAATAATATACAAGTGACTTAGGAAATCTAAAAGAAAAGTATAATAGTATTTTCAGTGGGAAATTCACCGTGTAGTCCTGGCATAGAATGAACCACTCCTTCCGTTTCCATGGGTGTAAGAAACGACAAACGGAACGTAAAGGTCGAACGTATAGGCAGCAGAATTCATTTTATTTAGTCTTATATAAAAATAATCAATCGATGAATATATGTAAAAACATCACTTTAGAAAAGCTGTACCATAATTCTTTTTTGTTGTATTTGTAATTATTAGAACAAGGTTTATATGAAAAAAAAATGTTTGAATGTCTTACGGAATAGTAAAAAAATTTACAACAAAGGAAAGATTTGACCGCACCCATATGAAACCAGGTCAGATTGAGCAATCAGTTTATAATATTAATAAAGATTAAAAATGCTTATATTAATATCAATATTTTCAGAGATGATGATGAGAATCCACTGTCTGATATCAGTATAGAATTAGCAGTGTGCATACCAAAGACCTGTTCTTTACAGAATGCACTAAACACTATACTAGATCTCCAACCAACTGATTTGCAAATTGAAGAAGCATATTGTAGACTTCCTAATGATAAACCGTGGGTTGCTGCAGATTACGTTGCTTTGTAAGTATTTGTATTTACTATAATTTATAGTTATAAAGTCGTTTGTCCTGACTGTCAATACACAGTCACAAAACTACTAAGACTAGAAA
Organism: Galleria mellonella; assembly: GCF_026898425.1. NCBI lineage: Eukaryota > Metazoa > Arthropoda > Insecta > Lepidoptera > Pyralidae > Galleria > Galleria mellonella. The sequence goes on from NW_026442133.1 coordinate 1,108,172, forward strand.
GCTGAAATTTGGAATGTAAGTTGATTTTATAACGTAAACATTCGCTGAGAAAGGATTTTTAAAAATTACAACTTAAAGTGGAAACACGACACTACGTACGCAGAACCGCGAAAAACAGCTAGTAAGTAAATAATTCTTTTATGTATACTCATATTATCATCAATCATAATCAGTGAATTTCTAATAGTTTTAAGGGATTTAATAATTTTAAGTTATCTAATAGTTTTAAGATATAGTTTGTTGTTGTTGTTTGCTGCTACTAATGTCTTGAATAGGTTACGTAATTTCCTTATTGATAACACCAAAATTGGCTCGCACACACCTTACTCTTGCCCAATCTCGATTATGCCAGCTTCTGTTATTTAGACCCCACCGAAAAGCAATTAAACAAGTTTGAGCGTCTTCAAAATTTATGTATCCGCTTCATATTTGGTCTTTGCAAATATGATCACATTTCTCAAATTTGTACTCAACTCAATGGCTCCCTAACCGATTTCGTCGTAATCTGCATATCCTGTCTCTTCTTTATACAATCCTTTTTAATCTTGTTGTGCTTGATTACCTAAAAGACCGATTCGTGAGACTAATGATCATACTTTATAATAACCTCCACCTCAAATTTCCCAATCATTCTTTTTTCTTTTATTCTAAATCCTTTACTATCCCAGCAGTTCGCCATTGAAACCTACTACCTATCTCTATTCGGTGCGCTCTAACTCTCGCTAGCTTCAAAACCTCTGTTAAATCCTATTATCTCTCCATTTAGTACCATTTTCCTGTATTCTTTCTTCGTTTTCCTTGGTCATTCTCTTCTGTTGTATGTATGCTATTAAATATATGTATGTTTCTATATATATGTATGTTTGTATACGATAATATCTATATAATAGTGCGCCGCCTACTTTTTGTCTTTTTTTCGATGTCCCCTACCCAAAAGGTTGTCTGGAAGAGATTGCTTAGCGATAAGGCCGTCTTTTGTATCGCTTCTCATTAATATTTACTGTATTTATTATTTTTTTACTTGGTACAATAATGTGTATATAAATAAATATAGTTTTAAAATAAAAAAAATATATATTGCCGATATTATTATCTATCTGACTTAATGTACTATTAATATAAAATTGTAACGAAGGTAATTAAAATATTTTTCAGGTATACTAATACTGTTTTTATTTTTAAAACTTATGTACCATATATCTAAATATTGATACGCTAGTAGTTGTAATTATCAAATCTTGATATATTTGGATAACCAAAGTCCATTTATATCTATACTAATATTAGAAAGGGAAAAGGTTTGTTTGTAACATAGGCTATATATTATTTTCGTCTAGTCTATCTATGTAATGTAATGGAAGGGAATACATAAAATCATAAATTAATTTACTATATGAAATTATATTTATATTTTTAATTTTATTTTAATGGATAAAAATGGAATGGTAATCCCAATTGCGCTATCAGTACACTCTGGGACAAATACGGAGCACAAGTAAGAGATAATCTACGAGGATCATTGGCCTATCGTGACGAATGTGACAAGAATTATCCACTACGGTTTCTACGGGGAACCGCGTGCATGTCGACCTGATATTGTTAATTAAACTCGATTACTAATAATCTCTTTTTTCCTATAGTCTATATTGGCAACGTCATATTTTAAAAATCTACCTGATGCTTTACTATATTTTAGTTTCATGTATTTACCACGAAGCAGTTGTCTTTACATGGCTGTATTTCGGTTTAAGAGATGGAATCTTAGGATGGAGCATGGCAATAAAGTTACAGGATACATAGACATGACACCTTACTCCTAAGAAATGGCAACGAATGAAAGATGTCGTAGGGGAATCATGTAACTGTTCATGTCCATTGGCGTCGATTACCACTTTCCATCAGGGGGCCGTTAGCTTGTTTGTTTCAGAGTTGCATATTATAAATATGATTTTTTTTAACTTTTAAACCTATACCTATTTATTATAACGATTTTATTGTTTTTTTTTGTATGTATATGTGTATATATATATATACATATTGATTATTCTATAATATAATGTCGAAATAAGGAACCAGATCGAATTGGATATAGATATCCCATTAGTGCGGGTACTGATATAGGTATGGCACCGGTATTATCCATTTCATCATACATTGTAGATATCTGATGTTAGAATTTGTGAAATTGACGTGTTTACAATTGGTATCAAAAAGTTCAACTGCTTTTTTTTTAAATAAAAATTGTATTATTTGTTTCAGAGTTATATTTACATTACTTGGTATTGTTATTGTATTAAGTACTGCTTATGATCTTCGACTTCAAATATTTCTAAAGAAAGGTGATTATTTACTATATTTTATTCTTCTATTTTTATTTCTAAAAATATATATGTATGAAATAATAATAAAATAATTTATTCCTTAAAATTTATATGGTAAGATTATTACAAATCCTCTACCGATTTTTATAAAATCATTTATTGCCAACCCACGTGCTAAGTGTGCCAAAACTCCCCTTATGAGGAAGGCTATTTTCAGCAGTGGACAGTTAACGTAACTATTTAGTCTTCTTTTTCTTTAAATTTTAGAGTTTCCTCTTGTCGAGATAAAACATACATCAGATTTTAAATTAGACTTTCAAGAACACTACTGTGAAAACTGTATTTAAATTTTTACAGTAGTATAATATTTGCATGACGCTAGAACAAACAGACAGATAGGCAAACAAAATTTCTAATCATTGTTATTTTTACTTCTAATGTCCTCATTCTCTCTCTCATCTCATTTAAGAATTTCCTCTTGTCGGACAACTAATTCATGCATTTTTTTCCGGCCAGCTCTTTTCCAGGCCGTATCTCTTCCCTATACGACACGACACCTAGTTTTTCTTATATCTGTCCATGTAGTTATTTCTCGGTCTTTCCTTTCTTCTTTTACCTTCTATTTTGCCTTCTAGTATGCTCTTTAAAAATCGTCGTGTTGTATAAGATGGCCCAGCATTTTGCCTCATCTATTCTTAATTGTTTTTATTAATGTTTCTTTCTCATTCGCCCTTTTCAAGACTTCCTCTTTCATTACTTTTTATGTCCAGCTTATCTTTTCCATTCTCCTCTATGTTGTGGACATCGAATGTCTCAAGCATCTTTCTTTCTTTTTGCGTCATTGTCCATGCCTTCAGTAATACCCCTCAAATCGAATCCCGAATCTCAAATATGGTTCCGGCTTACAATGGTCTAACCCTTTCTGTCCCGTGGGTATCGAAAATGACGATTAATTGACTTTAATGAACGAGGGATAGGCAGCAGCGTCCCTCCTAAAACATCTCAATAACAACTGTGGTTGCCAACTCGCCTGCCAAGCAAGGAAACTACTAGCAAACCCCCTTATGGAGGAGACCTATGTCCAACAGTAGACATTCAAAGGCTGATATAATAATATTTGTATATAATATTTAAATATAATAATATTTATATATTATATATAATATATTTTTGTAAAAATTTAAATAATAATAAAAATACATACATTGTTTAGTTACAATTTCAATATGTTACGTATGTAGCGTGAGTAAAATTATCGTCTCAATATTATCGTGACATATTTTTTTAGATCCAAAAACGACCAACAAGCTTCTTTTGTCTTATTCTGTCTACACCAACACTATACGACTGGTGACATACAAACCATCTCCCGGAGCTCTGGAATGCGTGGATGGTATCAGGGCATTTGCAATGATGTGGGTCATCATTGGACATACGTTTGTAAATCTCATGTCAGTAAATATGTTACATAATCCTTCAGATGTTAAAAAAGTAAGTAAAATTACAATATTAGTAAAAAAAAATAGATTCAAAAAATAGGTTCAAAGTAAAAAAAAAATAGATTCAAAAAATAGGTTCAAAGACATATATATATTATTATATATATATATCTAGAATTAACATTTTTATGTATAAAAATATACATTTAGGTAGGTATGTAGTATCCACCGACTTACTGAGATTAGATAACGCCGTGTAATATTTTTAGTAGTATTTATTAATTATCTATAAAGTAAATTAATGAAGAGTTTGGTTGTTTGTATAAATTCGTTAACCTCTGGAACTACTAGTCTGATTTGAAACATTCTTTTTACATTTGATACCTCATTTCTTGAGTAAAGAGATGAAGTATCTTGACTGTTCAACATCACGATACGTTTACGATCGAAACCGGAAGATATAGTTACTATAATATAAACATTAAATATTATTATCATTTACAGTTCGTAATATCATTTTGGTCACTATGGATTTCGTCTGCTCCTATCACAGTGGACACATTCTTTGCACTAAGCGGCCTTTTACTGGTTTATTCTACAGCAGGCAAAGTGACAGGATGTAAGTAAATTTCATTCGAATAATATTGTTGCTAACAACTTGGTCAAAACTTACACGTCTTGATCAATCGTAGATTCACAAAATGATATAGAAACATAGCGTCAAATAATAAATATAAAAATATAAAACATAAAAAAAGGTCGGTTGATCAAGTTACCAGCAACATCCCAACCTGAAGCGAAGCCACATTATGATCTATTGACAGTTTATTGATAACTTGGCGTGCTTCGTGAATGGCCGATACAGTAGCTCCCTGAAATGATTAATTCCACTACTTGTAAAATTCGAATGCGATCTGAAACTATAGCAACTATTCGACATAGAAACCAATTCAAGGCAGCGAAGGTTCTGCGACGAGAACCATACTTTCCACGATAATTGAGCTCGATTTTGAGTAGGGAATCTTCTTAGAATCAGGTTAAGCAAATTTTTTTTGAACTAACAACTTTAAAACATGTCAGCATGGCATTAACTCTTTTGCCAGTTACTCCATTTAAGAAATTCCCTATCATCAGAATTAACCAGGAGTAGATAATAAGAAGAGAACGGGTAAAGTGGGATCCAGGAAAACATTCGTAGGATCCTGTCATTCACTAGAGCTTCTGTCTAGTAAAGCTGTATGAAGTTCTTCTTTTGGTGCACGTTTTTGCAAAATAAATTGCATCAATAGACAAAGATTCTAACACTCCTTAAGTACAAATATTCAGCTTTCCGATCTAATGGAGCGCTTGCTTGTCTAATGCCCAGAGCAGCACAATAGAGTCACTGTTAATGGTCTAGATCTTTCAATATAAAAAACGGAAAATATTTATTTCAACTCGCGTTGGCTATATAGGTTTGGCTTTGGTATTTGTACTGTTGGCTTACTATAACATATATACAGATATTAATAGCTAATACAGAAGGTTGAGGACCTGGTAGTAATAGTGGTGATCAAAAAAATAATACTTATTAAATAACCAGTGAGTAATAAATATCCATTCAAATAGAACTCATAGTAAACTATAGTTTCAGCGGTCTAAGCATTTACTACGTGTATATTACTAGATAATATTACTAAATACTAAAAGATTGTAGACGAATATTATATTGAAAAATTTCGCTTGTCTTATTCATAAAGACTAATAATATAAAGAGGAAAAATTTACTGTCTGTTTTTTTGTGTGTAAAAACAAAAAAAAAATTAGTAAAATTGATTTTAAAATTTCTTTTATCTATCTTTTAGCTACATTATAAGCGAGTAACGTAGGTTATATTTTATTTCGTAAAAAAAATCGAAAATTCTATCTATACATGCGAAGCCGGCCCGAAGTGCTGGTATTTTATAAAGATATTAGGTAAAAATAAATATATTTTTATATTCCAGTGAAGCTCATTAAGAACTTGCACTTGTTCTATTTGAATCGATATCTTCGTCTATTCCCATTGCTGGCGGCTTGTATACTCCTTCAAGCATCACTGTTTCATCGGGTATCAGACGGACCCATGTGGGAAGAAGTTGCAATACAAACAGAGAGGTGCAGAAAATATTGGTGGTCCACATTACTGTACATCCAAAACTACTATAACCCCACCAGTATGGTTAGTATAATACACTTACTATAAACAAATCTGGTAACGTCCTCATTATTTATTTATTGTTTTATATATATATATATATATATATATATATTACATTTGCTGATATATAAACAATTATTTAGGAATATTAACATCTATGCTGGCATGTTATTTCTATTCCTCCTATTTTCAATCTTATTCAATATTTTACATAATGTTACACGTAATGCCATCTAGTGATCTACTCAAGAAATTTTACTTATGGTTCATCAACTTGGCATGCCATAACCCTGGCACTCCATCGCTTAAAGGACTTCAACATTAACGAATGTAATATATCACGTTGTCAAGTTAGACCAAAATGCGTGGTCTTAGCTAAGCCTTAGGCAGTGGGGGATAGGAATTGTAAGTAATGAGGACTATTAGTCCCAATGCTAGCAATAGTCCCAGGTCGACCTCCTTGTATTTCTCTGGAAACCGTGCTGATACTCAGGTGTATTCATCACGATGAGCTAACTAACCTGCCTTTTCATTCTCACCTATTACCCTCAGCGGTGCCCCGCCAGCGTTAGTGCAACGCATTAACAAAAAATCCTTAGACAGTGCAGGTAACTGACTCGGAGAATAGTCAAGACTCAGTATACCAGCTTCTGCCCTTGGAAACAAACACTATACCTTCAGGAGGTTTGCACAAATACCAACTTTAAGATCTTCAATTTTCATATACCTTTCCATATCAAGTTTGCCGTCTTAATATATATGTAATATAATGTAACTTACTCGTAGTTAATGCCAGGTTGAAAGGGAATAAAACCAAAGTTTGGACTTAAATGTCTGCATAATTTCACTGAAAGATGATGAAAAATAAAACTCCACATTCATTTTGACAGCGCCCTTACCGATCCAACATCTCGATATTGGGATCCATTGAATTTTGACGGTAAAAGAAATATGCGCTCAATTTTTAGAGTTTGGTTTACCAAAGTAAAAAGTTGTCTGTTTGAGTCTCTCTCTGATTCATGTTTCTCCCATCAATCAATATATTTATATTATTTAATTTTGTTTTGAATGGTGGAATATCGCAATAAACTTACAGTATCATGTCAGAACTATCTTCGTCGTCATCATATCAACCGTTATATGCCCACCGCTAAACAATATTCCTCCCTCATAGACTGTCATAAGAAATGGTCCTAAGCCACCTGTATCCACTAACTTATTACATACCAGAGAGAGACTTTGTACAAAAGTCGTTTGCTTGGGTACCTCTCTCCCATTCGTGTTTCTACCGTGAAGCAGTTGTGTTTGCATGGCTGTGTTTTGGTTTGAAGGGTGGGATATGGCGTGAATTTACAGAGTACAGAGGAATAACACCTGAGTCCTCAGGAATGGCAACGCATGGGGGGTATCATAGGCGAAACAGTATACTCTATTATGTCCATGGTACTGCTCATGTCTATAGGCGACGGTTACCACTTTCCATCAGATGGGCCGTCAGCTTGTTTGCCATTCTAAATTGTATATAAAAAAAAAATAACTCCCTGCAATGCATTTGATGTTGTCACTCTGTCTAGAGGGGGGTTGTCTACATTGCGTTTTTCTATACGGACTTATCCTTCGGAATTTTAAATATTCTGTGATATCTACGATGTTATTCCGTAAACATTATAGATCTATATACATAAATTTTAATTTTAAGCTTACTATTATAATTATATGAGTTACTAGTCAAAAACATGAGATTTATTATTATTCCAGTGTCTTCCACATACCTGGTATCTGGCAATAGACTGGCAACTCTTCTTGATATCTCCTATTATTCTCTTCTGGGTGGTTAGCAGCAAAAAGACTACAGCTTGGATTGCATTGATTGCTGGCCTCCTGGTTTCTCTCACAGGAGCTAGCATATATAATTTTACAGTTGGATTCAAAAGCTCACTCGGTGCGCTTGGGTAAGTAATTGGATAAAACATGTTAAAAAGTACTTATCTCTTAATTAGATCTAGTATCTAAATATCTACTTCATCAGAATTTGTTGTACCTTCCGAAGTACAGATACATCATTAGGATTTTCGATAGCCCAGATTCTTAATTTGGACTTCTTGGTTTAAACCTTCATAAAACGGCTACACGGGCACACAGACAATCCATTGTAGAATGCTCTCGTTTGAACATGAACAGATATTACAGCGACTTCAATCGTGAAGGAATGCCTCATCTACAGTCCATCATAGTCATGAAAACCGCAACCACTCTTTCACGAGTGTATATTTGAAGACAGATCTTAACATCAAAACATTTTTACAAATTTTTAATTTGTTTGTATGCAGTGACTTAAATATCTTATCTAGTAAATATCTTAAAAACATTTTTTTTTTACTTTTTTTATTAAATGAGTGTATATTTTATGAATATTAAGAGTGTCTATACTACTCAACAATTATATGTTGGTCTTAAGAAAAAATACAAATTATGTATAAAATTATCAACTCTTGCGTCACATAACTTTACGTAAAAATCTTGTTATCAATTTTTAGATAGATTAAATTTCTCTGTCTCAACCACAATATATAGCATATCCTTACTTAAAGAACAAGAAATGTGTGTATTTTTATACCTAATATATAAATATACTAATATAATAAAGCTGACAAAATATTTAATTTTTAGTTTGTTCATTTAAATACGTTTATCTCCAAAATCCGACTTCTAGAGTCGGATTTGAAAAAAAAATGCATTTCATAGCTTGTTTCTTAAGAAAAATTAGACTATTTAATATTATGATATAACCACTGGAGAAGCCACGGTTTACAGCTAGTCATTACTAACATAATTACAGTTTTCTCCCATATATATATTTTTTTATTTCAGACCACAAAGAGAAAACCAACCAGATTATTTAAGTTATTACTATGTGAACACGCTAACTAGAGCACCGCCCTTCTTCGTGGGGATGATATTTGGATACATTTTGCACCTTCAACGCGGAAAGAAATTAGTTATGTCCAAAGTAAGTGTATTAAAATAAAAAAAGACAAAAATTATGCTCATATTTGAGTTTACTTTTTTAAATGGCAGAAGAAGCATGAAAGTAAGATAAATGCTATAGAGATGAGAACTCTGAAAAGTATGTATGTATTACATTAAAAAATAGAGTAAGAAACAGTGTGATTAGTGAGAAATATAGATTGAAAGACGATGTAGTGACAAAAATCGAAAAGGCAATGTTGCGTTGGTTTGGCCATTTGGGGAGGATGGATGAAAGAATAATTACGAAAGAGATTTATCGAGCAAGAATGATTGGAGATGTTGGTAGAGGCCGCCCTAGACGGACGTATGTCGACCAAATAGATAACGTGCTGTAGAAAAGCCAAATTAAAAGTACTCGTAACCGGCGAGCGTGTATGAAAAGATTGATGAATGTGGAAGAAACGAAAGAGGTTTGTTTGAATTGAAGCATTTGGCGTTCCATTCTTTCTATCTACCCTAATGAGATACGGGCATAATAGTATATCTATGTTTTATATAATATGTGTATCTATGTTTTTTATAAATTTATTTTAATGTATTCAATAGTAATATTTGCCATCTGGACCTGGAATAGAATAGGCCAGCTCTTCCTTTTGTGTGAGTTTCATATGAGGCAACTAAGGGAACTTAATAGTCGAGGAAGGAGCAGCAGCGTCCCTTCTAGAACATCACCGAAACCTTACTAATCTGCCTGCCAAGCGTGGCATCTACTGGCAAAACCCCCCTTATGTTCAACAGTGGGCAGTAGATGGCTGATATGATGGTAAATGATTGTCGACAATGAGTCCAAAAAGATGTATATAAATATTCATGTATCCTAATATATCTAATGGAAGGACTAAATTTATAAAACCTGCGGGATATGTTGGATCAACCGTTAACTATCCACTGCTGAACATAGTCTCCTTCATAAGGGGGTTTTGCCAGTAATTGCCAAGCTTGGCAAAAGAGTTGCTGTTTGGTTTTTGGTGACGTTTTAAGACAGACAATACTGCCCATCTCTCCATCATAAGCTCCCCTAATCGCCTCTTACGAAACTTCTATGCCTACACGGCTATAGCTAGTAAAATTGTGTTTCATTTTAAATCGATTTTTAATCATACTATACTCAAGCTTCAAATTGATATATACTGTTTGATTTAAAAAATAAATTATTGATTTTATACTTTTTGGAAAATGATTGTGTCATTATCATCACATCAGCCGTTAACTGTCCAATGCTAAAAACGGGCCATCCTCTTGAGGGGTTATTGCTTGGCAGGCGGGTTAGGAACCGCAGTTTGGCTTTGGTGATGTTTTAATGCGCTGGTGTTCATCCCTTAGGGGATGCTTTAATGCTTAGGCATTAAAGTACTTTAGTCACATCTTACAATACCCACGAGAAAGAAAATGGTAACCCATTGTATGCCAGGACCATACGGCTATTTAGAATATCATTGTATGCCAAAGTCATTTTAATGACACCTCTATATTGTCTTATTTCAGGCACTAGTTACCCTGTTATGGTTGCTGGCTATAATTTTGTCATCTGCAGTAATTTATAGTCATTACATTGTTATTCAAGAGGACTGGGAAAATCACATTGTCGATGATATACTCAATTCTTACATGAGATCAGTTTGGGCTTTGAGTGTTTGTTGGATGATCTTTGCCTGTGTACACGGATATGGAGGTTTGATTTTAGAAATTTTCTTGATACTTTAAATTTATCATCATCAGCCGTTAATTGACCACTGCTAAACATAGGTCTCTTATGAGTTTTATCAATAACTGCCACGCTTGGCAGGCGAGTTGGCAATCGAAGTTAGGTTTTTGGTAATACTTTAGAAGGAATGCTACTGCCTATCTCTCAACCGTTAAGTTTCCTCAATCGCCTCTTACTACAATCACGGAAAAGGAAAGGGTGCTCCATTCCTAATAGGAGCCATACGTTACTTTATATTAATTTTACTACTATTATTTAAAGTTAATTTAAACGTCACTAACAAACCCTTTCAACTTTCGAGAAGGTGTAAGGGCCAAGCTGCTACGTTAAGTTGAAAGATGTCTTCGAAAAGTATATCCAACTTATTTGTACGTATAACTTTATTGAAGTAGATATATAAATACTATTAAAATAGGAAAATGATATTCTAATAATTATTAACTGATTAAAAAATATAGTATACTGAATAGAAATGTTGAAATACCTGGATAATTTTGTGGGTTTTTTTTTTTTGTTTACATTATTTATTCTGTTTCAGGTCCTATTAACTGGATTCTTTCACATCCTATGTGGAAAATACTTGGAAGATTGTCTTATGCCATGTATCTTTTCCACTATCCACTCATATTCGTTGTTAATGGAACCTCAGTAGTATCTCTTTATTTCTCCACTGAAGTATCAGTGAGTACTAATTTTTTTTTTTTGTGTTATTTTTATTATTCGTATATATAGGTAATTCTATTTTATTATTCCACGATTACACAGGAAAGATTAAAAAAAATATAAGATAAAATTACGGGTAAAAGATAGTAATAATATAAATAGAAATATACTACTAGACACATTTCTTATCGCTGAATTACTAAAAAAAAAAAATTTAGGAGTGATTTTTAAAAATTCTTCATATATTCCCATTTATAATAATTTATCAGTATAATAAATAATAAATAAATAAACAGTAATATGTTGTCGGGAGGTATTTTAAAAAATGAGGGTCTTAAAACCAATAGATGCGGAAACAATATTTTTTAGAAATTTGGTCTGTCAGTTACATATATATGTATATTATGTCGTATATATAGGTCGCCCATTGTTTGCTCATTGTGATTATTTCTTGTAATTGTTTATATCTATAATAAGTTTACTATTGTAATCTTTTGGAGAAAACAATAAAAAGTATCTATCTATCTATTTATCTATCTATCTATCTATATGTCATCACACAAAAATTGACGCATCAAATTGGATGCAATTTTCACAGTTGTATTTCTAAAGGTCTAACTTAAAAATTTATACATGTTTTATCTTGTACGCCTTCTAGAAATAGTTTATTTCGAACAAAAAGCTAGTTGTTAATATAATATTGCCATTCTTAATATATGTGATTATTTTTAAATAATATATCTTACTTATTTATATACTGGAGACTGTCTCCAGTCTCACTATTATGATTCTGCCCTAGTAGACTCAGCATTTGCCTCTATTAGCTTTGATATGATATAGGTCGCAGATACAAAGCAAACTCTAGTTTGTTAAGTTTAATATTATGTAAAAATATAACATATAATTTAAAAATTTATAAAAGTATGTCAAATTTAACAAATAATATTAATATTTCTTTATTAAACAATGTAACAGTTTTCGTCTCATGAAGACAAGCCAATTTTTACATTATGATTTTTAAAATTTGCAAAATAATGACAATGATAAATAACAACATTTGAAATATAAAATAAAAAAAAACATTCTAAATTAATTCCATATTTTAATTTTAAGGTACAAAGGTTCCTAGCAGACTTCGTGATAGCCGTCTTGGCTGCATATTTAATTACATTGTTCGTGGATGCGCCCTCGTCTGTGCTGATCAAGCATTTCCTCGGTGGAGGTGGAGGAGGAGGTACGCTTATTTATTTATTTTTTAATTAAAAAAAGGTAATCATTGTCTACAGCAGCAAAAACTTTCCTATATATACGAGTAGTTGCCAATTCAAATAAATTTACCAATAAAAAATCACTGAAAACGCCTGATAAATATGTCACTGCAAAATTTAAAACCTTAAATTTATTACTTGAATATAATCCTTACTCATATGTGAAAGTGAGTTAATTTCATTTGTGTGTAACCCCTTTATTGTTTTGTTACCTTTACAATATACAGTTTTATTATCTCCTTACTTTAGTTTTACTCTAGTACAATCTGCAATAGAGTCACGTAATAAACACTAACTGAATTTGCTCCAAGCATTTAGAGAGAGTTCTTAATAATACTGTCAAATTATATATAGACTTTTATTGAATAATATGTTTACATTTTAGGTGAGAGGAGGCCAGAGCCGGTAAAACCATGGAACGGCACTGATAACCAAACAGTGGCGAATAAAAGTAACAGCAACCTGGAAGCACCAGATCACGAAATTATCAATAAAGTTGATTTATAATTTATTAAATTCTTTACATTCTCTTATCCCATTTACCTATGTAGTCTCGGCATAGAATGAGCCATTCTCCCCTTTTCCCCTGGGTGCCGTGAAAGGCGACTAAACTAACTTAATCGCCGAGGGATAGGCAGCAGTATCCATCTTAAAACATCACCAAAAACATAACTGCGACAACCAACCTGTCTATTAAACGTGGCAACTACTAAGTTACCGGCAAAACCTCACCTATGGGAGAGAACTACGTTCAGCAATGGACTGTTAAATAGAAGCACAGCCTCTTTCTACCATCGTACGGCTCGCCATCGACACGGAGTTCATCCTCATGTTCTACAGCCTCAGTGGTCGCGTACTGCGCGGTTTCAGAGATGTTTCCTCCCACGAACACTCAGGTTGTGGAATGAGCTCCCTGTCGAGGTTTTCCCAAGTGCCTACAGCATGGGGTTCTTCAAAAGGGGTGTAAAGATGTATCTTCAGGGTCAGCAACGCACGCGTAATACCTCTGGTATTGCAGGTGTTCATAGGCTACGGTAACCACTTACTATAGGTGGGCCATATGCTTGTTTGCCACCTGTGGTATAAAATAATAATAAAATAAAGTTATATATAGTTGCAAGATGTTTTATACTAGCTTTATCCCTCGCCCTAGTAAATCAGTTTATAAAGTATCCTATATGCTAATTTGGACTTCAACATACCCATATAACAAATTCAATTCAAATCCCTTCAGTAGTTTCAAAGTCTATCATCATTACAAACTTTCACATTTATTGTAAATATATTTAGAATATGTATGGCTTTTTTTTATTAAAATTATATTAATAGCTGTTTATACTTTATTAAGTGATAATTTTTATGAGGAAAGTGATTAGTAAATAAGATAATTGACGACATAAAACAATTTTAGTATTTTGTCAAGAACTAAATGGTTTAAAGTATACACACATTGATTAATATTAAGTGTTTATTATATTTAGTAAAATAACTCAATGAAACTGATAGTTTTATTTGTTTAAGTAATTTTATACTTAAATGATGATATGGGACAAAAGGCATTCTTAATGCTACATGTTCATACATTATTGATAGTAAAAGAAATACCACGGAGTTATTCTCCATTGACTACATTTTACAGAAATTTATGGTACAAAAGGTGGCTTTAATAGTATATAGCATTATCTTTCACTATTTTTTTTTTGGAAAAATAGAAATGTGATAATAATAATAATAACCATTATATTAATCATTACTGTCTAATGCTAAACATAGGCCTTCTCCATAAGGGAGGCTTTGCCAGTAGATGCCTCACTTGGGATATGGTTTGAATTTACAGGGTACAGAGAAATAACACCTGAGTCCTCAGGAGTGGCAATGCATGGGGGTATCAAGCGCGAAATAGTATACTCTGTTATGTCCATGGTACTGCTCATATCTATAGGCGACGGTTACCACTTTCCATCAGGTGGGCCGTCAGCTTGTTAGTCATTCTAAGTTGTATAAAAAAAAACGTTACTCCATACTCCAATTACGCATTCACATATTTCCACACTCGCTTGACGTGAACATTTTACACATTGATTTCGCTTATTACTTATCACCTGCACTTTGCACCTGAAGTTATTATTGTACAAAATGTAAACGTACCATCATGCAATAAAATTTGTGTTCTGTTTTAACAGGCACAATGTATTTATATAGGGGGGAAGGTGTTTGTTAGCAATGGAATTTGACAGCTCCATTGTTAGCAATTTGCCCTATTAGGTCGACCTCCACGTGGTTCCCCCTGGAAACCATCGTGAACAATTCTTGTTGAATTCGTCAGTATGGGCTAACTGACCTCCTTCATCCTCACCTATCATCCCTCACTGGTGCCCCGCCGGTGTATACCGACGCGGGTGGGGTTACCATTCCATTATCATCCATTAAAAAAAAAATGTATTTATATATAATTTGATTCTCATTTGCGCAGACCTTGATTTATAATAGGGTCCTGTCCTGAACTCATATGGTATATTCATCAGCATCATAGCAATCTTTAACTGTCCTCTGCCGAACATAAGTTTCCCCCTTGGAGAGTTTTGTCAGTGGTTACCATGCTTAGCAGGTGGGTTGACAGTTTGGTTTTAGTGATGTTTTAAGAGGGATGCTGCTGCCTCAGTTACCTTTTACGACAAATAAATAAATCCCTTTCCCCCGAGAAGAAGGAGCAACATAGTTTTGATGTTACCTATTATTGTGCAATACGGCTGTCTTTACCTACTTTTAATTTTGTCTGTACCTGAGATCGTAGTTCGATAAGAAAACAGGAAAAAAAATAATGATTTATCAATATAAAACTAATTCAAATCTAATGATGACTATTACTAATGAAGTCATTAGTCATAGTCATCATTACATTGACAAAAATATATCTGATAACTATCTAATTAAATTTATAATAGTGACATGCGACCTAATAGGTGCCGAAGTGCGACAATTTAATTCCATACACGACATTCCGTATGATTTTTCAAATATTAGTTACTTGCATATAAACATCATTATATCGGCCCTTAACTAGTGTCCACTGTTGAACAAAACTCTCCCCTTTGGGGGGTTTTAGTTTAGGGTTACCAGTATTTGCCACGCTTGGCAGGGGCAGGAAGATTGGCATTCGTAGTTACGGCAAGGCTTTTGAGATGTTTTAAGAGGGACATTGCTGCCCACCCCTTGCCTTCCCTTAGTCGCCTCTTACCTACAGGAAAGGAAGGGGTGGTCTATTTGTTGCCAAGATCATACGGCTAAACATATTTGCATACAAACAGTGTTCGAACAATTATATATACAACAAAAAAGAATTAGCCAAATAATGCAGCTGTTTTCAAATGATGCGCTTACATATTTATTTATTTATTCATTAGTGCATATATGTGTACAAGGCAGACTTAATGCTAAAAGCATTCTCTCCTTGTCAATCATAAGGAACTGTCAGAATACTCGAATGCGCGTACTAGTCTTATATAAAATAATAATAAAAATAAAAATGTTTATTTGGGATCCTTGGCTTAATTTGCATCGGATCGATAATAACTGCTTTAGTCACAAAGAGACTGTGTCACAGCTATTAATAAATATATGTATATACAAATAAATAAATATAAATATATATCTAATATATAAAATTCTCGTGTCACGGTGTTTGTTACCAAACTCCTTCGAAACGGCTTTACCGATTTTTATGAAATTTTGTGTGCATATTGGGTAGGTCTGAGAATCGGCCAACATCTATTTTTCATACCCCTCAATGATAAGGGTGACCCTCCCCAAAAAAATTTTTTTATTTTTTTAACATTTTTATTTTATTATGATTTAGCATTGAAAAATTTTAACTACTTTTAATTTTCATCGTTTTATGATCAACCCCTGTCTTTTAATCGCGATTTTTATATTTCGCAATAAGTGGTAAAATGAAATCACTCAGGGTTTGCTGGAAGAGAACTCTTACAGAGTTAAGCTCGCCTGTTGTACATCTTTGTTCAATATAAATTACATGTTTGTATTTTTTGTATACAATAAAGTATAAATAAATAAATTAATGAGAATAATATATAGTACGAATAAAGTATAAAAGTGAGCATAAAGTTTTTTTTAAAGATGACATTATTTATTATTATACGAGTAGATAGATAGATAGATACTCTTTATTGTTTCCTTCAAAAAATTTACAATAGTAAACTTATTATAAATATAAATAATTACAAGAAATAATCACAATGAGAAAACAATGGGCGACCTTATCGCTAAGAGCGATCTCTTCCAGGCAACCTTTGGATGGAGAGGAGTAATTATAAACAATTTGGTAGGAGGCACGATAAAAAATATATCATATACGAGTCATATCATAGATATACCGAGTTTGTTTAATAAAAGTGCTAATTTTTAAAAAAAAAAAATCATCAATAAATCAAACTTATTGAAACAGCAGTGTCATTGTAGATCAGTTAATGATTAGATTATAAAATTTCATAATCGTATCAAAATCATAAAAGATTGTATTCAGTTGGATATTGTCTATTAATATTAATTAAGTGAACGTTACACCATAAGTGCATTGAAGAGTTTAATTTCTTTTGCCTCATATATATTTTTTTTTTTATTATTCAATATGGAATATAAATTATTTTTTTTAATTAACTCCGTATTTATTATAACAGTAAATGCTCAAATGGATATGATATACGATAGAGACAATGTTTTTGATTCTAAGCTGTACGAAGAAGTGTTGGATCGTGAAGAGTGTTTGAAACAAATTAGATATATTGTGACAAATGATCCTTTGTTATGGGCTCGATGTAAGTTTGAACTCAAAATTACTAGTAAAGTAGTATTACAAAGACATCTGCACGAGTATTATGTCCCAACCGTAAAGTTTGTATCTGTGTATTTGTTTGAAGTGTGGGATATGTCAGTGAAATTGCAGGATATGGAGGCCTAACACCATATTTCTCGGGAATGGCAGCGCATGAAAGTTACCATGGGTATTACAATACATTATATTGTTCATGGTCCTGTTCATATTTATAGAGGACTATAGTTTTTTTAATGGATGATAATGGAATGGCAACACTGATTTTGCTAACGGTATACGTTGGCGGGGCACCAGTGAGAAGTCATAGGTGAGGCTGAAAAGGCAGGTCAAGTGACTACTTGATCTGCCTTTTCAGCCTCGTCTATCACTATTGACTAATCATGATAAATTCACTTGGAACTGGGCACGATGGTTTGGCACGAGAACCGTGATGAGGTCGTTCTAACAGGGTGTATCGCTAGCAATGGGGTTATTAATTCTCATTACTAACAATCCCTTCTCCCCCCAGAACTGTGCACTTTCCATTAGATGGGACGTTAATTTTATGCCATTGTAAGTGGTACTAACATCCAACTTCTGGACAGGGTTCTCTTCTATAGAAGATATATAAAAAATATTTATGCATCCATTTTATAATTTAAATTTTTGTATATCATCATAATGATATACTCGTAAATCAAATAATATTAACTACAATAATATGATAGTAAGCTGCTGTGTAGTTTTCTGCATAGAATAAGCCAACCTTTCCTCTCCCGTGGATGTGGTAGGCGATAAGAGACGACTAAGATAGCCTGTGGTAAAGGGAAGAAGCGTTCCTCTTAAAACATCACCAAAAGTCAAACTGCAGTCGCTAACCCGCCTGCCAAGTGTCGCAACTACTGGCAAAACCCCCCTCATGGGGGAGACTATGTTCAGCAGTGGACAGTTAACAACTGGTACAATAATATGATAGTAACGTGACCCTCATACACAAGGTTTTCTCAGATTCAAGATTAATTCAATCACGAGTAACATAATTGATGTTATCATTAATAAATTACGGTGTAATTGTATTCCGCAATAATGACAGATAACCTATAAACTAGTTATCTTATCATGTAATTATAATAAAGGATTCTCCATAAATATGATTTTCTTAAGTTTTTTTTTTTTTTTTTATACAACTTAGAGTGGCAAACAAGCTGATCTGATGGAATGTGATGGAATGTGATGACTGACCTGATGGAATGTGGTAACCGTCGCCTATAGATATGAGCAGTACCATGGACATAACAGAGTATACTGTTTCGCCCATGATACCCCCATGTGTTGCCATTCCTGAGGACTCAGGTGTTATTCTTCTGTACCCTGTAAATTCACGCCATATCCCACCCTTCAAACTGTAACACAGCCATGCAAACACAACTGTTTCATGGTAGAAACACGAATGGGACAGAGGTACCCAAGCAATCGACTTTTGTACAAAGTCTCCCTCTGTTAGTTAATAAAGGTAATTTTATCAACATTTGCTGAACCTGCCAACCCGCCGGCCAATCTGTTAGTTAATAATGTTAATAATGATGATAAAATAGACGAGGACATTATTTTGTTTAATCTAGTTTTAAATATGTGTATTTCATCAGTGGTTATTATACTGCGAAATTAAGTATCAATTCCGTGTTACAATGTGCATTCAAAATCATTTCCGAAACCGCTCAACAGATTTATATAAAGTTTTGTAAATTATTTTTTATCCATCGTGATAAAAACTATTGTAGAAAAAATTTACTCAGTAGCTACTGGTAAACGGTAAAACAATAAATAAAGTAAGTGGAGTTGAGGCCACAGTTAAAGTTTTTTATATTTTTATTTAACAAATTCGAAATTGACATGCATCTTTTAATTGTGTCTTTTAAGTTCCTTTCGCCAATATACATATATTTCCAATTTCCATTCCTGGTTTCCTTTGAAACCCATAGGCAGTATTAATTGTTTTGATCTTCCACGGCATAGCATGGGAATAATAAGGTCTATATTACTAATATAATAAAATTGTAACTAGTATTACTCAAAAACTATTACACCAGATAAGATATTGTTTTCACAGTTATACTTCTATAGATTTAACTAAAAATTTGATTTAGAAGTGTTCTTTTTAATTGGTTTTCCTACTTCTGAATTTCACCAAATAGCGCCAAAATTAATAACAAAATTACAATAATTAAACTACATACATTTCTTTTCACTTTCTTTCAGTTCGATTGCTGTGAATTTCACTTTAATTTTTACTCGATTAAATTATGTAAATCTATACAAAAATAATTATGGCTAAAATTTTATTTAACATAATATCTAACACGTGTAAAGTAGGTAATTAACCGTTATCGTTCGTAAAATTATCTTAGATTTGTTATTCATTAAAACCAAGACATTAAAATTGAAATTGTACGTTTTCAGTTTTGGATGCGGGCTTAAGAATGCCACGAAGTTTACAAAAAGGAAATCTAAACGATTTAGGAAGTTACTACGAATGTTTGGGTATAAATAAAAATGTACAAGATATGAATATAGAAGGCAAATATTGTATGGCGAAGATACCGGTGAATCAACTTCTTAATTTATCCAGTTTGCCAATACGGTCGGAATTTCTAGAAGTACCATTGCCAGAGTTTAATCCTGTGATATTTAATATTGATAATAGTACCTACAATGATCTGATAAAGCAAATGAGTATAAAGAAACAACTTCAAAAATTAGTGGGGACAACATTAGAGAACAATGACATATCACGGTAAGTACAACTGTAAATAAACAAATAAAAGAATTATATTTAATAAAAAAAAAAAAATCTAAGCATATACAACGCAAATTGTAGGAAGGTTGAAATGTGACTGTATGATATTACATACAAATGATTTTCAAAATAAAGGGAATAATAAAATTTGATGCCTTGATAATGCATCAAGGCATCAAATTTTACGAATGATACGAATATATTACGAGTCATGTTATTTAATGTAGCAACGGTGGTGAAAAAGAAAATACATTGAAATAAGAATTAGATAGAGTCAAAATATAATAAAATACATGATGATTTGAATAAAAATTGAGATATGCTAGTAGATGCAATATGACGTGATGGTACATGTCTTGTTCCTAAAAGTAAACTTTATGAAAATGTTAGTTTTGTTAGTTGAATGCTTTGCATTGGCAATTTTCATAATATTAAAGTTGGTATTAAATTTCAGAGACAAAGCACCAAGCTTAGGTGTTGAATTCAGTATACAATTGGCAGTGTGCCTACCAAAGCCATGTTCTTTGCAGAACGCATTAAATACTATATTAGATCTTCAACCAAGTGATTTGATGATTGAAGAAGAATATTGCAGAATTCCAAATGACAAACAATGGGTTGCTGCAGATTATGTTGCTTTGTAAGTAAACTACTATATTATTCACTGATTCAAAAATTTGGTAAAAAAATAATTACAATAAAAATGAAACATTTTAAGCTTTTAGATAGATAAACTGCCCTGCAGAGAAAAAGTTATAATCATGTCCAAATACATAAACAACGCCAGGGATATGACTAAATACACTATAACGCATATAATATGAGATTATTACAGTTCTTACTAATATTATAAATGTGAAAGTGAGTTTGTTTGTTATATTACAGCGCTTTAACAGCTTAATCACTACACAATTTAATACGTACCTACTACATGGGATAAAGAAGGAAGGTTACTTTTTATACTAGTCAATGAATATATCCCGGTCACGCGAATAAAGTCGCGAGTAGAAGCAAATAATACATATTTATCCAAAAGACATTAATTGTTTCAGAGTTATATTCATTTTACTTAGTATTCTGGTGATACTAAGCACTGTTTATGATATTCGACATCAAATATTATTAAAAAAAGGTAAGAAATGTTTTTAAACTTTTATATCTTTTTTTTTTAATAAAATATATTCACTAAAAAAAAAAAAAAGTTTTTGAAGCATTTATCGGTATATTATAATAGTTCATTTCAATATTATTTAATTTGTACCGTTATTGAATGCTAGCAGTCTATCTTAATTAATCGAATGTTTCGATTTGTTAAAGCATTAACAATATGCAAATAATATTATTCACTCCTGCGTATAATGAAGCGGTTTCAGCGGTAAAACCAATGGACGACTGCTAAGCTATTAATAGATAATTACACACAACATCAACCAGTAACAAGAGCCGCTCATCACGGCATCGCGAGAACGCCAATCATAGCGCAGGAGAAATTTACATGACCTTTCAGGTTTTCAAAATTGTAACGGACTCGCAAAACAAAACTTCAACGCATAACATCAAATTTATATTACATCAACGCTTCAAATTATTATCTATTTTATTTACCCTAGTTAAATCACTGCAAATACTAGGTGTATTTATTCATCATCATCATCATCATCATCATCATCATCATCTGTTCATCATTAAACGCAAGCGCACATCATTAACATAATTTTTGGACCTTCGTTCCGGGATCTTCAGAAACCAGAGCATATTTTGGACCTTCGTTCCGGGATCTTCAGAAACCAGAGCATATTTGGACCTTTGTTCCGGGATCTTCAGAAGCCAGAGCATACGGTGGACCCCAGTTCCTGGACCTTCAGAAACCAGAGCTTACGTGGACCCCCGTTCCTGGACCTTCAGAAACCAGAACATACCTTAGACTTCGTTCCTGGATCTTCAGAAACCAGAGCAACGACCAGTGGAGGAATATTGTTGGATAGAAGACGCAAGCTGGACACGAACATCAATAAAGCGCAGTTCGGTAGACGTACCAGCCAAGATATCCCACAACCTTCCCCTTCGTTTGTGTTAATACCGTGTTTTCTATACTTCTAGTGCCGTGTATTAACATTCATAGCATCACGCTGACCGCATTCGGTAACGGTCAGAATAAACAACGCATCGGATTCGCAAATCGTAAGTACCCACATTCTTTTCACAAACCACAGTTATGGATCAGGCTAACCTATCTATTCCCATTAAGTCCCCTACTAGCTCCCCCAGTAAGACTAGTAGTGAAATAAATGTTTATATACGCAAAAGGGGCGTGATAAAAGGTAGACTTTCTAAATTACAAAAATATGTAGAATCAGTATGTTCCCAACAGGCATTATTTAAAAAGGCTGAACTAAAATTACGCATACAAGGTGCTTCTTCTCTTTTACCCGACTTTAACGAAGTTCAGTCTAAAATTGAGGAACATTCTGATGATATCGATGAACAATTAGAGTGTAGAGAGGAATTCGAAACCACTTATTATAGTGTGATTGCTAGGGCTGACAGTGTGCTATCTGACGATAAAATCTCTGAACAATCTCATCAGGGACCTCTTAATATGGTCAAACTACCGACCATCTCCCTACCCAGTTACGATGGATCCTATGAGAATTGGTTAGAATTCAGAGACATTTACATATCATTAATACATAACTCTAAAGAAATAACCCCTATTCAAAAATTTCATTATTTAAAATCGTCATTGAAGGGTAGTGCT
This sequence comes from Galleria mellonella, assembly GCF_026898425.1. Lineage (NCBI taxonomy): Eukaryota > Metazoa > Arthropoda > Insecta > Lepidoptera > Pyralidae > Galleria > Galleria mellonella. The sequence goes on from NW_026442133.1 coordinate 1,131,163, forward strand.
GAATTAGTTATAGATTCACTAGAATTTTCAGCATCTAATTATTCCGTTGCATGGGAGTTACTTATTAATAGATATGATAATAGCAGATTATTAATTCACAATCATGTCAAGGCACTATTTTCAATTCAGCCACTAACAAAAGAATCACCAGTATTATTAAGAAAGCTCGTTGATACCGTCCTAAAAAATATCCGCGCATTAAAAATTCTCGGCGAACCAACAGAACACTGGGACACACTAATTATTTTTATAGTGGTCTCCAAGTTCGATTCGAATACTGAACGTGAATGGGAGCAACACAAAACACTCCTATTCTCACTTAACACCAGTGCATCTGAAGGTCAGTTGAAAGTTGATAGTCTACTTGATTTTATTTCGCGTCGAGCAGACATGTTAGAAACGTTATTAAGTACAAATCATAATTTAACGCACAATATTAATAAAAAACCAACTCATAACTCATCGCAGAGGGTACACTGTAACGTTTCTTCCATGTCCACGAATAAATATCAACAATATACACCTGTACACCGTAAACCTTGCCCCATGTGTCATTCTAAACATTCATTATATTCGTGTCAATTATTTTTAGATTTATCAATTGCCGATAAATATAAATTAATTACACAAAAGAAACTATGCGAGAACTGCTTACGCTCCGGACATTCCGTCAATGACTGCCGGAGTGGTTGTTGTAAACATTGCTCGAAAAAACATAATTCTATTTTACACGAACAAAAGAGCGCTTTAGCACTATTCACATTAGATGGCAAATCGCATGTGCCCTTATCGACATCGAATAGTGACTCAGTCTTATTGTCCACTGCTATGATTGAAGTTTGTGACGAACGTAATAACTATCACAGCGCACGGGCGCTACTGGATAACGGTAGTCAGCGATGTTTTATAACACAATCGTTTTGCGAGAAAATAGGCACGCCATTAATACAGTCCACTCATACCATAAAGGGTGTAGGCAGCGCGGTAACACAGTGCACGCAGATTTGTAACATCATCATCAAATCCCTGTGTAGCCCCTACACCACAAATATACAATGTTTAGTTCTTCAGAATATTACATCAGATTTACCATCAACATCAATTAATATAAATAATATTCGCATTCCGACTAACGTACAGTTAGCCGACCCATCATATCATGAGTCACAACCGATTGACATTTTAATAGGTGCGGACTATTTCTGGGATCTCCTTGACGAAGGAAAGATTCGTTTAAAGAATGGTCCATTTTTACAAAATACCAAATTGGGATGGATCATATCGGGGCCCATATATAACAACACACACAAACATTCTCAGGTTCTTTGTAATTTTACCCACTCACTAGACACACAGGTGAGAAAGTTCTGGGAACTTGAGGAATTTCCTAGGGCTACTGATATACATAGTAATGAGGAAAAGGCTTGTGAGGAACACTTTATTAAAACTACAACTCGCACAACAGATGGTAGATTTTGTGTAAGCATCCCCTTTAAGATTGACCCTCTCTTATTGGGTGAGTCATATTTACAAGCAAAAAATCGTTTTTACGCACTTGAAAGACGATTACAACACACACCGGAATATAAGGAATTATATGTTTCATTCATGAGGGAATATATTAGTTTAGGCCATATGTCACAAGTACATACATACAATACTCCACACTACATATTGCCGCATCATGGAGTATTTCGCGCACATAGTACTACAACAAAACTACGAGTTGTATTTGACGCGAGCGCGACGACCACCTCAGGTAAATCGCTTAATGACTTACAACTCGTAGGTGCTGCTATACAGGGTGACTTAATTGCCATTTTATTACGTTTTAGGCAACATCGGTGGGTAGCGTGTGCCGATATCGAAAAGATGTATCGGCAGGTATTAGTGAATCATAATCAACGCGACTTACAATTAATATTATGGCGCGAAAACCCCACAGATGAGTTAGGTATATATCAACTCAACACAGTGACATACGGTACAGCATCGGCACCTTTCCTCACCCCTATAAAACCTACCAGTATTCCGCGGTTGGAGCTGTGCGGTGCTCTGTTAGGTGCTAGACTTTTCGAAAAAATACAACAATCACTACGTTGTCAATTTAGTAAGGCAGTTTTTTGGACCAACTCGACTATTGTTCTCGCTTGGTTACGAATGAACCCTAATTTGCTGAAATCTTTTGTTCAAAATAGGACCGCTGAAATACAAGAATTGACAAGTGACCATACATGGCACCACGTATCAGGCAACCAAAATCCAGCAGACATAGTGTCCCGTGAATCCTATTTAGATACATTACATAGCTGTAAATTATGGTGGGAGGGCCCCCTCTTTTTATTCGACATTACTTATGACGCATCAAAGGACAACTGTACTGAATCTAAGACTAACACGGACTGGTCAGTGTTAGACTTGCCTGAAATCAAGTCAAAATCAGTACATTGCAATCACATTACACATCAAAACAATTGGTTTCCATTCCATAGATTCTCTCAACTCAATCGCATGACACGAGCCTGCGCCTACATGTTACGCTTCATACATAACACAAAAAATAAAATTAATAAACGGACAGGTGTGTTGAGTGTTAATGAGTTGAACGAATCACAACAGAAATTAGTATATTTTACGCAACTAGAGTCCTATTCCGACACCTACGATATATTAAATAAACACGGTCAATTAAATAATTCGCACAATTTATCAAATTTAAATCCTTTTATCGATAAAAACAATTTAATTAGAGTAGGCGGTCGACTTAATAATTCTACTTCATTTTCTTACAATAAAAAACATCCCATATTGATACCAGCTAAACATCACTTCACAGTACTACTGTTTCGTGCAGAACACAAGCGGCTACTACATGCAGCGCCACAGGCTCTCTTGTATGCGATAAGGGAAACGTGGTGGCCTGTTAGTGGACGGAATGTTGCTAAACAAACTGTTTATAATTGTGCCAAATGCGCCCGATTTCGAGCCAAACCCCTCACACCGCTCATGGGTAATCTACCCATACAACGCGTAAGCCCAGGATTTGCCTTCATGTATACAGGGGTTGATTATATGGGTCCAGTTTATATTTTAAACCGCAAAGGTCGAGGTGCACGCATTGTAAAGGCATATGTTGCAATTTTTATTTGTTTCACTACTCGTGCAGTTACTTTAGAGTTGGTAGGGGATTTGTCAACAGATGCGTACTTGTTGGCTATCAATCGGTTTATTTCTCGTCGTGGTAAACCGTCTGATATATTTTCTGATAACGGCAGAAACTTTGTCGGCCTTATGAACGAATTTCATAAGTTCCTCTCTAATTGTTCACAAGATATTTTAAATTACGCTACTAGTCACAGCATAAATTTTCATTTTATACCTCCTTATTCTCCTCATTTCGGTGGTTTGTGGGAAGCAGGGGTTCGGTTATGTAAGCATTCTTTGCGAAGGGTAGTCGGGAATTTACATTTAACGTACGAAGAGTTCAACACGGTATTAACTCAAGTAGAAGCTGTCATGAACTCTCGTCCCCTTAGTCCTATGTCCACGGATCCTCATGATTATCTTCCATTAAGCCCTGCTCATTTCTTGGTTGGTCGTCCGCTGACCGCACCACCGTGCAACGATCTTCAAGACGCCGCGCCAACGAGTTTGACACGATATCAGCGCGTGGAACAAATTCGCCAACATTTTTGGACAAGATGGTCCAAAGAATATATATCCGAGATGCAGACAAGGAATAAATGGAAAACACGTCAAGCAGACTTAAAACCAAATACATTAGTACTCATCAAAGATGACCACTTACCTCCATTAAAGTGGCATTTGGGTCGTATCGTGTCCACTGTTCCAGGCAGCGACGACGTATCAAGAGTTGCTGATATAAGGACCGAGTCAGGCATCATTAGGCGGGCAAAAAATATGTCCTCTCTGGGAGGAAGACTTGAAAGTAGAATCTTTCAAGGCCGGGGGCATGTTAAAGCATTAACAATATGCAAATAATATTATTCACTCCTGCGTATAATGAAGCGGTTTCAGCGGTAAAACCAATGGACGACTGCTAAGCTATTAATAGATAATTACACACAACATCAACCAGTAACAAGAGCCGCTCATCACGGCATCGCGAGAACGCCAATCATAGCGCAGGAGAAATTTACATGACCTTTCAGGTTTTCAAAATTGTAACGGACTCGCAAAACAAAACTTCAACGCATAACATCAAATTTATATTACATCAACGCTTCAAATTATTATCTATTTTATTTACCCTAGTTAAATCACTGCAAATACTAGGTGTATTTATTCATCATCATCATCATCATTATCATCATCATCTGTTCATCATTAAACGCAAGCGCACATCATTAACACGATTTGTTATTTAATTAATTTAATTTAATAAAAAAATGTTTTTGTGGGATCTAATTTAAACAAAACTTTCCATTAAGTTCTAATGAAGCAAAATATAGAACTTTTTAAGTGGTAACATTTTTTTTTTTAAGATCCAAAATCGGTTAATAAGCTGTATCAGTCCTTTTCCGTCTACACCAACACTCTACGACTGGTGACCTACAAACCAGTACCAGGAGCTCTGGAATGCTTGGATGGTATCAGGGCATTTGCAATGATGTGGGTTATCATCGGGCATACATTTGTAAATTATCTAGTATCAGCCCCGTTGTATAATCCATTAGATGCTGTAGATGTAAGTAAAACATAAAACTCTCACTAATTTCAAAACTTCTGTTAAGTCCTACTATCTCTCCTTTTAGTACTACTTTCCTATCTTCTTTCTTCATCTTCTACCTTCATTCTCTCCTGTCATACGTGTGTTATTAAATGTGTGTATGTTTACTTATATATTTATGTATATCTAATATATAAAATACTCGTGTCGCGGTGTTTGTTACCAAACTCTTCCGAAACGGCTTTACCGATTTTTATGAAATTTTGTGTGCATATCAGGTAGGACTGAAAATTGACAATTTTTTTAATTTTTTGTTTATTCTGATTTAGCATTGAAAAATACACACAAATTCAAATTTTCAACCCCTGTTTTTTTATCGCGATTTTTATATTCCCCAATAGGATTAAAAGATGGCAATCGAATATAATGTACGAGAAAATTTCATGTATAATTCTCGAAATAATGTATATTTTAATTGATTTTTACCTCATAACTCTGTCAATGTTATGTAAAACCAATTATTGAAATTTCTTTTATCTAAAAAAATTTACTTACGGATCTGTCCCATTGAAATTTTAACAAAATCAGTAAAAGTAGTTTCATTTTTAGATCAAAATATCTGTTTTTTTTTTTTATCACAATTGAAGTCGGTTTTTTCTTAATGGGACACAGTCTTTAATTATATGGTGAGCCATTTTAGCATCAAGTAATAACTTTATCAAACAAAGAGCCTCACTCGCATTTATAGTTTATTGTTTTATTTTACAGTTTATACAGTCCTTTTGGTCATTGTGGATAATGTCTGCCCCCATCACGGTAGACACTTTCTTCATGCTTAGCGGCTTATTACTGGTATACAGTACAGCAGGCAAAATGACTGGATGTAAGTAGGCTTTTTTTATGAATAACAATAGAATTTCGCTTGCGCTATCGATATACTCTGTCTGGCGGGGTATTAATCCTGTAACTTGCTTGTTAATGTATTTGAGGTCGTCACTCCATCTAGTGGGGGGTCCTTCTACACTGCATTTGCTCGTACGGGATCGCCACTCAAGAATCTTTCTCCTTCATAGGTTGTTGATTCTTTAAGCTATATGATCACTCCATTTCCACTCCAACTTTCTTATCTTTCACCAGTAGACCTATCGTGAGTAATTCATTAAGAATTGACGCTGGTGGTTCCCAGGGTCAATAGGTAGCAGGTTAATTTAACATACTTTATTGTCAGCAATGAGGACGGTAATCCCCATTACTAATAATCCCATCCAAGGTATTTTGGCACTCCATTTTCATTGTCTCAAATCAAATAAATTTTAATGAAAGTTAGTATAACAACTATCCGGAATGATTATTATTTTAAAATAGCAATATCATTCTCATAAAATAAATAAATAAATAAAAAAAACATGTGACCTAATCTCTAATATAGTATGCGTTCTAATTAGTATAGTTACGCCATCTGTTGTAAAAATGACAAAATGAAGAAATAATTTAAAGCGCGCCATCTATAATACGAGTATAAATGGAACATCAGTTTAAAGAGATGCTTCTGTACTACTATACTACTGGTACCACTAGTCAACCCACAGACATACTAAAATTGAAATTAATATTAAATATACACAATAGATGGCGGGTTTTGACACAAAAATATTGCGATAATGTTTGAAATGAGAATATTCGTCCATTTCATATCGTAAATTATAATTTTGGTAATGCCATAAACAATCACCTATAATAATAATGAGCCAAAACTTAATCTCCAAAATAATAGATTCGTAATACGTAGTTTGCGTAATCTACGACTTTTAACACCAAATTGTAATGTACTACATGTAAAGTTTTAGTTGATTTACTATAGACTATGTATCGAACATACTAAATACTTTCTTTCTCAAATTTTCAGTTTGTATAATGCACATACACTTATAATTTCTACATCTTAATTCTATATTATATCTAAAATTTAAAAGAAAATAATATTTATTAACAATTTATTTTTATTTTTTCAGTAAAACTCATGCAGAACTTGCATCTGTTCTACTTGAATCGATATCTTCGTCTATTTCCGGTGCTGGCCGCTTGTATATTACTTCAAGCATCACTGTTCCATAGGGTATCAGATGGACCTGCGTGGGAGACGGTTGCAGCTCAAACAGACCAATGCAGAAAGTATTGGTGGTCAACTTTATTGTACATACAAAACTATTACAAGTCCTCCAACATGGTTAGTATTTTTGTCTAATGGAGGAACCAGAGGGAGTCTACCAGAGGGAGACTGTACAAAAGTCGTTTGCTTAGGTACCTCTGTCTCATTCGATTTGAAGGGTGAGATATGGCAGTGAATTTACAGAGTACAAAGGAATATCATAGGTGAAACAGTAAATTCTGTTATGTCCATGGTACTTACTGCCCATGTCTATAGGCGACGATAACTACTTTCCATTAGGTGGGCCGTCAGCTTGTTTGTCATTCTAAGTTGTATAAAAAAATTGATTATAAATCGAGCGGTGCACCAGTGAAGAATGATAGGTGAGGATGAAAGCAGGCCAGTTAGCCTATTGTGATGAATTTATCAAAAATAAACCATGACTGCTTCCAGGGGAACCGTGTGGAGGTTTATTGAACCTGATAGATTTTTTATACTATAAAGGTGGCAATCGAGCATATAGCTCGTTTGATGATCAACTGTTAATATAATCTATAGACGCCTGTAACACTAGAGATTTCACGTGCATGTTGCTGACCCTGAAGAAACCTTAATACAACTTTTTTGAAGAACCCCATACTATAGTCTCTAGGCAAAACCTCGGCAAGGAGCTCATTACATAGCCTGTGCGTTCACGGGACTCCTCTGAAATTGCACTGTACATGACCATATAGATTCTAGTAATTATATTGCTAGCAATGGGACCGCTAAAATCTCCATTAACAATCCGTTTTTCAGTCACTAAAATGGTATTATCAATGTATGATATATCTTTATATATACCGAATGCGGTTGGCAATCCGCCTACCAAGCATGGCAACTACTTGCAAAACCCCCCAAAAGGGGAATTATATTCAGCAGTGGACAGTTAAAGGCTGATATTAATAATGTTGATATATCGACATCCACGAATACATTACAATAGGCTAACTGACCTGATTTCATTCTCATGTGGTATGGTGTAATCTAGTTAATAAAGTTTTTTTTTTTTTTGTTGCAGTGTCTTCCACACACTTGGTATCTGGCAATAGACTTCCAACTCTTCTTGATATCTCCTCTTATCCTCTTTTGGGTGGTTAGCGGCAAAAAGCAAACAGCTTGGATCACATTAACCACTGCCCTACTGGTCTCTCTCGTAGGTTCTAGCATCTATAACTTTATAATTGGTTTTGGAACTGGTAATTTTACTCTCAAGTAAGTAACAGAAGTAATAATCCTTAGTAATGGCAACGCTTTGAATTGAAGTGTGTTTTTAATAAATATTTGCTATTTCAGCCAACGAGAGGACCAGCCGGATTATTTTACTTATTACTACGTAAACACGTTGACAAGGGCATCTCCCTTCTTCGTGGGGATGATATTTGGGTATATTCTACATATTTATCGTGGGAAGGTGATAATTATCTCAAAAGTAAGTATTTTCCATTAATTTTAATCTTTCGTCTTGATGAGGGTTCAGCTCAATCAGACAATGATCTCACTCCGGAGATCCCATGATTGAATACTAGTCTAACGCTTTGAATTTTTCTAATCCGTCTTTGGATTATTTGAAAAATTGTTACTTTCTTTGTGCTTTGGAAGACAAGTAAAGCTGTCGTCCGACAAGTCACGTTAAGTGGCCTTCATGTTCGTGGAGACGGTCTAAACTCTGAAAATGCAAGGCTGCTATCCTCACGACTTCTACCACTGAACAAAACATCCAATCAGGGAAATTATCATCTCATGTATTGTATGTACTTCAGTGAAATATATGTAGCATCAAATGGAAAATATTATAAAAAGGGATAAAATAAAATTTGATGATTAAATTTAAAATATATTAGGGATAGGCAATATTTTGACATAGTAGTATAGGCAACATCGTGTATACTGTTATACGCTCATTTACTTGTATTGTTCATGTCTATAAACGAAGGTTATCGTTTACCATTAGTTAAGACTTAACATTTTTGCCATTTCAAATGACATAAAAAAAAATTACATAGGATTCTTTAATTTCAGGTACAAATTGCTGTCTTATGGTTATTGGCTATAATTTTATCATCTGGAGTAATTTATAGTTATTATCCTGTTGTACAACAAGAATGGGACAATCAAACAGTTGATAATGTACTCAATTCTTACATGAGACCAATTTGGGCGTTGAGTGTTTGTTGGATGATCTTCGCCTGTGCACATGGATATGGAGGTTTGACGTTCAATTCTCGCTGTTTATTAAAAATTAGTTCCAAATTTATAAAAGATTGTGTTCTACAAAAATCTACTTTAATTTTTTCTAAACCAGATATCATCAGCATCATATCACCCTTAACTGTCCACTGCTGAACATAAGCCTTCCCCTTGGGGGGTTTTGTCAGTAATTACCACGCTTATTAGGGGGATTAACAACTGCAGTAAGGCTTTAGAGATGTTTTAAGAGGGACGCTGCTACTCATCCCTTGCCGTCCCTTAGTCGTCTTTTACAACACCCACGCTTATTTTGATGAAATTTTTTTAGGACCAATCTATAAATATAACTTTTCAGATAAAAAATAATTTTCCAAGTCGGTTTAAAACTGATGTAGTTATGAGGTAAACAAACAAAAAAATACAATCGAAACGAGAACCTCCTACTTGTGTGGCCTATTCTATACCGGCACAATACGACACTTGTCATTATTAAAGTGCTCTGTTTTTTCAATGTGACCTTTTCTAGTAATTTATTGCGTTTTTATTACATTTACGACTGTAATCTCTTGAAAGTAAGGAGTATCTATCTCTCTATCCATCAACTTTGATATTATTAGTTAAACACCTGATCCTTTACGCTGTTAAAAGTTCAAGGCTACTGTTATTATTTAAAAATACTTATGTATTTACCTTTTGTTTTCTTCCGCGTAATCGATTGTTTGATCTTCTGGAAGGAAGAGTTTGTATAAAAGATATTTGTCTTACATAAGTTTATCTGTATTTCTGCTATGTGTGCATGACTGTATTTCATTACAGTACAACAAGAAACAAAGGCATAACATTACAGTCCTCAGGAGTAACAATACATAGGGCATTCTATGGACATCACAGAGTATTTCATCATATCCATGGTATTGTTCATGTTTATAGCTGATTTTTATCTCTTTTAATCAAATGGATTATTCACTTATTATTTGATATTCTAAGTATCGTAAAAAAATATTATTTAAGGAAAAGTAGATATGTTTTTCGACCAACTTCGAAAAAGATGGAGGTTCTCGATACAGTTGTATGTTTTTTATATGGTAACTGATAACTACTTTATTTATAAACCGATTTGGGGATTTCTTTTTTATTTAAAGGGACATATTTTCAGATTAATCTCACAGATATTTTAACAGATCAGTTCAATAGTTTAGTTTTTAAATCAAAATACTGGTTTTGCTATCATTGACATCTTTTTTTTAACAATATTTTAAATTATGTGATAATATGAATATGTGTCGTAGCAAGTGTCCTCTTCTGACCTTAATAGTTCTTATAATAGGAGGGAAAGAGGGAGACTATGGCATAGTTATATCAGGCAGATCAAGGAAAAAGTTGGTGTCGTGTCATTTCAAGAGGTGAAGAGACTCGCAGAAAATCGTAGTGAGTGGCAAGTGCTCCACCGACAAGAGCACAGCTCTTAAATAGGACAGATAGACAGATGAATATGTATTCAAAATACTACTAATAATAAAAAAATATTAACATAGTAGAACTATTTTATTTCAGGTCCTATTAACTGGCTCTTATCTCATCCCATGTGGAAAATATTGGGAAGATTGTCTTACGCCATGTATATTTTTCACTTTCCTCTTATGATAATTGTTAATGGAACTTCAATAGCTCCTCTTTATTTTACCACTGAATTTGCGGTAAGTATTTTTAATATATGTCATATATATACTATATATTTATACTGACACAATATTATATGTACCTATATTACTATTAAACTTTAGTTAAGTTTAATATGTAGTTTAAGTAGTTTAGTTTCAATGAGCATTTATTTTATGCCAACTCTTATATACTTATATATTTATACAATTAACTTCATAATTTAATCACAATTTCCATTATTTGTATTATATTATTATTCATATTGTTAATATCTTTATTCATTTAATTATTTCATTTCATTTTAATGTTTATCAAACACAAAGCATGCTGTTGTTATCTATAAATGTAAGAACAGTTACATCTAATATATTAGTGTATTGTATTGAAATGTTTCGCTGTATCTTATGTTAGTGATCCTATAAATAAATAAATAAAAAGATTCACAGTTCGACCATTTATTGATTTTTTTACTCTTTTTTCAGATACAAAAGTTTATGACCGATTTCGTGATAGCAGTTCTGGCTGCATATTTAATCACTCTGTATGTGGACGCGCCCTGCTCTGTGTTAATTAAACATTTCTTGGGAGGTCAGTATTTTCAAAATCGTTAAACTCTATTGATGTACCAGAGAGAGACTTTGCAAAAATTTACAATTTACAAAAATCGTTTGCTTGTCACTTCACTTGCACTGTCCCATTCGTGTTTCAACCGTAAAGCAATTGTGTTTTCTTGGCTGTGTTTCAGTTTGAAGGGTGGAATATGGCGTGAATTTACTGGGTACAGAGGAATAACACCTGAGTCCTCAGGAATGGCAATGCATGGGGGGTATCATGGGCGAAACAGTACACTCTGTTATGTCCATAGTACTGCTCATGTCTATAGGTGACGGTTACCACTTTCCATCAGGTGGGCCGTCAGCTTGTTTGCCATTCTTAGATTGAATATGATCTAAAAAATCCATTCTTAATTAACATGGTTAATAATAAAAAAAAAAAAGGATTTTTTTATATTATAGCAAATAAATATGAAATATGAATAAACATAATTTGATGCATTTTATTAATTTAATAAATGTATTTCTTAGGTAACAAGAGGCCAGCACCGATAAAACCTTTGGACGACATTGCTAATTCATCGGCGAAAAATATCAATGATAACGTTGAATCACCAAAAGATTTCTAATAGAAAGAATAAAATGAATAGGCATATTATATAGTGTTATCAAGTGTTAATACTACGCAGCACCTGCACTATGCTTAGTAGACAACTGATAGACTTGAATACCTATATTTCTTGTAAATAAATATATTGATAATATATAGATGCTGAGATAGCACATACTTAATTACTCATTAATAAGTCATAATAAATAAATTATATATTCTTTTTATTCGTAGTTTTATTTAAGATAGATCTAACGTCTTTTTTTTTTCAAAAAGAATATTTAGGAATATATTTGTGGTTATTTTTTTACCTATAAATCCTAAATTCTTCTTAATATTCTCTTTTTAACTTTATCCAGAGTACTAGCTTTATGCTTTATTAAGTAGTGACTTAATTCACGTGGATTTCGGAAGTAGAAAAACCGATGAAATATGGTATATATCAAAAAATCTTATTGTTAAGTTTACTTAAATAAAAATTATTTTTATTATTTATTTATTATTAATATAATACCTCTAGATGACATATCCAAATATAACGTATAGCAGATTTAAAGCTACACTATCAGGAGTATATAAAACTACCTATATATGACTATAAAAATTGCATCTAATTTGGTGTTTGCGTGATACTAGAAAAAATATAAAAACAACGAGAGACACAAAATTTATAAAAAAAATATTGTTTTGCCATCTATTACTCTTATTAAGACCCTTGATATCGATTTTTATTAAATATGTCAGATGTCTGATGTACAGATATCGTCTAGTCACAATTTAATTACATATATTGGTAAGATGAAAGTAACTACTGGATTAAGTTCCACTCTGACAACCTCTTAGAAATTATAATTGTAAGTATAAACCTTTTTTCTCTCTTTACATTTTTTGGGAACTTTAATTTTATTCGGATATGTCTGTCTAACTTAACTATATTATTTATTATACTATTTTACTAATATTGCAATTTCTAATTTGGCAATAAAATATCCTGAGCTAATAAAACAAGTTTATTCATTGCATATCTGGCCAGGCCTTCATCATTTTGGTTTAATCTCAAGTTCTCCATCAATAACTCCCCCTTATACCTATATCAAAAATGATCTGACCTGAATACTTAGAATGAATTAGAATATTTAGAAAAAAAAAATACTTTAAAAGACTCATTAGCGAGTTCTTACTACAGATATACGGGGGGAGAAGGGATTATTAGTAATGGGGATTAGTAGCCTCATTGCTAGCAATATACCCTATCAGGTCGACCTCCTCGTGGTTCCCCCTGGAAACCATCGTGATTGATTTATTGTTAGATTCGTCACGGTGGGCTAACTGACCAGCTTCATCCTCACCTATCACTCCTTACTGGTGTCCCGTCAGCGTATACCGATAGCGCAGGCGGGGCTACCATTCCATTATCAACCATTAAAAAAAACTACAGATATACGGGGGAAAAGGGATTGTTAGTAATACGGGCTATCAGTCCCATTGCTAGCAATATACCCTATCAGGTCGACTTCCACGTGGTCCTTCTGGAAACCATCGTGCTGAAATCCAGGTGTATTCATCATGATGGGCTAACTGGCCTGCCTTTTCATTCTCACCTATCATCCCTCAATGGTGCTCCGCCAGCGTAATTCGATAGCACAGGCGGGGTTACCATTCCATTATCATCCAAAAAAAAAAAACTTCGTTTTTACGTTACGTTAAAACTAATTAACAAAAATATTTGTACATATATTAATTGTTAACATTTTTTTTCCATTTTATATCTTTTCAAAAAGAAGGAGAATCTAAATTCAGTTAGTTAATTTTTTTTTTTATATTTGTTACCTCATAGATCCATCAGTTTTAAACCGATCTGAAAAATTCGTTTTTTATCTAAACGGATTTCCTTATAGAAAGATCTCACAAAAAAATCATCAAAATAGGTTCAATTATTTAATTTTTAGATAAAAACAACAGATTTTTGCAAATTGTGATACTGTGTGTAATTGTACTTGATTTTTTTTTTTGAGGGACTGTCATTTATTATCATATACCAAAAGACTTAAAGCTAGAAAAAATATAACTATAATTATGCGAATGCGTAAACTTTGAATTAACTACCGAAATACACTACTATTTAGGTACCTTTTTACTTTATCATTTTATCTATGTCTGCGATGCCAATTTGATAACAAAATAGGATGTAATTTAATACTTTATCAGTCTGTTACGTATTTAGATGATCATGCTAATGAAATAATTAGGACTAATCATAATAATAGTGACAAAGGTACTGGTTTGATAACTGTATTATATACTATCATATTATATACTAAAAGTATCATACAATTTCATCAGCGCGGTAAACAAATTAAGAGTCAAATAATTGAGACGTCAAACTGTACCTTGTTATTCTCTTGACTAATTCTGATTACACCTAACTAACACCGCAGAGGGGGAAGGGATTATTAGTAATGGGGAGGTTAGCCCCATTGCTATCAATATACCCTATCAGGTCGACCTCCACACGGTCCCTCCTGGAAACTATCGTGATTAATTTATCGTTGAATTCGTCACGTCGTCCTTTTCATCCTCACTTATCACCTGTCACAGGTACCCCGCCAGTATATACCGATGCCTTATGCCATTTTTCACTCATAGAAAAAAGAAAAAATATAATAAAAAAAAAAAACTAACACCGACATTTAAAAAACATGCATTCGTCCAAAATTATATGGGAGAAAAACCTCATTTTACATGACATAATATATAATTCAACTACAGAATATATTTTTTTATGCAACTTAGAATGGCCAACAAGCTGACGGCCCACCTTATGGAAAGTGGTAATCGTCGCCAACAAACACAAGCAGTACCATGGACATAACAGAGTAAACTGTTTCGCCCATTATGCCCCCATACGTTGCCATTTCTGAGGACTCAATTGTTATTCTTCTGTACCCTGTAAATTCACTGCCATATCTCACCCTTCAAATCGAAACAGCCGTGCAAACACAACTACTTCACGGTAGAAACACGAATGGATTAGAGGTGCCTAAGCAAACGACTTTAGAACAAAGTCTCTCTCTGGTGATATCTAGATTACTTTTTAAATTCTATGTATTATTTTATATTGTAAAAACAATGTTTTAAGAACCATATCATTATAATGCAATTTGAAAAAGTTTCCACTTAATACTTTTATATTTTCCGACAAACGATTACAAAGTAAGATACACGTATTAAATTTATTTTTCTTTTACATATCATTGTGGCATTGAGGCTGGTTTTAGATATTAGCATTATCATACCCTATGCACGCCTATAACACGCAAATTACTGATCCTTAAGAAAATTTAATACGCTTTTTTTAAAGAACTCCGTGCTGTATTCTCTAGAGATAACCTCTATAGGAAAATCATTGCACAACCTGAGTTTTGATGGGAGGAAGCTCCTCTGAAACCGCATTGTTCTAAGATGTAACTACTTTGCTTCTAGGGTGTGAGGATGGATTATGTATCATGACAAAACATGAGCAACATTTAATACTCATTGTATTAAATGTTGTAATAAGATACCGAAGAATATTTTGGATCTAACTTTTAATAAACTTTAAACTGTTGTAAAAAACACTTATTGAACAAAAACGATTACTTAAACGACAAGCGTGCATGGTGTTTGTCGATCAGACACGAGCTATTTAATGACATGTAATTTTAGACATAGTACATTTAAATAAATACACATAATGTTAACAGAGATATAAAAGAGTAACTGTTGCGTTTCTTGCAGACTCTTCTCAACAGATAACAACATTCCGAATCCTGCAGTAGATTTTAAAAAAAATAATAATTTAAAAGTGCTTGTAAATAAGTATATTTGAATAAAGAAGATTTGAATTTGAAGAATTGTTCGGAACACAATCCGTTATACAGGCGATAGAAGATACAAATAGAAACAAAGTCTCGCTTTGAATTCAAGGGCTTGATACCAAATTTTAACTTTTTAAGCTAAGTAGTAAATCTAGATAGTGTTAATAATCTGTAAGTACAAATAATTTTATATAGTATACCTATTTTATTATAATATCCGTTTAGTGCCTCGTAATGACATATTAAAACAAACAGACATACATTAATTTTGTAAGTACCTAACTAATTTGGGTGGTGGGAGAAGATATTAATAGAAATAGAGATTAGAAATCCCATTGCTAACAATATTCTTGTGACTCTATTAAGTCGATCGCCACGCGGTTTCTCCTGGAAACCATCGTGATTGATTTAATGTTGAATTCGACACGATGAGCCAACTAACCTGCTTTATCCTCGTCTATCATCCGTTACTGGTACCCCGCCAATATATACCGATAGCGCAGGTGTGTAACCATTCCATTATCATGTATAAAAAAAAATTGAGTATCTTTAGTTCATTTTGTTTTTTCTAGTAAGTGTGCACGAAGTAAAACAGTGATTTGATTACAGTAGTAAAGATTAGCTATCATTTACGTATACATACAATAACTATTATGGATTAAAGAAGTAAATACCTATAGATACTTATAATCGTATTTGAATTAGTTCTAATCTATACTAATATTATAAAGAGGAAAGATTGATAGTTTGTTTGTAATTCATAAACTCTAAAACTATTCATACCAATTTTGAAAATTCTTTCTTCTATAGAAATCTATATTTTTAGCGAGTGCATATATATTTTTTTGAAAAAAAAAATAGAGATCACTATGAAAATTAAAATAACGTAACCTGAAGTATTAAAAAATTGCCTGTGAATGCTATTAATTAGGTATTAATTTACCCATGTGAAGCTGGAGTGGAGCGTTAGTAGATAACAAAATTTAAGCATTAAAGAAAGAAGCTTAATATGCACAATTAGGTAATTTATAAAATAATTATTTCGTCGATTTTACATTAGCTTCAGGTTAAAATCAGACTCTCGACCATCTTCGGTAAAATTTTGGAATACTTCAACCAGTAATTTCTAGAAAAGATAGGTACTATTAATGTGGTGAAATTATTTGTCAGACGATCAGAAATCAACGAAGCCGAAGAAACGAGATCTAGAAGTAACATACTCAATAACCCCAATTCTTCATCGTACCTCCGCTCCCGATTTAAATTATTACCACCACCAGTCTGTCCTAAACGCAAAGGGAGTCAAGCTCAATCCAGGATGCTCGAACTTCCTGTGTGTAGGACACATTTTATGGGCAACTCTTTCTCGTATCGAGCTGTCCAGTTATGGAACAAACTCCCTTCCCACATACAAGAAAGTCCGTCTATTACTTCTTTCAAGAAAAGGTTGAAATCACATTTTCTTTCGCTTGAGTAATTTTTTTTTGTATCTTTCTAATTGAACTGTCAAATCTTAAAATTATTAAACTAAATTTCTAATGTAAGTAGTATATTCATTTATTTTAATATTTATTATATAAGTAGGTAGGTATTATATGAGATTTATAGATGTATGTACATTTATAAATATATTATTATATATTTTAATATTTTAAAAAATTAAACATTGTATATTTGTTTATGTATTACACTAGTGCAAGATGCGCTGCACTCGGTGACTAACAGGTCTATCACAGACAGAGCTATAATATACATATATTCTTTATTGCACTAAAAGATACAGTAATATCAAGAAGTTAATAACACTGTTAGCAAAGGCGAACTTATCTCTAAAAGAGAATTCTTCCAGTCAATCTAACACAGTGACATAGGAAGTAGTGAGTGAACAGTAGTAGTGCTAAGCAGAAACTAAAATATTTACATAAATTACAAAAAAAATAATAATAAAGCATACTCGTATAAATATAAAATATATAATATACTATATATTAATAAAAATCATAGTAAAGCATTACGGTACATTTTCTATAGTAATCTTCACGTGATTACATACGCAGCTATGGTATATATTTTTATTGCGTTCCAAAATTATGTGGACAGATATGACACGATTACGTAGAGATCGTCTTCGGCAGCTTGCTATAATATTACCATATATATCTTTATCTATCTACTATTGAAAAAGATACAGTAATATCAAAATTTAATAACACTTTGTAAGCAAACCGCAGAACTTTTGAAGATATTTTAAAAGAGCTGCTGCCTACCCATCGACCATTAAATTTTCTTAGTTGCTTCTTACGATACCCACGGGAAAGGAAGGGATGGCTCATTCTATCAGGAGATCACACAAAAATAACACAATATTATATATATAATTACATATATTAATACAGTATATAAATTAATAATGCAGAAAACATCATAAATAATATATATAATATAGATATATTGCGCCGAATATAAATTGTATGTAGCTGATGAAACACGGGTGTAACCTGAGGGCAAACATGTATATCTTACCTTCTTTCATTGATGTTTATTTCCACTAAGGAAATTCCCACTACCAGAACTTAATAATATTAACTTACAATATATGTATATTTTTAAATGTAATATATAAAAGCACATTTAAAAGGTTGACTAGTAAAAATGCCTACAGAATTATGTCAGCCTCTCGTACCATATTTTATTGGTCAATAAAATTTAAATAAACAAATATATTATTCAGACACACTCCCTTTACCTTGTTATAAAAACGGTATTTTCATATCTCTATAAATCTTCGCTTTCCTAATTTAAAATATAACATAGGGACTAACGGTCCCGACAGATAACGTTCTGTCAAAAACTACTTGACTTTGATCGTTCGTCTGCATCTTACGAAGAGTTTATATGCAAAAAAGAATAAGATTCAACATTCGAACTTCAATAAAATAAAAAAATAAAAAAATAGCCGAATTGGTCCTGGTCCTGGAACTTTTCATATTTTAAGTATAGAAACAGAGTTTAAGCTTCAGTGTCGCAGGTTTTTCTGCCTAAAAAAAGCCCTTCTTTCAATAATAATAACACAGCTTCTCGATTCATTTTTATATGTTTGCATTAAAGCTTTAACCACATTTCGTGGATCTTTCAACGGATCTAAAGATTGGCTCGTAGGAATACCAGAATATTAAATAGTCTTAGTATAAACCAGTCAGTTACACATACCTAAAATGAACTTTTATTAAAGTAACGCATTATGCTGTATACGAATAAAGCACAGGATCCACTCAGCACCTTGTATCATTTGCATGAGTTCTTTAATTACGTAAAGATATAGCCTCCCTCAGTATTTTCTACCACCGTTTTCATGGGGATTACTTAGATGAACTATATTCTCTTAATCCATTTTCTCAATGATATCGCACCACGAGGATAAACCACGTCAGATCGTTCGCGTACGTGTACAAATAAATTATGAATGATGTTAGTTATTTACTCCTACATTAACCACACCTTAACATTTACCAGAGAGAGACTTTGTACAAAAGTGAAGCAGTTGTGTTTCCATGGCTGTGTTTCGGTTTGAGTGGTGCGATATGGCAGTGAATTTACGCAGGGTACAGAGGAATAACAATTGAGTCCTCAGGAATGGCAACGCATGGGGATATCATGGGCGAAATAGTATACTCTGTAATGTCCATGGTACTACTGATGTCTATATGCGACGGCTACCATCTTCCATCAGGTGGGCCGTCAGCTTGTTTACCATTATAAATTGCATAAAAAAAAAAACATTTAGGAATACCCTTTTCCGTTACGTGTTCCTTTCATCCTATAATCTCGGACTCTCTAAACGTAACGTGAAAAAGCACTCTTTTTGCTGTTGATCACATTCATGGACTATATTGTCGCTGTTTGCTTTCATTTTATCCCGTGCCATTACATGTGAAAAAGAAATATTAAGACAAAATTTTAAAACCATTTTAATTAAAATTATTTGTTGAACTTACTTGGGCATTTGTATAGAAATTGGATATAGATGCAACTCCATCTTTTTTATCCGCTATTTAATATCTATTTCCCATCAGTTCTGTTAAATCTTTATATTAGACAGATTTATGTCCATTTACATAACTATAATCAATGAATCAAAATTATTAGACAGCAACATTATTGTAGATCAATTAATGATTAGATTATAACATTTTATAATCGTATCAGATTTATAAAAGATTGTGAAGCACTCGAATATTATTAAATAAGTAAACGATAGTACACTGAGCAGTTAATTTTTTTTTTTTTTTGAGTGTCCAATATGGAATTGAAATTATTTTTTTTATTTAGCTTAGTTTTTATTATAACAGTAAATGCTCAAGTTCGTATGGTATACGATAGAAATGATGTTTTTGATCGTAAGTTGTACGAAGAAGTGTTGGACCGCGGAGAGTGTTTGAAACAAATGAGATATATTGTGACAGAAGATCCTTTGTTATGGGCTCGATGTAAGTTTAAACTTAAAATTACTTTATAATAACTGCATATCGTTTCTTTGCTAGATACAGCTCTCTTCTTACAAAATAAGGATAATATATAAAAACTTAATACGTGTTATATTTCTAAAGAGAACTTTTTTTTTTTAAGATAGACTTATTAACCTTTATGTCAAGTATTTAAAGGTATAAATCTCTAGTGATAAAAAAGTTTTACATAAGTTTTGTCTTACATTATGATTTTTTTTTTCGGAATACCGTATATTAAATACAATCTAATATCCTTCTCCTACTCTTCTCTTTGGAACACAGTCGCATATTCTCTCAAAAAATCCTATATGGTTCATTATTTCTTCAGTTACTTACGGGAATAGTACAAAGTTACATAGTGCTAAGTTCAAATGAAAATTTTATTTATACTCAAAGTTTTTCATATTATTTTATGACATATTTGAGACTCGATATTAATAAACCTACGATTATATCGATTCCTCGTTTGAGAGCAAAGTAAATAAGTAAGTAAATTTGCATCTTGACATAGATTAAATCATTAACCGGATTGGGGTGAGTCGTTTCCGGATATTAGACTTAATTATATGAAAATTATTAAAGAAGTTTGTTTAATTTTATTTTGTAACATTACTTAAGCTTTTAATGGCTGGTTGATTTGAGACTCATTATTTATTGAAACATATACTATATAATACTATATAATTTAAAAGTCTTCTTTAAAGGTTGTTGAAAATGGAAAATCTATTAAATGATTGGTTATAAATCTTTAAAGATTGATTGACTATTCAAATCCAATGAGACAATATGCATATAATGAATCTGAGAGACTAATAGTAGAGTACCCAATGTACAATTTTCAATGCGATATGCATATAATGAATCTGCCTATTTAGTGTTTTTTTTTTTAATGAGAGACAGTTGTCTATGACTTTAAAATATGTATGTATACAATTATAAATGTTATTCCTATTAATTATAGTTATATATATATATATATATATATATATATATATATATATATATATATATATATATATATATATATATATATATATATATATATATATCTATATATTATTAATAAGATATTTATAAATTGTTTGACAACTTATTTCTTTTTTTACTGATCAATAATTTTTATTTAAATCGACACAAGATTGACTAGCACTTACCTGGTCTATAAAATCTTTACAATATTTCAACAATATTACAAATGGTCATTTAAATTAAATACATTTTATTCACTATTAATTATAGTTATATAGACTTATCAAATAATTATTAAACTGGATTCTACATAAATACGGATGATTCAAGTTTCAGTCTTTAAATTAGTGGCATTTATTTTAAATACACTATCGGGACGCGATGGAAAATTTTGCGGACAAAAAGTACCTACATATATGCCTTTATATTGCTGACGTTTCATCTTGGATTAAGCTATGTCGTGGTTATGACAGGTCAGGATAGTGTATTTAAAATATATGTCAACAATATGAAAGTTTAAAATTAATTAATGATATACATACATATCCTTAAATAAAATTAACTGAATTATGTCAGATAGGTAACTTGACAATGTTAGCTAAGATAAACGTTGCCGATTGCGCGGGGAAAGGAGCCCTCACTTGTCCTTAATTTTTATATAGAGTTTGTACAATTTTGTTAATTCTGCTAATTGTACCCTGTCATGACCATGGTACTGTTTATTTCTATAAGAGACGGTTACTAGTTTCCATCAGGTGGGCCGTCATCTTGATTACCATTTTAAATTGCGTAAAAATGTGACATAAACAAAACTACATTCACTTAGATTTATTTCGAAAAGCAAAAAGTAAGTAGAAATAAGGTAAATAAATGTATAAATTAAGTATTTATTGTATACAGATAAAATTAATTAAAAATAAATCAAATATGTTGTAAGAAATAATTGAGAAAATATAAATAATTTGATGTAGAGAAAAAAGGAAGAAATAGGTGGACAATGTTATTAAAAAAACCTAGGAAAAAAAGAGACAGTTAATTACATAAGTTTAAATTTATCAAAAACATTTACAAATAAAATACAACATAATAATACAGAATATAAAACATAATTGTAATGATAAATTTTTAGACAGAAATGATGTACGTAGAAAAGTGCAATATGTATATGAGGTATGAGAAGGTACGATGTACCCAAGTACCCAACATACGAAGTAGAATAAGTAATAAATAAAATAGGCCTTAACAAATCTCCGGATGCGGATAAGATTAGAGTGACTGATATTAAATATATCAAGAAACAAATAAGCCCAGACATAGCTAATTTTATCAACATGAGTGTAACTCAAAAAGCTATATATATATATATATATATATATATATATATATATATATATATATATATATATATATATATATATATATATATATCCTGAACAATTAAAAACAGCATCAATAAGTCCGTTATATAAACATACACACTCATTATGAATATAAAAACTATAGACCTATCGCTATTCTTTCTGTATTTAATAAAATAACGAAAGAGGTTATTGTAACAAAAATTACATTTTTTTAGAAAATAACGCTATATTGACAGATGTGCAACATGGTTTCAGACAAGGGCGCAGTATCAGGTTCCTGGTATGAGAACAGATATAGATTTAGTATACGGAATTAGAATACAAGTTTATAACGTTCTTTAAAAGGCTTTAAATTGAGGCAAACTAGATTAATTCTTTATAACAGTTTAGTACGTAGTCGATTGGAGTTTACCTCTGTTGCTTGGAATCCAGTCTACAGGTCTTCATCTCAACGAATAGAAAATATCCAAACGAGCATTCACTAGACATTTAGGTTACATAACCCTTAACATATCGCATAGGCGACCTTATAGTCAGAGGATATCTTTCTTTTACATTACCTTTCTTGGAACGCGTCATATGATTGCAGATTTAATGTTCATTCATAAAATTGTCAATAATAAAATTCATTGTGCGGATTTACTGAGTTCAATCCAATTAACGATACCTCTAAATTATCCTCGACACCAGTGTATACAGTGTGCGTGGTGGCATAGTGCGGGTGACAGTTCCAGTAATGTTTCGTTTCACTCTTGAAAGTCGCTGCGATTTACAAATTATAACTTAGTATTTCAGTTGTACCATATTCGTAATATATTAAATCATTAGTAACTGTAATAACTTAAATTTAACCCAGCCATACAGGCAATGTCAACGTTGTCAACTTTCATCCGTACCATGGTACAGCGCACATAGTATAGTGTTGTACACAAGTGTTCCTTTTCATTGCAGGATTCTGAAATATATATTTCTTTTATTTCTACTCTACTCCTATTTATTTTTTATTTGGTCTAATTAAAAATATAAACTTTCATAAATCAACACTGAGTAAATTCTTTACGTATGTAATGTAGGTACTTGCCGGTTATTTTTGTTGACGTTATAAGTAGAATCTTAAAAATATATTACAATTTGTCTTTTATTTTTAAAACTTATGCTTATTTCTATTCGATGTCTGTATACATATGGAAAATTAATGAACTCAGTGAGTTTTAGTCACATCTGACAATTGAGAGTCATTAACAAAACAGTGAGTGCATTAATTTCACGTATGTATACAAACAATTTGTCTTTTATTAAAACGTAAATACTGAAATGGGGTTTGTACGTTTTCAGTTTTAGATGCGGGTTTCAGAATGCCACGAAGTTTACAAAAAGGAAACTTAAACGATTTGGGTAGTTACTACGAATGTTTGGGTATAAATGAAAATGTACGAGATATGAGTATAGAAGGTAAATATTGTACGGCGAAGATACCGGTGAATAGATTTTTCAATTTGACTAGTTTGCCGATACAGTCGGAACTTCGAGAAGTACTATGGCCAGAGTTCAATCCGATGATGTTTAATATTGATGATAGTACCTACAATGATCTGATAAAGCAAATGAGTATAAAGAAACAACTTCAAGGATTAATTGGGACAACACCAGAAGACAATAACATATCGAGGTAAGTGTAACATTCCACAATTACTAAAATTATAAACAAATCTATTTATTTGAGAAAAGTTTAAATTAATTCTACATTAATAGAAGTTTGAGAGGTAACTGGTATGACAGAAAATAAAAATAAATCGATAAATAAGGTGTATGACCAGCCATAATTGAATTCTAAGTAGCAACTACGGTAATGACAAAATATATTCTAATAAGAACGAGAGAGAGAATATTCTTTATTTATACTATTACAGTACAATGAGATATGAGATGCTTTGAATAAATACTGAATATATATTAATTTACGAATATAGTTTAATAAAATGATGCGATGATAGGCATCCTGCAACTAAAACCAAATTTCAATGCAACTTTAGGGTGGAACGTGTAAAAGGAATTTGCGACAGTGACAGTTTTGTTACTTTATCATATTTATGTTATTTTGGTATTAAATTTCAGAGACGATGATTCTATATTAGGTTATGAGATCAGTATACGACTGGCAGTGTGTCTTCCAAAACCCTGTTCTTTACAAAATGTATTAGAAACTGTATCAAATATAAGTGGTTTGCAAATTCAAGAAGATTATTGCAGGCTTCCAAATGATAAACCATGGGCTGCTGCAGATTATGTGGCTTTGTAAGTAAACTACTATAAATCTTTAAATGTACAGTATTTCTTAATGCAATGTAGAATAGCAAACATGCTTACGGAACTTTTGAAAAGTGGTAATCGTCGCACATGATTCGCCAATCTTTTGGTACTTTTGTTTTATGCCTCTGTATCTTGTAATTTAATTGTTAAATCTCACCCATCAAACCAAAATATAGCCATGCTATTACATTTACTTCACGGCAGAAATTCGAGTGAAAAAGAAGTTAGAACATACATTTGCAGTTGTATTTGTTTGTATTTTTGTTGTATTTTATTAAGAGAGGGACTGGTTGAAAACTAGTGCTATGCACATTGCATTGGGACACTCACAGTATTAGCTGAGCCAGTTCCTTATGTCTAATATGGGACACAACTTATATATAACATTTCTATATTTTCTGATGTAATTATATATTTTTCTGGTAACAAATATTTTCTATTTTATTCTAAATAATTTAAATCAGATGATTTTTGGTCAGTTTTTTTCAGGTATAACAAAAGACTAGACTGTTATACTTGATGGCATGTGGTAATTTTCGGCTAAAGCCATGAATTGCATTACAGACAACATAGTATATGTATACCTATACTAATAAATGGTAATAACTTTTGAAATACTTATACTGTGAATTATTTGTTTCAGAGTTACATTTACTTTACTTGGTATTCTAATGCTCATAAGCACTACTTATGATATACGACACCGTATATTCTTAAAAAAAGGTGAGAAATTAATTAATTATTTTATCTTCAGTAACAATCTTTTTATAATACGACTATATTTTTGCCAGCAACTTTAACATGTTTAAAATTAGAAAAACCAGTCAAATACGAGTAAAATATGTCTAAATGGCATACCGGGATAAAACATACACTAGCTTTTAAGGTAAATCTTTAGGAATACAACTGTGAAATCGCAATCATATTGGTATAGTAGTTTTTGCGTTATGCTGGAACAAATATATAGACAGACGGATAAATCTCTGAAAGCTATTGTTTTGCCTACTATTGCTTTTATTAAGCCCTTATAAATTTTTTTCTTAAAAATCTTATATCGTGTAACAAAACAAAAAAATAGTAAAACAAAGCATTTGGGGATTGCTATATCTGGCGGCGTTTATATGTTTTTTGCAATATTCTTTGATCTAATATTTTGGACTGATGGTAACACGGTTTTTTGTTTAAGATCCAAAATTGGCCAATAAGCTGTACTTGTCCTTTTCCGTCTACACCAACACACTACGACTGGTGACCTACACACCAGTACCAGGAGCTCTGGAATGCTTGGATGGTATCAGGGCAATTGCAATGCTTTGGGTTATAATTGGACATACATATCAAATGTTTGTAACAGCGCCTACGATGCACAATCCTTTAGATCTTTTATACGTGAGTAAAATAAAAAAATGATAATTTTTTACAACATTATTTTCATATACGAGTACCAATATGTGTGTGCGTGTGGTTGTGCGTGTGCGTGTGCATGTGCGTGTGCGTGCGTGCGTGCGTGTGTGTGTGTGTGTGTGTGTGTGTGTGTGTGTGTGTGTGTGTGTGTGTGTGTGTGTGTGTGTGTATGTTTTGCAGGCATTAATATGCTACGGTAACCGTTTACCATCAGGTGGGCCGTATGTTTGTTTGCCACCTCAGTGGTAACAAAATATATAGCACAACGATTGGATGTGCTGTTAAGAGGCCAAGATGTTCGAAAAATCAGTCAAAACAAACAATCAGGAATACAACTATGAAAAAGACATCTATTTCAATGAATATTTGAAAAAAAAAAAATAAGTCGAATTGGTCCAGCCGTTCTCGAATTTTGCTAGCAACATATTTAACGACACTTTTTTATTTCTATACATATTGGCCGTGTAGTCCCGATATATAATAGGCCACCCCTTCCTTTCCCGTGAGTGTCCGAAAGCGACCAAGGGAGGGCGAGGGATGAGCAGCAGCGTCCCTCTTAAAACATCTCTAAAGTCTGACTACGGTTGCCAATTTGGCTGCCAAGCGTGGCAACTACTGGCAAAACTACCCACGGGAGAGGCTTATATTCAGCAATGGACGGTTAAATGCTAATACATATGATGATGATGATGATATTAGTGAAGATTTTAAAACTTTTTTTCTTTTACAGTTTCTACGATCCTTTTGGTCTTTGTGGATAACGGCTGCCCCCATTACTGTTGACACTTTCTTCATGCTTAGTGGACTTCTGTTAATTTATACTATAGCAGGCAAAACAACAAGGTGTAAGTATTTTGAATGATTTACGTAGATTAAAAGTATTGTGAAGGAATTTGTGATATAATTTATATTACATATTTTCACTTTCACTATTTACAGTATCTAGGTGTATCAAAGTTTAATAAGTAAATACATAATTACTGAATTTCAGCAAGTGTGATTTTAGTCTAATTTCGGTGTACTTTTTTGGTTTTGAGTCTTCATAAGTCGAAGTACTTTGAAAGTATTTGATAAAATAGTTTTTCTTTTCTTCTAATTTATCTCTATTTATCTTAGGTTTCAAAATCTAAGATTTCCACACAAATTTGACAATATAAACATTAATACAGTGTTAATGTAAATCTACACAATTATTCACAACTTTGGCACTCATCAATTCTTTCAATCAATTTCATATCAAACAAATTTTATTAAGAATAATATTACATTTTACTGTAGTAAAATGAAATGTCTCACTTTTATGGAAAAACACAATAAATTGCGATAGGAATACAATCATGATAAGTACAGTTACAGATAATATAATACTGTATGAGCTACAGTTTAGCTTACTAATACCTAATAAATAATAAACATTTGTATTGTATACAATTTACAATAACAGTTTACAATATATACATATATTGTATGTATTATAAACTGAAATATATTTTGTTCGAAACGTGCCATATGAGATAAATTGAACATTAATTTAATTGAGATTGCACCTTATTCTTCGGTTACTGTTACTTAGTCAACCTCAATACAATTATAACTAATATTAAATTTCGTCATAGATGGCGAGTTTTAATAAAAAAATATGGCGATAGTTGTTTGAGAATGTAGGTTTTAATAATAATTTATTTTCATCTTCCAGCAACACTCCTGAAGAACCTGCACCTGTTCTACTTGAGTCGATATCTTCGACTATTCCCTGTATTGGCCGCCAGTATTCTCCTTCAAGCGTCGCTGTTCTATCGGGTGACAGACGGGCCCGTGTGGGAATCAGTTGCGCAACAAACATACCAATGCAGAAAGTATTGGTGGTCAACATTATTGTACATACAGAACTATTACAACCCTCGCTTCACTGTTAGTATTTTAAAATGTTTTTGAAATACTTTAATTTTAATTAGGCATTTGTTATACTGAAATAGTAATTTCAGTATAACATTCAAATATAATTTGTTATTATTCCAGTGTATTCCAAATACATGGTATCTGGCAGTAGATTTCCAACTCTTCTTGATATCTCCTATTATTCTCGTCGGAGTCATTGGTACAACCAAGAGAACAGCTTGGATCACATTAACTACTGCACTACTAGCTAGTATTACAGGATCTAGCATTTTTAACTTTATAATGAGATTTACAGCTGCTAATTTTGTTGTTGGGTAAGTAACATCCTTAGGTATTGTAACGCGACATACCGTTGGCGTCACAGTATATTCTATATTCCTCCTACAGATGTTCATGTTTATAAGCAATCTCTAATATTGTCTATTTTACTTTTTGTAAATAAAAAATACTGTATAATCACAACAGTATCATAGCAACTGTTAACTGTTTTTTGTTGAACATAAGCCTCCCCCCCATAAGAGGGGTTTTGCGAATAGTTGCCACGCTTAGCAGGCGGGTTGGCAACCATAGGCTTTTGGTGATGTTTTAAGAGGGACGCTGTTGCCTATTTTTTGACCATTAAGTTTCCCTAGTTGCCTGTTACGACGCCCATGGGAAAGGAAGGAGTGGACCATTCTACTAGAGGGAGACTTTGTACAAAAATCCTTTGCTTGAGCATCTCTGTCCCATTCGTTTTTCTACCATGAAGTAGTTGTGTTTGCTTAGCTGTGTTTTGGTTTAAAGGGTAGTGCGTTTACAGGGTACAGGGAATAAATAACACTTAAATCTTCAGGAATGGTAAAGCATGGGGAGTACCATAGGCAAAATAGTATACTGTTATATCCGTGGTAATGGTACTGCTCATATCTATAGGCGACGGTTACCACTTTCCATCAGGTGGGTCGTCAGTTTGTTTGCCCTTTTAAGTTTCATACTACATTTTCAGCGAGTAAAATAGGCTATATATTATTTTCGAAAATTCTATCTATCTCTACGATGCCGGTCCAGATAGCCAGCAATAAAAAGGAAAACAATTGTTTGTTATTTCGTCAAGGATAAAAAAAGGTTGACGTTAGTTTGTTTGAATAACTAATGAAACAACTTCTAAGCAAATAGTAAAAATAATAGTAAAAATATTTTCTATTTCAGCTCAACAAGAGAGGATCGACCGGATTATTTTACTTTGTACTACGTAAACACATTGCCAAGGGCATCGCCCTTCTTCGTGGGCATGATATTTGGATATATTCTATATCTTTGCCGTGGAAAAGAAATAATTATGTCAAAAGTAAGTTTTTTTTATTTTTTTTTTTTTATTTTAAGCCAGTTTAGTCTAGATACTAGTATAGTATTATATTATCTGTGGTCTAGATAACGGTCGACTGCAGTCCCGAGATCTCAATATCGAATATCAGTCTAAACCTCTGAATTACCTAAATTCACGTTTGGATTAGATAATTAAGATTGTCTTCTACAAATAAAAACTCACTTCAATTGTGGCAAAACCAGTTATTTTGATTTAAAAATTAAACTAATGTACCGATTTAGATAAAATTTCTATAGGTTCAGATAAAAAAAATATCTAAATCGGTTTATAACTTAAAGAATTTGAATTTGGAAAGTTTATCGTTTTACTTTTCACCGAACAAATTAAAAAATATTTATTGTTCCCTGTTTTCAGATACAAATTACCTTCTTATGGTTTTTGACTATAGTTGTGTCATCTGGAATAATTTGTAGTCATTATATAGTTTTACGACCAGACTGGGACAACTGGATAGTAGATGCCTTAATCAATTCCTATATGAGGCCACTTTGGGCTTTGTCTATTTGCTGGATGATCTTCGCCTGTACGCATGGATATGGAGGTACGGTGACGAAGTTTTTTAAATGCCTATTAAATTTACTAAACTAATATTCTACTATATATATATATATATATATATATATATATATATATATATATATATATATATATATATATATATATATATATATATATATATATATATATACACACGCACTACACGCACACGCACACAAGCACGCACGTACGCACGCACATACTCACGCACACACACACACACATATATTATATATGTCATGTTTATATTTTACTCTTAAAGTTGAGGAAAAAGGAAGGACTCAGTTAAGCTCAGGAATGGCAACTCATAAGGGCCACCATGGCTGTCATATTTTGTTCTGTCATGTTCATTGTATTCTTTATGTTTATAGGCGACTTATGTCAATTCCCATCAGCTAGGTCAGGTTATATACAATATTCTAAGTATAGTAAAACAATACAATGTTACCTTATTTCAGGTCCAATTAACTGGATCCTGTCACATCCTATGTGGAAGATATTGGCAAGATTATCATACACCATGTATGTATTCCATTATCCACTTATGTTTGTTGTCAATGGATCCTTAGTAACTCCGCTTTACTTCAGCGATGAATTCGCAGTGAGTATTTTATTATGAGATACATGTATATTTTTTTTACAGTAGATACAAGTATTTATTTTATACTATCTGTAACTTCATCCTCGTGACCAGAATATACTGTTCGACCAACGTAAAAATGTCCTATATTTTTTCTATCACACATTGTATGTTCATACTACATTTCACGACGATTAGTTATTGAGGTTCTAAGAGGTAACAAACAATTTTTTTAAATGACTTCAAATGAGAAATATAAAAAATCACCTTTATAATATTAGTAAGGACTCTTTATTTAAATGGTTTTATTCATCTTGCTTTGTTCAGATATAACTGGATGATGGGAACTTAATGAACTTACCATATTTGTTATTTTCGACACTTATTTCGAATATTGTATACAAAAATATCACCAAAAACCATTGAGAAACTGGTAAAGATATAATGGGATATATCTATGTATCTATTGCATTTATAATAAGTTTACTACTGTAATCTTTTGGAGGAAACAATAAAGAGTATCTATCTATCTATATATATAAATATACAGACAAATAGACAATCTGCTCCTTTTTAAGACTCACAGAAAATAATGCCGTTGACTTTGATCCTTTTTTAATCAAAATGTTTCAAAATCGATATTTTGTAGAACAAAAATATTACATAGATAGAGATACTCTTTATTGATTTATATATTTGATATTTTTCTTAATCATTTTCATATGATAAAATATTGATATGAATTTCTGTTCATTTGTTTTTAATCAAATTAATATTATTAATTTACAACTAACTGTTGGAGATGGTATAACAGTAAGGTACTGCTAGGAGTCAATTGATACGCGGTCTTGATAAGCAGCAGCTTTTTATATTTCCTGAATTAACAGGCACAATAGTTAGGTAATAACTGGTGTAAGGATCGCCCCTATAAGAGTTGTGAATCGTCTCACACAGCAGAAGCGACACCAAACCTCTTTTATAGGAGATAGTGTGAAGATAGTCCAAGGAGTGGAAGTAATTTCATATCACTGTAGTAGTCTCCAATTAACGAAACAAACAATATGCTTAGGGGGAAAGGGATTGTTAGTAATGGAGACTAAAAATCCCATTGCTAGCAATATCCCCAACCAGGTCGACCTCCTTGTGGTTCCCCCTGGAAACTATCATAGTTAATTCCTGATGAATTCATCATGATGGGCTAACTGACCTGTTTTCATCCTCATCGATCACCCTTCACTGGTGCTCCGCCAGCGTATCCCGTTACCGCAGGCGGGGTAGCCATTCCATTTTCACCTATCAAAAAAACAATATGCTTAACATAAGATACATCCTTAATTACACAAGTGTTGTAATTTTGTACAGCGCCATCTAGCGGCATGATGAAATATTATATATGTTACAAAACTTTTTTTTCAGATACACAAGGCAATGACTGATTTCGTGATAGCAGTTTTGGCTGCGTATATAATCACATTGTTTGTAGACGCGCCCTGCTCTGTGTTGATTAAACATTTCTTGGGAGGTTAGTATATAATCGACATTTTAAGTTGTTTTTTTTTATCTGTATATTGAGATAGATAGATATTGGGATATTTTTAGGTAGATAGTAGTTTTTAATTAGTAGAAGGAGGTTGTATTTTTCTTTATGTTTATTACTTTATAACTATACGTTATTTATAAATCGATTTGGAAGAATTTTCTATTATCTGAAAGAATATACTTATAGATTAGACTTAAAACTTTTATATAATCGGTATAATAGTTTAAGTTTTTAAATCAAAATATCTGGTTATGCCATAATTGAAGTCGGTATTTTTTTTATTTAACACAATCTTTAATAAATCGTTATACTTTCTTGTTGTATGATGATTCTTACGTTCAAATTTAATTTGTTTTAATTACATATTTTTTGTTGCGTTAAATAACCTAACGCAAATTAACGTTTACTTTTACGAAATTAAAATTATTTTATTTTATTGATTTGAAAATTTATTTTTTAGGTTTCATCAAGCAAGCACCGAAAAAACCCTTGGATAATGCTGCTGATACCTCAGAAGTGAAAAATAAAAATGAATCAGCATAAAATTAATAAATAATTAGACCGTTACCGCCGCCTAGTCTTAATCTAAGAACCTGTATTATAATTATTAAATATAAGATATTCTATAAATAAATAAACTTTTTTTTATATATTTTTTTTTATTTATAAGTTAAGATGGAAAATGCCCAGTAAGCTGCATTATCTGGACGTTCCATAAGTAAGTATAAATAATCGTACCTACTCATGAATAAATATTGTAGTTTGTGTTAAATGGACATCGAACCCGCAAATATCGAAAGGTGAAGCAATGAAAACCGAGGTTTTCCAAAGAGACTACAGCATGGGGTTCTTCAAAGGGAGGGTAAAGAGGTTTCTTTAGGATCAGTAACGCGGCTATATAGGCTACGGTAACCACTTATCATCAGGTGGGCCGTATGCTTGATTGCCACCTCAGTTGTATAAAAAGAAAGAAAACAAACACTATACCACCGAGGTCGTTAATTTAACATAAATTAGCTTGAGTTGAGAATATTTAAATCGGATTGCGCATACGCAGCTAAGTATCGAATAGAGATATAGAAGTTGATAATGGTTTGATAATTATGCCGGTGACTCGAGCAATTGATGTCTGCCAGCCGTGCAAAAAATCAACGGTCGCCGCCGATTACCCCCACCCCCCCTCATACGCTGCTGTTTATGTTTATGCAACGTAAACATTCAATTTACATTGAATCATTTAATCGTATCAAATTTGGGAAAGCGCTTGTGAGTAATTAGTAACACGCCTATTGCTTGCAATATATCCTATCATCGCCCTCGATGTGTTTTTTCAAAGAAGCAATTGTGGTCAATTTTGTATTCGTCCAAATGGACCAATTAGCTTGCTTCATTCTCACCTATCATCTCACACTGGTGGACCGTCAATGTAAACCATTTTATTTTCACCTGTTAAAAAATCGTCACAAATTTAATATAAGACAGATATGAAGGTATACTATATCGATTGTAAAAATAATTAAAAATTCTAATTTTATAAGTCACCCAAATAACCTTTTACCTACACTAATTACGTAATTTGGTTGCAAATTTGCAAAGTAATGATAATCTGAGTAATGTAGTTATTTTCTGATTATATCGGTCCCGAAAATTACTTCAGCAGTTCTAATTATCATTATAATTAATAAGCGACAGATAAGTTGCCATCTTTTGGTTAATAGACTATCAATCAAGTGTGATAATACACGTACGTGATGCAGACTTTAATTAATCTACCTGCACGTATATATTCGTAGATAATAAAACTGAAGTTTCAAAGTGACATTTATAAAATTTTGAAGTTAAGCATTCAATCTTTCTGTCGTCATTTTATCGTTAAAAGATAAAATTACGCAAGCGACTGTTATATCATCAAATTGACAATGGTGAATACAACAAAAGTACAGGCTGATTAAAATTGACGTTTTTTACAAAAAAAAAACTTTATCATCGTTTGAGCCATTATTTGTCCACTGCTAGACGTAAGCCTCCCCCATAGACTGCCATATGGAAAGGTCCTAAACCACCTGTATCCACTGACTCCTTGCAATGCATTTTAGGTTATTACTCCATCTAGTGGGGGGTCGTTCTATACTGCGTTTGTCCGTATGGGGTCGCCAATCAAGAACCTTTCTTCACCATTGGTTAACGGTTCTTCGAGCTATATGACCAGCCCATTACCGCTTCACCTTGCTTACCCTTCGGGTTATGTCGATTATGTTGGTTCTTTTGCGGATATCTTCATTTCAGATTCTATCACACAAAACAACTACGAGCATAACTCTCTCCATTGCCTGCTGAGTAATTTGAAGCTATTGCATACGGGCAATCATGTAGGACAACATTTCGGTTCCATAAGTCTTTACTGGCAACACGCACTGGTAAAAGACCTTCGTCTTTAAACTCTGAGGTATTTTGGATGAAAAGATGTGGCTTAGGTTTCCGAACGGTGCCCAGTCGAGTTGTATTCGTCGAATGACCACTCAGTTGAAGTTTAAAAAAGTCTTTGACCTTTGAACCTTAACCTTAATGAAGAACTTTAACCAGAGCCTGTTGCCAATGATAACCTACGGAACCGAAACATGGTCCTAAACAGTTAATCATATGCAAAAGCTTTAAGTTACTCACCGAGCTGTAGAGAAGGCTATGATCGGAGTAACTTTGCGCGATAGAAAGTTATTTACTTAAGTCTTAACTACATTTCATAAGTTTTGTAACAAGATCCAAAAATTTGTCTCAAACAAATAAATAAACAATCATAGTAAGAACCTGCCAATAAGAGTAGTGTTTTAAGCTATATAAACCACAGATCATATATGGAGTACCTACTGCTTGAATCTTTACAACCATTCTACTCAGTACTATGTACATGTATAGATGACCTGTACATCTCATGGAAGATATTGGATTCTTTTTTTATGAAGAGTGCTTAGATAAACTAAATTCTCATATTCCACTTTCACGCTGATATCGAGCTACGATGATAAAGCATGGTAGATCGTTCCCGCTTGTGTACAAATAACTTTAGAAACTTGCATAAGCCGCGTCGTTACATTAAGGAATATCCTTTCCCGTTACGTATTCCTTTCATTCTATATTCTAGAATCTTTCTACCATATTCTTAATTAGTAAATATTTTTTACCGTAACTAAAAGAGTACTTCACCGACATAGTATAGCGGTATAGCTAACCCTTGAACCCTTAAAAGTAAATTATTCTCTTTTAGATTGTTCACATTCATAGACCATATTATTCCTGTGATTGGTCAGAGCGGTGTAGTCGTATATCGAATTTCAACATGTAAAAAGGAAATCATAAGATAAAATTTTACAAGTTTATATAAAATTATTTCCTAACTTAGATATAGTTTGAATATTAGATACAGATACGGCTCCATGTTTTCTTTCTACTAATCAACATCTATTTCGTAGTAATTCAGTCAGACATTATATATATTACACTGATTTATGTCCATTTCTATATATTCATCATCATCTTCCTACCCTTATCCCAATTATTATTTGGAGTCGGCGTAATATGTTTTTCATCCATATTACAAAAAGATTTGTTTACTTTTACATTTCTATATATATTATAGTCAATATATAAAAAAATTTTAAACAGCAATATTATAGTCGCTCAATTAACGATTAGATTATAAAATTTTATAATCGTATCAGATTTATAAAAGATTGTGTACACTTGAGTTTTGTCTTTATTAATATTAAATAAGTAAACGTTAGTACACTGAACAGTTTATATTTTTTGTCTCTTATCTCTTTTTTTTGAGTTTTCAATATGAAATTATTTTTTTTATTTAACTTAGTTTTTATTATAATAGTAAATGCTCACGTTCATATGGTATACGATAGAAATGATGTTTTTGATCGTAAGTTATACGAAGAAGTGTTGGACCGTGGAGAGTGTTTGAAACAAATGAGATATATTGTGACAAAAGATCCTTTGTTATGGGCTCGATGTAAGTTTGAACTTATCATTACTAGTGCTATAATATTGCAAAATTTCTCACTGTTAAATACAACTCTTTTCTAAGACAATAAATATAATATTAAAAAGTATTACGCATAATACTCCCCAGTATAATTGTTTTTGCCAATTTGTACTTATTTGGTTAGCTTTTTGTTTTACTACATAAGTTTTGTCATACTTTGGGATTTGTGCTTATGATATTTTTTTCAAAATAGTTACTACTGGCAGTAATATGATACTTTATACGCATAAGCCAAGTACAAAACACGTAGCTTCAATATTCTTCTGGAACACAGTTGCATTTTCTCTCAAAATCTTTTATAAGTTCCTCGTCGCTCAAATACATCCTTTATTTTTTCAGTTAATTTGTTATGTGCGAGAATAGTGCAAAGTCCAGATTATAAGAGGGGTGTACCAGGAATTTGAGTCCAACTTAATGCACTTTTTTATCCTATTGTTTACATCGACCTTTGAAAACTAGGTTTAGATATATGAGGATTTATTAAATGTCCGAACCAATTTATGCCTAAAAGATTTAATATTTTATATTATTTAACGGAAGATAGGCATGACAGATATGTATATATGTATTATTTCATAATATTATTCAAGTCTCAGTATTTATTAAATCCTACTAAAATATTTATAATTTTATCATTTGAGAACAAAATGGATAAACTTGAACTTCTACATCGTTCCCAGCTAGAACAAGCTTATTCCAGTCAAACTGGTACACCAGGAAATGCGTAATTTTTAGAGAGTGACACGCTCTAGGAAATAGGAGAAGTCGATCACCTAATCGAAACGGGCTGACCACAACCGACCGACTATTCAGCCTAAAGCTAGTATAGGACATTGAGTAGAAATAAAGGCAGTCAGCCAAGTATGAGCATTGATGATTAAATTGGCTGTTTATAGGCAGTCTCGTCATGGGCGTTGTTTTCTATTTTGTTAATAAGATGCTTCCAAATTCACTGTCCGTTTCTGATGGCTTGATTATTTTTCTTGCAAACAGGAAGTTTAAGTTTGTTTTGATCTCCGGCTTGTTGTTGTCATTTACCTGATAGATTATCAAAATATTAAGATCTTGTTGGAATGAATTTTTCCAAGTGAAAGATTAGTTTCCCTATTTTCAATTTATTTGCTGTGCAGTTCATTTGTGTAAAGTAAGTGCGAGGATTTAAAGATAATAACATTTAATGATTGTTTTTCCGTCAAGCATATCACTGACTTTTTGATTCCTTGGTAGTTATTTTTGAGTCGATAATGTCAAATAGTATTATAGGTTCATATGTACTGAAAGCTAATCTGTTTGCTTTTGTAATCGTAGCCATTTTTAGACTATGTATCATTGGTGGTTCAATTATAATTCGGTACCATTTGCCATTATATTTTTTTTAATAAAGGGAATTAATGTTATTACATTTTTGTTCACTTATTTACAGCGTGCTTTGAATAAATGAATAAATGAATGAATATACTTTCTTTAGATTGCACAATATAGGGAATAAGCATGACAGTTCATAAATGTAACGATACAATTGTGTAAGTACAGTAAGATGGTCTTATTGTTGAGAGCAATCTTTTCAAGACAATCTTAGGATAACGGACTAATTGTTGTACAAGTAGGCATGATAATATTGTATATTTAAGCAATTTTGAAATAAGAGTAAATGTGCTTTTCCGATTGTGTTCTGAATGTATGTATGTACCGAGATATTTGATTTTCTTTGGTTGGAATTAGATATATGCGGATATATTAAACATCTGAACTAATTTTATTTATGCCTAAAGATTTAATATTTTATATTATATTCTGGAAGATAGGCATGACAGATAAATTATATTTTATTTTATGATATTATTTGACATTTATTATTTATTAAATCCTACTAAAATATTATATAATTTCCTCGTTTGAGAACAAAGTGGATAAAGTTGTTAAATTTGGATCTTGATTTAGATTAAACTATTAAGCGAATTAGGATTAGTCGTTCCTGTATAGTGGACTTAGTTAAATGGGAATTAAAGGCCCGATGCCATAACTGTATATGATTTTCTCATTTGAGAACAAAGTACATAAAGTTATTAATCACTAGTGCACATCTTGATTTAGATTAAAATATTGAATTGAGTCGAGTCATTCTCAGATAAGAGACTTATAATAAATGATTTATTAAGATACAGGACTTAGTTAAATGAGAATTAAAGGCCCCATGCCATAATTGTATATGATTTTCTCATTTGAGAACAAAGTTTATAAAGTTATTGCACGTCTTGATTTAGATTAAAATTTTGAATTGAGTTGAGTCATTCTCAGATAAGAGACTTATAACAAGTAATTTATTAAGATACAAACAAATTTTAATTCTTCAGTATTTCATTAGATTTGAGACTCACTTTTAGTTAAAATATTAACATGACGACCCTTGATTATTTACTACTAAATTATAGCGTAATTTACTATTTACCCATTTGAGAAAAACAAAAAATCTTTAAGTTTGCGATAATTAATAGACAAGGTCATAGCAAGGTCATAGAACCTTTCATTATGATTATGATAATCAAATCAGCCGTTAATTTTGCATTGCTGAACATAGGCCTTTCCCACAGTTGCCACGTTTGACAGGCGGGTTGGCAACCGCAGATGGGCTTTGGTAAAGTTTTATGAGGGACGCTGCTGTACATTGTTCGACCATCAAATTTTCTTAATCGCATCTTGCGACACCTACGGGAAAGATAGGTGTAGAGCTTCTACTTATAGTGATGTTCAAATGTGAAATTAAAATAAATCTAATCAACTAATCAATAATGGACAAGTCAGAATTATATGTTTTTATTACTGTTTGAACAAAAATGTAATTTGAAATCAATGCATATAATAAAATCGTAATTAACCGCTATATGTACATGGAAGATATATAAGAAAAACTATTATAGGGGGGCTTTATAAACGCATTAGAACCCAAAACAATGGTTTTTAGTATTTTTGTTTGTTTGTTTGTCTGTACGTTTATGCAAGCTAATCTCAGAAACAGTTTAACCGATTTGAATTCGGTTTTCACTAATACATTACGGTTTGATCCACTTAATATTTAGTGTTTGTTTATCTTATATAAATCTAAAGAATCACATATAAAATTATATAAAATAACCGATAAGGTGAATTCGCTGAAACTTCATGAAGGTATTATGTATGTAATTATCATTTAAGTATATAATACAATATAAGACCGAATATGAAGGGATCCAATGGGAATGATATACGGAAACTACATAGAAACGGGCAACGTCGCGAGAAACAGCTAGTGTAATATATAATTATAGCAAAGCCGCCTAACTGATATTAGGCTAACAATCTCCTTTTACAGAAAATTTACTGATTAATCATATTTTAATTTAAATCGACGTGAGTTCATTTAGCCCTTACCTGATTTTGATATTTTAATATCTATTAATGAATACTCAGCAATATTACAGATAGAAATCTTATTAAATAAATTGGATTCCGTATTTATGATAGATATAGATAACATATCTATTAATACGAGTATATTCTTATCAAATAATTATTATACTGGATTCTCCACGAATAAGGACGATTCGAGTTTTATTAATTAGATTACTTAAATATCTTTTCTTCTTTTCAACATGGTTTTAAATATTGTTGCTTTCTTTGTTTCTATTTAGTTTTTATTAATATTATAAAGAGTAAATGTTAGATTTTTAATAGGCGTAAAAAATATTGCATTGATATTAACAAAAAAATTCACCAATACAAAGTTACATTATTAGCAGATAGAGTGGGCTGTATTTTATTTTAAAAAAATCTTGTGAAACCGACTCGAGTCGCTGGTAGATAATAAATACATAATAAATATAGAATAAAATTTGTAAATATGTGTAATTATGTGTATTTCGTTAGTGATATAATGGTAATAGTACTCTGTAATAGATACACTGGGAATTACAGAGCTAAGCTAAGAATTTAAGAAATAAGACAGGCAATCCGACAATGTTAGCTAAGCTGAACATTGGCCTTTGTACGGGGAAAGGTGTCCCCAGAAATTATCTTGGAAATTATCTCTTTTCCTTAATTTTCAGTCTGAACTCAGTTTCAGATAATACAGTTTGCATAACTTTGTTAAGTGAGCTAAACAAAATTACATTGCCTTTGCTCAGTGTAGCTTGCACTTTTGTCCACAATTGTTCTTTTTCATTACAGAACACTAAAAATATATATTTCTTTTATTTATCTTATACTCCTACACATATCATTGCATTTTTTTCACTTCTATTATCTAATTATAAACTTCCGTAAATAAACACAATAAACACTGAGTACATTAATTCTTTTACGCAATTATCTTCATTATCATTGTACTAGAATGATAAATAGATTTCAAATGTATTTTAATCGTACTAAATGATAAAATTATCTGTAAATTGAACAAAATTATCTGACTACTACGATACAGGTCTGCGAGCCTAGTGTAGTAATCACTGTATAAGAAATTGTGTACCCGACTTTTAGCTACAATAAAGTTATTATTATTATTAAAGTTATTATTATTATAATATTAGAATTTGCCTTTTATTAAAACTAAAATATTAAAATGGATGCCGTGTAAGTCCTGGCATTACCGTGGAGGTCCCGGCATAGAATAGGCCACTTCTTCCTTTCCCGTGCGTGGCTTAATAGTGGTAGAGAAATACGTAGAAGCGTCCTTCTTATAATATTATCAAAAGCTAAACTGCAGTTGCCAATCCGCCTGCCAAGCGTAGTAACTACTGGCAAAATCCCCCTTATAGAGGAGTTTATGTTTTGCAGTGGACAGTTAACGGCTGTAATGATGATATCAAAATTGTTTTAACAATAACAACACACACATTAAAATGGAGTTTGCACGTTTTCAGTTTTGGATGCGGGTTATAGAAAGCCACGAAGTCTACTAAAAGGAAGTCTAAACGATTTAGGCAGCTACTATGAATGTTTGGGTATAAATAAAAATGTACAAGATATGAATATAGAAGGCAAATATTGTATGGCGAATATGCCACTAAATCAATTTTTTAGTTTATCCAGTTTGCCAGTACAGTCAGAACTTCTAGGAGCATCATGGCCAGAGTTCAATTCGATGATGTTTAATATTGATAATAGTACCTACAATGATCTGATAAAGCAAATGAGTATAAAGAAACAACTTCAAGGATTGGTTGGAATAACATCAGAAGACAATAATATATCGAGGTAAGTATAACTCCTAAAACAACTAAAATTATACATAAATTTATTTATTTGAGAAGGATGTAAATTAATTTTGCAAAAAAGAAACTTATTAATTTAGATAGATAAATGAATCCAGAACCTATAGCTTGTGTCGTCGTGTCGTGTGTGTTGGCTCGTGCCAAGATTGAATTCTTGACAGCAACTGTGGTAGATGAAGTGGTAGATGTGGTAGAAGAATGATAGAGGGAGAAAAGTGTATATTATTTATACTATTAAAAATATAATGAGATGCGAGATGCTTTGAATAAATACTGACTATATCTTAATACGAGTATACTAGTATAGATCAATTAGATGTTATAATGATAGGCATCCGGTTATAGATACTAAGCTTTCAATGCAACTTTAGGATAATACATGTAGAAATATGGATGGATGTAGAAACATGGATGGTGTATTTTGCATCAATATTTATCATATTTAAGTTGATTTAATATTAAATTTCAGAGATGAAGAGTCAAGCCAAGGTTTTCAAATCAGTATACGCCTAGCAGTGTGCCTTCCAAAACCTTGTTCTTTGCATAATGTACTAGAAACTATATCAAATATAAGCAGTTTGCGAATTGAAGAAGATTATTGCAGGATTCCAAATGATAAACCATGGGTTGCTGCAGATTATGTCGCTTTGTAAGTAAACTTAAACTTTTAAAATTACAATATTTATTATTTGACGTATAAAATTAAGATGTTGATGATTAATCTAGAAAAATGAGATAACTAACACCTATATATCATCTTCCTACCATAATCCCAATTTATTTATTTTCGAGTGAGACAAAAGTATTCTTTTAAAAAGTAGAAGAAATTTGTCTACTCCACTTTTAATATTTTAAAAGACTAGTTAAATCAGTGATTATGATATTCTCATTTTTTTTTTATATTTCTGAGAATAGTGAACAAACTGATGTTGACCATCTATTGAAAAGTGATAATCCTCCCCTTAAGGGATGAATGGTATTATTGATTTTTTTTATATCACTAAGGTGGCAAACAAGCATAATGATGATGGTAAGTGGTTACCGTAGCCTATGAACACCTGCAATACCAGAGGCATTACGCGTGCATTGCCGACCCTGAAGAAACCTCTTTACCCCCCTTTTGAAGAACCCCATGCTGTAGTCTCTTGGGAAAACCTCGACATAGAGAGCTCATTCCACAATCTGAGTGTTCGTGGGAGGAAACATCTCTGAAACCGCGCTGTACGCGACCATTGAGGCTGTAGGACATGAGGATGAACTCCCTGTCGATGGCGAGCCGTACGATGGTAGAAAGTAGCTGTGGGCATCATATTGAACAATTCCTCTGAGCACAACCCATTGTACAGGCGGATATCGCTGAGTATACAAAAATATCTAATATCTAATAATTCATCATAATTTATAAATCATATCTATATACCATGTGTTACTTGTTTTCAGAGTTATATTCACTTTACTCGGTATTTTTATGGTACTAAGCACTGCTTATGATATTCGACACCGAATATTCTTAAAAAAAGGTAAGTTAATTAATTAATTTGTTTGTTTTTAGTTAATATATTATTATTTAACAAAATTTTTGGCTGCTACATTATACACGTGGAATTTATAAATAGAAAATATAAAATGTCACTTATACGAGTACATGGCTTAAGATAAAACAAACCAATTTTTAGGTTAAATCTTTAGAAACAAATGTAAAAATCGAGTTAAATTTGGTGTAATAGTTTTTGCGTGAGGCCAGGTAAATATATAGACAGACAGTTAAACAGAGAGCTAGACAAATAGACAAAATATCTAAAAATAAATATTTTAATTGTTATTGCAAAAAACAAGGAACAATTTTTCCAAGTACAGATATCGTCTAGTTGCAATTTAATTCTAGTTGCATATTAGTTAAATTTTGTTTGTGAGCTGCTGTATCTGTAATATTGTCTTTTGTAATATTTTTTGGTCCAATTTTTTTGGACTGATACTAACAGCGTTTTTCTTTATAGATCCAAAAACAGCCAATAGTCTGTATCTGTCCTTTTCCGTTTACACAAACACTCTAAGACTGGTGACCTACAAACCAGTACCAGGAGCTCTAGAATGCTTG
This sequence comes from Galleria mellonella, assembly GCF_026898425.1. Taxonomy (NCBI): domain Eukaryota; kingdom Metazoa; phylum Arthropoda; class Insecta; order Lepidoptera; family Pyralidae; genus Galleria; species Galleria mellonella. The sequence continues at coordinate 1,174,777 of NW_026442133.1, forward strand.
GATGGTATTAGAGCAATTGCAATGCTGTGGGTTCTAGTTGGACATACGTATCTACATTATCTATCAGCGCCTGCGCTACACAATCCTTTAGAGATTTTCGACGTGAGTAAAATAAAAAATGTTCGATTTCTATTTACTTATAATAGATCTAGCTTTTAGTCTTAACTTTGTCTGCGTGTACTGGATATGTGTTTGACTGAAATAAAAAGTGGTCTATATCCTTCTCCATCTAAGCGGGATCCACTGTTGTGGGCACGATGGGCATGCCCATAACTCTAATAGACATATAACGTTACACTTTTACGGTTTGTTAACGTTGATATGCTGATAAAATTATATTCGCAATATGGGTGCCCAATGGTTAATACTAGGCTCTTTCTTCAACTCCGATCAGTGATCTTATCATTTGCCTGAAGATGCCTCACTTAGAGATGAAATACTAGTCGCAAAACGTACGTGGACGAAATGGCATTCGGAGATTGAGGGTATGGAAATATGGAAAGTTGTAATATGGAAAGTTGTACTTACTTCTGGTAGTAATGATGGTGCTCAATCTTCAAGTGTTGGTAGTCATGCATGTACAAATGGAAGTGGAATTGAATAAAATCATTCTAATAAAATAACCAGTAATAATGTCTTCTGTAAGATAACACCTATTTCAATAAAATATTATATTTAGTCAGTATTTTATATTTATATTTAGTAAACATATATCTCCTTTGTAGTGTAAATATCTCCTTTGTGGGAATGTACTAAGTTGATTTTGAGCGAGTTCATACTTCGATTCGCACTTGACTAATTTTCGAATGCTAATGACCACAACCTTTTTTGAGAGCTAAATCTGTATCTGCCTGCACATATAGTGCAACGAATAATTGTAATTCAAATGAAAACCTAAAAACTTAGGAACAAATAAAGTAAATACTTGTAAACCGTAAATTTATCATTATGTTTAGTGTCCCATTAGCGAAATGAATGTGACACCAAATATTAAAGAAAACGGCATTTTCTAAGACAAAAAAGTATAGTGCAATGATTCGATGAGACATTGAGACGCCAGAGTCACAAATAAAGAAACAATCAGGAACAACTGTGAAAACCTTATCTATCCCAAGGAATACTTAATAAAAAAGTCCTATTGGTCTAGCCGTTTTTAAGTTTTGCTCTTAGCAACAAATTTAACAATATATTTTTATATACGGGTACAAACATATTAGTAAGAATTTTGAAACTTTACTTTTTTTTTATTTTACAGTTTATACAATCCTTTTGGTCTTTGTGGATAACGGCTGCCCCCATTACTGTTGACACTTTCTTCATGCTTAGTGGACTTCTGTTAATTTATACTACAGCAGGCAAAATGACAGGAGGTAAGTATCTAAAAGTATCTTATATTGTAGTATCTAAGATTATTTTATATCATTACCTGCCCACTGCTGAACATAGCATTCCTTCCCCATAAAGGGCGTTTTGCCTGTTTGCTACTTTGGTGTTTTGATGATGTTTTTAGAGGCACGCTATTGTTTATCTCTGAACCATTAAATTCTCATAATCGCCTTTTACGACAACTACGACAAAGGAAGGGTAGTCCCATAGGTAGATTATATAAGTAAATAAATTTCTTCATTATCATTTATTTTAGAGTGGTTAGTATATACTGTGAAAAAATTTACGATGTAATTATTCATTGATTTATGATGATCGATTGATGGATATGATTTTCATTCAAATTTATCAATGCAAATGTAAATAGGTGTGGTTACAATGCAAATATTTAGTACTTGGCACAATTCACAGCTTTGGCACTCGGCCTTTCTTGTCCTTACAATTAAATTCAAATCAAACAAATTTTGATGAAATTTGGTGTCATAAGATTATCTATCACTTTGGTAAAATAAAATTTTTCTCATTTATAACAATTAATATCGAAATGACGCCATCTATTTTATACTCTATAAATGAAAATAATATTTTGTTTAGCACGTACTATCTATGATTAAAATTTAATTAGGGTTTGCACATTGTACTTCGGCTAAGAATAAGACTAGTAATTTCATTAAAATTTCAATTAATTTCACCTCATAGATGGCGTGTTTTAATACAAAAATATGGCAATAGCTGTTTGAGAAGAAAATGTATTATAAATTTATTATGCGAAATGTTTGAGGCTATTGCGATACATGAATCATTTTAGTTACTTTATTTTCATGAGTACTTTCCTTGTCAAATTCTCATTTTTACCTATAGCTTTAAAAGGTTGTATTGTGTAATTTTAAAAATTAATATATTTTACTATTAATAATTTATTTTTATTTTCCAGTAAAGTTACTGAAGAACCTCCACATGTTCTATTTGAATCGATATCTGCGTTTATTCCCCGTGCTGGCCGCTTGTGTACTCCTTCAAGCGTCGCTGTTCTATCGGGTAACAGACGGGCCTGTGTGGGAGGTCGTTGCGCAACAAACATACCAATGCAGAAAGTATTGGTGGTCAACATTATTGTACATACAGAACTATTACAACCCTTACTACGTTGTTAGTATTTTAAAATATCATTAAATAGTAGTACTTTAATTTATATAAACAATTTTTTTTTTGGTATTATAATTTTTTTTTAATATTAATGGAATTGAAATAGTAATGTCGACGAATATGTTTGATCTACCTTTTAAAATATGATTTGTTATTATTCCAGTGTATTCCAAATACATGGTATCTGGCAATAGATTTCCAACTCTTCTTGATATCTCCTCTTGTTCTCGTCGGAGTGGTCGGTGCAACCAAGAGAACAGCTTGGATCACATTAACTACTGCCCTACTGGCTAGTCTTACAGGATCTAGCATTTATAACTTTATAATGAGATTCGCATCTGGTATTTTTACTCTTAGGTAAGTGATATTTAGATTCTCAGAGATTATAACGATGTAGTGACAAAAATCGAAAAAGGAATGTTGCGTTGGTTTGGTCATTTGGAGAGGATGGATGAAAGAAGAATTACGTAAGAGATTTATGGAGCAAGAATGAATGGAGATGTCGGTAGGGGCCGCCCTAGACGGAAGTATGTTAACCAAATAGGCGACGTGCTGAAGAAGGGCCAAATTAAAAGTACCCGTAACCGGCGAGCATGTATGAAAAGATTGATGAATGTGGAAGAAGCGAAAGAGGTTTGTTTAAATCGAAGCATTTGGCGTTCCATTGTTTCTGCCTACCCTAATGGGAGACAGGCGTGACAGATATGTATGTATGTATGTATAACGTGTTATACCGTTGCTCTTATGACAGTCTATAGGGGAGGCCTACATTAGGCAGTTAACGGATAATGGTTGAAGTGATGGTGATAATGATACCGTTGGCGTCACAGTGTATTCTATAATATTCGAGCTGGTGTTCAACATCATTACTACCATGTAAGCCTTTAACTATCCATATATCTATGCCTTCCCCTTGGGGGGTTTTGTCAGTAGTTAGTTGTCATGCATGACAGGCGAAATGCCAACCCTTAATTGCTTCTTACGATACCCACGGGAAAAGCAGGGGTAGCTTATTCTATGCCGGCACTACATAGCCACGGCTGGAGTTCATATTTATAAAAAAATCTCTGTTATTTTTATTTTATTTTCTGTATGTCGCAAAAAATACCGTATAGTCATAACTATCGTAGGGGTATTTTGAATTTAGTAGACGCTAAGTTGAAAATAGCGTCTCATACATATCATACATATATGAAATAAATTACCGGAGTGTTATTTTGTTTGGGATCGAAAAGGACTAATTGACTTAATTATTTATCACTAGCATTTTCCTGCGACTTCATCCGTGTGACTGATTCACTGTTCACAGACGGCGATAAAAAAAACACTTAAATGTAACAAACAAATAAACCCAATTTCATCTAAGGTAATAGTAGAAAAAATTAATAATATTTTCTATTTCAGTCCATCAAGAGAGGACCAGCCGGAGTATTTTACTTTGTACTACGTAAACACGTTGACAAGGTCATCGCCCTTCTTCGTGGGAATGATATTTGGATATATTCTATATATTTATCGTGGAAAGACGTTAATTATGTCAAAAGTAAGTTTTTTTATAAACCATCTTAGTCGGACAACGCTCGACTGCAGTCTGGATATCCCAATATCGAATACCAGATACTAGAAAAAGACTTAGTACGAAAGTCGTTTGCTTGGGCACCTCTGCACCATTCGCGTTTTTACCGTGAAGCAATTGTGTTTGCATGGCTGTGTTTCGATTTGAAGGATGGGATATGGCAGTGAATTTACAGGGTATAAAGGAATAACACCGAAGTCCTTAGGAATTGCAATGCGTGAGGGGTATCATGAGCAAAATGGTATACTCTGTTATGTCCATGGTACTGCTCATGTTTATAGGCGACGGTTACCATTTTCCATGAGGTAGGCTGTTAGCATGTTTGCCATTCTAAGTTGATTAAAAAACAGTCTTTATATTAGAAATTTTAACCGACATCAAAAAAGGAGGATCAAAAAAATCATTTAGATTATATTTTTTTACGTTTGTTTCCTCATAACTCTTTTAGTTGTAAACCGATTTAGAAAATTCATTTTTTTTATCTGAAAGGATTTGCTTAATGGTCAGTCTCATAGAAATATTATCAAAATTTGATAATTTAGTTTTACATTTTAAAGAGGTTTGTTTGAATCGAAGCATTTGGCGTTCCATTGTTTCTGCCTACCCTAATGGGAGACAGGCGTGACAGATATGTATGTATGTATGTAGTTTTACATCAGTAGTTTAGTTTTACAATCAAAATGACTGATATGCAATAATTGTAGTAATTTTTTTTTGTGGTGCGCAATTTATTTATACATGTTACTTTTTAGCGATCATTTTTTTATTGTTAGTCGAAGTATTATTAGTCATGGGCGATACAGTAAATTCTGTAATACATAGTTAGTGATGCTGTTCATGTTTATAGAAGATGGATTATGGAAAAGTTACCGATTTTCCATTCATTTTAATTTAATTCTTTAAGCTGACAACATTATTATAATTACAAATAATTACAGGTACAAGTTGCCCTTTTATGGTTTTTTGCTATAATTTTGTCATCGGGAGTCATTTGTAGTCATTATCTAGTTATACAACAAGACTGGGATAATCAGATAGTCGATGACTTGATCAATTCGTACATGAGGCCAATTTGGGCTTTGAGCGTTTGCTGGATGATCTTCGCTTGTACACATGGATATGGAGGTACGATTCTGAAGTATTCCAGATACCTATTAAATCTTATTAAATTAACAATGTATTAGGAAGGGGTTTTTTTTTTAAGGATGAAAATGGTATGGTAACGCCGCCTGCGCTAATGGGATATACTGCTGGAGCACCAGTGAAGGGTGGTAGATGAGAATGAAAACAGTCCAGTTAGCCCATCATGATGAATTCATCAGAAATTAACCATGATAGTTTCCAGGGAGAACCGCGAGGAGGTCGACCTGGTTGGATATATTGCTAGCAATGGGATTCTCAGTCTCCATTACTAACAATCCCTTTTCCCTCTTATTAGGAAGGGGTAGCCCACTCAATACCGAGTATACCACACGGTATAGAATAGAATTTTCCGTATTTGTTGTAAGAGGTGACTAAAGAAACTTAATGGTTAAGAGATGACCAGCAGCATGTCTCTTAAAACATCACCAAAAACTTAATTGTAATTGCTAACCCATTTGTTAAGCATGAAAACTGCCCAATAAGGGGAGGCCTATGTTCAGCAATGGATAAATATGATCATGGTGAAATTTACAATACTGTTATATAGTTTATAGACAGTCATATGAGTATGATATGTCATACAGTTACCGTAACCTATGAACGCCTGCAATACCATGGCTATTATACATACGTTGCCGACCCTGGAGAAACCTCTTTACCCCTCTTTTAAAGATCCCCATGCTGTAGTCTCTTGGGAAAGGCTCGGCAGGGAGCTCATTCTATAATATAAATTCTGAGTGTTCGTGGTAGAAAACATCTCTGAAACCGCGTTGTACCGCGCGACCATCTAGGCTGTAGGGTATGCCGGTGAATTCCCTGTCGATGGCGAGCCGTACAGTAAAGTGATCGTGGGCATCATATCGAATAATTCCTCTGAGCACAATCCGTTGTATAATACAAGCGGTAGAACACGCAGAATGAGGCAAAATTTATCCTAAAACTTAAAGATTCGATACAGCGTGTAAGACTGGCATCATCGACAATTCTTATAGATTGTCGTTGCACTGAGTCGAAGTGTTCAAGCTGGTATCTTGATGCTTCCGCCCATAATGACAGCAATATTCCACGTGGGGTCGGATTTGTGATTTGTAGAGCATTAGTCATTGATCCGGCGTGAAGTAATGCTTCGCTTTATTAAACACATCGAGTTTTTCGGATGCCAGCTTCACCTTACTTCGAAGTAGCCTCGGAACTGTACATCAGCTAGTAAAATGTAATATTATTTTTTTTCAGGTCCCATTAACTGGTTCCTATCTCATCCCATGTGGAAGATACTGGCAAGGTTATCGTATGCCATGTATATTTTCCATTACCCACTTATGTTTGTAGTCAATGGATCCATAATAGCCCCTCTTTATTTCAGCGATGAATTCGCGGTAAGTGTTTTAACATGAGATATACTATATATATTTTTATAATATTATACAAGTAAGTATTTATTTTATACAAGCTTTTACCCGCTACCTCTTCCTTGTTACCTACTTAGATAGGTTGATCGAATTAAAAAGTAACTTACTTTTTTCTGACAAAACTTTTTTTTTTTCAAATAGGATGTGTGATTTTTTGCGTCGTTGAGGCTCTAAGATCTAGCAAATAAACAATATTTCAAGTAAGTTAATATTAGAAACGTAAAAATTCACGTTAATATTAGTGAAAAAAAAAATATTTATATGGTTTTATTTAGCTTCTCTTTTTTAACTGAGCAGAAATGTGTATTTTAATTGTTATAGAAAAAAAAAATTATTTTTGCGACCTTATTATTTAATACTAATACTAATTTTAAGGAATAGTTTAAGTTAAATAATAAACTTTATAAGACTGGATAATAGAAATTTAATTTACTTAACATGTTTATTATTTTCGACAAATATTTCGACTATTCTATGAAAAATTATCATAAAAATCGTTTTAGCAACTAATAAAGATATAGTATCTATAGAAAAAAATATACAAACATATACATATAGTTATAAATTCGCTACTTTTATTGTTAAAAATTTTGTAAATATACATTATAATATATTTTAATATAATAACAACCGGATTAACTTACATGTTAGTTAAAAGGCGACCCTTGTAGATATAAACATAGTCAGTGACTATAACACGGCAGGCGAAGAGGTAAGCTATGAGAAATCCAGCAATGCCGCATAAGCCAACAGCTCACGTTTAGCGCGCCGAGTCGCGCTGTTAGGCTCGCGCTCGCGTAATGTCTGCTCGTAAATAAGGGTTAAGGGTTGGTCCCGAAAGTAGTAGAGCTTTCTCGACTAAAATATACTTAAGTCAGTTACATTTGAATGTAATGGCGTGAATTTACTGGGTACAGAGGAATAACATCTGAGTCCTTAGGAATGGTAACGCATGGGGGGTATCATGGGCGAAACAGTATACTCTGTTATGTCCATGGTACTGCTCATGTCTATAGGCGACGGTTACCACTTTCCATCAGGTGGGCCGTCAGCTTGTTTGTCATTCTAAGTTGCATAAAAAAAAAAATTAAATTGGATGCTCTTGTCCGCGCTAAGCCTCTCATTTGGTCCATTGTACGTATGAGTCATGGCTAATATAATCAGCCCAGCTCCGCCCAGAAACACAGAAGCTTCCTGGGAACTTTATAGGCCTCATGGACCGACGACACTATTCCGAGAATTTCTAAACATTGAGGGGCCACAGCTTCGCATTCCAGGATTATGTGAGCAGTCGTTTCTTCGGCGTCAAAACAGCCTCAACATAGAGCGCTGTCTGTGGCTTCTATTGTATATAAATGTTTAACGGGCAATGGCCCGTTATTGTCCCTATCATTATTTTAAGGCTTTTCCTGTCTAGATATAATAAACGTTTTGATAGTCGTTTATTCCACGTTGGAATTAATTTTACTATTTTTGATTTTCAGATACAAAAAACTATGACTGATTTTGTGATAGCAGTTTTGGCTGCGTATATAATCACATTGTTTGTAGACGCGCCCTGCTCTGTGTTGATTAAACATTTCTTGGGAGGTTAGTATATTATCAATCGATATTTAAAAGAAAGTATTTTTTTATGTTTGTTCCCATAACTACGTTAGTACTGAATCGATTTGAAATATTCTTTATGTGACCGACATTAATTTTTTACAAAAAAGATTTTACATTCAATATAATACAATTCTTTTTTATATGAAAGAATATATTTGCAGATTGGTTTCATAGAAATTTTATAAAAATCGGTAGTTTAATTTTTAAACCAATATAATTGATTATGACAAAACTGAAGTAAAATTTTATGTGAAAAAGAAACTGAATTAATCGATACATTTTCTTGTTGTGTATTGTATTTTCTTGCCTTTAAATTAATTTAAAAATCAATATTAGTCTTAATTATACTTTCAAAACAACAAAAATATATAAAGGTAAAATAATTATATTTTATTAATTTAATAAATTTATTTCTTAGGTAACAAGAAGCCAGCGCCAATAAAACCCTTGGACGGCACTGCTAATCCCTCAGAGGCGAATAACAAAAATGATTCAGCATAAAATTAATAAATAGTTAGACCGTAACGCCATCTAGTCTTAAACTAAGGACTTGTACAATGATTATTAAATAATTGATGTACTATAAATAAATGTCATTTTTTTTTATATAAATAACATATTTAGATGGAAAATGCCAAGATAATCTGTATTATCTGGACGTTTCATAGTAAGTAAGTATAAGCAATTATGAATAAAAATTGTTATTTGTATTGAACGGGCATCGAACCTGCAAACATCGGAAGGTGAAGCAATGAAAGCACTATACCAACGATACAATAAAATAAGTATTATCTATTTCCCTGTAGTTTCATTTAACATAAATTTGCCCAAGTATTTATGAGACTTTTTTATTGTAGAAAATTTGCCATAGCTCTATGTGATTGCATTCACTAACATTATATGTTACTTGGGGGAAAGAGATTGTTAGTAATGAGGTCTAATATATCCATTGCTAGCAATATAGCTGACATTTTTTGATGTTTTCTTTTATATAACATTTTGAATTTTAATGACTCATTTATCATTTATTTCTTTTTAAGTTTTAATATTTGCATGCCTAATTATGGCAAAATATGAGGACTTATACTATTGTAACATCTATACACTTACCATGTTTCTTGTAAATAAATAAAATAAATAAAAAAAAAATACCTTAACAAGTCGACCTCCACGTAGTTTCCCCCTAAAAACTATAGTGACTAGTTTTTGACAACTTCATAACTTCATCACAATAGGCCAACTGACGTGCTACATCCTCACTTATCATCCCTCACTAGTGCTCTGCCAGCTATACCGACAGCGCAGACGGGGTTACTATTCCATTTACATCCATTAAAAAAAACTAAAAAATATGTTATTCTTTTATTATAAACTAACGACAGCCATTCCTAATATTAATTATTCGACTATACCATTCGAACTGCATGTAAGTATAAACAATTGGCCCGGCAATACGATAATCTGTTGATGTCTGTCTGATGGCAGTGCGAATAAAAAATTGTTTAATTTTAGAACACTAATGAAATATGGCGACGATGGTCTTTATCGTATGATTTGTTTATGGTTTTTAATTTTTGGGTATGTATTAAAAGAGGAGAGGCAGGAGGAGGTAGGAGGAAAGGGCGGCGGCAAATAAGTATAATTAGAAACTTACCAGTTTTTATTTCCTTTACAAAGACGTATATGTCAATAAAGTAAAAAATAAAAATATAAAAAGATATATTCAAAATAGAGGAAAAAAAATAAAAAGGTATATATTATATATAAAAGGAGGTCGATTACCAATAAAACGAAGGGCATACTGCACGCTCCACTACTAGAAGCAATTTAATTTCGAAGACTCAGCTAGGTATAATTGAGCCGAATATATGACCGTTTGTTAATGTCCAATAACAAGCAAATTAATAAAAAAAGTCGTTTCATTAAAGGAACGTTTCGATAAGTTAATATTTTTTTTAGAGAAAATAAGGATCAAAATCCTTATATTAAATATACATTAATTAGGTGATTCGGTTGCAAAATTGAAAAATAATAATGAATTGACTAATATACTATATTTTGTGATTGTATCGGTCTCGAAAAGTATTTTAAAACTTTTTTTTATCATTATAATTAATAAACAACAAATAAATAGGCACATTTTGTTCAACAGACTATCGATCAAGTGTGATATCTGTTTTAATCAAACTACATATATTTATATTTCTTGATAATAAAATTAAAGTTCAAAGTAATGTTTATAATAAACGTTGCATTGAAAAAAACACCTACTGAGCCGACATAATACGGCCAACCATTGAAAGTAAAACATTCTCTGTTGTTCGCTTTCATAGATTATTACTGTATTCGCTAAGTATGGTATTATTATATGACGTGCATAAATAATAATAATAATAACACCATGATTGTAGAGTGTTTACGTACATGTACAACCGTAAAATACTTCTGTCAGAGGTATCTACCTGAAGGCAATAAGAAGATTACGGTAATATAACATAAAATGTCAAAAATTTGTCCACTAATGCTAATATAAAATAATAATAGTATTGTCTACGCGTTTCAGCGGATCCTTTAAAAACCATGCTGCTAGATTGTAAATTTCCTTTTCCATGCTTATCTGTGAGAGTCAATTCCTAAATATTTTTAAGAGTGGAATAAAAGAGCATCATTATGGACATATATTTATTTGTAAGTGTGTGCCCTATGTGACATAAAAAACATACATAAATAAAAACATAAAATATTACTATAATAAATAATTAAATGTATTATAAGAACAAATAACAAACTACGATTCAAACTAGCCATCTGGCCCCAGCATAGAATAAGTCACCCCTTTCTTTCCTGTGGGTGTAGTAAGAGGCGACTAAGGGAGGGCGAGGGATGGGCAGCAGCTTCTCTCTTAAAACATCTGCAGAATCTAACTGCGATTGCCAATCCGCATACCAGGCGTGACAACTACTAGCAAAACCCCCCTAGGGGGGGGGGGATAGTTAAAAGCTGATATGATGATGACGAGTGATGCTGAATATATAAATATGTTAAGTATTACTTCAAGTTTCCTTATTCTTGAATGCACTGCTTATCTACGTCCTTGTTTGCTCATTGGCTTATTAATAGAGAATACCATCCGGTGTTAAGTCCGCCAAATGTACATAGAAATACATTGCTTTAAAGTTTAAATAAATAAATAAATAACTCAGTCGCGTAGACGAAATCGCAGATAAAAGCTAGCTAGATTACAACAACAACATGGTCTTCTCTTGTCCGCCAGATGATGTGTGGGCAGGCGAGATAGGGGCCTCGGGGCTACCCTATTACCCCGGCTTCTACTCCGGAGGCGACGACCTCCGGGTCGCTAGGTTTGCAGCCGGCATACATTGTTGGTATGTGTATGCCGGAGTGGTGTCTTTAGATTACATATCTCAAGATGGACAAATAACAAGTGTCAAAAATGAATCAAAATTAATTTAGCCAAACGTATGGCAATGTGGTACATAAATAATTTATAATGTGGTAAAAAAGAAAACAACTAAATACGCATTATTTTTTGTATTGTATGGAATTCGATTTTAAATTAGAAACTGTTTATATGTAAGATAGATACATATCATGTACATATTTTATACGATTATTTTCATGCGTAAATCAAAATAGCGGCCACTTTGATTCCGACGAGGAATATATATATATATTATAAATCTATTCTCAGATATCGAACAAAGTAATTGGCGACGATAAACATCGTTATGAATGATTATACTCTGTTTATCCTATTTCTTCAAATATATACGTAGAATATTGTATGTTTTTTTTTATTTTATATTATATACCTATATTTTAAATATTTTTCAACTTAATCTACAAATAAAATCGCCCACGTATTTTTAAATAAATAACGTGAAAATATCTTAGTAAATTTTTAGCTAAAACATTTAAAAAGGATATAATAATAATAATAATTTTTCTTTTAGTGTTTTATAGTCTTAGTTACATCTCCTTTATCTAATTTAGGAGACTCGGTGCAAAGTTGTATTTCTTCTTTTAGGTGTTTCATTCTCTTAGTCGCCTGTTGTCTATGTCCTGACCTTATTCCAAGTTAATTGCATTGAATTAATACAGGATTAAAAGATTACAAGAGAATACTTATTATAATTATTATTACATATCAACATGTTAACATATTTATACAGCAACTTCATTATAATTAAATCAGTTGTTGATTAGATTAATCAATATTATTTTGACAGTATAAAAATATTTTGAGATTATGCATTAATGTGTTATTAAGACTTCATTTGACGTTAGACCTTAGTGTTTCAAGGAGTTTTTAATATTACCAATCAATGTTTTAAATTTGTTTCTCTTTTTTTTTTAAATATGGAATTTAAATTAGTATTTATAATTATCCCAGTTTTTATTATCACGGCAAATGGTTATCGTGATTTAATATATAATCGATCTGAACTTTTTGATGACAATTTGTACGAGGAAGTGTTAAATCGGAGACAATGTGCGGCGCAAGTTAAATATCTTAGAATAAATGATCAACGTCTATGGGGTCGATGTAAGTTTCAACTTATGTTTGGATAAGTTTTTTTAATATTTATAATTAAAATTAATTTAAATTTTATAAGTCTTTCTTTAATAGTTCAAAAATTCAATGCTTGCTTCTCCCAAAACAAGGATAAATATTTACGGCTTACGGCAGCAGGAGACAATTTTCTACGAAAATTTATTATTGACTGGCTACAGCGAAAATCAATATTAAAAAATAAATCATAAAAAAGAATTGTTATTTTAATATTATTATTATGATTTTTTTCAGTCGTAAAGAGTAGAAAAAATGCTTCCTTTTGAGACTTAAAAAGTTAAAAGTAAAAAAGTTTACTTGGGCATTAAAATAAAAATTCAATGCATAAATATAAAAACTATCAATTCCAAATTTGAATTCTTATTATATGATAAAAAAAAAAACAATAATACTAGTCCTTTGGCAGTATTAACAAAAAATACGGGGCTTTAGTTCGGTAGCAATGAGCCCCTGTCACTTCAAACAAAAAATTTTTCTATGTAATCTATGTAATCAGTTTACTTAATTTGGAAATTTTATTTTACAAAGTAACTAGGTTTATTATTATATCTATCGGTATCAATATTTTGAAGAAAAGCATATTATAAATGGTTATATAACAGTATGAACCACAAACGCTAGAAACTAAATGGTCGCGTAGAGTGCGGTTTCAAAGGAGTTTCCTCCCGCGAATGCTTGAGCTGTGGAATGAGCTCCCTGCTAAGATTTTTCTTAAAACCTTATTACTATTGTATGAGGATCTTTAAAAAGGGTGTATTAAGGTTTCTTTAGGCGTCCATAGGTTACAGTGACCGTGTACCATCAGACGTGCTGTATGCTTGTTTGCCATCTGCGTGGTATAAAAAAAAATTATAGTAATTTGATTTGAAAATTTGAAAATTATACAATTTTTAAAAATTGTATTATTTATAATAATAACTATTAGATATCTATTTTAAATGTGAAAAGCAATAAAGGTCATTTTCAATTGATTTAAAAAAATGAAAAGGTTGTATTTTTCAGGTTTGTTATCTCATAACTCGGTCAGTTGTAAACCGATTTAAAAAAAAAATTAATCTGGAAGGATATGCTTACAGATCCTATAGAAATTGTATTAAAATAAATTCAGTAGTTTAGTTTTTAAATCAAAATAACTTATTGAGTCACAATTGAAGTCGGTTTTTTTGTGGAACCAAATTCAATTATATCGTCATAGTCGTAGAATACTGACGGATCTGACAAATATTACATATAAAGATCCGTCAGTATTCTACGACTATGACGATATGTCATAATTATTTATGTACAGAACCCTTAGCATGTAATTTCCACTCGCAGCGGGTCGATTCTTAATAAGCTGGGTGGATTTTATTTCATATCATATCGTTGGATTAATTGGATTTAATGACCTAATTGACATTTGTATAAACGTGAAAGTATACTTATATGCAGCGGAACTAAATCCAATTTAAATGTTTTTTATTTAAAAAAAAAAGAACTTTACTTTCGTAAAAATGTTCATTTCATTTATATTTTTTTAGATAATTAATTTCCTTTTTCTTTAAATCAGACTATAATCAGAATATAATAAATATACATTGTATGCATATGATAAGATATAAAAAAAATATTTTATACTAACATTGTATGAGAATTTGGACTGAAAGTGTATTCATTTAATCCAATACATATGCATTTATCCATATCTATAGTCCATCTACATATGTATATGTTGTCACATCAAAAATGTATTCGATATTATCGCAAAAATAATTTAAAACATCGATTATCTAAACGGTGTTTAAAAAGACTGTCATATTAAATATTGTAATCGATGTAATAATTGTGAAATTTTAATTTTATAATAAAAAACTATGGTAATAATTTTTTTTTATACCACTGAGGTGGCAAACAAGCATACGGCCCACCTGATGGTAAGTGGTTACCGTAGCCTATGAACACCTGCAATACCAGAGGTATTACGCGTGCGTTGCCGACCTTGAAGAAACCTCTTTACCCCCCTTTTGAAAAACCCCATGCTGTAGTCTCTTGGGAAAACCTCGACAGGGAGCTCATTCCACAACCTGAGTGTTCGTGGGAGGAAACATCATAACAGATTTGCTCATTTTAATATTATAAATGTGAATGAGGATTTTTTAGTTACCTTATATTGCCTTAACAGTTTAACCAATCACTATTAAATTTAGTGTATACTTACTATAAAGGATGAAGTAGGATATAGGCTATTTTTTTCCCGGTCAGTAAACATATCCCAGTCACGCGGACGAAGTCATTTGTAAAAGCTAGTTTTTAATAAGACAGACTATCCTTTGTTTAGACATAAACAAATTTTATACAAACTTTTGTAGTAAAAACTTTAATTATGTATTGTTTATACATAGTAAGTTTGAATTTTTTGTGGTAATACGGGTAACCACGAAACGTAACGTTTACCTTCAGTACATAATGTTTGTATTCTTGCAGTTTAGTATATTATTACTTGTGTGTTTGTTATTATTTACTATAATCATAGATATGACAATTCTATAATATATTTTTATATCTACGCACGCACGCACGCACGCACGCACGCACGCACGCACGCTTTTAAAAATTACAGACGTTTTATCGTGCTTGCGATTAAACTGTTTTTAATTACTCCTATCAATCCAAAGGTTGCCTGGAAGAGATCGCTCTTAGCGATAAGGCAGTCCATTGTTTTCTTACTGTGATCAATTCTTGTAATTGTTTGTATATATAATGAGTTTACTATTGCAATATTTTAGAATAAACAATAAAAAATATCTATCTAACTATTGTTATAGACAGATATATCGATTATATCGACCCGGATCCGGCTTGAACCGATGCATCCTAACCGTTGACGTCACAAAGCTAGCATTAATGACAGTAGCGTACATTTTTGGTATTACTGTACTATAATCTATCTAAACTCTAATTATTAATTATCTATTTAATTATCATAATAAATCTACTTATCTAATAAAAGACGTCACGTTATTTTAATAAATTTCATTTAATCCATTAAGTACTAAAAATAACGCATGTTTAATATTTTTATTTGCTTCATTATAATGAATTTAAATCAAGTGCCGAATTGTGATTATTGTACTCTGAACTGAACGTCATTTCGTTCAAAAACTCTTTAATAGAAATTGAATAATTGTTGTAGAGATAATATAAGATAAAAGATTAACGAGAAAATATTAGTATCTGATAAATACGATACCTATTAAAAAAAAATAAGATTCTATGTTCGACTGTATTATATTTTTGCCCGCTGACATTTACCTGACTTGAAAAAAAATTAAAATCATTTTTTCATTTGAAAAAGTATACTCCTAATGGTCAATAGGACCATTTATTATTCTTATTTACCTCTATTTAATCATTATATAAAAATGGGAAAAATTAAAAAAAAAACAACTTTAAAAAAAAAATTGAACCGACTTTATAAAAAGATGAAATAAGAACCAAATAACTCTCCAAAAAGCGAAAATTCCACTAATACTAGATTTTTAATTTAAAAGGTAAATGTGTTTGAAGTCGGCGTCGATTGTTGCGTTATATTGTTTTTGATAGATTTGTATAATTTGACGGTTGTTTAAGTGTTGGTCTTTGACTATTTTTTTCTAAAGTTTATTCATTTGAATTTTTACCAGTTTACGTTCTCATTATTGAAAATGTTTAAATTTGTATTAAAAAATATGTGAATATCTAAATCCCCAAGCATCTGCCAACCCTTTGAGGGTTTCCATAACCTACTTTTACAATAAGTATCAAATTTCTCATTACATTTTGCTTTATGCTTAATGCATATAGGAGCGAAAATGTAATGTGAAAGAAAAAGAGACAAAAAACTTCCACTATCTCGATCTGTCACGTGCACGCGGTAACGAAAACAAATACCGATAATTTCGTTTGACCCTTATCTTAGCGGACAGCCCATTATACAAGTAGAATACAAATCTATCGATAGATATGTTATCGCTACCGTGCATGTACCTATTTACAAAATAAACACTCAAATTATTAAGTTCACGTTTATATTATTATTATTATTTTATTAAAATTTGCTTCTATTGGCGTATATCCGATACACGTAGGTGGTTTTAGAGATTTATTATATTTATTGATTAAATTCCTATCAAGATAAGCAACGATTACAGTATTGTGTACGCGATCTATACTATCTATATTTATGTAATCAATCGTACCATTTCGATCAACCTTCGGTCAACAGTAACTATTATTAATTGCTTTGTTTACAGAGGGTTTTTATTTTCAATTAACTTGCTATATTTAAATAAAATATATTTCATCAGTAATCAATTGTTAATCGCTGAACAATACGGCATTTCACATACTGGACTAAGTTCCTTCATATATAGATGGCGCCACACCGCGTTTCTTGCACACTGTCTTTACGAGAAAGGGCGGGAAAAATATTAATTGCAGCACTGCGTGGTCAGTTTGTGAAGGGACGCGATCTAGCATTTGAAGGGATTTAGCCTCCTGCGTAAAGTCATTGTGTACTAATTCTCTATTACATATTTAAGATGGCACCATCTAGTTATAAAATGTGTGATTTTTTTTAATTAATTAATAAATAATGGTAACCATATTGTTAAGCAATTGGTTTACACTGGCAGGATAAGAGTAAAAGATGAGAAGAGAGAGTTGGTCTAACATGATGATATCACTTACTAATAATCTTTTATAATAACGTTGTTAAATAATAATTCTCGTGGGTGTCAACCCGCAAGTAGGTTGGCGGTTGCCAACCTACTTTCAATCCCCCTGCTCCCATGGAGAAGGCCTATATTTAGCAGTGGATAGTTAATAGCTGATATTATGTTGATGATTATGAATAATAAGACACTAAATATAATTAAAACAGAGTTTATATTTGTTTACAGTTTTAGACGCGAGATCAAGATTTCCGCGGAGTTTAACAAGAGGGAATGTAGTCGACTTAGGTGGTTATGATGAATGTTTGGGTATAGAGAAAAATGTACGAAACATGAGTATAGAAGGAAAATTTTGTATGGTGAGAATACCACTTATCCAATTTATACATTTAGTTAACCTCTCAGCACCGCTAGAGTTCTCACAAATATCACAGACAGAGGTCAATCGAAACTTATTAAATTTTGAGAACACCAATTATAATGATCTGACATCGCTAATAAGAATACAAACGCAACTCCAAAAATTTGTGGGAATGACACAAGAAGATGTTATGCAAAGGTAGGTAGAATTTTTTTTCTTAACATCGAGGTCAAAGAGCATGTAGCTTATACAGCCGTTCATTTATACGCGAAATATTTTAATATTTAATAAAGTTTCAAAAGACTGGAATTACTCACAGTTTCATAAGCCACTAACATTTGCCACCAGTAATCTATTAAAATTTTGCCGTTTCTGCCGACCTCCATAATTAAATCATATTAATTATAATTTTTTGTCATTGAAAACTTAACGTAACTTTATGATCATAAAAAGAAGTTTTGGACCCAATTTACAGCTCCTAAAATTTGCCGCACTAGACTTCAACCGGCTTGTAAACTCACACATAAATAACCTCACTAATACGCTTTTCATTTAGTTAGAGCTACCATATATGATCATCTATCATCTAGAGTTATTTATTAACTATATTTCAGAACCGAAGAGGTGAATCCAGTTTTTGACGCGAGTATACGATTTGCAGTATGCATTCCAAAGCCCTGTTCTTTACGGAATGCATTGAATATTATATTTGGTCTGCAAATAACTGGTTTGCAAGTTGAAGAAGGTTATTGCAGGCTTCCTAATGACAAACCGTGGGTCGCTGCAGATTATATTGCTGTGTAAGTAAATGACTACTATTATTAAAATTACCCAATTATTGGGTGAAGTTGATGAAAATTTTTTACGTGATTTTTAAATTAAGAACTTTTCAATTCTTCTATATTTTTTTATATGTTATGCTATATCTTTGCCAATTCGTAACTAATTTTAATAATTCTTCTTGATTCAGTAGATAGCATGCACATAAATCTTACGTGTGCAAAAAATATTATGATTATTGATATTGGTATTGTTATTTAATTATTATGAGATATTATTTTTATTTATTATAATTTTTTTTATTTCAGATCCATATTTTCTGTTATTGGTTTTCTTATGGTATTGAGTACTACTTATGATATTCGTCATCGGATATTATTAAAAAGAGGTAAGCAGTTAATTTACGAGTATCTTCTTTGATCCTGCTGGTTAAACTAAAAATATATAAAAGAATTGAGTTTTAATGTTCAATTTAAATTAGATTTATTTCATTTTAACTAATTAAGAGTTAATATTTCTTTAATAATTTATATCGATTAAAATAACTTGTTACATTCACTTATTTGTTTATTTTTAACCATTTAATTTTGTTTCCGTTAATTTTAATTCATGAATAATTTGATATTACTCTTTGAATATTGTAATTTAATTTTTATGGTCCAATTTTCAAAATAAATTTATTATTATTTTTTAAATTTCACTAAAATTCTCATCTGCCCTCTTAAGGAGAGGAGATGGCAACTAACCCCCGGCAGAAGCACAGTCGGCCGGGGTTCAGGGCCCCAGGGAGAGAAACCGGCGTACAATGCGGGCAGAATCTAAGAGCACCGCTTTCTGCATCTTTCGGAAGTGAATCTGAATCCCAACCGTCTGAGATGTTGTTCGAGACTGGTTGGGATAAGACCGTTCACCGACATAACGATTGGGATGATTTCGGTAGATGTCACCCCCCACATTTCGGTCACCTCGTGAGCCAGGTCGAGATATTTTCTCTTCTTCTCGGTTTCGGCTTTCACGAGGTTCTCGTCATGCGGTATGGTGACATCCACCAAAAACACCCTCGAGAGTTGATCCATCACCACGATATCAGGTTTGTTCGCAAGAACGGTCCTGTCCGTGATGATGGATCGGTCCCAGTAGAGCCTTACGCTGTCGCTTTCGAAGACCGGCTGGGGCTCATACTTATAGTACGGCAACCTCTCATTCGCGAGGCCGTACTTCAGAGCTAGCTCTTGATGGAGTATTTTGGCTTTTGTGTCTGTGCAAGTACTCAGTGTTGGCTTGAACAACCCGAAAGCACATGTCTGAGTGACTCTCCGGGATGGCGACATGCTCGACAGATGTCCTCGGTGCCATCCTTCAGAATGTGCTTTCGGTAATTGTTCGTCTTAACCACCTGATCCTGTATTGCACAGACAAAACCCTCGGTCTCTCCGAAGAGATCACCGAACTGTAGCCAGTGCACGGAGGTCTTCGTGTTTACGTACGACCCGTGAAGGGCTTTGAAGAACCTTCCGTGCAACTCCTTCTCTTTCCATACGGCCTCCCGCTGAGAGGTACCCAAAACTTCGGGTTTTCGCCAGTCCTCTTTAGCCAGAGAAAGAGGGGTGAATCCTTTGTCACATTCTATGACCTCTCTATGCAAACCCTCGTCTCTTTTCTCCAGAAAATATGTCCTGAGGCTGTCAATCTCGCGGTTGTGCATGGTCTTAACGCTTAACAAGCCTCGACCACCAGCTTTCCGCGGGATATACAGCCTCATGACTGACGATTTCGGGTGATGCATTCTATGGAGGGTCATAGTTGTGCGGACTTTCCGATCCAGGGCTTCGAGTTCGGTTTGAGACCATCTGAGCACGCCAAAAGTGTAAAGGAGTACGGGTATGACCCAGCCGTTATAAGCTCGGATTTTATTGGCGCCCGACAAAGAACTTTTCAGTACTCTTGTAAGGCGCGCAAAAAATTCCTCGCGGACTGACTGTTTCATATCCGTCTCCTTCACACCGATGTTTTGTGACATGCCCAGATACCGGTATGTTTCAGCCTCGGAGAGGGTTTTAATATTAGAGGGATCTGTGGCGATCCCTTCAGTTTGAGTGACCCGTCCCCTCTGCACATGGAGGACCGCGCACTTGTCTATTCCGAGCGCCATCCTAATAGAGCTGCTATAATCGTTTACGATATTTAGCAGCTCCGTCAGGCGTTCGATGCTCGGATAGCAGTTTCAAGTCATCCATGTACAGAAGGTGAGACACTCGTGTACCTCCTCTCCGATACTGAAATCCAGTCCCCGAATTCTCCAGTAAAGTACTGAGTGGATTCAGGGACAAAAAACCAAAGTGGACTCAAACAATCGCCCTGGAATATTCCTCTCTTTATCTCTATCCGGTCAGCGGTATCCGTCAATCGCTCGCCCTGGATAGTCAGGATCGTCGTCCACTGCCTCATGCATGCCTCCAAGAACACTCGAACTGTACCGTCGATCTTGTACAGCTCGAGTATCCTCCGGAGCCATGAATGGGGCACGGAATCGAACGCCTTTTTATAATCTATCCAGGCGGCGGAGAAATTCCGACGGTTCCGCTTGACCACGTGGCCAGCGACAGCATCAATGAGGAGCAGCTCCTTCGAACCGCTCCTGATCCGTTCTGAGCGCTAGATAGGATCTTATTCTCGTACACATGACGAGAGATCTTAGCGCTCAGAACGGATGTTAACGTCTTATATATTGTCGTAAGACAAGTGATGGGGCGATATTTAGATGGATCCGCGGTATCGTCCGTCTTAGGAGCTAAATGAGTGATCCCGGTTGTAAGGAAGTTCGGGAGCGTCCTGTTTTCGAGGGCACTCTGGAATTGCACGGCTAAGGTCGCATGGCTGGCCGAGAACGCCTTTAACCAGTAGTGCTGCAATCCGTCGATCCCCGGACTTTTCCAGTTCGGAGCCCGACGAATCGCGGCAACCACGTCTTCCTCCGTAATGGCAATGGCGTTCATCGGCGTTATTCGAGCACATGCTTCCTCAACATCGTGCATCCATTTTCATGTTCCACAGGTTCAGACCACAGCTGTCTCCAGAAGGCGACGAAATTGGCTGTTTCGGGTCTTTGTCCTGTGGGCTGTAGTTTTGGGCGCTCCAAGTTCCTATAAAACTTCCGTTGATCACTCATAAAGAGGCGATTCTGTTGATACCTCTCAACCCTCTCAGAGTACCGTCGGAGTCGCTTCCCCCATGCAGCGATCTTCTGCTTCAGTTCATCTATGCGCTCCGTAAGTTTGTGCCCGAAGTCCGGCTGGAACAGACGTACACCTGTCCCAGCAAAGGCCTCTTTTACGGAGCGCATAATTCTCGGGCGTGTGTTGCCCTCCCTGAAGCAGAGCAGTCTACCAATGAGGACTCTGGCCTGGGCGATCCGTCGTTCAATCCTTCTTTTCCAGGCTGGTTTCATATTATCCCTTTGGATATTACGTCCAGCCCGGGGCATTTTTGCGCCGGTATATCGGCATACTGCCAACGCAGCGCCAAACAGGATTGAACTCGTCTCTCCCAGGTCACTGCTGCCCTCAAGGTACTGAGGCAGCAGTCCATTTGTGGCCTCAATGGCATCCCGCGTCGCCACATTTGGATATATCCGGGGAAGCTTCGGTCTCTCTTCGAGGGGAGTTCTTCGGATCTCTAGAATCGCCTCCTCTAGTATGCTCCTCATATGCTCTATATCCTGGGAAGTTGTTCCGTCCGCATCCGCTTCTGAAAGCGTTTCGGCAACCACCTCTACGCTAGGTAGCACGTCTGAGATGGGTTGCTCTACGGTCGCGGAGTTTGCTTCTGGAACAACTTCACTTCGCAATCGTTCGAGTTCGGTCGCGCTAAACATACCAGAGCGCTGTATGTACCGAACTCTGTCGGCTAAGTTCTGTTCCGAGACGGTTAGATCCGGTAAAAGACGCAGAAACTCGCGGTGCATTACTGCCCGGTATCCTGTTCTGCCTGTTTCTGTCCCTGTAGCCCTGAAGAACGCACGCATGAGGTCCTCATTCATGGCTCTTGTCCACCTCATGCGACGTGTACCACCAGTGGCGGGCACCGATTGCTGGGCCTGTGATTGCCGGCGCCAAGCCAGCTGATGTCGATGGCGAGGGGTCGGACCGGCCAGGTGGTGGGGCCGGTCGGCTGGCTCGCATTCTGCCGCGCCTACCGCCAGTTGTAGACGCGCCCCGGCGACCCCCGGGCAGCGACCCTATACTCTCTCCGTTATTATTATTCGCCATCTTTATTTTTGCCATTGCCCCTTTAGCCGCGTAGGTTTAATTTATACGCGTGACCGCCTTCCACGTGAGCTAGATGGTGAGCTCGGACGCGGGGTTGGACTTTGGAAGGCTTATTTATTATTATTATTATTATTTATAGCAAATCACGTAGGTAAAAATATATATAATCTATAATTACGATTTGACTGACGCATAATTTTATGTAAAATAAATACAAATATAAATACATATAAACTGTTTTTACACTTAATTTTTTTTTTATCATTGAATTATTATTTTTAGATCCAAAGACTATCAATAAACTCCTTCTGTCCTTTTCCGTCTATACCAATACTCTGCGATTGGTGACCTACAAACCATCACCAGGAGCTCTAGAATGTTTGGATGGTATCAGGGCATTTGCAATGATGTGGGTTATAGTAGGACATACACATGTAACTTATTTAATATCTGCTCCATTGCAAAATCCTTTACAGATGATAAATGTAAGTAAATTAAAACATTTTTCTTTTAGAGAATTTAAGTAAGTAAGTTTTACCAGAGGGAGACTTTGTACAAAAGTTGATTGCTTGGGTACCTCTGTCCCATTCGTGTTTCAACCGTGAAGCAGTTATGTTTGCATGGCTGTGTTTCGGTTTGAAGGGTGGGATATGGTGTGAATTTACTGGGTACAGAGGAACACCTGACTCCTCAGGAATAGCAACGCATGGGGGGTATCATGGGCGAAACAGTATACTCTATTATATCCATGGTACTGCTCATGTCCATAGGCGACGGTTACTACTTTCCATCAGGTGGGTCGTCAGCTTGTTTGCCATTCTAAGTTGTATAAAAAAAAAAGTAGTTTACAGTAATTCTTTTTTATCTTTTTAAGCCTTATTATATGAAGGCGGAAAAACCTTTATTTATTTTAATTGTCATTTATTTTTAATAAGACCCTTTTGTAAGAGTCTACCGCAATTTTAAATTTTTGTGATAACACCGACAGAGGTTACATCTTTATATAATTACAGTAGCTTCAAGTTTTGCTCCAGTCAGTATCTTCAGCAATAAGAATAGCTCGCTTCAACAGAATATTGGAAGCATGAGAAAGACTTTTAAAGACGGAATTTTCAAATATAATTTTGTTATTAGAATAATTTGAATATATATAGTATCCATTTATATATTTAAACTTCATTTTTCAATTCTATAAGTAAGAGTACATGTGGCAGACTTAACACCTAACGATGTTCTTTACCAGTGAATCATATATATATATATATATATATATATATATATATATATATAATATATATATATATATATATATATATATATATATATATATATATATATATATATATATATATATATATATATATATAATATATTTTTTTTAAATTTTTCAGTTTATGCAGTCATTTTGGTCACTGTGGATAACGTCTTCTACTATAACCGTTGACACTTTCTTTACGCTTAGTGGCCTTTTACTAATTTACACAACGACAGGCAAAATTACAGGATGTAAGTTGATATCAATAAAGAAATAACAATTAAATCTAATTATTGTTTCTTGCACTTAGTAGTACTCATACTGTGGAGAGGCTGGTACAATTCCGGCGAATTAATACTAAATACGATAAAATTCACAATCACACCAGCCGTTACCTGTCAACTGCTGAACACAGGCCTCGCCCATGAAGGGGGGTTTCGCTAGTAGTTGCCACGAATGGCAGACGGGTTAGCAACTGCTGTGAGGGTTTCGTGATGTTGGAAGAGGGACGCTGCTACCTATCTTAAACCCTTAAGATTGACCACCAGCATTACTACCAGAAGTTCTAAACCAAATAAAGACAAATGACAATGCAAATGACAGTCAGAGATTGAGGGCTAATATAGAAAGTTGTAGAAATTCTGGTAGTAATGATGATCGTCAATCTTCGAATGTTGGACTTCACACATATACGGTAGCGGAATAAAACAAAATAATTCTTATCAAATAATTTTGACCTATGTTGAATTATTATATTGCTTGACATTAAAATAAACACTATGTTTTAAACGCATGTAAAATACGTATACAAAAAAATGTAAAGAAATTAAATGCTGATTATGGTACTACGCCATCTATTACAATAGATTAAATATAAAGAACATGTGTAAGTTGAATAGATTGTTTATTTTGCTTTCTGTTCTGAGAATAAAAAGTTATTTACAATTAATACTTCGTCCACAATATAGATGGCGTTATTTAAGACCTAACTATATATATGAATGATAAAATTTTCGGTTATTACACTTTATAATAAAGATGGATCGTGAAACTAGTTTCAAATCAAATTCAATGTATCATATTAATATCATAATGCAAGTGAACTTCATAAATCTAGTTGTGAAAGTAGGATCTCCTTAGTGAAACATGCAATATCGCACAAACCATGGCTAAGTTTGCGTGCATGATAAAATTAAATGGATGGTAATGAAAAATTTTATTAAAATATCACGGAATAGTGTAAAACTGTTTTTTTATACTTTTCCATGATGTTTTAATATCGTGTTTAATATCGTGAAACTAATGCGTGCATGACATATGCAGATATTCATGCGTGGAACTGTTTATAAAATTATTACTATGAAACTAGTTTCATAATAGTAGTTAACACAATCTAAATTTTTTATTCTCCTAAATTTTTTAAGTATATATCACGCAACATCTTTTCTAATTAGTCTAATAGCAGTGAGTTTAGCAGCCATAATAGACTAAATAGATTGTAGTCAAGTATTTGAATGTAATAACATATATACCAGAGGGAGACATTACAAAAGTCGTTTGCTTGGGCACCTCTATTTATTCGTGTTACTACCGTGAGGCAATTGTGTTTGTATAGCTGTATTTCGGTTTGAAGGATGAAATATGGCAGTGAATTTACAGGGTACAGACGAATAACATCTGAGTTCTCAGGAATGGCAACACATGGGAGGTATCATGGGCGAAACAGTACACTCTGTTATGTCCATGGTACTGTTCATGTTTATAGACGACGGTTACCACTTTCCATCAGGTAGGCTGTCAGCTTGTTTGCCATTGTAATTTGTGTAAAAAAATATTTTTTTTTCAACTTCCAGGGAAACTCATGAAGAACCTGCACTTGTTCTACTTGAATCGATATCTCCGTCTATTCCCGGTGCTGGCCGCTTGTGTACTCCTTCAAGCGTCACTGTTCCATCGGGTGTCAGATGGACCTGCGTGGGAGGCAGTTGCACAACAAGCCCTCCAATGTAGGAAATCGTGGTGGCCTACGTTATTGTTCATACAGAATTTTTATAGTCCCTTATATATGGTTAGTATTAGTTATTTTTTCTTACTAAGAATGGTAAACAAATTAACATTCCACCTTATGGCAACTATCGCCTATATGAAAGGAAAGGGATTGTCAGTAACGCGGACTACCAGTCCCATTGCTAGCAATATACTTTGTCAGGTCGACCTCCACATAATCTCCCCTGGAAACCATAGTACTGAATTCCAAATACATTCATGAGGATAGGTTAACTGGTCTGCTTTTTTATTCTCACCTGTCATCGCACACTGGTGCTCCGCCAGTGTATACCATAGGCGCAGGCGGGGTTACCATTCCATTATCATCCATGAAAATTAAAAAAAAAAAACTATGGGCTGTAGAAATTAACAGCATCATGTAGGTATATCACAGAATTCACTGTGGCGCCCATGGATTGCCATTCCAAACTCTATAATTTGTAAACTATGACTTATCCAGACTGAGTGCGTTCCATGTTATACCACCAATTGAACATCTTCATAAAGCATCATCTGTAGCAATATTTCTTTTGACTGAATGTTTATTTTTTTACTGATTAATATTAAAAAATAAAATAAGGAATAGGTCACACCTTCCTTTCCTGTGGGTGTCATAAGAGACTACTAAGAGAAGATAACAGTAGTTTTTTTTAATGGGTGAAAATGGATTGGTAACCCCGCGGGCGGGGTATACACCGACGAGGCGCCAGTGGAAGATGATAAGTGAGAATGAATGCAGGTTAGTTGGCCCACCATGATGAATTCGACAAGAATTAAACATGATGGTTTCCAGGGGGAACCGCGTGGAGGTCAACCTGAAAGGAAACAGTAGAGGTTTGGACAGCAACGTCCCTCTTAAAACATTATTAGGGTCTAAATGCGGTTGCTAACCCATCTGACACGCGTGGGAACTACTATCAAAACCCCCCTTATGGGAAAGACGTTTCAGTAGTGGACAGTTAACGGCTGATATGATGATGACGATTAAAATAAAAGCAAAGAAATGCTCCCGTCACAAATGCAAACGTATGCAAAGGTGAAAAGATTTACGCAGTTTTTTATTTATTTATTTAAAGACAACCATCAAAGCATACATCTACCTAAAATACATAATAATAAGGTTACATTATAAAGTGCTGCCTCAATTAATGGCCGCCACGACACGCGTATTCATAATATAAATAACTATTAGGATGAAAAATGTAAAAAACTACATAGGTATACAGTAAATAGTTAGATTACAGTAATACTTTGGATTTGAAAGATTTGTACACTTATAATCTATACATATCGTCATAACCGTAGAATACTGACGGATCTGACAAATATTACATATATAGATCCGTCAGTATTCTACGACTATGACGATATGTGCGATGATACATGCCATGCTGTTATTAAGCTGATTAAATTAAACTATAAAATTTATACAAAGTGGATTTGAATTTGTTTAAGGTCGTGTTAATATCAATATTAATATAAGGCAATCGTGCCAACTGACTATAATCGCAGCTACTCAATATGTCGTGTGTTATGATCGTAGGTCGTCGTATAATACATATAAGTAATTTACCACAATCTAAATTCGTGATTACCACGGGTATTATCTTTAATATCGTTATCAGTTATAACATAATGCAGTTTGTCAAAAATGTTGTTTGGCAAACACGTATTTTGTTTAATCGTGGATTATTATCATACGTCCACTTCAATGTGACATGAAAAGCGACAACTGTTATTTCTTCATATTTAATGAGACGGTTTATTAAGTTGTTTATTAAGTTAAAGTATTTTCCACTGACATCAAAAAGAAGGAGGTTCTGATTTCGGTTGTATTTTTTATATGTTTAATATTCTATAACTCCATCAGTTCTAAACCGATTTGGAAAATTATTTTTTTGTCTGATCCTATACTTACAAATTTGTTCCATAGAAATTTCAGTTCCGTAGTTAAATTTTTAAACTAAAATAATAAGTTTTGTCACAATTGAAGTCTGTTTTTTCTGTAGGACAATCTTTCTCTTTCTTTAATTATATATATAGGAAGATATATAATAGAAGATATTTAAACTTATGTCCTTTATATCTACATAACTAAATTAGATTACTTTTTATGGAGGTATTAATTCTTAGTAATATAATAGTAATGGGGACATATCATCATTATCAAAGTCGGGGTCGTTACAAACTATTCTTTCGTATCCACGGTGCTAGTCAAATCTACAGACGAAGTAATTACACAATTTTAACGAAATTAAAAATAATTTGTTTTTTAATTTTATTTTTTATTATTTCAGTGCCTTTCACACACTTGGTATCTGGCAATAGACTTTCAACTCTTCTTGATATCTCCTCTTATCCTGTTCTGGGTGGTCAGCGGTAAAAAAAGGACAGCTTGGATTACATTAATTACTGCTCTATTAGCTTCTCTCATAGGATCTACCATTTATAATTTCATTATGGGATTCAAAGCTGGACCTTTCACTCTTAGGTACGTATTTACGAAAAACTTATTTACTTGAATAACGAGAAAACCATCATATATTGTAAGATAATGCAGAATTACATTAATATTTACCATAAAAAAAATGTTATTTAGTCTATACATACTATAGAAGAACGAAATGTAAACTGTCACACATAAGCCCATGTGGATTAAGTTATACATGATATAATTATCATAATAAGTTAAAATAATAAAGTAAATAAAAAGAGAGCCATAAATATTTTCATTAAGAAAATACCTATGACGTGCTTTCGGTTTAACTGATATTTTGTCATACATAGTTATAGATTTGTAACTTGTTTTTAGTTTCTTTATTATAGAATACACATTTTCCATTCATTATTTTCTTCTTTCATTCCTTTTTATCCATGTAAAAAGCGACCAGGTGATTCAGTGGCGAGCTGGCAGGGGACATAAGTAACAGCCTGCTCCGGACCTCTGGGCCTGGGGACTCTAAACGCCATTTTCCTCATTCATATAAATATTCTATGTATATTTCTTTGAGTCTAATTGAAATTTCACTTGCAAGTCATTTGTACTTTAAACATTTATATATACAAATATGAACTGAATAAAAAACTTGTCAAATTATACCAAATTTTTAAGCTGAGAGCCACATTCAACTTCGCTGCTCCGGGACTGATGAGCTTAGTCCGGATACACACACGTTCAGATGAACAGAGTAAGATAAGAAGAATTCGAAATAAAAAGCCTACACCCAACCGTAGGATTAGCGAGCTTTTTTATTGCAATAATACTCATTTACTTTTAATTGAAGCATTTTATTATAATATACCATTTTTCTATTTCAGTCTATCTGCAGAAGATCAACCAGATTATTTTAGCTATTACTATGTGAATCCACTTGTCAGGTCATCGCCATTTTTCGTGGGAATGATATTTGGATACATTCTGCATTTATGTCGTGGAAAAGAGATAATTATACCAAAAGTAAGATGGATTTTTTAATTTCATATATTCATAATTCATAAAAATATGTATCAATTGTTATAAATTTTTGTTTTATATTTTAATTTTTCTACATAAGTTGCTCATGGGCGTTTTTTTGTTTTATTAGACTCAGTTGATGTGAAACTGGTATAAGTTACTACTCATAATATAAAATAATTTTAGTAAAAAAAAAAAATGATCAACATTGATTATTCTTTTATTCTAGGCACAAGTTGCCTTACTGTGGCTACTGGCTTTAATTTTATCATCTGGAGTAATATATATGCATTATCCTGTCATACAAATTGACTGGGACAAGCAAACTGTCAACGATTTAGTTAATTCATTCATGCGGCCAATATGGTCTTTGTGTGTCAGCTGGATGATCTTCGCCTGTGTGCATGGATATGCAGGTATTCTTTTGTTTTTTTTTTGTTTTATAAAATACTTTCAACCATGCTTTTGTATTCACCCAACTTGTTCACTAATACCCCACCAGCATATGCCAATACTGCATGCGGTATTAACATTCCATTATCAATCATTAAAAAAACTCTTTGGTTTGGCATTAAATGTCGCTTTGTGAGATTTCTAATGATCATCATCATATGTATCTGCGATTAACTGTCCACTGCTCAACATAGGGTTCTCCCATAAGGTAGGTTAAGCTAGTAGTTGCCATGCTTGGAAGACGGGTTGGCAACTGCAGTTTAGCTTTTAGTGAAGTTTTAAGTGGGACGCTGCTGCCCATCCCTCGAACATTAAATTCTTTTAGTCGTCTCTTACGTCACCCACGGGAAAGGAAAGGGTAGCTTATACTAAAGATATATAATATAAAAAAAATGTATTTTATTTCAGGTCCTATCAACTGGCTCTTATCTCATCCTATGTGGAAGATATTGGGTAGATTGTCTTATGCTATGTACATTTTTCACTATCCGCTTATGATTCTTGTTAATGGAACCGTACGAACTCCACTTTATTTCTCTAATGAATTCGCTGTAAGTATCAATATCTCAATCATCATTATATTATATCATCATTCATCATCATTAATATTATTTTCTTAAAGAGAGACTGTATCTAATTAATGATATTATTAAAGTGAAAAGTTTGTTTAGTGTGTGTGTGTGTAAATAAAATAAATAAATAAAAATAAATAAATTATATCGAATTTTATCATCATCATCTAAAAGTATATACTTTCAGATAAAAATAATGTTCCAAATCGGTTTATAAATGACAGAGTTCTGAGACAACAAACATAAAAAATGCAACTGAATTTAGAACCTCTTCCTTTTTAAAGACGGTTGAAAAATAAATGCTGCACGATAGTAAAATGTATCTATAATATTTGTTTGGCAAATAAAAAAAAAAAATAATAGTCTAATTAAGGTTTTAAAAAAATGGAAATTTCTAACTTATAATGTTAACGTGTGACGTCGTGAAGTGTGGTCATAGAAAGAAAAAATAAAAGACGTGACTGAGGAAACAGAGTACAATATGCTAGTGGAAATAAACAAAATAAGAACTCAAGTTCTTAAAATCCTATACCGAACTGTCCGGCCAATGTGGTAATAATAGATTTACCGCCTTGTTCACAAAAACTTCAAATTTGTCATAAACCTTTTTTTAGTTATTGAATTATTGTCTTTATCTTTCTTAAAAATTTTCAAGTAACAAAATACTCTGACATAAATGACAATATATATATATATATATATATATATATATATATATATATATATATATGTATGTATATGGTACTATACAGTATATTTTATAAGTAATTGCTAAGCAAATGAATCGAAAATTAATTTGCAATTATTATTTTCAGATTCAAAAATTTTTAGCTGATTTCGTGACAGCGGTTTTAGTTGCCTATATAGTTACAATGTTCGTAGATGCGCCCTGCTCTGTGTTGATTAAGCATTTTTTGGGAGGTTAGTATTATAGGAATAAAAAGAGAACTTGCTTAATTTATAATATATGCTTTTTACATTCACATTTAATTAAATATTTATATTAACTAATATTATTAATATGAAAATGTATTTTTGCATATTAGCGGATGTAATAATTTAACTAACGATCCCGAAGTTAATTATACTTATAGTATTTGTGATAAAGAACTAAACAGAATAAATTTTATCCTGATCAATCAAAACTAATATAATATAAGCTCAAATAATAATGTGCCGATCATAAAGCTTGAAGAACTGATGGGAAAGAAAGTTCTCGAATAACAACACCGTATAGGCAAACATACGTTCGTCGATTAATGATGAATTTGTGTTATTTTACGTTAACAAATAATGATGTCTACTATTGAATTGAATTGAATATTTAATTGAATATAATGACCTTAGTAGTCTAGCGGCTTAATACATAACCTTCCGATGGTTACGGGTTTTGCCCCTATCCTCTCTCTTTTCCTCTATGTATGCAAAATAATGACATTTGTATTTACAAAACAAGAAATATTTAAGTATTTCTATCAGCTGCCTATCTACTGCCTATAATACTTGCTCTGCGGAGGAAGGATTATTAGTAATGTGGTCTATTTAAAAAAAAAGTACTGGCTTTGCTTAATTTGGAACTAGATGGCACTGTAGTATGTATCCGGTGGTATTTATTATTTGACATATTTAAGTTAAAGTACATTCTGGAATAATTTTTTTGATAGTATTTATAATCGTTGAATTTATTCCTTAAATAATGATTATCTTGAGTTATACTGTATTGATATTATTTATGCCGGCTTTATTCATGTTTTAAATTCAGAGAGGCCCGATTTCATAGCAACCTTAAGTATTTATACTTATTCAGAGATAGAGATAAGCCAGCTACCTATCGGTGAAATATAGTCAAAGATAAACGCCTCTGACTACCCCATAATGGAGTAATTATGATCATGTGCCTACTTATATATTTTATCTTATTAAATTCTATCTTATTTTGTTCTTATATTTGTTTTTCAGTTGACAAGAAGCAAGCACAAGTAAAACCATTGAGCGGCACTGATAATCCGAAAGAAGAAAAAAACTAGCAAAGTTATAATCGTATTTAAAATAGCAAGTAGGTTAGGTAGACTATGAATTAATAATGTAGGTACCTGAAGAAGATATTTATTTAACACTAGTAACTTTACCAGATGCAAATTGTACATACGAACCTTCCATAAAAGCATATGGAAGATTTACGTAAGAATATCTAAATTCCAGTTAAACCCGTAAATATTTTTTTTTTTATACAACTTATAATAGCAAACAAGCTGACGGCCCACCCGATGGAAAGTGGTAACCGTCGCCTATAGACATGAGCAGTACCATGAATATAACAGAGTATACTGTTTCGCCCATGATACCCCCCATGCGTTGCCACTCCTGAGGACTTAGGTGTTATTCCTCTGTACCTAGTAAATTCACGCCATATCCCACCCTTCAAACTGAAACACAGCCATGAAAAAACACAACTGCTTAATGGTAGAAACACGAATGGAACAGAGGTACCCAAGCAATCGACTTTTGTACAAAGTCTCCCTCTGGTGATACATAGACGCGGACAGTAACTTTTTAATAAACTTCAAAAAGATGGAAGTTTTCAGTTCGGTTGAACGTTTTTTAATGTTCATGTTTGTCGGTTATAAACCAATTTGGATAATTCTTTTTTTTTTTATTAATCTGAAAGGATATACTTACTGACTAGATAGTACTATATGGATCGAAGAAGGCTACTTTTTTAATTCCGTTCGGTAAATATATCTCAATTACGTGGTCGTTGCGGGTAAAAGCTAATATCGTATAATCCGTAAACGATTCTCAATTATTCTGTATTTATTTTGTATTTATGTTACGCAATATATTGGCCGATATTTTTGTTGAAAAAATGTATTTCTTATTATTAAAAAGTCCTGCGATTGACCTCAATACCATCTAGTGATATGTGATGCTGACGTCAAAGCTTGCGTACTTTTATTTTTGCCTCAAAAATATATAGATTCCTATAAGTCTAGATAAATAAATGTACTTTTAAAGCTATTGAAAGTAATTTAAAAACAAATTCGTCACTATGTTCATTATCATCGTATCAGCCCTTTACAGGCCACTGCTGAATATAAACCTCCCCTTGGGGGGTTTTTCCAGTAGTTGCTATGCTTGGCAGGCGGATTGGCTTACTGCGGTGGCTTCGGTAATGTTTTAAGAGGGACTCTGCTGCCCATTCCTTGCTGTCCTTTAGTCGCCTCTTACGACACTCACGGGAAAGGAAGACGTGGCCTATTCTATGCCGGGCCTATTATATGGGGATACTATATTACAAATTTAAAAAGCTTACAGCGATTGCTATCAATTTTAACTACATATCTAGCGCATTTTATTATTTAAATATATTTTATATATATAATTTAGCTCATAGGAACACAATTTTATTGTTATTAAGTTAATTTAATTAATTAAATAATCGATTACTATGCAATAATTTATTAGTTGATATTATTAACAAATAAATATGTATTTAAAAAAAAGCGTTTCCAAATTCCCTATTTACTTTAAAAACCCACTGCCTATACATAAATATAGACTATAAAAAATGGTCAAAAATGTAACAGAGGTGATGATTGACTGGTGATATAGCAATTATAGATTACAGATGTATCTAATCTTAATCCTCAGATATGGTAACGCAGAAGTACCATGGATAAATTTCCTTTTGGCAATAGGTTGACTGGGAGAGAATGAGTATTAAGTCCGCCTTTTGTACCAGACTTTTTTTGTAATTTTTAGAATAAATAAAATAAAATAAAAAATTAAAAATAATGGTATCCATGTTTGTAATATTTAGACATGAGTCTAAACACATCCATAGTACTTTTCCTGCATTGTCATAGACTATGAGAATGGGAACGTTCATCGCTATTAATAAATCATAACCTATAAGATAACATGCAGATATATATATGTTCCATATACAACAGAATCGATAATGAATATAGTAAACAATCAACTGAAATTAGAACTCCTATATACAATATTTAACTAGTTTTTGCTCGCAACTTCGTACACGTGTATTTTAAAGTAACTATATAATCGGCTTATCAAGATAAAATATTACTAAACTTTCAGTCAGATATCAGCCCTTAACTGTCCACTGCTGAATATAAGCCTTCCCTTTGGGGGTTTTGCCAGTAGTTACCACGCTTGGCAGGCGGATTCATCGCAGTTAGAAATCAAGATGTTATAAGAGAGACATGCCCGATATTTATATATTACGACACTCACGGGAAAGGAAGGGGTGGCCTATTTTATACCGGGACCACACGGCTATCGGACAAACTACCATCAGATATGCAACTCTAAAAACCGCATCCAATTTTTACAGTATTTTTTAAGTGATACCAAAAAAGATATAAATGTTTTAGCTTCGCTTATATTAAATTGCTTATATTAAAATACCATAAAACATTTTTTATTAAATATTTAACATAACTCCTATTTATTACTTACTAGTTACTCTATTTGAGTCATAGATTGTTTTTCTTCTAATACAGTTAATTATTCGATATAGTAACATTTTATGTATTTATTATATTTTCATAATATATTAATATATTAAGTATTGCTTCATATTTCCTTATTCTTAAATGCACCGCTTACCTATATCTCTCTTTGCCCGATGGTTGATTATTTAGGTACAATTAACTATGCATTAAAGTTTAAAAGCAGATATGTTTGCATGGTTTACAAGAGAAAAAAGGTAACGCGATTATTTAAGTTAACTATAATAACTTTTAATTAACGAGATCGCTATATCAATCTACTTGTAACCACGGCTAGTTTAACCTGATCCAAATATCGAAATAACACAGATAAATCTTCGCAATTTGCCAAATATATCGCGTTAATTCCCGTTTCTTATACATAATAAAAAATGCAATATTTAATTGTCATTTATTTATATCCGCAGGAGATATTCTAATATATGTGATATCTATCAGAATAGTACAGATATTATTGTCTGTGCAAGAGAAAAAAAATGTTAAGTATTTAATAATGCCATCACCTTTCCTTAAGAAGGGAGACGTGAATTTTGTTGTTAAATATAAATAATAATAATAGTAATCTCGTTCTTGTTTTTACTAAACCAGTAGCACACTTAAAAGACCGATAATAATAAAAAAGGACAATTACACTTTTACTTAATACTAGTTAGTTTACTATTTTAATAATAATAAAAACTGTGTCGCAAATATCAACGCCCTCCTCCTCATTACAGGATTCCAAAACAGAAAATTAAAACGTACTCGTATAGTTGTTACATCAACGAAGACAATTGTTTGTATCTAGCAACTAACCAACTACAATACTAAATAATAACTATAAACTACAATAAATAAAAAAAAAAATGAAAATTTAAAAACTAATGTGTGTGTGTGTGTGTGTGTGTGTGTGTGTGTGCGCGTGTGCGTGTGCGTTTTGTAAACTACATCAAACAAATAACATTACTGGATACGGATCTTTTCCTATTAGAGAAGATTATTAACGAATTATTACTGTAGTTAGTATACGGGTATGGTTTACAATTTATTTCTCTGGAATTTGTTAAGATTCTTTTTCTCTTACACAAATTATATCTATTGTTATCCATATTTTTTGGAGATATTTCCCACAATTTAGTTATAACAACACTAATGTGAAAAGGAAATGCATTCAAAGCCGTAAAACATATTGATTAAAAAAACAATGAAGATGTGCAGTTTTTTTTATAACACAGGGCAAACGAGCATGCGGTTAGTTGATGGTAAGTAACTACTGTCGTCCATGATCATCTGCTACACCAGAGATATTGCAGGTGTACTGCCGGCCTTTTAAAAAGGAATATGCTCTTTTCTTGACGGTTATGATTTCGTATCTGTTTGGAAATATTGCTGCTGGATGTTGATTCCAAAAAATGGTTATGTGTGGATATGAATGACTAAGAAGATGACTATGAAGATACATACGTAACGAACAAGTGTCAGTTGAGACTTTGATGTAACTGGAGTTGATTGATTTTTATAATTCTAATATGTTGCTAGGTTTCTATATGGATGTGGGCTCGTACTCACTTGTTGTGGACACGATTTGTAGTTATAAAACGTTTATTTTTTTATTCTTCATTATTAAGTTCATTAACTTTGTTCCAGTCTTGAAGATTAGGCTCTTTTTTGAGCTTTCCAGTTGCCCTTCTTTACGATTTCGAATATTTTATTATCAAAGGAGTGATAGTATTTGTTAACTAACGCTATTGTAGACTAATGAAACATAATTAATCGTATCAATTTAATACAAAATCAGTGAATTATAAACTGAACAAATATACATAGATAAGATTATACGATATATATATATATATTATGTATCGTATAGATTGTACTGCTCAAATTATATTCCTTGTCGATAATAAAAACCCGCCGCGAGTTAAGATTAACTTAATGATTTTGATTGTTTAAAAAAAATGTTTTTTAAGTTTATTTTAATTATCATAGCTTCAATTGTAGTTACAGTAAATGGTTACCTTCAAATGGTTGTACCAGATAATAAAAATGCATTTGATCTTAATTTGTATCAAGAAGTTTTAGATGCTGAACAATGTGCTGCACAAATTAAATATATATTGAGAAATAACACTATGTTATTGAGTCAATGTAAGTACCATTATATTATTTTAAAATAGAAATAAAGTGATGAAGATATTATAACATCCAAACAATAATATACTTAAGTTAATGTTCTTGAAACGTTCTAAGAGACTATAATTATATAAGAATAGGATATTATAAATTTGTGCTAAGTTAGAAATAAATAATTGAAGATTTATAAAATATAATCAGTTTGAACCCTTACAAAATAAATGCAACACCAACACGAGAATAAAGAATTATAATAAAAAAATATCGTTATCAGTTAAAAATTCTACTGCATAATGCACAAGATAAGTACAAAATATAATGAAGTTAAATTGACTAATTTACAAAATTGAGTTACTATTTAATTCTAAATATAAGTATTGTAAATTCGTAAATTTATTATTAATGGTAAGTTAACATATTAGAACTATACAATTAAGACTATGCAATACTAGAACCAATTGAATAAAGTGACTAAAAGTCAATTACTATTTTAAGAATACTTAATTTCCAGTTTTGAATGCTGGACCAAAAACTCCTCGAGGTCTATTAAAAGGTAATTTAGTTGATTTGGGTAGTTACTATGAATGTTTGGAAATACAAGAAAAAGTGCAGAATATGGATATAGAAGGGAAATATTGTATGGTAAGTATACCACTAAATCAAGAATTTAGCACAATCAACTTATCTGAAGAGCTAGATTTAGAAGATATATCGTGGCCAGAACTACCATGGACAGAATTAAATTCTAAAAAGACGCGCATAAAAAAGAGTACATTTGAAGGTCTTTTAAAATATAAAATGCTAAAAGCAAAAATTCAAGAAATCTTTGGATTAACTTCGGAAAATATATTGAGGTAAGGTATGTTATGAACCTTTTATATTTACACAATTTAAATATTATCTCATATATCGCATTTACGTTATTGTAAGAATTTTTTAACATATTAGTATTTTTCGTTTTCATACAGTATATTTACTTGCACTTCTATGAATAATAATATAAACAAGTTTACCGAAATTTTTGTCGGCATTTTGTTTTTTTATGATCATATTCTTGTTTTTATTATCCTTACTAATATTATAAATGTAAATTTGTTTGAGCTTATAACGCCTCAATCGCTTAACTAATAACTATGAAATTTGCCATACATGTACTAATTGTATCTCTTCGATCAATAAATATATCTCGGCTATGCGAATGAAGTCGAAGTTAAAAGCTAATATAATATATATTTGAAACTTTATAATTTTATTAATCATTTAATTTTCTTTATTGCAGCAATGAAAAATCAAGTGGTCAATTACCTAACTTGAAATTCAATCTGGCTGTTTGTATTCCAAAGCCTTGTTCTGTAAATGAAACATTTAAAAACCTACTAGGAGGTCTGAGTGAAGTAAAATTGGATTTCACAGAAGAATATTGCAGACTTCCAAATGATAAGCCTTGGACTGCTGTTGATTATGTAGCACTGTAAGTAAATGTACTTTATTAAATGATTGATAAAAATTATTTATTACTCCTAGCTTTTTGTATTTTTACGGAGCACGTTTCTTTAAAAACAGTTACTTTGTAAATATCTACGATACATGGAGAACTTAAAATTTGCGTGATGTATCAAAAAGTGCTGTCTTGATTTTTTAGATGAAGAGTTTTAATATAAATTTTTAATTTCTAGTTTCAATTTCGAACAAGACAGAGATTTTATGCAAATAGGTAGGAGATTATAACAGAAAGACTTTTGTATAATGACTTTTTCTTTTAATTATTTATTTAAAAATTATATTTGAACATAATCTATACCGTTTATTTTGTTTCAGAGTTATATTTACAATTATTGGTGTTTTAATCTTCTTAAGTACTTTTTACGACATTCGTCATGAGGTTATTCTGAAAAAAGGTAACGTAAGATATTAAAAGTTTAATTTTGAGTTTATGATATAAAATTTTGAGTACATGGTTATAATTTTTATCAAATGGAAATTGATAACAATGACAATTCTTAAAGATACACAATAGTATAAAAGTTTTTACATAAATTTCCAGATTAAGAAAAAATGCTTAATCTGGAAATTAATGTAAAAACTTCAAAATCCTTGAAACTTAATTTGGTATTAGTAAGATTTTCAAAACAAACTAAGGGCTACAATATTAATGGTGTAAGTGAGTCTGTTAATCTGATATTAGTAATGTAAACTAACATATTGTGTTATAATGCACATAAAGTTTTATTATCAAATGTGAGTTTGTAAAAATGTCTGGGTATTTGTATATTTGTTACTTTATCACGTTTAGACAGTTGATTTTTTATAAGGATTTAAATTAAATTTGGTACACCAGTAGATTATATTCTTACCAATGCCAATATATAGGATAATTTATATATTGATTCACGTAAAAGAAATCGTAGGAAACAGTTAGTAAATAATAAATCTATTATTTATTACTTGATTAGATGCAAAAACAGCAAATAAATTATATCGATCCTTTTCAATATATACAAACACACGGCGGTTGGTGACTTACACTCCCAGTCCTGGAGCGCTGGAATGTATGGATGGGATTAGAGCGATTGCAATGATGTGGGTTATAATTGGACATACATTTGCCAATCAAATGGTATCAGCAACAGTATGGAATCCTTTGGATGGCTTGAATGTAAGTAATTGAAATTAACAAAATTGGAATATTTAAAAAATAATAACAAATGTATTATAAAAATAAATTAATAAAATAAAATATCAAGTTACCATTATGATTACACATGCCGCAGAAACAACTGTCTACAGTTACATGTATTCTTAGATTACTCTATTGGATTAATTTCTAACTCTACTTTTTATGTATGAAAATAAAATTATATATCTAATATCATTTTTAAGATTTAAAATACAAGTAGCTAAAGTTACTCCGTTAGAAACTAATGAGTTATAACTATATATATATGAGATAACACAATTGTGTTATTATATCCATTACTTAATACATAAGTAGTAATGATCGTCGACTTCTAAAGATCTATTTTTTGTTAACAGTGGATATCATCATTTTGGTCTCTTTGGATCACTACTGCTCCCATTACAGTAGACACATTTTTTATGATGGCTGGTCTCTTAATAGTTTATACAACAGCAGAAAAAATGACAAGATGTAAGTTTAGTCTTATTTAATAAGAAATGGGCATGGAATTTGTTGATACATTTAAATTATTATCAATTAGGGAAATCTTTCTTCTTATTAACCGTGACATCACTTGTGACAAATCATAACAGTGATTTTGTTTACAATGATTTTATATTGCACTAGTTATTATATTGCTATTAAAAGTGAAATATGAATTATGATTTTTATGATAAGAGCATGCGAATAGAGACTTTAATGCAGTCTGATAAAAATCTTTATTCGCTCACTCTGTACAGCCGAGATGGCCAACTGCTACTATTTCACATTTCTGTTAACCTAGGGTAGCGACTATCTACAACATCATTGAGAATGATTTGTAACAGCTTGTGTGAGTGACGTATGAATTCGAGTAGCATATAATATTCTTCTATTATATGTAAAATATTCCAAGTTTAATAAAAATGAACCTTCAACTTTTTTACAATAATATTGGAAAATATTTTGTTTAATGTTATGGTGAAGAACAAGTCTGATTATAATATAACGATAACAACAGATATTAGTTAGATAAATAACTAATATCTAAGAAAAAAAGTGATTTAAAGT
The DNA here is from genome assembly GCF_026898425.1 of Galleria mellonella. Classification (NCBI taxonomy): domain Eukaryota; kingdom Metazoa; phylum Arthropoda; class Insecta; order Lepidoptera; family Pyralidae; genus Galleria; species Galleria mellonella. The sequence goes on from NW_026442133.1 coordinate 1,215,893, forward strand.
TTGTTAATTCAAGTATTATTTTGCAAAAGCCAATGCCACTCATCTTCAATATTAGTATTATAATTTTTTATTCCTTATTTAAGAAAAACAAAATAAAGACAACGTAAAAATTCGGTAAAAAATAATTTGTACAAAAACTTTTATTTAACATGTTTTGCAAATTGTAAGTAATAGCTACTATCAGTGGTCATTTACTATTTTTTTTTGATGGGTTCACCCATCATAAAAACCATACCATTTTCAAATGGTAGAGAAGGTGAAGGGTGATAGATATATCTTAGCCCATCAAGATATTCATTAGGAATTTCTTAAAAAGGACCTGGTTGGGTATTAGTGGTAATAAAAATTTTCTCAACATTATTAAATTTGGCTATAACTGTTTTTTTTTTTTTTGGTAAAAATAAAATAAATAATATTTCATCCATATAAATTTTATAACTTATTTTTCTGTTATTTTATTAGCGTCTACTTATATTCACACTAATAATTTTTAATTTCTTTTTTCTTTTCAGCAAAATTAATAAAGAATCTTCATCTCTTTTATCTCAATCGTTATCTCCGTCTTTTCCCCGTTTTGGCTGCCTCTGTTCTTCTGCAAGCATCACTTTTTAATCGGGTGACAGACGGTCCTAACTGGAACACTGTTGCGCAACAAACTCACCAATGCAGAGTGTATTGGTGGCCAACATTGTTGTATATACATAACTATTATAGTCCTCGCTTTATGGTTCGTATTTCTTTCCATTTTTCTGCAATTTGAGTTGTATAGAATAATTTGTATATAATCGGTAAATATACTGATAATAAAATTACATTTCAGTAGTGATTGGTCAATTAATAGTATCAGTCGTTAAACAAATTCGTTTATTAATTTTTATCATTGTTGAGATACTTATCTTTATTAGATATACTATATAACTTTATGTTTATATATTAGATTTTTTTTTATTTTTTTTTATACTCAGAATGCCAAACAAGCTGACAGCCCACCTGATGTAAAGTGGTAATCGTCGTCTATAGACATGAGCAGTACCATGGACATAACAGAGTATTTTAACAGAGAATTTTAAAAATCAAACCCATTTACCTATTCATTAATTTTTATAACTCATAAAATCTATATTTTGAAGAAAATAAAATGCTTACATTTCTGCAAACTTATTATGTGTATAATGAAAGTTTATACAATTTTGTTATTTGTATAAATATTATGTTTTTCGTTCTTGACATAAATTGAATTAAGTTAACAAAAATGACAAACAGTTATCATAAGAAGACACATACAAGTTCTTAATATAAATAAAACATTCTTCTTAATCTTACTAATTTTATTAGTTATCAACTATGTAATTTAATTTTTTCTTAATTTTTTACGAATTTTATATATTAATTTAAGTCAACATTAGATACCATAAAATCAGAGATGACATGTAGCATGGGGGGTATCATGGTCGAAATAGTATACTCTGTTATGTCCATGGTACTGCTCATGTCTATAGGCGACGGTTACCACTTTTCATCAAGTGGGCCTTCAGTTTAGGTCAGTTGTTTGCCATTCTAAGTTGCATTAAAAAAACTTATATTTTAAACTTAAACAAATCCTATAAATCATTATCATATTATCATCTTCAGTACATGTAAACGAATGTAAACGAATACATTTATCGTGTTTTAAATAGTTTCCTTCTGGTTTCATATAAGTTATATTTAAAATAAATATGGCTTTACTTTCCCAAAGAGGGTTGACGTCAGGAAGGTAGCCGGTCGTAAAACTAAAAACCAAATCTTTTTGTAATATGGATAAAACCATATTACGCCGACCCCAAATGATTGGGATAAGGGTAGGAAGATGATGATGGCTTTACTTTTTTTAGTGTCTACCGCATACCTGGTATTTGGCAATTGATTTCCAGCTTTTCTTTTTATCACCTATTATTCTCTTTTGGGTGGTTAGCGGGAGAAAACGAACCGCTTGGGTTGGACTATTTGCTGGATTACTAATATCTTTATCTGCAGCTACTATATTTAATTTCATCATGGGATTTCGATCTGCGTCGATAACAGTTAGGTAAATATGTGATCTTTTTTTATCAAACTTGCGTCAGATTAAATTGCTCCATAGATAAAATATCTATTAAGGTTCCAATCGAAATATAATAGATTATTTTTGACAAATATTTTTAACCAGCAGTAAATAAAGGCAACTCTGTCCCATTCGTATTTTTACTGTGAAGCAGTTGTGTTTGTATGGCTGTGTTTCAGTATGAAGGGTATGCAGTATCATATTGAACAATTCCTCTGAGCATAGTCTGTTGTAAAAGCGGGCAGAGTGAGGAGATTTATATGGCGTGAATTTGCAGTGTACAGAGGAATAACACCTGAGTCCTCAGGAATGGCAACGGATTGGGGGTATCATTGGTGAAACAGTATACTCTGTTACATCCATGGTACTGCTCATGTCTATAGGCGACGGTTACCACTTTACATCAGGTGGACTGTCAGCTTGTCTACCATTCCAAGTTACATAAAAAAAAAGAGATGGACAGCAGCGTCCCCCTTAAAATATCTCTAAAAGCCTAATTGCAGTTACCAACGCGCCTGCCTAGTGTGGCAATTACTGGCAAAACTCTCCTTATGGTAAAAGCTTATGTTCGGCAGTGGACAGTTAACGGCTGAAATGATATATAATGTAAAAAATAAAATATACTCTTTCAGAGAGCCAAAAGAGGGGGAACCTAATTACGACACTGGATTTTATATTAATACCCTGACAAGAGCCCCACCTTTCTTTGTGGGAATGATTATTGGTTATGTTCTTCATATTTTCCGAGGGAAAAAAGTGGTAATACCAAAGGTAAGCATATTTTTAAGCAATTTCCAAAAAAAGTGTATAGTTATACTATACACTCACATACATCACTATCGACTCGTATATATATTTAAGGATGTATTCTACAAAAAAACAATTGTGGCAAACCCAGTTGTTTTGATTTCAAAACTAGACGACTTAACCGATTTTGATAAAATCTTTATGGGACCAATTTTTAAGCACGTCCTTTTAAATAAAAAAAATCTAAATTGGTTTATAACTGACGGTTATGTTATGAGATAACAAAAATAAAGAAAATAAAATCTAATTGATGATTTTTTTTTTTGAAGTTGGTTGAATATGTGTAAAATGTAGGTCTGTATATTATACAATATATTCGTTAACTTAATACATTTTTCGACATTAGAAAATAGAAAGTCCTCAATTGAATTTAATTATACTTTGTATAGAATAGTCCAGACATATAATAGGCCACCCCTTCCTTTCCCGTGGGTTTCGTCAAGGAAGGGCGAGAGATGAACAGCAGCACCTCTCTTAAAACATCTGCAAAGCCTAACTGCAGTTGCCAATCCGCCTGCTAAGCATGATAACTACTGGCTAAACCCCCAAGGAAGTTTATGTTCAGCAGTCGATAGTTAAAGGCTGATTTTCCAATATAAAACGCTTTATTTTTTATCGTTCTCACCAGCTATATTACTTTATGGTCATTTATTACATGTATTTGAGTAGATATTTAATAATATTAATAAATTAGATAAAGAATTAAATATAGATAAGTTTATGAATTGTAAAAAAATGGTATTGACAATGAATTACTTGTTTAAATTGTCGTGTGATATCAATACATATTTCTTAATTTTGTTAAAACCCACTTATTCCATTAACCGCATAGATAGCTATAATATTATAGTAGAAATTTAGGACAAGTTCATTGTCTTGTTTTCTATACATTATATCTTTACCTACATACTTTATAATGACGAATATCTATTATAATGCAATAAAATATGTTACCAAACGGATAATATTGAACCTTCAAGGTGACAGAATGTGGTATCTTTTTATCGATCTTAAAATTATTTTTTTTAATGTCACAATAAATAAGGTCATTGACTTTTAAATTTTATCTACCGGAAATTGCATGTTTGATAATATTAACCTACATTATATCCTTCAGTTTCAGTCTGTTTATTTAGTTCAAATGATTTAGTATTCGTAACTTATCGTGTTTTTAATTTTTTAAGGTAATAATAAGGAGTTAAATATATCTGTTTCCTTTTATATTTCTCAATAAGTAGTAATCGTTTCTCCAAGAAAAATTGCACATTCAATGGACTCAATACTGAATTAAATCGATTGTAAAGAATAATCATGAAATTTCTAAATTGTCGTTCTAATTTGGCAACGTAACATATTAAAAAAAAAAGACACATAAATTAAGAAACTCCTCCATTTAAAAAACATCTGCTGCATCTGAAATCAATATATTTGGGATGGGCGAAAAAAGTTATGTCCAGATAGGCAACGGTTACCACTTTCCATACATTAGTATTTAAAAAAATCCAAAAAAAAGTGCAGTCAATATATCGATAAAAGAGATCATACTAGTATTTATCGTAGTTAATCGACATATTCCGATCACGCAATCGAAGTCGCATGTAAAAATTAGTAAGATAATAGTTTTTTTTTACAGATACAAGTGACATTGTTATGGCTGTTAACCATAGTATTATCATCAGCGGTAATATTCAGCAACTACCCAATTTTACAAGCTGATTGGGACAACCAACTTGCAGATAACTTCCTCAATTCCTTCCAGAGATCGACATGGGCTATGTGTATTGGTTGGTTAATATTTTCCTGTGTACACGGATATGGAGGTAAATTTACAAATTTCGCTTATCTAGGAAATCAGATATTAATAGAGAAATATAATATGTCTAAAAAATATGTATAAAAATATAGTCGTATTTTTAAGTTAAAATGGCAAACAAGCTAACGGATCACCTGATAAAAAATGTTTACTATCACTGTGCAATTTATTATATATACATCAGTATTTATCAAAATGTGGATCGTGACCCTTTAGGGGATCCCCAAGCCTTTACAAAAAGGTAGCAATAGTCACAAAACTGTTAAAAAAATTATTCTATATCTATTTCAAATATTGGTATATGATAATTTAGTTTAATAATAATAAATACAATATTATTTTAGGTCCTATTAACTGGTTACTATCCCTTCGTATGTGGAAGATATTGGGAAGACTCTCATACGCAATGTATATTCTACATTATCAACTTATTTTTGTTATTAATGGCACACTGTTATCGCCCATTTATTTCAACGTCGAGTTCTCTGTAAGTGAAATTTACTGTAGTATCTATCAATATAATAATTTATGAAAATGTAAGCAAATTTAAATGAAATTATAATCATAAATACTAATGGAAACATTATTTAAATGAAAGCAGTAACAAATCGAAACATTCAACCGATTCATCGAGATTTAATTTGTATCTATTAAAGACACTAACGATTTGGCAAAAATATTTTTCGAAAATAATATATAATAATGTAGTTTTCTAAAGGTGATATTTTTAAAATCAGTTGAGTAGTTTTCGAATTTATTCACTGATGATGATGATGATATCAGCTTTTAATATTTCACTGCTGGATATGTCTTTCCTTTGGGGGTATATCAGTTGTTACCACATTTGGCAGATGAGTTGAGAGCCACAGTTTGGTTTTGGAGATGTTTTAAGACAACCGCTGTTGCCCATCCCTTGTCTTTATGACACTCAGGGGAAAGGAAGGAGTGGCTCATTCTATGCCGGGACCACACGGCGAAATTTACCCATTACAAACAAATAAACAATCAAATCTTTCTTTATAATATTCATATAGATGAAAAGACCAGTTTATGATGAGGTCTATTAATTGTTTAATTACATATTCATTAAGGTTCCATTAATGTAGAATCATTATTATTTATTTTTTTAATAAAACTTAATATATCTTAATAGTGTAACCATAACTATTTTATTAAGAATTTATGTTTTTCTAGATTCGTCAGTTTATCGTCGACTTCACGATATCTCTGCTAGTCGCCTTTGCTGTAACACTATGCGTTGATTCACCATGTTCTGTATTAATTAAATACTTCCTTGGAGGTTAGTTTTAAAATTTAATTACGAATATAATTCTCATAAATCTCATATTTTATACAATTGCATTAACATAAATTTTGTTAATAAAAATAAATTACTAATGTACAATTTTAGTAATTTAATTTATTAACGATGTTTATGCCACTGCACAATTAATCATAATACTAAGTACATATAATGGGTCCTGACCGTTTTCAGTCACGACGATCGTTTTGGCTCCGCTGTTATTAGTTAATTGTCTGCATAGGAGGCTGTTGTTGGCGTTAATGTACTCGGATGTGGTTTACCAATATATAGATAGCCAATCTTTTAAATAAAGCTTCATGCACATAGCGGGCATGCAAGCAATACTATTGCTGTTGTTGTACTGGTGATCTAGCTTTTATTTCATCTCTCTTTGCCTCTAGTTTAGAAAGAAGTGACTTTTTAAATTAATTCAAGTACATGACATGATTTGAACACATCATTTGGCCATTTGAAGAGAGGAAGGATGAAAGAATAATTACGATATAGATTTATCAAGTATGAATGAATGGAACTAAATAGTTGACGGGCTGAAGGAGGACCAAATTAAAAGTATCTGTAACCGGCGAGCGTGTGTCGAAGCGAAAGAGGTCCGTTTGAATCGGAGCATTTGGCGTTCCATTGTTTTTATACCCACTCTAATACGACAGGAGTGACGGATATGTATGTATGTATATACATACATACATATATATGTATATGTATGTGTATATATACACATATACGATGTTCATTTTAATCTGGCGCAACCTTCTTGAACTACTTGTATACGCAACGTTGTTTATTACTTTTAGAAAATATATAGGTGTTCATTGTCTTTTAATACTAACTGTATAAGTATATTATGACTATCTGTAATCAATAAAATAATAATATTATTATTGCACAGGGTCCAAACGATCGAAATCAAGTCCGGCAATACCAAGTTTATCCATCGAAAATAAGAAGGATACCGTCGAAGTTCCATGATTGGAGAAGAGATTTAAAATATTGTGATAGTGCCACATTTTCTTACCAGTTGTCCAATGAACACGTGTCTAGAACAACGTGACTAGAATTTATCATGTAATCATTCGGGACATACCAAAAGCGTAGTAGTGTAATAGTAACATATAAAGTAGTTCCTAACAAATTCTTTTGTTTGCTTGTGTGTTTCTCTTTAGTATAAGGATATAAAGTTTACGACTGAAAATATTAAAGATTATGTTTTAATTTAGAAAAAATATATTATAAAACAAATGGTTTTACTTGTTTATTCAATAATAGTAAAAGAAAATTAAGGGCAATAGTGTAATATAGGAATAATATAACAATAACCTTACAAAAGCTCTGCCATCCGCAATTCCTTTCCGCCATCTTATTTCTGTAATCCAATCGATAGATCAGTCTATTACACTCTCAGTCATATATTTTGTTATTTATTCAACACTGAAATTTCATCAAAATTTTGCTCATAAATAATATAATAATATAATATAATATTTATTTTTTATCATAAGCGTATACACATATATCTCACACAAGTGTTCTAAAGCTTTGTTGTTATTCTGTGAATGAATAGTGTTGCAATGATATAAAACCTTTTTTTATTAGGTCTCTAAATGATCGCTTTTGGGGGGCGAAGCGATTGGTAGTTAGTATTGGAAATTAATAATCTCATTGCTAACAGGCTAAAATTAACTATCAGGTCGACCTCCACGTCGTTTCTGGAAAATATTTTGATTGATTCATTGTTGAATTAGTCACGATGGGCCAACTGACCTACTTTATCTTCATCTATCATAACCAAATAACCAAAACAAAACAGACAATTAATAAAGCCAGTGATTTATATGTACATATTATGTAAAATATGTGTGAGCGTGCATGCGTGTTGTGTGTGTGTGTGTGTGTGTGTGTGTGTGTGTGTGTGTGTGTGTGTGTGTGTGTGTGTGTGTGTGTGTGTGTGTGTGTGTGTGTGTGTGTGTGCGGGGATGTGTGTTGTGTGTGTTATGTGTGAATGAAAATGATATGATAACCCGGCCTGCGCTAATGGGCACCAGTGAATGGTGATCGATGAGGATGAAAACAGGCCAGTTAGCCTATCATGATGAATTTATCTGAAATTAATTATGACGTATAAATTTACATTAGGGAGAACAGAATGGAAGTTATAAGGGATTTGTCTCCATTACAATGAATTATATATAACAATCCCATTTCTAATGTTTTTGAAAATGTATATTTGCCCCGTTTTGTCAATAAATAGAAGCCTGACAAAGAGAATTAAACCAAGGGGTTACCATTTCATTATTATTTATTAAAAAAATGATGATTTGGTTGTATTATTTAAATTAGATATGAAAATATACACGTACACAGGTTAAGAGACACCAAGCTGTACTAGTTCTTTATGAAGTAGGTAAATAATAATGTATCTATATTAATAGTTTCCGTTTCATGCTATGTAATAGCATATTTGATAGCGCCACCTATTTATTTCGATTTCTATCTCTATCAGCAACTGCGTATTTTCAGTGACCATGATACAAACAGCAGTAGAGAACAAGATGTGAAATTACCGGTAGTATAGTATATTTTTAACAGATGGCGGTATTTTGAAAAACTGATTTAAATTAAAGTGATATCATGAAAGTTAAATTCTTAGTTCTAAACAAAAGTAGATACTAAATGCTATTCTGTTTATTTAATTTTTACTGTACTCGTAAATTAATCAATAACTTTCTAATTATCTATATTTAAATATAAAATTTAAGATTATGTTCCTAAAAAAAAAACCACTTTAAATATGGCAGTTATTTTTAATTAAAAAACTAATCTACTATATAGATTTTGATAAAATTTCTAAGGAACAAATCTGAAAATATGTCTTATACATAAAAAAAAGGAATTTTCCAAATAAACATAAATAAAATAATAATTAAATAAAGTAAAGTGACCGAGTTAGGAGATAATAAAAATATAATCGATTTGAGAAACACCTTTTTTGAAATCAGTTGGTAAAATAAGAACTCGGTATTTTTGTAACTTATTTCTAACCAAAACTTATATTTTTTTATTGATGTTATTTTCCTGAGAATTATCTTGGCTTACTTAAAAGATATTACAGGAGTAATTTTAAGTAACTTGATACCTACCTTGAAGAAGTAATTAATGCAAATTAGTAAGGGAAATAAAAAATACTCTCATGAGATAAGCATTCATTATTAAAGACACATGAGGAGTATATATTATGTGTATATATACATATATAGATAGATAGATACTCTTTATTGTTTCCTCCAAAAGATTACAATAATAAACTTATTATAAATATAAACAATTACCAGAAATAATCACAATGAGAAAACAATGGGCGACCTTATCGTTAAAAGCGATCTCTTCCAGGCAACCTTTGGATGGAGAGAAGTAATTATAAATAGTCGTAAGGGAAATAAAAAATCGGAAGCACAATGGTCTATATATCATATTATTTCTTATTATAGAGATATGATATATGTAATAATGCAAAAAAAAAAATATATATATATATATATATATATATATATATATATATATATATATATATATAAAACGTATAGTATAATGCGCGAAGTCTATAAATGGCCATTCATACTTTTATGCGACAATTACCATTTTTCACCAGTAAATTGCAGAGTACGGTGCAGTATGGATGAACAGTCATAAAAATAAATCTCCAGGATTGCTTAATCTGATAAGCCCGAATGAAACTGCAAGCGATTATTTATAAATACTAATATAAAACATAAATATTTAAGAGTCATAATAAAATATCACGACATCCAACAGACCGTGCAACCCTTGATAATATGAATATGAGTTTGTTTGTTACATCTTGACGCTTTAACAGCTTAACAAATTGTATTAAAATTTTGTAATTGGGTATAAGAATGAAAAATAGTAATTGGAGAGAAAAGGATCAAGAATTTTATACTAGTCAATTACCATATCCCGGTAATTTAACCAAAATTAAAAATAGATAAAAAGTAATTATGCATGAAAATGAAAAAATAAATCCATTGCTTTATTTTAAATTATATTTTTATTTGATAATAAATGTTATACGATTTCCCGTAGGTATCGTAGGAGGCAACTAAGGGAACTTAATGTTCGAGGAATGGACAGCAGCATTTTAAAACATCAACCAAGCCTAGCTACGGTTGCCATTCCGCCTGCCAAACCTGGCAACTACTGGCGAAACCTTTATGTTCAGTAGTGGACAGTTAATGGCTAATAATGAAATAATAAATGTTATATGAATAGTCAATTTATTCGTATCCAAAAAACTTTTAAGGCCAGTAATACTGCAGATGATGGATATAATCTTGCGTACAAAGTGTACCTTTATGTAAACTAAATAAAGAATATTATGGAACAATATTTATAATAGTTAGTACAGAAACATAAAGCAGTTTCACCAAATAACATATTTATTAATTGTTAATTTAGTACTTCATGTACTAGGTCAATGTGTCGTCTCAACATTTCTGTTTTATTTTTCTTTATAGTTCTCTAGTTATATAAGTTCATATTTATTATTTTATTTATAGTAGCTGACAATGAATAAGAAATAACTAAGTATAAAAAGTAAGCAAATGCTCCATCACATTATTAGCAACGTCATATCAATATCTCCTACAATAGAAACCATTGTCTAAAATGAATAAATTCATAAATAATTTTACATAGTTGCGGGTAACAATAATTGCACAAATGGGAATCGCACTCGACCGCTTTTTCTCCACCATTAAATCCTGCCTCATTCACATACAAGAGGCAAATGCATTACCCTTTGTGACATTTCAAAGCAGAAAACATCTCTTGTTTGCTCGTTTATATTTTGCGGGAAGTTTATACCAACTGGCGACCGTTACTTTTTTGTCCATTAGCTAACTACTCTGCAAGCTGAGACGCATATTTTTTATTCAATAAAGTGGTATGCTTCTTAGTATAATACAGATTATATTGAAAGAAGATTTTTTTATTTATAAATTCTTGTATACATACTCTTTTAAATCTACTTTATTAATTAATTTACTGAAATTTAATTTAAATAAATTAAGAAATTATAATTTAATCCAATTTTCATTAATAATGTTCGTACCAGGAGACATTTTGCATTACCTTTCAAACAAAGAGACTTGAATGTGTTTAAATATTATCAAGCGACTATACTTCAAAAGTGACACTTAAACATTAATTATACGTAATAATATAATTATATATATTATATTATAATTTTCTATTCAATCATGAGGCTATACGTAATATTTCACTTGCCTACCTATTAACTTCTCAACTGACGAAATACAATACAAACTTTCAACCTTGACATATGGGTCAGTCAGTCAATCGGCATTCTCTTTTATATATCAGCCATACATACATACATATGTACATCCAAATGGACGAGAATCAATTATCTCCAGTTCCACTCGAGATTCGACCCTCACCTGTTATGCAAGTTTATAATAATTTATAATGTCATTGGTATATATATTTTTATATACTTTATATATCTTAAATATATTAGCGGAATAATTTTAGTGATAGCAGTTTATGACGTATATAGACTATTAAAACAATATTATATTATAATATACGACTGAAAAAATATTGATTTTTTTATTAAAATTATAGCGAGTCTTAACGAGGTTAAGTTATGAGAGAGAGAACTAAGCTAGAGAACTCTAGCTTAGGAACCTTGCTTTAAAAAGATACAATTATTTGTAAATTTGTTGTTAAAATTTGTTGTGTTAAATAAATATTTAGAGAAAAAATATTATAAAATTTACTTTGACACTTAAAATTATTTTTTAAACTTAATGAATAAAAATTTAACACTGACTGACTAATCGAAAAAGTTATTGAAACATTATCTCACTCAAAAATTTTCGCATCTTAAAGTGGTGAGTGCAGAAATTTAAAAGTACAAAATATTGCACTTCGCCTTATAATAATAATATAATGAATTTATTATGAAGGTTTTCCTTATTATTTCCAGGAAAAAAGTAGGAAATGGGTTTTTGCGCAGAGGAAACCGTAGTAAATGGTAAATAATTTAAAAAAATTCGGTCCCAATTAATGCAAAAGCCTTTCGTAACCTCAGCATTGCCAGATTGAGAAGCTTTTTCACAATGTTGGGTAAAAATTTTGTTTTGTGCACGCGAAATTTTAGAGAAATGAAACAGTTGGAGAAATATGGGTATATTTTTACTGTTTTGGAGCTTGTAAACCGAATAGTGATACAGATATTATATAAATTTAGTAAGTTTGTAAAAGTAAATGAAATATATATATTTCATTTACTTTTTATATATATTAATAAAGCGGGAAATTTATGAACTTGCCTAATCCCGCCAGCACGGACGTCTTCACAGGCTTTCGGCTCTTCGAGCTGTAGCCCGCAGAGCGAGGTGAGACACTGTAATGCAATACACAGTACTCCCCATGAAGAGGGGAAAAGGATTTTTAGTAATGTAGAACTAACAGCTTCATTGCTAGCAATATATCCTATCAGGTCGACCTCCACGAAGTTACCGTCAAAACCATCTCGGGTAATTCTTGTGAAATTTGTCACGGTGGACAGCCAGCCAGTTAGGCTTGCTTTTATCCTTATCTATTATCTGATAGCAAAGGGGGGGGGGGTTACTATTCTATTATCAGCTATTAAAACACCTCACCACGAAGAAGACTTCTAGATGAAGTCTTAAAATTTTCGGAAACGACAAATATGGTATGTTCATAAAATTCCCGTTATACACATATATAGACAGCATTAAAAATGAACATGTATCAACGAAATCATATCAATTCGAAGAATTTTTTTTTTACATTTGGGTAAAAAGCAAATATCGCATCTGACAACTTTACACAATCTTTATGCAATAGGGGAAATATTAAATTGAATTAAGCTTCTAATTTTGGTACATGCGTGGGTGATTTAGATAGTTTGTTAATTTGTCCTGACCTATGAACGTCCTTTGGGACATATTACTGATAAAGTTATATATATACACTAACTTGTTTAATAAATTTTGTGGTTTTATTTATTAATTATGGGTAATACAAATATATAGGCGATTAGTTTTCACCCGCAACTTTGTCTGCTAGATCGGGATATATTTACTGAACGGGATAAAATGTAGCCTATATTCTTTTATACTTACGTATGTACTTTTCATAAGTACATTTACTATGGTATAGTAGTACAGTACTTTTCATAATGATTGTTTAAAATGTTAAGACGCTGTAGGGTAACAAATAAACAAACAAACTTACTTTCACATTTATAATATTAGTAATGATTTATTATTATTATTATATCAGCCAGCAACTGTCCACTGCTGGACGTACATAGACCTCCCATATAAGAGGAATTTTGCCAGTAGTTGCCACAGGTGGCAAATAGGTTAGCAACCGCAGTGAGAATTTAGTGATGTTTTAAAATAATCGCTACTGCCCGTTCTAGTTCAATCTCTCGACCGTTAAGTTCCCTTAGTCGCCACTTACAACGCCAGAAAAGGATAGCCCATTCCATGCCAGGATCATATGGCATAGAATAGACCACCCCTGGTACTCCAGCGTATAGTAATATCGCAAATTTACCATTCCATTTGCATCTAAAAAAACCTAATCATACCTAAAACCTATAACTTAGGTACTCAGGCCGACGTTTTCAGGAAAGTTATTTGATTTATGCGCCGCCGTCATGTCTATGAAAAGGTTAAACGGGATCGTACGTAAAAGATTTATGTAATTCTCTATTGATAAATTATATCGATACTCGGTATTAAAATCGGCAAATGTAGCACGCACATAAAACTTCCATTCGTTGAAAACGTTCGAACTGTTTGAATTATGTACTAACTTGTTTACAGTGTTGTTTCCGCAACTTTAATAATTATTTTAGCGGTATTTATTTCATTACTAGGTAGATTTGCGAGCGTTATTTGGAATAAAAAAATATCCAATATGTAAATCTACCTAAAAAAATAGTCTATAAAATTGTCACTAGCGTCTGTTGTATAATAGACATCCAAATATCTTCACAAACATCATATTTATTTATTTTAAAATATAAAAATTGATGTTAAAACTTAAATTAATATATGTCTTAAACATACGAAAATGACCAAAGAACTTCATTAAATAGATGAATAAGTGATTACCGCCGCCTATAGGCACCTGCAATATCAGAGAAATTACAGGTATGCTGCTCGCCGTTTAAGGAATATGCTCTTTATTATATTATCTATAAGAAATCATTTTTATCGACAAGGCCGCCTTTTGTATTTGCACATTCTGTATCAATAGTCCTTGTACACATATTTTTTGTACGCAATAAAGAACTATTATTGTTATTTATATAAATCATTTACTTCAAAATAAACTATTATACTTATTACTATAGATAAGAAATTTACATTTTGTTTCAAAGAAACGAATGAACTAAAAATGAATTATAGGTCTCACCCATAGACTACCATAAAAAAAACGATCCTGAGTCACCTGCATCAAAATGACAACAGATGATATGCAATTGTAATTTAAATGTATGAACAATATTTGTAATTAAAGTTAAAACAATGTAAGAACCTATATAATTTAAAAAATGACCAAATATTTGCACGTCTCCCCAGAGGTAGAATAGGTAAGACAATGTTTATTACTTAATGAATGAATACAAAAGGAATGTTGCATTGGTTTGGTCATTTGGAGAGGATGGATGAAAGAAGAATTACGAAAGAGATTTATTGAGTAAGAATGAATAGAGATGTTGGTAGGGGCCGCCCTAGACGGACGTATGTTGACCAAATAGGCGACGTGCTGAAGAAGGGCCAAATTAAAAGTACCCGTAACCGGCGAGCGTGTATGAAAAGATTGATGAATGTGGAAGAAGCGAAAGAGGTTTGTTTAAATCGAAACATTTGACGTTCCATTGTTTCTGCCTACCCTAATGGGAGACAGGCGTGACAGATATGTATGTATGTATGTTCATTACTTCTAAAAATTACCTACATACTTGCAAAATAAATTCATTTAATTTCATTTCATTTCAAATACTTGGAGTACATACCTTTATAACCAGCTGTATATAATATACTCATATATAGGATATATATCCTATACACCTATTTATTTAGAACAAAAAGAATATCACATAGTTTAATTACAGCCATTAAGAAATAAATAAAACTCATAGAAAAATATATACTCGACTAAGTACTCTCAATTTTGAAAGGACATTTTAGATTTTAATTAAATTTACAACGACAAGGAAACCTTAAAATACGAGTTAGACACGCGTTTGACCCGTTTACTTACCTTTAAAATAGGCCGATTTAATTTTGTTCGTTAACAAAACATTTAGTTATCAGTAATAGTTATGGCTGCTACAATTTTTTATTATCCTTTGATGTTAAGATAAACAAGCTGATGACCTACTTAATGGTAATTAGCGACCATTGTCTAGCTTTGAAAGTTAAAATTCGGGCAAATATAATAATATTAGATTCACCTCCACAGTAAATAATGCAGGAGATTCTTAATAAAAGATAAAGTTACTAAAACAATTGAATATTTTTATAATAAAAAGGAACAAATTTTAACTATACAATGAAAAAAAATATATACGATAACAATAGATTAACTAACAGTTAATTAGTTTTCAATTATAGAAAATACCACTTAAAATAAAAAATGCAATCGCTTCAAATAAGTACATGATATTATTCTATTGAAATCACTTAAAAGATTGGAGTCGATTCTAAGACACCATTCTTAAAACCTATCTTTAAAATTATAATTTTACTTTGATAGTTAAAAGTACTATTTTGTGAACTTTTTTTTTTGAAACGGACGGCAAACGAGCATGCGACTCACCTGATGATAAGTGATAACCGGCGCCCATGATCACCCACAACACCAAAGGCATTTCAGGTGTATTACCTGTCTTTTAAAAAGGAATATGCTCTTTTATAGAAGGTTAAGATATAAACTATTAGAATCTATTGGTAAGTCTATAATAATTTTGACTTAAATCTGTTAGAAATTTAATTTATATTAGTCCTTAAAATAAAGATGTTGCTCTGACAAAAAATTATACTTTAGTTTTTAGAGATACGTTTAGAGATGGCGCGTCAAAATCCATTCTAATATCTCAAGACTACACTTCAGTTCATTCGATCATAATATATCATCCAATACAAAAATAAAGCCACTCAACAAGTAGAATACAATACTTCGCATAATACACCAATTCCCAAGCTTATCAGACAACAAAGTCAGAACGTTTTATTGCTGTCAAGTATTGAACAGGCAACAAACACTCGTTCTGTCGTATCTTCGAGTACTCATTCTGCATATATTCACAGTATCTTAAAGAGTTATTATGAAAGATAAAGTATACTGGGATGTAGATTTCTGTTATTCGTCAATCTAAACTGTTGCGAAAGAGTGACATAGGTTTTCGATGACAGAAATGGTTATATTGAACTTATTGTAATCAAATGACAATGACAAGACATTAAAAATATATTTGACTCTGTCTTAGGATGATCATAGAATGACACTTCCTACCATCGTACGGCTCGCCATCGACAAGGAGTTCATCCTCATTACCTACAGCCTCAATGGTCGCGTACTGCGCGGTTTCAGAGATGTTTCCTCCCACGAACACTCAGATTGTGGAATGAGCTCCCTGCCGAGGTTTTCCCAAGAGACTACAGCATAAGGTTCTTCAAAAGGGGGGTAAAGAGGTTTCTTCAGGGTCGACAACGCACGCGCCTCTGGTATTGCAGGTGTTCATAGGCTACGGTACCCACTTACCATCAAGTGGGCCGTACGCTTGTTTGCCACCTCAGTGGTATAAAAAATAAACATGCTATTTATCATATATTTTATTTATTTATAATATCATCATTAGCCGTACTATTTACTTATTTTATAATTGGTATTTCATGATGAATTAACCAATAACTGTTGGTTTTATGTTTATATGAAAAATTTCATCTCAAGATATAATATGACTCGTAAATTACACTTTATATGAATAGTTGCTTATCATAAAAGCACTTTCACAATCATAAACACACAGATATTAATATACGATAAGTTTTGTATACCATACCTGAACCTATGAAACGCATAAATTTTCAACACTTCTAGGAATTGGTCTTTTCCATTAAGAGGGTCTGAGAGGAGGATTTGTAGTTTATTATTATGCTGACCAGACGATAGTATATGATTTTATTTCACGATTTCCTTCTTATGTACGGTGATGGTGTACTCTTATTTTGTTACCACATGGAACTTTATTTTATGATGCCTTATGTAAAAAATATTTGATACAAAACAGCGCATTTAGAAATAGATTTTGGTTTACAATAAGCATATTTTTGCTTTGTAAAGAAAAATGGAAGCATCAATCATCACAAAATTAATAGGGGAGTTTTTTTTTTAATGGATGATAATGGAATGGTAACCCCATCCGCGCTATCGGTATACACCGGCGTGGCACCAGTGAAGGACGATAGGTGAGGATGAAGTAGATCAGTTAGCCCATCGTGACGAATTCAACAAGAATTGTTCACGATGGTTTCCAGGGGAACCACGTGGAGGTCGACCTAATAAGGCATATTGCTAGCAATAGGGCTGTGGAATTTCCATTGCTAACAATCCCTTTCCCCCTTAATAGGGGAGTATAATGAGACTAAACTCTATAAATTACAAAAAGAATTATGAATATCGATTTAGAATTATAAATAAAAAATAAATGGATTGAGATAGAAAAAGAAATGGTAAATACTAAATAAATAATAAAAATAGACTGATGATTTATATTGGATCTCGTTCTTTTGGAAGGAACTTAAAAAGAGAATATGACAGAATCGTTAATGATCGAGTTGAAAGTGCATGTATTTTGTCAGTAGGTACTATGTTTTTTTTCTCTCAATCATATTTTCTACATATCTTGTAAAAAAGAAGCTAAAATTATATAGTCCAGTATTTTCAGAACTGTTATTTTAAGTCAATTGACCGAAATTTAAGAGGGAAAACAAGGTAAGTGCTTAATAAGTGTTTATATTTTTACCAATATTTTGAACGTCTATAACTTTTTTCGCGTGGATAAAGTCCACCCTAAAATGAAAGGGTTCAAACCCTTCCATTTTCCGGAACAAAAGTAATTTTAAACGGTAAGCTGGAATATATTGAATCCAATGACGCGTTCCGGGTACTGATAGACCTACCCCGCTCCTGTAACACATCAGGCATGTGTACAAGGCATGTCTTGATTGCTTTTATGCAACAATGCGCAAAAGATGCGCGTGTCTGATACGCAAGGTCTTTTTTAATGAATGAAAATGGAATAGTAACTCCACCTGCCTTAAAAGTGTAGATTGGCGGGGTTGAGAGATGAACTTAACTAATAAATTTATAATGATACATTTAACACGTATTGACTACAATAGTTTCCAGGGAGAACACATGGAGATCAATATACCGCATTTTGCAGGCCTGAAGTTTAAAATTAAAGTAGGTAACAAAGGTAAATTTTAATAAATAAATATACGTATTATTCATACTCGTTCAAACTCGTAAACTTTCTGTCATCATTCCCATTAATTTGTAAAAGCCATACAATGAAACCAGTTTTCTAGTCTTCATAAACTGTGAATAAAAATAAAATACATGTAAAACACAATATCGATGGATCTAACATCCAGTGCCGGGGAGAAAGGGACTGTTAGTAATTGGGGTCCAAAAGTTCCATTGCCAGCACGGGGTACCTCTGCAAACCGTCATAGTTATTTCTTGTTAGATTCATCACGACGAGCAGCATGTACCGATAGCGCAAGCGGGATTACGATTCTATTTTTATCTATTATAAATAAAACACCCAGACACGAGTCATTTTAGAAAAAATCAATTCCTGAATTGTCAACCGAGCATAGAATCCAAAAGCTAATTACGTAAACCAACGTACTCATTATATTACGAAGTTTGTCGATAATAATTTATTTTTAATTTCCGTTATGAAAGTCTGCTGACCCATCAAGTGATAATCAAACTTTTGCAAAGACCTACAATATTTCATTAATGATTTTGTTTTCGATGGTTTTCTGAAAGCTGTCAAAAGTTTAGCTAAGTTCCATGAACTCGGTTGGCATCGACAAAGATGAGATTAGAATATCATCGCGATATCTAATTGAATGGTGTCTTGTTATTAAATTGACAAGTCTTAGGGTCTATATAGACTAAGGAAATTCCTCGGTATTATATATGATGGTGGCCGTGCAGTCCCGGCATAGAATAGGCCACTCTTTTCTATCCCGTCGGTATAGTAAAGATCAACTAAGGGAGAGCGAGGGATTGGTAGCAGCGTCCCTCTTATAAACATCTCTAAAGTGTTCCTATATTGATATACAAGTTCTAGTACTTTATTGGATTTATACACACATAACATATTTTGAATATTTATGGGAATAGAATGGAGATATACATTACTATATAACATTAGTATTTTATAAATATCTTTCATCAGGATAATTTATAATTAACATGATTATTCACTTCAATGGTTATCAAATAGAAGCATATTTGTACATGTTTTGAGGAATGTTCTGACTGCAGTTGCCAAATCTGCCTGTCAAGCATGTGAACTACTGGCAAAACCCCCCAAAGGGATGCTTATCATCAGCAGTGGACAGTAAAGGCTAAAATGATGATGATGATTTGATGAGTTATGATTTTATTTTATTTATAAAAAAAAAACTTCCATTAGAACGCAGTCTTTAGATGAAGTCCTTTACTTCTAATATATCTTATACCTAGAGAATATGTTAATAAACATTCATGTCTGTCACTTTTTAGCTACACTCTTTATTTATACCCATTTTCTCTAGATCTGGTAGTTTCACATTCGAAATTTTAGATACTGTACAACTATTTTTATTAAAAGACTCAGCGAAATCAAAATTATTCTTATTGCAACCTGACCGTCCTTTATAGGCATGATGGAAAACAGGAGCTGCAGGGTAGGTACGGTATTCATCTTTATTGTTTTCGGACCGAAAAGGGACTAGTTACATGAATTATGAGTATAATTCGAAAGGAAATTTCTGCACACGGTATTATATATGATGGTGGCCGTGTAGTTGGCCATAACCACGATTATAACACTGTAGTAAATGTTTATTTTTTGGCACAGTAAAATATGTATGTATATATGTATTTATCTTTATTGTTTAAAGTACTAATTTTGCACCTTATATGTTATGCTTTTTATGCTAACCTTATAAATACTTTCTCCTCTCGGGTTCTCAAGGCTGACTGGAAGAAATACCTTTAAGGGCTAAGTTCGCCTGTGTACACTTTGGTACAATATAATATCTATATTATATGTGATTTTGAACAAACAAATAATTTCTTACTAATATATTTTTTACGTCCGTGTGTTCCCGTCATAGAATAGACCACCCATTCCGAAAGAAAGGAAACGGGAAACCGTGGGTGTTGTAAAAGGCGACTAAGTGTGGTCGAAAAAGAGGTAGCAGCATCCCTCATAAAATATCTCTAAAGCCTAACTGCGGTTGTCAATCCGCCTGCCAAGTGTGACAACTATGGACAAAACCGCCCAAGAAGAAGGCAGTTCAGCAGTGGAACGTTGGGGGCTGATATGATGAGAATGATGATGATGGTATTTTTTTATTTTACCCCAATGATAAACGAAGTAAGTGATAGTTTCATGATTGATCACATAATCTATATATCAGATATTCAGAATATTTTCAGCATGATGTTTAATTAAAGATATCATCATAAAAACAACAAGACTTAACGCTTATGCAGACGTCAGACATTTTTTTGAGTACTTTTACTGGACATTTTTTTAAATAAATGAACTAAAATAATAAGTGTGGTCCCGGCATAGAATGGGTTACTCCTGCCTTTCCCGTGAGTGTTGTAATAGGTGACTAAGGGAACTTAATGTTCGAGGAATAAAGCAACAGTGTCCCTCTTAAAGCCTAACTGCAGTTGCCAACCTAACTGCCGAGAATGGCATTTACAGGCAAAACCCCACCAATAGGGAAAGGCCTATATTCAGCAGTGGACTGTTAATGACTGATATGATGATGTTGATGATTTGTTATATATATTTTGTGACATTTTCAAATATAGTTCATTACATATATATAATATAATTTTACTTTGAAACAATGTATCTATTAAACATGTCGATGTATTTCCAAACAGAAGCTTTTAAATAAAATTGGACTACTCTATTTTACTGATAATTCTAAGGCTTCAAATTTGAAAATTGTTAGTAAGCCACGATTAAGCCGATTAAAATATATCCAATATTTTCATTTACTAAATTTCTATAAAAAATATCGCACGAGTAAAATCGCAAGTCTGTTCAATTAACAAGACACGATTTCAAGCATTGTGATTCTGATTGCACAATTATCGGTGTATTGGCGGTAAAGTGAATTTAATTTCACAACCAGACAGAATCAAAAATTAATTCAAATTTTTAACCAGGCCGTTATAAAAGTTACTGGTCAGTTAGAGATACGTGTATATATTTAGTTGAATGCACTGTATTTAATTTCTTTGACTTGTACATCAGCGTTTTGTATATCAATGTTAGTACCTAGACATAATAAAAATTTAAGTAAATCTATGTATATTTTTTTTTCAAACTTTTGGACAATTTTCAAGAATATACATGAAAATTTTATTCTTTTTATGACATTACGATACCAAATTGTAAATATAAGGTCGCGTATGCCCCAATAATATGAATGATAGGTACAAAGCGCTTCAAAAAGATATTGTTAGTTGTCTATTGTTATTTATTAAAAAAAAAAACTTATAATATCTTTCTCACAAATTTACAAAACAACTAAATTTTTTTTAACTTAATACAGGATATCTGTCACTTTTTTTTTATAGATGAAAATGAAATGGTATCTCCGCCTGCTCTATCGATATACGTTTGCGAGGCATCAGTAAAGTATTATACAAGTAGGTGAAGATGAAAAGGCAGGTCAGTTAGCATACCGTGATGAATTCCTTAGTAACAAACAATGGTTACGAGGAGAACCGCGAAGCTGATAACCCACCAAGTTATATTGCTAGCTAATGATCTCTATTACCAATAATCTTTTCCCCCATCTGTTATGTTAACTAGTTTAAAAGAAATATTAACAATATTTCTTTTAAAGTAGTTAACAAAACTGTTAGCGCACTATTAAAATCCGCTACTGTATCGAGTCTTTGGCAATTGGGGCGTACTAATAAACCGATTCTCGATATCGTAGTCGAATTGAAAATCGATGTGCTAATCGTTCCCGCCTTCCCCAACCAATTAATGGACGCAAACTCCG
Organism: Galleria mellonella; assembly: GCF_026898425.1. Lineage (NCBI taxonomy): Eukaryota > Metazoa > Arthropoda > Insecta > Lepidoptera > Pyralidae > Galleria > Galleria mellonella. The sequence continues at coordinate 1,238,332 of NW_026442133.1, forward strand.
AGGGCTTTATTAAGTGAATGGCTGGTTTTCTAACTTCGTAATATAATAGACTGAGTTAAATAAAACTTTGATGCTTTGTTTATAATCTATTAGGGGTCTTGATAAATTAATAGCCTTTATTTCATAATTATTACATTTTATCAGAATGTTTGTTTGCGTTGTAATAAAATTTACATATTTATTTATGTACAAAATTAAGGATACAATTTGAATATTCGTTGTCGAAATACGAACGGGAAGGTTTCTACTAAAATCATAAATACAAAAGTTTGTGAAGATATTTGAATGTTTGTATTTTTATTATGCGCAATAATAAAATTATAATTCAAATAATGCATTTAATAAATATTTAAACAGATTTCGATGAAATGCTGTAAACGGAATCCTTCGGAGAATTCTATCAAAATTTGTGTTATTCTTAGCATCAATACGGGTTAAAAAGGATTTTTGTTAAATAAGTATACGTTGATCATATTATAACATTTGTTTATATAAAAGCTTCTCTAGTATAACACCACAAGTGTTGACTTGAAAAAGGATTTGGAAATACCCTTATATATTAAGTACATTCATACAATATGGTGATTTACATCCGCATTAAATTAAAACGAACTGGTTGCTAATGGGAATGCTAAAGAAATAATCAAATATAGAAGTTTTTAATATTTAAATTAATTATAAAATAATTTTAATTATTATTATTACTGCAATTTAGAAAAAGTAAATAATTTGTGAGATTGGGCATTAAAATTTTTAATAAGAATCCAGAACACGTATTGGATTTATTTTTAAAGCAAATTTAAAAGTCATTAAAAAAAGTAGTATTTTATCACTGTGTGTACAATAAAGAATAAAAGACAAAAAAAAAAATAAAAAAAAATAATAATAAAGCGTAATAGATACACTAAACGATTTCTCAGAAGACAAATATGTTTGACTCAATAGAACCATGCTATATTTTTGTCTATATTACGAATTAAGCCTGACATATATTTGAATATATTCTGTTTGGCATGTAATGCAATATAATATTTACAGTAATGGACTTGAATTGTTTAATGATTAAAATAACACTTATGCTATTTGGTAGTCTGTATTGATACTTTATAAATTGTAAAATCAAATTTTGTTAAAAAAAGCAATAGTTGAGTTTCTTATTCGTTCTTCTCAGCTATGAAATTGCATTCCGAATAAGTCCGAAATAAAAATATTTTTTATAATAAATGGGTAGAATTAAAAAAATATCTAAAAGTAATTGTAATTGAGTTTATTTGAATAAAAAAAAAATCTTATTAAAATAAAGGTTATTTGAATAAAAAATGTACACGGTACAGAAGAATATCACCTGAGTCCTCAGGGATGGCAACGCATGGGGGGTATCACGTGCGAAACAGTATACTCTGTTATGTCCATGGTACTGCTCATGTCTATAGGCGACGGTTACCACTTTCCATCAGGTGGGCTGTCAGCTTGTTTGCCATTCTAAGTTGCATAAAAAAAAATTTCTTACAAAATTAGGGTTATGAGAGCATATATTATGAATTTTGTTACGTACGTAGATTATACTGTTTCGCCCATGATACGCCCCATGCATTGCCATTCCTGAGGACATGCCATGCCATGACATGTCGTCCTATTTATTATATAAAAAAAGAAAATTAATATACTACGTACCATCATATTATTTCGTCGTCATCATCTCAGTTATTAACTATCCACTGCTGAATATGGGCCTATTAATTTTATTTATTTATACCTTTTTTTTGTGTTTAATATGCACTATCACATTGTAGAGTAAAAACTGTCCAACAAAACATTTATTATTATACTCGTATATCAGTCGTTAACTGTCCATTGCTGGACATAGGCCTCTTCGATAAAGGAGAGTTTTGCCAGTAGTTGCCACGCTTGAAAGACGGATTGGATTATTTTTACAACTACATAATAAACAGGTACCTATAAATTGATGGAATAAACGGATATATAAAAATCGGAAGCATCAGTAAAATTCGAATACACACAGAGGCTGCTTTTAATTCAATGTAATAGTTTCCAACAACGAAATCTAAAGTTAAATAGGGTTACCACGAAATGCTTTTCCGTGGTGACAACATAACTAAGTTTGGATACTTCCAAGGCTTGCTGAGGCCGAAACCGCAGCAAGGCTAAAATTGCTCCGTAGCTTGCGTTCTTTGATAATTCCAGTGGAAGGAATATAAAATTTTATAGCATGAACACTAGATTATATACATTTAGATGAAGTATCGAATGATAAAATATGATCCAAAAACGATTAGCAAATGCGTTTTATTTATTTTTTATCTGAAAGTGTGCTGGAGGTTGAGTGAAATGAGAGATATTTATGAAAAATTATTATAGTAAATAAAACAGAATGAATCAAGATCTTGTATACAATCTTGATGTCATTTTCTAATATAGAAAGACACAAAAGTCGATTGTTACAACGGTTAAAGGCATATACATATACACTACTATGGACTTTATAAATAATACACAATTTTCAATCGGGATAATCAAAATGCTACCATCTTTCTATAAGTTGTAATATCTATGGCTAATAAAGTCTTCTTAAACCTACTCATCGATATATATCAGGCAAAAGCAAACTTTAAAATCTAAAAATGGATATTTGAGCATTTTTCGGCGTTTAGAATCAGAATTCAAGCATTAGAACAGAAATCCAAAAGCAAATATTTTTTTGGTAACCTGTATAATATAATAAATATTTATTAGCTGCCTATTGTCATATTATTTTATTTATTTATTGACCATATCACAAAAAAAATGTTTGGTATAAGAATAACGGACTTAATACTTTATGCATACTCTTAGCCAATTTTTGAAAGAACAGGAATGTAACTATGCAATAAAAAGTATTGAAAGTTGTAGGTAAATAGATGTACCTATATTGATACTTTCCACAAAAGTTCATAATTTTTTTTTATAGGCGTTTTTGTCTAAGTATTTCTGGGAAGACGCTCCATCTAAATTTTATTGATCTAACCATAGATATTAATTTCCTCGGGATTTTTTCTTAAAAATTTTAATTAATACCCTATTGACTAAACGGAGACGGGTACCGTTTTGGCGTGATATAAAACGGGTTATAACAGGTCAGCCCGCGGCCATCTTTGAGATAATTACTTATTCAAGATGAGGGTCGGATGACAAATGCTTTAACCAGCTTATATTGAGTCGAAAAAGTTTTTATATAACATCAGTTAGCGCAAAATGAACTAAATCTTATTAATAGCAGGGCTTATTATCGAAATAATAGTATTAAGGAGAGTTTTAGTAATTGGATCAGAGAATAGCATTTGCGAATTGGCTCAAATTTTTTTTTAACCCTAGACAGATACTCTACGTCCGCGAAACGTACGCAGTCGTTAAATATTGTTATTTCTTTTTATCTACAATAAGCAGCGCACTGTCCGTCTCAGTCAACTCAGTTGGCTGTCGGAGCTAACGTTGGATGGTTATTTCACAGCGGTAAGTGATGTTGGTACCTAGATACAGCTATGTCGTACGTCCACGAGACGTATGATTATCTTTTGTGTGACTTTCGCGAGATTGGTATTTTTTTTTGTTTATATGTTTGAATGTATATTTTTATATATTTAAGGTACATGTAATATAGCTATAAAATAATAATAATAACTATAAATAGTATTATTTATTTGTTATGTGGTGGCAATCAATAAGATCAAGCCATATTCACTGTGGTTATAACTTGGTTAGGTGTCTGTATAGTAGAATATAGGGTAAGGGGTAAAAGGCCGGCACACCTGCAATGCCGTATGGGTGTAGAATATACTGTGTTGTAAAAAAAAAAAAAAAAGGGTGATAATGATCGTTTATTAGGTCAGACATATTCGAGTAGGACTATAATTTTTGTCAAGGACTAGTTTAACCGGTAGCTTTGCTCGAGTCAAAGAGATAATTTTATTACTATTGAAAAGTTTTACGATTGACCAAAATCTCAACTGATGGAGAGTGACGACAAGGACAAAGATGGAGGTAGTCCATAATTAGTCTATTCATTTTTGCTCATTACATGTTTCATTATTCAGCTGTTCGAGACCGCGTTTTGGATTAAGGTTTATGATCTTCTTGATTATAAAAAGATAGACCTTACAGCCTAAATGGTCGATAACAACGCGGTTTCAGAGATGCTTTCTCCCACGAACACTCAGGTTATGGAATGAGCTCCCTGCCGAGGTTTTCCCAAGAGACTACAGCATGGGGTTCTTCAAAAGGGGGTAAAGAGGTTTCTTCAGGGTCGGCAACGCGCGCGTAATACCTCTGGTATTGCAGGCGTTCATAGGCTACGGTAACCGCTTACCATCAGCCGCTTGTTTACCATCAGGTCGTATCAACATTACCTAGGTCTATATACTACAGTAATAGTAGGTATTGTTAACAATAGTTATATATTGCACATGTTAATTTATTTATTTATATAACATTCTTAATAAATCTTAAACTAATTAAAGCTTGTACTATAGTTACTAGACAACTAATAAAAATACTTAAATATTTTTTGTAAATACAACTAAGATCGTAAATCAACAGACATACGCACTTGTTAGATATTTATTTTAAATTATATTAAACGTTAAAATTGTTATTATATAAAAATCAGACTAATTAAATATAATAAAATAAATTATTCTTGTAACGTATATAGAACACTAATTTATATTTTAATTAATTTTATAATTATTTATTGTCATGATACTTGAATAAAAAGTAATGAAATTGTAAGAACACGTGGTCTCACTAATTTTTTCACTCGAATTCAGCCCTGTAGATATAAAATATTGTTATTTGGGTGGGGGAACATTTCTTGTCCAACCGCTGAACAGAGCGGAGCTCCCTGATGTATCAAGAGTGAACAAGTATAGTAAACCACGTGGTCATTATATAAAATATATCACAATAATTGTTGATGGAAGTCCTAAAGAAGCTATAGTTAAATAAGTGTCAATGGATTAACAGAAGTTGGGTATTTATGTTATATTATTTGTTATATTTCATATACAAAGTAAAATAAGTAAATATATGATATATTAGTATGATATCTAAATTAAATGAGCTGTGAGTAATTGTACTTTGTTTCTCTTAATTATAAAGAGGCTTATAACCTTTATATTTCTAAAGATTATATCTTATATACCATGTAAAGTTACAATTACGTAATTAAATTGCTATATAAATCTATTACCCTACAGTTATTTATTTATTAATTTGACACACTCATGCAAACTCACACGCACACGAACACGCATACGTATGTATATGTATAGTTGGCATGTTAATTAAGAATGAGCGTTGCTCCGTAACTAATGTTGCGGTGTAAAAACACCTTTAATTAATTAAGTGGCTTCACTACCGAAAAATATTCCCGCTATAGTAGAAAAATATAAAAAACTTAGCCCACGCCCACGCCGAGTGACCCAATTTCTGTTTGCATTTAGGTTTATTATTAATTTAAGTGCTTAATATCTTGTAATATTACGTTAGATAGAAATAACCTATTAGTATAATGAATAAATTAGCTATTTACTATTTGTAGGCCTGCGTGAACTTATTCTCATGGGACAAACAGCACTGACAATATTGCATGGCGTTATCTACGTTCATACTAAGCGGAGTCTTTACTATAACTTTCTATGGAGAAAAATACTTCAACATTTATTTTTTTAAATACATTTACATGAACATAAAAATGTATGAATATTGAACCCGCAACTTGCAATTATCCCAACCTTCATAACATAGGACTTTCTTATCTTGAGAAGGATGAATGAGAAACGGACATTAATAAAAACAATAGAGAGTTAAAAGGTTAAAATACAGGGCTATCTTATACGAGCTGACGATTATATAAAGAGCATAGTAAAAGGAAAAATAGAGGGCAAAAGAGGATGGGGAAGACCGAGGAATAACTACATAGAACAGATAAAAGAAACATTAGATGTCGTATCGTATAGGGAGGTCAATAATATGGCCTGGGATAGAGCTGGTTGAAAGAAGATGCATGATATGCATAAATTAAAAGAAAAAAAAACCATTAGAATCGTCAAGTACTTATATTGTAATTATTCATGTTGCTTTTACCTACTTTTTAAATTCAGGGATGCCCAACTAGTGTCGTTGCTTATTCATGAGTTGGCGGAGAGTGTAGCGCGCTGTCGTGCGGTAGCGATTGGCCGTAGTGGTGGGGCCGATTGTATAGCACTATGTTATCGTGTTCTCGTGTCGCCGAGAGACAGGTTTGATTCCCGGGTCGATCTATCTGGCGAAGTTAGGATAACGACATATACTGTACGGACTGTGTCGTACTCCAGGTTAACATTCCGACTTATGTTTGATGCAAGAATCTTAACTTGTTTCTGGAATCTTGAAAAATAGCTAGGAAATGTATATTATAATTACTGAATTTTCAAAAGAGTTCCAGAGGGCCGTATCAGTCTAAATTTCTCACCATGAAAGGCCTATTAAACTCGGTAAATTATGCAGAGCGAATCCTGTCATAAATCATTTTTAAGATTCTAGATACTCTTGCATTTACTTTCGATGTAAACCTTTCAGGGAGTATTTTTCACGAATATAGAAACATGAGAGATCATACTTTCATAATTTAATATTAAAAGTTTGATATGAATTTACTAGATTTTCAAATTAAAAATTACATAGAATTTTCTTTCATGTTAATTTTTTTTTAACTTCCGTAGTTAACGCTCAAAATAATGAGTCAGTCAGATCTCATTAGATTATAAAACCTAATAAGTTTAGAGATAGATTTTTTTACTCTTTCACACGAAAAAAAAAAAACTAAACGGATTTAAATAAAATTTTATACACGGACAGACGACAATTTAACTTTATATATAGGATAATTTATTACTGATTTACGTATATGAAGATATGGGATAGAGCAAGTATTATAAACGTGAAAGCCAGTTTGTTTGTTACCTATTTACACTGTAGCAGCTCAAACAATCGCCATGAAATTTGGTATACAATACATGTAGTATTTGGTATGGAGAAGAGCATTGGCCACATTTTACCTTATTCAATCAATATAATACGGTCTAATAGTAATTTTCTTTAGGAACTCAGAATGGCAGCTAGGCTGACGGCTCACCTGCTGCAAAGTAATAACCGTCGTCTATATAGGTATAGGTACAGATGTCGCCCATGATTACCCTTAATAGATTGCTATTCTTTTTTTTTTATATCACTGAGGTGGCAAAAAAGCATACGGCCCACCAAATGGTAAGTCGTTACCGTAGCCTATGAACACCTGTAATACCAGAGGTATTACGTGCGCGTTGCCGACCCTGAAGAAACCTCTTTTATCTTTTATTCTTAAGGAATAAGGTGGTATGCCCCTGTATCCTATGATTTCATTGTCATACGTATATCCCTCTCTTCAAATCCAAAACACAGTCCATAGAACACAACTGTTTCACGACAGAAACACGGATGGCACAGAGGTACCCAAGCAGACGACTTTTGTAGTCTCCTTCTGGTACATAAAATAAAATAACGTATACTGTATTTTGTTATTTTATCTACTTGACATTTACTATACAGTGACAACCCAATTTCGGAGCATCACAGTCCGTTTGTCATGATAATCTTGGTGATAGATTGTTTCGTATTCGTCTCTGTCGATTCTGAAACCAATTCAGCGAATTTATTGTATTGAATGAAAGTAAGCATCACGTTAAGTTCTTATCTATACCTACTGATAAGAGTAAAATATAAAATAATGTACAATAAAGTATAAATAAATTAATCAATAGATATAATAAAATCGTAACTGGTCGTTGTCTGTACAATATATATATATATATATATATATATATATATATATATATATATATATATATATGAATAAAGGGGTCTATATGAATGCAATAGAACCCAAAACAATTATCTTTATTTGATTGTCTGTATGACTGTTTGTCTGTATGTTTGTGCACGCTAATTTCAGAAACAACTTAACCGATTTGAATACGGTTTTCACTAATGCAGTTTGCTTCACTTAACATTTAGTACTTGTTTTATCTACATCGTTTCACAAATAAAATAGTTATATCAATCTAAAGAATCACGTATAAAAAACTATAAAATAACTGGTCAGTTGAATTGACTAAAACTTTATAAAGGTAGGTTATATAATAAATTTTAACTCATAGGATATTTTATATACCGATCTACGCAGACAGCGTCGCGGCAAACAGCAAGTATGACATATTTTTTTACAATTACAGATTGTTTATTATATTTCAATTCATTTTGTTGTTGTTTAGCGTGTCGTGTTAAAAATATTTTTACAATGAAGGTAAACCAAAAAAAACTGTTTGATACCAGAGGTCCTTTAGGTAAGAACGTATGTGTGCTAAACTCTGTGTAACATCTAGTTAATATAAATCTATAATATTAACATATATTTTCTGCAATACTAATAGTGGCAATATAATAATATATAATAATATTTTTTTTATTATCAATAAAAATACAAAGTTACAGAAATTATGTTACATTATTTATTTATTTTATTTATTTATTTATTCATTAGTACAAATATGTGTACATGACGGACTTAATGCTAAAAGCATTCTCTCCCAGTCAACCATAGGGAAGTGTCAGAATACTCGAATGCGGTACATTAGCATTCAAAAACTACGTAGGTTTATAAATATTTTCAAATTATTTAAATTGTATTAAAATCATGCAAGAAGTATTGTTTTAATTTACATTTGATGTTGCTAATAGTTGTTTATAATTACTCCTCTCCATCCAAAGGTTGCCTGGAAGAGATCGCTCTTAGCGATAAGGTCGCCAATTGTTTTCTCATTGTGATTATTTCTTGTAATTATTTATATTTATAATAAGTTTACTATTGTAATCTTTTGGAGGAAACAATAAAGAGTATCTATCTATCTATCTATCTAATAGTAATGTTATCTCGTACATCGGTGGGTAGTTCGTTAATAAGTCGAGGAACTAGATAGTCAGCCGTACGCTCACCATAACAGTTATTTACGCGAGCGCTATTGGTACAAAGTTGCTTCCGTGCGACCGCCCTTGTATATACAGCATGAGTAATTTCATTCCAATATTTTTTGTTAAAAAAGTTTTTTTTAAGAAATGTGTATTTAAATAGTAGATGTACAGGTAAAATATTTATAGTAGGTATAATATATATAAGGTAAATATATTACAGTGCAAAGGCTGGTGGCTCAGGAACGTTCCTTAAAGCAGTCTATTGGGGAGGTCTATGTCCAGCAGTGGGCAATCAATGGCTGATTTAATAATAAAAATAAATAGTGGTAATAATACTTCTGTGTTGGTCCTGTATAAATTTTATTACAATTTGATGTTTCTATTTTTATTGTAAAGCAAAATTATGTTTATTTCAGAGTAAATTTTTTGTTTTATTTTATTTCGTTGTTTTATATCAATGTGTTCTTTATTTTTTTTTTTGTGACACAAACTTATGTTTGTTGCAGAACAAAATCTTTTTGTGCACACACGATTTCGCGTTTCAAATTCAAACATTTATGAACAATACAAATATTTATGAAACACCTCTTGGTATATTGATGTTTCATTCTTTTTCAACTAATCCTTTTATTCATAAAAATGTCAAACCTTATGAGAGATTTAACTTATTTTAGCTATTATACTGTTTTGTCTCTTTCTTTTATGCTAAATTCCGAATTTGAAAGAAAGTGACAATTTAATGTAATTAGATTTATATTAGGTTTTAATGTTTATAAATAAGGAGATAAGTATATTGTGATCATTATCATTCATCAACGTCATTCACACACAGTAGTTCACTATAGAACACAAACCTTTCTCAAAGTGCACCGCTTCGTATGTTCCTCTCCTTTACATAATCCAGTCGTTCTATCGTCTTTTTGCAAACCGTCGCGTTTAAGGAGCGTCCCAGACTACGCTTGCCTAAATGCGGTGTCCACTTCAGAATACGTTTGCATAAACAATGTTGATATTATCATTTAATATGTATTTTGATTTTCTGTCACGATTGAAGTTGCTGTTTTTAACTTGTGTTTTTTTTTCGAATGGTCAACTGAATTTTTATCGATACGTTAGAACTTTAAAGACGCCAAGATAAACTGATTCAAACTTTGTTTTCTAAAGAGTTAGAGGAACGAATTTCGTCGTCTCTTTTATATTTGGTCTTTCTCATAAAACGAAAGCGGAATTGATATCATACCATTTTTAATTATTACTTTTTTATATTGAAAACATTTGAGTGAACTTTTTGTACATTTTTAGACCAATAGGAATTAATTATTTCATTGTTTAATTGAATTGAATTTTGGAGGCGAACATATAAAATGTTACTCTTTAAGGGATTTCTAAACTGTCCATTACTGTCCATATATATAAATATCTCTTGGTATTTTAAACGCTTATATAGATATATAACCAGTCATGGATGACGGTATCACATGTAAAAAATAATATATAAATATTATGTGTTCATCAAATATTAATTTTTTTTTTCTTTTAATTGTAATGGCAATTCGTTTTGGCATTACGTAAAGTATATACTGCACCAAATTGAATGCAGCTTTCACTGTTGTACTTCTGAAGATCAAATTAACAAACTACACCAATTACTAAATTTGATCTTTAGAAGTACAACATTGTTTTATTTTGATACCCTATTTAGAAGTGACCTATTTCATTGGTCTTCCTGCTATGAATCATACGAAGTAGCGGGCAAAAAACTAATAAGTAAATATATATGTTTTTCAAATGTTTCAGATATATAGTTACATAGATGAATACTCTGTATTATTTCTTCCAAAAGATTACAATAGTAAACTTATTATAGATACAAACAATTACAAGAAATAATCACAGCGAGAAAACGATGGGCGGCCTTATCTCTTCCAGGCAACATTGGATGGAGATAACGAAAAACGCAACGCGATGCATGAGAGGGGGGGGGGGGGGGATATCATGGGCGAAACAGTATACTCTGTTATGTCTATGGTACTGCTCATGTCTATACGCAACAGTTACCACTTTCTATCACGTGAACCGTCAGCTTGTTTACCATTCTAGGTTAAATAAAAAAAGTAATTTTAATCAGCAATCTCAGCTGATAGGAGCGTGACATAAATTTAACTATTGCTAAATCAATTATTTTTATTATCAAGACAATCACGATTTTGATAACCTGATTTGATAAGTAGACTAATTATTTATATCTTTTATATTTTACGCCACAAATAATTATCAGTTCGTTTTATATTATGAACTGGTTGTATCTCTGATAGCTTATATATACGTATATTACAATAGTGTCCCATGTCTTAATGTTGTTTATGACGGGAGAAGGGATTGTTAGTATTGGATATTAGTAGCCCCATTGCTAGCAATATATCCAGTCAGGTCGACCTCTTCGTGGTATACCCTAGAAATCATCGTGATTGATTTATTTAGTTAGATTCATTATGGTGGGCTAACTGACCTGCTTCATTCTCATCTATCATCCGTCACTAGTGTTCCTCCAGTGTACTCGTATACCGATAGCGCATTCATGGTGTTACCATTCCATTATAATCTATTAAAAAAAATCTTCTTTACAGTCTATGTATGTAAAAAAATCTATTAAATATCATCGAGCTGTTAAAGTGTATCAAATATTCGAACATTTTTACTTACTTTTACATATGTAATGTTAGTATGTTTACATACATTTCACTTAATATTCAAGAAATGGGCAGCAGCATCCCTCTTAAAACAACTTCAAAGACTAACTGCAGTCGCCAACCCATCTATGATGACTGGCAACTATCGGCAAAATCTTTCTTTTTGGGAAATCCCTTTGTTTAGCAGCGAACCGTTAATGGCTTGCTGACATATTTCGACAAAAAGGATTATAAAATTATTATTTTAATTTTGCCTCCTACCTTCTATAATAGAAATTCACGTCGAACGTCAAAGATTCATTCCAGAGATCTCTATGATTTCTAGAGATCAGATCCACGCGAAGTATTTCGGCCCATCATTTCTAATGTGAATTGTAAAGGAATGGAATATTCTGCTTCTGTATTTCCGGAGAAATACAACTTGGAACTCATCAAGTCGATGGTAAATAAGTATTTTTTTTGGATTAGTTTGATTCAACCCATCATCACTTAGCAACAGGTTTACCAGAGGGAGACTTTGTACAAAAGTCAATTGCTTGGGTACCTCTGTCCCATTCGTGTTTCTACCGTGAAACAGTTGTGTTTGCATGGCTGTGTTTCGGTCTGAAGGTTGGGATACGGCGTGAATTTACAGGGCACAGAGGAATAATACCTGAGTCCTCAGGAATAGCAACGCATGGGTGGTATCATGGGCGAAACAGTATACTCTGTTATGTCCATGGCACTGCGCATGTCTATAGGCGACAGTTACCACTTTCAATCAGGTGGGCCGTCAGCTTATTTGCCATTCTAAGTTGTATAAAAAAAAACAGATAGAGTCTTACTTCAAGTGCAAAACTATTTTATCAATACATATAATAAAATCGTAACTGGTCGCTGTCTGTACATAGAAGATATATAAGAACAACTATTACAGGAAAGCCTCTCTATAATAGTTTTTGAACGCAATAGAACCTAAAACAATCATTTTTAGAATTTTTGTATGTTTGTCTGTATATCTGTTTGTTTCCACCCTTGTGCACGCTAATCTCAGAAATAACTGATTTAAATGCGGTTCGCTAATGCGTCGCGATTTGTTTCGCTTAATATTTAGTGTTTATTTTTTTTTATTTGAATCGGTTCATAAATAAAAAAGTTATATCAATCTAAAGAATGCTCACGCCTGCGAAGCTGAGACGGATTGCTATGAAAGAATCTTAGTGTATACAAATCTCGTAAAAGCGTGTGACTTAGACCACCTTATCTAAGTAGACTATTCTATTCCGCAGTACGTCTGGAATTAGTTTCACGTTTCTGTTTAAACTAAACCTAGTGCTTTTGAAACCGATTGCCAGATCTAATTTGGGAAGTTTTAATACAATTATACTTCGAATTGGTTGGTGTATGGATAAACTATTCCTTTATGGGGGAAAGGGATTATTAGTGATAGAGACTAACGACCCCATTACTAGTAATATTGGTATAATACAATTATTATATATTTAGTCAAATTGACCTCCACATGATCCGCATGGAAACCGTCGTGGTTAATTATTGATGAATTTCGTCATGATGGACTAGTTGACCTAGTTTCGTTCTCGTAACAATACCACAGGCGGGATTTAACATTTAATTACCAACCATTAAAAAAATAAGGATCAATTTCTTCATCTTCTTTTAATTATCTAAATGTAGCTCTGTGGAATCTGTTATATAACATATTGATATATTTAATTTTAAGTACTGATAAAGAGTAGAATTTATTTATAGAACATCTTCCACATGAGCCTATAGACAGATATATAGATAGATAGGTACTCTTTATTGTTTCCTCCAAAAGATTACAATTGTAAACTTATTATAGATATAAACAGTTATAAGAAATTATCACAATAAGAAAACAATAGGCGACCTTATTGCCAAAAGTGATCTCTTTCAGGCAACCTTTGGATAGAGAAAGTAATTATGACTAGTTTGACCGAATGCACGATAAAGATTCTATCATTTCTAAATATGAATATGTAATACCCGTAATAATGTAAATATACATCCCTACTCATTATTATATATATACGCATGCACGAATGCACGCACGCACGCACGCACGCACGCACGCACGCACGCACGCACGACGACGCACGCACGCACGCACTCACGCTCGCACGCACGCGCGCACGCACGCTTTATATTATGTTGGAGGGACGGGCTGCAGCTTCTCTCTTAAAACATCGCTAGAAGGCAAACTACTGTTGTCAATCCGCCTGCAAAGCGTGAAAACTATTGGCAAAACTTTACTTATGGGGGAGGCTATATTCAGTAGTGGATAGTTAACGGTTTTTACAATAACATACTTATCTAGTGCTGGCAGAATTTTTTTTTTTATTATTATGAAATAAATTTTAAAAATCAATAATTTTTTTGCAACTTAGAATGACAAACAAGCTTGCGGCCTACCTGATTAAAAGTGGTAACCGTCGCCTATAGACATGAGCATGGACATAACAGAGTATACTGTTTCGCCCACGATACCCCCTCATGAGATACCATTCCTAAGGACCCAGGTGTTAGTCCTCTGTACCCTGTAAATTTACTACTATATACCACCCTTCAAACCGAAACACAGCCATGCAAACACAATTGCTTCGGTAGAAAAACAAGTGGGATAGAGGTGTCCGAGCAAACATTTTTTGTACAGTCTTCTTTACCAATTATAAAAATTGATGCAGTTTAAATTATATATATTTTAATAATATAATTAATAATAAAACCTATTTACAATACTTAATATTACTTGTATTTGTACACTAAAGCTCTTTGTTGCTATAATTATTTTCAATAATAATTTTAAATTAACAATGAAATTTATATGACAATTCAAACCAATTAGTAAACTCAAATATTGAAATTAAGGTTATTGGGTTATTGTAACCAATGATTTCCCGAAGTTATTATGAAGGGAATATAATTGAACTGCAAACATCTTTCAGATGAATTAATAATAATAGATACATTATTTATAATATTTTTTTTTTTTTTTTTTTTTTTTTTTTTTTATGAATGTGTTTGCTGTTGGCCGTGTGTGGCCTTTAAAGCTTCACCGGACGCGAATGCAGGGGCGAGTGCTGATGGCATAAGCCCGCGAGAACGACAAGATGTCGACTCTTTCTTTCTATAGAGAGGACTGCGGTGTGTGTGTGCATATATATATATATATATATAGTGGCTCGGCCTCGGCAGGCCAGGCGCAGACCCCCGTCGAGGGACGGCGAAGGGTCGGTACGTCTGGGTGGGTGAGATTGCGACGCGGTTGTTGTGCGCTCGGGCGCAAACCTGATCGCGCGCGGACCGTGTGTCGCGAATGGTCGCCCCCGAAACGATGTGTGGGTGTGTTTGTTCTTGACCGAGGGTTATATGAGACGCGTTTGCCGTCGTTATGGATCATCGGGGTCCAATATTTTTCGGGCGACGACGTTTTGGAGCGACGTTCTCTATGGGGGTTTGTATTTGACCGCTTTTTGAGCGGATTTATATATAGGCGATAGTATATCGAGACGCTTATCATGAATTGCCTTATAGTGGGTATTTTGAGGTCGCGGTGTAGATCAACGTTGCGCACGTACCACGGGCGCCCGTGGCCCGTCGCAGAAATTTATTTTGCACCACCTGAAGGGGGTGAAGTAATGAAGGAAGGGCGTGGGCGAAGACGACACTAGCGTACGTCATCACCGGTCTTATACATGCTTTATAGAGCGTCAGCTTTGCGTTGAGCGACAATTGGCTGCGCTTGTTAATA
The DNA here is from genome assembly GCF_026898425.1 of Galleria mellonella. Lineage (NCBI taxonomy): Eukaryota > Metazoa > Arthropoda > Insecta > Lepidoptera > Pyralidae > Galleria > Galleria mellonella. Next base: position 1,253,836 of record NW_026442133.1, read on the forward strand.
AAGGGATGGAGGCGTTTATAAAATTGGTTTTCGGACGCGCTAAAGATGAGATGCGAAACTCAACTTGGAATCTAGTGTCACGCTAGGTATTTGGCATCGTTCGTCCAGGGGACGGGCGTGCCAAACAGCTGAATAGAGGCGGGAAGGGATGGTTTTCTTTTGGCTCGTGAAAAGCACGGCGGCGCTTTTATCTGGGATGACTTCGATGCGCCAATAAACCGTGATGGTTTCGTCCACCGCCCGTTGAAGCCTGTTGGCTGCACAGGCGGCCGACGTGCTGTCCACATATAGGGCTGTATCATCAGCAAAGAGGGCGATTTGCACTCGGGGCTGACGCGGGATGTCGTTGGTGTACAACGAGAAGAGGGTGGGGGAGAGGACAGCGCCTTGAGGGACGCCGGCTCTAATCGGTCGTGCGCTGGAACGCACTCCATTGACGCGATAGCGATATGAGTATTGGACAATTATTTATGATGTGCACGAGCATTGTCTGGCATATCTTGTGCAGTTTGAAAAGAAAGCCGCTGTGCCAGACTTTGTCAAAATATTACGTCGAGAAACAGGGCACATGTGACCCCGTTGGATTTCAGGTGTCGGGCGTTGAGGACGTGTTCTACTACACGATGTACTTGATGAACAGCTGAGTGCTTGGCTCTAAAGCCGAACTGCTCATCGATCAGGATGCCTTTGGACTGTAGCCAGTCTTTCAGGCGTTAAAAGTTCATACAGCTTCCCCAGCGAGCTGAGGAGACTGATGGGGCGAAAACTGGTGGGAATGGGGACTTATCTTTCCCAGGTTTAATATTACGACATCGGCTTTTTCCAAGCATCTGGAAAGATGGCATTGGTAATTGCCGCATTGAAGATCGCTACTAGGAGTAGCAGAATGTTTTCTGGCAGAATCTTAAGGAGTCTGTTCGAGATACCGTCGGCACCGGGTGCCTTTCGGTTGGGGGTTCCTTTGATGAGTGTTCGCACCTCATCCAGTGTAACGGGGGAGTTGACTCTACTGGACAATCGACAATTCGCTCCACCTCGGATTCTACCTTCTCTAGATGATCATCGGGCACGGAAGGGTGCTCGGCATGCAAAAAGGCCTCTAGGCTGTCTGCTAGGCATTCAGCCTTTTCTTCATCAAATATGGCCGGACTGTTGTTTGTTCGGACTAAGGGCGGAAGGTCGGAGTAACACTGGTCTGTTTTGAGGGTTTTGGCTACTCGCCAGTACGCGGTATGGCAGGGGGTGAGTTCTTTGGTGAACTTATCCCATCTGTCTCGCCGAAGTTCCGCTATGCGACTCTTTACTTCGCGCTGTAAAGCTCGCAGGCGGGTTCGGCTCTCTTCTGAGGGATAGCGGTCATACGCTCGTGTGGCTGCATTCTTAGTGCGCAGCAGAGCCCTTACATCATCAGGCAGGTTCCATCTACGGTCGCCCGTATCCGGAGTCCTCCCTGGAGCAGTGATGACTATATGACTGCAGGTGCTATTGAATATTTTCGATAGATTCGACTACATCGGGATGCGGTCCAGAACCGGAGAGTTAGTCGACTCGAGGACTTTCTCGAGCCGGCTCCAGTCCGTGAAAATTGAGGCGCCCCGTCTGCAGGTGGGTAGCGAGAATGTGACGGGGCGGTGGTCGGAGATAGTTCGGCATGGACCTCCATAGAACTCAGCCTTAAGGCTACGTTCTTTAGTAGGGCCATTCGAGGATGGAGGGCTGATGAGCAGTGTTTGCCGGATAGTGCGTGAAGTTTTGGGGGAAATGTCGACCCATGGAAAGCAGGCGTTCCAGGGTGAGACCGTTTTTGCGATAAGCACAGCTCCAAAGGCTGTATATAAAATTTGATTCCGGCAATACTTAAATAAATGAGAGCTTGAGGTCGGCCCGGAGTAGCTTTTTGGAGGGAGAGAGATAGGCCGATGCTATATAGATCGGTCGATGGTCTGTCATCGCGAGGAGGCATATCGATTTATGTTTACGAGCGGAGGCGTATATCGGAATGCAATGAAGGGACCTTCGGTAATAAATTAACAATATGTACCGCCGCCGCGACTGATGCGGTCATTGCGTACGATATTGTAGTTTGCGATTCTTGACCGCGTGTTGAAAGGAATTTAGTAGGAGAACGTCCACCTGATGGGCGGTGAGAAACTCAATTTCGTCTCTTTGAAATTACTTTGTAGTCCGTTAGCGTTGAAAAACGCTAACTTAACGGACCGAGGTTTGCATCTTTTCGCCCTTAGATCCATAATTAGTTGTTAAAATTGAGGATGGCGACTAGTATTTACGTCAATTGCTCGCAGACGGCTGCGAGTCTTTCTTGTGGGTCGTTGACTGACCTTAATTTGGATATAGCAAAATCTCGCCAGCGTCGATGGAGCTGGCGAGTTTTACCAGTGCGAAGTCGGCTGCGAAATTGAGCCTACGTTCGTTCCAGTTTGTGGGGCGGGGCGCGGAGGAGCGGGCGATGCCACAATCTTGGCAAGCGTGGGAGCGGTTGCAGATGGCATGGTGGGTGAGGGGGTCGCCTTGACGACCGGAGGTCGCACAAGCATTTTTTGGCGGGAATAGTTGTGCAGCTGAAGGCTTGGGAAGTGGGGGCGCGGGGCGTGCTGCGCGGGGTGCCTGAAATTTGTGGCTTTTGCGGAGGCCTTGTTTTAAAGGACGGGGAGCGCGGGGACATTTTTGATATTTAGCTGTGTGGCCCTGTGTGCCAAGAGTACACAGCTAGGTGGGGTCGGGGTGCCACCACGCGAGTGCATTGCGTGAAGTAGTTGGTCTCCCAGGCTGTGTGACGCAACGTTCGCGCGCGTAGCAGTTTCGGGCGGAATTTACAATTTTGGCAGGAATGGCACTGCCCGGGGTAGGTCCGCTTATTTGGCGGTTCTACTGATAGGCCTGAGATCAGGCAGACACTTCGGATGTTGAAGATAGATTTCCCCTCTGGGGAGAGATTGTTACCACTAGTACCATGTCTAGTGGCGTTTTGGCTTGCTGCGGTACATCCTGTGTATCGTGGACGGGGTAGTTTTGAGAGCGGATGTCTGCGAGGATGTCCTGGCAGTCCAGCTCCTTAGGGACGCCGCGTATTACTACGCGCAGACGTTTCTCCTCCTCGAGGGCATAAGTGTGGTAGCCCACACTGTTTGTCCTGAGGAAGGAATTAACTGGCGATGATCCGCCGATGTGGGAATATATATGATTTAGTGAGGTTACCCTTGCATGGGTAAAGGATATGCGCTTTTCCTTCAGCGCAGCTGACACCCTGGTCCAGGCTGTCTTGTCCTGGATGATTATAGGAGGAGGAGGCCTCACTTTCCCCGCGTGATCGCGGTCGGTTTTATCGGCGTTAGCCGGAACGGGTGCGCCATCGTTGGCACGTTGGGTTTTAGGCGGGGGAAGATCGCGCGCCCGCTTCGCGCGTTTGGTGCGCTTGGCACCCACAATTTGAAATTCCTCTTCCGAGGAGGAGGCAGTGTCGGAGGAGTCGCCTGTTTCGGCGACGGCGTTGGGAGCGTCTAGCTCCATTTCCGTTTCAGAGGAGGGGCGGTTGGGAGCAACCTCCTGAGGGGACATCGGCTCCGGGGTACTCACTAGGTGGTCCCCGGGAGAAGGTAATATAGAGGAAGCTCGTCGATGGGGAAGGGAGGCCGCCGGTTAGGCAGGGGCGTCGTCATGTATCACATGTGCGCCCCTGCGCTCATCGAAAAATGCCTTTAAGAGGTGAAGGACATTTGGCCTTTAAAAAGGCCACGAATTGTGGAATGTCATCCTGGGACAGCGACATGTTGTCCCAGGAAACACTCCTCTTATAAATTAGCAATGCACCCGACTCTTAAGTCGGGTGCCAATACCTAAAAATAATTAAATTTATAATACGGACAATGCGATACTATAAAAGTGGACACAAAAAATAAGCCGCTACAAGCCGCGTATATAAGGGCCTGTTGGGACCTGTCCAGGTATGAGTCGCCCTTTATACAAGGATTAGTCACCGGCCGGGCGACGGTTACCCGGCCGCTTTGTGTACAGTTAAACCCCCCCCCGAGTACGGCGGGGGGGTGTGTGCCTATTGTTAATGTAAAAATGGAATGTAGTCACCGAAGTGACTTGTGTACCTGTTGCCGATACTTGGCCGGGGTGTCGAAGGCGGCGCGGGTCGCCGGGGAGGAGAGTGCTGGTCTCTGGCACCGGCTCCGGAGCTGGTGCGCTGCGCTTATGGCGCAGTACACCACCCTAACACTTGTTAGTCCGATGCACTAGAGTTCACAACACTACACGATTGTCACTTGTAAATATTCACATGCACTCACTGCACTCGCGACGCGACGAGGTGGCAGCGCGTGCCGTGTACGCGAACGGACGGCCGTTAAAAAGCGCGCGAAACTAAGGCGACGAACGAGAACCTCGTGCCCAAGTTGTTCTCTACTTTTCTTCGTGTCCGACGTGTTTGCGTATCCGCTGACTCCGTGCAACCATTATTTATAATAATAATCACTTAATAATAAAAGCGTTTTAAAGGAATGTTTACAAAAAAGCAAATAATTGTAACGGAAGATCTATCTTTCTCTTTCTTTCTATAGAGAGAGAGATTTTCTATTGCATTTATAAATGCATATATATATATAGTCAGTCAAACTGCTCAAAATTAAGAGACCGAAATGGTCCCGAAACTAGTCGATCTTTCTTGACCAAAATATATGTTCATTAAATCGATAGTTATTACATTAAAATATTTTTACAAACTTTCATATTTTTAATATTATATATAATATTGTACATACAATTATATTAAACCAAATCTTCTGCATTTCAAATCAACGTAATTGCGAATTACAACAGATTTTACAGGACAATGATATTGTATGTTAACATTGCTGTCGGAAAACCAAACAGACTTGATAATTTGTATGCAGCCTGTGTGTGCTAAGCTCAAACAAGCTATGATCACTATGGGAAACCCACCAGACTAGTGGCATTAAAGTTTTGTTTGTTACATAATGATTTAGTGCAGTGTTTTTCAAACTTTATAATGAGTTTTCTAATGGGTAAAGATGGAATGACAATCCTGTTGTACTTTCGATGTATGCTGGTGGGGCATCAGTAAAGGATTATAGGTAAAAACGAAAGCAGGTCAGTTGGCTCAGCTCAGGGCAGTTGTGATGACCTCAATAAGAATAAACCGTGATGGTTTTCAGGGAGAACCGCCTGGAAATCGGATCTGATAGGGCAGAGATTCCTAAATTGGATTCCATGGATCCTAGAGATTCTATAAAAAAGTCACCAGAGTTTCGCGAAATTATTTATACAGTAAAACAATTTCATTTTTTCACATTAAAAGTTAAAAGAAACTAGAAAGTGCTAAACTTTCAAAATATTTCGAATAAAAGCTTATGTTCTTATTTAAATTACAGTGTCTTTGATTTGTAATTTATTTGATATGAGGTTCAATAAAATAAAAGGTATTTGTTGGGTGTTCTAACTTAAAAGTTCATCTTAGAAGTTTAGGAACCCCTGTAATAGGTTATATTGCTAGCAATGGGGCTTTTAGATCCCATTACTAATATTCTTTTTTCCCCTTGTTAAGGAGTTGGGTACTATAATAATTAATGTGATTATAATTTAATCATAATAATTTAAGATTTTGCTCCGTAGATTTTGTTAGACTTACATCCTTTAACAGATTTTTACGTGCGACTACTTCGCACCATCAGGATAGGTACGTTAATTGACCAGGACAAAAAGTAACCTATGTCTTTCTTCATCCTAAATAATACGTTGATTGGTTGAGCCACAAAAAGGTAACTAAAGAAAATCACTTCACATTTATAAAATTAGTACGGATTTATGACAATATTACTAAGCCACAAAATAAATATTCATGTCTATCTATACACGCTTTTATTTTTTTTTATTTGAATTTTACCAGTAATAAAATCAACGACCGTAGTCAAGGGAACGAAGAAATCAAATGCACTTTAATTTTACCCAGCTAGCGGTTGCGTTCTCCCGAGGGATCACGACGTACAGTTTGAGAGACACTGATTTTGGTGTGTAAATGTTTAATACGCCTGAATTTTAGTCGTTATGCTGATAATTATATGTACTCGTATTGAATATTTTTAATAGAATTTTATAACATCAAATTGTTAGAAAAGAGTAACAATCTAGCGAGTTCTATTCGGTGAAAATTAATTTCTGAACTGGTAAATAAAAATTAAATATAATTCCGACCATGACCATGTCTTATAAAGACCAACATAAATTAGTATATTTTTTGATTTAGTTTGAATTTTCAAATCATAAGTTTTTTTCCAAATTGATGCTAACAGTCTTACCAGAAAAAAGTTAAATTTGCGATAGACAGGTACCAAGGCATATATAACATTTGTTTATACTTAAATAAAAAAGTTGGTCGTATTAAAAATAAAATGTATTTAATGTAGTAAATTTTATTACAACAGTTTATATTTATATTTAAGTATATAAAAATATAAAATAAACCTTCTTAAACCGATTAAACAATATGTAATCCTTTAGAGTTTTTTTAAACATTGTCTTGTAAAAAATTTTTGTTTCGTAAAAAATTTAAACAATGTTTGAAATTACTTTTATGGTAAGACCGTAACAATTTAATTTGTATTTTTAATCAACCTAAAAGACGAAATTATTTTAAATTTTCCTCTAGAGTTACACGGTATTTTTGTCAATTGTGAAACAATTTTCGTAATTCTTTCGGTAGTTATAAAAATTCTATATAGCAAAAAATGAAGTCAAATCTCTTCTACTTTCTGGAACCGTCTAGAAATATATGACGAAGTTTTTTCCAAATCAATATTTGGACATAAAAATGAGGGTATACATACATAATCAAACGACATTCTCAGGGGAGAACGTTGCGTGTACAATTTTATTTACATATCGGGGGATAGTTGTTATGGGTTGTGAATGGTTTGTGACAAAATAATCGCAGTGACAAATAAAAATATTGAATTCTTTTAATAATAAAGAATCTATTCATGTAATTTTTGATATTTACCAGAGGGAGACTTTGTACAATAGTCGATTGCTTGGGTACCTCTGTCCCATTCGTGTTTCTACCGTGAAGTAGTTGTGTTTGCATGGCTGTGTTTCGGTTTGAAGGGACATGGCGTGAATTTACGAAGTACAGAGGAATAACACCTGAGTCCTCAGGAATGGCAACGCATGGGAGTATCATGGACGAAACAGTATACTCTGTTATATCCATGATACTGCTCATGTCCATAAGCGACGGTTATCACTTTCCATCAGGTGGTCCATCAGCTTGTTTGCCATTCTAAGTTGTATAAAAAAAACGGATTTGAATGAAATTTGGTACGCGGGTAGTTTATATTCTAACTTAGCACATTGGTTACTTTATATTCATGCAAATAAAACCGCGAAATACAACTAGTATGTAATATATATGATTATATTATACAATGGAATAGAACATAAAGTATCTACAATCTAATAATTTTATTGTTCAATGTTTCGTAAGCACATTTATTTTAATGTAATAAACACCGGTTTAACTTACGTCTAATTAAATCAATAAAGCTCAATCAAGCTGGTACTCGCGTCACAGCGGCTCATGATTAAGGGTCCTGAATTGGTACCGAAATCGGTCGGTCCGTAGTCGAGTTTTCTCAATCTAATTGCTCGTGAGTGAAACTAGTAATTATTTCATTCTAATAGATATCTTGAAAATTGAGACATGCTTTTTTTAATTGTAATCATAATAGAAGGTAATATAGAAGGAAAGAGTGGGAGAGGGAGACCGAGACATAGTTATATCAGGCAGATCAAAGAAGGAGTTGGTGTCGTGTCGTATCAAGAGGTGAAGAGACTCGCTGAAAATCGTAGTGAGTGGCAAGAGCTCCACCGACAAGAGCGCAGCTCTTAAATAGGATAGATAGATAATCATTTATCATTCTACTGCTAGGTCCGGAATGTTGTTATTTGCTGTGGGAATAAAACAATGTACATTATAAGAATTTTTACATGTCAGTAGTAATGAAACAAAAATAAATAACAATTTATTCCGGTAATTAAATGTTTTATACGAGGAAATAGGCAATATAACTTCAATCACGATAAATATAATATTTGAATTTATTGATTGAATGAGGTATCTGTGGAGAAATATAAATAATTTAACCGTTACAAAGCTCACAACTTGATTTGAGACACCGTTATTTTCCACCGAGCCACAACTTCCGGCTTGAATAATTAGTGGATTTAGTAAAATATTTATTAGCGAACCCTTGAACCGCTTTCAGATCAAAGGCATCCTTTTGCGCTAATATTTAACAAAGAGATGAGGTGAAGTGATAAAAAAATAAGGTATTTTTTTTGGAATTTCTCCACAGAATTTGTAAATAAAAGTTTGTAAGAAGAATGCACAACCAAAAACACTTTACGTAGTTATTTACTGTACTAAATATATTAAGGAAATATTTTTTAATATTTCAAGCAATTTGCGTATGTAAATAATTATTTCTATTTCAAATTCTTTTCCTTCTAAACTTTGCACATATACATTAGTATATTTTACATGAGTTAAACATTGAGTTTATTTAAATGATTAATTAGGAAAAACATAATTTATCAAAACTTTTTAGCAAATGTGCCATACTAACTGTATTATTCGGCTTCGTCCGTAGTCGTAACGTGATGCCTATAACTTTCCTCAAGTAATGAGCTATCAATTTTAAAGAAAATTTTTCGAATGCCACTGTTAGTACAAAAATTAAAAAAAATAAATGTATAATAATATATATTTATATATTTCGCTAATATATATAAATAAGAAAAACTAAATTACAAATACCGTCATTGGAATAAAACTGCATCATTTTCTCTAAGGAAAAATACTTTGGCAGAGTTTCTTTGACCTTGAAAAGGCTTATGATAGAGTGGAGAGGAATGAACTGTGGTCAACACTGGCAATGTATGGGGTGAGTAGCCATTTGATACGGGCATTCAAATCTTTATATAAGGATTCAAATGCCTGTGTCAGAATAAATGGAGTCTATACAGACTGGTTTGGCATTGAACGCGGTGTTAAACAGGGCTGTGTAGCGTCTCCTTGGCTGTTCAACCTATTTATGGACAGTTGCTTGACCGATTTGAAAGGATCTAATTCAGGATGAATGAGTCTCTGTTTAAGACTCTTTTATACGCCGACGACCAAGTACTTTTTGCATCGTCGGAGTATGAATTACAACAAATGGTGACTATAATGAATAAAGCGTATGCAAGAAAAGGTATGAAAATAAATGCGAAGAAGACGAAGGTAATGGTTTTTGAGAGGAATGAAAGTTTAACGGCATGCCAGATTATGATAGGAGATGAAAAAGTAGAGCAAGTGAGTGAGTTTCTATATTTAGGTTCTTTATTTACGAGGGATGGGAAGTGTGACAGAGATATTGAGAGGAGAGTAAAAGCGAGAAACAGTGTTAACGGTGCACTGCTCTCGATTATGTCTATTGCAATTATATATATTGCAATAATTAAAATTTTTATTAACATTATAATTGTGTCATTGATAGACACATTTATAAACCTAGGACGAATGAATATTTATTCATCCATCCTTTACTAGGCTACTTTATATTCCCGATTATTCATGCTGTCAAAGACTCAGGTAGATACAAGTAATTGATGATTTAACGAAAAAATTGTACTACAACTTGACGTAGTGAAACCGAACAAAAAAAAATACAAGCAAATGAGAACCTCTGTTTTAGTGGAAACACAAAAAAAACCCTTATTTATTCAAGATTATTTATTTGTAAAACATGCGTATAAATACATGCAGATGTTGACAAAACAATATCGTTCGACATGTTTAGCCTGTACGGCATACAAAAATATGTTACGTATTGTTATTATGTTAGCAAAATTGTTTTACTCAAATTCAAATAACTAAATTATATATAATATTATCGGAATAATTTGTCTAACATTATTCGGAGGAAAGGGACAACCAAGTACAATAATGATAGTCTTGTTCAAATAATAGAATTGATAACATTCGTGTAGTCACAGTATTGAAGCAACAAGGCAGTTTAGATTCGTGTTGCGATTAGCAACGAAATTGTTGATCCGTTCCGATAGCACCCCTGGGTACAGCTTGAACAGTATCTATGCATAAGAGAAATGTACCCCCATTTGTATACTACACAATAATATGTATTCAGGTTAACAATCATCTCTCGTTACGAATAAATAGTTCCGGAGATAGACAAGATTGTTCTATCTGTTTTGTAAACAAATAATTAGTTGGAGAGAGACAACATTGTTCGATTTGTTTTGATACTTTGGCAATTCCGTTTTCCGAGTTACCTTATTGTAGGTTAACTACATGATAAGTATTTGTGCTATTTTGTAATAGTCTATACAAAGTAATGTATGAATTTGTGTAACAAATGTTATTTCGCTCGTAACATGTCAAATATTCCAAGCCATTTCATTGCTATTTTGTTTATCAGGAAACAATCTAGAAGGGTTCTTATATACATATATATTGTACACAAAACAAACACAAACACAAAAATTGTATATCTATATTTATATTTGTTATGTATGGACGTTTTATTATTCTGTCACGTAATTCTATTAACGATGTAGATTGGTTTATTGTTAGGTACAAATTAACTAAAGTTGAACACCTTTAGTATCGCATTTAATGCTCTATCTTGTATTCGAACAACAATGGAATTAAAAAAAAAATATGCTTATGATTAAAATACTTGATGATACATTTAGAGGAATTGCCGACTTTAGAGGTATTGCTTGACGTGCCTATATTTCATCGAACTGTCTTTTTTTTATAATTATTCCTGTAAGTCATCTTTTCCACCTTTGCGCAGGGAGGATGACTCGTTGGCAGAACGCTAAAGACAAAGGCCGATCTTCTTGACATTAAATCCATAGCTCTTGCACTTTTCTCTCTCGATCCAATGGTTGTCTGATTGATTATTTATTGCAATTGTTTTTATCTACAATAAGTTTACTATTGTAATTTATTGGAGGAAACAATAAAGACAGATAGATAAATTATTTATTCACTACACACCACCGCCACATAAATTATGTACTACAAGTACATAATTTATGAATTAATAAATGAAACAAAAAAATGTAGGTGGTTTTATGTGCCTCTACCATAAAAAGGTAACCAACTCAGCATTAAGCTACGAAGTACCCGCAGCGCTGATATTCTGCTGGTACATTGTAAAAAGAATAAAGAGTATCTATCTATTTATCTCAGACACAGTAGTCAGAGACGTTGATATATTTAATTGAGAGTTACACGCCTTACTGTCCGACTTGACCCATTGAAACTGCGCAGAGATGTTGCGTCTCTGTGCATCTTCTACCGAATTTATCATGGGGAGTGTTCTGAGGAATTGTTCGGATTGATACCTGCTGCTGATTTTCACCACCGTACAACCCGCCACAAACTAAAGTTTCATCCCAATCATCTGGACGAGTGGCGGTCTTGCACAACCATTCTTTGGAATCAACTTCCAGCAGCAGTATTTCCGAACCGATACGACAACATAACCTTGTATATTCCTTTAAAACCAGCATACCTGCAATGCCGCTGGTGTTGTGGGTGAAAACGATCGAACTGTTTTTTATAATTATTCCTCTCCATCCAATGGTTGTCTGATTGTTTATTCACCGTGATTATTTATTGTAAAGGTTTACTATTGATAAATACACACCACCGCCACATATTATTACTACAAGTACATAATTTATGAATTAATAAATGAAACAAAAAAATGTAGGTGGTTTTATGTAATTCAGCATTAAGCTACGAAGTACTCGCAGCGCTGATATTCTGCTGGTACCTTGTAAAAAGAATAAAGAGTATCTATCTATTTATCCCAGACACAGTAGTCAGAGACTTTAATTGAGAGTTACATGAAAACGATAAAAAAAATCTATCCAACGCGATGAGAAAGAAGCTTGTGCATAGCAATGGTTCTTTTTATCCCCTAAAGATTTACTACGACAGAAGGCTGTCGTCTGTATTTCTATATTTGAATATAGATGAAGTTTACCAGAGGGAGACTTTGTACAAAAGTCGATTGCTTGGGTACCTCTGTCCCATTCGTGTTTCAACTGTGAAGCAGTTGTGTTTGCATGGCTGTGTTTCGGTTTGAAGGGTGGGATATGGCGTGAAAATACTGGGTACAGAGGAATAACACCTGAGTCCTCAGGAATGGCAACGCATTGGGGGTATCATGAGCGAAACAGTATACTCTGTTATGTCCATGATACTGCTCATGTATATAGGCGACGGTTACCACTTTCCATCAGGTGGACCGTCAGCTTGTTTGCCATTCTAAGTTGTATAAAAAAAAGTTTATCATTTATTTCCCCACAGATTTGTTTTTTCATTAATTTATATACCAATTGATGTTGTCATCGTTACTATTTATTCGTAATTTATTACTATCTAGGTATTAATGACGGATTCCATGTACAATTATATAAATAAAATTATAATTAATGTTATATTTTAATTTCTTTAAACTAATTATTATAACAATAAAATAACACTATCATATTGCTGTGTGGTCCCGGCATAAAATGGGCTATCCCTTCTTTTCACTTGGGAGCCAGAAGAAACGATTAAATGAAGTCGAGAAATGGGCAGCAAAGTCTCTCTTAAAACGTCACTAAAGACTGACTCGGTTGCCGATCCGCCTGCCAAGCAAGGCAACTATTAGCAAAACTCCCATTATGAGGAAAGCCTATGTCCAACAGTGGACAGTTAATGGCTGATATAATAATCATAATAATTATTTTATATAATTGTATTTTAAAACATTTAATTTTAAAATCAATAATATTATATTATAATTACAATAAATAAAAATATTTGTTTTATATTTAATTATTTAAGTTTAAAATAATGATCTCCGTGGCGTAGCATATGGATATGTGTATTGTTTTTTTTTAAATTGCATAAATATAATATTTAATAAATTTTATTTCAAGGAATTTGGCGCTCAAAAGAATATACTGTCTTGCGTGATCTCGAATCATAAAAAGCTAAAAATATAGCTATTCTTATTGCTGCTAAACAAGAAACCTTTCGATTGCAAAGATTATAAAGTATCATAGTCGATTCAGAAATAACAAAGATATCGAGTACTACAAAGTAATACAAGAAAATATAAACGTCTTGAGAATCCATTCCTTTTTGTAATCACTTAAATCAGTGTTTCTCAAACTTATGGCTCCATGTACTTATTTACTTATTACGTATTATTTATTTACATATTTATATTATGGTGATCCCTCTTAAATAACTGTCAATACAACAAATAAGGTATTTTATTAAAAATAAAGCACAAAAGAGCAGTAGAAAAATATTGTTTCTATTATTTAGTCAATGTGTGATAAGTGTGTTTGCCTTCAGATCAGCATTCTTTCAAATCTTATACGAGTATTTCGTCTTTAATATGACCAGGTGTGAACATTCTCTCTCACATAAATCATTGCCTAAATTTTGTCGCGTACCTCCTGCTTTTAAATAATGTACCCCAAATGGTACATTTACCCCACTTTGAGAAACCCTGATTTCAACATAACGTGTAAAATAGCCGTTTTTATTCCAGAAACTGTTTCGAGGAACTTGGCGCTTACAAGAACACACTGACCGGCGTTATCTTGAAAGTTAAAAAGCTGAAAAAAATATAGCTATTCCTACCGCTGCAAAATGAGAGTCTAGCGAAAACAATGCGCTCGGCTGACGTCTATCGTAGCTCCCTTTGCAATTTCTCTTCAAAGCAAGAGTTGAAACGGGTTTTTGAATATTGTTCGCTGTTTCTGATGAAACCGGTATTTTAACCTAGTTTGATAAGAGTTGTTGTTGCAGCCAGTTTTAGTACTGTCGTTTGCACTATTTTAATATTGTAATTATGTTATCTAATAAAATTCTTTGACGGTATTTTGTAAATGTAACTGCATTATAATGACAGTGATGTAATGTGTTTTACCTTTCGTTTATATCATGACTAGTTTACTAACTGGGATAAAAAGTAAATATATATATATATATATATATATATATATATATATATATATATATGTGTGTGTGTGTGTGTGTGTGTGTGTGTGTGTGTGTGTGTGTGTGTGTGTGTGTGTGTGTGTGTGTGTGTGTGTGTGTGTGTGTGTGTGTGTGTGTGTGTGTGTGTGTGTGTGTGTGTGTGTGTGTGTGTGTGTGTGTAGATATGTGTATGTGTGTATGTATGTATATATATGTATTTATGTATATAAGTGTTTATTTATTTATGTATTAATGTTATTATTCATGTACTTTTATTATTTACATATGTAGGTATATAGAGCTGTTTTTATTGTTTTATATATTTAATTTTTTTACTGGGTATTATTTAGTTTATCTTTAGTTGTACGGTTATTACCCTTATACATTCTACAGTTTTCTTTCAGCTTCTTAAAGGTTGACTGTAAGAGATCCCTTTATGGGATAAATCCGCCATTGTATATTAAACCATTTATCAGTGTTCAATCTGAATTATGTACAATAAAGATTTTACAATACAATACAATACTGTCCCTTATCATCGTCTCATATAGTATATAATATATATACCATATATTACAGCGATTGGTTACACCGTTAAAGTACTATGAGATAACAAATTAATTTTCACATTTTTAATATTATTAAGGTTTAAAATTCACCGTATAATCCCGGCATAGAATAGGCCACTCCTTTCTTTCCCGTGGATATCGTAAGAAACGACTAAGGGGTTACTGATCGAGGGATGGGCCACAGCGTCCCACTAAAATATCACCAAAGCCTAATTGTTATTGCCAATCCACAAGCAGTTGCCATTCAAAGTATGGCAACTACTTGTAAAATCCCCCAATAGGGGGAGGCCTATAAAAATGGACAGTTAACGTCTGATATCGTGATAATCATCATAAAGGTTTAGAACAATAAAATAAGCTACAAACAGACCCTAATTCTATTAACGTAAATTAGGGCATATGTAAATCATGAGATGAATATTTCGTACAGAGTTTAACGTCTTGAATAAACATGATTTCAAAGCTACCTAAATTATGTCGTATTCCAATCGAAAATGTTCACGTATCTTAATCTGCATACACTTTTGACATAATCGATTTGAGATCGAATAGAAATCATATCGAATAGATTTCAAATGGACGTCACATTTGCTTAAACTAGATGTTTATTCGAATTCATAGCAATTCGATTGCATCAAAAGGCACTCACTGAATGTAATATTATATATTCACCATTATGGTAATAACGTTCCACTAGTAGTATAGTGTTATAATTGTGATTCAATATAAATGTTATTTTGATTAATAAATATAATTTAAGATTGTGTTCAATAAAAGCAACCAACTTCGTGGCAATAAGAGTTATTTTCATTTTCGAACTAAATTGCTCAACAGATTTTGATAAAACTTCTGTGGAGTCGTCCATCTGTAAGTATATACTTACAGATGGACGATTTGGAAAAAATTTTTCAAATCGTTTCATAAATGATGAAGCTAATAAATTCGTTAGTAGTTGCTGAGATTAATGTTGGGATAGACGGACGGATGAAGTCGCACATAAAGATTCCTTTGTACCTTTTTGAGATGAAACCCTAAAAATAGACAAATTGAGAATCTTCTTTTGAAAGTAATTTACAATTGTTATAATATTACCTTTATACAATTATTTGGAATCCTAGTAGACTAAGATCCCGCTGCTTATTGCTTATGAAACTTGCATTTAGATCAAAGATAATCTAAAATATAATTCACCCGGGTTGCCTGTTCTTATTTAGCAGCAACCTAGATTTGTTAGTTGCTGGAAATCTTACCTGTGGCTTTTTTTATAGACAACACTCTGTTGCTGTATATAAAAAAAGAATAAACTTCCATTTAGTGCAGGTTTTATCAAAAGAAACCAATTTCTTGTCACTACATCGTCGTCATCTAGAACAAAAATTTAGATGTTGGCAACCCTTACTTTCAGTAATATTTTTTATAAAGTAACCATACTTTATTGTATATAGTAAAGAATAAACATCCATTTAGTGTAAATTTTAACAAAATCATGTTAAGTTTACTAAATTTATTAAAATTATTACCTATTTTCACCTGGCAATAATCATGGGTTCACTCTACTGTCATGTATATCATCTTTCACGTCGTCCATCCATATTTTCTTTGATCATCCCCTCCTTTTACATTCATCTGCATTTATATTCAATACTTGCTTTATTACAAGACTTTATTTTCTTCTTAGGATACTATCAGTATAAGATATAACCTGCAACACCAAAAAGTGGCATAAAAAAAGAAAAAGCTGACCGATTTTGATTACTTCACATTGAACCAAAAGAGATGAACGTTTTAATTAATTTTCTTTTGATGGATTTTTAATGTAAAAACAAATAATAAATAAATAATATAAACAAATTGAAAAACAACATAAAATATTTAGTGTTTAACTTTTAAATAAGTTTAAAGTTAAATTATTCGACAACATATTTATTTGAACAGCTAACTTTGTTACTTCACAAGTAACAGAATCTGAAACTTTAAATTTCGTTTTTGTTGTGATCCCACAGAATTCATGATATATAAATATTATGTATTAGATTCCTTAGAATATTCTCGAATAACTTGGCTCCTCTTGAAAGTGACTTTACTCTGGTATATATATTATATTATAACTACGAGTTCTTAACTTACTATAGATGTATGTACTTACAGAGAAGTTATGCTGAATTCATTTGGAGAAATATTCTATTTCAACACAATATATTTAAAATTAAATCAGTCTTGTATAGAGTATTAATTTTTTATTGTTTACCTATACTAATATTACAAAAAGGAAATATTTTATTATTTAAAACATTTAATCCACAAATTACATAATAATAATAATTTCATCATAGCTATACAGGATCAAGTCATTGAGACCAGAAACTACCAGAAATATATTAAAAAAACACTCACCTCTGATACATGTAGAAAATGCAATAGCTCTCCACAAACAATTCAACACATTACTGGCTCATGCAAGGCAATAGTATAGACAGAGTACAAGCACAGACACGATCAAGTAGCTAACATTATTCACAAAAACCTAGCACACAAGTACGATCTAATACAAAACACACATACTCCATATTACAAATACACTCCACAAACTGTGTTAGCGCGACAATAAAGTTTATATGAAAATAATAATAATATATCTTTATTTCTTATAAACTTAGCCTAAGGTACATTCTCAGTTCAATGTGGGTATTTAAATATAAATTTCCTTATAGTTTGACTAGACTAGCCAGAAACATTGACAACTACCTCCCGTATTATTTATAAGTTGTATGATGGTAGAGTAGTGAGTCAGTTCCGTTTTATTGTGTTGGTTTGGTATTTATATAGTTGTATGTTTTATATAAGTGTATTTGTTTATGTATAATAATAATTGTATTACTAGGATAATCTTCGCACAGAGGGGAAAGAGCACTTTTCAGGTAATGTAGTATGTACCAAATTTCAATATCTTTTCTCAATATTCAGATGATATTATATTCAAGATTAACAGTATCTCGTGATTTGTTTATAAAGGAAAAATAGTAGTTTATATGTTAATCTAGGATATGGTCTGTCTATGTACCAAATTTCATTCAAATACGTTTAGTTAGCCATTAAAACATATGTAATTGAGTAAAGAACGTCCTTTTCTATTGTTTTTTTTTTTAAATCCTTTTATTAGAATATCTAAACTGTTGTTAAAAATGTTTGAGTTTCTTCAAAATTATTAAAATATACAATATTTTAGAAATAATAACAAATATTGTGATAATCTCGTAATTATTATAGCTATTTGAAAAATTCTACCTACTTAAAATGTAAACTGTAGAAGCACTTCAAATTTTGTTGCCAAACTAAACTGTAAACAAGATGTTCTAAAACTTGTGCTTGACTCTTAAAATCGATTCAACTTGTAAGAGCTGAAGTTTTAGAGACTGTTTACATTTTAGTACTTGCAAGTATAACGCAGCTTGCAAATTTAAATAAAAAAAATAAATAATATTTTAAACAGTATTTTATTTTTATCTTAAACAACCCATTAGTATCCTAAGTACTGGACATGAGAGGAAGGAGGCATTATTACTAATGGGAACACTACTTCACATCGCAATATGCTTTGTCAAGTAGACTTCCGCGTGGTTTTCCCTAGAAACCATCGTGGTGGACTCCTATTGAATTTGTCGTGTTAGAACAACTGACCTAGCTTCATCCTCACCGTTTCATCATCCACTGATGGTCCGCCATTGTATACTGTTAGTGTCAGTGCATTTTTCCACCTTCATTCATTAATATCATCATTATCATCATATCAGCCTTTAACTGTCCACTGCTGGACATAAGATATATATATATTATACAACTTAGAATGGTGAACAAGCTGACGGCCCACTTGATGGAAAGTGGTAACCGTCGCCTATATATGCTGAACATAACGTGGCAGCTACTGGCAAAACCCCCTCATTAACATACTAATGGATTAATGACTTTAAGGGAAGGATTTTAGCTTTATATTTATTCCCGGCGTCGCACGGGTGAACATTTTAACATTTTAAAAAGTGCCCATTAAGCTGCACACGCGACGGAATCTTAAAAATGGAGTAACTTCTCCCGTTTTCCTAACATTTCCCTTCACTACTCTGCTCCTATTGATCGTAGCGTGATGAAAAGTATACTATAACCTGTTCATGAGTATGAAGAATAATTGCACTAAGTTTCGATAAAATCCGTCGAGTAGTTTTTGTTTCTATAACGAACATACAGACAGACAGACAAAAATTTTACTGATAGAATTTTAGGCATCAGTATCGATCACTAATTACCCCCTGATAGTTATTTTGGAAATATATTTCATGTACAGAATTGACCTCTCTACAGATTTATTATAAGTATCGATATCAGTCGTTAACTACCTATTATTGAACATAGTTCTTTCCCATAAGGGAAGTTTTGCCAGTGATTGCTACGCTTGGCAAATGAGTTGGCAACCGCAGTTAGGCTTTGGTGATATTTTAAGAGGAACGCTGCTCTTGCCTCTTACAAGATATTTACTATTATTAGATCCGAATAGAAAGTAGCTTAAGACCTCCTCTCTCAAAATACTACGTATATACTATATTTTATAACAATTGATTCAACAGCTAAGAGATAACAAGTAAACGAACAAACTCCCATTTAACATTTATAATATTAATGAGGATTTTCAAGCTGAACGTATCATTTGGAAATTCTAAAATAAGCTGCATGGGAGTTAATTAACTTTTCATCTCTCGTCTAATAAGCTTTATTACATATTCTATGCTTTATGTTATTACATATTAATATAATTAATATGATCAGTTTTCAACCATACTATGTTTAGTTTTAATCATTATAACCGAAATAATGATGTTTTGTAATAAACTCACAACGCAAACCGGGAATTATATTTAGAATTAATTTTCAAATAAACAAATACTCATAGGAGACGAGAAATAACGCTATAATTTAGTTAAACTATAACAATTCACCTGAGACATCTCAATGCTTCATCTTACCGTATGATCCTGGTATGGAGTGGGCCACCCTTTCCTTACCCGTGGATGTCGTACAAAGCGACTAAGGTAACTTAATTGTCGATGGAAGGGCAGCAGCGTCTCGCTTGAAAAGTCACCAAAGCCTAACTGCTGTTGCCAACCCGCCTGTCAAACGTAATAACTACTGGCAAAATCCCCCATTATGGAAGAGGCCTATATTCGTGGACAGTATTAATGGTTAGTATGATGATGATGATCTCGTCGTTTCGAGCAAGTTTCTTATCCATCAGTGATCACTAATCGACTGATGTAACGCTGTTAGGCCTCCGTTTCTGAGGCATAAGTTTTTTTTTCTACTCACTTGTACTTCTACGAACATCGTTTATTTGAAAATTAAATAATGACATTAATTTTACTTATATATATATATTTTTAATTAAATAATCTATTTGTATACATATAAATACTGGTTCGATTATTTATATTTTCAACCGACTTCAAAAAGAAAGAGGTTCTTGTTTCGGTGGTGTTTTTTTATGTTTGTTACCTCATACCTTCGTCAGTTCTGAACCGATTTGGATTTTTTTTATACGTAAGGATTACAGATTAGTTCCATTAATTTTTTATCAAAATCAGTAATAGTAATAAGTTAAATTATAATTAGTTTAACTTTTAAAGTAAATAACTTGTTCTGTCACAATTGAAGTCGATATTTTTTATGGATTTTTAATTATTATGTTTTATGCATTCAAAGTACATCTTCTATTGACACGTTCTGTTTATTTTTTATTTATAGATTTATTTAACAATATTTTTTCTCTAAAAAAAATACTATATATGAATGAAAGAAAAAGGTTAATTATGAAAATATAAAAAATACCACTTCTTAATGGAATAAAAGCATGCGTATTTACGACGTAGTATTCTATTGGACTATAAAAAAAACAGTGTACCTATAATGTAACACATTGTTCGCATTATTAACGACCCTTGGTGTATCTCGCACGCGCGACGAATACTCCATTAATCCACGAACATAAAAAGTTCCAAAACAGGTATGATTTACGGCACTAACTCTGTAGCCGGCTACAAGTGCCAACACCCGTAGTACCGTCTTACGAACGGCCGAACTTGGAGATATAAATATCAGAAACAACATTTACATGGACCGTTAGTATTCGTAACGCGTTGGCAACTTGAGCAACATTTCACAGAGTAAGACACTTCTCTTTGACTAAATCATGCGGTGCGTGTTTGAACTGAGGCCTGACCAATATAGACATATGTTTAGTAAGTACAAGCGATTATAACGAATTTGTTTGAAAATAGTTTAAAAAAATAAGTTTTTATGTAGTAATCTCCCATCTTATGGCCATGTAGCTATTTATTATCATTTATTTTAACGTTCTCTTCAAGGTCTTTCATTTAATACCTATAATAACAAGTATGACAAAATATACACCATCCGCCATTTTATGGCAGCGGCCATTGTGAAAATATTACATCTGTGGAATTTTACATAATTGTATTATGTGGCCGTGTGGTCCCGGTATAGAATGGGTGGTCCATTCCTTTCTCGTGTGTGTCTTAAGAGGGAACTAAGGAAACTAAATGGTCGAGGAGAGGCAGCAGCGTCCCTTTTAAAAATTTCTGTGCACGTCACAGTTTCCCGGAACAATTTAGAACTGATATCTCTTTATATAGTTAATACCTTATTTACTAACAATAAAGCCTATTTTACTATAAAAAGTATATCGATTAGTATATTGTATAATATATTATATTTATTCTAATACCATATTGACTACCTAACCTTTTTTAATATAAAATATACATAATCTACTTAATCAGGATTGCTTACCATAAAAAAATATTTACCGTATAAGTAATTATACATACATATGTGTGTGTACCCACCCAAAGTACTCACACTGTTAATAACTGAACATTTAACTATGCAAAACGGTTAACACTATGCTCCGAGCAGCGATGTAATAATTTGCCTGAAGATGCCTCGTTTAGATATGAACACGTGTCACAAAACGTGCGTGAACGAAATGGAAGTCGGGTACTGATGGTTAATATGGAAGGTTGTAGAACTGGTAATAATAACAGTAGTCAGTCTTCAAGTGTTGGCAGTCGCACACATACTAATGATAGCGGAATTAAACAAAATAATTCTAAGTAAATAAGCGATATAGACCTCCACAAAATAGTTATATATATATATATATATATATATATATATATATATATATATATATATATATATATATATATATATTCAACTCGATATGTGGATTACTTAATCAAAATTACTAACCATAAAAAATTTATTTAAATATCCATGTGAGTGTGTATTTGTGTATCTGTGTACCTGTGTGTATGCGTGTGGTGTGCGTGCGTGTGTGTTTCTTTCTCTTTCTCTCTGTATATGAGTGTGCCTGTGCATGTGTGTATATAAATATATCTACATAAAATTAAATATAATAATTTAAAATCAGAAGATTGAAAAGGTTAAACACCATTTTGCGTTGCTAGTGAACAGTGTAACTAAATTTATATGCTAAAAGGCTCCGTCATGTGTTGATTACGTTACAAACTTACTTTCATGTTAACTTGTTATAAATTTGTGTGAAGCCAGTAATAACTGGGAAATTATTAAATGGAAAACCGGTATACTTCCGTGTGGTGACAGAGTGAGAGTAATTTTAAGGTGTTACAGACCTTTTCATCCTCATGATGAGGCAACTAAGGTAACAAAGAACAATATATATATATATATATATATATATATATATATATATATATATATATATATATATATATATATATATATATATAATAACATAAAATAATAATACAAAAGGAGGCCTTTACAGGGAGATTATTCGTGCTCTGTAGTAGAATATTTATGAATTGTTGTGAGAATTGACAATTTTTAAACATCATTACTGACAAAAAAATCACTGAAGACAAATAATTTAATTATTCATTATTTAATCACTCATTAATTGACAAATGTTTTTATTACGAGATAAATATGAAGGTAACAAGGAACTGTTATCAATGGATAGCTAGACTTTCATCCCCAATATAGAAAAAATATTACATGTTTAAAACAAAGGTAGGTATTATAAATTCCATTAAAATATATTATTAACTATATTATACATCCAAATGAAAATTTGATGCACGGAAATGAAAAAAAATTGATTACCAATTAAAATAATAAATTAATTTAATTATAATAGTACGCGGTTTTTTTTTATGGGTGAAAATGGTATGGTAACCCCGCCTGCGCTAACGGGATATACTGGCGGAGCACCAGTGAAGGGTGATAGATGAGAATGAAAACAGGTCAGTTACCCTATCATGATGAATTCATCAGGAATTAACCATGATAGTTTCCAGGGAGAACCACGAGGAGGTCGACCTAATTGGGCATATTGCTAGCAATGGGATTCTCAGTCTTCATTACTAATAATCCCTTTCCCCCCAATAGTACGCGGTTAATATTGTCAGTAAAATAGTATTAAAATTAAATTAAAATGCTTATTGAAGATATGAATAATATTTAAAAAGTATCGATGGAACAAGAGAAAATGTTCAACATGCGAATTCTTTTTTGCTCGTTAAAATATAAAAATAGGAATAGAACTTTCGACATTTGCGAAAACTTTAATGATAACAATAAAATAGACTTTTATTATAATTTCCTCGTAGATGTAATATATATATAAAAGATTATGTATCACTCGTGAGAAATTATTCTCAATGCATGTAAGTCGAAGCCCTCGCCTGCGGCTCAAACAATAAACGTCAAACTCATAGGTAAGCAATCCCTTTCTTCCCTCTTTGGACAGTATATGTACGAGTATAGATTGTCTATAATAACATGGCACGCCCCTTCAAAGTTTTAAGAATTAAAAATGTATAAACTAAAATATTTCAATGCAAAATATATTTCAAAATACTCATGGTACTCCTCACGAATTGCTATTCTTGAGGACTAAGGTGTTACGTCTGACTCCATACGTTGTAATTTCATGCAAGCACAATTGTTTTACAGCAGCGACATACATGGAACAAAGGCATCTACCTATGCAGACGATTTTTGTGCAGTCTCCCTCTGGTTAGTTAATAAAACTAATAATATTAAGGTAAATAACCTTCTTGCATTTTCTATTTCCAATTATATCGTGAGCAAAATAATCTATACAAATACTGCAGTCACTGAAAAAACATTGGTACCATTAATCGTATCTATTTTGTGATTCACATGTAAAATAAATAATGTAGTATAATGCAGATAAATTAAGAATAAAACATTTTTTTTTTAAATTTAAAACTAAACTACTGAATACTGGATCAATCTATAGATATAGCCTTTCAATTGATGTAGCTATGAGGTAACAAATAAAAAGAAATACAATAGAATTGTGAACCTTCTTCTTGTTGACGTCTATTGAAAATACGCAATGCATTCATAACTTCACCAAAGTCCTCAGAATCTAAAGAACTTATCACGAACTCTAGCTACTATCGTTGTACCAATATTAACCACCATTTATTAGTACATGTCACATATATTTTAATACAGAACATTTATTTTATTTTATTTTTTCTTTTATACAATTGAATGTCTAATAAAGTTTCTATCAGTTTCCACTTTCCATCTGGTGGGTTGCCAGCTTGTTTGCCATTCTAAATTGCATAAAAAAGAGAGAGAGTTAAACCGTATTAAATTTAATCATTAGAAATATTAACATATGTAACAATATATCAATACAATAATAGCCTAGATATTTAAATTGACAATCGGGAGTTAACGCGACATCTTCATCGTCATGTTATGTGATGTCTTTAACTATTCACTGCTGAACGTAAGCCTCCCCCTAGCGGTAGCAGTGTATGTAACACGAAAGTTAGTGATTGGTACACTTAAGTCATGCGATAATTTGTTTAAATGTAGTATGAATACCGTGAGTACAGTGTGTAGAGAACTACATATATATATATATATATATATATATATATATATATATATATATATATATATATATATATATATATATATATATATATATATATATATATATACCACTTTCCATCAGGCGGGCCGTCAGCTTGTTTGCTATTCTAAGTCGCATATAAAAAATCTAGACAATAATGATGATAATGTGCGGGTAAGTGAAGAAACGTCGCAAAACGCCAAGAGTATCTAGATTCTGTAAATGATTCGACTTTGGTTGGTGGTATTTGCCTCATCTACCAATAGTTTCTGGTTCGATACTCACAAAATATACATATTTGTATTAATACGTATATTTATTTGTATTAATTTCGGTGTTTTCTATAATGTTATAGTATGTATATATATTTTAAATCTATTAGTCATTAAGTACCCATAACTCTGTATACTTTGGTGATCAGTCTCAATTTAATAATCTTTATTGGTGTATATTTATTTACTAGCTGTAATATACAACTTTGTATATGTAAATAAACTTATAATAAACAGTTACCTGCGTAGTCCATCAGTATACCAAATTCCATCCAAACCTGTCCAACCGTTTAGGCGTGATTGAGTAGCAAACACCCAAACCTTTAAACTTATGAATATCTTTATAAACTTTCACATTTGCAATATTAGTGGATACAACATTTTTTGAGGTTAAAAGTGAGATGAGGGTTGCATTCAATCTTCATTGTAATAAATAACCGTGTGAGTTTGATAAATCCATCTTAAGTTTGTGCAAGAAATAAAATTATTTTCGTGTAACAACCAGAAAGTATATTTAGAGATAATCTCAGTTAATAATATCATATTATATATAAATATTTATGTTATAAATATTTTCTTATTTTATTTTCTTGCTATTTACAAAATAAGCAATAAAATAGATGATAAATGCGAAGTGATAAGTAAGGAAGAAAATGGTATGCATTTTAATATATGACTTTGCACATAATTAGGTAATTATTCATAAAAAATAACAGATATTTCTTTTTTCTTTATGATAAAGTAACTAGAATGTCAGAATATTATGAAATAAAGAGGTTTATGTGAATTATTTTGGAGAAAAAAGAAAAAGAGTCCGCTTTTTTTGCATATATTATTTGTGTGTTTTACTTAAGAAAGATACAAAATTGATCGACGATTTATCGTGCTATGCATGCTATGCTGTATAAGTATAATATTTTGAATATTAATAGCCCTTTTTAATACTTTTTGTGCAAACTTTTCCTTGTCTTATTATTACAATTTTTTTCGTCAAATTTAGTACCTATTATAAACTAGCTACTTGTCACGATTTCGCACGTATTAATGAAATTCCTTTTTTAACTCAAATTTATCAAATTTATTCCGTGCGATTTTTTAAATATTTCCTCTTATACAAAACTTGTTCTGTCAATTACAAATACAACAAAAAATATTTAACCAAATCCGTGCAGCCGATATAAAGTGTTGCGCTTACATATTTTCTACGATTGATTTTTATTTATATAGAATTACATATTATGTAGGCAATAAGGAATAAATGACGAAAATTTATTGTATAAATTATTTCATATTATACTAACATTCTCAGACGTGTAAAGGAAATAAAGTCAAGTGTAGGTAAACAAAGTATCAGACACGTCGTCACGTTCCTCTACTTCATCCAGGAAGGAAGTAATCCGATGCAGTCCATCCGCATAGTTATCTCAGTCCTTTGTTGCCTCGCTTTACAACTTACGTGGAATGAAACGGCAAGCAACGAGCATTTAGATAAGTATTGTAGAATGTGAGTGTTCGGAATTTAAATTCTAGATGAACGATAATGTTGATCGCTATGATTATAATTATTTTAATTTTTTTTGTGTATTAAATGTAGAATTAATTTCAAATACGAAATTTTCTTTAGCTTAATTCTGCCTGTTTCAAATTCTGTCAAATTATGCTTGTGATGTGTATATGATGGAATTAAATATTATATCGACTACGTAAGTGCATATAGGCATAAATAAAATACTTAATAATCACAGTAGAGATATTACTGAACAAACTGGAAGCGCCTTCAAAGGCCGAATTGGATATTAGGATTCTATTTGTGAGAACCTATTAGTGGCTTGACTTGTAACCTCAGACCATTGTCATATATTCTAGCTGCTTTAACGACTTAACCTATTATCATGGAAGATATATTGTCTACAACGTGTATTTCTTTTATTAATAAAATTTTATTATTTTATTCTAAAATGTCCCTTTATTTCTATTGTTTATTGAATCATTCTTTATCTTTACATTCCATGATATACTATTACTGTCCACTACTTGTTTTCCTATTTTCACATCAACTGTCACAAACAATACATGTAGTATTTTTTTTATAGATGATAATGGATAGGCAATCCCGCCTACGCTAACGGTATACGCTGACTGGTTGAAAATGAAAAAGCAGGTCAGTTAGTCCATCCAGATGATCTCAATAAGAATTAACCATGATGGTTTTCAGGAACAACCGCGTTACTAGAATCCCTTCCCCCTTACACGTAGTATTTAGAATAGATAAGAACATAGATAGATAGATACTCTTTATTGTTTCCTCCAAAAGATTACGATAGTAAACTTATTATAAATATAAATAATTACAAGAAATAATCACAATGAGAAAACAATGGGCGATCTTATCGCTAAGAGCGATCTCTTTCAGGCAACCTTGGGATGGAGAGGAGTAATTATAAACAATTTGGTGGGAGGCATGATGAACGAATAGAATACTAGTTTTCTTGGTTAATCAATACATAGACCAGAACAGATCCTTATGGCAGTCTATGTTTAGCAGTGGACAGCTAATAGTTTATATGATGATATTGATGATAATTATGATAAATCAATACCATGGAAATGCGAATGCAGTTGTTACTACTCGTAGTTAAAAAATAAAGGGAAACGTAATTAAAACAAAATTACAGACCCAGTTGTAAGAATTTAAAACGAGCAAACATGATAATGTCAGAATAGGACGCCGAGTGGAAGTGACGTTTTGTAGCTTCTCCTCAAATACAAAATTACGTGTGTACATAATTAAAAATGACGAAAAGGTACGAGATTTTCTCTTCATTTTATGTATATGTGATAATTATATATCAAATACCGCGAAATTTCGAGAACGCAATATACATATTAAAAAGAAACCTTATGGCCCATATAAAAATGGTTTATTTCAACAAAATACAAACATCAACCAGAATTACCGAAAGATGATTATGACGAGGTAATGTATTGCAAACACGATAGGGACTTTGTCAAAACAACGGCTAAATTACAACGCAACCTTCGACCTTAATCAACTTGGAATGACATGCTCTTGATCCAAATGTAGGTTACAATAATATACATATACATATATATATATATATATATATATATATATATATATATATATATATATATATATATATATATATATATATATATAATAAGCAGTACTCGTTTTTTTATTAGGTATAAATATAACTAATGTGTGTAGTGTGAAGATATTATTTGAGTATTGTAGCCAGCGTGATCTCGGCACAAAATAGGTATATGTCTACACGCGAGTGTCGTAAAGGCGACTAAGGGAACATAAATAGTCCAGGGACGAATAGCGGTATCCCCTTGAAACATTATATGCCATACTGCGGTCACCAACTCGCTTATCAAGCATGGTAACTATAGGCAGTAACCTCACAATGATAGATACCTAAATAAATTGACCTCTGTTCCTCCATTGCTTTAGTATTTTTTTATGATACATAGAATTGCAAACAAGTCGACAGTCCACCTGATAAAAAATGATAATTGTCACCTATAAACATAATTAGTGCCTTGGATATTGAGAATACACTAGTAATGTATGCCCATGGCACTTCTCATGCGTTGTTTGTCATGGTATGGATATGTGATGCGTAGAGAAGAAGAGAATGTAATAAGAAAGGTATTACGTATGTATGTGGATGGTTTAAGTGCAGAGGAAGACCCAAAAAGAGATAGACGGACTATGTGAAAGATGATATGAACAGGAAGGGAGTGACTAGTGAGACCACTGTAAATAGTGATAAATGGAAGAATAAAACATATGCTGATCCCAAATAGATATGGAAAAAGGCTAAGAAGAAAAAGTACTCCTTATGCGTTGTCATTCCTGAGAATTACTATGTTATACTTCTGTATTCTTTAATTTTATTGCCCCAGTCTTCAAACCGAAACCCAGCATGCAAACATAGCTGTTTCATGACAAAAACATGAGTGAAATAAAAGTAAAGACGGTTTTTTTCCAAAGTCTACCTCGCGTGGCATGGTAGTAAAAAGTTAGTTAGTATAGGCGGTATCTATGCAAGAGGTGTATGTTCAATAGTGGACAATGATTTCAGTAAACTACAAGAAAGGTTCCTAAGATACGATTCATAATATGTGTTATGTTAAGAAAATGAGATAATACGGATATGTTTTGAAAGGATTCTTATGGTATGTCAATATATAAATACTATATAACAACCTAAGTAGTTTCTATATATTTCATATATATATATATATATATATATATATATATATATATATATATATATATATATATATATAGGTTATACAAGAACTGCAGTGGTTTGTTCCGATAATTTCATAAAATGTATACATTTGAGAAGGTTTTCTTTATGCAAAGCAAGTGCGAGTAAATGCATCATTAGAATTGTCAAGATTATCTGCAATACTTATGTGAAAGGTAAAGTTTTATAATGTACTTCAGCTTATGAAAATAATTTAAGATACTTTTTACAAAACTAAACACATTTTAATAAAAATAAGGAAGTAAACCTATTAATTAAAAAAAAAATCAATAACAAAAATATTTTACGTTTTTACAAATTATAAAAAAAATGCACACAAATCATACACTTATTTCGTTTTTGGAATCGTTTAAAGTCGATTGAAATGTGTATTATATACTTATTATAACTTCAGTACGAGATCGTAATACCGCATTAACTACAAGAAAAGCTATTAAACACTAATGCAGTTTGCTAACTCGAGACAAACTTGCAAGCTCTCAGTCAAGTTGATAAATAGAAGCAACAACTTAAACAAAAAAGCCGTTAGCGACTGCCAGCTGGTAGATGAATTTATTATTTTTATACACGATGAAGTATCCTGCAGTCTTAGAACAAAAACTAAACACAATTTAATATTTTAATGGTCATTCGAATTAGAAAGGGTTATACGACTTAGAATGGCAAACAAACTGACGGCTCACCTGATGGAAAGTGGTAACTGTCGCCTATAGACATGAGCAGTACCATGGATATAACAGTATACACACATACTGTTTCGCCCATGATACCCCTCATGCGTTGCCATTCCTGAGGACTCAGGTGTTATTCCTCTGTACCCTGTAAATTCACGCCATATCCCACCTTTCAAACTGAAACACAACCATGCAAACACAACTGCTTCACAGTAGAAACACGAATGGGACAGAGGTGCCCAAGCATCCGTCCTGACTTCACACGAGTAGATAGACTTTTCGAAAGAAAGTATTCACTGATAATGTAAGCTTCTAAGTAGGTAAAATAATTTTTAAAATTTGTTGAATAGTTTTTGAGATTATATATTACAAAAAAAAACTAAAATCTTCCCTCTCTGTAATATAAGTATAGGCAAGCGATATAAAACAATAATGACTGTTATAATATTTTATATAAACACCACATTGGTATTTAGTTTAGTTAGTTTAGTTTATTAGTTCCTAGCTCATTTTACTTGTTATATATTAAAATATATAACAAGTAAAAAGGAGTGATACATATTGTACCTAATATATGTAGTGACAATATAATTGGACCGATAGCTGTTGTCACTACGCTCTTTGACATCTACTTGTGGCTATTGGATAACCGTAGCGGAAATTCCGCTACGGTGCGGACACACTATGCTCCAAGTAGCGATCTATTAATTTGCATGAAAATGCTTTATTTCAAGGTGAAATACGTGTTACAAAATATGCGTTGACTGTATAGCGGTCGGCGATTACTGGCTAATATGGAACGTTGTAGAACTTCTGTTAATTATTATTAGTGTTACTTACTGTAAACAGAACCTTTAGTTAATAGATGTTTCAGTCTGTAAACTTTACAATTATACTGTTTATAGAAATAAAACCAAATCGATTTACTTTTCAAATCATCATCACATCACATCGTTACATCTAAAACACCCAAAAAATTTAAATATTCATATCGAGATTTCAATGTGCATCAGATATTTATAACTTGCCATTTATCACTAGATGTAGCAGTTTTTAAAATGAAGGTAAATGAAAAATTTTAATTTCTTTCTAACATATTAAAGTTATCGCGTTCGGAATTAATTATTCACTGTTTGTGTTTTCCGCATTTTCCCCTACTTTTATGTAGTTTAGTCACTAGTAGATATAGAGTCAATAGTAGATAAGAGAAAATTCATTCCAATCATCTTCACGAATTCGAATTAAAATTATTGTTATTCTATTTTTTTTTATTCAACTTAGAATGGCGAACAAGCTGGCGGCCCACCTGATGGGAAGTGGTAACCGTAGTGGGCGCCTATAGACATGAGAAGTACCATGAACATAACAGTGTATACTGTTTCGCCCATGATACTCCCCATGTGTTGCCATTGCTCAGGAGTCAGATATTATTCCTTTGTAGGTACTCTGTAAATTCACTACCATATCCCATCGTTCAAACTGAAAAAAAGCCATGCAAACACAACTGCGTCATGGTGGAAACACGAATGGGACAGAGGTGCCCAAGCAAACGACTTTTGTACGAAGTCTCTCTCCCTCAATCAATCTTGTTTACAAGCTCTTTTTAAATCGTTCCTTTTTATGAATCTACTGCAGAGTTCAGAGTAATCTTATCTGCAGAGAAGAATCCGCAAGAAGCTTAACCGTTACTCTTTTAAATTCTAATCTAAATCATCTTTATTCAAAATTCACTTTTAAATCGTCATTTTTTTCAGGTCCAGAAAGTTGTTATCTGTTGAGAATATCCCGCAAGAAATTCAACAGTTACTCTTTTAAATCTCTGTTGACATTATGTGTATTTATTTAAATGTACAATGTGTAAAATTATATGTCATTAAAAGCCATGGTCATTAAATCTCTATTAATGTGTGTTTATTTAAATGTAGTCTTTAAAATTACATGGTGATCAAAAACCCCGTGCGTGATTGACTAACATCATGCACGTTTGTCACGAGTGTAATAACATGCTAGGGATTATGCAATATGGAAAGAAATAAGCCGAAAATTCCAGTAGCGAGCATGCAATAAATTTAGCAGAGTTGGAAAGGAAATGAAAATAATGCGATTAACATAACGTATTCAAAATTTACCATGCGGAACTGTAATTTTTTTTTTCAGTCAATACTTGGATAAATACTTCGGAGTATCTTTTAACAAATACAAAAATTTACTATAAAAAAGTAATAGAATATGAAAAAAAGCTAAACCACTTCCTTTACCGTTGATGTCGTAAGAGACAAATAATAAACTTGAAACACCAAAGGAAAAATCCTCAAAATAATGATAGGGACAATAACGGGTCATTGTCCATTAAACAAACATTTATACACAATAGGAGCCACAGACAGCCCTCTATGTCGAGGCTGTTTCGACGCTGAAGAAACGGCTGCTCACGTAATCCTGTAATGTGAGGCTGTGGCCCATCAACGTTTAGAAATCCTCGGAACGGTGAGGTCGCTCCGTGAGGCCTGTGAAGAACCCAGGAAGCTTCTGCGCTTCTGGGCGGAGCTAGGTTGGCTGTACTAGCCACAACTCACACGCACAACGGCCCAAATGAGAGGCTAAGCGCGGAATACAGAGTTTTTCTCACATTCACACCAAAGCTTATCTGCTGTTGTTAACCCGCCTGCCAAGCATAGCAACTACTAGCAAGAGGGATTTTTCCAGTAGTTATTATGTTTGGCAGGCGGGTTAGCAACAGTAGATAAGCTTTGGTTTGATGGGGAGGTTAAGCAGTGGACATGGCAAACAAGCTGACGGTACACCTGATGGAAAATGGCAATCATCGCCTATAGACATAAGCAGTACCATAGACATAGCAGAGTATACTGTTTCATAACGGCCCCAAATGAGAGGCTAAGCACGGAAAAGAGAGTCAAATTACTACATTACTGTTTTGTCCACGATACCCTCCCCCCCAGTGGGATGCCATACCTGAGTACTCAAGTGTTATTCCTCTGTACCCTGTAAATTCACTGCCATATCCGACCCTACAAATTGAAACACAACCATATAAATACAACTGCTTCATGGTAGAAACACGAATGGGACAGAGGTGCCAGGGCAAACGACATCTGTACAAAGTCTCCCTTTGGTAAATTGGTGGTTTGGAGAATTCCTTTTTCATCAGGTTTGTAATTGTCAGGTTAAGGTTTGTATGAAGGTAGACCTTTGGAAAATTGAACTAAAAACACCCGTGCGAAGCCGGGGCAAGTAGCTAACATATACATAAAATTCTGCTTTCAAGAGCAATAATTAAGTCAGAAGTTTAATTTATTTATGGCATAACTTAGTTCTAATAAAACAATTCAACAGAAATCGTTGGCTTACGTTAAGTTAAAGTTAAGAGGGTCCTGATTTACGATTGTAATTGTAAGCGCAAAATTGAATTTGCCAAAGAATACCCATACTGTGCAAACTAATAATTTATTGTGTGTTTATTATATACCTACAAACTACCATTATGTTCAGCGAAATGTAGGTAGGGTTGCACATTTAATACGTCCTTAAGAAGTACTACTCTATATGGGCGCGAGCAAAAAGAGCTAGGGGGCTAATTCGGCTGTATTTTCATTTTTGTTCGTTACCTAAGGATTCCATCATTCATAAATCGATTTATAAATCGATTTCGATCACCAAAGGGAGACTTTATACAAAAGTCGTTTGGTTGGACAACTTTGTCCTATTCGTGTTTCTACCGTGAAGCAGTTGTGTTCACATGCTTGTATTTTGGTTTGGAGGGTGGGACATGACAGTGAATTTATAGGGTACAGAGGAATAATACTTGAGTCCTCAGGAATGGCAACGCATAGGTGTTATTATGGGCGATACAGTATACTCTGTTACGTCCATGGTACTGCTCATATTTATAGGCGACGGTTACCACTTTCCATCAGGTGAGCTTATTTTCCATTTTAAGTTGCATAAAAAAAAGAAAATTATTATTTTGATCTGAAAGGATATACGTCCATGATAGGCCCCATAAAATTTTTAAATTAGTTTAGTAGCTTGGTTTTTAATTTAGAATAAATAGTTTTCTAAATTGTACCTTGTAAAATCCTATGGACATAACACGGTACACTGTATTCCTCATGATATCCTTCATTCGTTGCCAATTCTGAGAACTAAGATGTTAAGAGTTTAAGGTGTTAAGGATAGGTCCTTCAAACGGAAGACAACTTTTGATTGCAATACTCATTTCAATATCCTATGCTGTGTACATTAACTGGTGTGAATATACTATCATGTTTATATTAAATGTTGTATTCTAACCAATTATACGTAATATTGTCGATGTACCTATAAAATTAATTGAAACAAAGTGAAGTAAAATCCTTATATTTTCTTTAACAAATGAATTCAATGTAGAAAAATATTCTATTTACCTCTTAATTAAACCTGAAATATTACATACTTAATAATTCGTTGAGTTTTCCAATGTTTCTAGTACAAATATGTAGACTTGTAAATAGGATTATAATAGAATTAAGTATAACATAAATAGGATTTCTCCTTGGGAATTCTACTAGGTAGATCATATTCACTTCTGTCGAGTAAATTGGGCTTATTAGTAATATATACGTATTATTTACGATAAGATATTCCTTTGATATTCCTATACTAATTGGTTCAAATAATTAGCCTCTAACAAAATGAATAAGATGTAGTAACTATTGAGAAGTAATAAGAAATAATATTTAATAATTATTTAGATATTTATGTGAATGTAATATAATGATAATTTATATAGAAAAAAATACACACACAGTACGTAGTAACAATAAAAAACTTTTCCACAAAAAAACTCGACTTCATCTGTGGCAAAACCAGTTATTCTGATTTAAAAACTAAAGTAATAAACCTATTTTGTTAACATTTCTTTGGGACCAATCTATAGGTATATCCTTTCAGATAAATATATATATATATATATATATATATATATATATATCAATATCAGTTTACAACTGACGAAGTTATGAGGTAACAAACATAATACAACCGTATTACGAACATCCTTCTTTTAATAATTCAAAATTGGCCAAAATGTACCGCTTTTTGTATATGTAACACCAAAAAAATAATACAGGCAAATTAACTAATTAGGTAATTCTACTATCAGCACAGAAAGCATAGGGACAGATTTATCGTTCCTCAAGTTTTATCAGAACAGATTTTGTCTTCTACATAAATTACACAAGAAATTATAGTAATGTCGGATATTCGGTTCAGTTCAAAGTGGATATTCGGCAAATCATTCAAAAGACGGAAATTACTCTCATAACCTTTTCTTTAATCTATAAATACCCGAGAAATCTGATGAATAAAATAATCCACAGCGGCTATTAATAGGAAACGTTGTTTAAGGAAGAATGAGAAAGATTTCGCCTTAAATCCGGTCGATTAAAATTAACAAGATACTTATTCTTCTTTTTGAGAAGCCCTCACTGATCCTCTTTACGGGGTTCTTCACAGTAAAGATAGGCGGAAAAATATAACTAATATAATACATGAAACAAAATTCTTTGATTATTAAGTGGACTTTATTTAAAGAGATGAAGGGTGACCTAAAGAAAAATTAACAGAGTTCGTGCCTGCAGTCAAACTATTTTTAATTACTCTTCTCCATCCAATAGTTGCTTGCAATAGATCGCTCTTAGCGACAAGACCACGCATAGTTTTCTTGGTGTAATCTTTTCTTGTAATTGTCTGTATTTATAATAAATTTACTATTATAATCTTTTTAGGTTACAATAAAGAGGATCAATAGGGTATCAATAGTATATTTCAATATGACAAGATCATGCCATGCCAGTATTCTTACCTCAAGCTAGTAGCTACGTATAACTCTAATAGACTAGACGAAAGATGAGCATGCCAAATGATACATTTACCATGACGATAATAATCGATAAATATCTCTGCCTATACCATTAGAGATTACATTCATGAGTATATTTAAGATTATTAAATGCCATAAGAAATTATTATGCTATCTTTATATATATATATATATATATATATATATATATACATATATATATATTTGTATTTTACCTTGCCTATTTATTACCCTTGATGTTGGCCTATTATGTGGTAACGTGACTCATGCTTATAATAATATAATATTCCATTATAACTCCATAGAGGTCCATTTATTTTCTTTTTTCGGTACATTATTCCATTGGTAAAATAAATACCAATGAATGTGTGTACATGATCTATGTATGTATATTCATTGATTTATGGAATTATTTCGTATATACCTTATATTCTTTTTAGGCTTTACTTTACGCTAAAAGTTTAAGAATCTTTACTGCGCGACTCAATTCGAATATCCATTTTATATTACAGTTAATGCTGTGTGGTCCCGGCATAGAAACGGCCATACCTTCTTTTCCCGTGAGTGTTGTTAGAGGCGACTAAGTGGAGGCGAGGGATGGGCAGCAGCATCCCTTTTAAAACATCTCCAAAGCCTAATTGCGGTTGCTAATCCGTTTGCCAAGCATGACAATTACTGTGGGAGGCTTATGTTTAGCAGTGGATAGTTCAAGGATGATATAATGATGACGATGATGATTACAGCTAATAATACAAGTACCATTAATATAAAATTTATAACAGTTTTAATTCTTTAATTTTATCCTATTCCAGTATGCTTAAATTAGCAAAACTAAATCTCATCCACATAGTTGACAGATCTGACTGGTGATATTTTTTTTTTAATTTTATTTGGTGTATTTGAAAACAATTTTTACCCAATTATGGCGAAGCGAAAAGGAGAGTTACGATTTTCGCCGGTAGGTGTAAGTCGACACAAATACATTATTATATATATTAAAATAATTATATAAAAAAACTTTATTATTATATGTACAAACCTCGTACTTTATTGCATACTAATGGTGAAATTTTATGCTACCCTTAGTACTGTGAAATATACTACTATAATTATAAAAAATAGCTCTTAATACGTAAATCATAACGCGCAAATTGACACAGCCACAGAACGTCGCGAACTAGTTGTTTATGTGAATTGTGAAAAAGGGTTTCTTGGCTTTTTTTTTTTGTTGGAAATAAATAAATATTTATTTTATGACGACTTTGCGACTTCGTTTATTGCCCATTACCTCACACACTGAGCTCGTAAAACGCAACAAAGGTGTAATGGTCTATAATTTGCATTGTTTATTTTATGTTTCTTTTTATTGCGCGTATTAGTTTACACATTAGTAATAAGAGACGGAATAGCTGTAACACAATTAACGTTACGTTTTTTTTTTATTACGCGACATCTTTGACAATTTTAAGTTTTTTTTTTTAACATTTCAGGATAATGTTCTGTATGCATAATACAATTACAGGTAAATGGTACTGACACCTGTAGTTTCAATTCTATGGCCTAGAAAAGCGGAAAACGATTCTCTTGATAGACACGTTATAACTATCGCGTGGATGATAAAACGAGATACAGGCGGACTTTGTTCCTTCTTAAACTAACGATAACGTCTCTTCTGATGCTGGCTGTGATCATAAAGTGATGCAATTTAAATATACAACAATAACAATCAGGTATGTAGTTATTATTTATCTGTTTTAGAGTTGCAAGTAGCTCCGAATAAATAATGTGTAAAAAACGGGAAAGTCTAAAATTATATAAAACGAATGAAGCACGTCATCTAAAGCTATTAATAATGATTCTTTTCTCACTTTCCGGCTAACTTTATCAATTTTGCTTTCCCCAAAAATTTTAATCGGACTCTTACAAACATTAGAAGTTAGTCTAATCGATCCAGCTGTATTCAATTGATGCCTTTAGTAACGAATAGTATTTTTTCTATAAAAACGCAATATATATCTCTCTCTCTTCGTCCTCTTCATTATGAATATATATATTCCATTTTATATATATATAATATATATATTAGGCGATATCTTGCCTACAACCATTAGTTTGTCCAGATACTGTCGTCGAGCAATATATATATATATATATATATATATATATATATATATATATGACTCGACTCCATACAAAAATATCGGGAAAATCAAAGTACGGACTAGTCTTATTTTGGTGGCATTTGAGATTTTTCTGTTCTGCCAAATGCAAGTTAATTTGTTCATTGCGGTCTTTGCTATTTGAGTCCTTCTTCTAATTTCTCGCTCGCTTCCTCCTTCGTTGGTCAGGAGAGATCCCAGGTAGACGAAACTCACAAACTCCAGATCAGAGAGTTCACCAGTCCTAGATAGTTGGCTGGTTCTATCGACGAGCATGACTTTTGTCTTTGATTTTTGATATCAAGTCCAACCATTCTACTCTCATATCCACTCTGTTGTATAATATATATATATATATATATATATATATATATATATATATATATATATATATATATGATAGAGCCCAGAAATCAACGCCACCAAATGCGAAGGCACTCCCATTTCCCGTAGAACCACCCACAGGCAATCCCAGCGCATATATATATAAATTCCCTGCTTTTCTCAATTATGCCGCACATTCACGATCTGTTCTCTTGTGCCTCGTCCTTTTACGAACCCCGCTTGTTCATTAGGTATACTGAAGAAATATATCGCCCATATTTAACACATATATATATATGAGATATATATATATATATATATATATATAATAAAAAAAAAATTAACATGTAAACAAACGAATAAACCCAGTTTAATGATATTATACGATAAATTGTATTAAAATAGTAACTATATAGTATAATAGTATACTATATATCATATATAATATACAGACATGAGCAGTACCATGGACATCGAAAATTCGTTACTTGATTAAATGTATCAATTTATTTATTAATTTATTTTAGAAACAGTTCCTGTGATACGTTTTAGTAAACCTTTTAATTAAGTTCTAATAAAATGGACAATAGTTATTACTACTATAGTGTTTACCATCTGGTGGGTCGTTTGCTGGTTTGCCATTTCATTTGTATAAAAAGAATACCATAATGCTGAATCGTAAAGACAGCGTCGCATACTGCAGACAATTCTACATAAACTCTCTCTCTTTCTCTATAATATTTATAAAGTTTATTTTTATTGCCGCGTATGGGTGTAACATATTTTCACATCGTCATTATAATATATGTATATCACCGGAGTATGCCAGTGTCTATGGGCTATCATAACTTGAAAACACCAGTTAGGCTGCCTTTTTCACCTTTCTTATTAAAAAACTTTTTAGATAACCGTTTTGAAGCTTAGGGGATAGCAATAACGTGACTTCTAACTTTGTTCACTACGTTTTAGGGTTCGGTATATTGGAATTGTATAAAAATATCGATTTTATTATTATTTATTTACATTTTTTTCATTGTCCGTTATACAAATATATAGTTATTTTATTTTTAAATCTTATTTTTTTTTTGTGTAACAATGACTATATATATTATATGCATAATGGGTATTAATTAAATATCTTTTTCAGGGGTGTACGAGTGTGAGACGAGATGCTGTGACGAAAAGCGCCCTACGCTTCCTGTAGAAGACTTCCGGATGAAATAATTGTAGGAAACGACAAACAATAAGTTCACAAAATTTCCTGTTTTACATATATATATACATATAAAGCATAGAGTGCAAATTATAAATTTGTTATATAATTTATAATGGAAAAAAAACCTACCATCGCCTATTTGATACTTACTAATTCTTTCCATGCGATTTGAGCCCTAAAGCATATGATTTCATGTCTCTGTGATCTATAATTTCACTGCCATATCCCATGCTTCAAACCAAAAAACAGCCATAAAATATATTTTGATTAGCAGCAGAAATACAAGTAAGACAGAGTAATATAGCCGATTTTTTTTTATTTCTTCTATTCTTAATACTTAATAAATTCTAATTTGAAAAGAGGATTAAACCTAGATTATTCTAAGAATACACCTACTTTGAACGGGCTTCTATAATTTCAGTACTTTCAGTTATATTTTTGTTAAGGATCTTGTAAACAACAAGCTGTCATGAGCACGCATGTCTGGGGGCTAATTGTACTTTATTTTTCTACAAAACAGATGAAAAAATATTGCTACTTATAGAAAAATACCACTTATTCACCTAATTCCTATTATTCTTATAATTTTGGATTGGTTGTTTAACTATTACAGGATGTTAATTTGTTAGTTCAACTATTTATATAATTCTT
Organism: Galleria mellonella; assembly: GCF_026898425.1. NCBI lineage: Eukaryota > Metazoa > Arthropoda > Insecta > Lepidoptera > Pyralidae > Galleria > Galleria mellonella. The sequence goes on from NW_026442133.1 coordinate 1,293,993, forward strand.
GTCACATTAGGATATATACCCTATTAGTTCTATATTAATTTTATAAGGTTTACTCTCGTTTTACACCCCAATTGTGTGATCTTTTTGCAGGACAAAAAACTGCTAGGTCGAAACAAACTATAAACACGATTCCATATATTTTTTTATACAACTTAGAACGACAAACAAGCTGACGGCCCACCTGATGGAAAGTGGTAACCGTCGCCTATAGACATGAGCAGTACCATGGACATAACAGAGTATACTATTTCGCCCATGATACCTCCCATACGTTGTCATTCCTGAGGACTCAGGTGTTATTCCTCTGTACCCTGTGAATTCACGCCATATCCCACCCTTCAAATCGAAACACAGCCATGCAAACACAACTGCATCACGGTAGAAACACGAATGGAACAGAGGTATCCGAGCAATCGACTTTTATACAAAGTCTCCCTCTGGTAAATATATCCATATTCTAAATTTAAATATACTCAATCTAATGTGACTATAAAACGTCTTGTCGTTCATTATTATCTTCATCATCATTATCGTCATCATATCATCCGTTAACTGTCCACTACTGGACACAAACCTCTTCTATGACTGGACCACACGTCATACAGTGTCTTCTTATATAATTTCATAAGATAATTATTAATTTGTTGAAATATGGGCGTTTAGAATATTTCGTTCACCACAGTAGCAACAGTCGACTAGTACCTTTGACAATCCTGTTAAGGACCCCATAAGTCATAACGATATTTGTATTTATTTATTTCATGGTCTTGTTTTATGCGTTTGGTTTTATAGTTTTCTTGTATTTAGTTAGTTGGTGCTTGCCCATTAATAGGTCACCTTTCCTTCTTTGGTGATTTTTTTATGACATTTAGAAGAGCAAACAAGTTGGCATCATTACACCTTTAATTTTCATTTTCTTTTTACCTATAAGATTCTACTTATCTTTAAGATCTTTTAACGAGTACAACACACTATAATATCGTGCTTCTGCATTATTTACGGCTCCTATCAAGATCCCATCTAGTTCCACGCTATAAATTCTAGAATGTTTCCACCATTGCCTATTTCGGCTTGCTACAATGCTCGCTCACTCCCATTTCCGGTTCCGACACTCTCTTATTTTGATTTACGTCTGTCACTTGGTTCTTGTCTTCTTACCCGCCCATTTTACCCACATTTTACCGAGCACATTCGAATCCAACGTGACAGAGTGTAAGCCTGCCGTCGTCTCTGGAGTTAATTAAATTTATTATAGATATTCGGTATTAACATTTCAATTCATATATTAATTTAAGTATAATATAATTATAATAAATATACTTACTACATATTTCTGTTTCAATGCGAAAATTATAAATATATGTATATTTTATAGGCGTTAACTACATGTATATATTAATATTATTACTATGTAGGTTTATATAATTATTTGTATATATATGTACGTGTATGGAAATTATTTACTATTGTATTTTATTTATTTATTTATTTATTAGAAAATAATATTATAAATAACATTATCATCATTATAATCTCATCCACTATTTATCCATTGCTAAACATAGGCCTCCCCCATAGACTGTCTTAAAGAACGGCCCTAAGCCACCTGCATCCACTGATGTCCTGCATTGTATTTGAGGCCGTCACTCCATCTAGTGGGGGATCGTCCTACACTGATAGCCACTCAAGAACTTTTCTTCTCTATCGGTTGTCGGTTCTTCGAGCTATGTGAGTAGTCCATTGCCACTTACTGATCTTTATGTTATTATAAATATGTAAAGGCCGGCAGCACACCTGCAATGCCGTAGGTGTTGTGGGTGACCATGTGCGGCGGTAGTCACTTACCATCAGGTGAGCCGCATGCTCGTATGCCCCCTGTGTTGTAAAAAAAAAAAAAAGTTGTAATTAGATTTGTGAAGATTTTTATCCTTGACTTTATAATTTTTAAAATATTTACCATTGTATGTTAAAAAATTTTCATATGGCTAATGTAAAGTAACCAAGAATAATATCAACAACATTGCATATACGAGTATAACATACTTATTGTCTAATTCTTAATTTCCTAAATAAACGTTTATTTTTCTCTCCATTCTAAGGTTGCCTGGAAGAGATCGCTATTTAGCGATAAGATTATCCATTGCAGCCTTTTCAGCCCGCTCCTTTTAATGCTGATCTTTTTTATTCATGTATACATACTTTAGTTAACTGTGTCTTTCCTTGAAAGGAATATAGACCTTTTATTTTTTCATTCATATAAGAAAATTATCTTAAATAAATAAAGTTATTTCACATGTAATTCGGTTTAAAAGTTGATAAATTTATAAAATTACAGTCAATGGAGACATATTAGTTAACAGGTATAGCAACACATGAAAAATCCCACAAGTATCACAATATATATTGTGATATAAATGAAGCTAATGATATCCTTTAATAAAGCTTGGTCAACACCATGCTCCAATAGCTGGGCGGTCTGTTTGTTTCTCATATCAAATCGTAAAAAATAATTATATTAATTATACATAAATATTTTATTAAAAAAATATCAAATAATACACTAGGGACTTCATTTTCAGACGTAGCTTTAGAAGCCTCCATCGGCAATTTCCATAAAAAAGTATTATGGTTATTGGAAGCGTTAACTTAAAAACCGGAACTCTAATTGGCATCCAACCAAATTAAAAGCTGATAAAAAAAAATTAGGCCCCTATTTGTGTGAGAGCCATGCAATTATTCCAACGATAAGATTAAACCCATTTCAGACAACGCCAAGGCTCATTTGCATGAATTAATTTCATTCGGCACACCGAAAAAGTAAAGGCAGAGGCGTGACATGCAAACATGATGACAGTTTTTACCAAGTAATGATGATATAATGGATGTTTACATTAGTGTCCATGTTTGTATAATTTTTTATAGTATACCAGCGTTTAATTGCAATATTGTCCGGGTGACCACAACATGTCAATTCGTCTTATAAAGAACGGTCTTTAGCCACAACAATCTTTTATCAAAATTCCTTCCTGCAATGCATTATAAATGTTTAATTATCAAATATAAAAACTAATCCCCTCTTGATCCTAAATGTAACATGTAATCCATTCAATTTCATTACGATTTTTAAAAATATAAACGTCTCCAATACTTTCTCCCTTTCAATACCAAAATTATGCTTGCACAATCTATTCTTCTTCCCATTCTAGATTATGCTGATGTCTGTTTCTTAGATGTGACCGAGGAGCTGCTAAATGAGCTTGAGCGGTTGCAAAATTTAGCGATAAGTTTTATTTTCAGCTTACGAAAATATGATCATGTCTCGGAATACCGCACTCGTTTAAAGTGGCTCCCAATTAGACATCGTCATGAGACACATGTCCTAGCGGTCCTATATAATATCCTTAATGATCCCAATTCTCCTTCCTACCTTCGTTCCCGGTTCCAATTGTTACCTCCTCCTTCCAGACCTAGACGTTTTTGTCTGAACCAGTCCAGGGTACTGAAGCTTCCCAGCTGTAAAACCCATTTTATGGGTAACTCATTTGCATATCGTGCTGTACAGCTGTGGAATAAACTTCCCGTGAATATTCAGAATAGTCCGTCTATTAGTTCCTTCAAAAAAAAGATTAAAATCATTCTATCTTTCCAATTTTATTTAAATATAAAAATGATTAGAAGACTGTCATCATTGTGTTCTCTTGTATCTGATATTTATATGTTGTATTTAACGTGTGTATGTATGTGTGTATATGTATGTGTGTATATATATATGTATATGTATGTGTGTATATATATATATATATATATATATATATATATATATATATATATATATATATATATGTGTGTGTGTGTGTGTGTGTGTATGTATGTATGTATATGTATGTATGTATGTGTGTATATATATATAATTATTTATAATTTATGTAAATAGTTATTTAAATTTCTGTCTTGCACTACTACTGCCCACTCATTACTTCCTATGCCATTGCGTTAGGTTGACTGGAAGAAATCTCTTTTAGAGATAAGTTCGCCTTTGCTAACATTGTTATTAACTTATTGTTGTTACTGTATGTTTTAGTGCAATAAAGAATATATATAAAAATCATGTTAATTTTTCAACGATATCTACATAATGGAAATTTTATTAACTTATTTTATTCGTCGTTTCCATATTTAACAATAGTTTCGACTTCTTCTAAATCTTTTTCAAGAGTTATATAGTGCTACGCACCACAGCCTCTCGCAAATGACAGAGACAGTCAGTTCGTAATGTTCCCATTGTGTACCATATGTATGCAGAATTTATAACGATTATTTTAACCGTTGAGCCACCAAGAGGTAATAAATGAATTTATTATCATATTAAAAATATTAATAACATTACTAATATACACACAACGACTGGGCACAACGAACACAGATCGTGTTCATACTTATAAAAATGAACAAAGTTCTCCAAAGAATATGTATCGTAAAGAACTATACATTATTAAGAATCGGTACTACCCTTATATCGACGATACTGGAAAATGAATCTATGCAATTATCTAGAAGTATCAATGTAATAAAATAATTGGATATGTTTAGTGCTGCACAATTCCACTGTTCAAAATTAAAAAAAGTCATAAGACATAGTTTTAAACTTAGTAATCGAACAATTAGATCTCGTTCTGTAATAAAAAAAAAAAGTTATTTCATTTGTAATGAAATTAATATTGATTAATAATTTCACTATTTTTATTTTCAAACACATAATCGTTAAATATAATTTATAAATATTTGTCGTATCACCTCACTTTTGGGGCACTTCCCTTGATAATAAGTCGAGTCTGGGGATTCTTGGCGTGGATATATCTAGCGACGTCCAGTTTTGCGGTCATCTGGAGGAAAAAGCTAAGATAGCTTCCAAAAAGTTGGGGGTGCTCAATAGGGTGAGACGGTATTTTACGCCAGATAACCGCCTGACTCTGTATAAAGCTCAAGTGAGGCCACACATGGAATACTGTTCTCACCTGTGGGCAGGAGCGCCACAATACCAACTCCTTCCGTTAGACCGCATTCAAAGTCGGGCAGCTCGAATTGTTGACGATCGGCGTCTTACTGTCCGGCTCGACCCACTGAAACTGCGTAGAGAAGTTGCCTCTCTGTGCATCTTCTACCGAATTTATCATGGGGAGTGCTCTGAAGAATTGTTCGGATTGATACCTGCTGCAGATTTCCACCATCGTACAACCCGCCATAAACTAAAATTTCATCCCAACCATCTGGACGAGTAGCGGTCCTCCACCGTGCGTTTTTCAAGGCACTTTCTCCCACGCATAACTACTCTTTGGAATCAACTTCCAGCAGCAGTATTTCCGAACCGATATGACAACATAACCTTTAATAAAAGAGCATATTCCTTTTTAAAAGGCCGGCAGCACACCTGCAATGCCGTAGGTGTTGTGGGTGACCATGGGCGGCGGTAGTCACTTACCATCAGGTGAACCGCATGCTCGTTTGCCCCCTGTGTTGTAAAAAAAAAAAAATCCAAAATCGAGTTTCAAATATAGAAATGAGTATATGACAAGGATTTTGCTCTACAAAAAAGAGCTTCCTTCATACCAAAATTGTATAGAACTAAAATCAGACTCGACTATATTGAAAACAAAAAGAATTATCCAAATTGAATTAGAATTGATAGCCCGTCCCGTCAAAAACATAAAATTTTAATAATTCCAAATCTTGAAACGTAGTTATTTCAATTACAAAATTTGTGAGATCTAATGTAAAAAAAAAAGTAAATGTAAAGTCGTTTAATTTAGTTAGTATATTGAAGCATTTAATCAACAACTTTGTTATGAATCCTTTTCTAATCAATTACCTATTAACATTTATAGTGACTGTTTGGGCTAGTTTAATGGTAATAATCCGATACCGATTGCATCGCACGGCTTGAAGATCGTTTTACCACACAAGAGAGTGCTGTCGCATCGCATCCGAGCGCAACTATGTTCAGATGGATAAAAAAAATAGTAATATGGCGTTGGCGCGAAAAGTGATGATGAGTTGTTAGCAGCATACTCTCTGTTTTGTGTATTTATTTTATAAAAAAGAACATATAAGTGAAATTCGTTTTGTGTGCAACTTGTTATATTTTATAATAAGACTAAGTTTCTATTAATGAAAAACTGATATGTGTGTCATGGACATGTGAAGTACCCGACATCATGCCGCCCTATTCAAATACAACATTTGTGCGTGCTCCGGAGCCCGTGAGAATCTTTAGCTGCGCCGTGAAGAAAAACAGTAAACCCAGGAGGCAGGTGAACCAGCACATCAAAGAGGTACGATTAATTTAAGTTGTTGCGAACGACATACCGTTCTAGGAAAGTCATCGTTAACCGCCTTCTCTGCCGACTCTTAGACTTTTAGTTTTTTGCCCACACAGTGACCGTATCAATATTAGAAATCTTTATTTCTATAATAATTATAATAACTATGCAATTGCACGGTAACATATTCTATTAAAAAAGTGCTTTATCCTTAAGTTCTGTTTTATGTTTAGATTTACTTAGTAATTGAAATAGTAGATTTTGTACTATATTATTCTATCATTATCATGATAACTATGTACCCTCGCCAAAGTAAGTATGGCCATACACAAATCTTACAAGGGCACAGGCAAAATATTTTCAATACTCTTGTTTATGTCTCTGCTCAGAAAAATAACATCTTCAGCAGACATCTTTACTTTTATAATTAGATGAATTGAGTGTTCTTTGGTATTGGCAACGCGCATGTAGCTCTGGTGCTACAGATGACTATACTTTACATTCTTCAACGTCGACAGAACGACTTTTTTTATGGTATATAAAAAAAATCATATGCAAAGCATCAAATAAAAATTCTATATTATAGAGACTAGTAAAATAAATGAGACAAATCCAAACAAACAAAACAGGTGCGCCGTCAGGCTCGCGCTCGGTAATAGCCGCTCATGATGAAGGGTCTCAAATTGATCCTGAAACTAGTCGACCTTTCTCAGTCTAATTACACGTAAGTTAAAACAGTAGTTATTACATTAAAATAAAACACCAACACAACACTAACAAACATATTGTGTAATCATACTTAATTTAGTACAAATAATCTTTCCTGTAACATTCTTTATGTTAATGCAACTTTATTGTTAATTAGCGATATATAAAATAGTACAGCAAAGCCCTTTATCTACAAAATATATATTATTTAACAGACGGAAACAAACAGATGTTTCCGTTAGACGTAGACAAACATAGTTCGAGACCGGGGAACGGCAATTACTTGGGCAAATGAGGCGGGCATTTTAAATGAAGATGAAGGGCCGATCACTGCTTATATAATTGACTACATCTTTACTAAAACAACAAGTTGTTTTGACATTTACACATTTAAGGGGTTAGTTTTTTTTAATATCATCAAAGTGGCCAACCAGTATTTTTTTTATAACTCAATCGTTACCTGCTACATCCGCAGCACTAGCATCCGCTACACCAGAGGCGGTGCAGGTGTGCTGCTGGCCTTTTAAAGAAGAATAAGCTTTTTATAAAGGTTTTCTTTTAATGAATGATGATGCAATGGTAACTCCGCCTGCGCTAACGGTATACACTAGTATGGTACCAATGAGGGATGATAGGTGAGGATGAAAAGGCAAGTCAGTTAGCCCATCGTGATGAATACACCTGCACGATGATTTCCAGGGAGAGTCATGCCAGTAGTTCCCATGCTTAGCTGGCAGATTGGCAGCCGCAGTTAGACTTTTAGAGATGTATTAAGAGGGACACTGCTGTTCATCCCTCGACCATTAGGCACCCTCTACGACACCCACGGGAAAGGATATGATATATTTTGTAACATAACATACGTAGAAATCTAAGAATAAATAAAATCTATATGCTTACGAGAACCCGATTTTTAATATTCATATACAATATTTTGTGTACAATAAACTGGAGTGGCGAGTTTCCAGCGATTTATTTGCGATTATAATGATTAGTATAGTTCGCAAAGCGGTTTATGCGGTTCGATAACTTTCATCAATTCCATATTCAGTCCCGTACCTGTGTTATATAAATTCAATCGCACTCATAATATCCAACATTATTAAGTAGTAACCACAAATTGGTACAATTTAGCATGATTATTCTCAATCATACATTCACTTATTAAGCAGTTTAACTTTTACCCTTGTCATATCGTTTATTTATTATTATTTTATTATATTTATATATATTCGTTTATTTTTTTATTAATCTGGATTTAATTAGGAGTTTTGCCCCTACCCCATTCGCCCTCCCTAAAACCATGCTCGGGAAAATATGGGTATGTCGAATTTTATATTCACTACAATAGCAACAATCTTGAGCAAATATATTCATTTTCAACTGTACTCAACGCAAATCCATAAAAAATGAAAAATGCATTTGCGTCAAGAACATTTTCGCGCTATGATTTTTTACGATTTTAAGTGTCGCCTGAAACCGGACGAATTGTAGGATTCGTCCGGTTTCAGGATATACGAGGATATACGTACGATACGAGACTTCAAAGGCATTCATGGATAAAGACCCTTCTAAGGCAACCGTGTATCGTTGGTATAATGAATTAAAGCGCGGTCAACTAACTTTAGGGAATGAAGAAAGAAGTAGTCCCCTTTGACGGTTATGGAAGAAAACGTGCTAGCAGTAAAAAAATTAATCCAAGACAATAGACGAGTTACATACTAAAAGATTCAGCATATACTGCAGATTGGATCAGGAAGCCTTTACGAGATTCTACACGTGCATCTACGGATGCGGAGAATAGTTTTACGCTGGGTGCCGCACAATCTCACTGATGTTCAGAAGCAGGCAAGGGTGGAATGGTGGAATGATATGATAGACAAATTTGAAGTGGGCTCGTCTCGGCGTGTTTACGACATCGTTATAGACGATGAATCCTGTATTTATCAATACGATCCAGAAACAAAGTGCCAGTCGACGGTTTGGGTGTTTCAAAACGAATCAACGCCTACCAAAGTAAAGCGATCTAGAAGCGGGGGGAAGATTTTGATCGCGAGATTTTTCAAATTGACTGGCTACTTGGTGTCAATTCCCTTACGAAACCAAAGAAGAATTAACGCTGTATGGTATACTACCAAATACTTGGCAGAAGTTTTCTCTGTTGTGAGCAACAAGCGACCAAACATAAGGCTCCACGGGCTAATGCTCCACAACGACAATGCGCCCGCTCACACCGTAATCAAAACGAAGGACTTCCTAGACAGCACACCGGTCAAACTCCCGGATCATCCTACAACCCTGACCTAGCATCGTGTGACTTCTTCTTATTACCAAAAATATAAAATCAGCTCAAAGGGATACAATTTTGGTCGCCGGATAATGCGCTCTCAGAGTTCGAGTAGGCTGTAAACGAGGTATCTGCGACGGATTGGAAAAAGTGTTTCGAAAACTGGTTCAGACGCATGAAACTTTCTATAGAGGCTGGTGGAGAGTACTTTGAAAAAATGTATTAAAAATATATTTATCTATAGGAAATTTTTTTAGTGTCGCAAAACTTTCTGAGTGTCCCACGTTTAACCTGAACGCATTAATTTTCTTTTAACCATAAACCATGCATTGCGAAAGTTTAATAGTTAATATATAAAGAAAACTTCTCAATGAAGACTATAAATAGCCGTCTTTGATAATATTCTCAATGTAATCACTGTTTAACAATAGCTTTAAAGTATTGCAACGCCTTTGATGTTGTACGATACCATCGCCCGTTTAGGTATTTAGGTAATTTCAACTTAGCTCAATGCTGTCATACGCAGATTATCAGACGTAGACATTGGACATTGCTATTTTTGTTCTATCTCATAGACTCCCTGGCGATGTCGATGGGTTGGGATGCCACTTGCCTAGAGAGCCAACAGCCTACACAAATGACAAAAGAATCTATGAATAGAATCGATGCAATAAGCGTTCACATGAGGGAGAACGGGACAAGGAGCATTATTATCTCATTCTATCTAATGGACTCGCTAGAGATTACAATTCTATCAATTGATCAATTCAATATAATACAATCAATCAATACAATTCTATCTATTCAATCGATAGATTCTTTTAACTCTTGTCTAGGAAAGCTGTGAATTTATTTTTTGTGATAAAAATCAAATCATAATTCGTCTACACTATCGCTGGCGAGATACACATAGAAACTGATATGCGAGGATTAAATCAGATTACTCGTAGTTCGTCCATCGTGACGAATTGACCAGAAGTTATTCATGGTGATTTTCTGGGAAACCACATGGAGGTCGACTCGGTGAGCATGTTAGTAATAATGAGGATACTAGTACGCGTTATAAATCCTTTAAGGACGGAGAAGGCGAAGAAATCAATTTTATGATAATCTGTATACATGTAAATCAATTTTTTTTAGAATTCACGCAAAAAGCTATTTTTATAGTTATGTTTCTTAATATTTAACTTAAAATCCTGTATACCTTTTATTATGTATTTCCGAAATTGTAGGTAAAAGCTAGTATTTATTGAATTTATGTTATATACGAAATATGAGCAAAACAATTGGCACATGTACCACTACGGCAAGTTGATTACCTTTGAATCATTTTGTATTACCTGCCAAGTTGAATATGCATCTCGCGCTGAGGGTGTAATAGTAACGAACTGTAGTACACGTTCATTGACGGATTATACGGAACGAATTTAGTTAAAAATCGTGCAATTAACATTAATTACCCCCCAGGTACTTGTCTATCGTAATAATTGTTATCTCTAAAAATAATAAGAATTACTATAATAATTACTATAACAAAAATATGGTAATTAATTTCGAATCACTCACGATACATACTAACCTAGTGTACTTGCAAGTTTAAATATTATTCTTTAATTTTAGCAGAGCAAAATTTGTTCGGAATTTGTTGTTTCAGTCAAATATACAAAAAGTTTGTAATTGCACCCTAACTCTCGTTTCAAAGATAAATACAGAAACAGTCCCTAACTGAAAAGGTTCCTTTTTCGTCTAGAAACAAAAATATACTTTTTAATTAATTACGTATTTATTGTTTATTAGATAAGATATATAACTACTTGCCTACAGATTTGTTTGCCACTTACCTTAGGGGACAGAGAATTGTAAAACGGACAAAAACTGATCAAAACGTTGAACGGGTTATTTTATAACTTTTTTTGTGATACTTAGAATGGCAAATAATCTGGCAGTTTCTGATGGAAAGTGGTAACCGTCGCTTAAAGACATGGACATTATAAAAAGTATTATTATGTCCATGGCACCCCTTATACGTTACAATTTCTGACTAGTACTCAGACGAAAACACAGCCATACAGGCATAGCTGCTTCATGGCAGAAACACGCATCAGACCGAAGTATGTTCCACTCTTATTTTTGTACCAACTCATGCAAAGGAATTTTATCGAAAGTTTTCCTTTAGTTGAATATAGTCATTATTACGTTAATGAATATATACAATACAATTAAAATAATTACACGACGTCTAAACTTATATGTCAATTTTAGATGTTTTCGTATGCGAAACATCTAAAACTAGGATCAACAAGTTAGCTGTCGACTCAAATAACTCCAATTAATTAACATCGAAATACTAAGAGTTATGAATTCGTAACATTTGTACCTACAATAACAAGCTCATGAACTGAATTTATTAGTACGACGAATATTAATATGAGGAGCAAACGTATCGGATTGTAATAACTGTCTTTTTATAGACAATTAAAGTTAAATTATTGCATGGAAAGATTGAGAAACTACGCCAACATTTTTTTCCAGTATTTTCTTTTATTTTATGCAAGAGTCGCATTTTTTGTTGTCTATTTGTAGATTCGTATTTGATTCATTGTAATCCATACTAATATGGGAAGTGACTCCGCTTATTACCTCTTAGCGCCTTGATAGCTTAAATGGTCGTCTTGGAATTTGATTATATACTTTGTATTTGGGAGGAAATAGGAAATAGGTCATTTACCTCGATCAATAAACATATCCTGTGCGAAGAAGCTGCGGGTAAAAATTAGTATCTACGAGTACTAAATACCAGAGACATTCAATTTTTTATGCAAAAAAACAAAAGGTATTTGGTTCTAAATTAGCTTATATTTTTGAGCGATATTATTTATATGATGATATCATCATATTAGTGGTTAACTATTCACTGTTGAACCTTTGTTCAACCTTTCATTATGGAGAAAGCAAAGGTCTTCGTCAAAAGGTCGGAACTACATGGCAATTCTTAGATTTTATTTATATATTATATTTATTTGCTATACAATATCTACGCAAATTGATTTTGAGAATTGTTTTTTCCAACAGATACTCGTAGGTCTACATTCATGTTTGCTATATTAATTATGTTACGATTAAAAAGTTGTATTTTTTGCAGTACAAAATCTTCGTTTTTTTTCTTATAATTTATATATTGTTTTTATCCTTACACCATTTAGAGTGTGAGACGTTTTCCTCTTTTATTATTGACATTTCTATATAATTTTAGATAAAAGGATAATGCACATGGTTGGAGCCATATTGGAATAAAAACGTTCATTTGAATAAAATAATTAAAATTCGAGTATCTGTGAAATTATATCATATATCATGTAACGTACACAAAAAAAAAAAAAACAGCATACAAATTCTTTTTTACATTGGAAGTAACAATAAAAGAATATCCTAAAATAACCCAATTATTGGCAAAACTCATCGTTTATACACGGACATGTTTCGTTTTACGCCCGAGTTGTCTTATTCTCCTAATTTTACGCTGTAATAATTTGAAATTATTCCAGCGTCCGCTTTGTGACGAAGGAACATTGCAGTATTGTTAGAGAAAAACGATTTTGCTCATCTAAGTGTTTTAGATTTTAATAGAATTCTATTATGCTTTCTTGTATAACCTATTATGAATAGTTTGTTAGTTATAGGTAACGTTTAATTATGTAAATAACCAATTCTTGAATATAAGTAATAATATTTTTTTTTTTTGGTATGTTTAAATAGTATGGTAACCCCGCCTGCGCTAATGGGATACGCTGGCGGAGCACCTGTGCAGGGTGATAGATGAAAATGAAAACGGGCCAGTTAGCCCATCATGATGAATTCATCAAGAATTAACCATGATAGTTTCCAGGGGGAACCGCGAGGAGGTCGACCTGGTTGGGTATATTGCTAGCAATGGAATTCTCAGCCTCCATTACTAACAATCCCTTTCCCCCCAACACTTATTATTTATTGTAACTCACATTGGGTACTCACTAAGTACCCTCTTGTATAGGCATTCCGTCACCCGTATCCAATAACGAGGACGGAATGCCTTAAATACTGTAGCGCAAACCATAAAAAAAAACTTATTATTTTGGAAAAATTGCGCTCAGCGCCATCTAGTTCCAACTAATAGACATACTTATCGAGATCGATCATCATCATCATATCACCTCTTAACTATCCATTGATGAATATAAGCCTTCTCTATAAGGAGAGTTTTGCCAGTAGTTGCTTCGCTTGGCAGGTAGGTTGGTAACCGCAGTTAGGTTTTTAGAGATGTTTTGAAAATGATGCTGCTGCCCATCCCTAGACCATTAAGTTTCCTTAATCGCCTCTTATGACACTAGAGGAAGGGATGGCCTATTCTATGCCGGGACTACACGGCGAATCAATTTAATACTAACACACAAAAATCAATACAATAAATATATTTATGCATACAAATGACTGCTAGTGCCGAACAACTTAGACAAGACATATGAAGAAGTACAAGAATTGTGTCGGAATGAAATCTGTGATTATCAGAAGATGAGGCGGTGTATTTTTAATAGGCCAAATGAAATGGTAACTCCATCTACGCTATTAGGACTAGTGGGGCACCAGTGAAAGAAAGAAAAAAGAAATGCATGTGAATTAGTCAAACCTGATGAATTCGACAAGAATTAACCACGACGGTTTCCAGAGAGAACTGTGTGAAAGTTGACCAGACTTAGGGTATATTGCCTGCAATGGGACTGTTAGACCCCATTACCAATAATTCCTAGATGGCGTGTTTAGCCGTTACACCAATAAGTCACAAAACTTATAAAATGTAAATATTTAATTTCTGTTTGTATCGTGATTTTATTAATAAAAAAAAACTATTCGTATCATAGGAACGACATGTGTGATCCATTTTAAGATTTTCGTTACCAAATTCCTAACACGAAACCCTTGTAATTTCATTCAATCTGTCTATTTATCTGTAAGAATGTGCCTTCGTAAATAGCTGGAATTATGATGATGGCATACCTCTTAGCTTTTGCAAGTAAGATAAGGATCAGTGGATGAGGAAAATGTACTCTACCGACCCGGAATAATGGATTAAAGACTAGTCAAAGATGATCGCTTGACCTTAAACGATAATTGTTCGTATAAGTGAAAATCTAACTAAAAATTTTGGTAGTTAATAACCACCATATTTATTTTATACTATGCAACTGCAAGAATTTTATAAATGTGTATAACTGTCCATTGTATAAGTACGAGGGTAATTCAGCAGACTTCTTCCTCCTGGAGAATAATGGTATACCTTGAAGGAAGAAAATAATATTGCTACCTTTATAATAATTATTAGAACGAGTGATATATACTACAGCCAATTTATTTTATAAAGCTCTATATAATATATAACTATTACTTATATCTACGGTGGTTATACGCAGCATCAATTATACACATTTACATATACACACATACACATTCTCACAAACACACACGCATGCGCACAAGCACACACACACACACGTATACGCACACGCACGCACACGCATACGCACATACAAATGACAAACAAACTCATGTCTCACTTAATGGAAAATGATCAAAATGGTCACCTATAGTGACGTTTCAAAGGAGTTTCTCCCGCAAAGGCTCTTTGAAAAACCACATACTATAATTTCAATGGAAAACCTCAGCACAGAGCTTATTCCACATTCTGAACATTCGTGGAAGAAACTACTTTGAAACAGCACTATAGGCATGACCATTTTCCATTAAATGAGCCATAAGTTTATTTGACGTTCTAAATGTCAATAAAGAAAGTAAACATTAAAATGTAAAATATACAATTATGTATATTATATACACACATTAATATATGCATAATTACATTAATACATTCATAAAGTACTAATATTTCATCGGCAATCAAGTAAAAGCAATATTTTGGAATATTTTTTTATTTTTCCACCGATAGCAAGTATTAGGTACTGCTGCTTTGCTTCAATTCAGTTCAGGAATCCGCTTTTGCCCATTTTCAGTCTCATCACATCTGCGGTTAACCCCCGACTGCGTCGTAAATGTGCTTTCTGGATTCTTGGAGGGTTAATATCAACCGTGTTATTGTGAATAAAGCCAAGATAAATAAATAGTTAATATCAACTCTTATTTCCATCAAATTTTTAGTATTATCTATGGTATATCTATACTCGTATTTTGCGTACATCTATATCATGTAGGTACGAACTGCTTTCCTTTTTTTTCTTATTTCCATTTAGAATTTATTATACTTTAAAATTGTTATTCAACATTTTAAACTTTTTTTTAACTATAAATTCCATAGTAATTTTTGTATATTACACTATACCTTCACTAATATTACTAATAATTTTTAATCGACTTCAAAAAAGGAGGCGATTCTTGTTTAGGTAGTATTTTCTATATTTGTTACCATATAACTCCATCAATATAAGCCAACCTAGAATATTCTTTTTTTTATCTTAAAGGATATACTTTTAGATTAGTTTTTTTATACAACTTAGAATGGCAAACAAGCTGACGGCCCACCTAATGGAAAGTGATAACCGTCGCCTATAGACATGAGCAGTACCATGGACATAACAGAGTATACTGTTACGCCCATAATACTCTCCATACGTTGCTATTCTTGAGGACTCAAATGTTATGCCTCTGTACCCTGTAAATTCACGCCATATCCTACCCCTCAAACCGAAACACAACCATGCAAATACAGTTGGTTTACGGTTGAAACACGAATGGAACAGAGGTACCCAAGCAAACGACTTTTGTACAAAGTCTCCCTCTGGTAAGCTAATCATATTTATCTTATTTTATATTTAGTACTGTTGTCGTGATTTAATCCACGTCGAAACGTCGGTAATAAAGAAACAGGTATGTAGATAATATATATTTACCTGTAAAATTTTTACATCGCGTTAAGTCCAGGTGGTCTACCATGAAATGAAATTCCGAATTTTCGCGCTCAATTTCTTGTTTTTGTTCGTACCGAAATCGGATCAATAAATGGAGCTTAACATTTCGTTCATCATAAATCCTACCGTAATAGTTAAAAAAAAAGAACGATATTTTATACATTTTTAATAATTTTAAACAACATGTATTATGTAATTTTAACATCAAATTTCTGTTTCGTTCGTCCCCGAAATTTCGGAAAATACTTCATGGTAGGCCCTCAGATTGTGTATTTAGTATACTCTTAGATTAGTTCCACAGAAAAATTATCAAAATCGAATTAGTAATTATAAATAAAAAAAAATAATTATGCCACAATTGAAATATGTTTCTTTTTATAGTACCTACACAATACAAAATTATTTTTATGACAGTTTACTCTCGTGTTGGTTTCATATTAATTTCCAGAAAAAACGCTGCTACTTTTGAAGCATAGCATATTTAGTTGTAGAAACACGATTCCCTGTTATAAGTTCAAATATTTTCAATTTATTTACATACATATGTATACAAAACATCTTGTCGTTCATCGCTGTGTTTGATTGAAGACGCTTTTTTTTTGTTGTAGAGCAAAATGCACTCTATTCGTGCCAAATAGATTTGAAATCGGCTCGTACAATTCCGATCTACATCACGTTATGATGGATATCTCTGACAGGCGATACAAGAGTTTGAAACATAGCAGCCATCTTTTTCCATCGATGGTTATAAAAAGAACATAAATGTATGAACATACGCCACATAATAAGTATGTGTATGGAAAAGCCTCTAAAAATGTTTATAGATACACAATAATAATACAAGTGTAAGATTTTTTTCCAAAAGAAAAAAAATACCATTTTGAACTGACACTATTTCGGTCAGCATCGGTTGCATTTTTTTTGTTTATTATCTCATAACTCCATTAGATCTAAACTGATTTGGAGATTTACTTTTTGTCTGAAAGAATATACTTACAAATTGGTCCCATAGAAACTTTATCAAAATCGGTTCAGTAATTTAATTTTCTGATCAAATTAACTGGGTTTTTTTCCACATTTCAAGTCAGTTTTCTTAATTATCTATCGCACAGACCGTGTGCATGTTTGCTATCATAGAGATATAAAAAAAATAAAGAAAAAAATATTTGGCTAAAAGATTCTTAAATAAATAATAGTTTGTTCAGCAAACATTGTTACAGTTACAGAAAAGGTTCGTACCAATTAAAATAACATGTATAGGAAGTGAAGGTGTTATGCAAAAAAAATATCAATATCGGTTCAAAATTGGCAAAATCATATAACTGAAATTCTCCTTCTTTTTGAAGCTAATTAAAAATAGTGGCGACACAAAAGTGACCTTAAATTAGATTGAAATCCTTTTATCTCGTAGCTTCTTACCGACTTAACGAAGTATCATGAAAATTGATATAGATGTAATATTTGAAATGGAGAAGCCTATATATTACTTTTTAGCATGGTTAATCAATAGTTATCCTCATAACTTAAGTTAACAGTTATCAATCAATATCAACCAGAGGGAGATTTTGTACAAAAGTCGATTGCTTGGGTACCTCTATCCCATTCGTGTTTCTACCATGAAGTAGTTGTGTTTGCATGGCTGTGTTTCGGTTTGAAGTGTGGGATATGGCGTGAATTTACAGGGTACAGAGTAATAACATCTGAAACCTCAGGAATGGCAATGCATGGAGGGAATCATGGGCGAAACAGTATACTCTGTTATGCCCATGGTACTACTCATGTCTATAGGCGACGGTTACCCCTTTCCATCAGGTGGGCCATCAGCCATTCTAAGTTGTATAAAAAAATCTCGGTCACACAGACAAAGCCACGGGTGAGAACTAGTAAGAAATTATAATATTAGTAATCCTATAATTATTTTTCTGATAAATTGTTCGCGACACAAATTAAATTCCAAATTTGAAAATAAGTTCTTAATTAATCACTGACTAACGTTTTCGTTGACATAATATAATTAATGAGTTGTCACACGAAATGGAAAATTGTACAGTCATTCGCATAAATTTCAATAGATTCTGACTAGGTGACTACATTTTGGGTCGTACACACCCAATTTCGGCGCGCAGTTGAAGGCGTGTCGTCATTAACGCACCATAGATGTAATCTGTTTGATTTAATGAATTAAACAATCAAATTAATTAAATGATAGTTGAAGTAATATCACGAATCATTAAAAAAATTCCACTGCAAAAAAAGAGTGGTGTCTAATTTTTCTTAAGAATAGGTATATGTGTTCTAGGTTGCGATATTTAATCTAAATAGCATACTGTATTTTAATAAATAACCTGCTAAATGATTAATAAAAATATCATACCTACAAATAGTAACAAAAAAATTGGTAAATTAATAATAAATTTTATAATTTTTTACGACTAATTTACTGATGAAGCTTGCTTTTGTCTGTACTGACAGCATCCAACAAATTTGTGAAAATATCTTTATTTACAACTAGCTGATTAAAATAATAAAAATATATTTTAAATTTTGTACTAGTTTTTTACCGCAATTTCGTGCACATGAATTTTGAAAGTCGGTAAATAGTTCTAGATAGCGTGTCAAAATAAAACATACACCAAATTTAAAACTGGACCTTCAATACAATATAAAAATAACATTTAATTTGGAGAAACTTTTATTATTTTTAATTTTGGTTCACGCAAAAACATATAAAGATTGTTGTTTTGGCCTCTATTGCTCTTATCGATTAATGTTTTTAATATCATCATCAACATCTGTCCATTGTAGAATATAGGCCTTCCACATAGACTGCCATAAGGAACGGCCCTGAGCCACCTGCTTCCATGAACTCTCTTTAATGCACTCAAGGTCGTAACTCTATCTAATGTGAGGTCGTGCTACACAGCATTTGCCGGCACGGGGTCACCACTCAGGATCTTTAATATAAATTCTTATTAATTACCTCCCATGTACAAACAACATTTAGTTACAATTTTATTAGTAAAGATAACAAAAAATTAAATTTTAAAACTGATACTCGTATGTATTATTATTATTAACTCATTTAAATACATAAAAATTATCCCCAAAAGCGAACGTTAATTACTATAGTCATATTTAACACCAGCTCGTAATTTTAAATATATGGAGTTACATCCCATTGGACAGCGGCATTAACGCACGAGGTGAAATTGTAATATTTACGCGTTATCATTGTTACGGCCTGTGACAGGTGGATTTTATCTGCCCGACGTGATATGCAACCTTTTAACTGATATTACATTCCGACTGTACCTAAGCCGTCTGTAGACGGAAATGGTTTTTATTCGTACGAGTATTAGTCGCATTTTTAATATTAAAACGACATATTTATGTTTTGTTTTTTGTTTGTTTTTTAATCCGTGACATAACGAGGGATACGTTTTTGATATGTGAGTATCGTAACTCCCAATGTGGTTTTTATTTCAAATAAGATTTATTTAGGATAGTTTCTAGCTATGTTATGAAAAAGGTCAAAGTCAGGTCAAATTCCTTTGATCCTATCTATGAATTACCTTTGCATTAGAATATTTGATTTTGGATTAAAATAGTTTAAATTGAAAAAAAAATTGATGATATATTTGAAATGTCCGAGTTTCGACAAAAAAGTACATTAAATTCTGTGGCGAATATGTGACTAAAAACTTAAAAAGCATGATGTAATCTAAATCTAAATTCGATTAATGTTTTTTTTTTTTTTTATTTATTTATTATTTATTCTTTATTGTACACAAAAAAAAATATTACATATAATATATATATAAAATAAAGGTGTACAATAGGCGAGCTTAACTCTGTAAGAGTTCTCTTCCAGCAAACCCTGAGTGGAAAGGAGCATTAATTATTTATTAGCGGGCAGTATGCGTACAATAATAGAAGGAAACATTATTGATGTTTCTATTAAAACATATGAAATATGTTGACTACATAAATAACTCATACAATTAAAATCAAAATAAATACATATCTGTATACATATACATATATACATAGGCATAAAATATCTCTTTACATACAAAAAAATAGGTACATATACATACATAGACATAATAAGTTTATGAGGACAGAAGATGCTCTTTTAATCTGCTCTTGAATATATTCAGCGATTGACTTTCACGAATATGCAGTGGAAGAGAGTTCCATAGTCTAGCCGCATGAACCGTAAATGATCCACTATAGCATGAGGAGGTATGAGGAGGGATTTTAAGAATAAGGGATTTACTCGACCTACTGGACATGCCAGTGGGGTCAAGGAAAGTGAAACGTTCACAAAGATAAGATGGAGAGGAAGAATTATACAGTACAGAATACAGGAAAGATAAAAGATGAAAATCACGACGTTGACGAATTGGGAGCCATTTTAATATACTTCTGTAAGAGGAGACATGATCGTATTTTCTAAGTCCATAAATAAAACGTATGCATAAATTCTGTAGCCGCTCCAACCTATTTAATTGTTCCTCTGTGACATCTAGATAACATACGTCAGCATAATCTAGAAGAGGTAGTAATATTTAATTAATATTACTTTTTAATATTTGTAAGCTTATAACTCCGTCAGTTAAAAAAAGAATTTTCCAAATCGGTTTATATCTGAAAGGATATACTTACAGATTTACTCCATAGAAAGTTTATCAAAACCGGTTTAGTAGTTTTGTTTTTAAATTAAAATAACCAGTTTTCTTATAATTTAATTCGATTTCAATTTTTGTGGGTCAATTTTTAAATTATTTTTGAATAGAAATCCACGTTCTTGATTCTATAATAGAGATATTCTGAGTAAAGAATACTTCGTAGGTCTCTAAACAACTTGGTTCCATAAGTCATTAGTGACAATGTTAATTGATTTCAACTTCAGACTAACGTATTTTATATTTTTTGACTTACAATACTATTAGCACAATGATAGCAGATAGACAAGACTAATCTATATAGATAATATTAGATTCTCATCTGGAAAATTTGTTAAGCGTTAACTACATTAGAATTCTCCTTGCAGTCTTTTCGGGCAAGTTCAACTGAATTGGCTAGTTATACATTTTGCATTATTTCATTTCTTGTGCAGTATCAAAGGCTGCGAGTGTTCGCATAATCGCGTTCCCGCTCCACTTCGCATTTGACCTCGGGCCATGCACTGCGTACTCGTAACTGTTACAGGTGCACTGCAATTTACTTTATTTTTATAAACTTCTTCTACGCGGAAAAAAGTAAAAAAAGTAATTGGGATATACTGAAAATAGCTTCTTAAATTCTAAATTTATTTCACACTTACTTCTACTTGTAACTCTGTAAGCGTTGTTTTATAAGTAGTTAAATAATTTTAGATGACATATCAAGATAAAACATACACTGGATTTTAAGACAAACCTTTTGAAATACAGCTATGAGAATTACATTCAATTTGAAGCATAACCACAGTGTAAGATTAATTAAAAAGAGCCTAATGAGGCAAGGTCGAATATATAAGTGATTATACGTGATATCCCTGGTGTATTGGACGTCTGTAGAAAAATCGTTTTAGATATTGTTTGTTACTTTTATCCCATACAATAGACATATCTCGGTCACGAGATAAAAACGCTAGTGAACAATATAACTCA
The DNA here is from genome assembly GCF_026898425.1 of Galleria mellonella. Taxonomy (NCBI): domain Eukaryota; kingdom Metazoa; phylum Arthropoda; class Insecta; order Lepidoptera; family Pyralidae; genus Galleria; species Galleria mellonella. The sequence continues at coordinate 1,315,915 of NW_026442133.1, forward strand.
TGTAAAAGAACTGATATCATTCCAATTTTACAGTAGTGGGGGAAAAATGATTGTCAGTAATGGGATCTAGAGACCCTAATAACAGCAATATACCCCATCAGGACTGCTTCCACCTGGTTCACCTTGGACACCCTCGTGGTTAACTCTTCTGAAATTCGTAACGAAAGACTGACTTACCTTGACAACGCATGAGGGTTATCATGGGCGAAACAGTATACTTTGTTATATTCATCGTACTACTTATGTCTATAGGCGATGGTTACCACTTTCCATCAGGTGAGCCGTCAGCTTGTTTGCTATTCTAAGTTGTATAAAAAAAAAACTTGCTTATACTATCCGCTTTAAAGTGACATACATTTTTTATGGCCATTTCAGTACGAATATGAAAATGCAAAAGCTAGTCAAGGACTCGCTACTGCACAATTGCACATTGTTGTATCTGAGCTGCAAAGTGTACGAGTGTCCTCGTCATCACTCAGCGTTGGACCGCAGCAATTACTTGTACAGCCCTACAGGACGTGGAGCGTGCTTGCGGCAGCCTTGATCTATGACTGAGCATACGTACCTAGGTATGTATTAATAAAACGACATGATTTAAATAGTGCGGTTCAACGGATAATATTATATAATAGTAGCTGACATTTTAATTAGCAAGGTTATATGCTCTTCACCTAATTTATACGAGATACAGCAAATACGCCTTTAAATAGGTATTGCGTGAAATATTTACTTTAACTTCACTCCGTGAACCATATACTTTTACTATGGTAATTTCCTAAAACTCTTTCTTATCCAACGCCTATAATATTTGATATGGAACGTGTTTATAAATTCCAGACTTCTAGTCCCAGTAATTTCTGCTTGATTTAATCCGGTAGTCAATTTGTAGGGTTCCGTACCAAAAAGGTATAAAGGAACCATTACGGTGTGACTCTGTTCATCCATCCGTCGATTTGTCCGTCCGTTGGTCTATCACAGTGTTTATCATTATCTGGCCACTGCTCATCATTGGCATCCCATAGGGGGGTTTTGCCAGTATTTGCCACACTTGGTACGCAGATTAGCAACCGCAGTTAGGCTTTGGTAATGTTAAAAGAGGGACACTGTGGGGATATAGTCGCCTCTTACAACACCCACGGGAAAGGGAGGAATGGCCTATTCTTTGTCGGGGCCACACGTCGATTATCTTAGCAATTACTGATCAGAGCCTCTAGACAAGTGGCAAGCTAATTCGTTGATAGAATCGACATCACTAGCGAGTCCGTGAGATAGAATGAGATAGCAACGTCGGGTGACTCATTCCAACTCACAGACTCACTAGCGATGTCGATTCCATCGACGAATTTGCTTACTACATGTCTAGAGGCCCAGCAGCGTTATATCTTAGCAATTACTTATGCTATTGATTTGAAATTTGGAATAATTTACCAAAGATTGGCCCAGATTGGAAATAATTGAAAAAATATGTTTATTTTCTTTGTTAGGGAATCCGAAACAGATACTTAAAATTTCATAATTGAATCTAATACATCAATTGAAATTCTTGTAGTCCAAGTGGGCTATAAGAATATATGAAAGGGCTTCATTCGTACATTTTTTTTTTTTTTATTTATTTTTATACTGTACAGTTTCTTAGTTATAATCTAAAATGTGGAAAAAAACGAAGCTTGTTAACCTGCAATAACTACATTTTATTACAATTAAAGATATATGTAAAAGGGGATGGGCATCAGCGTTCCTCTTAAAATATCTCCAAAGCTTAATAGCATCTACTGGCTAAACCTTCACAAGGGGACGACTTATGTTCAGCAGTGGACAGTCAAAGGCTAATTTGATGATGAAAGGTATATGTGAATATTACAAAATAAATAAATAAAACGATGTTTGTAACTAGAATCGTTTTTGTGTTTTGTTATCAACAAAACCTCCAGAAACTAACTTCGTTATGTGATTTAGGGGGGTAAAGAGATTTCTTCAGGGTCGGCAACGCGCGCGTAATACCCCTGGTACTGCAGGCGTTCGTAGGTTACGTTGACCACTTACCACTCAGTTTTATAAAAAAATCTAGTTTTGTGCCAATAAGAAATTATTAATTAATTGTAGTAACAATAATAATAACTACAATAGAATAAGTGCAATAGTAGCAATATAGATATTTATTTATTACCTAGTCCTACCTCCAACTTTCATACTAAGAAAAAAAATAACAAATTCTAGTATCGTGAAATTTAAAATTTCTAAAGATGTTTAAATGTAGCAAATTTTGTTTGTGGCAAAGCCACAGATTACATCATAATAGAATAAAATAATATAACAAAAATTTCCTCGTACAAAATATGGTTTTTCACAAAAAATCTGGTAATTTATGCAAACCTTTTTAGTACGCATTTAAGCCAATAAAAGCAATGTAAAATTTTATTATTTATAAACACAATTCCTGAGAAAATATTTCACGTGTATTTACGTTCGAAACGATTTTATTGAAAAAAAAATAATCACTTAATTTTTTTATTACATTACATTTAATAACGAAAATGCTAACGAAGGAATTTCTGAAATATTTAATGGGAAAGTTCAAAGTTCAATTTGTGAATGGTTGTTTAATTTTGTATTGTATGTAATGGTATTTAATATAAATTATTAATAACGTAATTTATATTTTTACATTTATAAAAGTAATTTAAATTTATAAAAAATATATAATCTAGATCTATACCATGCCAAAATACTTCTACCGGGGGAAAGGGATTGTTAGTAATGGAGTCTAATTGATCCATTGCTAGCAATACACCCTATCAGGTCGACTTCCACGCGGTTCCCCCTGGAAACGGTCGTGGTTAATTTTAGTGGAATTCGTCACGATGGGCTGACCTGCCTTTTCATTCTCGCCTGTCATCCCTCACTGGTGCCCCGCCGGCGTGTTCCGATAGCGCGGGCGAGGTTACCATTCCATTATTACCCACTAAAAAAAATGAAAAAAATACTACTACCGTAGTAAATCAGTATCTTATCTGCCCACTGCTAAATATAAACCTTCTCCTATTGGGAAGTTTTGCCAGTAGTTGCCACGTTGGCTGGCGGTTTGGCAACCTCACTTGAGCTTTGGTAATGTTTAAAGAAGGATGCTGCTACTCATCCCTCGATTATTAAGTTCCCTGTCGTTTCTTACGACACCTACGGGAAAGGAATAGATACCTGTAGAGTATACTTGAGTATGAAAATAATTACTAACAGACACCAGTGAAACATAATAGGTGAGGATAATGGAAAGTAGTAATCGTCGCCTATGAGCACTATCATGGACATAAAAGAGTACACTGTTTCGCCCATGATACTCCCATGCATTTCCATTCCTGAGGACTTAGTTGTTATTCCTTTGTACCCTGTAAATTCACGCCACATCCCACCCTTCAAACCGTAATACAGTCATGCAAACACAACTGCTTCAAGGTTGAAACACGAATGGGACTGAGGTCTGAAGAGCAAACGACTTTTGTACAATGTCTCCCTCTGATATAACAATATTTTCTTATTATAAAGCTAAATTATTGCAAAATGTGTATCTGTTTTCATAGTTGTGTTTCTAAAGATTTGAAATAAAGACTTCGTAATTTTAATTGTACTTAATATTCAAGAATATTATAAAACAATGTATTGATATTACCGATACCTGGTTAACATCTGTAATTCATACGACTGTCTCATTCAAGCTTATCCCTAACCCAATATACGTAATCCCACATTTTCACAAGCACCCCCAACCGTTCTTAGGATTACGAAACCACTAATTTCCTAAGAGAATGCAGCTTATTGATCCCAAAGGGTACATGGACACGTTGACAATCAGATAGGGAAACTCGTAAAACTTTACGCCTATCTACGAGCGGCTTTATAGTTCGTAAATAGATACGTAGGTGTGGAAAAGACAGATAACATTGCCACGAGAATGTAGAAACTATCAATGCTGATAAATTTTATGAACGCAGAATAAATTTGTTTTGGGCAAACCCTTCAGTAGGGAATGCGCAACTTCCTATTTGCCTAATTAAGTATGTATTCTGTGGACGAATGCGATCGTGGAATTTTTAACGTACGTGAAAATAACTTATTAACATCTGACTGCTTGTCATAGGTTTCTTATCATAAAAATAGGATAGTCTTTTTTTTATTATGGAGGGAAATGAAGCAGATGGTGCACCTGATGGAAAGTGGCTACCGTCGCCCATGAACATCTGCAACACGAAAGGAGATCCTTGTGCGTTTCCGGCCTTTTTAATTATTTTTAAAGTTGCTATGATTACACTAATTGCTAATATACAAGGTTTTATTTATTGTTTTTTTTTTCTTTTGCTGATATATTGTACTTACCCTTTCTCCTCTTTTTGACGTTCTGGATGTTGGACGACACATTTTTTTTAAGCCATCATGACACGGAATTTGAAATGTTTAAAATAGAATATTAATTAATGGTTTTATTTTATCACAATCAATTTTTAATTCCGTGGTGAAAGCTATAATAGATCTATCAGCGAAACATCCTTCAATCCGGGGATTTCAGAATCGAATTCTGGACTAGGCCTCTGAAGTTTTTCAAATTCGAGTTTAAATCATAAGGAAGGTTTTTAGGAATTCCCGTAGCAACGGGATTATTAGATTCCAAAAGGACCAAGTTACGGGATTTTCTTGTAATAAGTTTATGGAGCAAGGTAAATTTGTACCATGACATAACAAGTAGTAAAAGAAAAAGTGGCTTTAATTCTGATAGATTTTTTGAATTTAGAACGAAAAAACATAATTATATCTACTAACTGATTTTGCTATTATCATTTCAGCCATTATCCGTCCACTGCTGGACATAAGTCATAGACTGCCATAAAGAATGATCCTGAACTACCTTCTCTAGTAGGGACCGTCCCACTGCGTTTGCCCGTACGCGGTGGCTACTCAAAAATCCACAATTGTTTTGACTTTACCCCGAAGTCTTCTTCAGGGTAAATACTGTGTTCCATGCCTCGACTGCCATGGACTGCAGCTCGCTTTAACTTTGCGTTACATACATATATATATATATATATATATATATATATATATATATATATATATATATATATATATATATATATATATATATATATATATATATATATATATATATATTATCAAAATCAGTTCAAAATTATTATCGATGTAAACATATTCGTATACATGAATAAAATAAAAATGAACTAAGAACTTCCTGCTCTTGAAAAACACTCAAAAATAACGATACATGTACTTACTGTACTTTTCTTTTCGCTTTTTGTACGAAAATAACCTAATTGGGTCTAAGATGTAAAAGTTTATCGTCAATACGTAAACAATACGTACACGATTTTACGAGTTTTTCTATAGGTTACCATAAACCAAAATTATATGGTGGTGAAATAGATAGTTGTGGATACCCAGGATGAATAAAAATATATTGGATGACAGAATTTAGCTTAATTTTATACCAATTCCTTTGTATTAACCATTAACTGACCACTGCTGAACATAGCATCCTCCGCCTATTGGAAGGTTTTGCTGCCATACTTGGCAAATGAGTTAGTAACCACAATTAGGCATTGTTGATGTTTTAGGAGCCCATTCCTCAACTATTAAATTCCCTTAGTGGCCTCTTACGGTACACATGGGAAAGGTAGAGGTTGCCTATTCTATGTCAGAATCAAAGAGCAATAAGTTTATTTGCAACCATAAATATTTATTAAAAATCATAATTAATACATTATAACGTAATTGTAACAATTCTATTTAATATTATAAATGTGAAAGTTTGATGCACCTTTCCACTTTAGGTTTGCTGGACGAGAACTCTTGTAGAATTAAATTCACCTTTAAACATTTTTTTTATTATATTATCAGACAAAACAATTCATTATAATTTAACTTATAAGCTATGCACATTTAAATCTGCTATTTGTACATTATTACATAAATTATCTTGCTTTGTGATTTCAGCATAGAATAGGCCATTCCCCCTTCCCCTTCCTATCTCGTGAATGTCGTAAGAGGCAGCTAAGGAAGGACCAGGGATAGACCGTCTCACTTAAAACATCTCAAAAGCCTAACTACGGCTGCCAATCCGCCAGCCAAGTCACTACTGGCAAAATCCCTCAAAGAGGAGGTTTATATTCAGCAGTGGTCAGTGAAAGGCTGATATGATCATGATGGTAATGATGACATCAATTGTTACTTAGCTGACCGATTATAATAAAGATGTAAAACGATTTTTTAATGTATATTATTTAAAGACTACTTTAAATTGAGAGAAAGTTTGTTTTTTGCTGTTATATTTCTTTATATATTATTAATGTAGACAAAAAAGTATTTATAAATACATAAAGTTTATAAAGATAGCTGAACAAATTTGTATGAAATTTGATATAATAGGAGATGTAACGATTTGATACATGTAATACCTCACATACTAATGGATATGAGCAAAACTACGGGACAGCTAGTAATGTACTAAATTTACAAAACATTATTAATGAAAAACAAAACTAAATTCGACGGCTCGTCTTTCAATTACAAATTTATTCAAAATAAATAAAAGCAATTTAAAATTCGAAAGCCCCGAGAAATTTATTGAGATACCAAATAATCTTTTGCACAATTTCTTTGAATACAGTAACATTTTCTCAAATCCTTAACAGGAAACGTACCACAAACGAGATGGCTTTTTGTTGATTTAATGTTGAGTGTTTTAAGTGGGCCCTCTAAAGTTTAGGAAAGAAAGGAGAATGAGACAATAAATAAATAACAGTAGGAAACGTTTCGCATTACTAAAAATATTTGTGTTTTTTTTATGCTAAATGAGTTTTTTACATCACTAAGGTGACAAACAAGCATACGGCCCATCTGACAGTAAGCAGTTATTAAAGCATATGAACGCCTACAATACAAAGGGGCATTACGCGCGCGTTGACGACCCTGAAGAAATATCTTTACCCCTTATTTTAAGAACTTCATGCATGTAATCTTTTGGAAAAACCTCGACAGGGAGCTCATTCACCTGAGCATTCGTGGAAGGAAACATCTCTGGAACTGCGCTGTACACGACTACCTAGCCTCTAAGGTTTGGGGATGAACTTTAATTCAGGGAATCTAGTAACCACGATCTATAGATATGAACAGCACCATGGCATTCATCTTTCATTCGTTGACATTCATAAAGACACAAGTAAAGAAAAAAATTTATTACTCTATACCGCGTAATTTAGTTTATAGAAATAGTTTTTGCAATCTACTCCCATCCTAAATGGAAACTTATTTCTCCAAAACAATAATTATTCATACATCTCAATAAATCCGTAGTCTGCTATTTTATTTTATTAGGATATTAAACAATATTGCAAATAAATACCATTACTTGCCACTCTCGTAAGATTTTTCCAACATAAACTAGTATAAGACCGTATTTCCTATCGAGTGACCCAACGACCGTGACGAATGACGTCATCAATCCAAAACTTCACCCTGAAGATGGAAAGGATTTCCATGTGTTACTTGCAAAGTTCAACACAAGGGCAATATTGAAATTGTCTTGTTATATTTAAAAACAATATCGAATATGGAACTTCGATGTATAAAAATTAATTTTTTTTGGTGATTATGGATCAATAACGAGTAATTTATATAGTTAGACATAATACCATATATTTTTAAAAGAGAAAAAGGTATTGTTTGTGATGTGGTTTCACAGCCCCATTACTATATATCCTATCAGGTCGAACTCCGTGCAGTTCCCCATGAAAACCATCGTAGTTATATCTTAAATTTAGAAGCTGATCTGCTTTCATCATCACTTATCATCTCTTACTGGCACCCTGCCAGCGTATACCGATAGAGTAAATGAGACTACCACCGTCAGGTTCACTCTTTAAAAAAATATACTTTTAGATGTAGCGCCGAGTGTCAAAAGACGTCTCAAAAACGGATTTATATTTTTTTAAATAAATAACTTACACATATTTTAAGTTATATTTTTACTAACTATATTTGACCAATATCCAAATTAGACTTCCAGGATATAAAATGTTTCGGTGAGTTTTATACCTATACAATTAAAACTCAAAATACGCAAAATTAGTCAAACCTACTTTTTGAGTATGTAAATAATGATATTCAGTTTATATTCATTTATTTTCATTTACTCAGTCTAACTTGACAATAAAAATGGTTGACATCTCATAGTTTTAAAAAAGAAAGAGAAAATAATTTAAAATACATTTATATTTTTCGTCACATTTGAATTAAAAATTGACGCAAATAATAACAATAAATTTATTATTACTATCTATTCTATCTATTCAGCTAACATCAATCCACTGCTGGGCATAGGCCTCCTTTTTGTCGCGCCACACTTAAGTCGTTACGTTTAATTAAAAATCGAAACAACCAATAATTCATTAAATTACAATAAATTTATACTTTATTTTACGACCGTTTGAGTTTATATTTGTTTGCGACTTTATCTGCAGCATATGCACGAAATGGGAGTATACGTCAACGACGTAATATATGGAAAATATCACCGATATGTATGTATTTTTCCGGGACACAGAAACGGGTAGTACTCCATTTGCGGTTACGTTTTTGCCGTGCCCAGGCCAGGAGGTGGTTGCAAATTACATAATTTATCATGTCGAGCGGGTTTATTCCCCTTGAATAACATTTCTTTTCGGAAAAAAATGCGCGAACGGTAACGCTGCAGACCGTTTCATGAGATTCAATACAATTTAGAGTAATCCATTTGAAGCGTCTACCTAAGTTCTTTTGAAGATACGGATTAGGATTTCTCTGGAAATTAATAAACCTTTCACAATATAACGAGTCAAATAAACTTTTTGGTATTTAATTCTGTCCATATACCTAATTTAAATTTACTTTAAATATTTTTTTTTTAATTTCAATTTAAAAAATATTATTGTTTTTGCTTCTTGTGAATCAAGTCAACGATTCCTTTATTTATTACTTTAACAATTATCAAAATTTACAAACAATATTTTTATGGAACTTTCATGTGTTCCCTTTTCTGAGAACTAAGATATTATGGCCCGGAACCCTAAAATTTCTCCGCCATATCACATACCTTAAACCCGAGACACAGTCATGCAATTGTATGAAAGACGTTTACGTATGAATTGAGAATGTTCTTCTCTTTGAAGTTGTTTAAAAGGAGTCGTTTAAAAGACAGTCGAATTTAGAACCTCCTTTTCGAAGTCAGAAATGTACACGTTCATTCAACTTCAAACGTAAGTGGGTCGGCCAACGAATAGCGAGCACGAAATAGAGGGCGTATGTTTTGCGGCCACTTTCCGAATGTGTCTTCCTTCCTACCTTTTGTACAATACGAGATGTCTGCCAAAACTACTTGTGTATACGATAGATTGCTATCGACTGTGTTACCTTTTTTGTGAATCTCGATACTCAACTTCAAATAGAGACTTTTCTTGCGACGTTATGATAAAATTGGTGAATATTCTTTGCCGTTTGAATGTGAGCATCAACCGTATTCAAGATATGCTATATATATTGTACGTGAACAGGTATGAATAGTACAAGATAGAAGATTATCGTCACATGTAAATGTATTAGGTAAAACCTTATACGAACTATAAAAAGACCAAAGAATAGCCAACAAATATTTTTTTAGCCAAGCACAAAACAAAAATTAAAACTACAGTTTAAAGTATAGCAACGGAAATATTGCATCTCAATAAAAATGTTAAAACAGTAAATAATATTAAATGAAACATTTACTTTTTAAAGTTGTTTAAAAATATTTATAAAAAGGCATAAAAAGGGCGCAAAGATATCGCGTAACATGCACAAAGAGACTTACTCCTTTTAAATGTCTGTTAGTGGCAAAGTAAACAAAAAAAGGTTTGGCAATGTTTTTAAAACGAAATCGTTGCATTTTATACTATCAACCGATAAATTTAAACGTTCCAATGGAAACGAATCCGGGACAAAAGCTAGCAAGGCAATAAATCTGAGAACGGAAAGCCGAGAGTCCCTAACTAACTGCCGACAACCGTTGTTGTGGTTTGACTTCGATGACCTTATGCCATTAGGGACTATGGTCTCCTATTTTAGAGGCTAAAATTTATATCGGATTTCAGCAAAATGACTGTTATATTTGCTGCTTAATTTTTAAATGTTTTATTATTATTATATTTTCTACTTAAAATTCTAAAATATATTAATATATATATTAAAATTATATACAGGTATATTAAAAATAGAAGAAAGATAAGATTTTGATGGCCTTATCATATACGGGAAAATAGCTGTTTATTTCACTCTCACTCAATATCACTGTTATTCTTGAAAGTCGTACACTATTCTTGGACGCAGTATCAAACAAACAGACAAACAAAATATCCAAAAAAATATTGTTTTGCTACTATTGCCTATTAATACCACTCATATAATTTTCTTAAATATCTCCCATGTACGGAAACGGTCTCGTTACAATTTTATTATATATATTAATAACATATTATAAAGTAGGTAGAAAATACAATAATAATACAATGTCAAAGAATAAAGCACCACGAATAACATTGATATTCCTGAAATTTGATATAAATTGTAGCCTTTGAAATAGAAAAAAACAAACAATTACAAATGAGTCATCCAATATTTTTATACATTTTTTATCTAAACTGTTTTCAAAAAGATGTTTACAATTCTATATTTTAAATACTGCACTAATTGTAACCAATTTTGGTGATTAGATTGCTTCCTACCACAATTTTTTTACTACGATACACAAACATTTTATGGAACTAAATATAACGTTGTTTTGTTTCACGTCTTTGTTTGCTTTATAGATTCATTCATATCTTGATACAGCTTGTTATTAACTACAGTTCATTGATTAAAAGCGATCGAGTTTCCCACAATTTAAGCTTCCTTCGCGTTAATGCAAGAGCTCCCTAAGGGACACGAAACGGTTACAACTTATCAACTGTTACAGTGAGACGTAACCATTGCGCAGTGGGATTGAATTAGAATTTGAAATTAATTTTATGCTGTTTGTAGCCCCATATATTTGCTGTCTCCGTTTTGAATGGAGGAATAAAATTTATGAAAAGAAATATGAGATGAGCTTTCTTATTATTTTAACTAACAGTGTAACTAGTGCATTGTAGGATAGTATTACTACAAATATATATATATATTAACAATATTTAGATAAGAAAGTGAGAATACATTTTAGAGTGAAAGAGTGAGTGAGTATGTAAGAGAGAAAAAGATAGTCACAAGTCTATAGGAGTAACAAGAAAGAAGGTTAAAAAAAGACGAGCTATACATAAGACGATAAAAAGTAAAAAGAAGTATATAAGATCCAGAGTTTATATATATATATATATATATATATATATATATATATATATATATATATATATATATATCTTAGATCTATAGTCTGAATATTGTTTTCATTGTTACTGCCTACCCTAATGGGAGACAGGCGTGACAGATATGTATATGTATGTAGTCTGAATATCGAGAATTTTATATCATAAAATATTTCATATGCATAAATATATATAAAAATCCTAGATTCTATACAAAAGTTACATACAAAAGTCTCCCTAATCAAATTTAATGGAAATGAAAGTTATTAGAGGACAAGATAGAAAGATAGTTGGTTATTATTTACTCTAAATATGAAACTCTGTGTCTAGACATCATAAATATTTACATTATATTTGTAAGAACATTTTGCTATGTTTGGCTCAAATGTCCCTAACTGGTAACAAATAAGTGCATAATTTCGTTGAATGAACTTTGTTTTCAGTACAGTTTTGGTTTTTGATTTTGCATTTTGATCTTTATTTAAGTGGATAGATACTTTTCAAATTATTTCCAAAATAAGGAGTTTTTTTTTTAATTATATTGCACAAATAATTACCAATACGAAACCAATTTTTACAATTCGTTGTATAGTCGATAAAATTCACTTCCAAGTTGTATTTATTTTCAACCAACATTAAAGAAAAGAGGTATTAAATTTAAATGTATTTTTCCTTGTGTTTGTTATTTCATAACTCAGTCCATTATAAACTAATTTGAGGTTTTTTTTACCTGAAAGAATATACTTACAGACTAGTCCCTTAGAGACTTTATAAAAGTCGGTTTAGTATTTTAGTTTTTAAATCATAATAACTGGTATGGCCTCAATATTTTTTAAACACAATCTTAAATTTTTGAAAAACAGCCTATTTCATATTGATATAAAATGGTTCGTTTTACTTAGCGGAGCAAAAAACCCCTTAATGCAAAACAAAATTAACATGTACATATACAGTGATTCCGCGTTCTAATTTTAAATATTCATGTACCATATAGCGTATCAACGAAATATTTCTTCTTTTATGGGTTTGTGTATAAGCGTAGGTGTTGCTTTTTGCGGAGCAAATATCGAGCCATATAGGTGTATGTACTTGTTATATATCAATGTACGTATCTAACATTTTTTATTTGACGCGAATGTACCTGTACACAAATGGAAGGGACCTTGCGACATCATCCGCACGGAAGCCATTCCCTTCCGTCCCCATGAGAATTTCGAAAAATCCTTCCTTATTAGATTCATGGAACGATACGAGTACATAGAATATTGTCAACCAGATTTCGAGTATGTAAAGGTTTTGTAGATATCTTAAATAGTAATGATATATCATCATATCAACTTTTAACTGTCCAATACTGGCCATAAGCTCTGCACTTGTGTGGTTTTGCTATTAGTTGCCACGTTTGGCAGGCGGATTGGTTATGCTTATGTTATTGGTTATATTATGTTTGGTTATATCGCAGTTATGCTTTAGAGCTGTTTTAAGAGGGACGCTTCTGCCCATCCTTCGCCCTCTCTTAGTTACCTCTTACAACACCCATGGGAAAGGAAAGGGTGACCTATTCTATGCCGGGACAACTCGGCATATATGATATATATTATTTCGTATATTATACAAGGAATTTTTTAAACGACATTAAAAACTAGCTATATCCTGCGTCTTCACTCACATGAATCATTATATAAAGTATCATATTTGCTAAGTTAGATGTAACCTACCAATGTACCAAATATTGAGATCCGTTCACAAGTTGTTGCATGAAAGAGTAACAAACATCGTTACAAACTTTTTATTTTATTTATTTTATTTATGCTTTATTGACCACATTACAAAAAGAAATGTCTGGTACAAAAGACGGACTTAATACTATATAGCATTCTCTCCCAGTCAACCTTTGGCAAAACAGAAATTTTAATATGCGGTGAAAAAAAAAAATACAACACATACAATAGAGATTATATAAATATACATACATGAATATATTAAACAAATATTACATAAATATACAAATATGTAATAAAAATACATATATACAAATATAAATATACATATATAAATATACCTACTTATAGATTATATACGATAACACAAATAAACAACGACAGAGATCAAAAGTGATGATGATGAAGATGAACTGCTTTTGTATTTATTGTATCAATAGGACGATTATAGTGAAATAAATTTTACATAAAATAACCAAAAGGTTACCTCAATTGATCAGTAAAGCGGTATTTTTAACTTTTGCTGGCTTAGATCGTGAGTGAAACATAACGTTGTTGGAAACCTTATAGTTTTATAGAAGAAGACTTCCGGATGAAGTCGAAACAATTGTCGGAATACAACAAAAACACAGCGAGTTTATTAATTTTCGTTATATATACTTCTTGTGACCTCTTTTAATAAAATATAATGAATAAGTAACCAAATGTTCATGAAATTATCCCAGAAACACTCTTTACATAAATTAGCACATTGTAAGGAGACTTCATAGAGTGGTTTATCGCCCATAGAAATCTGTTGTCATGCCACATTTGTCGCTAGGGTTGTCACATTTATTTTCAACCGTCTTTAAAACGATGAGATTCATATTTTCGACCAGTCACTTGTTTGTTTACATTTTCATTATGTTTTGTTAAAACAAACCATAGTTTCGTTTATATGTTTTTGCATACAATTGCATACAAAAAAAAAAATACATTCTTTTTCCATTAATTTGCATATCTATTGTTAGGATCTTGGAGGACTTAAATAATGCAGCGGGCTGTTGTTTTTGATGATTATTACTTTTAGATACTAATTATAAAATAATAACAAAATGTAATTGAGTAGCTGTCTATGCTTATAGCAAGCCAGTATCAGAGGTCGGATGTGAAATGGCCGCCGCTTGCAGCGGAGACCTATGTGAGCGTGTCGCTCCCGTATCCCGCTGCGGGCAGCTCGCCGCCGCGCCGTGGGTAGTCCGCGGTGTTTATCGTGCGTCAACATGTATGTTTTCCATTATTCAATACTCGAAGGTTGCACTTATCTGATATTAATTGTCCGTATATGCGATATTATTTCTTTTCAACCGATTTTAAAAGGAAGGAGGTTCTCAATTTCATACCTCTTTTCATACCATTATACATTTTATACCAACCTCATAACTCTGTTATAAACCGATTTAGTACTTTTTTTTTATTTGAAAATATATATTTATTTAGATAAATTAGAATAAATTGATCCTATAGAAATTTTATAAAAATTCATTCATTGTTTAGGTTTTAAATCAAAATAACTGTTTTTACCACTACGGAAGTCAAAGTTTATTTTAGAAAATAATCTTAATTTACAAATATATTTTGACCTATTTTAATTAATATTGCATTCGTATCATAACTGCTCATTTAGAAATTTTATTAGAAAAAATAGAGGGAGAGGGTCACCAAAGGGAGACTTTGTATAAAAGTCAATTGCTTGGCTACCTCTGTCCCATTCGTGTTTCAACCGTAAAGAAGTTGTGTTTGCTTGGCTGTGTATTGGTTTGAAGGGTGGGATATGGCGTGAATTTCCTGGGTTCAAAGGAATAACACCTGAGTCCTCAGGAATCGCAACGCATGGGGGGTATCATGGGCGAATCAGTATACTCTGTTATGTCCATGGCACTGCACATGTCTATAGGCAACGGTTACCACTTTCCATCAGGTGGGCCGTCAGCTTGTTTGCCATTCTAAGTTGTATAAAAAAAAAAGAATGCCTACTATTAATTTACACTTTTTGCTATATTCTCAATTAGTCTATTTATTAATTAAAATATAATACTAAATAAACGTGTTGGTAAACTAAAAAATTTTAAAAATATGAATGACAATACTAACTAATACTATTAGAATTTTTTAAAAAGGAGACGAGACGCTGTGACGCAAAACGCTGGCCGCCCGTTGAAAAAGATTTCTGGACGATGTCAGAACAATTGTTGGAAATGACAAACACAGTAAATTCATAAAATTCGCGTTGTGCATATATTATATATAGACATCGACAATAAATATACATTATTTTGTATAGATACAATTGCCGCATTTTAAATTCTTGTATTTATATTACTCGCTGATAATGTAGCTTTCAATAGTTGAAAGAATTTTGAAAGTCGGTTATGTCTTTTTCGACTTTATCATTTCAGCCATTATCCGTCCACTGCTGGACAGAAGCCTCCTCCATAGACTGTCATTAAAAACGGTCCTGAGCTGCATCCACTGACTCCCTGCAATACATTTCAGGTCGTCACTCCATCTAGTAGGGGGTCGTCCTACACTGCGTTTGCCCGTACGGGATCGCCACTCAAAAACCTTTCTTCGCCATCGGTTGTCAGTCCTTCGAGCTATACGAGCAGCCCATTGCCACGTCAGCTTGCTTATCCTTATATTATTATTTACAAACATAAAAACCTTTCTAACATTATAAAGACATGATATTAAATAGTTTAAATGTGATAATAACGGAACTGTATACTGTGTTACGTCCATGGTACTGCTCATGTCTATAGGCGACGGTTACCACTTTTCATCAGGTGGGCCGTCAGCTTGTTTACCATACTAAGTTGTATAAAAAAAAAACTCTATCACAAAAAAACTAATATACGCTGTTCTTCAAATAATACAGCGTAATTATTTACGCATAATAAACGAATCAAATGCCAAATTTGAAACGCTTTAACAAATATTTAACACTTTAATATTCAGCACCATTTCCTAATCTGAATAAATGTCCGTGAAAAACTCGTTGACAAGAATAACCAAAAAAAATCAAGCATCATTTTGCAGCGGAATTAAAATGCCGCCAGCGTTCCTTTGCATGGGAATATCTTTTTGAGAGCAACATAAAAATAATGTCAGTTTAAATAAGGCGAGGATCAATATTAGCGACAGACTGGAGTTACTAATAGTCGATTATCATCTAAAACAGATTAAAACTTGACGTTGAAAGCGGGGTGGGCATGCAATACTTATTGCTCTTGTCCGTAAGCCACGTAACTTTTAAGTGCTAACAACTGTCACGTAAGTTTGGCTGAATGGTATTTTCGTTTCGGTGCCTTTGTTTTTATAACTTTCTACAAGTAGACAGAACTTTATAGAATTAAATGGGATTTCTGCGTTGATATTGTAGACAAAGGTATGTAGCTTATGGATTAATAAACTGCACGTATAGTATAAGAGTTTAATCTTTATTCGAGGTAAACAGCTAGTTCACGCTTTAACCATCAGTTATCATTCTCGTAAAAATAAAAAAAAAAATAAAAATAGTAGACCCATATTTAATTTTTGTTCTAAGGCTCCATTTCAGGACATTGACTTTGATCTGCTGCAATAAGTAGTAAGTTAACGAATCAATTAGTTACTGTGTTTCAAGTAATGCTTCTTTATTGATAAAATTATCTATAAAACAAGATGAAATTAAAATGATATAATTCTACATACTACATTCATATCTGGCACGCTTTCTATTAGGTTAGCCACAAACAATGGAATCCTTAATGTTCCCATTCAAACAAACCTTGTTCGCTTCCTCCACACTCATCAATCTATTCATACACACTCGTGGGTTATGGGTACTTTTAATTTGGCCCTTATTCAGTACATCGCCTATTTGGTTGGCATACGTTCGTTAATGGTAGCGGTTAAATTGACTTTCTTAAAAGGATGCCAGTGTTTTAAAAAAACACAAATTCTATGATTTTTATAATCTCATCATCATCATCATCATATCACCTATTAATTGTTCACTGCTGAATATAGGCTCTTCTCTACTGGGAGGTTTTGCCAGTAGTTGCCATGCTTGGCAGCTGGTTTGACAATCACAGTTAGGCTTTAGTGATGTTTAAAGAGGGACGCTGCCGACCATCTCTTGACCATTAAGTTCCATTAGTCGTCTCTTACGACACAGATAAAAGAAAGGGATTTTATAATATGTTTCAATTAAACTGAATGAAGTGGTAACCACATTTTGTTTTATTAAAAACAAAATACCTTCTAACTGAATTTCGTAACGAATCGAAACATAATTTATTTATTATTGTTTATTTATTTATTATGATTAATTATTCGATTTTTTTTTATTATTAAACAGTCTTATTGTCATATTAATTATTCATTTATATTGAGTTCTATTGAAATAAAATACTGGTCATAGCATAACAGTAATGAGAGACTAACATCGATCCAATATTACCAATTCAATACAACTAAAAGTGCTTTTAATAAATTACAAAGAAGATTTAATTCCGATATTTTTCTTATACAACTTAGAATGGCAAACAAGCTGACGGCCCACCTGATGGAAAGTAGTAACCGTCGCCTATAGACATGAGCAGTACCATGGACATGACTCAGATGTTATTTCTCTATACCCTGTAAATTCACGCCATATCCCACTCTCAAACCGAAACACAACCATGCAAACACAACTGCTTCACGGTAGAAACACAAATGGGACAGAGGTACTCAAGCAATCGACTTTTGTACAAAGTCTCCCTCTGGACAATGATATGCTGTTAAATGGCTAAAAAAGTGCCAAATCTGGCCAGAGATAACTAACAGATAAATAGATGACGACGATCCATTCAATACACGTTCGATTGATCGAACGATCTTGTGATCGCATCAAATAATCTGCGATGGGTCGTTCGACCGAATGTTGCATTAACACCATATTATATATGCGATGCGTCGTTCGATTTCACGATTCAGCGACGCACCGTGACGATTATCGCTCTGTATAGGGAACCTTTTAGAAACATGCCCTTATTTTTTCGTTTTCACACCTCCACTACCTTTTTCCAAGTCATCGCGCCTTCGTTTCCATTCCCCTTTTTTTTTAATTTAAAAAGAATGTTTCGTGTTGAAAATATATAAATGTAAAAGGAGTGATTATAAGGGATGAAAGATGAAATGAAGTTTTAGACACAGTGGCCGAATAAATAACGAGCCTGGAATATAAAAATATTTACAGATAATTTATAAAAATGAAAGCACTTAGTAGCTTTTGGTGCCATAATATCACAATATGAATGATGGTTTTGAATATTAACAGTGAACATTTTTATTCTTAGGTAATATTTCTAAAAATGTTTAGATGTTTGTCACTAAACGACGTTTAAACCACAGTGCTTGAACGGTTTAATGGATATTAATGAAATTAGAATACATATGGGCCGTATCTTGGATAACAAATAGGCTTAATTTTATCTTAATTTATTTAAGGCAAGACCAAGGTACTGGACTTATCACTCAGCACCACAAACAACAGATAAAGTGATCTTTTAAACTGCTAGATTACCAAGCTCGTCTTAATATTACCATTTCCTAACAATAGTCATGAATCTCTCTCATACTAGCCTGTCGGCTTGGTATCCAGCCGATGTCTAAGAATATAGAAAGGTTTTAGAAGGATATATTAAAGCAAAATACGGTACGTGCGTGCATGCATGCGGTGTAAAGCAGGAAAGCTAGGGCGAGACTTTGGCATCTTATTTCCTTACTGATATCATAAAATTAAAAACTTGTTTTTTATTCATTCTTAAGTTTCGGCACGTGAATGAATGTAATTGTCAAATCCCTGTAGCTAAGAATAAAATAGACCTGTCCTTCCTTTCCCTTGGGTATCGTAAGAGGCGGCTAAAAGAGAGTGAGGAATAGGCAGCAATGTCCCTCTTAAAACATTTCTAAAGCCTATGGTTGCTAATCCGCCTGCCAAGCGTAGCAACTACTGGCAAAACCCCCTAAGAGGAATGCTTCAGCAGTGGACAGTTGAAGACTGATATGATGATGATGACTATATGGTCAAAGTCATGGCCACACCTAATAATCCTGCTAATATTATAAACTTGGAGGTTTGTAAAAATATTTGTAAGTTTGTTACTTAATTACACTTAAACAGGTAAAAACAGATTTGAATGAAATTTGGTAAACGGATAGGTCATATTTTACGCATGATATAATGTCATGCTATAATACTGATGCACGCGGCCAAAGTCACGTGTAATAGCTAGTAAACAATATTAATGCAATATAAATTATGACTTAGTGAAACTCACAAGTCACTTAAGTGACTATATATCAAACAAACGACTAAAGGTCCCGTTCAAAACCTTGAATAGCTATCTCATTTTGTTGATAAATTATTATTCATGAGTTATATAATGGACGGAAGGTGTCTAATCTGTATTAGCGTCAGAATGTCGAACACTGGAAATGTTTTTCCATCAGCGTAAGTGAGGCGTGTGAATTCAGTCGAACACTCACTAATGTGTGACAATAATAGATGATGTTTGTAGCGGTGCTACTAAAATACAGTGGTATAATTAAATTTTTGTATGTAGTTTAATTATAGACATGGATATGTGATGAACAATTACTCTTCACTAATTATTTTATTATTATTTCAACCGTTAACTGTCCAATACTGAACATAAGCCTACTCCATAAGGAGAGTCTTTCCAGTAGTTGCCACGCATGGCAGATAGATTGGCAACCGCAGTTAGGCTTTTACAGATGTTTTCAGAGAGACACTGCTGCCTATCTCTCCACCATAAGCTCCCTAAGTTGCCTCTTACGACACACACAGTAAATGAAGGGATGGTCTATTCTGTGCTGGAATCTACATGGCGGTGTTTTAATAAAATTATGAATTATAAATTTGGATAAATGTAAGCGTAGAGGAAAACCTTAAAAGAGACGATTGGACTGTGTGAAAGATAAGGCCAGAATGGAAGTGAATGTTGAAATTACTGAGAATAGAGATGAATGGAAGAGGAAAATATATTATGCTGAACCCAAATAAAAGAGAATATACAACAACACGGGTGCAAAACTGTGGGCAACAGCTAATATCTAATAAATTAAAAAGTTAGAAACTTAATTAAAGTACTAAACCCTGAGTCTGGATGTTGTTGATTCTGTTTACAAATACGTATTAAGGAAACCTAATTAGCCAAGAAAACAATCTTTTAATCTCATTAACTTTGTTGGCCTTTATTTATTTAACTATTCTAGCTATTTTCAGCCAAGTGTTGTGTAAATAACTAATTGAGTTAATGCTACGAGCCTATAGTTTTAACCTCAAAGTCATGAGTTTGTATTTATTTTATGCAACTTAGAATGGTAAACAAGCTGAAACATCTGATGGCAAGTGGTAACCGTCGCCTATAGACGTGAATGTACCACGGACATAACAGAGTATACTGTTTTGCCCATGATACCCTATGATGCCATTTCTGAGAACTCAGGTGTTATTCATCTGTACCCTGTAAATCCATTGCCATATCCCACCCTTCAAACCGAAACACAGTCATGCAACAGCAACTGTTTCACGGTAAAAACACGAATAGGACAGAGGTGCCCAAGCAAAAGACTTTGGTACAAAGTTTTTTGCTCCCTCTGGTAAAGTCAAGAGTTTCTCTATTTTTACCGCCTGCAAGAATTATTGGTATCCTAAGGACTACGAAGATCTCTTGAAGAAATTAATAGATTTTGCTCTAGTAAGAAAACACTGATTACAGTCATGATAGAAATAATTTTGACTAATAATCAGAGTAATCTTTCTATTCTTATTTTGAAACGAATATAACATATCGATGGACGAAGAGAGAGAATGCAATACAAATACTAAGTCACTGCACCGTGATCTCAAGATACTCACAATAAGACAGTTCATGAAGCAAGCGTCTTGATGCTACTTCGCCGTAGCCGAGTCCCATTCGAATCAGAATCACTATGAGCGAACGGAGAACATTACTTTTAGACGACAATTCAATCATGATAGCTAACACAACCCCCCCCCCTCCCCATCCCTACTGCGAAATTTTCAAGAGCCCCCGCAGATACACCGCATACACCGTCCCCGCCGGCGGGGACGAAGACCTATTGCGACACACGGTCTGCGCGCAATCAGGTTTGCGCCCGAGCGCATCCCTATTACTCCAAGTCCCCATCTATCACAACATACCGATCCTTTGCGTCCCTTAACGGTGGCCTAAGCCGAAGTTCGAACCACTCTGGCGCCCTTGGGTGCACCCCGCAGTCCATCAGAAAGAGCTGACGCCTATCGTCGCTCCCCTCTTGCGGACTTGGAGTGCCGTCTACACTCACCCCACGGTAAAGCTGTAAAGGCTATCTATCAGTTAAAAAAAAAGTATTATCCTTAACTTTGCCGTTGAACTATCAGATAGATGATCAGTCACCGATATATTCAAATTTTAAATATTTAAAATTAGAATCACCGATCACCATGTATATTTTGATCTTGCTGATAAAGCATAATTTTGTTCGTTATGCAAAACTTGCTACTTCAGTCATAACAAAATTAGTATGGGACCAACTCTATTGATTTCCTGTCAAAAGTCGTTCTCAAATGGCGAAGATATTACATAAGATACAAACACGAAAAATATAGAGGAAATAAGTACTTCCTGTTTTTGGAATTACACGTCTCACAAATATTGTTTAAAAGAAATGTGACTCAACCGTAAGTAATACCTACTTAAAGGGTTTT
The DNA here is from genome assembly GCF_026898425.1 of Galleria mellonella. Classification (NCBI taxonomy): domain Eukaryota; kingdom Metazoa; phylum Arthropoda; class Insecta; order Lepidoptera; family Pyralidae; genus Galleria; species Galleria mellonella. The sequence goes on from NW_026442133.1 coordinate 1,337,850, forward strand.
ATCATGGAGCACAATAATACCCTTCGCATAGAGAATTAATTTCTGCAAACGTCAGTCTCAGACCCTATTAGAAACATTTAGCTACATTTAAAGGATTTTGTGGAGAGATGGGGAATGTGAATCGGTTGTTTGGTCTAGTTGTTACATAAAAATATAAATGAAGACTAGAAATATTTTGTATTCAAGCAAGTTTGGTTACAAGCATTTTCTATTAATCATTTGTTAGGATTTTATCGGCCATTTGAAATGCAGTTTCTGCTGATAAAAACGAGCAAGGATCAAATATGTGTTGTTGTATTTTTAAATATCTTGATATCCGCCGAAATTGACTGACGTAACTAGAAATTGCAAAGATGATGATTAAAACTTAATAAAAATTGATAACCTTTCCTTATAGACATTAATGTTACCATGTATTATAAATAACACAAAGTATACTATAACAACAATGCATTGCAGGAAGTCAATGGATGCAGGTGACTCAGGACCATTCCTTGTGGCAGTCTATGGGGGAGGCCTATGTCCAGCAATGATAATGGCTGAAATGATGACGATGATGATGACATTATAACAGATCCACTGCCACCCCCGAGAACTAAAGTGTTATACTTCTGTGCCTTGAAATTTTACTGTCACATCGCAGCTTTCAAACCGAAACATTACGTATTTGCTTACCAGCAACAGAAACACGAATGGGACAAACGTGCAAATAAAGCACAGTAATGAATGGCGAAGTGTATTGTAGATTACATATTTTTTTAATATTAGAACACGAAATTGTGTTTTTACAAATGAATTTTGCTTTGAAAAGGGACACGATTGCTTCAGTCGTCACAAAATTAATGTAAGAACAACACGAAAGTAGACCCTGTCGAATGATCAAACATTTTCAGAAGAGCGTGAGTGAAGTGAGATACTAGATACACAAAGGCAAATTGAGAACTTCCTTCTTTTGAAGATCTTTTGAAGACACAATTTAAATTTTTTATACCACAAGCATATAGCTCGTCTGATGATAAACAATCATTGTAGTCTATGGATGCCTGCAACATTAGGGTTGTCAAGTGCGCGTTGCCGACGCTGAAGAAACCTTAATATACTCTTTTTGAACACCCCCATATTGTAGTCTTTAGGGAAAACCTCGGCAAGGAGCTCATTCCATTTATGCTAAGTGTTCTTGGGAGAAAATTTCTCTGTAACCGCACTGTACTTGACCATTTAGGTTCAAGCGTGTGAGTATGAATGTCTATCGATGGCGAGCAGTACGATGATAATAGGTGACTGTTCTCAGAACAAACAATTTCTCAGAAAACAATCCGTAATTTGTATAATTTATATTTTTTTTATTTGTCCGGAAATTTATTTTTGAACTACTCAAACGTCATTCTACACTAGAATACTCGTATATAAAAACGTATCTGAATATAAAATGTGCTGTCCTTCCGACTTCATAACTCAGCTTCTTATTTTAAATCGACGAGACGGCAAACGTTGATAACGCTTTAATTAATATAAGAAGGAAAAAGGAAAATATTGAAGGCGCTAATTTAGTATGAGATTTTATTTTTTCGTGTTTTGCAATGCTTGAAGTGCGAAATAAAAAGAACGAGCATGTTACGGAAACGTTAATAGGGTTCTGTAATTGTTTTAAGTTCTTAATTAGTCTATCTAATTAGCTCTGCAATTAGTTATAAATTAATTAATAATTACGTTGATAATTAATTACAGTAACCAAAATAATTAGTAACTGAAAGCTATTAAAACTCTTCTACACTTTAGATATAAAAATACAGTTGAAGATTGTATTTGAGACAAGTCGAGGAATGGACGGCATTGTCCCTCTTAAAATATCCTCCAGTTCTAACTGTGGTTGCCAATTCGTTTGCCAAGCATGGTTACTACTGGCAAAACTCCCCTTATGAGGGAGGCTTATGATCAGCAGTGGACAGTTAACGGCTGATATGAAGACGATACATTGCTCTACAAAAATAAACATCACTTGTAAATGCACAGATAAACGACGAAATAATTTTTCGATATCCTGTATTTTAAATATTGCATTTCCGACAAAAATGAATTTTCTAAATCGGTTTGGAACTGACGGAGCTATGAAACGATAAACATAAAAATATACAATCGAATCGAGAACCTCCTTCTTTTTTAAGTCGGTTAAAAAAACATACTACTCGTAATTGAGAGCCTATTTATTATGAAAGTGAATTATAGCCATATTACGACATCAATAGAGTTTATTTGTGGCCCACGCTTATTTGTATAACGAGATACAAATTTATTTGTTTTATACATTTTGATTCATCTTTACCATCAAAGCTATAACTGACGATTTTAACTTGGCAAGTTTTAACGAGGTTTTTGAGGTAGGTGCGGTGTTGGGGTAAGACGTGAAATTTTACTCGTAAATTGACTTAGCCGAAGTTACTTCAACCTGTCTTGTTCCATGTTAATCCGCTTGAAAGCAACAATTTACTCAGGGGATGATATTTTGCGAAAAGTGGCAAACGACTACGAACGTTCAGCTCTGATTTCTTTATTGTCTTTTTATTTTTAGACGCCCATAATGTCGACGACGTAAAACTGAAATCGCTGTTTATTTTTTTTTTTTATCTCACTGTACACTCGCAGATGTTTCAAAAATATACCGAAACGCTAGGAGAAACCAAAAAAATACCTATATATCTAATTTAATTAAAAAAAAATACAACTACAATTACAACTTAATATAATATTAAAATAATGCAAAAGATTTTAGAAACGCTTTAGTCTATATAATGATAGTTTAAAATAAATATTAGCAAATTATTCACAATATACAAATCAATTATACAAGACCAATTACAACAAAATACAAAAATATATAGTTTATTTATTTATTTTAGGCAAACATACAACTTTTACAACATCTATAACAATTATACAATTAATAAAATATCTAGTAGTTACACGGGTAAAGCTTTTTTACTGAAAGTAGTACTAGGTTTTTTTTATATTTTTATGCAAAAATATCATAGATATAACGACATTTTAACATCGCCATCTGTCGCCCAAATATAGTACTAAAAATCTATTAGAAGTTTTTAACATTCACAATTAAAGAAACAATTTTATTAAACTTATTATTAATACAAACTATTATAACTACATACTTACTACTACATACATACTTTTTTATTTGTCAGAAAAAAATATAATTTTGTCTGATGTTCCTAAATACCTATATATCTAATTTAATTAAAAAAAATACAACTACAATTATAACTTAGTCTAATATTAAAATAATGCAAAAGATTTTAGAAACGCTTTAGACTATATAATGATAGTTTAAAATAAATATTGTGGTCATACACTGTCAAAAATATTAACAAAATATTGACACTTATTATCGCGCCTTTAAGGCCTACTTATTTGTTTTCATCAAGCTGTTTTGTTTATTAACCAAATTAATGCAATAATTCAACCCGCAATTTCGTTAACGTGGACCTTTATTTTATTACATGACCCATATGAGACCCGAATTTAATTAATTCAACCTATAATATGTACTTCTTACTTTTATTACAGTCTCTCTTAGTTTTTAGACAGACTCTTTTTTACAAGTCGTTCAGCGTTCACACGTCTAGATAGAGCATTGTGTACCAAATTATCATGTAATGGTGCGGAAAATACCAAAGGCATTGTACCATTAATTGTTCCTTATACTATGCTTTTTTACCTTGAAAGTTACATAAGCATTAGAATCGTATAAATAAAACAATTGAATTAGTTATCTGAAGACTTTAGAGATACAAACACTCGCATATATACACATACAAGTGTGTTAAACTTTATGAAATTTTAGCAATAATAAATAAATAGAAAATACTAATAATAAAATAATTATACATACAAAATACCTAGATTAACACAGATAGAAAATTACATTTATGACTACATATCATAAATGGTATAATAAATATTTTCATGTATTGTACAGGAATGGAAATTATGACCGATTTGGAGCAATACGATCAAATTAAAAGAAAGAGTGTGTCTGTTAATCACCAAGGATGTCAAATCAATAGGTTGCTACCATACTTACTGTCTTATTTTTTATCCAACCTAAAATAGCAATTAAATATTCGGTATTAGCCATAGGCCAAAATTAATTTTACGTCAACATGAAATTTCCAACAAAACCAATTAAAGAAATATTTTCATTGCCTATTAAATATCATGATAACCAAATTTTAATCTATAAAATTTAACATTCAAAACGGTGCATAAATTTACATAATTTTATTATATATCTTCAACCTATCGGAATTAAGTCCATTGGGGCTTAAATTCCGCGAATTAATTTGTGCTAACCGTGAAAAAACTTGTTTCAGATCTCGCACCAACGTGACCGGAGACTTCAATGAACATTTCTGAAATGGAAAAAAATATGTATTTCATTCTTTTTCACTTTTATGCTATTGCAAATAATCCCTTCTAAAGTATCTTATGCTGTTTATCCAGAAGTCAATTTTATGATTTATTAGAGATGGAATTTAACAGGATCGTTTAAGTAAGCTATGATTATTACCTGAGTTGTAGCGATTCATACCTGTTATCTCGACGTTTCGATGAGGTTACACCGGCTGTGGTCTCGAGTAGACTGACGTTACGATATAACTCTTTCACTTCCGAAGCAGAAGTATTGTCTTACATCACATAAATTGTGTCCCTATATTAATTCCCCTCTCTTATAAACCATAAACCATGTAACCCAAAAGTCTAAAAGTGAATAAGTCAATTTTAGTTTGATTTGTAAACTCTTAACTAACTTAACGCATGGGAGGTATCATGGGCGAAACAGTATACTCTGTTATATCCATGATACTGCTCATATCTATAGGCGACGGTTACGACTTTACATCATGTGGGCGTGTTACGTCAACTTGCTTGCAATTCTAAGTTTAAAAAAAAATAGCTTGTTTAATATTGTTAGCTTTATCTTTGGTTTCTAAAGTTTATATAAATTTATTTTCCTGCCATTATTGCGTAGAATGATTACCGATTCTTCACTAAGCTGTTTTGTATACTTATTTCTCTTTTGATCGTATTTGTTGAGAGTTCGTGAGATTGTTGTACTTTTCCTCGTTAATTACCGAAACTTTTTCACTTGGCCCCCACTCATCGATTGCCATTATTCGATTTTTGAAAAGATTTAGAAAGAGTTTTGTTACGCAATATTCTTCAAACAAAACATTCCATTTTAAACGGGATAGACCTAGCCATTGTGTTGACTTTTACTTTAAGGACTTTCCTAAATTTTGTAGCGTGATTTAAATTTCAAAAAGTGACTTTATCATTTCTCTGACTGTAAATTGTACAATTTAATAAACGTGTAATTTCGCGTTTTTAATTATTATATTTTTTATATAATGTATATCTTTTAGTAAGTCTACGAAATATATTACCGTTAATTTTTAAATGTGTTGTATGGTGTGTGTTGAATTCAAAATTAAAATTGCGCTTTTTTCACGAAGTAAAATGTACTTTTTTTTTAATATGTACAAAAAACTCTGACTTCTCTTTGCAGCTAAGTATGGCGGTAAACGTGTAAAATTTCTCAGAACCCACAAATTCTAATATTCGGGAATATAATTAAATTGTAAAGGCTCCGAACAAATGGCTGCAGCCTGGGCAGGAATAGCTGATGGTATTAATTTTATCAAGGCTTTGCACAATTAATGTGAGGTTCAGCTAGACCCTCAAAAGGGTTTATTGCTGGTTTCAATGAATTGCCTATTGGCAATACCATTACTTTTCATTACGTTTGTTTCCTTTAATTCATTTGGAGCCGTGTGATTTGTTTTAATTAACAGATCATTCTCAATTGTACCCGATTGGTGTCGATGTTTATATTGTGTACCAAGTGTAAAACCCACGTATTTGTTACAACAGATTAGCTTTATTCATTTTAAAGGATATTTTAAATAAATAATTCCATGAGGAAATGTTTAAACATTTCTAGATTAATATTTCGTATTACTACTAGTATAGATTTAGAAAAAGCAGTTTTAATAATAAAAGACATATACATATATGTAAAACTATAAAACAATAATTGTAATAAAATGACAATATCGAAAACAAATTTGTAGTTTTTAAGTTTTTAGGATTCGTTATTTCACAAAATAACGAATCTATACACACATGCATGGATGAACGATTGGATATTTCGTAAGATTATTATTTATTATATGAGCCATTGACTGTTCACTGCTGAACATAAGCCTTGGAAAGTTTTGCTAGTAGTTATCACGCTTGTTAGGTGGGTTGGTAACTACAGGTAGGCTTTGGTTGTTTTAAGAGGGACGCTGCTACCAATCGCTCGACTAATAAGTTCATATAATCACTTTTTACGACAATCACGGGACAGGAAAGAGTGGCCCATTTTATGCCGAGACTTTCGTAAAATGCTTACAATAAATTAATAAAAAGCAATTGAATTTAGATTACAAAATAATGTATTACAAGTAAATTTTGTTTCGTAATAGTTTTTTGTTCCATTTAATTTGTCATAAAATCATAATAGCACCAACATGGGAGTCAATCATATCGATTGTTAAAAGAGTCGTGAAAATCGGTCAAATTCTCGGACGTAATCGTGTAACATATCTACAAAAAAATCAGACGTCGTTTCAGACGTCTTTATAAAAATATAATTAAATACACTTTGATTGCACAACATTTTTTTAAAAGGGTGATATTTTTTTCTTTTAATTTTCTATGTACCTATTTTTCTTAGAAGAAACAAAGGGGAATGGCTTCCATTCAAGGTTTCTTTAAACTACCGAGTACTAAACGCGTAAAAAACCTTAGCAGTATATTTTGTTATTTTATCCCCAAAAAGCGGGACTCATTTGTCTTCCCTTTTTCATTTCGTTTATTTTTATTTCTCACTAAATCCACGAAAAAGGTTTTGTACTTATAAATCATAGCGTTTAATTCTATTTATATATTTCGGACATGATAATTGAAGATGTATGTTACAATATTACATATTCATATGAAATGTGAACAAAGAATAATTAAAAAAAAATTGTGAAAGTTTATTTTAATATTTAGTGAAATTTTATTAGTGTAATTAGAAAACTTAAAGTAAAGTAATTAAATAGAAAACTAATTAAACTAAACTTATAGATATGTAGAAAAATGAGCAAGCTGAAATAGAAACGGACTGGTCACATAGCTCGAAGAACCGACAACTGATGAAGAAAGATTCTTTAGTGACGTCCCCGTACAGGTAAATGCAATGTATAAAGATCATCTACTAGATGGAGCTACGACCTCTAATTAATTGCATGATTTTAGTGGACAAAGGTGGTTCGGGACCGTTCGGTCTATGTGGAGACCAGTGTTTAGCAGTGTACAATTAGTAACCAATATGACGATGATAATGAATAAATTAATAAAATGTTCTAATGTCATTCTCATCACTTGTGTTGTGGGCGATCATGGGGCGGCGGTAGTCACTTACTATCAAGTGAGCCGCATGCTCGTTTGCCCCCTGTGTTGTAAAAAAAAACGTATAATAAATTTTACCAGATAGAGACTTTGTACAAAAGTCGTTTGCTTGGGCACCTCTGTCCCATTCGTATTTCTACCGTAAAACAGTTGTGTTTGCATGGCTATATGTTCGGTTTGAAGGGTGGGTTATGACAGTGAATTTACAGGGTACAGAGGAATAACATCTAAGTCTTTAGGAATGGCAACGCATGAGGGGTATAATGGGTGAAACAGTATATTCTGTTATATCCAAGCTCATGTCTATATTTATGTAAAAACTTCATTGCAATTATTTATGAAATTTAGTTTTAATATAGTGAAATAAATGAATACTAATTTAACATTCGTAACATTCATTTATTATACCTTTAAGCTATTTGATTTTCTGCAACAAATTATTATAATATTAATCGAAATATCGGTAGCTATTAATAATTATTTTACGTAAAGTGATTCCACTTGTGATTGAGCCTTTCTGGGTTCATTATTAAGGCTAAATTTCCGCTACGAAACTTCTGAAACCACAAAATACAACGTCCAATCCTTTGTGGTCGAGGCCTTGTAAGCGCCGTTGATATCAGATGCAATTTCTGTGGCGTTAGTACCACGCCAAAATTTTGCTTTAGTAAATCTGAATTTAAAATTCAATATTTGATGAATTTTAATAAATTTAATAATTAAAATTCATAGATTGTGTTACTACAATATTATTTTTTTAAATTAACATTATGAAACCGACGGACAGTCGGCGATTTGGTGTTCTTGTAGAAAAAAAAAAATTACAATAAAGTTAAATGCGATAATCTTCTTAATAAAATAAAACTCAATGTTCGTTCTACGAGTATAGTAATATCTCTTGCCACCCCATCAACAAAACATTCAGTCGTGTGTTAGAAATAGATCTTGTTTTATACTAATTTTGTTCCACTTCATTCGTCACAAAATCAAAATGACATCAACATCACGGGAGTCAGTTGTATCGATTATAAAAAGAATCATGGAAATCGGTCCAGCCGACAACGTAATCGTGTAATATATCTACAAAAAAAATCAGACGTCATTTCAGAAGTCTCTATAAAAATATAATTAAATACATCAACAAAATATTCAGTCTTGGACAATATAAAACCAATTTGGATTACATCAGCCTATTGCTAGAATATGCTCCCTTTATAACGAGGTTAATACAATAGTAAAGGGCTTCGATATTTTCCATGATCCATAGCATACTTTCAAGTATAAACTATTAAATCACATTAAAAACCCTCAAACAATCTAAATATCTTATTTTCTTTTTTTGTAGTACTTTTGCAATAAATACAAATGATTTAAGTGCTATTTCCACATTTTATGATTATTATATAGCCAATGCTGTATATATTTTATCATATTTATATTAAATGTTGTGTTGTAATAAACTATATGTATAAATAAATAAGGTTTTAAAAAATGTTTATACCAAAAACACATTCGTTATATTATTTCAACTAAGTATCTCATACTTCAATATTTACGTAAATAGAAAATATTTTGGTAAACTCGAAACAAATCTTTATTCAACATCATATCATCGACATAATGTTAAGTAAACAATGCATAAATTATACTACAAATATACGTAATATATCATATAAAACCTGTAGTAAACATAAACAGTTTTCCTACAAATTCATGCCTAATAACCTATGTAAATATATTTTGATCTAAGGAAACAGGAGTAAAGAATCATTTTATAATAATTTTAACTGAATTAACTACACACACACATAAAGTTTGTTTACATTTTACCCTCGTATTAATTTTTTTTTTTTTATTTATACAACTTAGAATGGCAAACAAGCTGCCGGCCCTTCTGATGGAAAGTGGTAACCGTCGCCTATAGACATGAGCAGTACCATGGACATAACAGAGTATACTGTTTCGCCCATGATACCCCCCATGCGTTGCCATTCCTGAGGACTCAGATGTTATTCCTCTGTACCCAGTAAATTCACGCCATATCCCACCCTTCAAACCGAAACACAGCCTGCAAACACAACTGCTTCACGGTTGAAACACGAATGGGACAGAGGTCCCAAGCAATCGACTTTTGTACAAAGTCTCCCTCTGGTATATAATTAATTAAATTTCCGTCTCACTTCAAGTGATATCTAATAAAAATACATTCGGATATACTCGTATATAAGGATAAGAATCCTTAAGACCATATTGTTTTTGATACAGCCACTTTACGAATTTCTTTTGGTTTTTTGCCACCATAAGCATATATTTATTTTGTTTGTCCATGGGATACTATTCTCTCTATAATATTGATACTTCATACTTTTTACTTATACATACCTACATCTTTCTTATATTCTTATCTATATAGACAATATTCAGTCAATTCTCTCCATTTCAAATTTTCTCATTCATAACCTCAAAAATAAAGTTAAGTGGAGCATTCTCCACCAAATTGCCTACCATTATCCAAATAATCAACAATCAAGCATTAAATATGCTCAATAATTTATTAGCAGCTATTAACGCCTTTAGTTAGACGTTTTATAGCAGAAGAAATACCATAAAGGAGGGTAGAAGAATAGCCGTCATTCCTGTATAAACAACGGGGCAATACACACAAATTGCGCTGTAAAATAAATTAAAGTAGACTCATTAACGGGCCCGTTCGGTGCTTACATTATGTAATTAATTACATTTGAAAATGTAAGTAAAGCCCGTCCTGCATTTTAGTTGAGGATTTTCAGATTACTTTTTGTCAGGCCGGAACAAATGACCTCTCGACTGTAGCCGTATCGTTTTTGGACAATCCCTCGATTTTCTTATTTATACTTAATTTTCGTTGATAATTTATATTAATGTGTATTATATTTAAGCTATTTCAAACCTTAGTTCGTAGAGAATATGATACTAAGTCCAACATTTTGTTTGGATGTGGATAAATTTATTCATAAATAACCAAATTCCATTTTTAAAAAGATTCTTTGCGCCCATGAACCCCTTTTCTCAATTTTTATTTATTCTTCTTTTCTTCTGCTTCACTTTTCCTCCTTTTCAGTTATGTATAAAGGTTTAAGTTCATAGATAATTATAGTTTAGTCATTAAATTAATATAATTAATCTTTCTGTTAGATTTTTTATTTAAATTAATAAATATCTTTTATCACATACTGACCAATGTTTAAACAATTTCTTGCAAGCTTTTAAAATAGCGTTATCTGCTCTATAACCTTATCTAATGTTCCACTAATTATATAATACATATAATTATATTTAGTACTTATGTGAAAACATTTCAGACACAGCTTTGACTAATGAGTGTTGACTTTTGTTCACGAACAGAATATGATTTTGTTAAGTCTTAGTAAATTAATGGTATGTATTATTGATACCTGTTAATTATTATATTAAATGGTTTGATTAATTAATTGAGATTACTATCGTTGTTTATCTCCATATATTATTCATACTATTCAGCAATCAGTTACGCTTAAATCATTATATGACCTACATAAATATATGTTATTAGGAGAAAAGGGATTATTAGTAAACGAGTCTAATTAGCGGGGTTACCCTTCCATTATCATTCAATATAAAAAAATATATAGTACAAGTACACCTTTTATTATGAATTACATGAATAAAATTGCGGGATATACTATTGATGAATTTTAGAATATGGAATCAGATAATGTTATTTTCATTGTACTCGTACTATGATAAGAAACTTGATTCATATGTGCAAAGTCATTGGATATAGCTATTATTTTTTTATGCAACTTATAACTCAACTGTTGGAAAGTAGTAACCGTCGCCTATAGATATGTACAATACCATAGACATAACAGAATATATTTTGTCGTCCAAGACACCCTAGTATATACTATGGATAAGTTTCAGAATATCTAATCAGATTACATCTTTTTTATTAGATCGTATTCTTAAAGATTGTGGATTTGCTTAGTATTTAGGTATAGAACAACTGATCTATAACTAAAACTGAAAAATAAAACAAAAAAAAAATATTTATTATATTATTTTCTGCAGCCTGTACCTACTAACAAATATTTATTACTCGAAAACAAAGGACGTTGACCTACACGAGGCATTGGTTTTTCGGTAATCCGCAAGTGCGTACAGCTCATTTAGCTTACACGGGAGATGTGTAAACGGTACAAAATTATTACACGACAGTATTTATGGATTTTTTCTTTCCATTCTTAATAATTGTTCTATTATTACTTTTTTTTTATTAAAATTTATTTAGTTATTTTTCTCTTAAACTATTTATAAAAGTTATTCTTTAAAGGAAATATATTAAAGCCTTTTATTAAGTGATTTGTGTTCGCTTTCAGGAGAATTCGTGAATTAACTAAATATAGTAAATCAGTCGTGTTTGTTTGAACATTTTATTAAATGAAGCAGTTTATTTATTACCTACCAACTTGTCTGTTTAATTTAAATAGGCACTAATTAATGGTTATTTAGTAAACATTGTAACTCGTATATTTAGTCGACCTTACTAAATTCCGCTAAATTAATACAAACAAACATTATTTGTAATATACAACTTATTTTTTCGATAATTTGTTATGAATAAATAGTTTTTTCCTTTGTGATAATGTTATCATAGACAAGGTTCTTTTGTAATATAGAGGGCAAATAAGCATACGGCTCGTCTGATGGTAACTGATTATCGTTGCCAATAAACACCTGCAACCAACCACATGTATATTGTCAGCCTTTTAAGAAGAAATATACTTTATATATATTTTGAAGCTTACAATATGGTATCTATTCAGAAATACTATTACTAGGAGTTGGTTACATACTTTGGTTGTGCGAGAAAAAAAATTTCTACAAATTTCCACGATGGAGGACCGCCACTTATCTGGTTAGCATGAAACTTTAGCTTGTGGCGGGTTGTATGGTAATAAAATTCAGTAGCCGTTTAATTTGAATTATTCCTCTGGACATTTGATAGAGAAATCTCTAGTTATTGTTCCCACACTAATACGTACGTATGTCACAATGGAAGTCTATTTTAAGATGACTCTTTGAAAATGAGGAAATCTGTACATTTTCACGACTGTCTGATTCTGATAATGCTTATTCAATAAATGGGTTCCATAATAAATCGTGACTGGAATGGATCGTTGGCGGAAAGAACTGATTAAGGCGATGCAAAATTTACTTGAAAATATTAGACTTAAAACAAATTAAGTCATTCTTTTGATTTTTATTTATTTATATATTTTTTTGAGCATGTTATATAAGCCAATACCTGATTTATAAATAAATCTGTCACGTTAGATACAGATAGATAGATAGATAATTTATTTACATTACTTACAGCACACAAATTACAATACAAACGTACACTTAATATACAGTAAAAGAGATAAAAAAATGAATATAAAAAAATCAACAAAATAAAAAAAAATCAAAATGCAAAATATATAAACCAACAATTTCCTTTCTTTCCTTTCCTTCATGCGTGTTCCATAGTAACACAAAATGGTCACAACTCAGTTTATTGCTTTGCCCTCAAAAGAGCAAAACACTGATTTTCTGTTATGGCCAAGAGTCAGTCGCGAAATTCCTTATTAAAAATAATAATAAAAAGAAATATACAGCTATGAACTATATTCATAAAATAAATAATTTAATTGAATAACTGAAGAAAGCTTAATTGAAATATAACGTTTCAATTTACATTATGTATATTTTTTAAAATACTCGTATTTCAAGGTGATTAAATGTGTGTCTTGGTGAATTGTGTCGACTTTTTGGTCAAGTGGCCATTATTTCTCATATAAATTAAACGAGAATTGTTTCAGAATATCTAGTCGACTCAAGAACTTTAATTATTCGAAAACTTTTCAAAGTATTTATCTGAGAGTACTTGTAAATATTACAATATGAAATAAAAACTCTGAAATTTAAAATATTTATAGCTATAAGGAAGAAATAATATGGCATAAGATTAAAATTAAGAAACAAAATTATAGGTTCTGAACATAAAATTAAAAAATTATTATATTCTATACATTATAACATAAAGAAGGATGGTGAAAGGGAAAATTTAAAAACAAAAACTGTATTTTTTTATAATTGCACGACAAATGACCACACTATCCTGAGTGAACACAAGAATATAATGTCCTCAAACGTTACTCACAGTGTGCCAGCTCACAATGCTTTTTAACTACGTGAAAATGTTTGGAGCATCCTTCAGGAGATGTTGTTTTAAGTTTTTCTTTCCTTGTACTGATGTATCGTACTTTTCCCTTTATAAGCCTCTTTTATGATATCCTAGAAATGATCAGCGGTGACACATTTTATATTTCATCACACGCATCTTACTAAAAGGATTTTAATAAGGAAGTAAGGGTACTTTTTCACTATAATAGAGAACAAAGAAGGATAATACACCAGTAAAGGATACACTTGGTCCCTCTTACTTTTTAGACACGAGGATCACCACATAAAGTTAGGTATATCAGGAAAAAAAAAACCATTATAATTTTATAACAAATTTTTATTTCGTTGACTGTCATATTTACATAAATTTTCTTAATTGTAACACTATTTTAATTGGTAATTTGGCGAACCTTTTGAATAAATTCTTCAATTTATTTTCAACCAGTGAATTTATGATATTTAGAATTCGACGAATAATTTAGAATATAATTTTGAAAGATTAATTCTCTATTAATCTAATACAATTTGGTTAAACCTATTACATGGTTCGATAAAGATGACGCAAGTAAATAGGGTCAGTTAAGTAAATTTAACCGAGTCTAATTTACTCGGTTATGAATTAATATATAATAAATATCAGTATTTCGATTAGACCCTTAATATTTCCATGAATTAATAATACAATTTGGTTTGGTTATAATTATATACATGTATATTGATAAAACAATCTTTTCCCATTTATAATATTTATTTATCAAGCGACAACTTAAAAGGAGGGACTATTTTCTATTTGTAGAGGGTTACAGTGAAAAATAATATTCTTTAGAACAACAATATATATAATAATTATAGATATAAGACGAGACAACCATTTTAATATAAACAAAACACGTGTAGAAAAATAATATCAATATATATATATGGCAAGACTTAAATTTACATCATGGCCATAAAGAAGGTTCAATAATATTTCCTCTAATTCTGGACCAATTTTTAAGCGATGTCAAAAGAAGAAGATTCTTAATTCGTCTGAAATTTTCGTATGTATGTTACGCAATTACATCGCCAGTTCTATAGTGATTTTTATTCTTTTTTCTAAGTGTTTACTTTCTTTTTACAGTTTAACGGCAATTTTTTATGCAAATCGTAGTTGTACTATAATGACAGCTTCATTTTTATAGTTCTTGAGAATTTCGAAATTCTATTTTAGATCTGGACCTTTTTTTTTAATTTTATTACTTTATTATTTCATACAAAAACAGCTATATGTGAATTCATGATAAAATTATTATTATTATTATAATGACATATCTAATTAATTTTAGTGTAAAACCAATTCATAGATTTAATTGATATAAGTACCAACTTTATACCTTTGACAACGACTACACTATTCTTATTGAAAAAAAAAGATATATAAAATCGAAATTTGAATTAGTAAACATATAATATAACATGTAAAAAATAAAGGCGAATTGAGTAATTCCTATTTTATTAAGTCGCTAAAAATACAGTAACTGAACTCTTTCTATAAAGCTACAGTGTTGCGATCAGTGGTCAGTCAAGCGATGTAAAGCGACTATGAATGTCGGTCTAACTTTGTAGGGATGGTCGATGCCTTCATAATAAAACGGACATTATCACAATCTGGAAGTTATTATGTTTTTAACTATTATATAAATTAAGAACGGTATTTAATTTCGCGAAAAAATAGCGACTGGAAATAATCGGTAATCAACAATGTAATGGGACAATGTCTTAATAAAAAGGTGTCAAATTAATAGTTTTTAGAGATTTTGTCTGTCTATCTAACTGTTTGTAAATTTATTACGGCATCACCCAAAAAACTACTGCTCTAAATTGGATGTTGTTTAGATAGGTCTAACTAAAAAAAAATGGTGTATGTTTTATTTTAATATGCCTTCTAGAGGTATAGTATTTCATTGGTTTTCTTACATCTGAAATTTACACGTACGAAGTAGTGAATATATAAAATATTTTAATTAAGAAAGCGAAATTGTGTTGTTTTTTATTAAAGAAAAACGGCAGCTTTGTCACAAAAGAACAAACTTAATATGGGAACAAGTTAAGAGTATGGACAAAGGGCATGCTTTCGAGTTGAAACCCTAATAAAAAGAAACTTTATTAATTGTTAGAGGGAATAAAGTCGTCAATAGTAAATTAAGGATGTTATTCCGTGAAATAGTCATATCATTAACGTCAAATCAACCGTTTATTGTCCACTGCTGAACTTAGAGCTCTCCCATAGGAAGGATCATATAAAACAGAGGAATTGGAAATTTTTCTTCTTTCTGAAGTGGCTAAATATATATATATATATATATATATTAGGCACTATTATAAAAATATCCGCTGTATAAACAGACGATAATTACATGAAAAATTAAAAAAGTTAAATCTGGAACGCGCTATATGAGGTTGTAACAAGAAATGAAATTATTCATTCATTCAACAACCGCATAATTTTCATTAATGAAACCCTGAATATTTATGTCATCCCATTTCTAGGCCTTTGCACGTATTCTCTCTCGCACTGTTACAGCTGTTATCCAATAATACGGAATGGAACACCATGTATAAATAACATTATTATTATTATCTAGAATTTATTGAAATATAACAACAGATAAATTAATTTTAAGTGTACTAGATATGTGTTAAAATAGACACTAATAAAGTTTTAGGTACAGACCTGTCTGTTACAGATGTGATTATGAGATTAGAACTTCAGGCATCTATATTTTTTCAAGGATATCTATTTAGCTAAAAGACGGAAAGTGTCAAATTTCATATTAAATTAGATTAATTTACCTCTATGTATAAGTTTTATTTATATATTTAACTTGAAAAAATAAATGCTGTACAGAGTAGTGAAAAAATATTAATATTAAGAATTATCATTGTTTAAAAAAAATTACACAGACAAAAAATAACCAACTGGTAAAGATTTAATAATATATTTCTTACAAAGGTACATATTATCACTTTTGTGACTGTTTTTAAATATTTAAATATAAAAAGAATAAAACATTTTTATAAATTTTAAGAAAAACGATAATGTATATATTTAATTATTTATATTTAATTTGTGGTTATTAATATTTGTGCTATTTTTATCTTATTTTAGTATATTATACAACTGTACTTGTAACACTTTACAATATAGAACACAATTCTTAATATGTATATTAAGATTTTGTACATTGATTTTACATTTTTAAAGTATAATAAATATGTATAATGGTATTTTTGTTACACTTATATGTCTAAGACATGCTACATTTTATTCAAAACATTCTTGAAATTAGTTATATTTTCTTTATTAATTTATTTGTTTTGGTGATGGACATTACAAACTGAGTAATAAAATAATAAAAAAAAACTAACTGGTGTAGCATTAGACCTGTAATATTTATTATTACGTCTACTTATTTGAATAAAGTTCCCTATTATGTTATCTCTGGATTAGAAACAGATCTTATATGATATCTAATTATATTAAAACTATACAATAAAGTTTATCTAACTAAATAAATTTAATTCTTAATTATTTATATTACACTCATTATTTACACAAATGTCAATATTATTAATTAATTTATTACATAAATTAACGAACTTTACGATCATTTCTTTAATTTCATGTATAAATTTGAATAAAATTCGATCTACATATATTTATATTCAATATTGACATCGTTGCTATTTAATTTTACCGATAGTATATTTTTTATAAATTATATTCAGGTACCAAATTCTAAGTCATTGTATGTAGGTTTACTAAAAATATAAAAAGTGAATATAGAAAATAATACAGAGGCTTTGTCTAATGATGATTTTGCACAACCCTGCTGCATCGCCGCTGGATGTTCACCTAGAAATAAGAAAAGTTTATTAAAACCCGTTGCGATAAATTGTGTTCATTGCACATTGCGTCGTTGTGAATTTAATAAAGTACATTGCCTATTATATTATGAAATTTATAAACTAAAAGATATTGACTGTATTTTACATTAATTTTGGAATCAAAATATAATAATTTAAGTGAATGAGAGAACTAAAAAGTTATTGTAATTTAATATTTAAAATTTAGATCATTTGCGACAACTGAATAGTTTATACTATTGCAACAGACTAGTTCATCTTAGCTCGCTGTATGTGAATAATATTTTTTTTTTATATTAATATAACATTTAAATAAAATCATCATCAGCCTTGTATACAAAAACATTTACCTCCTTATTCATAACACCTATTTCAGGTATACTTTTGTACGAAGTCTCCCTCTGGTAAAAATTAACATTTAAATAAAATCATCATCAACCTTGTATACATAAACATTTACCTCCTTATTCATAAACTTATTTCAGGTATAGAACTATTACTGTACCATACTATTGTCTCTTTGTTTTGCATTAAATTCCCAATTAGAAAGAAAGTGAATCGTCACAGTGTAACTGTTAAAGTGAATTTGTAGGTTCGAATTTTTAAGAATAATTAGATTAATATATGTTACAATTTTAATTTCTATGCTGTATTTATACAGGTGAGATTGAAGTATTTAACTATACGTAAAGGTAAGAATCTATACATATTTTAGAATTTGAGTATATTAAGATCAAAATTTCTCGTATGAAAAATTCAAGAGCGACTAAAACGTTAAACCTTCTATTATATATTAACTTAACAGCTAGATACGCCATCTTAATATGGGAATGGAAATTTTTTAACCGATTTTAAAAAGAATGAGGTTCTCGATTCAGTTGTATTTTTTTTATGTTTTTTATGTCATAACTCCATTAGTCGTATTGCAGATATTACAATAATTACAATAAAGATCTATTTAATAAATATTCAAATTTAAATAACTAAAACTAAAATATGTAATATTTTTACTGTACCATTATCGAATTATTGAATAATAATATAATGACACAAAAGTATAATTAAACACAATTTGGCTATTACGAGCCCTCCGTTTGTACGTAGACGAAACATACAAGCTATTATTAGTGAGTAAGCTATAAAATTATCAAGGACTACATAATCCAGAACTGGCTGTCGTAAATTGTAACCCAACATTAAAAGTAATTTTGTATTGTAATTGTTAGTAATAATGGTACTAAATCATGGAGTAGAATTTCAAAAGGAAAAATATCACATTTAGAGACATAATAACTACACTACTTTGTATTTTTATTAATAAAAATAATTAAGATTGTGTCCCACAAAAAAAAAAAAACAGAGTCAATTGTGACAAAAATAGTTATTTTGATTTAAAAACTAAACTACTGAACCAATTTTGATAAAATATCTGTGGGATGGATCTGTATATATATAGAATAGACCAGCGTTGCCAGATTTTAATTTAGGAAGTCGGGATTTTGAAAACTTTTTTAATGCAAAAAGCGGGATTTTTTTGTAAATAGCAGGATGCAGTAATAAAACATATATGTATTTGTGATATAAAATATTAAGTTTAGTGAAATAAAATACGAGACATGTCTTATAAAAAATCTAACACAGAACAAACTTAAAAATTATACATTGTTCTAAAAAACCTCAGTGTCAACAGCCAGTATTAAAACTCCAACAGATTCTTTTGTCGAAAGCAGGACACAGTGGAAAAACGTATATAATCAGAAGTTTATAAATATTTATTTTTGAAAACAAATTAAAATAAGAAAAGAGTGAAACTCAGCATACTGCATGCATGGTCGAGTTATCCCTGAAAAGCGGGACTGAGCCTGTCCCGCGCGGGACATTTAGTTTTGATTTAAAAATTGGGACGTCTGGCAACGCTAGGATATACTGTCCTTACAAATGAGAAAAAAAATTTCAAATCGTTATACAGCTGACGGAGTTATAAATTAACAAACATAAAATAGATATAATCGAATTGAGAACCTACTTCTTTTTAAGTCGGTTAAAAAGAATATCATCTTGTACTCTGATCTTTCCACTTATTAAGCCAAATAAATCTTAACCAGGTTACATTATTTTTCTTTTTACCGTGTGGTCCCGGAATAGAATAGACCACCGCTTCCTTTCCTGTGAGTGTTGTAAGAAGTGACTAAGGAAACTTATAGTCGAAGGATGGGCAGCAGCGCCCCTCTTAAAATATCACTAAAAGCCTAACTGCGGTTGCCAACCCGCCTGTGAAACGTGGCTACTACTAACAAAGTCTCTCCTTTATGGGGGAGGCCTATATTCAGCAGTGAAAGATTAAGTTACCAGAGGGAAACTTTGTACAAATCGATTGCTTGGGTACCTCTGTCCCATTTGTGTTTCTACCGTGAAGAAGTTGTGTTTGCATGGTTGTGTTTCGGTTTAAAAGATAGGATATGGCGTGAATTTACAGGCTACAGAGGAATAACACCTGAGTCCCCAGGAATGGCAACGCATTGAGGGTATCATGGGAAAAAGAGTATACTCTGTTATGCCCATGGTACTGCTCATGTCTATAGGTGACGGTTACCACTTTCCATCAGGTGGGCCGTCAGCTTTGCCATTCTAAGTTGTACAAGAAAAAAAATATGATGATCATGATTGTTTTTCCTATAGCACTGATATTTTTTCCATATATAGTGCTTAATATATTGTTCAAACAAACATATTACCATCTGTAGTATTTTAAAAAATTCAATATACTTGTAACCTTACCAGATAAAACGTGCACTCTAGTTGAGGCAGATGGTGCGTTATTGGGGCCGCAAGTGTACACACCGGCGTCCAAACCCGTCGCTCGCTGCACAAGCAGTCTACTGGTACTTTTGAGACCTTTTTCTGTCACGAGTGATATTCCGCCGCGAGCCGAATCGAAGTTTATTACCTTGTGGAGAGAAATACAAAATTTGTACCTTGTAGATACATTTCTCTCGAGTATAATTCAATGGATAGTAAAACATTCATATTTAGATTGAATTGTACATTGTATATAATATTGTAATTTGTTTTTATTTTTTTATCTACAAAACTAGTTTGTGTTCGCTACAAAATAAATTTGTCCGGAATTAAATGCAGTCTATTTTCTTTTTCCCAATAATACAGATATGTTAAAATTCATACCGATTATAGAAAACATTAAGATTCTAAGGTGTAATAGACGATGTTATTTTGTGATTTTAATAATGATGGTGCATAACAAAATGTTGTTTAAATGCAACTATAAAAGTCTGTAATAGTAGAGCTATTACATTTACGTTACTGTCCATAATGAAAAAAATATTATTGTAACCTTTTTGTAGAACTACACGCTGAAATGTCCAGGCAAAACCTCCATATATATTTATCTATCTGTGATATATTTATAATAGTTATGTATAATATTTACACTTTATATACTCTAATTGGAAGTTATATATAGTTACATACATACATATCTGTCACGCCTGTCTCCCATTAGGGTAGACAGAAACGATAGAACGCCAAATGCTTCGATTCAAACAAACCTCTTTCGCGCATACATACACGCTTGCCGGTTACGGGTACTTTTAATTTGGCCCTTCTTCAGCAAGTCACCTATTTGGTCAACATACTTTCGTCTAGGGCGGCCCCTACCGACATCTCTATTCATTCTTGCTAGATAAATCTCTTTCGTAATTCTTCTTTCATCCATCCTCTCCAAATGACCAAACCAACGCAACATTCCTTTTTCGACTTTTGTCACTACATCGTCTATTACTGAACTAGGTGTTATCTTACTGAAGTCTATATTAATGATTGTTTCGCTGCCATTAGTATGTGTGTGACTCCCAACACTTGTAACTTAACCATCACTATTACTACCACAAGATCCACAATCTTTCATATCAGCCACCAACCTCCATTTTGCTCACGCACGTTTTGCGAAACATACTAATGGTAACGGATTTATACAAAATAATTCTAATCAAATAACCAGTTAATAAATAAGTAAATTAGATTGGGAAATCCTAATATTTCGAATCGGAAGTTACAAATCTGACTGCTCTTGGATAATTAAAATGAAATTGTCTGTCCAAGTCATTTGTTACGTAAATCACGCTCAGACCGCTTAATCGATTGAATCCAACGAATTGCCGCTCTCGTACACCTTTAAGGATTTAATCCGCCTTAATCCGGGTATTTCCGGATTTGTAACCATTCACGATTAGGTGATTTCTGTAAGTTATGGTTGGCTTCCAGAAATTACAATGTTCACATTAATAATGTAACAATTATAATCTCGTGTACTTTCTGTAAACTATTTGTGTTTACATATTATTTTATATTGAATAGTATTATTGAATACCCTTAAAAGTATCAACTAATTTGATAAATTCAACAAGATAAAGCCTTCTTAAGCCTCCTTAAGCCAAGAAAAAGATTTAGTATTAAGACTGACAAGAAATTGAATCAATTATTCTATTTCATTTCATATATAATTAAACTATTAATAATGAAAAGGTGAATAAACTTATTATAGTCCAAATAATAACGCCATTTTCAATCAACTTAAAAAAAAATATTCTCAATATGTTTTTTCTTTTCTATTCTATATTTTAAATTGAAATAATTTGTATTGAAATAAATTTTATTATAAACATTTTAATTAATTTAATTATCTGAAATCGATTGAGAAGGGATATTTATCTTAGTTTTACCTGATCTCCATGGGTCCAAGTAATTGATGTGGGTGGTTCCGGTGTATGTCGAACTGTACACGTCAAGTTAATAGTTGATCCAGCTTGGATGAATAGTTCTGAACCACTTGATATCACCGTTTCTGGTTCTAAAAACGAAATATTAAAATAAGCCACTGCAATTAGCAAAATCCCTTTTTTTTTCTTGCTATAAGGCTGTACATGCATGGAAAGAATTATGAAAGTACAGGAAGCAAGAGATGTGTATAAAAAGAAGTCTGGCACTCTGTTCTCTCTGCATATCCCGCAAGGGACTTAGCATGAAAATAGAAAAATACATAAGACCATATAATACCAAAAATATTTAAAAGTGTAGTTCATTCGATTATATTTATCTGGACCTTTGACCTTGTTTTGTTTATTATATTGTTTATCCAGGGTTTTTTTAAGTAACATAATCTCATTAGATTCGTCTTAATTATAAGCAATATTATAAGGCTAGATAATAACAGACAACTTTCGAAATTTATCAAATTTTTAGTCACTTTGTTATAAACACTTTTAAATGTGAATTGAAATTTTGGTG
This sequence comes from Galleria mellonella, assembly GCF_026898425.1. Taxonomy (NCBI): domain Eukaryota; kingdom Metazoa; phylum Arthropoda; class Insecta; order Lepidoptera; family Pyralidae; genus Galleria; species Galleria mellonella. The sequence continues at coordinate 1,360,818 of NW_026442133.1, forward strand.
GACATTTTCTATTTTATTTCTAAATTATATATATACACATATATATATATATGTACTTTCAAGTTTATCAGAAATAATACGATACAACGTTGACCTCTATAAGCTATCTAAGCTATTTGCTCTTTTTTGTTTGTTTTCGTTATAACCTAAAGGACCTATCTTGATATCAACTGGACAGTGTACTTTAGCGGGCAGTCTTATTGAATGGCCAGCCATTTATCTCTATCTTGACAAATGTCCTTCGTGCCTGTACAGTCATCAATCTTTTCTACACATATATGAAAAGCAAATAAATATAACTGTAAAAAAATCAATACAGTTAACGTCCATCTAAAAAAGGTGAAATGTTTTCTTTATATTGTTTTGCTATATCGAATAATTTTAAAATAATCTATATTGTTTTTTCTCAGATTTATATTGTATATATTTACATATTAGCAATCCGACCCGTCTTCGCACGAGTAGATAGGTTATATATTATTTTCAAATATTCTATGTTACTCGCTGGTAATGTAAATTTCTAAAGGTAAAATAATTTTTGAACTCGTTTAATTAATTTTAGAATTTACAAACAGACAATCAAATATTTTCTGTTAGCGGGTCGCTAGTACTTTATATAACTCACCTACGATATTAAGGAACACAGCATGTCCAATGGGTGGAGTGGTGGAGATCTGGCACTCGTACTGGCCAGAGTCCCGGCGCTGCGGACTGCGTATCCGCAGCGCCCACTCCTCAGAGCGAGGCTTGTGCTGCGCCTCGAAGCGCTGGTCTGAGGTGTATGTATACCGACCGACAGTCAGTAAGTGGATGTCGCGATGTCTCACCCATGATACCTAATAAAAATATAGTTATTAAAAAAAATTAAAATTAAATGATATTGACTTAGTAAATAAAGAAAGAACAAAATCACTTATGCTTTAATATAAGAATAACTGAATTAACTTATATGTATTTTAATCAAGAACACTAAAAATACACATAAGTTACGTAAAAAACCAGTTGTTCTTACTATAAAATGTAATGTGTACTTACTAAAATTTTAACAATACAATCACTTGTATTTTTTCATTAAATTAAAATATTTTGTTTTAATGATAACTGAATAATTACTAATGAACCACAAAAAGATAAAACTTGACAGATAATTTAGGGCAATAAACAAAGCAAAACAAGTATAAGGCTTTGTTTCAAGATATTTAATTAAATCGATGTATAACATAAGTTAATTGGAAAATTTAACTACAATTCAGCACTGTTTTCTGATGGGTTTCATTATGTCTACCTACATGTTAGTTAATCGAAGCTGAATAACTTTTGTTGTTAGTCGTATATTTTTAAAATTTGTTAAAATATTTGACTACAAAATTCTGGAATTAACATTATTTACTAATAATATTAACGGGAAAGTGATGTTATTTGATTGCTAGTTACCTCTTAGTGTCTGAACCAATCAATCAATAATAGACTTGTACAAGTGCTGTATGGTATGGACCAGCACGTAGGCTACTATTAAATCAAAATATTCTGCTAATACAAAGAAAATTATAGATAAATGCTAGTGTTTAATAAAAGTAAAAGAAATAAAAATATTAATAGTATTTATAGCTATATCTTTATTCTTGTTTCTATTTTTAGTACAATATATAATTTTTTTTTTCGAAATCCTCGAGAGTATATTTTGTAGTACGAGTATAAAGAAAGTTTTGTACATCAAATAGGTACATTAAAAACTTCTTATATCTTTCAAAAAACAAATATTATTAGTTTTTGAAAATATTTGAGAGTTTCTTAATATACCAATTTCTAAAATACAAGTTGGGATAAAGATACTTGTATTATACAGCTAGAAATGATAGATGGAGTTCAACCAACTAATATGTTAACATATGTCATATATTACAATGAAACAGATTTATTTTAATCTAACCATTTTTTAATATTTTTGATAAGTTACAACTCGATTTTTTAAAAAGTGGATAGAATGTAATTCAGCACAATATAGTAATAATTTTGAAATAAAACCTTGTATGAAACCATTTGGTCAGCGAAATAATAACACTGGGTCATGTGCTAAATTAGGATTTAATTTTATTCAGTAGGTATGGCATAAAATAATAGCAAACAAATTCATCCATCAATCTATATAAACATACATCCTTACAAGCATTCGCATTTATAATATCTGTGTGTCACATACGTTGTTAATAATAAAAGATGCATTAAAAGTTCATATGAAATATCATTCTATATGCATTGCGTCGATATTATTTATTGCGCGTACATTCTTTGCAATTTTTACGTGATTTTGCAGTTCCACATATTTCCACTGGTCCTGTTATCTACCTATATGATACATTGACGTAATATTTTATAGCTGTTGGAAACACTAACATTAATTCTGTACGTTTTTATAATATTGTAACGCTGTATTTCCTCGCCTCTTCGCTTGCTCTGACGTATAAATGTATGTGTTGAATGAAGTTATGTAAAAATGTGTGTTATTGTGTTTCTTGTTATTTTTATTATTTCAATTTATATATATATTTTTTTATTTTATGCCAAAATTGTAGTTTAAAACCGAATCGTGTAACTAAGTTTGTCTGTGAAGGTTTTTTAATTTTTAAATCTCTCGAAAATTGTAATCACCATATCAGCTGTTAACTGTCCATTGCTGAACATAGGCCTCCTCTATAATAGACTACTCATTGGAGGCTTTGCTAGTACTTGTCACATTTACCAAGCAAGTTGCCAACCGCAGTTAAGCTTTTGGAGATATTTTAAAAAGGATGCTGCTACCCATCCTTCGTCCATCAAGTTCCTTTAGTCGCCTCTTGCTACACCCACGTGAAAGGAAGCGGTGGCACATTCTATGCCGAAACCATATAGCAAACTCATCACAAATTAAAAAAAATTACTAAATAAAATATCAGGAAACGAATCAAAAAGAAGTTCCAGTCTCATATTCTCGGTCGGGATGATATAGATGAGAGAGCAATGGTATGTACGAGAGATTGAAAAGGATTACAAATTTCAAGTCACATGTCTTGTGAAGACATGTGACTTGAACATGTCTTCACAAGACATGTGACCTCTTGAACAGAGAGGCTAGTATTTTTTTAATGAATGATGATGGAATGGTAATCTCGCCTGCGTTATCGGTATACGCTGGTGGGGCACCAGTAAGGTAATAAATGAGGATGAAATAAGGTTCACTAGCCCATCTTGATGAAATCAACTAGAATTAATTACGACTATTTCCAGGAAGAACGGCATGAATATGGACCTGATAGGATATATTGCTAGTAGTAAGGCTTTTAGACTCCATCACTAATAACCACTTTCCCCCCGAGGATAAGTATTCCTAAGATACGACATAAAATATTCATAAAAAATTGTATGGCATAAAATGTTTCTTATATATAAATATATTTATTTAAGTTAAGGTATTTTACTATGAAACTGTGTATTCTAGTAAATACCAGTTGTTTAAAATAAAGAATTATTATCATTAAATTATCGTGCTACAAAAACGGATGGAGTAACAAAAGATTAAAAAAATATATTTAACAGCAACGCCTAACATGCAACGGAGGGTAAACTCTTACCTATTGTAGGTTGTTCTTCAAAGAAGTCTTTTGTGTACATTGTGGGTGGTTTTATATTTAATTTGATACAAAATCAAAGGTATTTTTAGGCGCTTGTTTTTAACAAATCCATTATATTTACTGTAATCTGATAAAATGTAGTTAGAAGCTATCGGGTGTTACCACGAAATGTAAATTCCAAAATTTCAACCCAATTTTCTTACGTACAATGTTCATGCCGAAATCGAGTTCGTAGAGTAATATTTAATTTTTGTTTTAATCATAAACACTACAACGTAATATACGTATTTTTGTTGTTAAGTTTGGCATTGTTTTGACTGCGACGCTTTAGCTTAATATTTAATTATCGAACGCCTACACGGTAATTAGACAAATTAATAAGAACATCTATAGGTACGAATCTTCAAATAATGCGTTCTATTTATACTGTTCTATTATATATATATATATATATATATAAATAAATATATATATATATATATATATAATGAGTCACCCCTTTCTTTCCCATAGGTATCGTAAGAGGCGACCAAGGTAGCCAAGCGTAGTAACTACGAGCAAAACCCCACAATGGCAAATGTCAGAAGGAAATGGTCTCCAGTCCTTTGGCTTGGGACCATTCATTATAGTAGTCTTTATGGGAAGCCTGTGTTCAACAGTGAACAAATAACGGCTGATATGATGATGATGATGATTATTATTATTATATATGTACATAGTTTTAATAATAGAGAAAGTTGATAATAATACTCTAAGTTTTTTTTTTTTTTATACAACTTAGAATGGCAAACAAGCTGACGGCCCACCTGATGGAAAGTGGTAACCGTCGCCTATAGACATGAGCAGTACCATGGACATAACAGAGTATATTGTTTCGCCCATGATACCCCCCATGCGTTGCCATTTCTGTGGACTCAGATGTTATTCCTCTGTACCCTGTAAATTCACGCCAAAGTAATAGGTTGAATATCCTTTACTCAATTACGTTTAAATGATAAAAATGTACAGTATTAGAAATTCAGATGGAGTGTGTATATCCTGCATAATTTTTATCTAAAATGACGCAGACTAACCTATATATAGGACACCGCTAGTTCAACTTATTATTCTAATGAATTTAGCTTTAAAGTTTAAATCCAATTCCTAGTGCTTTAAAACGTTTTACATACAGACTCGTCAGTGCTCTTATCTGCACGGTCTTCGTTTTGTATTTTATATAGAAAACTCCCAATGGAATCTCTCCGACCAACTGTTTTATTAAAAAGTTGTTCATTAACTATGGAAATTCTGTTTTATGATTTTGTCTTTGTCGTTTTCTCTTATTTGCAATAAGACGGAAAGAACGGAATAGCCTCTCGTTAATAGGCAATCAAATTATATTTTTTTTAATTCGTTCCTTTTTGTTGAGATTTTAATCGTTGTTAAGGATAAAGTCACAATTATTACATCCATTTTTCGTTGATGGATGTTATCAGCATTTGATTTTTTTTATTTCAACATGAGTTTGCTCTATCTTACCTCACCCGATGGTAAGTAATAGTATGATCTAGGATGGAGCGCACTTACCAAGAAGAAGATACACATATTCACCATCGACTTATTATTGGAGTGGATTACTCTATATATACTTCTATTATAAATGTAACAGTTAGTGAGAATATATATTAATTTATTAAACTTTAATACACCTAGACAGTGTAAATGGAGGACTTAACATGATATGGCGTTATTTACTACTCGGCCGTAGACAGGAATAACAGAAAATATTAATGACGATGCAACGTGATGAATATTGAATTAAAACAGAAATTTAAAAATTTACGAAGAATAACAAGCTAACGGCCCATGATGGAATACTATAGACATGAGCAGTACCATGGACATAACAGTACACACACATACTGTTTCGCCCATACATATATTATAAATTAATCCCACCCTTCAAACCGAAACACAACCATGCAAACACAACTGCTTCACGGTAGAAACACGAATGGGACAGAGGTACCCAAGCAATCGACTTTTGTCATCTACATTACATACTCGTATATTATATAATTAATAAATGATAGACGAAAAACTACAAGGGAACTACTACTATGAAAAAATACCAGCATCGGATAAAGTAAAACGTCTAAAACTTATTACGATTCTAGGTATTCAAAATAAAAGAAAGTAACGTGTAAAATTTGGTATTTGTTACTGTCACGCAAAAACTATGGAATAGAATCGAATGAAACGTACACAGATTGGTAATATCATAACTTAAAACATAGAATACTTTATATAATATTTCACACGCGGGTTCCGCGAAATACAGCAAATAATATAAATATGAAAGTGTGTTTGTTTGTTTATTACCGTTCAACGTAACGTAGTATTTAGACTGAAGAGTGGCATACGATACTTTTTATCCCGCCAGTCAATACACCTCGATTGCACCGACGAAGTCGCTGTTTAAAACTACTTTTAAATAGAATAATGTTATAGATTGCATAGCATTTAGTAGAACGGCGAACTTGTCGGTTCAAAAGGAATTTATTCAAGGGAACTTTTCATACTTATCTCTGAGAGGAATTTTTCAAGGCTACTCGCAAACTTGGTAAGAATTTGTTGAATGGCAAACATTGTAAGCTTAATAAATTCATTATTATTATATAAAACGTTTTCTGTCCACTGCTGAACATAGGCCTCGCTCATAGACTGCCATAAGTAACGGTCCCGAGCTACCTGCATCCACTGAATTTCTGCAATTCATTTGAGATCGTCACTTCTTGTAGCTAATTAATTATAGGCTACATACTCGTACTAATTCTGTAAAAAATGTCAATATTTATTAAATAATTATGGCTATAAAATAGCTTTGAAATACTAACATATTTATTTGGAAAATTAGAGACTGTATAAAACAGTATTTTTTAGTCTTGACTTTGCATAACAAGGACATAGATAGATAGGTAGATACTCTTTCTTGTTTCCTCCAAAATCTTATAATAGTAAACTTATTACAGAAATAATTACAAGAAATGATGACACTAAAAAAATTTTACACGGCCGTGTCACTAAATTCCTCTCTCTTAGGCAACCTTTGGCTGGAAAGGATATTAATTAATCAGGATAAAGAGCAATTTATGGCCATCCTAAATAGTATAATATCTAGAGAGTCCACATCACGATGAGAATAGTATGGCAAATATATTAACCATTAAGAAGTTTATTGTGTTGTATTACAGTGTTTTAAAAGTCCTAACTTTTATATTTAGGAAAATTATAATGTCCTTAACATTATAATATTCCTAAATATAAAAAAAATAATTCATCTATAAATAATCACAAATAATTTTATTTGATTTATTTTTGGATAACAATAATGCTCATTTTTTGTTTGTACTCCTGTATAGAAAATCATTAAGGGCAATTTTAAATCTTTTGACATATAATATTTAATTTCAAAATCACTTAAATGCACAACAGTTGGTACTTATAAGACAGTAGATCAAACGTTGTTTTAAATTTGCCTAAATTTATTATTATCATGCTATTGTTAAGTGCCTCAAACTTATAATTACGAACCTAAATTAAGCCTAAAATTGTAAGACGTTATTACAGAAGTTCCATTATTCAAATAACCACTTTATTTGAAAATTAATCTACGTTGTTAGATTTCTAAAACATTACGTAACTCACGATAATCTTATGATAATATTTTATATCTTTTATATAATAAAATAAATATATATATATATGAAATTTGTAATGTCATTCAGAAGACTTTTGCATTATCATTAGTAAGTAAAGACAAAAAAATATAAATAGACGTCACAAACAGATTATTATTCAATATATTATTAAAAATTATTATAAATATTTAGATAGACTGTCATACAGTGAAAGATCTGGACTGATAAGGCATGATCAAAATGTAACTTGGATTTATATACATTTACGCAATGAAAATGAAAATCATTCCTTAGCACTTATTTAAAAAAAAAAAAATTTTATTACTCTCTTGGGTCACATAAGGGAAATATATGTAGGATTTTATGTTTCCAAATCATTTATTTTTTGCTGTAAGTTTAAAGATCAGTTAGATCATTATCTCTTTATTCTATCTGCTATAATCATCAATGATAAAAAATGAGGAGGTCGAAAGACTATTGAGATGACTACTCGTATAATATTAATATAATCATTTGTAAAAAAAAAATGCTAACTAGACATAATTGTCTGTAAAAGGGATATAGTATATAAGAAAAAATAATACGAGAAGCTTTATGGAGGAAACCTATGTCAGTGTATATATATTAAAGATTGATATAATAATATTATTTTAGTAATAATAAATTTTAAATTAGAGAAAATGCTATTAATTAACACCATTAATAGTATAAAGACGAAAAAATGTATATATATATATTTGCTAGTTATTTGCCCGCTACTTCGTAGGTAGTAGATTTCGAAAGTAGAAAAACTAATAAAATGGGTCACTGTGAAAATTGCATCCATTTTGGTGCAGTACTTTGAAACATACAGACAGATTGATATAATTCCTAAAATATTTGTGTTAGCATCTATTTATCTCATGAAGGCCTTATTAATAAATAAATAAATTTTCCTATAATATTCATTTACTTTATATTAATTTTTCTTAAACATCTCCTACGTATAGATATCTTCTAATTACATTTTTATTATATAAGTAAGATACAATTGAGATATTTACAGACAGAGAGGTATTACATAACCCATATTATGTAACTGTTCCATGGATATTTTATGAGCGTTAAGCGTTATCCTATTACATAATGATAATCATTTTAATAAATAAATATGTAATGGATGAATAGCAAAAACGTTACCATTAACTGAATTCAAGTAAATATACCTACTTAATATTAAGTACATAGATCCAGCGCCTACCTCGGTTCGGTTTCTCAATAACGAATCGCGCCCTATATTACCGGGCTTGTGTTATCAATGGAAACCCTTAAGTGCCCACTTTGGTGGTGTAACGATCGCTATCAGGGAAGCTAATCATAAATATAGACTCTCCAGTGCCCATAACACTGTATTTTATGTTCGTCTTGAATAAACATGGGTACTGTTTATTGGACAATACGGGATTGCACCACGAGTAAATTTTAGAAGACTCGAGTTTTTTTTTCTGAGATTTCCATTTTTCAGCTACAACAGTAGATAATAATGTATATATATATATATATATATATATATATATATATATATATATATATATATATATATATATATATATATATATATATATATATATATATATGTAGATGACCCATATATCGATACATAGTCAACACACAAACTGCTGAATCCAGAATCATATATCGGTAATTATATATATATAGATGAACAATAAAAATAAATGAACTCCAAAATAAGTTTGCTTTATATTTTGTTAAGTTAGATTACAATCTTGATACAAAATAAAAATATAATTTGTTTTCATAAGTATAATAGTTACAATCGAGGAATTAATTTGTGAAGTTAGATTGATTTGTAGCCCAAAATAGGAAATTTTTGGACTCGGTAACAAACTCACACTAATGATCATCTTTCTAATTCTTTTACTTTATAAACTACCGATTTTTTGGGGTTGTTTAGTAATGATAAAACAAGATCCCCGTTTACAACTGTATATAGATTAATAATTTCACATTACGAAAGTGAAAAAAAATATTGTCAATAATTAGATTAGATTGATGATGAATTATGACTAGATATTTATTTGTTTATTAGATGCACAAGACAGCTTCACAACAAAACACCAACAAAACAGCGTCAATACAGACTATATACAAGAGATCGACGATTGACTTAATTTTCTACCTAATCATAACCCAGTCTGAATCTCATCTGAATATCACGCGGTTCCCCTTGGAAACTATCGTGGTTAATTCTTGTCAAATTTGTCACGATGGACTAACTGACCTACTTTCATCCTCATCTATCATCACTCACTGGTGTCTCGACAGCGTATACCGATAGCGTCGGCGAAGTAGTTATTCCATATTCATCTATTTAAAAAAAGCCCTGTCTGAATTTAATATAGATTAAATTTGTTTAAATTTATGTCTTCAATCTATCCCGAATCAGTATAATACTAAGCAAATAAAATTCACATAATACCATCCCTAACCCGTTATAAAGGCGCAAGATTTATGTCAAATCCATGGACTTTTATTCACAGGATTGCAGCCTTAGAACTGCTTTCTGAGCTCGCGATATAGAACGTTGAATGAAATTCTCTCTGAAATGTGTATTTAAATGTAAAAATGTCTATTTTATTTTAAAAAAGACCTAGCAATTTTAAATAATAGGTTATATTTAAATAGAATATTAGAAATTTTATTGTTATACCAAACGAACGTATTTTAACTATATTTTCAAGTTGTAATACAAAATAATGGTTAAAAACCAAGATTTTTAACTTTATTTATGAATGTAATAATATTTTTGTTATAGGAATTTGATATAAAATGCTATTTTGTATTATCTTTTTATTTATTATTTATGATACGTAAAAGCAGTTTTGATCATTGGAGTCGATATTATATTTTAATAATTTTCATATAACTTTTGTTACAGTTAATATAAAATTAATTCATTTAAAATAAATAAATTCTTATGACCTCTTTATCTATAATAATGTAAAAATTTTTTCATCGCATAAATACATTTATATTTTGCCAAAGATTGACTGGGAGAGAATGCTATATATCTGGTATTAAATACGACTTTTGTACCAAACATTTTTTGTAGTGTGGTCAATAAAGAATAAATAACTAAATACATAATCAGACTATTGCGACCCATTAGAATTAGTTTGGTTTCTATAAATAGTTAGCTGACGAAGGTGAATTGAGGGTATTAATATTACGAGATATGGTATAAAGTCGTGTTAAAAATGTTTTCTAATTTATTTAATTTTACATTTGTATGTTAGATGATTCACAAAGAAAAAATATATATATTTTTAATTAAACGTGTAAAAAGTTTATGATATCGGAAACAAACTCCTTAGACAAGTGGCACATAAATTTAATGGTAGATAAGTTTTCGATCTTATGCACATAAAAAAGAAAATGCCAGCTTGTTATTACGTTCTACGAGTATCATGCGTATTGTGTTGAAAGGAAATCTTTTGATAAATTTATTTGCCATTTGTCACTTACTTAGTGGAGCAATAATGTAAATTGATTCTTACCGTCCTATTTTGAAGATTCTTGACTCTACACAATAATCTAACGGGATGGCCCACTAGGCCTGTTATGTTTTTTGGTGTGGTGGAATCGAAGTACGGCGCGTCAGCTGACCCTTGCCATTCTTGAAGGAATTCTGCTCTAAACCGACGCGATGACATGTCCACAGTCGTACTGTCAAGTGGCGATTCGGTGCCGGAGCCAGCTGTTAGAAAAATAAATAAAAAAAATCTAGATTATTTCATTACCGAAGATTTATTTCTTATAATTATATTTTTATGCTTAATTATTTAATAATATCGACTTAGCTTGTAAAGTTAAGTCGATATTATTGTCGTATCTAAAACTCATTTATTGTTCTTAAAAACTGCAATAGGGTTTCAAGTAATACACAATTTATTTTTTCTAAATACATACATAACAAACTCAGAAAATATAAATTAATAAAAACAAAAATGAATAAAATAAAAAGGAAACATATGTAAATTAACAAATTTAAATTGATAAAATTAAAAAAAAAACAAATATACACATTTTAAAAATATTTGTCATTCGAGAATCAGACGAATAAAGGAAAAAATTAGTATCGTGTAGTATAAGAGGTAAAAAGAGTCGCTAAATATCATGCTGAGTAAAGTAAGCAAGAGCTTCATCGACAAGAGCTTAGCTCTGAAATAAGAATGAATATATGAAGATAAGAATCGAACACACAACTGTTATACGGTGAGGGTGTAAATAAAATCGCTACAGCAATTATTAAACTACACAGAAAATAGCAAACAACTTTATTTGAACTTCATCAGAAACGCCTAACATTTTATAAATGGAACTTAGACATTACATTTATTCTAGAAATATTAAACAAGATTTCTTGTTTTCTTAGAAACAATCGGTAGATAAGCAGAATATAAAGCAAAATAAATTACCTTATACTTTTACGCTATAATAGACAAAACAATTCGCTTCAATTCCTTTCTAAACAAGTAAAAGGATTTAAAGTCTCGCTTCCATTAAATTCGTATTTATAAGCAATGATCTTACAAAGGTAGACGATTTTTGATACTCATTGAAGCGTTTAGTAACAAATCTTAACTGATTTGCAATTAGAATTAAGTTAGTATGGTATATAATATATCTGCCCTTAACTATCCACTGCTAAATAAGCCTCCCCCTTAAGGGGTTTTGTCAGTAGTTGCCATGTTTAGCAGGTGGGTTGGAAACCGCATTTAGGCCTTGGTGATGCTTTAAGAGGGACGCTGCTGCCCATTCTTCGACCATTAAGTTCCCTTAGTCGCCTCTTATGATACCCACAGGAAAGGAAGACCCATTCTATACTAGGATCACAGGCAAAGAAATAGGTTATATCATTTGATCTATTTTTTTTTTGAGACTTAAATGGGAAACAAGTTAAAGATTTACATGATGAAAAATAGTAACCATCGCCTATAGACACGAATACCATGAATTTTGCAAAATATGCTGTGACACTCATGATATTCCTAATGTGTTTGTATTCATTATACTTAATGCCTCTGTAATCTTCTAATTTTTTCTTCTAATCGTGTGTAACATTTATGAAAAAGGTATCTACTATTAATACAAAAATAATTAGATAGGTATATATACACTTATTAAAAATTTCGAATTTCCAACAAGATAAACAGAAACGTAATGACGTAAAGTGTTCAATTTACTCATTATGACTAAAAATAGATACCTGTTAATTTCAAATAATAGTAGCGTTGCCCATAACTATTTTTTTTTGTCTTACAGTAAATTTAAATAATATCATATTTAATAAATATCTCCTTACAATTCGTGGTCCTTACTGCTTAATTTTTATGTAAAAAAATGCCAATGTATTAGGGGTATAAGGATCAGCCTATTGAAACCAAAGCGACCGAGGAAATAAAAACATTCCTTTCATAACTGAATGAATGGTGAATATTTGCATCTTAAGTGTGGAAAAACATATTTTAAATTGAAGTCTGATTTCAAATCGGAATATTCATTTCTTCTCGAAATTAATGTTCGCGAAACCCGTATTCATACTTCGGCACGATCTTTTAGAATTAATATCCTTGAGGGACCCCACTTTTTAAGAGACAAAGCGCAAAAGATTTCTCTCGGTTATTCTTCATTCATACATCTTACAAGATCCAGGGCCCATTCATTCGGAGTCAGCCGACCGAATGAGAATAAATATTTTCGCAACAAGAAAGCAATGAATGTACCAATTCTATGATTTATGAGATGTCATTTTGCTGTAGAAAATTGCGCTTGGCAAAAAATCTAGTATATTTTTTTATTACGTTATACACAGTGTGCCTTTTATGGTTTCGTGTTAAGATTTACTTCATTTATTCATATAATTATTTACAAACTCTTATATTACATTTTTAATTTACCTCTCGATATATAATGCAGCTTCAGCTAAAAGAAATAGACCAGAAACTCAGTTGTTTTTCTTTTTGAACATAAATTGAATTTACCTGTTTCTAATTTTGTTTAACTATAAATTGCCAATTTAGAATATTAATATAAAAACTAAGACAATACGAGTAAATATTACTTAGTGTAAAGAATAAAACTATTCTTTACAAATAGTAGTAGCACTAACATCAGTTCTTGAGTATGATAAATGAGCCAACTTGCCTACAACCATATGTTTGTGGGCTTAACGACCCGGCCTATATTGCATAATAAATAAAATATAATACTGTCATAACCCTAAATAGGTTAGTTAGAGGAATTAGACGCCTTTTACCGTTGTACTTACATTTCTTGGAACAAATCTGAATCCAATGTAGGAGTGGGTGAGTCGACCTTCAAGATCTTATAAGTCGGGGTCGTAAAATACTAAGCCACGACACGGCGCACTCAATTACCTATTAAATCTATGTCGTTCAATAATACATTTATTAAACTAAAACGTGTTTGACACACATGTTCTTTTGTCTGTTCAGTGTTTATTTCAAATTGGACTAATAGGTATAACAAAAAAAAAAAAGAATCTTCATTGTCATGATTAAGTTGAAAAACAAAGACTAGCTCATAAAAAATATTTTCCTTCCAAATCTTTAGGTTATTGATACTTGGTGTCATTGTTTGTGATTTTTTTTATCCATAATATTTGTACTATGGCCTTAGAAAATGTGTATATACACATGTGCTTCCTAAGTAGATAGGTTGGAATAAATAATAACAAAGAGAGGTCGCCTGCAATATAATATTAATAGAGAGTCCATCGCTGTTGAAATCGTTGTCAAATGCTAACGCGAGTCTACAACTCTGTCGTAATAATTGTGAATTGTTCTACGAACCATTTCTTTAGCAATGTAACATAAGTAAGAGCTTTTGTACTATATAGTATTGTCATCATTACTATATTGTATATCGTGTCTTTTCAAGTAACTTTACTATATAGTTGCATTTTGTTTTTATTTTATGTTTGTTATCTTATAACTATATCAGTAATAAAATGATTTGGATTTTTTTTATCTGAAAAAAAAATAGATTGGTTGCTTATTTTTCAAAATTAGTTCAGTAGTTTAGTTTCCAAATCAAAATAACTGTATTAGCCAAAACTGAAGATGGTTTTTTTGTGGACTGCAAATTTATTATATATACTAAAATAAATGAATGCTCTCGAGAATTATTAATTATTACAATAACAAAACATATCCTATAACACCAACGTAATAATGGCGTCTTGAGGTATATTGAGTGGTTTCTAGTGGGTAAGGGTTTAACGTATCCAATGTTCCTTTCCTTAGATACATGGATATATTTAAAAAAAAATTTAACACGTAGTAAGCGATATACCTATACGAGTATATTAAGCAGTTCATTGACCTAGGATATCATGAGCATATAATAGCATTTCTCTATACATGCCTCCTTTACCCTTTATATAGTTCACATCTGTGACATTTTTATTCAGACCTTTCGCTTAAAGTTATGTTACAAAGCGTAAAACAGAACAGATCTCCCGGAAATCGGGCTGTCTTTTTGCATTGATTTCATATTTTTTCCTCTGTGAATGTTCAAAGCTTTTTAGCAAAGGTAGGTTTTTATTGTTATGTTTTCTTTGTATTATGTTAGTACTTTTTTTCTCTTCCGTTATTTTTTTAAAATGTAATAAATTCTAATATAAAATAATCCCTTTTAGACTTTTGAGCCGCATGATTTATGATTTATAAGAGACAAGAATTCACGTGATCATTTAGATAAACTATAATAAGTTTTCTAAATTTTCACGATGTTTCGGTTTAAAAATCTCTAAAATCTAACCGCGGTTACCAACCCACCTAGCTCGGTAACTACTGACAGAACTCCCTTTATAAGGAAGGCTTATGTCCAACAGTGGACAGTTAACGGCTGAATTAATAAAAAAATAATTTAATTGATCTTCGTAAATACGATCACGTATCTGTCTTTCGTAGCCACTTAAAGTGGCTTCGACTTCGACGTGATATGCATATCCTATCTTTCCTTTATTTTAACACTTATTATATTTTGTAAATAAACTGGCTTTAAAAAAAAAGTAATTCAATTGAGTTTCTTGCCAGTTCTTCTCAATTGGATCAATATACCGAACTGGACGGTAGGGTAAATATAAAATTATAATGTACAAATTTGACGTTCATAAGCGGCTAAAATGTCCTACATGAATAAATGATTTTTGAATTTGAATTTGAATTATAAATAAGTAGGTATTATATTTATAGTACAAGTATTTAAGTAATATTCTAATATATATTAATATTTTATTTAACTATTTATTTGTTTTTGAATTGATTAGTGTTAACAGTTATTCATATTCGAACTATTAATAGTTGTTCGTTCACTTTAGCTGCCCACTAACTACATGCTTTCCAACTATATTGGGTTCACTAAAAGAGATCTCTGTTAGAGAAAAGTGTACCCTTGCTTACAATATTTATAAATGCCTTAAAAATGTAATTTACAAGTGCAATAAAGAATATACATTCCATTTTGAAGAACAGAGTTCGCTAAGCAGGCTCCCCTATCTCTTGCATTGATACTACTCAATGATATTTTGAGCCAGTATCCGCAATTCGATGTATTTGCCTCTAACTTGCTGGAGTTTCGTCGAGTGACCACAGAGTATTTGTGTTCAGATGTTTTTAAGTCTTTTTTATATTATTCTTGTTATATATGTGTAATATTCGTTTTTTATATGTTATTGTACTCATGCTTTCCTGGGTGGGCGTATTGGAAGACTGTGAGGCTCACCCAGTGGATGTAATAAATAAATAAATAAATATCTCTTATAAACTACAATATTATCATATTATCATAGGACCTAAAATTTTAATGTATCAATCTTATTTAATTTTAAAGTTACCCAACTGAAGCCTTATATGTTACGATTGTGTTGCCTAATAATAATACTTCATTAGGTTTATAAAATCTAGCAGTAACAATACCAAGATTTTTTTTTGCTACAATTGATTTTGTACTGTGATTTTAATGTATTTTTTTATGCAACTTAGAATGGCAAATGAGCTGACGGCCCACCTGATAGAAAGTGGTAACCGTCGTTTATAGACATGAGCAGTACCATGGACATAACAGAGTATACTGTTTTGCCCATGATACACCTCCTCATGCGTTGCCATTCCTGAGGACTGAGGTATTATTCCTCTGTACCCTGTAAATTCACTGCCATATCCCGCCTTTCAAACTGAAACACAGTCATGCAAACACAATTGCTTCACGGTAGAAACACCAACAACTTTTGTACAGTCTCCCTTCCTATGGTTTAATGTAATTTAACAAAGAAAACTATTTGTATATCGAATACGTCCCTCATCTCCAGATTGACTAATGCTAGCCAAAAAACTATCTTACGTCCCTCTTAATACATCATCAAAATCTAATTGCGGTTGCCAACCCGCCTATCAAGCATGGCGACTACTGGTATAACCTCTCGATAGGGGGAGGCCTATGTTCATCAATGGATAGTGATGATAGATGATGATGACAAAAGGAACTATCTACAGATATCAATGAATACCAGCGATATAATTTAGTTGGTTTTTTTCTGTTCTAATACATATGGATATCAAAGTAAAATTATCCGTTATTTACATAATTTCTATTTGATTATATATCTGTATTTCTTACTTAACGTTATAAGTATAAAAGGGTATGGATTTCTTGTTTATTTCTTAACTCAATTGGTGTTAGTGACTGCGATAAATCATTAAAAAATTGTGATTCACATCATATTGACGTAAATAAAAACATAGACAACTTTTCATTACAGATATGCGAACAAGGTCAAGGGCGAAGCTAATAAAACTTCCACCTGAATATTGGAAATATTATTCTTGTATCTACAGTTTTCCTTGTCTCCGATTTTATCTTATATTGCATTTATCTTGATAGGAAATGTTATAAATAGATTACGCGTACATTTCAACATTACAGTATTACAATATTACGTCTCTTATTATGATTGTCTTCTGAAAATAGATCTACGCTAAGATTTAAACTGGCATCTACACAGATACAAAATATGGTACAACAGTATATTTTTTATGCTATTTAGAATGAAAAACAAGTTGATGGTCCTTCAATAGATTTACTCTTGGAATAAATTCCAATAGATTGATATTGGAATTGAGACGTTTCATACACTCAAGTTAAAATACTAGCGTGGTAATGGTTTTGTATTGTATTGATATATACATATTAGTGTAACTTGCCAATGCAAGCTGTTGCAAATCGATCCCAATTTTAACCCAATTCCTATTTATTGTCTCTTGAGGGCAGTACAGGCCACCCCTTCTTTTCTCGTGAGTGTCGTAAGAGCCGACTAAGGGAGGGTGAAGGATGGGTAGCAGCGTATTAGTATATGAGTAGCCAATCTGCCTGCCAAGCATGGTAACTAGTAACACCCCAAGGGGAAGGCTTATGTTCAGCAGTGGACAATAAAAGGCTGATATGATGATGATGATGATGAGGGCAGAACAAAATTATCCTTGGTAATATAATGCAATGACATCCATAATTTTAGACTTGCTGGTGGTAAGTAGTAACTATCGGTTATATACATGAACCATATAGAAAAAACTGAGACACTATGGTACCATAGTGTTAAAATTCTTAAGGAGTAAGATATTTTACATTTCACTTTAATCCAAAAGTATTTACCACAGCCAAGTGAGCACAGATGCTTGACTGTGTACGATATCGATCATTCCATATATCATCAGTTTTATGGGAAAATGTTTAGATACGCTCTTAAAATAATCTATAAATATACTCACCTATAAGAAAAAGGAATCCATGTAGAAGAGATATCAATAATGCGGACTTGACACCGCCAACTGCTTGCCCCATCCTCACCTTTGAACCACTGAAAAAATAAAATGATTTAAAAATATTGATAAAGGAACATTTTTATTACAAGAACAGAACAGTAATAAGATGTAAAACAGAGACTATGTTAACGAAGTAACGATAAATGATGGGGGAAAGGATTGTTAGTAATGCGGAATACCAGTCGTATTGCTAGCAATATACTCTGTCAGATCGAGCTCCACGTGGTTCCTCTTGGAAACCATCGTGCTGAATTCCAAGTATATCACGATAGGCTAACTGCCTGCCTTTTCTGACTCACCTGTCATTCCTAACTAGTGCTCTGCCAGTGTATACTATAAGCACAGGCGGGAATGGCATTCCATTAAAAAAATAAATAAAAAAAGTGCCGTAAGATACATCGCGTTAAGTCTCGATTGTGTGTTTGAAATATTTGTAACCTAATATCTATATTATCTGTGAATATACAAAATCATATAAATATACTTAATATATATGTATGTATAGTATATTTATATTTAAACTATATATTCAATTGTTACAATATTAAATTAGTACAAAATTATTAAATTATTAAAATTCAATTCCTTTTTTTTTATACAACTTAGAATGGCAAACAAGCTGACTGCCCAGTTGATGGAAAGTGGTAACCGTCACCTATGCCTATAGACATGGACATAACAGAGTGTACCTGTTTCGCCCATGATACCCCCCATGCGTTGCAATTCCTGAGGACTCAGGTGTTATTCCTCTGTACCCTATAAATTCACGCCATATCCCACCCTTCAAATCGAAATACAGCCATGCTTAATTAACTACTTCACGGTAAAAACACGAATGGGAGAGAGGTACCCAAGCAATCGACTTTTGCATAAAGTCTCCCTTTATTTGATTAAAAGGCGGTGTTACGTAATTCTTTAATGAATTAATACCTATAAACGATTATATTACAAACGAAAATAAATCATAAGGTTCCTAAATCACATTAAAATGGATACAAACGAGATGGGAAGGGATGTCACCATGACAAGGGCATCCCGAGGAATTCCAATTTGGGGAATTAAAAGTTAATTTGATTTGTCTCGTCTGTTGCTCCAGAACATGGGAGCATGTTCACAATTTTCACTTATGTGTCACACTGTCTTGTCAAAATATCTTTGCTTCATAAAAGTTGAACAGTAATTTCTTGTATAATAAAATAAAATAGCTAAATTATAACGTTTTATTTTCTGTTAAATTATTATGTTTGCAGTTAATGAGCTGCCTGTCGAGAGTTTTTTCAGAGAATGGGGTTGTTCAAAAGGGGGTAAGAGAGGTTACAGGCGTAGACTATAGTAACGGCTAACCATCGTGAGGGCCATATACTTGTTTGCCACTTCAATGGTATAAAAAAATAACTATATATGAAATATTTTATTTATCTTTATATTCATTATATTGCCATGAAGCAGTTGTGTTTGTTTGACTATGTTCCGGTTTGAAAGATGAGATATGACAATGAAATTCCAGAGTACAGAAGCGTAATACCTAAGTTCTCAGGAATGGCAACACATGAAGTGTACCATGGGGGGCGACACTGTCCATGGTACTGGTTTATGTTTATAGGCGATGGTTGGACTTTCCATCAGGTGGTACGTCAGATTATTTACTATTCTATGTTGTATAAAGTTTTTTTCATGACATATGAAAAAAATTTAAAAAAAGTACTTTGGAGTTTATTAATCGAGAAGAATAAATGTAATATGAATTTGAGTAAAAAGATAAAAAAAATTAGAATTATATTATACATTTATCTGAAAATAATAATAATATTATTTGTAAGTATTATTATCAATATTCTATTTATAGTATATATATATATAAAATATAAGCAATATATGATTATGAGCCCTTTATTTTGCGTGAGAAATGTGGCGTAAGATATGTGAAATTCTTGTCATTCCTTACGCGACCGCTTCCTTATATGCATACATATATATACATACTTATATTTACATACTAGTATTAGTTTATATATAAGTATGTTTGCACTAACTTAAAGGTATTTAGAATTGAATTCGATTGCGATGTGACTTTAGCTAGTAGCTAAATGCTGCCAAGATTATTACTTATTTTTTAAAAGAACGCTAAATACGTTGCTCGGTACCCATTCGCGGAGCTACTTATCGGGTCCAATTGTAAATCTAAACTGTCCTGAAACCTATTCAAACACATAAATATTTCATCAAAATCGGTTCAGCGGTTTAGGAGATCCTTAGTAACATACACACATATAAAAGTATTACATATACATATAAAGATTTAACTAAATTTAAAATTAATGTTAAATATATGTTTAGAAAATTATTTCATTTTATTTTAATTTAAATTAAAATTGTAAATAAATACCACGACTATTATTATTTTTATAAAAAAAAAATATATTTTCTTTTACAATTATTTAAATAAATTAAATCATTGTAACATTGAAATTAAATTGATAATTGAATATATCACCAGAATAAAGAAGTGTTGTATGTACTTTGTAAAAAAAAAAAATAATTATATACCTTAGTAATATTACAATAAATGTGAAAGTGAGTTTGATTGTTTATTACTTCATAGCGCTTGAATATTTTAACCAATCACTATGAAGGATTTACACGTAAAATATGGGATGGAGAAGGACATAGACTATATTTATCTCGATCATTAAACATATCTCTGTTACGTGAACGAAGTCGCGGGTCAAAGCGTGTATTATTATATCGATTCTTTTATTTTAATAGATATTATTAAGATTAATGTAGTAACAATGTTTACCATTTTCTAACAGAGCTGTTAGTTAGCCCAATCACCATTTTATGCAGCTCCTTTATACTTACTTTGCACATCAGCAATATATGCTATAAAATTTCTGCAAATTTTGCAATGTAGAAATTTATTTCCATTTCAAAAATAGGTTAATGCGATCATAGCTCCAGATGTCTTTAGGAGCGATTCAATATTTACATACGTTGATGTCTCTCGAGGCTTGAATAATCTAAAGCAAGCAATGTAAGGATAACTCGAGTAGTTTGTATAATATAGTAAAAGTTCAAACGATTCGAATCAACATAACTCGATCAGACGTTGGCAGCTGTCATAATAAAACGGTTTAAAAGTAAATAAAAAAATATATAGAAATTTAATAGACCAGAAATCGTGTATACTCATCCAAACATAGAAAAAAATAAATCTACGCATATTTATGAGTTATAAAAGTAGATGAAGAGATATAAGGATAGAGACCTTTGATTTTTGGATCCTCTGCTTAATCCACACGGAATTTAACGTGAGCATTGATGGATAACATTCAATAATATAATATACCAGTGGCAAACCGATTTTGCATGACTTTTATTTTAATAAAATAAATCTCATGTTACTTCCTATTAATATACATACGTTTCTGTAGTTAAAATAATTATTAAAATCGGTTTATGTATTAAAATTTTTTTTAACTTATCCATTACCTAACCAAACAACTACAACAACATTGATTCTACAGTGACTAAAGTTATTAAGTTCTAATCACCTTATCCATTGTAAAATCAATGTTATAAAGTTATTAATATTGGTTGCGTATGAAATAAATAAAATATATCCTTATTTTCATCCCCAAGATGTGACAAATCATAATATATTACCGTAAAAGAAGGTTGACAATGTGTATGGGGTCTCTAATTATTTATAAGACAATAGTATTTCACTAGTCAAGTAGCTAAAATCTCGGCACAAGTCAGTGCCTCCTCTAATAAACAAAATATCGTATTTATTGTATGTTATTATTATATGCATGTTATAAAAATAGATGGTACTTTGAGCAGATAACTCGAGCTATTGACAAATGCAAACAATGATGGTGCAATTCACTGATGATCGTATTTATTGATATTATTCACAACTCCGGTTATATTATATGCATATTTCCAAAACTAATGTAAATTATAAAATATTTGTGGTCTATTATTACCTAATTCCTTAAAATTGTTTATTTCATTTCATAGTGTATAATTATGTTAATTTAAATGCTGTGAATACCTTTAATAGGCATGTGCATTAATATTGTATTGTATTTAATGTTTGTTATATATGTTATAATGCAATATGCTGTTGGTGTTCCTATAAATAAATAAACTTACACGTATAATAAATTTTGTCAGATGGAGACTTTGTGCAAAAGTCATTTGCTTGGGCACCTCTGTCCCATTCGTATTTCTACCGTGAAGCAATTGTGTTTGCATGGCTGTATTTCGGTTTGAAGGGTGGAATATGGCAGTGAATTTACGGGGTACAGAGGAATAACACCTAAGTCTTTAGGAATGGAAACGCTTGAGGGGTATAATTAGTGTTATATCCATGGTACTGTTCATGTCTATAGGCGACGATTATCGCTTTCCATCAGGTGGGCCGTCACGTTATTTGCCATTCTAAGTTGCATAAAAAATTGAAAAATAATATTGTTTCAATTTGTCGATAGCTCGATACTTAATGTACTAATATAACAAAACTTAATATAAGCTTAACCTACTCTTAATTAGTCAGACGTGTAAATCGACACAATGTATGTATAATGAATGAGACTGTGAAGCTGTTCGAATTCTACGAATGGTAAAATTGTTATCTGTTAGTATCCAACTGTCAAATAAAGGGGATAATGTTTTCCGGCTGCATGCATACGTACACACGGAATATGTTCGGATCTTTAGCACAACGTTTGGCTTAACCGGCTTGGCGGGTTTTATTAAATGAACGTTAGATTCGTTTTAATTTTGGGAGTTAGAAACTTTAACTTTATAAATTTATAAGCTGGCTTTTTGTCACTCTAACTGCCTCTATCTTTGATATTGTCTCTATTAGATCTAACTTTACGTTTAGTTTCGTATAGAGTAGACAAAAAGAATCAGGTGTATGGTAAGATCTCTATCCTTAAATGCATCTCTTGCTTCGTACATTTTCGTAATTTGTTTCATGAACACATGACCATTCTGAAGATCTTTGACTTCTTCCTCAAACAAATCCGGTGACTTGACTCCACTCTTAGATAGAACACGGATCTTTTTTATGAATAATTCGTTGGTGTAATTCTCCCCAGTATATATGTCTATCCATTTTCGTATTGTATATCCATTTTATCAATATGTCGTCAAAATTTTTCCCATACTCAAACCAACGTAGCGTGCCCCTTCTCGTTTTTTTCTTTACACTTTCTTTCAAACAAGTAATTTAATATTTCAGGAATACAAACTGCTTTCTTTGTAAACTGAGTTGTACGAAAAATAATTCTAATTCAACTGTATTTATTGACTCTGTGTAATATTCATGAATGTTAAAGACAGCCAATGAATACAGGTGGCTCCTTTTCTTTATGTAATAATGGTTCTAGCGTGTCTTGCTCACTTCTTTGTACATACATTCACAGTAACGTTTTACGTTACCAAATAATCATTCTTTTGGTTTAGCGCTTCTTTTATTAATAAACTATACGGCAGTCCTATAATCCCTATAGTAAATTCACAGTCTACATTTTATAATAATAATAAAATATATCATTCTATTTTTACATAATGCACCAAGCGACAGATAAAACCGAATGCTAAAGCAGCTTTAAATTATTTGTCGTATTAAATGACTTGCAATTTGCTAACATTCAGTTCCAAAAAATCGAAAATCTAAAGTTTTCTCAACAAAAAAGAAATGTACTTATCATGTTTCGCTATGTGCTTAGATATCGATATTTTTATTATGAAAAATGGGATATTATTAAAAAGGTAAAAATCACTGTCAAGTCTGGTACTTACAGTATGAAAGGTTTAAAGTGAATATAAATAACCAAATCTGACACTTCATTGAATCTTGAATATATTAAATATTACTCAAAAGGCGTAAAAGAACTCAATGGCTTTATCTATTTGTAACAAATAAATTTTGTTTCACAAAAAAAAAAACACCTACTTCAATCGTAGTCAAACCAGTTATTTTGATTTATAAATTTAACCACTGAATCGATTTTGATGAAATTTATATGGGACCAATCTCAACCGTATATCCTTTCAAATAAAAAAAATCTAATCGATTTATAAATGACGGAGTTCTGAGATGGCAAAAATTAAAAGAAATATATACAACTGAAACGAAAACCTACTCCTTTTCTAAACTCAATTAAAATATATTATACGCGTTACGGTATAATTACTGGGCTAGGGTTACTATTTTTTATCAGGTACATAAGTAACACGTTTGCCATTCTAAATTATATGACAAAGATGCATGTTACACAAATAAAACGTACAAAATACAAAATTAAATAGTGTTCTTCAAAGCGTAAAACTTACAAACTAAACAACTCATAAACTTACTGACATACAAAGTAACACAGATTTTCTATAATAACACATAGGGTTACCGCCAAAAGTAACATACATGTTACCCCAAAAGACATTCTTTCACGTCCGCTGTAAACAAAATTGCCCTGTAAGGGTAACGAAAGGAGATCGTAAATTTAGTGTTAAATAAACATCACGAAACTAAAATAAAGTACTGGAACTATGAGTCGTAAAATCGTGATACAATTTCCTACTTTTCCTTGTACTTTGTATGAAATTAAATGCTTGCAATAAAGTTATGAAGTTATATTTTGTATTTAAAATAGTGAACAAATATATTGTAGAACAAAATACTTACCATTTGGTTTATATTTTCTCTACAAAATATCTAGACTACATCTTTATTTTTTATAAGAGACGGGATACTATGAATTATCTCGACGTTTCGATCAGGTCGTCAAACACACATACAAACACCCACGCGCATGCACGTACACACGCACTCACACGCACACGCATACATGCATTTTTTTATTATTAGTATAATGAACAATTGGCTTGTTAAATTTTCGTTTTAAAATAAAAAGAATGCCCCAAATAAAATATTAAACTAACGGTGCACACCAGACACGTTTATCTTCCTTATAATATTATAAGGATTTGTGACCAGGTAATTGTGTGAACATGACGGACACACAAACTTTTGTGTTAGTACAATTCTCTCGCCGGACTTTCCTAATAAAGACCGAAACTTCGATAATATAGCTAGGGAATCTTTTAAGACTTTTCCTTAGGGCTGTCAACATTCCAGTTTGTCCGAATTTATTAGATGGCGTTTATTTGTTTTCTTATTAAGTTCTTTCTCGTTAAGTCACCTATCGTATATCTCACGGTACGATAGATATAATATTTAGAATAACATATAGGCTCATATATGTCGTCATTTAAAGGTCTTGAATTTAAAAGAAAAGTAACCAAGAAATCATCGTGCTGAATTCTTGGTGTATTCTTCACGATGGGTTAACTGATCTGTCTTTTCATCTCACCTATCATCCTTCACTGGTGCCCAGCCAGCATATACCGTTAGCGTAAGCGGCGTTACCATTCCATTGTCATCCGTTAAACCCATCGTACCTGGGGGAAAGGGATTGTTAATAATGGTGTCTAATTAGCCCATTGTCAGAAATACACCCATATCAGGTCGACCCCCACACGGTTCCCCCAGGAAACTATCGTGGTTAATTCTAGCGGAATTGCTCACGAGAGGCTAACTGACCTGCTTTCATCATCACCTATCATCCCTTAACGGTGCTCCGCCAGCGTATACCGATAGCGCATGCGGGGTTACCATTCCATTATCACCCATTAAAAAAAACCTACATTAAAACAGTATGCAATAATAAAATTGTATAAACACTCTTTGATATCAATAGTTGTATATATTTTTATTAAAATGTAATAGGATTAGTTGTACAAAATAAACCTTTATACCACGTTGTTTGTAAAATATACTTTTTTTTTATAATAGTAATTCCACAAGAAATATTAAATATATTAAATTTATTATTAAAAGCGTAATAAAAGTATAACATAATAACCAAATAGGTGGGACATTGAATACCAATAAAGGACCACTTTACGACTTGCCCAGACCTAGGACCCAATATTGAACCGTTGACAAAAATTGTTAAAATAACAATAATGATGGTGATTTAGTTTTTATTATTATTTTTTTTTTATATTCCCAGGTCATTAAAAAAAAAATCGAGTAAACATTGCTGACGGAAATCGTTGAAGAGAGAATAACTTGAATCATCAAAAAATATTATTAGGGTCGAAGGAAACTGAGGGCATGAAAAATTTAAGTGACCAGGAATAGAGGAATTATAACATTTTATTAATATATTTTTGAGAATTTAAATATAGCTTTTTTTTTTCTCTGTTCAAAAATGTTACCGCCTACGTATTTCTCAGTTTGCCCAATGGTTGACTGGTAGGGAACACCGTCCGGTGTTAAGTTCACCAAATGTACATAGAGTTTTAATGTGCGTTAAAGTTTTAATAAATAAATAAATTTACCCCCTAAGAAAAGCATGGCATGTTACAATCTACTATTAAAATAACAAAAATAAAGCCCAAATACTTCAATTCACACAAATCTCTTTTACTTCTCTTAAGTTCTTTTTTAGTAAGTTACCTATCTACTCGACATACATTGTTTACTGCATCTCTTACCGACATCTTTACTCATTCTCGCTCGATGTATCTCTCCTAATTATTCTATCAAATTTTCTTCCCAAATGACAAAGTTTCAGCATAATTATTTAGTGCTTACTTCTCTTAAATTATATTATAACTACTTCTTTACTATTACTATACTTTTGATAATTCCTAATTTAAATATTTAGAGAAAAGAGGCTATATTTTGTCAAGTTGACTTCTTTACAGCCCTTTCCTGGACACTACCATAGTTAACACTTATTGAATTCTTGAATGAAAACACATTCTATCTATATTCATTAAAAAAAATCATGTCTCTACTATGTTTACGTATTTAATAAAAGTTTTTCCAATGAGAAAAACACTATAATACGGTCGTATAACATGAACTGTCAGAAATGTTGTTTACTCAATGAAATACATAATTTTACGCATTCACTCCAATAGGAAATAAAATGTTTTGATGACACTCCATTTTCTACTCTTCAAATTTAGTGCAAATAAGAAACGACAGCTAAACTTTTTTGTTGTTAGTTACAAAAATTATTGTTTAATATAAGTGTATATGGAGGAAAAATAGCAAATTAACTCAGACACCTTTTTGGACTTTTCTTCTTCTTTCCTTAATCATTATTGGTCGCAGATGGCTTTTATATGTTTATTGAAGGTGTGTAGGGAGGAGTATGAAGATAATTATAAACCTGCAAATGATCTAAGAAATTTGTGGAAAATAGAGGGACTTAAGACTAATTTCTGCCTAATAGATAGTACTACTACGAAGTTAACTTATGGGATTCACTAGTGACTCCTTGGTTTAGGCCGTCATACTTCGACCACTGTCGAGAACTGGGAGTTCCGTAAATAGAGAGCGGATGAGCGATAAATTTCCAGTAAATCGATTCTACCAATAAAAACTATCACAATGTCATAAAGAGTCGGTAGTTCGAATCATTCATATCCTTATATTTGTATGATACTAGTTCAAAAATTGTTCAATTGTAATATCACGGAATAGTTTTTGTATCGAATATTTATTTTTATGTTTATATATATATATATATATATATATATATATATATATATATATATATATATATATATATTACGAAAATAGTTTTATATATATATATATTATATATATATATAAAACTATTTTCGTAACATTTTACAAGTTCAATTATAATATCAAATAATAGTCATGTTTAACATTCACAAATGATTGAATAGATTCAGGTCACTTCCATAACAATGAAAACTGTTACCAATCAGTCATATTTGAACTATTTCGCTCAATATTTATGATCCTCTGCGCAGAGTTATGACTATTTAATCGGCATTCTGTTTCCGATTTCTGAATTTCCGGTATTTATTTATTTTCTTATTTATACATAGGTACAGACATATTTATCTGATATTCAATTATAAATAATATTTAATTTACTACTAATAAAGAAATTATAAATTATGTTTACTATATAGAACTAGTAATTTACTCTAAATTAAATTTGATTCGTAACAGATCAAAAGCACAGTTAAATAACAATATAATGCTCGCTTTGTAAAAAAAAAAACAGTTAATCGTGACAACATTAATATGAGATCAATATAGAAAAAAACCGTATCCATTGTAAAATTTAAATATGAAAACCAATCTACCTATAACGAAAAAAATATTATAAATCAAATATATTTTCCGTGTGGTTTCAGCATAGAATAGGCCACCCTATCCTTTCTCGTGAGTGTCGTAAGAGGCAACTAAGGGCGAAGCCTTCCAAAGCCTAATTGCGGCTGCCAATCCGCCTGCCAAGCATGGTAATTACTGATAAAAGCCCTCAAGGGAGAAGCTTATGTTCAGCAGCTGGCTGTTAAAGGCTGATATGATGATGATGATGATGATGATGATTACATTTTGATAGCATGAAGGATATAATCTTTACTTATGATTAACCAATTATGTTCTCGTAGATAATAAAAATTAGTCATATGCTAGCAAAGACTATATATATATATATATATAAATTATTTATTTATTTTAATAGAAAAACCGGAGTTCGTTTACATAAAAATAACAACAAGATGACAATAATAGATCCACTTACAGATTTTCATTAATAGACAAAATGTACAAAATTTGACAGCGATTGCATGAAAAGAAATAACTCGAAAAGAATAGGTTTACTTCTCTAATACACTCACAAATATGAGATAAACATGCATAACATATAAAGTAAATTACCAATAAACTTGTAAAAGACAAATGCGTTCATTACAAAACAGATAAATCTTAGTAAAAAAAAAATATAAACTACATAACCCTAAAAGGTATTTACGCGTAATATCACAATAATTGCTTATGATGCCCCATTATTGTTTTATCCTCATAAAATGGGCCGATGACCTTTATTTTTGTTACCGAAACAGTTACTCGATATCAACATAATTTGTGATATTTATTATTATGATATATTAGTAAATAAAGGTTCCAGGAGCGATCGGAAATCATTACAATATTTATAGTGATATTATATGTACGTTTGATGAAAAAATAAATAAATATAAGAATGAATAGAGACTCGATTAGATAGATATTAAAGTCAATATTTATCTTTGGTATTTTTATTATATTTAGTAAATAATCTTAGATATTGAATAAAAATACTACTAATTGATCAAATAGTAACAAAAAAAAGGTTTAAGTGCCACACGTTGTGAGGAGTTCTAATGAATGAGAATGAGTTTAAAAATTGCTTTTTTTTTACTATAGCACGACATGTGATCACACCGTCCTGAGCAAGCATAGAGGTGCTTATGATGTGATGTAATCAACAACCTGCCTGATCCATCCATCCAACAAAACAACATAGTCCATGAATACTGTCAACTGAAAAGAGAATGATTTACTATCAACGATTGACTGCACTGTGTTGGCTCACTAAGTGGTTTTTAACGTTACGTTTGAAGTATCCGAGGTTACAGGATGAAGAAAATATACATATATGTTCGTAAAAATTTAATCAAAAAAGTATGTAATAACGATTCAACGACGTCATTTTTTAAATTTTTTTTTTATACAACTTTGAATGGCAAGTAAGCTGACGGCCCACCTGATGGAAAGTGGTAATCGTCGCCTATAGACATAAGCAGTACCATGGACATAACACAGTATATTGTTTCGCCCACGATACCCCCCATACCTGCACCCTTATTGGAATATATTTTACGAAAAAGATAATCCCATGGGTTTCGTACAAGGCGACTAGAGGGATAGGCAGCAGCATCCCTGCGGTTGCCAACCCGCCTGCCAAGCGTGGCAACTACTGGCAAAACTGCCCTTCCGGGGAAGGCTTATGTTCAGCAGTGGTCAATAAAGGACTGGTATGAAGATGATGATGATGATTATTAAATATATTTTTTCCTTTGTGAAGAAGAAAAGAAATCTTTCCCTTTTTGTTTTTTCTAGTCGACGAGTTCAATGTCTTGAACTGTATATACCTAATTTGATTACATTAGGAGCATGAGCAATCACGAACTTTGCAAAATTTGCAATTTGCCGAGTTGATCTTAGTTAGGTACGACGCGGGGTTTTGTTCTGCGAAGTGTTGAAAATTATTAAAGTAATTTGGTAGTTAACTGTCTTAGGTCTTGTTTGTATGTTATTTACTTTAGATCTTGTTACTACTGTTCTCAAATAAGGAGTTAACAAATATTTTATAAAAAAGTTTGTTTTAATAAGCGTTGTATTTTTCTGCTTACCTGTCAATGAAAGATAGGCGTGATGTATACATATGTAAAAGTTTCTGATAATAATATAAAACGAATACAAAAGTAATCGTTGTACGAATGTTTTGAATTTATTATTTTATATATTATTAAAATCAAGTAAATAAAAATATTGTAGTTATATATACATACATACTTGTAAATTGTTATATGTATGAGTTTTAATAATAAAATATTTAAAAAAATCAAATTGAATCATGTAGTTAAAATAGCTTGATTAAAACACTGCTTAAACAAATAAATGATTAAAATCAGCAATGTTTTTTGGAGGCGAAAACAAAAATAATATATGACACTTTTAAACAAAAAAATTGGTTCATTTTTCACCCTCAAAACGCGGTACATAATCGAATACCAGCACGAACTGCACGCACTACAAATAAGTACCCTTTACTTTTCACCTTCAATAAAGCACGTACGCACGTATGGAAATAAACTCGATAACATGTCAATCGTGACATGTTATGGAATTGCAAATATTACCAATACTTCGAATTTTGGTTGAACAAAACGTAATTCAACTGTTCTATTATTAAATAACTCTAATTAATTATTAAAATGATAGACAAGTTGATTACGTATAAAGGGATAATAGGATCCATGTATTTTCATTGCTGAAATACACACAAATTGCTGAATAAAAGGTAAAAATGTATTTAAAAGTACAAACGTATTTATTATTAAAGTATGTTTTTTATAAGCATAAAGTTTAGCATTGATTCCTACACTAGGCTGAAACTGTTCTGTAGGGAACGGGAATCGTATTGCTAAATACATGCTTACAGAAATTAAAATAGGTTTTCTAGTAGTACACATATCTCTTTACCTATAAGTTTATACAAAGCAGTTATTTATAAAGATGAAATGTTTCGAAGATTGCAAGGAACGGATCTACAATTTAATTTTAATGTGTAACAAATAAAAAAAAACTATAGTTGATCTGCAAAAAAATAAACATAAAACCAATGTGGGAATAAACCACTGTGCGATAATAAGGTCCCAGATTCGTTTCACAATTTAGGATACGAAATTTTCTTCATTTGGACATCTGGATATTCTAAGTTGTGCGTCTTAATATTTATTACCTGATTTCTCATAATATAAGATATCCTAGCTCAAGGATCAGACCATTGCTGTGGCTGCTGGTACTTACATAAAAACTAACAAAAATAGTGGAAATTTGTTCAGATTTGTAACATAATCCTAAAAACCAATTCTAAACCTTTCTCTTTTGAAAGTCACTAAAAATATAAAGAACAAAGTTAAAACCTTAAAACATGGCCAGCTTTAAATCACATATCTAGCGTGAATGCTGTGATTATTTATAACTCTATTTCCTCCATGTAGTTGCGATGCAAATATAGACATTGATAAAAATTGTCAATGAGAGTATCTCAGTTAATAAAGAAACTATGTATATCAATAATATAATATTATCTACAGATAACTGATATATTATATACAGATAACTGTTATTACAAATGTAATTTAATTTAATTAAATAAACGCCAACACTAATGCATGTAATTTTTTAAAACAATTTTAATTATAAATAATGATATCTCTAAATGTTTTTAAAGTCTCTTTTCAGCCAATATTTAACATAGCATATAGTTGCCTATCTAATTTAAATGCATTAGTGTTATTGTTTTATTTTAAATAATAAATAAAAGTATACGATGCATTCTCCATATATTGTCCTAAGATCTATAAGTACTTGCCGTGTTGTCCCGGTATAGAATAGACCATCACTTCCTTTCCCGTAGATGTTGTAAGATATGACTAAAGGAGGGTGAGGGATGGGCAGCAGCGTCCCTCTTAAAACATCTCCAAACCCTAATTGCGGTTACCAATCCGCCTGTCAAATGTGGCAACTACTGGCAAAATCTCCCAGCTTGTATTCAGTAGTGGAGATATATGTGGAGATACTTCTTAGGACTATATATATATATATATAGTCCTAAGAAGTATCGACTCAAGTGGAGTGCTAAAGGCAATACTTTATTTTCTGTAATATCTCTACTGATTAATGCCAATATATTTTCCATCAAATACATCATCAGTTTGTATACAACTTCCAGGCATATGAACTAAATCTTCACTCGATACCCTTTGTATTCAATATTATGAAAATGAATAGATGTTACATAAATACGACTGACTATCCAAGCAAGTCTGTATAGCTATCGTTATATAATGGAAAGTAACAAGAATTTCGATGCAAATCTCTATTTCATTTTATAGTTTGGCCTGTCTGTCTCGACGGTGGATAGTTGCAATCTGATTCCCTTCTAGTTGAACGGTAATATGCAGATGTCAGGATATTCACTACTAGATCGCCTCTCAGTTATTTGAATCGACGAGCTTTTCAACAAACTTAAAAAAGGAGGTTCTGAAATCGGTTGTATTTTTTTGTAAAAAAATACTTTTGCAAGCGTTATATTTTTTTAAGAAAATAAGTAACTTTATAACTTTGTCAGTTATAAAGAGATTTGGAAAGTTCTTTTTATATTTGAACGTATATATTTACATATTGAAATTGAAATTACATCAAAATTTCAACAGAGTTTAATTTTTAAATAAAAAACATAATAAAGTTTATTTTGTTTTTTTTTTGTTTGTTTCTTTGTATATTTATTTATATTTTTGTATTAACAATACAAATACATACATTGACAACATACATTAAAAAGATTTAATGGCAGATAACTCTTTAGAGTTAAGCTCGCCTTCGTACATATACTTACTTCAATCATGTTTTTTATGTATCACTAGTGTGTACAATAAAGTATAAAATAAATAAACGAAATATAGTATTTGTATCAATTATGCACAATATTGAAATAATACACTGACATAGAAAGAGGTCTGTACATACAAATAATTACATATAAAAATTTAGAACTGATTATTTTGTGCAACACAATTTTAATTTTGCTTTAACGAATACAGTTTCTCGTGTTTTTATTTTCGTTTTTGGTCATTATCAAATATTATTTGAATTTACGTAATTTTTAATATATAAGTTTCATTTACATTCTATTCCTAAATAGCTTCTATTAAAAGAACTATTGCATAATAAGCTTCCTAACGTTAATAATTTTATATGGATAAACATTACATTATTTTATGTTAAAAAAATATCCGATAAATTGAAAAGCAGAAAGGTTCTTAACGAATTCAGGTATATTTCTTAATTCCACGATCTCACCGCCTTTTAGAGTAAAGCCTTTTAGAATAGAACGCTTTTCTTAATCTGCTTCTAATTACTTCTTGTCGGGAGCTACTGTTTCGCTTGGTTACATTTTAATTTTCAATGTAATTCATCAATACTATCTTCCAACAATGGAACTTAAAGCCTTTTCAGTTATATAATAAGCTTTGTTTTTGGACACTATAAATTATTAACGCTACATTTTGAATTAGTTACTTTAAATATAATTTCAATCTATTATTTCACATCTGTCGCAATCTTTTAAGTTTAATCTGTTAAAGCAATCAACTATTTAAATATTGTCTAAATATTTTTTTTTTTAATTTAAATTGTTTAAATTTAAATTATTTTGATATTTGATTAAAGTGATATTTTGGGAATAGGTATATGAATTGCCCAGACATATTACATATATATCTTTTTTTCCCTCCAGCTAGCTCGATTGCTAGATAAAGGAAGTTTTTCAGACATAAAGTTTTTTCTTTATCTGTCCATATAGTTATTTCTCAATCTTCCCCTTCCTCTTTTACCCTCTGTTTTAATAAGGTGGCGTAGCATTTTGCCTTTTCTATTCTTTATTGTTTTTATTATTGTTCTTTTCTTGTTCACCCTTTTCAAAACTTCCTCATCCGTTGCTTTTTCTGTCCGGTTTATCAATTCCATTCTCCTCCATGTCCATATTTCAAACGCCTTAAGCGTCTTTATTTCCTTTTGCGTCATTGTCCATGTTTTACGCCCATATAGTACTACGCTTTAAATGTTAATTTTATAAATATTTTTTACATTACGTATTTATAAAAAAGCTAATATATATATATATATATATATATATATATATATATATATATATATATATATATATATATATATATATATATATGTATGTATGTATATACTTAATGAGTATAATTTTATTGATTAGTAGATTTGTAACTATTTTTTTCTGGACCAAATTCAGAATTCTATTTTTTTTATACTACTGAGGTGGCAAACAGTCATGCAGTCCGTCTGACAGTAAGCGATAACCGTAGCCTATACCGCCTCCAATACCAGGAGTATCACACGCTCATCTTTAATCCTTTTTTTAAGAATCACACGTTGTAGTGTCTTAGAAAAACCTCTAATTATCACCAAGGCTGAATACAGTGAAACAGCAATGTAATTTTCATTACATTAGTCGGTATAATAACACATGAAGATCGTCAAATAGCTGTCAAACATTTCTCGTATACGTTGTTTTCATTTAGTATTAAGTTTCACGCTTTGAGCAAATTTAAAGGTATCTTCTTACTTTGTAGTTCCTTTACAACTTATATGAGAAGTATAAAGAAATAAAATTAGGATCAGAATCAGAAACTTGTTTCATTGTTGACTTTATTACATAATAAGTGTATGTTACAGGTACAAATATTTGTAACAAACGTAAAAATATCCAAATTTATTATAAAACTTAAAATGTATTCAAATTAAAATACTTTTGTTCTATTTCTGCTATAGTCCTCGCATTATTTGTAATTTGTTAGGAAACAACGATTGGGCTCATTGTTGCACATTACTTCTTTTCTAATATATAGATAGAGATTTACAATAACAAGTAACTAGTAAGTATCCTGACATTTGCTAATAACATTTGCTAATTTCAACTTTCACTTATAATAATTATATTTTATTGAATTCTATAAAACTCCTGTATTCGTCAATATTGTTTTTACAAATAATACCTATTCGTATATAAAAGTTCTAATCATAATAGAATATTTACGTGACTTTTAAATAAGACAATGTAAGACATATAAATCACCCAATAAAATCGGCTCACTCAGTAGCAATCCAAGCCATTGTCAGTCATTTGTAGGATGAGTTCGGGTTAACAACCAATGTCCGACAGTTGCTCCTTTATTCAATTTGGTACACGGGAAATAATAATACAATGGGGCCTGTCATTCTGTTGATCGCCTCATTCTGTTACCTTTTGTGACGTTAAGATGCAAGGTCGTAAAAAAGACGTTCCAAGAATGACGAGATCGCAAAATGACATATGTAGAGTTACATGTCTCGGCGATGTACGGGTTTACGATATTGCAGCGATCAAGAGGTTAACAACTTTGTTTGGGAAGTTTTGAGTCAGGTACAATATTGTGATGTGGTGTCTGATAGCACTGAAATGTACAAGGCAGTTTATAAAGGCATTATTAAATTTTGTGACCAGAATTCAAAACTTGGCTTTTGAGCACTCCAGTCTTGCTCGTGTGTCTGTCGTGAACTAACTGATTTTGCATAACTGTTTCACTTCAAAAAATAAGATACATTATAATCTTCAGAAATAGCAACGCATGGAAGCTACCATGGCTGTCACAATATATATTACGATATCTATGGTATAGTTTATGTCTACAGGCAACAATTACCACTTTCCATCTGTTATGCTGTTTGCCTATTTTGTCATTCTAAGATACAAAATAAGTTAAAATTTTTAATTACAGTGTAAATAATATTATGTAAAGTCTATTAATTCCTATGCAAACTCTTAAATAACTTTCAAATCAATGGTTTCATAGAATTCTATAGTATAAGATTTCCCGTATTTTATCGTATAAGATTCACCCTTCTGTGGGATGGTTTGACATGCGATGAATTGTCTTCAATGGGTGGCCCTTGGCACGAGTGTATCTGGATAATAGCCAATTGAGAAAGAGAGCATGATTATTGTGAAGCCTGCTATAACGTATTATACTATACCATTACCATTGTGTGAAAGCCTCGTGATTTGGAAGAATATTAGTTATTTTTATTAATGTCATTTTGTTTATTTTCAAATAAAAAAATACAGTATTTCCAAAATTCAGTCCCCTAGTTATATATTTTACTTAAGATTTTTATATTATTAACTAGAATCTTAGACATTGAAACGCAGTAAGTTTGTTACTGGAATAACGTTTTCAAAGAAGCAAATTTGGGTACTTCTACTACAAGTTATTTTATACTTAACAAAGGACTTTAGACTAACAAGGTGAAATTATTAGAAATAATAAACTTTATTTTAATAAACAAATAAACTAAAGGAAAATTAAGGCAAATGCTGTACAAAGCTTTAAGTTGAAATAGTCTCTCATATCTTTGGAATACCTTTTTTAAACTTAACAGAATTTCGATCAAAACTACCTAAATGCAAATAACATTATGTGAAGTAGAGAAATGAAGCTTCAAATGTATCAATGTTGAATGTTGGTAGTAATAGGGAAAGTTAGACGAAAAAATGGTTCACAGCTACAATAATCACAGGATTATCTCTAATAAAATTCCTATGTGAAAATAACGGAGGGTATAAATTAATTCAGTTGTTACTTAATATGGCAGTTTACCATAAAATAATTGATACTTTAGATAACATTTATATTACTATCGATCTCCATGATGCAATGGTATGCTTACAAGGCATAAAAATAAACAAATAAAAAAAATAAAAAAAAATCGCAAATTTAAATTCTAAAGAATATTTTCGTGGCATAATTACCATATAATATAATAACAATAAAAAAATAACATATAATATAACATAAAATAACATAACCTTCAAGAAAAGATCATATTCCTTTGTAAAAGGCCGGTAGCATACCTGCAATGCCTTTGGTGTTATGGGTGATCATGGGCAGCGATATTCATTCACCATCAGGTAACCCGCATCCTCGTTTTCCCCCAGTGATGCAAAAAAAAATTATAAAATGCCGAAGCCATTTACTTCAAAAATTAATAGGAGAAATATTGTTTTCTTCGCACAGTTGTTTGATTAGTACACTTTGTTAGTTCATCATAACTTGAATAAAGTGGAAAATATTATGTTGTCACGCAATATAGAGCGTCTTAAATTGCTACTTATAACCATACACTTGACAGCAGCACAATTTTCTTTTTCGTTAAAAAGTATTATCACTAATATCAATCAAACAACGTTGATTATAAGATTAAGAATGTAGTTGATTCTTATTGTGAAATAAATAAAAAATATTTAAAGCTTTTTGTTGAAATATTTACACTTTTTTTAAATATTCCTCTCTTTTTCTTATACCTTACTGCCTGCCTTTCACACTAATTTAATGACAGAAAGAAATAGTTTTAGTTTAATAGTTTATATTATACAAATTTTGTGTTTACATTACATAAAATTTAAAATAAAAAAAAAATTCCGATCAAACTGTTTATAAACTACTCCTCTCCATCCAAAGGTTGTCTGGAAGAGATCGCTTTTAGCGATAAAAACGGCCATTGTTTTCTCAGTGTGAACATTTCTTGAAATTATTTGTATCTATTTATAATAAGCTTATTACTTTAATCTTTTGGAGGAAACAATAAAGAACATCTATCTATTTATCTATCTATCTACATCACCAAACTACTACTAGAAGACGAAGAAAGAAAACAACTAATAGAAATTATAAGTGCTATGGAGAGACACTATAGAAGATACCCTCAAAAGCTTATTATATCATATGTATCGTTAGTCTTTACGATTTTTAAAGATTGTAATTTATCTATATTAAGGCAATAATAAAAAAAAACTTATTGATGAAGTAGATATATCACGTTAATGGAATTGTGTCATTAGGGAAAAAATGACATTGAAATCTCCTTTTTAATAGAAATTGAATAAAAATACTAATATAGATAAATTCCAATTTCAAATTCTAGCAAGTATCAAAAATCTCCAGCATGAAACAGAATTAGATAACAGTGTTCCACAAAGTGCAGAGAAAAAGAATAAAAACCAAACCGATAACTCAAAAGTTTTCATCATTTGAAACAGCAATAAAACGGGCGCATACATACTCAAAGAACCGAAAACCATTACAGTAAATAAACCAGCAAAAATTCTGATTTGATATTTTGTGGTTGGTTGCTTTTCCACTGAAAAATACTTTAAGCGCATTTTTTGATGTAGTTTAGTTTTTTATATTATATTTTGTTAAATATCGATAAAGTTATGAATTTCACATTAGAAAGATTATGATTTCATCAATCATACCAAAGGATGTATAAAAGTAATAGATATCTCTAACTCACTTATGTTTTTGTTGCCAAGCAGCTGTGCTTGTATAACTGTTTCAATTTGAAGGCCATATAAAATGGCAGTGAAATTACCCGTCATTTTACTACACTGAACTACGTACTCTATTATATCAGCATTAACTTAGTCTAACTACCCTGGCTTAGTTTTGGAAGATGAAGATTTTTCGTAACAGCGAATAGTAACTTTTATTATTTTTATTATTTCAGCCGTTAACTGTTCGCTGCTAGACGTAAGCCTTCTCCATAAGGGGAGTTTTGCCAGTAGTAATAGTAACTTAGTAATTAGTACATAGTCTGCATAAAAATTAATTCACCTGCTGTTCTCACTTATTAGCCCTTACTGGTACTCTACAGTTAGTATCGTCTATTAAAAAATAAAAAACATATAAATTTTCAGCAATAGTTAAAATTTCCCCATTATTCAAATTATTAAATACTTTAATACTAAATATACAATGTATTCTGTGTTATATTCTTATGTTTAATTTACTACTTGTTGTCCTAATAAAATAGCTATTAGCAGGCACCGCCAGTGCGTAATGCGTAAATAACAGAATGTAAACTTGCGTAGAATAACAAAAGAGAGAAAAATAACTGAAAACTAAATCAACCAAAGGTAATATTTTTCATAAGCGTTTGCTTTAACTAGACGTTTTAGCTACAGTGAAAAATATAACAGAGTGGGTACGCCAAGGAGATTTATAATTCATATTCGTTTCAGGTTTCATAAAACCTCGCAGCAATTTTGTTATTGGTTTATTCTATAGTGTAGGTTTTGCTTGAATTTTAAGCTGTTTTTCATAAACGAAATTCCACTGCTGTGATTATTTAAAATTAAGGTAAAATGTAAACAGCTTACGGTTAGTTCGTTATCATTTTATATAGAAACTTCTGAATAAATTCTACCGCCTTTTTGTTACACTATTTTTTTATGTAATATAATATTTTCTTTATATGAAGTTATTTTGATAGTATTTTTTTCATTTATTTAAATGTTTTATATTTAAGAAGCGAGGACGAGAGATAGGCAGCAGCATCGCTCTTAAAACATCTGTAAAGCTTAAACTGCGGTTACCAACCCGCCTGCCAAGCGTGGAAACTACTGACAAAACCCCTCAAGGGCGAGGCAGTGGACAATTAAAAGCTGATATGATGATGGTGAATATGACTAGTATTAGGTTTCACCTTAGCGTAGCTATGACAACGAACCCAGTAGTTGTTACATGATATCTTCGCTAGTTTTGCACCAATTTTGATATTTATCTTTTTTATCAACGTTCACTTTGTCGATATATATTTGTCCGGATTGAAACAGATCTTATTTGTGCAACAAAATCCTAAATCGAATCCTTTTTACAACTGTAACAAATCCCATTTGCTCTAAATCATTATCTCGACATGTACCCCCATATAACTCATTACCCTATAGGACGCTTTTTCTCTCACATGTTTGGTG
Organism: Galleria mellonella; assembly: GCF_026898425.1. NCBI lineage: Eukaryota > Metazoa > Arthropoda > Insecta > Lepidoptera > Pyralidae > Galleria > Galleria mellonella. The sequence continues at coordinate 1,401,092 of NW_026442133.1, forward strand.
CCGGCAAACATTTGGCCTATAATGGTGACATCGATCATCTTACTCGTATTATACTTCGACGCTTTGATAGTGGTACCATAATGGATTATGGGTTTTATCACATAAGCTATGAATAAGCCTTAGTATTGTCTGCTTTTCGATATTGACAATTTGATATTTCAAGACGGGTGTCGAATGAAACAACTCTATAGGTAAAAATATTGTAAATATCTTACTGAAGTGGGTATTACATTGCGAAAGTCCATATGACTGGTTATTTGATTAGAATTATTTTATTTAATTCCGTTACAATAAATATGTGTGTGACTACCGATAATGTAATGTATAGTAATAATGGTGACAAATGTTTGAGAGTTGGCAGTAATCAAATAACCAGTAAAATTATTGTTCTAAACATGGATCATTAGCAAACATAGCAAGCATGGCAAGCATATCTCATTTGTACTACTACTGAGCTACTTGCTTTCATGGACTCCTTATGACATAATTGACGTTGTTGCTCCAATAATGGTTGATTGTCCAACACTGCGTTTTACGAATACTACTTGCTAATTGCTTGGATCTTTTTTTTCTTATTATTCTCGAATATTCTTATTTGACTGCCTATCATGCAGATGTTATTACTTGCATGTCTATAATATATTTTTTTCTTTTTATTTAGCATTATTCTAGTAATTTCTTAGTACGCTATCAAACAAACTTTAGGATGAGGATTGTACATCCATCAAACTTTTGCTATCCCTAAATCATGTTCCTTTTAACTATATTATATATCTACTTTATTCAAGAATTGATAATATTTTGGATTAATACTTTCGTGCAACTCCTGTGACACAAATCTAAACTAAACACAAATATTTGGTCTTATGAAATGAGTACTACAGAAATAATTTTAGACTACATCCCTTTCTCATAATTTATATATATATATAAATTATTTAAAATACTGAGTAACATCTGTATATAATCCATCATAATACTTACATAATAATTATAATTTATAAAGTACATACAACTCGTATAGAAATGTAAATACATTTTATCAACAATATGAACTATAAAGTTCATTATATTGAAATTGTCGGAAATTTCTTTGATAAATATACTACATTGATTTAATTAGCGACATATTGTGTTAATTAGAGTATTGGAAATTTAATAAAGTACTTAACCTACTTTTAACTAAATATACATATATGACGGAAATAGAATGAGTAGTATTATGGCGAAGCTGTTTAGCAGCCACAATTTAATCTGAAAGCGCAAATAGTAATATATACAATTCCTTAGTTGTCTCCAAATTTTTGTAAGGTAGCGAAAATTGAGTATGTTAAAGTAGGATAAATGCGGTCATAATAAAAACATTGCGCAAAATTTGCGGAGTAGGTAAGGAAAATTGCATTCAAAATACGAGAACAAAAGTGTCCGTATAAAAATGAGAAGGGGCATGCTACATTGGTTTGCGTTTACGGAAATAAGATTCACAGAGAAATATTGACGAAACAGACGTATTAGTTAATGTAAAAGTAAATGGATGTTTGTATACTGTAAGCTATATACTAACTTTTTGCGATTAAACTGATTTATAAGCCATCTGTTGGAATAGTCAAGAGTATCTGGAACCAGTATGTATGCATGGGATAAGTTGTTAAAGTGGATGAAGCAAGATCTGTATGTTAAAGATAGATACAGACCTTCGATACTCGATTTCCTCTACTTACCCTCCAAAGAACCTGGTGTGATTATAGATAAAAGAGATAGAAACACAATTACCGCTGACTACGCTGACATGTTTATCGCAGACTCTGAGTCAAACATCGCGCCTCTGAATTTAGATAAGCACGCGGCTTATACCTACGTCCTTATAACTTTATACCGCAAAGAATTATTTGATTGATGCGTTGGTTTATCAAAATCGGCTCTTTGTGAATAAAAATATATAAAATTCTCTTAAAGAATAGCCCGCGGATGAATACGAAGAAAAATATATCAGAATGTAATAATATTGTACTTTTTTGTTATCTTCGATGTTTCCAACAAATAAGAGTAAACATCACTAAGTTTTGAACTTGTACAAACAAGAATTATTCATAGATAAATATAAAGTGTAACGTTTTAAGGTATTGACGAGTATTTTAAAGGAAAGGAAACTAAAGTTAAAACAACACACGAGAACGAACATTGATCAAAACCACCAGTTTAATTAAATTGTAATTAATTTAACACAGCACTGGCGTAAAGTTTATAATGAAGACAGAATGACAAATTAAGACCTACCCCAAATGAGTTTAATATTTAGCAAGTGTAAATTAATTTGTGTAATGGAAGAAAGTGGTGACGGTTCGGTTAAGGTAGTGTAATTAGATTCCATTGCCCCTACAAAAGGTACGGTGCGAAATAAAATTATTACGAAGAATCTATGTAGTAGCATTTGTTGGTATTACTATCCATATATATATATACAGAGATAGTAATACCAAGATAAATATTATGTTATAATTGAAAAACAACTTATAAACCTACCTTTTTAATTATCGCATAATTTAAAATTTCCTGTCATTGTTATTTTTCATTAATATTATTTTCATTTACCTCTACATACATATATATAATGTATGTAGATATATCAAATGTTTTGAGTAGATGCTTTAAAAATAAACGTTATATTTGTAATGGTTATAACAATGATAATTTTGAACACATAATGAAATACTGCATTACAAAAATTATTGAATAATCGCAAAACTTTATGATAATAATGATAAATGAAGTCATTATACTTAGCGCGAGATTATAAATTATCTCAAGTGATTAGTCTTGGTCAAGGTGAAGTTAACTCAAGGTGAGGGATAAAAAATTGGGTATATAGGTGTCTGTTGTATTTATCTTGGCAAAGGAGAAAGAATCAAATATAACTCTAATCAAATCAATTCAGGTGTTTAAGTGTCATTGAGTTACTTAAACGAAATCATCCACATATCCTCCAATTATATTACATTCGCATTAAAGTAGTCGTAACACCTAGATATATACACACTAAATTAGTTACGATTTTTTTTAATTAGTTATTAAACTTTTATATATCTAGGAAGTGTAAATGATGAACTTAACACCATATGGTGTTATCTACCAGTCGACCGTAGACAAGGATAACAGAAAATATAATTGACGGTGAATCGTGATGAACTATTATATATATTTATTACTTTTTCGTAATTTTAAAATATAAATCTCTATTGTTTCGCGAAATCCTTTTTAGAAATAATATAAGAGAACGAAGGAATCCATCATTAAGTTACAGCTGTAATTGTCATTCTATTCTTTCTTCAAAATAAGAGAAGGACGACAATTCATAATTAGCCCCATTGATAATGGCAGGCAAAGTAATGGAGCTGTGGTGTTTTTCATTTTTCTTTCTGAAGCAAAATTTTTTATTATAAAATTTGACAGAATATATAAGTAATAATAATAATTTGTCAAGTTTTCTTTTGTATTATTATAGTTAATGTAGTGATATTCACTTTTATGGAACCATATAATTTTGTACATCTTAGTCGTATATCTGTTTCAAGCCCCAAATTCATATTTTATTTACGCTGATATAAGAGGGAAATCCATTAACTCACTTTTGTCACGGTGATTCAGCAAATTACACCGAACTAGCACAAAGGCCTGGAAATATTTGCGATCATTCATCCCTGTGTCACTTTACCATGACAGATTACAGCCTTGTTGGAAACATTGGAATGACTAAGTACCTAAATAGACCACACATATATTGGCCTGAATTAAATGGCCCTCGGCATTTTCTTTATAATGGGATATACAATGACGTATAGTATATTATTTATGATCATTTCTTGTGGTAATTAACGGGAGATTTGCGTTCAAATCCTATTCACACTGAACCAAGATTCTCATCTCCAAGTAATGAAGTTCAAAACTATTAGTATGTATACATGTATATAATTATTATAGATTTCCCTCTTGTCTTCCTTTTCTTTACAAACTTATTTAACTAAAAGAAAAAAAAAATTAATTACAATACCTACCTATCTATTCACATCACTAAAAAGTTGTAAACAACTTATGCATAAACTGTTGAAACTCCGTCTCGTTAATCTTGATACTTGAACGGGAAGTTCGTTGAGGCACTGAACATCATGTAAGTTTTCGGTTAAGTTCGTTTGTGTTTGGGTATAAATCAATTTGTTATTTTGACGTGTGGGTCGCGGGGAGGGTGCCGGGACGCGGTGGCGCGGCTAATCGCGGGGACAAGCGCGGTCGACTGCGGGGAACGGGCGCCCGGCGCCTCCCGCCGCGGCCGCGTCGCGCTGCGCGCAAGCGCTACAACTGCTTAATTCTGCAAGTCTGGACGCGCATGAACAGATAAAATAGTCGGCCGATCTTGTCTAGTGCTTGTCGTTATTTTCATTCACTACTTTCACTCCTTGAATACGTTATGTCAAGCGGCAGACATTTGCATTGTGAGTTTTTCCATCACGACACGTTCAAAGATTTTCATTACAGTGAAACAGATTCTAGGGATTTTTATTTTATTTATTTATTCTATATTGAACAATAAAACTTTGTACAAGTGGCGAGCTTAGTGCCATATATTCTCTACAAATTTATTTTATATTATAAATATATTATAATAAAATATTTAATAAATTTACATAATATATGTATATATCATCATCATCATCATCATCACCATCATATAAGCCGTTAACTGTCCACTACTAAACATAAGCCTCCCCTTTGAGGGGTTTTGCCAGTAGTTGTCACACTTGGTAGGCTAGTTAGCAACTGCAATTAAGCTTTGCAAATGTTTTAACAGAGGCGCTGCTGCCTATCCCTTGACCATTAAATTCTCTTAGGCGCCTCTTATGATACCCACAGGAAAGAAGTAGCCTATTCTATGCTGGGACCACACAACAATACCGAAATGATATAGATATATATATATATATATATATATATATATATATATATATATATATATATATATATATATATATATGTATATATATATATATGTGTGTATATATATATGTATATGTTATGGTTTTCTGTTTGTAATTTTCAACAAGTTAGATTTCTTTCTTTCTTTCAAATTCAGATAAATATTTTTGTTTCAAGTCTTCAGAAAAGTTGATGTCTCCGGAGAATATTTATAAGATTATTTATTATTTATTATAAGATTTTAAGAGAAGTTGAAAGCACAATTGAAAGGATTTATAGTCGTACTTGTTATAAATCATCCATTTAATCTGTTAAATATAAATAAAAATTATAACTACATTAGATCAAACGCTATATAGTACAGAAATACGGAGAAAACTTTAAAAAACCGTACTAACCACCAATCTTCTGTTTTTAATCTACACCTAATAGTGATGTAAGGCGTGGGATGTGTGCTTCAAACCCAAATTGCGGATCGCCAACCGTTGGAGGCACGAAAAACGCGCCAAGGGATCCGCCGATGTAATCACCCAAACAACAAGCCCGGATAACGAGACGGCCTTTTTTCTCACCCTAATAAAGAACGTAGAAATTCTCGCCAAACCTAATCTTATTATCGACCTAGCAATTAACATAAACTAGTGGAAATTAGTTGTTAGTAAATATTTGGGGGTAAACGATACAATATTAGAGAAACGCGTATATTCTAAATTGCCTGCAATGAAATTTATGAATTTTTGAATTCAATAGAAATAAAGTGATTAAACGGTTTTTTTAATAACAAAAGAAATTAAATTTAGGAAATGAATATAGTAGAGTTACCAGTAATGACTTATCAAAACATAGTTCTACACGATAGTCCGCATGCAAATGATTTAAATTACTCAGCGGGCTATGGAGAAGGCTATACTCGAAGTTTCTTTGCGTGACAGAATTCGAAACTAAGGATATCCACAAAAAAACCATAGTAACCGACATATCCTGAAGGATAAATAAGCTAAAATGGTAATGGACGGGTCACATAGTTCGAAGAATCTTCAACCGATGGCGAAGAGAGGATCTTGAGTAGCGACACCGTATGGGTAAACTCAGTGTAGGACGACCTCAAATACATTGCAGCGAGTCAGTGGATGCAGGTGGCTTAGGATTGTTCCTTATTGCAATCTACGGGGAATCCCTATGTCCAGCAGTGGACAAATAATGACTGAGATGATATTGATAATAAGACAAGTAATGAATGTTCTTCGTCGTTAAATTAGATTTCACAGTAAACTCCTAGAACCTGCGTCCATTTGAAATTCTAAAAATAAGAATGAATTCAAACAGTAAATAAAAAAGAGTAAATATGCAACATTGTTCACTTTCTATTAATTTTATTCCACATAAACAAAAGACACCTAGTGTAAAATATGTAAGTAACAAATAATAGTGCAACTGGCTATATATTATTCATATATAACATTGCTAAGTATCATAGGTCGCAGTACAAGACTAGTACGGTAAGCGTGTATAATGTAAGTAAGAGGATAGAAGCAGAATAAATGCGATAAAAATTCGAGGATTGCAGAGTAAAGCAGGCAAACCACATTCTTGACACTGTAGTATGAGATCGTCTTGATTTGAAAGTTCGTTTGAAAGTTTTTTTTTAATGGATACAAATAAAATGTACCCGTCTGCGCTATCGGTATACATTTGCTGAAGGACAAGATGAGAATAAAGCAGATCAGTTGGTCCCTCGACATGAGTTCAACAATTGTTAACTACGACGGTTTCCAAGAGGAATTACGTGGAGGTCGACCTGATGAATATGGATAGTAAGACCCTTATTAACAATTGCTTTCTCCATCGTTTGAAGGTTGTATGTAGGGAGAAAATACAAATGAAATGATCTGACTCGAGAGTCTTCTAAACTAGTGTTCAAATGTGAAATCACATAAATTTGGATGAAAAAATTTTAAGAAAAATATTTTTAATCTATGTTAATAAAACCTAATGGAAAGATAAACAAGTTTTGCTGAAATTATCATAGAAATGCTCTCTAAATGAAATTAATAATAAATAAAAACATTTACACATTTATTTATTCTTTATTGACCACATTATAAAAAATGTTTGATACAAAAGGGGACTCAGTGCTTTATAGTATTCTCTTCCAGTCAACTTTTGGTAAATCAGAAAATCAGCCGTCAAAAAATTGAAAATTGTTAAAACATTTAATAAATTATTTGGTTTTTGATTTATCCTAATATTAGACAACAGCAATCTACAGTTGGGTAGCATTTTTACATTTTTAATTAATTCTAATAAAAACAGACAATATGTAATAATAGAGAATATGTAATAATAGAGAATCTTTTATCTACCTATTATTTTTATGTAACAGAACAACAAACAAACTAAAAACCTATCTAATAAAAATTAGTAACGCTTGTATATATACCGTACTATAGATGTTATAGAGTACATTGTGTTACTTAGGATACCCTTCATACGTTACTACAATACACTAAGGGTTATAATTTTATGCCTCCGTACCCTATAGTTTATGAAATGTCTCGTAAGAAAATTCATGACAAAACCCGATATATCCAAATTGATAATAGATATATTTTACTATTTAAATTATATTCTTTATTTATTATTCTATTAAATAATGAATTACGAGTTGTCATAATGACTAATGATGATTTTGACAGACTGACAGACAGGTATTGAATGATGACGTAAATGAAATTTATGATACGATATATAAAAAAATAGTTGAACCGGAAGTAATAAGCATAGATGAGCAAAACAAATGCGCCTTACTATAATTTACGCCTACCCTTTAAAGATAATTCTCTATTACAAGCTTACTACATCTACAAACTATAGCTTAATGGCTTGAGGCTTTAATACTAATATATACAATATTTTTGTATATAAAGTATATTTTAGATGTAATTTTGTGGAAATCCATATCACTGGTTAGTTGGTTAGTATTATTTTGTTTAATTCTACCATTTATATGCGTGCGACTGCCAACATTTGAGGATTAACTTTTATTGCTAGTGTAAGTTCCCAATTAGTTACCAATCTCTGACCGTTATTCTGTCTACACACATACATGAGAAGAGACAGTGGATTCAAACAAAATAATTATTTAATGAATCATTGGATTCTTAATATAATTTAGTGGGGGGAAGGGATTGTTAGTAATAGGGAGGTTAGTCCTCATTATTATCAATATACCGTATCAGGTCGACCTCCACGCGGTTTCCCCTGGAAACTATCGTGACTTATTAATCGTTGAATTCGTCACGATGGCCTAACTGACCTGCTTTTTCATTCTCACCTATCATCTTTCACTGGTGCCCCGCCAGTGTATACCGATACGCAGGCAGGGGTTACCAGGCCATTTTCACCCATAAAAAAAATATAATTTAGTTCTAATTAAAAAACACACAACATACTTTTTATAGATACGAAATAATTAAGATTAAACGATTTCTGGGCAATTTTACCAAATTTTAATATTTAGATTTAGTAATATTGCTCACATTAATATTTGTAATAGACTATTTTTGTTTAATATCCTATTTTAATGTGCGTAACAGTTTTATACCCTTATCCCAACTATCATTTGGGGTTGGCGTAATATGTTTTCGTTTTATGTTTGTTTAAGTAAATCTGATATATTCGTAAACATGCTATATTAACCGATATACCAAGATTCATACAATTTATCATTTTCGTAAATATAAAAGATTAATTAGCTAGCATTAACATTATCTGGCCATTCGCATAAGTAAAAGGACGTTCTAATATCATAAACAACAAGCTACGCAACCGAGACGAATTCTCCCCCCTAATAATGGACGCTAGTAATTCACACTTAACTTAATCTTATAATCGACCAGAAAATTAGCATAAAGTCTGTACAGCAAAATTAAATTTCAGGTTCACTCGCTCCAGATTACTGTATAATTCAGTAGTTTGTTCCTTCCTTTGGGGGAGGGTTTGTTATCATCTGGTTATTAACACAATTTGTTATTTTCATTTCACTTGTTATGTTAACGTTGACTAATATTAATAAAGGACAGCTACTCTATTTCTAGATAATCTAGCCTTTATAATTTATGTATTATATATACATATAATACAATACAATACAATTATATACATAACTTTGATATTAATTTTTGTGATAGGTCCCACCTTAATGTATCAAGGTAGTCACAGATATAAAAATAATGCTATTTTTCTCATTTTATAAATTAATTCAAATTATTCATGTTTCAACCCATTCGTGTTTCAACCGTGAAACAGTTGTGTTTGCATGGCTGTGTTTCGGTTTAAAGGATGGGATATGGCGTGAATTTACTGGGTACGGAGGAATAACACCTGAGTCCTCAAGAATGGCAACGCATAGGGGGTATCATGGGCGAAACAGTATACTCTGTTATATTCACGGTACTGCTCTTGTCTATAGGCGACGGGTTACCACTTTCCATCAGGTGGGCCGTCAGCTTGTTTGCCATTCTAAGTTGTATAAATAAAAATGTTACATGAGTAATTATATAAATAAATTGTGAAGAAGTATGAATAAAGTGTCAATAGTTCATCGAGGAAAATACCTTAAATTTATTGTATTCTCCCCTTTTTAATTTTCGAAAATTCAATCGCAGATGTTCTTTTTTCCGTATAGTTTAACAGTGTGATTTAAATAATAGTTCTTCAATAATTTTATACCGTAATCAAATAACTGAATCAGAGTGTATAATAGAAAATGATGTTATTATTATAAAGAAGAATTCTGTACCCTTTTTTCCATAAACTACGCGGAAAATAAGAAGCGTATAAAAATAAATATTTTAACTAACCGAACACTTCAGCGGCCGCGCATTTCTGATTTATGAAACAAATAAAGCTCGCAATAAAATTTTTCGAGTGTTTACCTACATAAACAAAACAATTTCTTATCTCAAGCCATGATTGCCCAAGACGTTACGAGCCGGTACCAACTTGCTATCGTAAAAATATAAAATGTGATAAAAAGAGGTCACATTACTCGCATTTTAATACGGCTGCCGGCGATGAATAGTACAAATATTTCAGAAGTGAAAGCTCGTCACGTAGGAGGCCCACCTCCCTGGAGGTTCGGGAAATGCCAACGCGTGCTTCGCTCCGATATGAAATGCTCTAGACACAGATGTCATTGACACTAGAAATTTCCATTTTTTTAATTAATTTTTTTTTTACAATTCGAGATATGAACTGAGTTATAAAATCCTTTGTTGGGGATTCCTTGATTTCAACTGATTGCGTTTTGAATATTGTGTTTTTAGTTTTGGCTTTGGCTGACTCTTATTAGTTTTCTTTAAAGAAATTTTATTGTAAATACCTTATACTAATACACACATTATCATCAACCGCATTTAGCCTTTTGTGATGTTTTTAAGAAGAACACTGCTGCCCATCTCTCGACTATTAAGCTCCTTTAAGCGCCACACCTAAAGGAAAGGAAGGGGTAGCCTTTTCTATGTCGGGACCACACAGCAATTATTTCGAAATTTGTATCAAACATGTTATTAATAATGAATTGCCTATTTTTGTTATCTTCATATCTTACCCCAATTACAACTACACAACAATATCGCGGTTTAATGAATTGCCAATCTTCAACGTATTTTAATTATTAAAAGTAAAATAAATATTAAAACTCATAATATGTCAAGATAATACTTGTATGATTTTGAAAACAAAACCGCCTTACTATTCAAATAGAGAATTATAATTTACTAGATTTTGTATTACCGTCAGATTTTATCTTATTACATATCAGCTCTTACAATACGATATTCATCTTGGACTCTTGGCATATTATTATAGAACCCATCTATCAATTTAACAGGTCAATAATTATTCTTCACGGTTGCCTACTCATGCCCATATTTTTGCAATTTATTCTAAATCTATTGTCATCCTCTTGGCATAATGCGAGTTGCCCATTTCCAATTCATTTTGGGTATTGTAGTTTCATTTACAAAAACCTAATTCTTCTCTTTATTTCAACGATTTATATCGTATTACGAAATAATCTGTATCTTTTTATAAAATTTAAGACTGAGCATATTCTATTACGTAAACGTATTACACGTTATACCTTTGAGCAATGTTCTTTTTAATCAAATAATACTAAACTCCAAATTGAACTATCGTCTACAACCGATATAAGTAATGGTAATTCGAATAAGATATCGTATAGTTCTTGTATCTTTAAAGAATTGGGTATTTTTTTAATTAAAATGGTATGGTAACCCCACCGGGGCACCAGTGAAGGTTGATATGGGGATAAAAGCATGCCAGTCAGCTTATCATGATCAATTCTCCAGAAATTAACTACGATGTTTTCCAGAGAGGATCTCTTGGATATGTTTCTAGCAATACGATCATGAATCCACATTACTAACAATTCCTTCTTTCCTAACTAATTAGGTTGTAAATATTATAGGTAGTTGAGTAATGAACTAAATTCTAAATTATACTTAACGAGTAAAAAGAAATTGTTAGTAATTGGAATTAGTCACCCTATTGTTGTAATAATAATTACCCAATTCGATTTTATTTTCAACAACCGTTATTATTTTTAAAACTAATATTCCATTTTTTAACGACGTATATATATATATGACAAGAATTATATAAACTTACTAATCTAATATTCTAATATTATCGTTTTAGACAATAGTTATGACTTCATCCGGAAGTCTTCTTCAGGGGGACTACGGTGCTTTGCGTTACAGTGACTCGTCTTGTACTGCAGGATGCAGCTCAGATATCTCGTGTAAACGATGGTGCGAGTGAGAGTGGAGGCGGAGACAGAGGTGGCCAAAGACAATAGTAGTGTTTGAAGTTAGTGGTTCTGTTTAGTATCGTTGTAGTTAACTATAAAGGATTCATAAAATTTATGTTATACATATATATGTAGACATCAATAAACTTCCCTTACTAGTATTCCAGTAGTATAAATCATAGACAGAATTACCATTCATTTATCGTTCATGAAAATAAAATCACTTCCAGTAACTATATAACTTAGACTATATGACTATACTAAGCACCGATGTCACGGAATACATTCAGGCGTGCGATTTTAACGTTGCCGTCTCACCTAACCAGGATCTCGAGGTATCGGTTGAACATTGAACTTGTGCATTTTATCCCCATTGATCCCTCATGCTTGAATATGCACATTAAGGTTACTTTTATTTATATATTTAAAAATCAATAGACAGATATATGATTTTTTTATAATATTTCGGATAACATTTTTTTTTATACAACTTAAAATGGCAAACAAGCTGACGGCCCACCTGATGAAAATGGTAACCGTCGCCTATAGACATGAGCAGTACCATGGACATAACAGAATATACTGTTTCGCCCATGATACCCCCCATGCGTTGCCATTCCTGAGGACTCAGGTGTTATTCCTCTGTACCCAGTAAATTCACGCCATATCCCATCCTTCAAACCGAAACACAGTCATGCAAATACAACTGCTTGACGGTTGAAATACGAATGAGACAGAGGTACTCAAGCAATCGACTTTTGTACAAAGTCTCCCTTTGGTAAATTATATAGCAAACGAAGATATCTATGCACCCGTGATAGGTCAGTTCGTCAGGACGCTGACTAAAACACACGATAATCATTCCCTGATTCGTTGCCGTCCTAACCGAATGCTTCTCGAGTCTACTAAATCCTAATCCTCTTTATTAACATAATTTTAAATCTATTATTAACAAAAAATATATTGTTATCTGATATTAAATAAATTTGAATTTGGAAAAAATGCTGACTGCTGGATAGAGGTAACCGTCGCCTATTTACATAAAAAGTACTGGAAATCCAGAATACATTGCCAAACTAACACAGTCATATGTAAATATACTTTACCAGAGGGAGACTGTACAAAATTCGTCCACATATGTACCTCTATCGTACTTGTATTTCCGTTGTGAAACAACTGTGCTTGCATGGCTGTGGTTCAGTTTGAAGTGCGAGGTATGTCAATGAAATTACAGAGTACGGAGGCCTAACACAAGTCTTCGGGTAGAAACGGATTGTTAGTAATGCGAACTACTAGTCCCATTGCTGGCAATATACCCTGTATGGTCAACTTTCACGTGGTCCCCCTAGAAACCATTGGTCTGAATCCCTAGAGTATTCATCATGATGAGCTAACTGACCTGCCTTTTTATTCTCACCTGTCATTCCTCATTGATGCTCCGCCATTTCATACAATTGGGGGCAGCCACTCCATTATCATCCGTTAAAATAAAAAAAAAAACACCAGTCTTCAGTAATGATAACGTATTGAAAATGCTATAGGCATACAGTATATTCTGTGATGATAAGGTCTGTAGGCGACGGTTACCACTTTCGATCAGGTGGGCCGTCAGCTTGTTTGTCTTTCTAAGTAGCATAAAAAATCTCGGATCACAATTAGGCGCTATCAATATCAAAAATAATTATAAATTATGGTTTAGAATAAGCAAGATACACAAAAAAAAATAGTATTAAAACTTACTTCAAAGTAAATTAATTTTATTACGATGCAGAAAACATTCTCTGATATGATATTAGAAATATGAATTATCTTTTCCCCTATCATCAGCATTGAAAGATAACGTCAAAGTTGAGAAAAAGGTAGGGATGATGATTTTATCTAAAACTTAATAAACGAGGGTCGTATTTATGAAGGTCCGCGAGGGTCCAATAAAAGATTCCAGTCTCAAAATACTTGGTATTAGCAGATTCCTTGTACCTAAGATAATCAGCACTACTAATACAGAGCGGAAATCAATTTTTCGAAAGTGTGGCAACGTTTAAATATAATATAATGAATATGAAAATGTGTGTATTTTTTTTTATAACACAGGGAGTAAACGAGTATGCGGCTCACTTGATGGTAAGTGATTACCGCCACCTGTGATTACTCGCAACAGCAAAGCCATTGCCGAGCTTTTAAAAAGGAATATGCACTTTTCTTGGAGGTTTGTTTGTATTAGCGCATTAAAAGTGTAACTATATATATAATACGTGTAATTGATTTACATTATATATATATATATATATATATATATATATATATATATATATATATATATATATATATATATATATATATATATATATATATATATATATATATATATATATATATTTTTTAATATTATATATAATATTAAAAAAAATTAAAAACATAATGTAAGATATAATATTAACAAGATTTTTTTTATGATACTTAGAATGGCAAACAAACTGGCGGTCATGAACAGTATAACGATCGTTAGAAAATACACTATTATGCCCATGGTACTTCTCATGTGATGCCGTTTCTAAAAACTAAGATATACATTGCCGTGTGGTCCCGGCAATGAATGGGCCACTCCTTCCTTTCCCTTGGATATCGTAACAGGCGACTAAGGGAACTTAACGGTCGAGGGGTGGGCAGCAGCATCCCTTTTAAAACATCACCATAGCCTAACTGCGGTTGCCAATTTGTCTGCCAAGCGTAGCAACTATTGGCAACCCCTCCCCTCCCCCCAATATCTATTAAAAAACCCGGCAGAAAATTCAAAAGTTACTATTTTAAATCTCTGTCAAAATTATGCGTATTTATTTAATGTACTATTTCAAAAATAACATGAACAGGTCCGTGCATGATTGACAATTTATTATTATTCATAATTTTATCATTATTAATTTAATAATCATAATTGTTTAATAACTTTTAATAAATGACAGATAGGATTACCTAATTGTCTATATTAGACATTGCCATGCCGACATTCTTAAAGGGCGCTAGCTATTTCTGAGATTCCGTATCTCAAAAGGTAGGTAGATATTATTATTGGTAGTATAGTAAATTGCTTTGTGGTTCATTTATCTGCCCGTCTGTCAATGGCGTTAATCTAATCAATTCAATTGATGAATTGATTAGATGGTGAGACCTAGTCTACAAGATAATAAAGCTTTGTAGTACAAGACATCACTTCGGTTCTTTTAACCGACTTAAAAAAAGAGGTACTCAAATCTATTGATTTTTTTAATGTTTGTTGCCTCAACTCCGTCAGTTATAATCAGATTTGAAAAGTTCTTTTTTTATCTGAAAGTATATACTTACAAATAGGTTTCATCGAAATTTTATCAAAGTCAGTTAAGTACTACAATTTTAAAATCAAATAACTGGTTTTCTACAATTGAAATTCGTTTTTTTTTTCTTTTTTGTAGAATGCAAGCCTGAGTTATAGTATTGGAAGCTAAGTAAAACAAGTTTGTAAAAATAAACATATAACCTCCTAGATATATTACGAATGAATAATTATTTATTTGTTTTTTTACTTTATTTGTTAACAAGTTACCCGTCTTTACTACGAACGGTTTTGTTTTTAATAAGATAATAGACTATTTTAATAATTTAACTTCGATTTTTGATAAAATAGCTTTTTAAATATAAAAAGAATTTTTAAAATTGGTCAATTATTTTTTAAGTTTGTCCATTAAGTACAAACAAACAGTCATTCCTCTTTATAATATTAGTTTACATAAAAATATCATTTTGAACTTGTAATTCAAAGAATTGTATTTTCATAACTATCTCAATACTAGAGAATGTTATTGTGAGTGTAAATTAATAATTAGCCTAAATTAGATTAGATTCACAAAACACTTTCTAAGTTGGTTTTAATTTTAGACAGTAATGTTCATTGTCGTCGTTTTTCTTTTGTTTAAATATAATTAATGGTTTGTTTAAGTTTAAGTATTCATAAATTATTTTAATACTCACAATACATTTTTAGGTTTAATTTTTTTAAAGTAGCAAATCGTAATTAGTCTCTGTCTGTGTGTGTGTATACGTCCGTGCGTGTCTGCGTGCGTGCACGCGTACGTGCGTGCGTGCATGCGTGCGTGATTGCGTGAGTAAGTGCGTGCGTGCGTGTGTGTGTGTGCATTATAGTCTAAAACACACAATAAATATCGTAAGTTTATAAAATTCCTTTACATACATATATGTTTCAAAATAAAAAAAAAAAAGATATAGTCTGTTTCAGTAGAAGTACAAGAAGTAAAAAAAAATTAATTGATTGATTATTTCAATTTATTGCTAGTTTAATTTGATGAGTATTTTTGTATCACTTGATTACTTTTTTCAAAAAGTACTATTGTAATAGTATGAATGGCGTTATGGAAAACTGTATGCTATATATTATAATGAATGCATTAGAAAATTGTTTAGACGGTCATAATAAACATATCTCTGATTTCTGTAATCAATTCTAGTGGCTTCTAATTCACCTTCGCAGAAACTAGTATATCCTCTAACTTCTTTACACTATTCTTTTCCATCCTTCAGTTTACCTCGAGATGTGCTTGAGTTTCATGTCGATTCTCAGGGACGGACACTGCATAAAACAAGAATCCTAAATTTAGTAACTTTATTCATTCTTCTTATTCCTACTTCTTCATCATTCAAATTATCCGTTTCTGAAACTCCTTACTTCTTTCCATTAGATCAGCGCAATCTCTTGCTTTGAAATTTGATGTATTTACTAATTAAGAGAAGTGATAATTATATCAACCTTGCAAAACTAGGAGAAATTACACGTGTGTATAAAATACGAGAGACAAACTAGCGGCCTTTTCCGCCAAAAAAAAACGAATATGTTCTTTTGAAGGCTATGATGTCATCTTGGTTTGCGAATACTGCAGCTGAAAGTTGATTCCAAAGCATGGTTGTATGTAAAAGAAAGTGGCTTGTAATACGCATTGTGGAAGACCACAATTCATCTAGTTAGTTGGGGTTGTGATGTCGCCTAACACTAATTTTAGTATCCCGATTTTAGACTAATTTCATTTAAAAAACTATTGTTTTATAATTCCAATAAAATCTTTCGTTAAGTTTTGAATTGAGAATCCGTTTCTTTTTGAAATGAAAAATCAGAGATTAGGGATTTTGAAAACGTCGAAAGATTTTGTACATATATGTAAGACGAAGCTGAAGTGTCAGCTAGCTGATCACATAGCTCAAAGAATTGACAACCGATACAAAAGAAAATTACTTGAATGGTATCCTTGTACAGGCAAAGGCAGCGTATGATGATCCTATTAAATGGATTGACTATCCTAATTACATTACAGTGGATACAGGTGGCCCAGGACCGTCCTTTATGGCAGTCTATGGGAGAAGCCTATATTAAATTATAGACAATTTATAGCTGACATGATGATATCATTATCATTATTTCAGCTGTTAATTAATCATGCAACATTATAGAATAGTTTTGTATTGATCACATATTTATTAAGTTGTAGTTTGGAATAGTGGATCGTTTTCATATAGCAATACCGATAGAAATTAAAAAATATTAGTAAGTAGATAAAAATTAGGTAATTAGGTAAAAACACATAAAAATACAGTGAAATTAAATTAACATTTTGAGCCTTAACTAAGCTCCTAATCTAATCTCACTAACGAGGATAAAAATTTTCCACTTAAGATAAGGACATGGCACGCCAAGAGCTCCGATTCTGCGAGAATGCGCCACGATAATAATTAGTGGCACAATACATTTTAAAGCTTCTTTAGAAAGGAGGATGTATTTATTTTAACTGTATTTTAGCTATTTATTATTAATATAAATTTAACATAAAGAATCATATTTAATATAAATATCAACTTATAAACAAAATGACCAAGTACACAGGCGGACTTATATCTTGAAGGAATTTCTTCCAGTCTACCTTGAGAATCCGAAAGGAAAAAGTATCTACAGGGTTTTTATATAAAGCATTACGGATGTAGTACTAAAATAATATGATATATAATAAACATTAATAGCCATATAACTTCAACTAACTGATAACTTCCGTAAAACCACAGCTTGTTTGCCATTCTAAAATTCATAAAAAAATTCTTTGCAATAGAAAAAATCAATCACTTTGATTAAAATTATTTTGTTTGTACTGCGAAACTGTTTGGGAGCCGAACTGTTAGTACTAGACTCCGAGCAGCGATCTAGTAATTTGCTTGAAGATATCTCGTTTAGAGGTGAAACACGTGTCGCAAAACGTGCGTGAATAAAATGGCAGTCGGAGATTGATGACTAATATGGAAGTTCTCATAGTAATAGTGGTGATTAATCTTCGAGTGCTGGCAGTAAAACATATATTAATGGTAGCGGAATTAAACAAAATAATTCTAATCAAATAACCAGTGATACGGAATTCTGCAAAATAACACGTTTCAAACCAAAACAGCAGACGCAACTTAGGCGCAGAAAAGTGAGTCAGAAAGTAATTACCACCAGGATACCACTTTTGTACAATTTACTGTATCCTTCCGGCAATTTATGGAAGTGATTACTATTTATATTAAATTACTATTTATCACTCATTATTCTGTTCGCGTGCAGTTGTAAATTTGACTTAATTTTGGCAGGACTTAGGCAATCACATTTGTATTCTACTGCCGTCTTCGTTAGACCTCCATATTGGTTTTCTCTATACAATAATTCGTCCTAGATATCAGCGCTCTTTCTCATTCATTGAAGTAATTTAAAAAGTCAAGTAGTTAATTTTATACCTTCGCATTATTTACATGTCACATATCAATCAATATATATAATAAAGTAGTCGTTGTCTGTATGCGGAGATATATAAGAAAAACTATTATAGGTGGGCTTTATGAACGCAATAGAACCCAAAACAATGATGTTTAAAATTTTTGTCTGTTTGTCTGTACGTTTATGCGCGCCAATTTCAGGAACAGCTTAATTGATTTGAATACAGTTCTCACTAATGCATTGCGGTTTGCTCCATATAGTGTTTGTTTTATTTCAGTCGGTTCATAAATAAAAAAGATATATCAACTCTAAAGAATCACACATAAAATGCTATAAAATAACCGATATAATCGATCGATAATCGATTTAAAAAATTCTTTCACCGATAGAAAGCTACATTATCAACAAGTAATATTAAGGCCGTATTTTATTTTCTAAAATCCCATCCGTCCGTGCGAAGCCTAACCGGATCTCTTGTACGTAATATGATATGTGCATGTGTATACGAGTACACACAAAATCAAGTATCTGGTATTACGTATAACAACAGGAAATTTATGAACTTACTTGTTTGTTGTTTCGACTTCAGCCGGAAGTCTTTTACAAGGGGAGTACGGTCTTTGCATCGCAGCGTCTCGCCTCGCACTGCAGGCTGCAGCTTGCAGAACAAAAAATATAAATCAGGCATATATGTAGGTACTATTTACCTGGATTATATAGTTAATTGTCCACTACTCAATATAAGCGTCTCCAATAGAAGAGATGGGGAAGGGGAGTTATCAGTAGTTACCACGTTTGGCAGGAGGGTTGGCAACCGCAGTCTCTCTCTTAAATTGTTTTTTTTTTTATATAATAGTATATTTTATATAGTAGTAGTTTCATAAAGAAGTCACAAGACAAACAGTGAATTATATATACTATTTATCTATAATCGCATTGCGTTAAGTTTTAAACACAAATTTAAATATACATAGTGTTAAATTTTTAAGTTTATTCTTGTCTATTTTAATTTATAACTGAGTTTAAACAAAAAGAGGATATTGTTTATATTATGTATCATATATGATCTTATATTTGGTGAACATTTTAGTGCCATCTTAATAAGACTCTTATGACGTGATTATGTTTTTAAATAATACTATTTTTAAATAATCAGTTAGAAATATTAAAAAAAATTTTGACAAACATTGGAACGAACATTACGTTTTAATTTGTGTCAGGTATCCCTATGACTTTGTCGATATAATAGTCGAAATAAATGTTATTTGTAAATATCTAATGCGCTTATTTAATACTAATAGCGTCTAGAATTTTTTTCGTAAACGTAAAAGTCCCAATAATTTAGGGATTCAGTGAATAAAGGTGGCTCAGGATTGTTCCTAATGGGGTTACCATTAGAAACGATCCTGAAGATTTTTTTTATACAACTTAGAATGGCAAACAAGCTAATGGCCAACATGATGGAAAGTTGTAACCGTCGCCTATAGACATGAGCAGTACAAGGGACATAATAGAAAATACTGAATATACTGTTTCGCCCATAATACCCCCCATGCGTTGCCATTCCTGAGGACTCAGATGTTATTCGTCTGTACCCTGTAAATTCACGCCAAATATAGTCTACATTTAGCAGTAAATAGTTAACAGCTAAAATGATGGCGATGATGATGATAACAACCCCATTAGTAGATACCTCTGCATTATATAAGACTTTAGACAATGGAGAGGTTAAATGGCCAATTTATATCTCATAATATGCTGACCAATTTAAATAAAATAATCACTACTATATTTCAATAGAGGCATATTTTTTTCAATTACAAAATATCAAAATCTATTCAAACATTCTCTTGATATTATAACAAACACAGATATCAATATCGCAAATGACAGATTTCAGTTCTATTAATAATTTTTATCCTTCTTATAAATAGAATTTTACTAGTTTACTCTAAGTAGAATCAATATTATATGTATAATGTTTTTTTTTCTGTGTGGCCCCGGCTTAGATTATGCCACCCCTTCCTTTTCCTAGGGTGTCGTAAGAGGTAACTAACGGAACTTAACAGTTGAGGGATGGACAGCAGCGTACATCATAAAATATCACTAAACTGCTAAACGTGGTAACTGCTAGCAAAACACCCCTTTTGAGGCCTATGTTCAGCAATGGACCGTTAATGGCTAATGTGATGATGATGATGATGATCATGATGATTTTATGATTTCAGTACTTTCGTAATTAAAATACCAAGATGAAGAAAATATTTTCATAGTTTCAGATGCAACAGAAATTTACACTCCAAGCGAAGAAAAACAAGCCTCAGACGGCTGTCGCCCTGCCTCATTGTCTATTTGACCTTAATCCGCCATTTTTTGCTGCTCGCTTGCTACGACCGAAATATACGGTTGGAAAAATCGTACAATAATTTATTTATTACATAAAATTTCTTTTAAATATCTCTCATGTACAAACATCGTGTAGTTGCAATTATATTACATTAGAAAGTAAAGAAACTACCTTTATACACGCTATTTGGTACGCATAGATTTCAGAAGTAGAAGAACCAATAAAATAGGCTATTTTTAGATTGCGTATCAAGATGAAACTACCAATTATTAAGTTAAACATTCATGAATATAACTGTGAACAGTGCATACTATTTGGTACACTAATGATACATTACGTGATGCCGAAATAAACATACAAACACAAATAAATCTAAAAACTATTGATTGATTGTTTGTAACACTGTATTGTACAGTAAAGTCTTAAATTATAGGATACAGAGTTCTTAAGACAAGAACGAGGATGGCGGACTTATATAGTAAAAAGGATTTCTTGCAGTCAACCTTTGAATATATGATACGAGTAAAAATTGTAAATTGGTAGAGACAAAAAAATATAAAAAAAAATATTTGTCGGATCTATTATTCTTATTAAGACGATTCGTATTAGTTTTTATTAAATATCCCTAAATAAGTTACATATATTTTCTAGTTGCAATTTTAATGTACGTGTATAAGTAAAATATGATTTATATTTAAAATATTTACACACAGGGATTCTCAGTTACTACGATATACGTCAATCAGCAATCATCCTGTCATCATTCAACGCTCATGTTTGATTTATGAATACAGGTTGAAATTTAATTTGCAGAATACGGAAGAGCATATTCTACTATAAAGTTTACTCCTAAGCGCTCATTGCCGATTTTTTGAAAATAAAACTTTTTCATCATGTGTGAAATCGGCATATATAGAAAGAACATAAATAACATCCAGACGAATCATCATCATATCAGCCGTTGATAGTCCACTGCTGAACATAGGTCTAACCTTGATATCATATTATTACATACATATCTATGACACCCGTCTATCATTAAGGTAGGCAGAACCAATGGAATGCCAATACTCTAAATAGGGAGGAAGGAATTGTTAGTAATGCGGGGTACTAGACCCATTGCTAGCATATACTCCATCAGGTCGACCTCCACGTGGTCCCCCCTGAAAACCATTGTGCTGAATTCCAAATGTATTTATCATGATGGGCCAACTGACCTGCTCTTTCATTGTCATTTATCATCCCTCACTGGTGCCCAGCCGGTGTATACCGATAGCGCAGGCGGGGTTACCATTCCATTATCACCTATTAAAAAAAATATTCTAAATATAGAGGACTTCAACTTCAAATTCAACTCCACTACTATAGATTATATATAATATACTATAGTATTTTAACTCGCTGTAAAGTTATGGTAGTAATACTGGTTTCATATTCTATACACTGTTCGATTTGCTTCTAGAAGTT
Organism: Galleria mellonella; assembly: GCF_026898425.1. Lineage (NCBI taxonomy): Eukaryota > Metazoa > Arthropoda > Insecta > Lepidoptera > Pyralidae > Galleria > Galleria mellonella. Next base: position 1,423,487 of record NW_026442133.1, read on the forward strand.
TATTTCTACTGGTACATGAAGGATACATGATAAGGCGTTCTTTATACCTTATAAATAATACAAAATTCATGAATTTTCCCGTAGTAATTTTAGCTCCATCTGATTTACATTTCCAATATCTTTTGATGTGTCACAATAACTGTCAGGTGTTAGATGTAGATACCTAGTGGGCTGGTACGTAGATAAGAAATAATACGTACGGCTTGTAAGATTTGTTACAATGTTTATAAAAGTAGGTACTGTACATACATTTTAGAAGCGTAATGTGCTGTTTTTACAGATTGTTAAATGACATGAACAGTACCATAAATTATATTATTTAGTAACATGTCTACATCAAATTTTATTATGATTGGTTGATTTGTTAAGGTGCCAAGTGGTAACAAATAAAGAAACAAGATTTATGATATTATTAAAAATTGCCACAATGCGGGTTGTATGCCCGTATGTTTTTAGCATACTCTACGTGACAATGACGCTCCCCGCGGCTTCGTCTGACACCTGACGGGTGTCGCGTGACGACGGAGATTATTGGCACTGTAAATCAACCAGATTGGACACGTTCACTAACCAATATATCACTTTGGGGTGAAATTTTTTCAGATGCGCAGCGTGTTCGCGGTTGCGACGTCAATTTTTCGAACAATACCTCTATTTTGTTGGATATAAGTTAATTATTTGTTTGTTGAATTAATGTTGATTTTTATGTAAACTATGCTCTTATAAATATAATAGAAATCTTTATTTCAATCGATGAGCTCTTTCACTTTTTTGTAGCTCTAACACTGGGTTCGAAATGTTGTTATCTATTGAAAAGAACCCAAAAAAAATCAGTTGCAGCAGCGAACAATATACAAAATAATTATATATTTATTTATGCTTTAGTAAACTGAGTATATTTATTATTGTTTTTTATTTATATGTATTATTTTAAGTAATATTTAATAATCAGTCGAGTAATAAAGTTGAGAAAACCACTTATAATACCATAAGCTTAGATTATATAAATAGAACATTGAGCCTCAAAAACGGGTCGACTTTTTGTCAGCTAATTCTCAAATTAGCTGATTCGTTTTTTTATCAATGTTCTACATATGTACTTACGCATAAAATGTATCTTAACGTATTATTTAATAAATAAAATGAGTATATACACATTAAAAATATACGCATAAATTAATAAAGACAACATAAATATAGAAGTTATAAAGGAATCACACATATTGTATCACGCAAAATTGTATGAAAAAGTTGACCTCTTTTTCTCGAAGCATTTCTATGGAAATACTCTATCTATAAGACCATAAATAATACTAATAATACATACCATTTTTTAATATGTATAGATTTACCAACCATCATTACGACCATCTATATTTTAATATACATTATAAGTATGTATTAGAATTCAACTCAGATTATCAAAGTGAACAATATAATTTTAAGTTCATTAAATAATGAACTATTTTTGTATGGAATAGTTCACTATAATTCACCCAATGAACTTTCCACGTCATTCCCAATCTAGCTTTAATATTGAGCATGACTCGCTTCACTGATTATTTAACTAAATCACAAATTGTTTGCATTAGGGTCTTCATCGTCTTCTTTAGAAGCTTTTTCTTACTAAAGGCCGTCTCTATTTGTCAATTTGCCAATTACTATCAGTTGCTCGACTAATTCACAATTAATCCTCAGCTTAATGACTTTTTGTGTCCTACGATGCATCTTTCAAAGACTACTATAATCTGGTGATGTAATATTTTCTCAGTTCCAAGCTAATTCCCACAGCTATATTGGCGTAGAAATCGTATTCTCTTGTTCCCGTAGGAATCTCGGGAAATCCCATCTTAGTACTCGATTACGTTATTAAGGAAACCTTGTGTAAAATATCACGTTTCGGGTCCATTAGTTTTAGCTATGCATTGATTTCTGAGAACATATAATTTTCTTTTACAATACTAGCTTTTGCCCGCAACTTCGTATGCCTGGAAATTAATTATATAAATTAATTATATACACTTAGATTTTAAGTTAGACCTTCACGAACCGTATATAATGTACAATTTCTGTGTTTGACATACGAGTATTATATGTAGTATATATATATATATATATATATATATATATATATATAAGTATATTATAAATATAAGTAACTCGAATGCCAATTATAAGAACTATATTTTTTTAACTGAATATTCCTATCCTTATAACCTTTTAATTTATTTTATATAAAATAGTTTCATTTTTATGTTTTTTAAATATTTTCTTCAATTGAAATAGATATTATTAATGTCGATATATCATATTCTTAACATAATACTTACTTTGAAAAAAAATCTTCGACAAATTGAAGCCAATTATAAAAAAATAACTCTCTCAAAGATCGAAGTCTTTTAGACAGGTATTTTCTTATAATTGGATCGAATGTTAAAGTGATAGATATAAATGTATGTTGAAGGTATTGTCTACAATCCAAAAACATAACTTACCTAGTTACAGATTTACCTCAAAGAAATTTTATTAAAATTGGTTCAGTAATATAGTTTTTAAATTAAAAGAACTGGCTTTGCTACAATTGAAATATTTTTTTTTAACCCCATTTTAATTATGTAGTCACTCTCTGATTAAAATATTCTTTTATTATAAATATGATATGTGTACTATTATTAAATCCAACCATAATATTTCCATCTATTTTCTTATAGTATTATTGTGTAATTTATTATGTACTAACCCACGTCAAAAGTGCTTCTATTTTTAAACTTCTCAAATATAATATCAAAAGGTGTTTACACCAGATCTCAGCTTCGCTCGACCACTTCTTTATAAAACATTATTTTTGCCGTCACTTTGTTTCAACGATCTATTATAAGGCTGCCTTAAAAATATTGCCATATTTCTGCATACAGTGAAACGGGGATTGTTTGTCGTAGAATGAGCTTGTAGACACATTTTTATGGCAACACCACTTCATATTTTATGAGGCTTCTTTTCCTCCCCGATAGTTCTGTTGGTATATCTTTTATACAATGTTGTATAAAACAATGCGAATTGTTGTTGAATATTTACAACTTTTATGGCAATTAGGTGATATATATTCCTATAGATATATAAAAGAATTTTATTTATTTTAATTTTCATTTATTTACTAAATGCATTATGATGGATGCCTATTATGTTACAGTAATACAGTATTTCCTTTCACTGTATTACGTTGATAACTGACATTTCACATACTATATAATTTAAAGTGTAATATCAGCTTCATTATATGCATGGCACTATGAATTTGCAAGTTAGAAGCTTATAAAATGTTAGCTGTAATCCACAATTTTGTTCACGTGGATCAATACATGAAAAATCTATATGTTAATTTTGGATATAACCTATCTATATATCAAATATGTATCAAATTTCAATCAAATCCTTTTAATAGTTTTTGTTTGAAAAATTAACAAATATCCACATGCACATCTTTCGTATTATTGATAGTATTTTTTAATGGATGATAATGAAATGGTACTGTGCTACTGGTGTACTCTCACGTCGACAGGGCACCAGTGAAATATAATAGGAGTGAATGAAAGTGGGTTGGCCTATCGTGACAAATTAAAAATAATTACCACGATGGTTTCCAACGGGAACCAGTAGAAGATTAACCTGTTAGTGTATATAAGAGATTAGGACCTGTATATACCTAACATTACTACTTTATATTCTTTTTACAAGGTACCAGTAGCTATCAGTAGGATATCAGCGTTGCGGGTACTCCGCAGCTAAATTCTAAGTTGGTTACCATTTTACCGTTGCGACACATAAAACCACTTGCGAATTTTTATTTTATTTATAGATTCATAAATTATGTGCTCATAATGATAATTAAATCATTTATCTATTTATCTATATTGCTAGTAATGAGCCTGCTATATCTTATTTTTAACAATCCCTTTTCCCCCTATTGATGATAATAATAGATTTTTTTTATGGCAGCTTTACGACTTTGGATATTTCCTTTTAGCCCATTTCTAATATATATTACTCTAATTGTGGCGATTACTTTTCTTGAAAAAATTATATAATTGAATCCATTTTGATGTAATTGCAACGTTTTATTAGCGTGGAGAATAAATTCATAGGTAACTGTATACGTACATCTCAGTGTTCTGAAGGATAGATGTCAGGAGGCTGGGTATCTCTTTATTTTTATATAAAGTTATTAATCCATCTACCAGAACAAGTCAAGAACAATAAAACAAAGCAAACGCCGGGCATTCTATAATTATATTAATTTATTTAAACTTTAATGCATAGTGTACATATGGCAGACTTAACACCGCACGGTGTTCTCTACCAGTCAACCATTGGACAAATCAAGACATAAGTATGCACCGCCTACTTATTTCTCGATTTAATTTATTGAAATGAAGGAATATAAAGATTAATACCTACTTAATATATTCATAAATTATAAACATATAATTAGACTAATATAAACATACATGTAATATATTAAATTAATAAATATATACATACATAAATTAATAAATACATAAATATTACTATAACCAACCATTAATTATATTAGAAGATCAAATAAAACGATTTTATTATTATTATATATTTATTACTCAAACAAAGTAACCAGCAAGATTAAGTATAAAAGGAAAGTGAGAAATAAATAAATAAAAAAAAATGAAAAAATAATAATAAAGGTAATGAAGTTAAGAAAACTGCCTATTTACAATATATACAATATTGTAAATCTGCATTTTTTGCGGTGCAAAAATTACAGTTTGATGAAGTCCTCAGTTTAATTTTATGTGAATAAGACGGAAAAATTCCATATCCCATTCGAATCCTATTAAATATTGAGTTGATAATAGTAATGGTTACCCATTATCGGTACCTTTTCAATATTTATATATTTGTTTTCTTTGGACTTCAATAGCGGAAAAAATCCATTTTGATATCTATGTTCATTTTGATCGAGTTCTTCATTTCTATATTAATATATTGGAATGAATGACCGATATCTAATAAATTCCTTATTGGACCAATATACGGTAAATTAAGTAGAATATACAGATTGTTGCAGATTCAATTTAATATTGAAGAATGAACTCTTTTTATTATTGCACGTACTGGCCACTTATACTTTTTTACTATTAAAAATATAATGCATTCTGTCGATTCTATTCAAATTTAGTAAAATGGATGTTGAAAAAATAATATGTATTTTATTTATCTCGTCGTCCTTATAAATGTATAATAGTTTAGCCGCATTTGCATCGCAATTATCATAGTTTTCAACACAGATATTGATAAATATTGCATATCCCTAGTTGGTAAACGAACATTGTGTAAAATCATAATGCAATTGTGTCTTTATTTAACCGTCATTTGGTAATAAAATTACAACTAATACTACAACTATTATGCAAAATATATAGTAAATACTAATATCTTCTATGTTCTACGTTTTCGTAAGTAAAGTTACAAAATAAGGTGAAAACTTTAAAGGTTCGTGTTCAACGCAGACAAGAAATAATCGTAACAGGAAATCCTGACTTCATATCTAAACTTTAGCTAAGGAAACTCCGAGGTTATTCATAACGGCAATTGTTAGAGTTCAGGTACTCCTATATCGCAAGAAACGGGAGTTTAATATAGATTAAACCCTTTTTGTGGTTCAACAAATAAATGGTATACTTTGAAAATTTGCGGCCTCTTATAGCTAGCTCGGTCTTCAAATGTATCAATATTTTATAACTTTACGAGAATCAGAAAAGTTGACAAGTAGCGGCCCTTTGCGCATAAATGAGGTACGGATGTGAGCAAAAAAGTTCTTATTACATTATACATTTACAAATAATTTTTTTTTATACAACTTAGAATGGCAAACAAGCTGAGGGCACACCTGATGGAAAGTGGTAACCGTCGCCTATAGACATGAGCAATACCATGGACATAACAGAGTATACTGTTTCGTCGATGATAACCCCCATGCGTTGCCATTCCTGAGGACTCAAGTGTTATTCCTCTGTACTCAGTAAATTCACGCCATATCCCACCCTTCAAACCGAAACACAGCCGTGCAAACACAACTGCTTCACAGTTGAAACACGAATGAGACAGAGGTACCCAAGCAATCCGTTTTTGTACAAAGTCTCCCTCTGGTAAACATATAACATTATGTTCTACAATACCTATGTCCTGCGGTTTTACCTGCGTGACTCAATAAATATATAAAGTACCCCATGTGTTCAATTAGGATATAAATTACCCTAACCTATGACGACCTAGTTTCATGTAAAACTATTAAATAGTTTTTATACTATTATTTTTTTATTATTAAGTAGGCAAACGAGCAGGTGGTCCACCTGATGGAAAGCGGTGCTTGTGAAAGAAAAAATTATGCATTACCGGCCTTTTTAATGTTTAAAGGCATGTTTTTTTTTAAATAATCCCATATTTTATTGTACAAAAATACAACTTACATGAATGAGATAGAAATGAACGGGATGTACGGACAGTGTTAGTGTGCCATTCGGTTAAAAAAAACTTTAAGAGTAACAAATATACATCTAGCCATTCATTGTTTACTATGGTAATACGTTAATAATATTATATCATATGACACATTATAATATAACATTTACTATTTTTTTGTAACTTATATTAAACGTATTTGTGAAACAAATAAAACACATTCTCTATGAGCAGGAGTGTGTTACGGTAATTTGGTAAATAAGATACAACTGATCATTTCTACGAGGTCTGTCCGGAAAGTTCGTATAAAAGTGTTCTGGAATGCGAGAAATTGGGGAGGCCAGGTAAGCGCAGGACCCCTTCCTTATGTCCCTAACAATGCTTCAGTTCTGGTCTGACCGCCGTGCGGTGCGAACTGGCTTGTCACGCCATCTGTGAAGTTACCTCTTAACGAAACCCCGTCGGCATGGAGCCCGCTTCCGTTGAAGAGCAGCGCGTCGTAATCAAGTTTCTCTCGAAACTCGGCAAGAATGGCCGTGAAAGCAAAGAGTGGAAGACATCCGGGGAACCACGAACAAAAAAATCAAGAAAATCCCGCTCAAATGTCAAGACAATGTTGATTGTTTTTTTCGATTGTCCATCAAGAATTGCCAGACAGTTGATGGAAAATTCTACGTTGTACGCCTCAAAGCTACGAACGTCCAGAATTGGCGCGAGAGGGGCGTTGGATTCTTCACCACGACAATGCCCCTGCCCACACCTCTCTTGTTGTCCGTGAGTTTTTGAGTAAAAATTCCATTACGGTGACGGAGAAGTGTGTTACGGCTATTCGCCGGATTTGGCCCCGTGTGACTTCTTCTTGTTCCCAAAAACCAAATGGGTACTTCGGGGGCGGCATTTGGGGGACATAAATGAGATAAAAAAAGCTACGACGGGGCAGCTGAGAAACCTACAACCAGAGGACTTTCAAGGAGCCTTCTCACAGTGGAAACGGCGTTGACACAAGTGCATTATGTCACAGGGGGAGTACTTTGAAGGGGATAAAATTGATTTACCTGAATAATTGTAAAATAAAATTTTTAAAAAACTTTTATACGTACTTTCCGGACAAACCTCGTATAATAATTCAAATTCAAATTCAATTCAAATTCAAAAATCATTTATTCATGTAGGACATTTTAGCCGCTTATGAACGTCAAATTTAATAAAATGATGGTAGATAATAAATAGGATGAACTGTTATTAATTATGCCATGATTGTTAATAAAAAAAAATATTTGAAAATTAATTAAACTTGTACTCAGTTAATTAGGAATTACAAACACACAACAAACTTTAACATGACATAGGCACTGGACCGCTGACAGTCAGTTTCATTACAAACAGGAAGCGTAACCAATCTTTGACTAGTTCCGAGGTCCAACGAATTTACAACCCACTTTTGTTTTAGGACACATTCATATAGAAAGGAATCGAAAATCCTGCAAATAATTTTAATTTAATGTGAAACTTTATTGTGAATTTATAACTTTTTGCGGTTCTAAACTTACATGTTAATATTTAAAAATAAATATCCATATATTTTACAAACTTTTATTTTTTAATTTTCGTATTTTCATTTACACAAAAAAAAACAACATAAGTAAGTAAAAAAGACACTCCGATCGCGAATATACATACACACGCGATCACACGTCTATGAATAACAACATGTAGTTACAATATATTTAAAATATTAAAATTTAGAATGCAAAACGGTATGTCTATATGTAGTTTTTGCTTAGCAACAAGCATTATCAATTGACTTTAAAAAAGGAGAAAGTTCTCAATTCGATAGTATTCTTTTATTTTTATTTTTTTATCTAAAAGGACTTTCAGATTGATATCATAGATTTTTTTATCGAAATTGGATCAGTACTTTAGTTTTTAAATTTAAGTAATTGAATATTATAATAATTGATTATGCCATATTTTTTTTTTATAAAACACAATCTTAAATTATTTGTTAAGAAAAAAAGAATAGTAATGTAAATTGTCTACTAAATGATACAATTTTTACATTAATATTTCGATCATTGGAAAGAAAGCGAAAAGACTACAAAAATTCAGACGAATTCAGAACCCTCTTTTATGAAATTCATTTAAAAACGAGAAACATTTGTTCGTGTAATCGCTCGTTACTATTGTCTCCGATAAGCTAGTGAGAAGCACAAATTTACAACAATTTGCACTTCGTTCAATGTGAAAATGATATTAACTAACAAACACGAAATGGGGACTGAAACTGACAAATTGGTTAGGAGAGGCATCTCTTGAAACCGTGCACAAAGCTTTATTAGCTTAAATTAATATTATCTAGTGGTATAGTTATCCTCTAATAACCTAAGCTATATTTCGCGAGTGAAATATGAACTGGAATAAATTGCCAGTCATTATTGCTACGTGTATGCGATAGAATAAGATAGCAATATTCAGCGTGCTGTTTTTTCTCATTCGTGCGCTAATGAAAACGTATCTATCTATAGATTACTTTGTAGTTTCTCTCAGGTAACGATCTGTATCTTTTACTACATACCCAATATATATCTTATGATATATAGGAAAAATTGTTCAGTTTAATTTTCATAGTCGTATAAACCGTCACAAACTAGGTAAAATTGCAACCCAACCGTTTAGATAAGTGGCGATCTTCCAACGTGCGTTTTTTAAATCACCTTCTTCCATGCACAAATATACTCTGGAATCAACTCCAAGCAGTAATATTTTCAAATTATTAGGACATCATAAACATAAAAAAACAGCATTTTCCTTTTAAAAAGACGTGCAGTACAACTGCTACTTTCGGTATGGCGGGTGCTCATGTTCATTAGTGACTTATCAGGTGAGCCACATGCTCGTTTGACCTCCGTATTACAAATCTATATTATTATGTATATTTATAAAATTTGTAATCAATTATACCACATATTTCAGAAATGTAATTCAAATAATAAATTAATAAATAAGTATCTAAGTGTTTATAACATAAATTCTTAAAGAAGATATAATAGCAGGGTAAGTTTATAATGGAGTAAATTTTTTCTTCAGTTTCAAACTACGTAAAAGTACTCTAAAACAAATTACTTAGAACGTGTTGAATTGCTTTTTAAAATACCCGTACAGCTTGTAAAAAAGGTTAAAACTTTGTAACTTATTTCTAAATCATATTTTTAAGAAACATACCACCAATATATATTTCAATTTTATTTATATACAGAAGATATAATATTTTAAACAACCTAATAAATTTAGGAGGAAAGTAAAATTATTTGGAATAAGTACTATTTTACATAACTGTTTTTAATTTTAGCAGAGAGAAGCTTTTATATATGAGTATATATATACAGGACAGGAATAAATGATTGAGTATACTATGTTCAATATATTTATATATATAGGAAATAAACAAGACAATAAATATAATAGTATATATATATATATCATCGTATCAACTTTTAACTGTCCACTGCCGAACATAAGCCTCCTTTTGAGAGGTTTTGCCAGTAGTTGCCACGCTTGGCAGGCGGATTGACTACCACAGTTAGGCTTTAAATATATACACACACACATGTACCTAGGTGTCTTTGTTTCACCCGTATTTCTGCTAGAACCAACTTGATAGCATGGTTTACATACATTCAGATATATATGGTAAAAAAAATTACAGGATACAGATATAATACCATAGTTCTCAAGAATGACAACGGATACGAATACCATAGTTATTGTAGTTTGTATATTCTGCTACATTCATAGTGTTCCATTCATTCACTTTCCAGCAATTGAGCCATCTACTTATTTAGGTAATTTATATTACGACCGTCCAAATTGTATTTCCTTCTAGCTGTATACTACAACTAATTTAACACTAATGTTTAGTCGAAAAATTGAAAGATACTATTAAGATGTTCACTCGGATTAAAATAAAACAGTAATAAAAATCCCTACTTACAAGCGTGAAAGTAAATTTGTTTATTACCTTCTGGCGCTTTAACGAGTCAACTAATTATCATGAATCTTACCTGTAGCTTTTGAAATGGAGAAGGAAACCGAGTACTTTTTATTGTAATCAGTCAGTATATTTCCGCCATGTAGATGAGGTTAAAGGTAAAAAGTAGTAAAAAAATACATATATTAGCAGATTCACAGATTAATTCTATTTAATCTTCTGGGTATAGTTTTAGTAACTCAGTCGTGGTTCGTTTGTACATATAGTTATGCTGAATTATAGCTGAAAGTTTCAAATACTTCAATAGTGCACGCTGTATCTATTCCATTTTTAGTGAAGTGTATTCAGATAAGATTCTTGCTCTATATGGGCATAAGACAACTTTTGCTATGTACTTTTTTGCTTATTAACTTTTTTGTGTATACCTAAGTCATTACAGTTATTAATAGCTAAATTAAATAATTTAAGATTACATTTTTCACTTCCTTTTTAATTAAAAGAAATGACATTTTAATTTACGAGTGTTTTAATTGAATTTTTTATTATATTACATAATATCTTCATCAATTCTCAATCAATTCAAATAAGTTTAACCTTTGATCTAAAGTGTAATAAATGTCTCCGATTTTCGTTTCTTGTTAATTTGTTAAAATTTTACCTTGAATTTTATGACGTAACAGTGAAAAGAACTCTTACGATTTAGTTCATATTAATACTATATAAGTAAATCAGAAAGAAGCCCACGGTATCTTGTCTATCTCGAATTCTACATAATAATACGTCTTATATTACAAAGATTGATGAATGTGCCATGAGATAATAAAGAAACAAATTTTCTTGCACATTTATAATATAGTAAAATAATGTTCCTTCTATACAGGTAACACTAAAAGCCCACAAGTCTTGCTATATGTACTTATACGTTTCCGTGTATGTATGTAAATGTAATTTTAACATACCCGATGCATACACGCCGTATACTTTTATCTCATACTTCCTCATAATAATACACAAGATTTCTATGCATTAACTAAGACAACATCTTGCACAGCAAACAGTTTCTGCTGCCGCAATAGCTGAACAAACTTAGTTCTATTCGCATGTTGCAAAACGCTTCCACCGACAACTTTCCAACAAATAGTTGGCACATTGTAAATATTGTCGAGATATTTATTGTTCAAACTATATAGCCGCAACACAAGAATAGTTTGGAAAATTTTCATACAACTTCAAAAATGAGGAGGTTGTGAGCATTTGGCTGTATCTTTTTTTATTTCTTGTTTTTCTTTTATTGCGCGATTGTGCTGGCAATTTTGCTGGACAACTTTGACAAATTAAGCTAATGTACATTTGACATTGATTCGATATGAATTCCAAGATGATTGTATCAAAGTCAAAATGCTAAACTAACTTTAATTTTCTTATAAGATCGAGTTTTCTAAAACAAAACATAAAATTGTAAAAAATGCAATTGTTTGGAAAACGATAGGGTTTTCAATCGTTGTACGAGCGAGGCTTCCTGTTTCCGACCACTAGCTTTTAAACAAAATGAGTTACGAACTATTAGATTGAAAAACTTAACGTTCCAGTAGTTTGAACCAACGGGATTCGAATTTGTATCTCTCAGCTATTTGGACGATGTATTCCCAACTGCAAATCGGAATAAATACCTCTTAATTGAACATTTTTAACAACTATTTAAAAAGTCATCAAGCCTGATTAAATTCTTGCATTAAAATATGAAATTTATTAGTGAATAAAATATTAAAAACTTATAATATATAAGATATATTTAAGAGATATGCCTGATATGCCTAAATTATAATGTAAACTAGGAACAAAAAACATATTTTATTTATGAAGTCCAGCCATTAATATCCAATGGTTTCCGAACGCTGTCTTTTTTATTTGTGGCGGTGCCGCGATCGCCTGTAGTTCATGCTCAGTGCAACTAGGTGGTTTGACTCGCGCTTACGTCACAGCCGCTCATGATTAAGGGTCTCGATTTGATCCCAAAACTAATCGAGCTTTCTTGATCTAATTACATGTAAATTGAACTACTAGTTATTATACGAAAAATATATTTATAACTCTTATTCTTAAAATATTAACTTTTTTTTTTTATAACAAGGAATTATTATATGCGACAATTTCTAAATAGATACACTTAAATATAAATTACTTTACAGATCTTAATATAGTATTCCACAAAATATGCAGGCATGGGGAAAGATAACAAAAAGGGATAGAAATAAAATAACTTCAAAATTGTTTTTAATACAAATTACATTTAGAACTATTATTTGTAAACATTTAGCAACAAAATAATAATTGAATCCATAAATATAGTGAAATTCCCTAAGTGACAATAGTTTTAGTACTACAAGAATTATATTATGGCTGTACAAATCTGTTCAACACTATCAAATCCCCGGGAGCCCCTAATTTCTCGACTCTAAATAATGCAACAATGGTAACTTGGACTTCAGAAGGACTTCAAAAGTTAACCAACCCGAATAGCGGAATTTACTAATCCACTTTATATAGTTTGGGACTAAAATTGTCTTTGTAAGAGCGTTAATATTCATCCTAACCATAACACATTTTCTGTACTAATGATTGTGTACACAAGATTATCAAGTTTGATGATAGGCGACAGAACGAGAGTCAGTAGCTTGAAATGATTACAGTCTTTGACTAATTTTCACTTAGAATAATGTGTCATATAGTAAAAGAAATACGAAAAGCAGAGTTCTAATTTTGATAATTAGAAAGAGTTACTTGAAATGAAAATGATAAATTTTTATTCTGTCCAAAGCAATTCATTACTGCAACGTGACTCACGATAGACATACCAAATCCGTTTTAAACTACATTTAGGTGCAGGAAACTCGAAATTTCCTGACTTTAAACAATGCACCGCTCTAGAACTAAACCGACCCTGATTCCGGAACGCTCTGATCTCTACTGTTGGCTTTGTAACATTTAGTTACAATGTTAATTCAAACATTAGAAAACAATAAAGATTATTTTGAATTAATTTCCAACGATTTCTCAATATATAGTTTCGTCTTCTTTTAAAATGAAATGACTAATAAATGTCATGCAGAATTCATTCAAAGTGCATTGAATATATTATAATTTTACATATATTTGCCATAATAATGTTGAGCATGTGTACAGTTATTTATCAATTAAAGAAGTTTTTCTTTTAGTTCATACATTTCATAATATAAATATAATTCTTTTTTTTTATGTAGTTAGGGAGGCTATCGAGTAGACAGACTACCCGATGGAAAGCGGCTACCGTTACCCATGAATACCTGTAACATGGGAGGAGTTACTTGTGCGTTGTCGGCCTTTTAAATATTTGTAGATACATTATTTGAGAAGCCCCATATTATATTTTATTAACATAAGCGACTGAAAACATCTGAATTAGATGTGGCCTTCAGTGAAGAAAAAAAAAAACAGAAAAAGAAAGCAAGCGTTGAACCTGAGAGCTCATTATATAAAGAAAAGTGCGTAATCACTTTGTCACAGAGGTCGTCAAAATATGAAATTACTTTTACATTAAAACCACTCTCGTATATACTTCAAGTGGCTCAATTGTTTAAGTGCTTCTTTATCTCACATCAAAATGTTTTCCTCACACAAAAGAAACGAAAGCTGCTTATTATAGACAGGAAAGTATCGCGTTCGGATAATTAGTTTCGACGTAGAGGGGTGACGGTTTTAGTAAAACCAGGAAAATATAAAAGGAAGACGAGCTTAATTATGCTTACTTACTTTGTTTATGATTTTTAATAATGTTATTTTAATAAATTTAAAGTATCAGCGCATCACAAATACAATTTCATTATAACATACTTTTTTATCAAATTTAATTTAGTGTTATTTTAGATAACTTTAACAAAATCCTAACATTAAAGTCCAAATTCTTAAATTAATCAATTTAATTAAGGTACATTTTCATTATGTCGCGACAAAATATTCACTTTTGACCATAGTTTGTAGTTAAAATCGTTTCGAAAGACAAATTTTATCAATGTTTAAACATATTCTTATAACTTTTTTATGCACGCCTGTAATAGGGGACAACATTACTTTAAAATAGCAGGAGTAATGAGTATTACTTCACTGGATTCCTCTTTCCAATAAATAGACGTAGCCCACAAGACCACAGCTACCGTATCCCATATCCTCTCACATAGTGACATCCTACCCCTTTTCCTAAACTCTATTAAAAATCCTTTCTAAAGAGTGAATCTTACTCTTAAATCCTTCCAAAAATTGCAATTATCTACTCACTTGCCCAGCGTGGTGACTTATTGGCATACACTCTTTAATGAAAAGCCGAAGATCGCACATATTAGAAGGCATTGGAGGAGATCTGGATCCAGCCGTAGATAGATACAGGTTCAAATGATGATGGTAATGAAAGAGGATCAATAAGAAAACTCAAAAAAAATCAAAGTATTAATCTTATACATATACATATACATAAATAATACATATACATAAATAATACATATATATACATAATGGATGTAACCATTATTCAATCGAATCACTAGAAAATACTTACACAACTTCAACTCAACTGTAAGTTTCTCAAACCACTTGCTTTTTTTGTATTTTTACCATCGATTATTCTTTATCACAATATTGTAATCTTATTATGTAATATTGCAGGTATTTTGGTTCTTTTTTTTTAATTTATTTTCGTATTAAATTTGATTACGTTTGACCACAATATCACATGATCTTAAGTACGCAAACACAAATAATGCCTATTTAAGCTAGATTTAAAACACCCTATATTACATTGATCCGGAAACTCAGATGCCATATAAGAATTTCACTTCTTGGCTGTTCGTAAAAAAACCATGTTCTCTATTTAATCTTTCATATCTTTATTTGCAGCTGAAAATAAAGATATGAAAGATTATATATATATTATATATATAAGATTATATATATAAAATCTTCTGTATTACTACACATCGACCGTACCAAGTAAACGTAGTAGTTAAAAAAGAAACTTATTTCATAATTGTTTTTTTGTATGACAGTATTGTGCACATGATTCTATAACTTACTTAAAAAAAAAATTGCGTCTTATTATTACTGGAAACTTGATTTTCTCCAAAAGTACCTAATATTTATATTATTTAGACGTCTTTTCATGCATTGATCCATGGTGCTTTTTAAGTACTTAGTTATCTTTCATTCTGGAAATGACGAGAAACGCTACAATATTGCATTCTTACTCACTTACCACAGGGAATTGAATAAATATAGATAAAGGCTGAAATATCCTTGTATTGTAACTAGTATCGTAGAAATATGAACACTGAATAGGTTAATAAAGCCTATTTCCACTTACACAACAGGAATACACCCGGCGCGTGTCGTCAACCTCACGATAGTGTCGTTGGGTAATAATATATCGTAATCCTCAAATCACGCCGTACCGCCATTCGCTGCAGCGGGCCGCCATTTGTTACTGACGACATTATCATTGTCCGCCACTGGCCTCATATTCGGACGTCATTTGTCAGCCCCTATAGTCTGCGCGTTGACTATTCGCTTGTACAGCTTACACACAAACTGGCTCATTGACAATATCTACTACATTTTCCCAGTTGTTTCGCTTACCATAGAAATGCTATTAATATATTATTGGTATTTTTTTGGCTTAATTTTATTGCGTGTAGAGTATATTTGATATTTTCAGGCAATATGTAGCTTAATAGACTTTAATAATAGTTCATAGTTAGATTAGTTTTTATAGCAGGAATGCTGTAAATTACATGACGATGAATTAATTGATCTTTATTAGTATTATAAATGTAAAAGTGAGTTCCATTTTTTTTATGCAACTTAGAATGGCAAGCAAGCTGACGCCCCACCTAATGGAAAATGGTAATCGTCGCCTATAGACATGAGCAGTACTATGGACATAACAAAGTATACTGTTTCGCCCATGATATCCCTCATTCGTTGCCATGCCTGAGGACTAAGGTGTGTTATTGTGTGTGTTATGTGTTTTTTTGTTACATCTTGACAGTTCAGAGACTTTTTTTTTATACAACTTAGAATGGAAAACAAGCTGACGGTCCACCTGATGTAAAGTGGTAACCGTCGCCTATAGACATGAGCAGTACCATGGACGTAACAGAGTATACTGTTTCGCCCATGATACCCCCATGCGTTGCCATTCCTGAGGACTCAGGTGTTATTCCTCTGTACCCAGTAAATTTACGCCATATCCCACCCTCCAAACCGAAACACAGCCATGTAAATACAACTGCTTCACGGTTGAAACACGAATAGGACAGAGGTGCCCAAGCAATCGACTTTTATACAAAGTCATTGTAAAATTTAGTATATAGTCTTTGAGATAGATAAAAACAAGCAATATCTTATCCTGGTTATTATGTATTATATTAATAGTATAAAAATTAGTCGGGCACTTGGTCGTACTTGTGACTAAAAAATAGAAAATAAAGTTATATGGATAGATGCTGTTAGAGTACGTGACATAATATTTCTTTATTATATAAAAGAAGTCAAATTTAAAAGTTTTTTGATGACTTTATTATGTCTTTTTGCTAGGAAATAAGTTATATGCCATAGTGCAATAATATATAACAATACAAGCGAGCTAGCTATTTATATTCCGACTTCATTTGAAACTGTTGCAGTTGGGACGTTGACAATTTGTCTGTAGCCTCTACGAGTTAATCTTGAACACGGCGTAAATAATTGTACACTGCAGAAGCTTGTTCAACGAGGAATAATTATTTTACATATTAGTTTTTATTTATTTAGAATATTATTACATTTTATTATTGTTATTTCTGCGTAACTGCGATATGTTATGTGTAATTACTTAGGATAAGAAATTAATCTATGTCCCTATTTGCCTCAAAAGGCATTTGTATAGCTTATTTCATAAAAGCAGATTAGTTGCCAAGTGATAACAAATAATATTAAAATACTTTTACATTTATACGTATTAGTAAGGACGTGATTTGCAGTTTTGACTACGTCACTTAGAAAAAAAAACATACCTTATGTATATTACGTGATGTGTGAACTAGTTTTCATTATTGTTAAATTGAATTTAACGTACAAGTGAAATCCTTCTTTAGCCACAGAATAACTGAAGTGACAGACATAGCCTGAACGGTAACAAAATTGAAGAGGTAATGGGCTAGTCACATAACTCGAAAAACTGACAACTGATGAGGAAGGAAGGTTTTTGAATGACGATCCCGTACATGCAAATAAAGTGTAGAACAAGCTCCCGCTAGATGGAGCAAAGAATCCTCAAATGCATTGCAGGGAGTCAGTGGATGCAAGTAGCTCAGGACCATTCCTTATCGCAGTCTATGGGGTGTGCCTCTATTCAGCAGTGGACAGATAACGGCTGATAAAATGATGATATAAGTGACAATTCCCTTAAAAACAATTAAATGTTTTAACGAAAAGGATTCATTATTAAGAGAAATGAAGGAATAATGATTAATAGAAATATAACTTCATTGTTAAGCAAGAAGAGCGCTATATCCTCACGTCAACAGCAGTTACAGCCAAGAATCTATTAATGAACTTGAGGACTTGTTCAATATACGAGTAATAAACTCAAACTACACAAGAATAGCTGTCAATCTGCCCCAATTATGTATCAGATATCACATCTATATTAGATATGTTTGTCTAATATACACAATGAAATAGCAGTTGTTGTGAACAATCCAGTATAACAATTAAGGTTTTTTTGATGGGTGATAATGGAATGGTAACTCCGCCTACGCTATCGGTATATGCTGGCGGGTACCAGTGAGAGATGATAGGTAAGGATAAAGGGACTGGTAGATTAGCCTCAACAATTAGATAGTTTAAAAAACTAACACATCACTGATATATATATATATATATATATATATATATATATATATATATATATATATATATATATATATATATATATATATATATATATATATATATAGTATCGTTCCATACGAGGAGGATATTAGTCTAATATTACAGAGTAGTCCAGGTGGCTTGGCATAGTTTATTTTATTTGGATGAAACAAATATGATAAAGTATTACAATTAGATATCTATTTAAAGACAAACTATGATACTCATCCTATTAATACATATAATAAATGCGAAAATTTACAACGATGGATAAATACATATTTGTTAGTCTTTCATGCAAGAATTATTAATGGATTTGTATTTCAGTAAGAAAGATGGGTATAGGCTTTCAATGCCATGGGGCCCAGTGATTAGTACACTAAAAACACGCGATGATTTCTTTAAATGCAGTATGGATACCGTCAATGCAGTATGTAGGGTGGATCTACATAATAATATTGACAGCGTGAGTAAACACACACTGAGGGACTGCGCGGGCTGCCAGATGGAGACGTCGCTCACTTCAGTCTTGTGACCAGGATGAAGTAAAATCCACGTCAAAATGTCGACAATAAAAAAACAGCTATGTATGTACTATTTGCTTTTAAGCAAAACTATCACTGAGCTGTTGCCTATTTGGGTCACTGCGACACATGTGAAAATATATTTACGTATTTTATGGTTTGTTTTATATTTAAAAAAAATTGTAATTAATTTGATTGTGTGAACTAATTTGTTAATTTACATGTGTCATAAATGGCTCAAATAAAATGTTTATCTATCTATCTATTTATCTGTAAAAGTTTTTCAACGCGTGTATTATATAGTATATTTAAAATTATTTCCCGATAGTATATTTAAAATATGATTTGAATGAAATTTGGTACACAGACAGGTTATACCTTAACTTAGCACGTAGGATTCTTTACATATTTACCAATTCACACGATTAAAACCATGGGATACAGCTAGTTAAAAATATAGTGCATTCAAACAATATATGTAATAATATTCTAGTTTTTACCTGACCGCGACTTCGTCCATAGAGAATACAGTAAAGGTTTTTTCAAAAAGGTTATATTTAGGTTTCTTTAGGGTTGGCAACGTGTATGTGACACCCCTAATGTTTCGTGCATCCATATGCTACAGTGACAGTTTACCATCAGACAGGTTATATGTATCTTTGCTTTCTTCATGATATAAAAAAAAAATGCAGGTTCTACATACCTGCGAACCTTACTTAAGAATATTTAACTACTTGCTTAAAAATATCTGAATATCGAAACCATTATCAAAATCCGTTTCGTGGTTTAAACAGATGTGGACAAGGACTTTGTTTTATACTATTTAAAGATTAAAGATGTACTATAATATTAAAACCTCTTTATACCATCATTATCCTTGAACATTGAGAATATTCTATGTAATCTCTTGGGTCGTAATTTGAAAGCTCCAAAGAGGATCTGTCGCGGTCAATATATCATATTTCACTATTCTTTTTTCATTTCAAAGGTACTTTGGGAGTATCTAAAATAGAGATAATACATTATACAGAAAAGTCATAAAAGCGAACCCATTTCGTTATCCTTTAAAATGAAAACTGATATTGAACTGGTTTATGACTTTCTCTTCAGAAATGTTATGAGACTCAAAATAAGTGAAAGGTATTGATAGGTACTAAAGATTTATTATATTATATCCTGTACTACTTATAAGTGAGTTTTTAAGTCATTTTTGAAAAAAATATTGTGTATATATAATAAAAGTTTTATGAACCTCTGTGTTAGTCGTTTCCGACAATTATTTTGACTTCATTCAGAAGTCTTATTTAAGGAGCAAACGGTGCTTTGCGTCACATCATTGTGTAGGCAGTGCATTATTGTATTGAGGAAATATAAAAATTATTCGTAATAATAATTCATCATATTTATTCATTCATTATCAACATATAATTACACTAATTTAAACATACACATAATATATGAAATAAATAAATATATACATAAAAAATACACAAATATTCTTAATTATTCCATATTTTTATATGTACATTTTGCTATTACTTCGCCTGATGTGTCTTGCATATGTAATTTGTTTTAAATGAAGTCATTGCTTTTAGAGTTTCATAATTATAAATATTATTATTTTTACCCAATAATATATTTTTAATATAACATCCAGTATAATATGGTATCCCAAAGTTAATCTTATTTAAAGTAATATTATTATTAATGATAATAATTAATCTTCATTAAGTTTTGTACAAGTACATACCAGAAATATATTGATACGTATTTTTAAATCTTCATACGATATTCGGAACTTACTTAAAACAAACAGAAATTGACTTAAATCGAGAAAAAATTATATAATAACTAAAAAGATCTAACTTTAAAAAAAAATCGGTGATACATTCACGACTCCTTTGATATCGTTATTGTCCATGGGCTGCTGCAGTCAGTTACCAGAAAAAAACTAAATAATGTTTATAGTCAGCTGCCCGCTAACGACATGTTTTGTAACTGCATTGGGTTTACTGGATCTCTGTTAGAGATAAGTCCACCCTTGCTCATAACATTTGTAAAAGCAATTAACAACGTAATTTAAAAGTGCGATAAAGAATGTAGATAGATTGACAGATACTCTTTATTGTTTCCTCCAAAAGATTACAATAGTAAACCTATTCTGGATATAAACAATTACAAGAAATAATCACAATAAGAAAACAACGGGCAACCTTATCGCTAAAAGCGATCTCTTCCAGGCAATCTTTGGAGGGAGAGGAGTAATTATAAATAGTTTGATTGGAGGCACGATGAAGATCCTATTATTTCTAAATATGGAGATGTAACACATGTAATAATGTAAATATATATAATTTATTGAATCACAATCGTCAAAATCGGTTCGAAATATATGGCAATGTAATCTTCATACCTCAGTCTTCAAGAATGGGAACACCTGAAGGATTTCATGGACATCACAGTATACTCTGTTATGTTATGTCCATAATACTGCTCATGTATAAAGATAACGGTCACCAGTTTCCATTATGTGTCATTCTAGTTTTCCATTTAATTCAGGTTTGCCATTCTAAGATGCATAAAAAATTCCGTAACTTCAGAAGCTATAAATTCAAGATGGTGGTTTTTATTAGAGATTTATTATGTAGACTTTCAGCAAAACTTCCCTTTACAAAATTATTCCGAACGAAGACGCGGTTGCTCCTAGTAGGGACTGTAATCAATGACTTGCCCAACTTACAACAAAGGAGGCACCATTAGCAGACGTTGCCCTGTGTCAGAGTGCTAAAAGCATGATCCTTCAACTAGGAAGTAGATTAGTATGTAAATTACTCTTAATTTGTTAACGTATAAGGTCCATTATGCAATAAAACTTTTATTATTACAAATATGCACAAATTTATTTTTCATTTCTTTTTTTATTAGTAAATGTGGTCCTTTAATACGGTTAATAATGAGTTTGAAGCGACTTCCAGTAGGACGTGCTTAATTAGTCTCAATTTACGTGATTGCTTCACTAATTCTGAACCGATTTTCATATTTATTATTACTATTTTTAGTTTAATTTAATTTGGGTTTAATTCTTAGTTGGATTCTTAATGATTTTGTGATAATATATAATGCATTTTCTCTTAGTGGAGTAAACAACGGGTTATTATGAGGCAAAATCTATTTGTGGACATAATAATCTATTTACAAAATATTCACAATATGTGTGTGTGTGTGTGTGCGTATACAGGAGTGTGTATGCATGTATGTGTGTACCTATGTATGTGTGTATGTATGACTATGTATGCATGATTCTGATAAGTGTAAGTGTGACCAAAATTTTTTAAAAGTATGGAAGTTGTCACTTTATTTCTCGTTTAGCTGTAGGAAGCAAACTAATATTTGTCCAATCCCATTATATAGGTCGACATATCAAATTCTTCAAACAACCAGACCAATGAGGCGATCAAGAAGCAAGCTGGCACGAACATAAGGAAAATTTTCCACTAAACTTTGCCTACTTCACACAATGCGGAAGGATAACTTACTTAGTTTTAAAAGTATACGTTTTTTGGCGCATCCAGTTTCCAAGCCATTAAACGAATGTTTCTATTTGGATAACTCTATCTTTAAAATATCATTACGAGAGTGCGACAAGATTCTTTAATACAAAATTTATAAAATAAATGGTGTTATATAAAATTAATAATATTTTTTTTTTATTATTTCTTTGATAAATATATGGATTTTTATCTATTTTGATGGTTGGTTTATACTTTTATTAGAATAGTATTTAATTATTAATAATTATTTTAATTAGTAAAAGCACAAAACAGATAAAATTAATTTATTAATGAAAGACAACTACTAATGCAAAATCATTTAAATAAATAAAATAATTGTCTTATTTTATTAAAAATTATACATTTGATTGTTTGTTTGTTCGTTAAGTTGTTATCTCTTATGGCTTAACCAACGGCTATAAAATTTGATGCACTGACACTATTTGAGATGGAGTGATCATTTTGTAATCATTAGTGGTGAAAAATAATAATTAAGCAAGTTCATTTTTCTTTATTAGGTAATCGGTAAAAAGATAGAGTAGTTGTAGAAAAAAAAAAGAAATCACGGGTCATAGTCACGGGTAATAGTTAGTACCCAATATTTTCACTATTATTTTCTACCCTTCGTACCGAGATAGATGTGAAAGTATGGTTGTCACACAGTTACAACGGTTTAGCCCATTTATGGTGGCCATAAACCTTTCGTATCTTACACCTTGTTAGAATAATACAAAATACGTGCACACTGTTTCGAAGTCAATGAGAAAAAAAAAATATGTTGCAACAGGAGTAGTCACGTAGAGGTCCTCAAGTATCATTTGTCAAGCTTACCTAACATTCGTCTTTGTGAGAAGGGTATCAAGTCATCTTACTTCCTTAAAACGGGCTACAGTGATGTATTCGCTCAAATACGCCCAACGCAAAGCAGTATTATTATAATTTAAATTATATACAATTAAGGCAGTATCGTTTTAATAATAAACATTCGAAATTTGAAAGTTTTAATTTTCGCTGCTGGCTAGATTTCAAGATATTTATAAAAACTAGCTCATAAAACATAAGTAAATAAAATAATTTTATTCTTAAATACAGGAAAGGTGATGACTAAGAATACATTGGCTTAGTACTGCACTTTCCCAGTAGACATGGAAATATATATTTGTGATATCAGTTTGCGATAACGTATATTATCTACGTATTGGATTTCAATATACGATGTCTATACTTACTATATATTCTTACATCAAGAATTAGAACCGTCAGAATTTTGATAACGGCAAAAATATCACCATCAATACGATATGATATCGTACCTCATAAATAGATATTCAATGAAATTATCTAGTTTATAGATAAATAGATAGATAAACACTTTATTTGAGCCATTTATGACACACGTAAATTAACAAATGAGTTTATACAATCAGATTATTTAATTTTTTTTAAATATAAAACAAAAGATAAAGTATAGAAATATGTTTTCACCAAGATGTCGCAGTGACCCAAAGAGGCCACAGCTCAGTGATAGTTTTGCTTAAAAGCAAAGTACTGATTTTCAGCTACAGCCTGAAGTTAGGCTACACGGACGCGTATAACAAACCCGTAACGTAGTGCGTTAGTGGTGTAACCTGTGTAGCCAATTTAACAGCCAAAGGAAAAAATGTATTATATAGATACATACTTACATATATGATGTATAAATAATATATTTCATTAATTAATTAAACATACAGTATAAATAATTCACCACAATAACTATTATGTTAAAACTAGTCACTACCAGACGACCAATCCAAGTTTTTGCTTATTTAATAAATGCTGCTTTAATAACTTTTTGTAGATATCATATTAGACAATATTATTAGATATTGGACTAATAGTACAGAGATATTGTAACTATGTCGTCAAATATAAGTAAATTAATCTTTTCTGAGTTGTCTTTTTCTTATGTATGTATTTATGTATTAAGGACTTTAACTTGAAATAAAACCCTGTATATTGTAATAATATTTTTAATATCCTCAATTAACATATAAGATGCTTGCTTTTATCAAAATGTACATTAACAACAACCCATTATCATTATAGCAATCCATTATCGTGCCACTACTAGGCATGAATTTATCCCCATAAGTGAGAGTACTATGAACTAATGGCATAAGATTATTTATTCTTATGTTAATACTTTACCATGATCCATGGGGTTAAAAAGGCGGGCAAATCGTTACGTATAACCCGCCGAATGGAATACGCATCTCGTATTAATGACGTATCTATATTAACAGATTAACACAGTTTCATTGTCGGATTATAAGAAATAAATTATTGTGTTATAATGAATGGTTCATATTACGATTTCAGTAAAATGAGTTTTGAACCTCTTTTTTCAGTTGATCGCATTCATATATATTTTTTTTTATACAACTTAGAATTGCAAACAAGCTGACGGCCCACCTGATGGAAAGTGGTAACCGTCGCCTATAGACATGAGCAGTACCATAGACATAACAGAGTATACTGTTTCGCCCATGATACCCCCCAAGCGTTGCCATTCCTGAGGACTCAGGTGTTATTCCTCTGTACCCAGTAAATTCACGCCATATCCCACCGTATTGTCCCTGTGTTTGCTCAATATGCCGTAATGTGATCACATATCGTGATAGTATAAATAAAACCTGCCTGGCCAGCCTAATTATAGTGTATTGCTAGCAACAATGACAAGCAGACTCATTGTTAGTTCAGTAGAGTAGTAAAGTGGTTGCTCAGTTTAGTCGATCTCAGCAAGGACCTTTCTGGAACCCACCGTCGTTATTTCTTAATGAATTCATCACAACTAATCAATAATGACTCACTAGTATCCCGATAGCGTATGACAATAACTTGGACAGTGTTCATTCCATTTTCATACTACATAAAAGTACATGTATTTAAAAAACATCCAAATGTTTACAATCTTTCACATTGATAATATTAATACTCGTAGATTACGATTTTGACCCTTGTTTGACTTTTCGTTATAGTTTTATACCCATTGTCTCCTTTGTTTCCTCGTTACTGAGGGTCGTGACCACATGAGATCGAACTTTTTGCTCTATCTCCCTCCAAACTGTGCGGTTCGACCTGTTTTTGTTACTATAGATTCTACTTTCCTTTATTGCTTACTAACAATCCAGTCCGAGTTCTCACAGGTTATTCGCCGATAATGTAACTTTCTAAAGGTGTTTTTTTTAATCGATTTAGTAGTTTTTCAATTTATCCAGTACAAACAAATAAACACATTCTTCCTCTTTATAATATTAGTATAGATGATTATATTACAACACTCGTGAGTTATTATTAACTATATGACTATAATGTTATTTTAAAGAAAATAAGCTTAACATTCAGAAAATAACTGAAAAAAAAATTCTGAATTTTTTATGCAATTTACTTACCGTGTGGTCCCGGCATAGAATAAGCCACCCTTCCTGTCCTTATTACGATATAGGAAAAGTATCATATTTACTATTTATAAGAAATGTGGTCATTTTTTTGTATTTTTCGTATCAGCCGTTAACTGGCCACTGCTGAACATAACCTTCCCCTATTGGCGGGTTTTACTAGTAGTTGCCACACTTGGCAGGCGGGTTGACAACTGCAGTTTGGTTTTTGGTGATATTTTAAGAGGGACGCTGCTGTTTATCGCTCGATCACAAACTCCCTTAATCGCCTATTAAAACACGCGCGGGAGAGAAAGGCATAGCCCAATATATACCAGAATCTACATGATTATTTAGGTAAACTATAATCATTCATATGAACTATCTCGACGATTCGACCAGATCACAAGCAAATATAATATATGAGTATAGTTTACCTAATGAATCGTCTTAATTCCCGTTGCTTATAAACCATAAAACATGCAGCGCGAAAGTCTAAAAGTTAATCAAGTATTTACTATCTCGAACGCCTATCCATTTATTGGAGTATACTACACTCTCGTATATCCCTTATTCAATCTATTTTAAATTGAAAACCTTAAACAATACAGAGTTAATCGAACTGAAGGGATAACGGATTGACAATATTGATATACCACATACAAAAGACCACAATTATGGTGATCTGAATGCGGTTTCATCAAGAGAAATTATATTTCGATCAGAACACACTTTTACGTGCTTCAAATGTTAATAAAACGGGCATTTCATAAAGTTTCTAAATATGTCTTTACCATATTTTTAAATACATAATTATTATTAACAATATATTTAAAAAAATATTTTTTTATCAACACTAATATTAAGAGAATATATTCTTATCACTAAGTCTCACTTGTTCTTTCAATACATGAATTAAATAATAAGTAAAATATAGCTAAACTAACTTTTGCTTGGGACTTCGGTCGCGTGATCTAGATACATTCAATGATCGGGATAAAATGCAATCTATGTCCTTCATCCCATATAGTACGTGTATTTTAAATTTCATAGTGGTCGGCTAAGCTGTTGTTGAGGTGTTAAGAGGTAACAAACAAACTCACTTTCACATTAATAATATAAAGGATTTCGTAGGCTGTGGACAATTGAAACTGCTTATAGTAAAAATATTTTCATCCCTATTTCTTAGGATACATTAATTCCACGAAACGAAAGATTACTGAGTTCACGCAACTAAAGTTACTAAGTAAGCTAGTGATAAATAAACAGACAAGTAGTATAAATATAATTATTTTAAAATGGTATATACATCAATAATCCTAACAACATTAGTAATTCGTAATTATTTTTGGAGTAAATTTAATTTGATACATAGACAAAATTAACACATATGTTACTTTTATTCATATTCATGTAGGCAAAGCCATAAACTAGAACTAGTATAATAATATATAATTATAAGTATACTTCCAGACTGTCAGGTCATATTCATAGTTCATAGAGATATTAGTTGATTGTTGCCATAGTACCATAGTGAGTGTTGCCAACATTATCGATACACACAATAAACGCCATCAATCATTCATTATATTTGAAGACAATAACGAGGCCGCAAGGATCTTCTCTTGGTATTTGTTTTGAATACTGTCCCCGGATGTGAAAGCATTTTATAATTTCTGGTGAAATAATTCTCTTATCACCATCCCACATTGAATACGAATTTTAAGTAAAACTTATCAAAGAACGAATAAATTATCTTCAGATAACCAATTAAGGCTCAATCAGACAACACTTGACTGCAATCCCAAGATTGTATCCCAGACTAAATTTAAATTTACAAATTCAATTTAAAAATGATTTCATTTGCTTTGTAAAGTCATTATTTAGTAAAAAAAAAAAAAAAAAAAACTTTGTATATAAGGAAAGTAGCATAAAAATGCTTGACAACAGAATATGACACCCTCGCACGAGTAGTAAATTATTTTTGTGAGAGAAAAATGAAACGAAATAAAACATTTGAAGCAAAAGAATACAAATGTTTAAGGATAAATTGCAAAAGTAGAATAACAATAATATTTAACGGTAATTAACTGTAAATATTTTTTTACTAGCATTTTAATTACATTAATAATGTATTTTGGAATTACTTTTTGTATAAAACTCAGCACGTAAATTATTTTATATGAGAGCTGTAGTTTTGTTTTAAAATAATAATTGTCGTGTAGTTGTCGTAACTAAGGGAGCTTAATGGTCAAGGGATGGGGCAGCAGTGTTCCAATTTAAACCTAACCAAAGCCTAACTGCGAATGCTAGTCCGCCTGCCAAATGTGGCAACTGCTGGCAAAACTCCAATAGGGGGAGACCTATGTTCAGCAGTGAACATTTAATGGCTGATAAGATGATGATGATGAAATTAAAAATAAAATAAAAGAAAATATGGAACGTTATAAAAGAATTTTATATTAAATAAAATATATTCCCAATTTCATATTTTACCTGTGACACGTTGATTTTCATTTTGTTGCAGTTATTAACGCAATATAGTTAAACAAGTTATTATGAATGAAAACGGAGCTGTTTAGTGCATGAACACAAACTTTATATTTCCATTTAATTCAAATAGTTAATAAGTCATTCAGATTCATATATGATTTTCAATTGTTTTATAACAAAATAATTATAACAACAATTTCTTTCTTCAAGGTATGTATACAAATATATTTTTAGAGAGGGAGACTTTGTACAAAAGTCGATTGCTTGGGTACCTCTGTGCCATTCGTGTTTCAACCGTGAAGCAGTTGTGTTTGCATGGCTGTGTTTCGGTTTGAAGGGTGGGATATGGCGTGAATTAACAAGGTACAGAGGAATAACACCCGAGTCCTCAGGAATGGCAACGCATGGGGGGTATCATGAGCGAAATAGTATACTCTGCTATGTCCATGGTACTGCTCATGTCTATAGGCGACGGTTACCATTTTCCATCAGGTGGGCCGTCAGCTTGTTTACCATTCTAAGTTGTATAAAAAAAACTACACTTTACGAGTATACATAAATTTTGTAATAAATTCTAAGCACAGAACAAATTATATCTTTAACTTATTATTACATTTATAATACAGGTTTAATTAAAGCATATAAGTTCCAGTAAGCTGAGTAATAATTTTAAATTTTGTTCTTATTTTTCTGATAAAACTTCGATTATTTATTCTGCATAATATGAATATTTTAATCGCAATTTCATGCAATTCAATCAATTTTTATGATGCTATCGAGGCACTTTTATTATTAATACTCGTAAATAATTTTACAATACCTAAAATAGCTTTGTCATAGTTCGGTGAGATCACTTTTTATTTTCAACCGACTTCAAACCGAAGGAAGTTCTCAACTCGGTTGTATTTTTTATGTTTGTTAACTCATAACTTCGTCAGTTATAAACTGATTTGGAAAATTCATTTTTATTTGAAAGCATATATTTACAGATTGATCTCTTAGAAATTTTATCAAAATCGGTTTAGTAAATCAAAATAACTGGTTTTGCCACAATTGTAGTCGATCTTTTTGTAGAACACAATCTTATGTAGCTTAATTTTGGAGCTTTTATTCTACTAATATTAGAAAAGTAAAAGTTTGTAAAGATATATGTCCATACGGATGTTTGTTTCTCAATCACACTTAATTGGCTGAATGGATTTAAATGAAATTAAGTGCTCGGTTAATTTATATCATAACTTATGTACTTTATATACTAACGCATACGGACAAAACCACGGGAAATAGCTAGTATAAATATAAATGTATAATACAACTTTATAAGTTCGCAATATTCTAAAACACGTAGCAATATTCATAAAATACTTAGTGGCTCGAATTCCTAGTCTTACATGTAATATCTTGTATAACCACTACAGAACATCGTATTGGTATGCTTATTTCGCACGTCGTGGGAACATTTTACATAAACCAGCTCAAGGTGAATGTCTAATTCGAAAATCAAATACCACGTAACATCTGAGATTGTAATACAGCGGCTTAGAAACAATCCTAGAATTAACATCATTCCGTAGATAGATTAGTGCTGGTTAATGATCTTTAGGAATCGATTATTAATCGACAATTAAATTGGAAATACAAATTATCTAATAGTGGATAGTCTAAACTATAATTCTTAATATATAGATGTATAATCGTGTTTGTCAAATACCTCTTTGTACCTTAAAGACTTGGCCAATCGTCATAAAATTTTCATTGGTGGGAAATGGACAAAGACGTAGTATTAGGGAGAGTAAAAGGTATGTATTACTTTTATATCTCAATCAATATATCTGGTTAAATAGACGAAACCGCAGGAAAAAACTAAACGTTAAAGCATGAAGAGGCAACAAATAAGCTCACTTTTTGCATTTATAATAGTAGTAAAGTTTATTCATAGTATATATTGCTTTATATAATTGATACTATCGTAAATATTATAAATCCTTCGTCCTCGTCTTAGATAAATGACAAATGAATCCATCGATGAAATTGTTATCGCAAACGAATTCATGAGTTTGAATCAGACATCGATCTTTGCTATCTTTTTTCATTTTATAAGATAATATATATAACAAATAAGCTCATTTTTTGCATTTATAAGAGTAGTAAGGTTTATCCATAGTATATATTGCTTTAAATTACTGTCAACATAATTGATACTGTCGTAATTTTTTAAGTCCTTCGTCCTTGTCTTAGATAAATGACAAATGAATCCATCGATGAAATTGTTATCGCAAACGAATTCATGAGTTTGAATCAGACATCGATCTTTGCTATCTTTTTCATTTCATAGGATAATATATATTATAATATAATTTGTAGTAAATATTTCTCTCACAAAATAGGAACATAATAATACTTACAGCTACACAGGTTACAATTTAAAACAAACAATATCATATAATATATGAAGACTCCATCAATGGATTTGCTTGATGCTAGTTTAGAAAAGTAATTATTACATTATAATCAATTTAATTATGTAAATTTACATATACCAATAAACTATTCGATTTTTTAAATACTCTATCGATTAATTAATAACATCGGTTAATGGGCAGCACTAGATAGATGTGAACTTGTCTCGAATGCAAAGTGCAGTCATGTTCGCACATGTCATCCAGATTTGCTAATGTGTCGAACGATATTCAGAGCACGTCTCACCTTGGCTGGTAGGCGGAGACATTTTAGATGGCTCCACAAATTTATTCAAGTTCTTTTACCTACATGTATATTTACAAGACCATTCCTAATAGCGTTAACATCTTTATTTCAAGAGGTCATGTCTTAGTTGTTTACTATCCTATATAGACTTTAAATATCATGTTTAAATCAACAGGGTCACCACTAAAATGAATGCAGATAACTTCTGTACAAAGTTTCTATCTTGTACAAAATAGTCAATAATAATAAATGAATAGGTATTATTTAATACAGTAATATTAATTTAATTAAATTTATCGTTTAAACAATCAGATAAAAATAAACACAAACGTATATTTAATTAAAAATATCAATATATATAACTAAATAGTGTTGATCTTGTGAAATCCCCACAACATACCTTTTGATAAGGCAAAATATAGAGTAGAAAGGTTTTCTACCTTAATACCTTATGTAAACTACAGTATTAAAAAAAAAACTTACGCTAAGAGATTATAAATTATCGTTACTTTAAAAATAATTCTATTTTGTAGGTTAAAAATCCAGGTGCTTGTATCAGCCTTTCTAATATTACAAAATACTAATTAATTAATTTGCTTTATTAATTATCTACATCACTGTAGAGATACTCTTAGTAGTACCTAACAGTGCTTTAATTAATAACAAGCTAAAGGGAAAACAAAAGCTCATGTATGTACTAACAACAGGATATCGAGTAAATACAACTAGAGTATTATCACTAATCCAGACATTACACAAGGATTAAGTGTAGTAGTAACGACAAAATGGCTTTATCCAACTAATAATATTTATTTATTTAATTAGGTTCACCCACAATTGTTTCCACATAGTGTAAATATGTATACAATTATGGAACTTAGAACTAAATGTAACAATTTTTTATAGGCAAATACAACATATATTGACACTAACAATTAGTACGGAGAAAACAAATATATTTTAAATATGAAACCTTGTAATTATGAATGGACCATCGGATGGATGTTTGTTTCTCTTTCACGTGTTAAATACTAAACAGATTTTAATGAAATTTGACACATTAGTAGTTATGATATAAACTTAGCACATAGATACTTTATGTACGATTCATAGCAGCGCCGCGAGATACAGCTTGTATAAAATAAAGCCATTTAGAAACTACTTTTATAGAAATTACGTTATATATATTTCATGCAAATTAGATTGGCAAGCAAGCTGACGGCCCACCTGATGGAAAGTGGTAATTGTCGACTATAGACACGAGCAGTACCATGAATATAACAGAGTATACTGTTTCGCCCATGATAACCCCTATGCGTTGCTATTCTTGAGAACTCAGGTGTTATTCTTCTGTACCCTGTTAATTCACTGCTACATCCCACCCTTCAAACGGAAAACAACCATGCAAACACAATAGCTTCATGGTAGAAACACGTATGGGGTAGAAGTGCTCAAGCAAACGACTTTTGTACAAAATCTTCCTCTGGATCATGTTTAAATATTTTAGAATTAAATGTAATGAAGTTAAATGAAGGTAGATAGAGTCATAAATTAAAAAATCGTGTAAAACATTTTAAATCTTCATTCCAATTCATTCATTAATCAATGCATAATTAATTCAATATAATTGAAATCAAAATTACTGGCACTGAATAAATTATTTTCATTATTCATAGGTATTTATTAACGGTTCATATTTTAAAGAGGTAAAATAAAAGGTCAATTTTATCAATTTTTAAAAAAGTAATCATAAAAATAGAGTTAGTTTTTAAACATATGTTGAATATATATAGGTATATATAATACTATCTGTAACTCGCGGCTTTACCCGCGTGAATCAGTATATCAACATATCCTATATACTGAGTTAGGATATAATTTATCTGTAAACCAAATTTTATTCAAATCCGTTCATTAGTTTTTATGTAAAAGAGTCACAAATATCGTTATAAATTTTCGTATTCAGTATATTAATAGTATTACGAATGCGAAAATTTATAAATATTTATTACTCATTACTCATAAAAACTGTGGTATATCTAGGGACTGTATCTAAAATGAGCATATAGCGTTTTTAATCTAATTTAACCAGGCTAAAACGTGAGTTACAGTTAGTAATACTTATTTATAGATTAAATATTTTATTGATCGCTCAAATTTTTATTAATTAGACACAATAGTAGATATTTTTATAACGTTGTTGTTGTTGTTGATAAGGTTTTCAAAACACTAACAACAAAATCAAAACAATATACAACTAAGGTTGTATTAATTTTCATATTAGGCACGTTTGGTTTATAATAACGATATCTCGGACTATGTAAACTTAACGAAAGTTTGACGTAACTTGAGAGCATTAAAATTTGATAGTTTCAACACCTCCGAAACATCACTACACTTAAGCTTATTCGGGTTTAATGGACGGGTGGAACTTAAATTAAGTTTTCGAAGCCTATTTTCTAAATTTGTGCGAGTCGAAAAGTTTGTAGGTATCATCATATCAGCCTTTAACTCTCTACTGCTGAATATAGGCCTTCCCTTCGGGAGTTTTTCCAGTAGTTGCCATGCTTGGCAGGCAAATTGTTAAACGCAGTTAGGCTTTAGAGATATTACAAGAAGGGTGCTGCTACCTTTACTCCCTTAGTCGCTATTACGATACCCATGAAAAAGAAAGGGGTAGCCTATTCTATGCCGGGACTAGCCAAGTTTATAAGTACATTGAGTTTTTATTTTACAAATATTAAATGCTAAGCAAATTTTAAAATGATTATCTAATTGTGACGTCATTACGAGTAAATGAACTTGAACGATATTTTATAATTTAGTAGGTAAGCATAACAAAAAAGTTCATGTTACACAAAATCTTAGTTAATTCATAGTAGTTCTATACTAATTTTGTTAAGATTTTTAAGTTATTCTAATAAGTGCCCACGGCATCTTTCTATCATCGCACGGCTCGCCATAGACAGGGAATTCACCCTATATCTTAGAATCTTGATAGTTACGTACAGTGCGGTTTCAGAGATGTTTCTTTTCACGAATACTCAGGTTGTAGAATGAGCTCCAGGCCGAGGTTTTTTCAAGGGACTACAGCATCGAGTTGTTCAAATAAAGTGCAAAGAAGTTTCAGAGTATTGCAGACGTTCATAGGCTACAGCAACCGCTTTCCATCAGGTGTGCCGTTTGCTTATTTTGCCACTTCAGTGGTATAAAAAAAGTACTTTGTTCTTAATACGAATATTTGGCTTATAAAATACCTATGATAAATACAAAATTTAATATAACAATATACAAAAAATAAACAGAAATAAATATATTAATAGTGAAAGAAAGAAATATTATATTTACTGACAATATTATCAAAGCATATTGTTAGATATTAAATATACCAACGGAAACAGTTCATTTGTGATATAAGAAAAATGTATTTCTTGGTCGAAACCAAAGTAGCGCAGTTATCATTAATCATCGCATGAGAGAATGCTACCATCGCCCCTGTATCCATTCCCATATCCGATGTACAATATACCTAATCATGTCTGACCTTCGCATCCCTTCCTTTTTTATTGGTGTGAGTAATTGACCATGAACGTCCGCGTTTGTATTTCTCTGCAATAAAAATATTATATACATTATTACAGCTAACGTCAGAACCTTCAATACATTTGAAACCGAATTCAAAAAGCGGGAAGTTCTCAATTTTATTGTCAATTTGTTTTTATTATTGTGTATTTCTTTTATACCGCCGTTGAGGTATAAAAGAAACCTATAAAGTGTAGTACATTTGATGGTGAAAAGTACCGTAGGAAATAGGCGCCTGCAATAGGGATGCGTTCCCGCCAGAATCTACCAATAAAACAAGCGGGCTTACAATTTTATTTTCATCACAAAATAATTAGAGATTGTGTCAAAAAACCCGACTGTCAAATGTGACAAAACTAGCAATATTGATCTAAAAACTAAACTACTGATCTGTTTTTGATAATATTACTACGAGACCAATCTGTAAGGATATCTTTTTATATAAAAAATTCAATCGAATTCAGAACTTCCTCTTTTTTGAAGTCGGTTAAAAATATTATAGATGTAACGCGTGCGTTGCAGATCCTTAACTTTTTGTTTTATAGCGGTTACCGCGCCCGAGCGACTAATTCATATTCGAAACTTTATATTGTATTTTTTTTAATTTCGATTTGTGCCAGTATTATTTGCCAAGTGTGACAAATAATTTTAATACAGAATACAATATTATTCTATATTCTGTTTATAATATAAGTAGTAAGATAATTCATTTTTCCATTACTTACATTACATAAATAACAACAGACATATACAGTAGAAAGAGGTAAAATGCAGCAAAATATATAAAAGAAGTAAGAATTTTTTTAGTAGGGACTCAAATAAATGGAAAAAATAACACAAAAACGTAAATAGTGTTTTTATGTTAATTTTCAGTTCTACATCGGATAAATCATCTTGACTTTAAAAAGTAAAATAACATAAATGTTAATGTATATTGATACTGGTGATGTATTTCGAACAATCAAACTTTAATTATAAAGTATAAGTGAGAGTAAATTTATATGAAGAATAAAATTATATACAAATAATTACTTACTATAAAAATAAAAATAATAATAACTAATTATAAAAGAATAATCTACAATAGCGATTACTAAGTAAATAAACTATTTTATTAGTAGAATGTATGTGTTAGTCAATTGCCAAGTCATTTTATTTATTTTTTACTAATACTAATATACTAATTTAGCAATTTTTTACATTTGATGCTTTTAATGGATTATTTATACAACTTTCCATAATAGCTTAGACTAGACTCGAACTTACTACGTTTATTAGTTTTTATATCTGAGTAATGCGACAAGTGAAAGATTATCTTTTCACTAACTGGTTAATTCTTCATTTGATAAATTGGCATTCTTTATTTATGTATTTATATAATTATTTATTTTATGTTAATTTGTTTTCCTTATGCCTATAATTATTTATATATGATTATATATTGTAGATAGTTAATCACTTTATTTTTTTTTAATTTGATAAAGGTATTTATAATTATTCTCTTTAATGTTTTATTCTGTTAATTTTATTAATTATACAATACTCACTTGTACAACAATAAGTCCATTACCCTAAGGTTGTCTTGAAAAGATTGCTCTCAGCAATAAGACCGCCTTACTGTACTTATACATTTGTATCGTTATATTTGTTAATTGTCTTGTTTATTTCCTATATTGTATAATGCAAATAAAGTATACTCATTCATTCCTTCATTCAATAATAAACACTGTGCCAGAAAACCTTCAGAATTTACAGTTTATTGGTCCCATTTCGACATTGTTCGTTATGAAAGTTAACAATTTTAAAAACGACCTTTATTGTAATTTTCATTTCAATTTTTCGTTTCAGTAAATTTTCAGTGTTAGTAACTGCTCCCAAGTGGCTTATACTCATATATATCTGCCTTTTTTATAAATATTGATCAACCTTTTGTTAATGCTCTAGTAAAATTATTATAATAACGTAGGAGAGAAGAATTAACAATATTTATTTAATATAAGAGATAGTATTTTATTGGGGACTGACGTACTATTATTTCCTATTAATTCCACTCCAATACCGTGGCAGGTATTGGTCAACCTCCAAGCGGTTCCCTCTGAAAACCATCGTGTTTAATTCTTGTTGAATTCATCAAGATGAGCTAACTTACCTGATTTTATCTTCACTTATTACCACTTCGATGTGTGTGCCCCGGCATGGAATGGACCGACCCTACCTTTTCTGTGGTTTTCGTAAGAGGCGACTAAGGGTGAGGGATAGGCAGCAGCGTTCCTCTTAAAACATTTTAAAAGCCTAACTACGGTTGTCAAGCAACCTGACAAGCGTGGCAATTACTGGCAAAACTTTCCTTATGAGAAAGGCTTATGTCCAGCATTGACAGTTACCGGCTGAAATAATAATAATAAAAAATATTACCACTTACTAATGCATCGCCAGCGTATACTAGTAGAACAGGCAGTGTTACCATTCCATTCTCACTTAATTATCATCCATTTAAAAATAATAAAAAGTTATAATTGTAGAGGCTTTAATTGCATGCATCGTTGGCACACCCCTTAAAAATTAAACTACATTATAAGTTATCCATGTACATTATTTAAAATATAATTGCATATCAGTAAAAAAATAGGTAATATTTCATACATACCCTGAATCAAAACTTTTCAGCAAAAGAACGAACTAACTTACAGTACAGGATTCTCGTCCCATAAGACCCGTAATAATATCCTTACGCACACTGACGGTTGTGGCGCGTAATATTCTGGTCACGTACACATCATCGCTTACGTTTCTAGGGCCATTTTTACGCGGCGCATACAGCTGTCGCTGCGTGATTGTTTGATAGACCTCAAGTTTGATTTTATTTTTCCTTGTGTACAGTCACACGCAATAATGTATACAATTTATTATATTGTCACACTCGTGACAGTTTGGTCACATTTATATATAGTCGGTTTATAAATATTACTGAAATGTACAAATTCAGTATGTAGACTGTATATGCAATTATTACAGAACAGCCATTTTTACAGAACGCATACAGCTGTCGTTGCGTAGTTATTTGATATCTCTTAGTTTGATTTTATTTTTTATTGTGTACAATCACACGCAATAATGTGTACAATTTATTATATTGTCATATTCGTGACAGTTTTGTTACATTTATATATAATCGGATCATATATATTATGAAATGGACAAATGCAGTATATACAACCACATATAATAATTTGATTATTGTAACAACTTTATCAAATTTATACATAATTGAAATATAACGAGGTATTAATAATATATTCATAATTGTACATGTGACAAATTATAAAAAAAAATATATTAATAAATACTTAATATAAAATCGGTTATCCCGACTGACTATTAACACACGGCCAAATTCTACTAAGTTTAGAAAGTTGTAATTTGGGTACATTAACACAAGTACAACATAGGATTACTTTGTAATATAAGTATCAGCGAAAAATTATTTTTGAAAATTTCATCTTAAGAGGAATACATATAAATTCTACTGGATTTATTACAACATCTGGTCTCTAATTAAACGTAGCTTGTATTGAAGAACTGATGGGCATACTAAAACAAGACCAATACAAACAAGCATACTTATGAATAGAAATGTTTGTAATATGGGATCGAAGCTACGATCCTCAAAATCTGAAGCAGTATCTTTTGTTAATTACATTTAATATATTAACAGTAAATCATTGTCATTACATTAGCCACTTATACAACAAAACTTAGCTTTTAGGTATACAATATATCATTTATATGGTATTATTCAGATCCAGACATTAATTAGGATATCCTATGAATATGTAAGCTTAAGAAACATAATCAAGACGAAAGCCAAATAATGGAAATTAGTTCTCTAAATCAAGCCAATCAAGAATGTAAATAAACCAGACCTAATTCATCCTAATCAATATGATAAACTTCTTATTAAACAAGATGAAACAGAAATCGATACTGTCTTTGAAAGTGTTCTGTTAGTAGAAATGAACATTTATACCAAAGAAAATTCTATTGAAAAGGACAAAAAAAATATTGAGACTTCTCCCTACTACGGTAATGTTAAGTTAGGAGGCTGAAATTAATTAATTAATTTCTTACTATTATTATTATTCTTATTATATATATAAATAGTCTGGCCATAAATACTGTTATATAATAATTTTTCTTTTTTTCAACTTTTTAATTATTTTGAATTTTGAACACATTTATTACTTTAAAACTTCTTTCGATTTCGCGAATTCACATATTTTTTCGTGTTCATTATCAAATTACAATATGGAATGGTGTGTTAAAGAAAATAAAACGGAGCATATGGTGAGGGTAGGCAGCAGTGTCCCTCTTAAAACATCTGTACAAGCCTAACTGCGGTTGTCAACCCGCCTGCCAAACGTAGCAATTGCTGGCAAAACTCCCTTTATGGTGGACAGTTAACAGCTGAAATTATATATATATATATAATTATTTTCGTATATAATATACGAATTTTAAAGACATTTAAAAATCTTATTTCCAAAATTCATTCAGTGTTTACCACCTACTAGTTTATCATTATGTTATACGTGATCTTTTGTAAATAATCAGGGCAAGAAAACAATGTTATTTGCCGACCCATATAATAACATAGCATGAAGTATTATAACACATATTACCATAAACTTGCTAGTCATCGCTTAGGAATAGCGATTTAATTATAATGGACTATAATTGAAGGTTGTGATTAAAATACTTTTTCAACAATAACTTTTACAGTTGCGTGATAGCTCGCCTTATTTCATTTAACTAAATGAGGCCTAGGTTATTATGCAGTTTAGAACAAAAGCTTTTAATGAGTAGTAATTTGATGAGATATATTTCTAAGAAAATGTCATTTAATTAATTGTAAAATATTAATGAGACGGAAATAAGTAGGCGGGTAACGCAGACCAATGCCTTGCCATAGATATTATAATACTGGTTATCTATTTTGTTCGTATTGTAGAAATTTGTGCATTGCTGAATTGCCATTCAATAACATGTGTAATAACATGTGATCCCGGCATAAAATATGCCGCCCCTTCTTTTCTCGTGAATATCGTAAGAGGTTACTAAGAGAAATTAATGGTCGAGGGATAGGCAACAGCGCCCTTCTTAAAACATAACCAAAGGTAACAAATCCATCTGCCATAGGCAACTACAAGCAAAATCTTTCAATAGAGAGAGGTCTATGTTAAACACTGGATAGATAATGAATGATAATCACGACTAAGGCAAATATAAATATGGATCCTTTAACTTTAGCCATGACGTAGATTATGCAATTTACATAATGTACTCGTACATACTAATGTGCATTGCTGAGTTGCGATTTAACAAAATAAATTGTGAATTACATAGATAGTGGATATATGTAGATACATATACTATGAACTTTGCTTTCTATGTATTAATTTCATCATTTCCATATAAAAGAGGCATGAATGAAAGCATAAATCATTAGGGTAAGGGACAATGTAAAAGTGGTAGTATAGCATCGCAGAACATCAAGACATTCTTCATATTTTCTTTAGAAGATATATCAATTACGAAGCATAAAGGATGGCAGTACAAGACTTGAATATGAAAAAAGAATAATAAATCCAATAAACCTTAGCTCCATAAGCCGAAACTATTTTTAAAACGGAATATATTGGTCAAACCGTCAGAAGCAAATGGCCACTGTGACAAATTGCACCGTAGCACGGAGCTTGGTCAATTTGCTTCA
This sequence comes from Galleria mellonella, assembly GCF_026898425.1. Lineage (NCBI taxonomy): Eukaryota > Metazoa > Arthropoda > Insecta > Lepidoptera > Pyralidae > Galleria > Galleria mellonella. Next base: position 1,463,953 of record NW_026442133.1, read on the forward strand.
TGTTCCTTATAACATTTTTATGATGGGCGTATTAAAACTGGTAGATATTTTTTTAAATTATATAATAATGTTTTTTTTTTTTTACTACAAAATTAAGCAATAAGTATATAGCTCGTCTGATGGTAAACTGTCAAATACTATGGATACTTGCAATAGCAAAGGTGTTCAGTGTGCATTGCCAAGCCGGAAGAAATCTTAAAAAACACTCTTTTGAACATACATAGAATCTAGGGAAAACCTCAATCAGGAGTTTAAAGAGATTAAAGCGTTTACGGAATAAAACTTCTCTGACATTGACCATGTATTTATGTGACCATTTAGGTTTTAAGGTATAAGAATGTTCCCTATCGATGACAAAAACTACAATGATACGAGTAGAGAATGACCATGGATATGATGAATAATTTCCCAGAGCGCAGCTCGTTATACAAACAATTTCCTAATTAATACGCTTAAAACAGTTCACTCCTGGCATAGAATGGTGCACTCCTTCCTTTCCTGTGGATACCGTAAGAGGCGACTAAGGGAACTTAATAGTATAGGGATAGTCAGCAGCGTCTCTGTTAAAACATCACCAAAGCCCACCTGCTTCATTGTCATTGTAAGCTTACCGTAGTCCACTGCTAATCAGGCTTTTCCCAAGGAAAGCCATTCAGTACGTCGGTTATTCGTTTCTAGTTTATATCTAGCCACCATATGTATATAATTATGTCGTCACACCACTTAATTGCAGCTCCTACTACACTGCATAATTTTTAAATTAATGAAATGTTATTTATTACATTGAGTTAGTCCTACTTGATGGTATTGTATGTCGAATAAAAGCTGCAAAATGTATTCCGTGACATTCACCTTATTATCATAGTAATAAATGACAGTCACCACTCTCCATCAGCTTATGTCGTATTAGTTTTTGTCCATGGCTTCGTCTGCGTGACCGGGAAAAAATATATAACAGCCTACTGCCTTCTTTGTCCAAAATTCTACATGCACACCAAATTTTTTGACGACTGATCGAGCGTTAAAGTTATCTAGAGACAAGAAACAAACAAACTGATAGAGCTCTTTCACATTTATAATACTTGTAGGGATTCCCAGGAACGAAATACAATCTACACGTTAATTTATCAAATGAAACCCGTGAAGAAAATACCATTTAAAATACTTCTAGTAATAATTTCAATCTTGAATATTAGATCAAATGAAATGTAATTTAGCGGTCTTTTATTACATAGGAAAATTACGCTTGGAAATATAATTCAGATTCAATTCCCAGTTGAGTTAATTTGGGAAACGAACATATCCAAATGGGGTCAGTTCCGAATCCCCTGATATTCGTCTTATGGTTTTTCATAACACGACTTTAACATTAAATGACATTATTATTGTTTTGATACTGTTGTGTTTTGTGGGTTTCTATATTGGGCGTAGTATTTAAATGCTATTATTATAAACAACAGATTTATTATACGTATTAATTTTGTAAAAGCAAGCGATAGCAGACAGCGCAAATCTGACAGAGCATTTTGACATTTCGTGTTGAGGTGCGTTCCGAGCGTACGTAACACTCCCCCACGTTGTAACTTAAAGGTTCAATCTGTTTGTAGGTTTTCTGATTCTCGTACTTCGGCGAAGCACAACTGGTTGCTCGACACCACTCGGAGATGCCGGCGTAGCTACTGGTGCGAGCTGTGGCTGTGTCACATTCTCTGTAATAGAACCTGGAACAAATAAAGATTTTCTTTTCGAAACAGGCTTATTATTCTCCGTTCCTGTTTCATGGCAGGGTGAAGTTTCCAGTACAGGTGAGTCAGGTAAGTATTCTCTCCCATCAGGTGTATAATTCAATCTTCTTTCTTTTTCAGGTGATGATACAGATGTCGCAGCTGGCGTGGCTATCAACTTAGGTAAGTGAGGTAAGTATGTAACATCATTTCCTTGAGTACACATAGTTCTTCTTATCTGATCTATATGCCTTGTATGTATTTTTCCATCCACTTCCACATTGTAGTGTAGTTTTCCTTTCTTTTGTATTACTTTCCCAATTTTCCATTTATTACTGTCATAGAATCTAATCTGCACTCTGTCTCCTTCTCTATATATTTTATTAAATCCTTCTGTATTTTGTTTCATATTCATTTCTGTAGTTAGATCTCTTTTTACTAAGTCTATTTTTGTTCTATATAACCTTTTAAACATCATTTCCGCTGGACTTAATCCTGTAGTATTATTAGGAGTTTTTCTGTACATCATCAAAAATCTTGATAACTTTTCCATTAATGTGCCTTTCTCATGGATCATGCTTTTAATTTTATTTTTAAAAGTTTGTACATATCTTTCAGCCTGTCCATTTGTAGATGGATGAAACGGTGCTGTAAACTTGGACTGAATTCCATTTTCTTTCAGAAATGTCATCATTTCTTCTGAACGGAACTGTCTTCCATTATCTGATACTATAGTTATAGGTAGTCCAAATGTAGTAAATAAGTTTTTTAATATTTTAATAGTAGCTGTAGTTGTTATGGATGTAGTAGGTATTACTTCTAGCCATTTGGTGTATGCGTCCACAACAATTAGAAAATATTGATCAAAAAATGGTCCTGCATAATCAATGTGAATTCTACTCCATGGTTCTTTTGGGTATTCCCAACTGTGTATAGGTATTTTTGCAGGATTTTTCTGTAATAAACAACATGGTTTACATTCATTTACCATTCTTTCTATATCTGCATCTATATTTTTCCACCAGACATAGCTTCTTGCTAGTGCCTTCATTTTTACAATACCAGTATGAGCTGTATGTAATTCTTGTAGAATTGCAGGTTGTAATTGTTTTGGAATGACTATTCTTATTCCATAGAAAATGCAGTTACTTTGTATAGAAAATTCATGTAGTCCTTTTGTATAATTTGTACCTGATTGAATATCCTGATATAATTTCTGTAATTCTAAATCTTTAGCTGTAGCTTCTTTAATTTTCTGGAATGTAACTGGTAGTACTGTAAGTTGATTCAAGTAGAATACATCATCATCTGTTAGTTGGTTATAGTTTACTGTAGGGTGTTCTAACCTTGAGAAATAATCTGCATTTGCATGTTCCGTAGACTTCCGTACTTTTATATTGTAGTCAAATCCAGCAAGAAAATTTGCATAGTGTAATAGTCTTACAGCGGTAGTTGTAGGCATAGGCTTTTCCGGATGAAGTATTCTTGCTAGTGGTTGATTGTCAATTATTAATGTAATCTTGCGTCCATAGCAATAATGAAAGAACTTTTTCAAACCCCATATCAATGCTGCTGCCTCTTTATCCAGCTGGCTGTAGCCTTTTTCTGCACTGGTAAGTGATCTCGATGCAAATGCTATCGGTCTCTCCTTATTATCTGGCATAATGTGTGACAACACTGCACCAAATCCAACAGGTGATGCATCAGTAGCTAATGTAATTGGTAAGTGTGTATGAAAGGGTGTAAGTACCTTTTCGCTACATATTTCCTTCTTTAATTCTTGAAATGAAGTTTCACATTCTTTTGACCATATAAATTTTATATTTTTCTGTAGAAGTGTATATAGAGGATTTAGTTTTGAAGCTAGATTAGGAATGAATTGTTGGTAATAATTAACCATTCCTAGAAATGTTCTTAATGTAGATTCATCAGTGGGACGTGGACTATTCTTAATATCATTTACTTTTTCTTCAGTAGGATGCAAGCCGTTCTCATTTATTTTATGTCCCAAGTATGTAATAGATTTCTTCAAGAATTGGCATTTATTTTTATTTAAATGTAGTCCACACTCTTTTAACTTTTGAAAGATAGTTTGTATTCTTTTTAATAATTCTATGTATGTCTGTCCTTGAATAGCTATATCATCGAAGAAACAGGCTGTACCTGGTAGTCCCTGGAGGGTCTGATCCATGTATCTTTGCCATTGATTTGGAGCGACTTTGACACCAAACATTAGTCTATTGACTTTAAATGTACCTTTGCATGTGCTGATGGCTTGCATTTCAGCTGTGGCTGGGTCAGTTTTCATGTGTAAATATGCCTGATTTATATCCAAGGTACAGAAATATCTACCACCACTTAGTTTGGAGAAAACTTCTTCCACTCTTGGGATTGGGTACTTATCATCAAGTAAATTTTTATTTAATGTGGCTCTGTAATCAGCACACAACCGTACACTGCCATTCTGCTTCACGACTGGTACTACAGGCGTTCCCCATTGTGAATATGTAACTTTCTCTAATATCCCAGCCTTCTCTAATCGATCAATTTCGTTTTCAACTTTTTCTTTTAGTGCAAACGGTACTGGTCTTGCCTTGATGAAAATTGGTGTAACATTTTCTTTTAAGCTGAATTTCACTGTGTAGTTCCTTATTTCTCCAATTTCTTCTGAAAATATCTCTCTATATTGATCTATTAATTTTTCTAAATTTTTCTTGTATTGTTCTTCAGTTATATCATTTTTCCCTATCTCTATTTTATTTATTTCCAAACGTACTCCTAATTTTCTTAACCATTCTCTTCCCACTACTGGGTCGACTTTCCTATTAAGAACAAATAATCTTCCTGTAATTTTCTTATTTTTGTATTGTATTTTTATGTTACAAATTCCTATTGGGTTTATAATTTCACCAGTATAAGTTCTCAATTTTATTTTTGAATTTTCTAGTTTTAAATCACTGAAATATTTATTATAATATTCTGTAGAACAGGTGGTGACTGCGGCTCCTGTATCCAATTCCCATGTATGTCTCTCTTTGCTATGTAATTGTAATGTAATTTTAAACTTTTCATCCTTTTCGCTGTTTTCTATTTTATGTATTTCATAAATTTCATCTTGACTTGAATATTCTTCATCTTCAATTGTTGTAATTTGTTTTTGCGACTTAAAGCAAACTGATTGGATGTGTCCTTTTCGGTTGCACTTTTTACAATATAATTTATTCTTTAAATAACATTTATTTGCCTTGTGGTTTGATTTTCCACATCTATAACAGCTGCCTTTCTTACCTGTATTTTTGTAAATTTTTGGTATAGGTTTTTGTGAAATTTTATTAATATTGGGCATATGAACATCTGGCCCCATTTGTTGGGTTTCACTTTTGGATGTTTCGATTGCCATTGCAATCCTTATTATTTCATCAAATGATGTTTGTGATGATTCTTGTAATAACCTTTCTTTAATTTCTGAACTGCGAAGACCTCGTATGAATTGTACACGTAAATGTGTATCAAATGTTGTAGATTTACATGAATTGCAGATAAAATTGCATTTTCCTCCTATTTCCTTTAGTCCCGCTACGTAGTTAGCGATAGATTCATTTTCATTTTGAATCCTTAAACAGAATTTGTGTTGTTGAGCAACTTCTCCTGGTTCTGGTGCAATATGGTTCTTTAATATCTCAACAAGTTGTTCATATGTTTTATTTTCCAGTGTATCTGGAGCAGTAATATTTTTGAGGACTTGGTAATATTTAGCACCAATACAATTTAAGAAGATTTGCAACTTTGTAACAGGGCTTGTAACCCCTTTAAGATTAATATAATTGTTCAATCTTTGTATGTATGATCCAAAAGATTCGTGGAGTTCGTCATAAGGTTGTAAAACAATACCACTTACTGTGTTATTACTTGTAGTTTGCTGTTGCTGCATAAACATGGTTTGCATCTGCGCTTGTTGGTTCTGCACTGTACGTAGTGTCTCGGCGAGTGACGACATAAGTTGCGTAAATTGTACTTCCATTGTAATGGATACAGGAATTTGTGAAGCGGGCTATCATCACAGGGAAAGGAGCCCCTGGATTGGAAGGAAGGGTATGTATGTAGGAACAATTGGGTTATTGAACACGTGGCTGTCCCGCCATTTCACTTTAGGTGTACCGATTAATGCTGCTGTACCAGTTAATCTTCGATCCTCGTCGCCAGTCTGTTGTGTTTTGTGGGTTTCTATATTGGGCGTAGTATTTAAATGCTATTATTATAAACAACAGATTTATTATACGTATTAATTTTGTAAAAGCAAGCGATAGCAGACAGCGCAAATCTGACAGAGCATTTTGACATTTCGTGTTGAGGTGCGTTCCGAGCGTACGTAACAATCACTAACTAGCATGTAGGTACTGACAATACGTGAGCTACAAGAAGACTTTTGTCGTGGCTAACCGGATGACGACATTGCGTGCTCTCTGAATTATGAAGTAAGGGAAAATTGTTTGTTTGATTGTTCTATATATGAATTTCTAAATTCAAACATTTAGTCTTAAAAGATACTTAAACTAAATATTTCATCTTAAAATATGAGTCAGGAGAGCTTCGCTATAGTCAAGCGGTGTACAACTAAACTATTGCTTCATTTAATTATTATATTATTATTATGATATTTATATAATTATTCTATTTATCTTATTGTATCGTGTATGTTACACAATAAATAATATACTGTTATATTCATATATAATATTTATATAATGTATAAAGTCTAGTTAATAGTATACTATAGACTTCATCTTGTTCCTCGAACGCTACCTATCAAGTGGTAGCTACACTGAAAATCAGCGCTATAGCAAGACGTTACGGCTTAAGTTGAGTGGGGATTATTTCAGCTAGTATCACATAATTATTACTCCGATGTATAAAGTTGTCATTAATATTTATATGTTTTGTAGTTAAATTAATGACTTTATCGTTATATTTACAAAAAATCATTAACCGAAAAATAATTTTAAATTTCGTTAACTCACCATCTGTCTTATGAGACGGGGTGGTTAACCACATTAACTTTCACTTTTAGTTTTAAACAAATGCCAAAATAAGTCTGTGGGTATTAAACGAACAAGCCACTGCTCTCGAAACACTATTAATTTCGCATTTCGTATCATTTTGCTCGCTCGCCTCTTGCAATTAACTATGTTAATATATTTAGGTATGCAACCACATCTCATTTGTCCGTGATTTTATTACTATTTCAGAAACTTAGTCTCTAGATTTGTTGTCTGAATTTAATAAAGGTAAGTTACGAGCTTTTCAAAATTTAATTATGAAGTTTTATTATGATTTACGTAATGTTAAATCACAATTAAAAAGTAAACTGATTATTCAGTTTAGGTATTTTTAATTATGTATAATTACAACTAAGTATGTTTTCGAATATTTGTCTTCTGTTGTAGGTATAACACCTAGCTTCGCCCGCTGAATTTGAACAAAAATCTATATTTTAAAATTTTATTATTTTTTAATTTCGTTCAGTCATAATTATGTAAAATATATTTACATACATTTATATGTTTTCAAACTTAATACTAATAGTATTTAATTCGCTTGTTATAAGAGGAGCCAACTTCTAGTTCAATCTCCATTCCCCATATATTATATGCATAACCCCATCATAATTAAACTTTGAGTTTATTATTTTTATAGAATTTACTACATATCAGGCATAAATGAATGATAAAAAATATTTATTCTATATAGTACCATCCAATATTTTATTTATAACAGTGACCCCATTATGTAAAAGCCGAGCCGTTTTACTATCACGCAACAAAATAAGATTTAAGAGGCCAAAGTTTCAATAAAAACATAACGAGATCCAGTGTGTAAAACAAAAGATTTATCTTCTTGCTCTCCACAAGGGTTCACACATAAATAAATTCATACACTCCATTGAAAGTCGAGCGGTCTCCGCCCGGCTTTGAGTGTTTTAAAAGCAGGTTCTTTGATATATTTGCAGGAGGAAGCGTCGAATTCCTATAGTCTTTTTAAACTAGAAGTATTGGTACTCTACGAGTAAGTAGTTCATATTATACAAATGTATAAATATTTGAGCACTTTGGATTATAGCCGTACTTTCGACGCGTAAGTGAAAATAAAAATGTCCAGAATTAATCCTAAGTCAAATCCTAAGTCCTATGAGTACTCCAAACATAAAGCAAACATTTGTAAATGTTAATATTTATGCATAGTTTATTATTGAGATTGATATATAGAGTTTTAAAAAAATTAAGACTTATAAAGCTCATTAAATGGACCAGATAACTGGTGCTATGTATTATGTAATTTATTATTCTAATGACTCATTTAGACATCATGAAATTTGTTATTTGATTCCGGTAAATCAATATGTCCCGACAATATAGACAAAGTTGCAAGCAGAGCTAGTTAAAATATAACGTAGGTACGAAACTTAGATAAATTTATACACAACTCTTTATCACATGTAGATATGTCATCCTCTCATAACACCTCATAATCCTTCTCAAGTGCCTATCTTGACATATATTCGGATTCAGAACATAGTTAATAGTTATCTCGAAAAGTCCAATTAATCGTCTCCAACCAACTCCGACGCGGACCGCATTACACTGTCACGGCGGTGTGTCGTACGTTTGACAAACGAATCTGTGACGTGTGAGCGTGACGAAGATAACGTCCGACGAACGAATGGGCCACGTCTGGAATACACTCAGCCGATAATCATGTTATTTTCTGGAGACAAATACACGGGTTGCATCTCGGAACGTTTCTGCTGCGTCCGAGTTGCTGACATGAAAACTAGATATATACAGGTATGACGTTACTGACTTTATTTCTTTATTAACCTAGTTTCTTCATTTAGTAATAGTAACTGAATAATTTGTTATAATTTTTAGTCAAGCGGCTTTAAACATCAACGCCAAATGTCTTGCGACTAAAAATATTTCAAGCTCTAAAATGGGATATGGTCAATGAAAGATACATCCTTTGGTACCAAATTTCATTAAAATTTTTGCAGCCATTTATAATGTGTGTTCGATTAAATATACAAACATAATCTTGATAAACTTTCACGATTATACTATTGGATTAAATTTCTTTATTAAATATAGTTGATGTCATGTTCTTAATTAAATAGAGCTTCTCCATTATTTTATTCATACTTTTTTCGTATTAGTTTGTAGTTAGTATACTAGTTGGCATCAGTTGTATGTTATTTAGGCCTCATATGAAATGGTTATTCCCGCCTTTTATTTCGTTAGTCGCTTTTATGACTATCATGAATGGAGCGATGCAGTGGCCTGGTTTTATATACCTGTGAGTATTTACTTCAATGGGGATAATAAACTTTATCTTTAATAGGAAAAATTTCTCAATTTAACTGTATTATATTTTTATTTTTGTTTGGTTTAAGTATATTATACGATATAATATGCAATAGAATTCTAATGTTAGCTTTGTATTATGTGTCACTAAAATTAAGTTTTTAATTTAGAGAATAAATTTATAATTGTCATCCTTATAATTTAATTCCAAAATTAAAGTTTTTATTTTTATTTTTATACTACTTAGAATGGCAAACAAAGAAGAAAATCGTTAACGATGCAATAATTAAATTGAATACGATACCACTTACCTGAAACTACCGAAATTATTATACTAAATTTACATATTAAAGTCTTTGTAGGTATATAAGAAAACAGTAGTAATATTTTTAAAAATTCATATTCAAAATTTTATGACATACGATATAAAATCTTAATCATTAGTATTTTTTATGAAAGTGTTATAATGTTGTGAAATTGTTCATTGTTCCAAAAAAAGTATAATAATATGTTAAAATGAAGTAAATTTGTTTTTTTTTATACAACTTAGAATGGCGAACAAGCTGACGGCCCACCTGATGGAAAGTGGTAAACGTCGCCTATAGACATGAGCAGTACCATAACAGAGTATACTGTTTTGCTCATGATATTCCCCATGCGTTACCATTTACGGTTGAAACACGAATGGGACAGAGGTACCCAAGCAATCAACTTTTGTTTTCTAGGTATCACATAATATATAGTAAACTTTTCAAATTTTTATCATATTTTAGTGCTACTTACCTTATAAGGATTACTTATGATTTCTAGTTCACATTATATTGAAGACGAATAAAAATACTCCTGTATAAATAAAATACGTAATAAAAATCGTCAATAATGAAAAAAAAATCGGTAGTCTTACACCCAAATATGACCTCGTATGTTTTAGCACTAACAACACACTCAGAGATTCACAAGCACCGTCATTGCTCATTCGCATGGAAATCTCTAGAATATCACACCGTTGCGTAATGAACGACTCGATGGGGGAAAAGTATCAGTGAGATTATTGAAAATTGAAATTTTTGTATGGCTTTGATCTGGAGGCATTTGAAAAGCTACGTAGGATATTGCGACAAATTTATTTGAATAAGAGTTATAAGGATTTAAAATCTACAGTATAACATCTTCTGTATCAATATATTGTATATAATACAAGTTGGAAAAAACAATTTCCATTTTAAAGTTGGAAAAATAAAACAAAATAATAATAACGCCGTGTGGTCCCGGGATAGAAGGGAACTTAATGGTCGAGAGATGAGCACTAGCGTCTCTTTTAAAACATCTCCAAAGGCTAACCGCGGTTGCCAAGTCGCCGCCTAAACCCCCCTTATAGGCGAGGCCTATGCTCAGCAGTGGACAGTTAATGACTGTTTCGTATTTTTCGGATAATGTTGTATAGTAGTAGTGAATTTATTAAAATACAGAAAGCTAATAACATATTTACACATAATAATAATAAATATACTTACATAAATAGCAAGAAATTTTATTTATTTATTTCAAGTAAACAGGTACATAGACAGTATATATTCTTAGTGCTGCGAAACTGCATTGTTGTTTGTCTGCAGCTTTGCGCTCTTGTACATACAGCTTTTTAAACAATTATAAACTTATATTCTAATTCTATATACTAAACTTATGTCTTTATACAGACATATACACATCCATATACATACAGACACACATGAATATACTTATATAATGATTATACTAATATACTGTATTAGGTATTAGAATAGGCCACCCCTTTCTTTCCCGTGGATGTCGTAAGAGGCGACTAAGGTAAGGCGTGGGATGGGCAGCAACGTCCCTCTTAAAACATCTCTAAAACCTAGCTACGGTTGCCAATCCACCTGCCAAGCATGGCAACTACTGGCAAAACCCTTCAAGCGGGAGGCTTGTGTTCAGCTGTGGACAATTAAAGGCTGATATGATGATATGATGATCACTGTATGAGGCACTACGACGGACATGGTTATCTTAAATAATATTTTTTCACTTATAACTGAAAATTCGGCAATGATTTTATTTTTATCATAGTATTGGTAATTTATTCCAAAGGCGGTAAAGCTACTACGGTGAACGACTGGTCATAAAATCTAATATGATGCACTGATGTCTTTAACTGGAGGCTCTCAGACGTTCTATAAATACTAGTGGTCGCCCCGTGATTAGAATTCGCCCATAACATATATTGTAATAAATGAATTTATTATGCTTATATTTGACATTCAATAAGACTATAAATAAATAATAATTAAAACAAGCAATATTAATCTATTCTCAATTTGAGCACAGATTTTAACAATAAATGAAAGAGTATATTACACGTATGTGTGTCAAATACATGGTAGTGTGTGTGATGTTTTTTTTATTGATTTAATATATTTTTATACATAGTTTTAAAACAATATTAGCATTCTGCACTCCTTCTCTATATAAACTATAAGTGTGCCGAATTTTATACTTCTCTGTCCGCGCAATTTTCATAAAAAGGGGTACAAAGTTTTTGCTTTACGTATTAATATATAGATGAGGTATAACTAATGTGATAAAATATTACAATGCCATAAGCTTATATTATATAGATAGAGTGTCTCCATAGAAATGCTTCAAGAACAACGGGTCACAAACTTTTTCATACAATTTTGCGTGATAATTAAATTATTACGATTACGTTACAAGTAATTTCTTTATCACTTCTATATTATTTTATTGTGTAAATATTCATTTTTTTATTATTAAATAATAAGTCCAGATACATTTTATGCGTAATTACACTGAACACTGATAAAACACGAGGCTGACAATTTAAGCTGACAAAAAGTTGAACCGTTTTTGAGGTTCGATGCTCTATCTATATATTCTGAGACCTTAGGCTACATAATTAACTAGGTAACATCTGTTAAAGCCCTTATAATTGTTCCTTAAGCAATTTAGGTACACTTAATGGCAACTTGTCAGAACCATAGTAATAATATTATATAATTTAATTGTCACTAAAATACCATTGTGAGAGAGTGTGAGCAAGAGGGCACATATGTACATCCAAAGGAATGGCAACTCATGGGGGATATCATATGTGAAATAGTATACTCTGTTATGTTATGGTACTGCTCATGTCTATAGGCGATGGTTACCACTTTTCATTAGGTGAACCATCAGCTTGTTTGCCATTCTAAGTTGCATATAAAAAACATATATCCTCCATACCGTTTCCATATTTTGACACCATTGCGTATCAATATATGCATTAGCAAATTTTAAAATTTTTCTTTTATATGTATATAACTAAATTTTATTTGCGACTTTACTCACGTTATAGAGAGGTTGACTGTAATAATATGTAGTTCCAAATAATACATGTCTACCCAATTTCTAGATAGTTACTGCTGTCGAGGCATCATATAGTAATAAAAAAAAAACACTTTTGTAATATTAGTAAGAATAAAAAGTGAGTAAATTAGAGACATACTTATATCTCTGCCTACTCCGTTAAAGACCTGGAGTAAATATAAATAGACATTATCCAGTTAATATAACTACAATAGATATAAATAATTTACAGCTAATGAGCCAATTTGTGCTTAACTCGGGTGTGCATACTACAGTAGCACTGGTATTCTGCCAAATCTCTGTGTTACTATAGGAATACAAATTCACAATAATAATAAAGCAATAAAATACATATTACCTAATACGTTGTTGAAATTTGAAAATTGTTACACGTTCACGACTTGGAGCACAGAGAAATCAGTTTAAAGCAAATAAATATTTAATTTCGTTTCATTTCATAGAAGAAGGAAGTGTAAAATCCAATGAAATGAATACAATTTCTAGGTAACGCGTAATAAAACATTCACCAGATTTTAAAATACGTCATCAGGAATATAACTAGTAATTTAATTATATTTTTTACAGTAGTTTTTGAACAAACGAATACAAAGTAAAGATAGACAGACAAAGAAATTCTAAAAAATATTGTTTTGGCTTCTAATCATTTTCAAAAATAACAGCAGTAAATTTAGTAAAAGGAGAAAAAAGAAGCTTGATTGGATGATATTGTAAAAAGTAATATTTCGCGCTGCGCGTGACGTATAAGTTTTTGAACAACAGGCGCGTGCAGTGCTTTTGAAAACAAATGCTATTATTGCATTGTACCAGGAAGGGTGGAGAATAGTTTATTTCGTGCATAGAACAACAATGACAGGCTACTATGGATTATAAATACATGCGACAAAAAAATTTACAATGTTTTAAATGAAAATGTATTGAATGCTGTCAATTTGACGTCGCGAGACCGCTTGAAGATTAAAAGCTCTTATATTATTTTTTCTTAAATATATTACATTATTTACATGTAAAATAATAAATACGATTTAACTATGTATAGATAAGACAAACAGGAGGAATTGAAATCCTTTGCATTCTTAAAAGTTAGTGTTCTACCAGGAAAAATCAACGTATTCTTTAAAGTATATTGGGTCAACAAATAACAAAATTTTGACCCAAACATAACAATCTATAAGGTTACTTAATCTTATTCATCATTATAATCATATCAGCAGTTAACTCTCCACTGCAAAAATAGGTCTCCCCCATAGGGGGGACTTGCAGACCATTAACTGTCCACTGTTGAGCATAGGCCTCTCCTATAAGGGGAGTTTTACCAATAGTTGCCACGCTTAGCAGGCGGATAGGCAACTGCAGTTAGACTTTGGCGATATTTTCAGAGTGACGCTGCTGCTCGCCCCTTCGACCACTTAGTTCCTTTAGTCGCCTCTTACGATACTCACGGGAAAGGAACGGATGGCCTATTTTATGCCGGGACTACCTATCTATTAATTTCATTGCGACTTAGTTTTTCTGAATTTGTTATGTATGTTATAATTTTGAATAGTATTATTTATTTTTGTGTATTTCCTTTACTTGCACTAAATATCTATACAAATTTTATCACCTGATAAAATATTTAATTGCATAACTGTTAGAGATATTTTAAAGCTGTATTTTTTTCTTTAAATAAATAATAAATTAATTTGATAATATGAATTAAGAATGCCGAGGTTTTCCCTAGAGACTACAGTATGGGGTTCTTTAAAAAGAGTAATATTAAAGTTTCTTCAGGTTCAGCAATGCACACGTGATACCGCTAGTGTTGCAGGCGTCTATAGGCTAGTGTGATCGTTTTCTACCAGACAAGCTGTATGCATGTTTGCCACATTTATGGTATATAAAAAAAAAACAAAAACTGTCCAGTTATGAAGGCTCAAAATTTTTAGCACTCGTTTCTTTGTGAAAAATGTTCACCTATTTTATAAAAAATGATAACTATCACTTACAAACATTTAGTACTGATAAATATAAGTAAAAATTGAAAATTAAGTATCTTCAGGTTTTTAAGTTACTTAAGAACATTTTAAAACTTATCAACAACTGTATATTGTCGTGGCGCTGTAAGGCGCTTAAAACAGGCTTAATGATGCAAAGAGATCGAAAGACTTGCCAACTGATAATGCTCCTTCCGTAATGTAATTAGAAACTACTTTGCCTGTATGTAAGATAATACAGATTCGTGTCGTGTGGGAAGTATTTATTTATTAAAACTTCAATTCTTAATTATATACGTAAGTAATTATATATGGAAGATCTAACACTTAAAGGCGTATTTTACCAGTCAATCATAAGGCAAACAGAGAATTAAGTGGGCGGTGCATTTTTAAATTAAGTTGAAATATTGAAAATAAGCGGTCGTGTGATCCCTGCATAGAATAGGCTACCTCTTCCTTCCCCGTGGATGTTGTAAAAGACAACTAAAGGAGCGTAATGGACGAGGAATGCACTGCTTATAGACACACTCCAAACAGTTAACGGCTGATATGATGATGATGATAATGATGATCTAAAATAAATAAAACTACTACTTAAAGAACATTTAAATGTTGACACTTACATATATACATGTATATTAAAGTAATAAGCATACGAATAGATAGATACTCTTTATTGTTTCCATTTATTAGTAAACTTATTATAGATACAAACAATTACAAAAAAATAATCACATTGAGAAAACAATCTCTCTCTCTTCAGTCGTACACTCTTGACAGAGTGGTCGTGGTTTTCACAATGATATTGGATCGTCAGTGAGAATACAAATGAAAACAATAGACGACGGAATAATCGAGGTTTGTATCATGTTTGTATCATCTATGGTTTGTACCATAATCATCTATTATAATGTACTTACAAATGAATCTATCGATAGAATAGATAGACAAAAAGATAGATGGAAAGTTAGCATTCACATGAGAAAGAATACGACAGCGCACAGCACATTGAAAACTCATACTATCTCTGTTATGGACTCGCTAACGATGAACGAACTCGATAACAATTCTCTCAATAGGTTCGTTTATATAATAATAATAATAATAATATAATTTATTTGCTGAAAAACACGGTATACAGATGTTAGGAATAATATGTTAGGGACAGCCGTGTTTTGCCAAAACAATGGCATGCAAAATTTTTATATTTATGGTAACTTCTTTTCTACTAAATACTACTACTACTAATACTATTAACAAAATATTATTTATGTGCTTATAGTTCCTGCTAATCATCATTCTTAACAAAGAAGCCCGTCTATTTAGAGAGGCTTATTTATATATTAGTATACCAGCGACGAATGATAGGTGACGATATCGGTGTAGAAATGGGCTATCATGAATAATATCAGGATAATTCGTGATTTCTGTACTATGAATTCAAGGAAGAACTGGATATGAATTAAATGGGGTACATTGCTATAAATGCATTTTCTGCCATTAAAAACGATTTTTTTCAATTTCCAAAAAATAAATAAATAATAATTTTTATTTTAGAATATTCTCAAGACTCTTTAAATACATAGTTCATAAATATGTGCAGTTGACATGGTATAAAGAAAATCTATAGCTAAAAGCTATAGAAGGTGGTCTACAGAATAGAGAGTTGCCTATAGCTTTGTAATGGAGGTGCCAATACTTTATACCACCCCTTTATAAGGACGCGGTCACACTGGTATTCTTTTTTATAAATTGACTATAAGTACCTATAATATATATATTATTCTAGCTGCAGTCCATAAATATTTCTGTACGAATTAGAAATAACAGTGTCTTCTGTATTAAATCCATGGTTCATATATATACCATTTGAAATTCAAATCCATTTAAACACTTAAGAGTATAAGTATAATTAACTAACATATTTCAAAAACACAAACATCCTAACTTTTTTTTTATATACAACTTAGAATGGCAAGCAAGCTGACGGCCCACCTGATGGAAAGTGGTAACTGTCGCCTATAGACATGAGCAGTATCATGGACATAACAGAGTATACTGTTTCGCCCATGACACCCCCCATGCGTTGCCATTCCTGAGGATTCAGGTGTTATTCCTCTGTACCCTGTAAATTCACGCCATATCTCACTCTTCAAACTGAAACACAGCCATGCAAACTGCTTCACGGTAGAAACACGAATGGGACAGAGGTACCCAAGCAATCGACTTTTGTACAAAGTCTCCCTCTGGTAAATATAACATCTATCATATATATATAATATATCCCTCGGGTAACATATTTATATACTTGAACTTTTATGCATTTAGTAGAATAATATAAATAGCTATTCTCAGAATATTACGTGACCGGTATTAAAAGAGCCTCATGCATGCCCAAAACTGATTAATGAAATTACTGATAAATACTACCTACATATATAATAAATTTCATAAGTTAAGCCATTATGACACCGAAAGACAACAAATAAGTTAATAGATAAATTCACTTTGATTTTTATGTTCTGTATCATCAATATATAACATCAGTTATTAACTGTGCACTGTGAAGAAAGACCTCTATAAGGAGGAAGGGGGTTGCCAGTACTTGTCATGCTTGACGGGTTGGCAAACACAGGTAGGCTTTCGTAATGTTTTGAGAGGGACGCTGCAGCTCATCTCTCGACCATAAAGTTTCCTTAGTTGCCTCTTACGATGCCCACGGGAAAGAAAGGGATGGATCTATGCCGAGGCCATATGGTATTCAGAATATCTACGAATTGTATATAAATATTTGTATAACTCACACAGTCTGTTATTGGATGTTTGTGTTACTAAATTAAACAATTTTAAAACGCCAATGATGAACACGTAACGTATACGTTCAACTGAGCTTACGGTGCACGGCGTTGCAGTTCTCTATCGTAGAAAGAGATTTACGTGGATGATAGTAACTAGTGGCGAGATGTTACTCGGCGACCATACAGCCTCCATATATAATTAACAAACTAATCCATCGACAGAATCGTTATAATCAACAATCGCATGAAATAATGCAAGTTGCCAACATATTCCATCTCTTGAACTCGCTAACAATAACGGTATTGCCAATAAATTCCTTTAGATTTTATCTTGCGGACTGAACAAACGCTCATGAACTGAACAGATTCTGGGAACATGTCCTCGGCAATCGTTTTATATGAACATTCTCTACGAAATATTGTTCTATAGATTCCTATACTTTAACAGTATAATAAAACAGTACGGCCGTTTAAAAATTTCAGGGGGATTGTAGAAGACCCAAAGAGTAAAAGATGAAATTATTCATCATTGAGATGATTTTGTACCACCTCGATGATGAATGATGGGCATGGTTAGATTAAAAAACGTAGACTATAAAATAAAATTAAGGGAGACTATAGAAAAAAAAAACATATTTGCAAAGTGGGCGATGGACAAAATAAGGATGGGAAAGTATAATCTAGATTGATTGAATACATTAATTGATATTGTATCTCATATTAATTCGATCCAAAAATACTCGTGAAATGCGTACGTAATAACGGGAAGTGCTGAAAATATCTCCTCGCCGATATATATTGCAACACATAAGGATTTAGACTTGACGAATCCTACGTGGTGAGGGTCGACTTACCGCCTTTCAAAGGATTAGTTAGGTTTGTCAGCGGTATTATGTGTAACAGTAGAGTATTAATGGTGTCACTAGAGAGTTGATGGTGAATTTGATTTGATATAGATCCATGGTGTTGGTAAAGTTGAAACTTACAATCATTTAGATATTTCGAATTAATATTTCAATAAAAGGAACTTGGCGTTTCAGTCTAGCATTTTACGATACTTTCTAATTATCAGAAAGAGTTCGTAAGATATTTTCACATGTCTTTCATAGAAATGAATGGTAGAATTAAAAAATGGAATTTATAAGTGATGGAAAATGTCATATATAAATAAATAATTTTGATTCTTTGGTTTTATGAGATTACAGTAGCGGTGAAATATCACGATATCTAATGTAATCGATATTTTTATTGTATAAAGGTATAGTAATTTTAACCAGCTATTATAAACTGATAGTTATATGAAGGTAGTCACTCAGCGAGCTACAGAGAGGTCGAGACGTGTAAATTAACAGAACTAAAGTCACCGACATAATCTATACAGCTCGAGCAATCGATGGATAAAGCTTCTTCAGTTGCAATTCCGCACAGGAAAGCGCAGTATGGAACGACTCCTTGCTGGATGGAGTGATGATCTCAAGAGTGTTACAGGAGTCGCTGGATGTAAGTGGCGCAGAATCGTACTCTGTGGCGTAATATAAAGAAAACCTATATTCAAAATTAGATAATGTGTAGGTTATAACGAACAGTCATTATAGAAAATATAGCAGGTGTTGTATGAAAGGGCCCCTATAGTTCGATCAAGCTTATTTCGATATACGAACGACTCGATCCAACTCCGCCTTATAAGAACGGAAACGTACGACTTAGAGGTTCACTGAGCGATTGCTTCCAAATGGAGATAGTTCCGTATGAGAAACAGAGTTGATACGACTTTATAAAATGTCTAAAACCTGTTGAGAATTTTGTGGTTATAGGTATTTAATTCCCTTTGATGCAACCTTCAGATTAAATTACTTTATTTTGTATTAACTCTAATGTAAAAGACTAAATCGTATATTTATATTGTTAATTGTTTGAAGGAAATTTCGAAACAAAACCCAATAAGCTATTTGCCTAGCGTAGACAAGTGTTCTATTTTTAAGACCCGCGAAAACGATGGATGATTTGTTCGTGAACATAATTATGTCTTTGTGTAAGTAATCGCATAAAACAATACGTTGTAGCGATAAAAACTTCACGTTCTGAACGGATTATTGTAACTGGACTAAAACTTACACCGAGATATTATTGTTTTTCATTGAAAACCTGCAAAGACGAGGTGAAAATAAAGAAATTTTATTTCGGCATACAAAATTGTCCCACGCCTACTCACGCCATTATGTGGAAAGACTGATGCCTGATAATGCAATGTAAGTGAATGTTGTTGTGATAATATATATAGGATGAAATCGAAATCGTTTAGCAGTGTACAAAATTAAGAATCTATCTTTTTGTAGAATATAATTAGGGAATAAATCATACTAACTTAAAGGTCATATTTGTGTGAGAGACACAAAATTTACCGCCTTTTTCAATGTTCGAAAAAAAATTGTCAGTTTGACTGATAAAACACTAATTTAATAAAATATTGATTAAATAATTTCATCACATGTTTATTTTATTCGTTATCTAATAATGACTGTCGGGGGTGAACTGAAAAGATCAGTATCCTACATCAGAAGTTTTAGTGTAAAACGAAGTGTTTAGAAATACTTTACATACAAATTCACCGCCACTATAGGTGATTAATACGTATAGCTAGTAGTAATAGCTTCTAGTAAATAGACTAACTATATCTATTCCACTAACGAATCAAATTAATCCGACAGACGACGACAGAGTCGCCCTCTACCACGTTGGACTTAATGAAATATGCTCTGCAAAATGTGAGCACGTCATGCGTTACGTTCGTTCACCACAATGGCTAAAGTCGATAAATCCCTTTATCTAGGAATCCCTCTATAAACAATAGTTTGCAATTCACTATTGAGAGAATAAATATTATTTTCGTTATCTCTTAAATTCTTAAAAATAAACAGAGATTTCTTTTTGTAGATATGATGAAACCGATTCTGAAATATTTTTTTTTCATATTTATCTATCATATCTTTATATCTCACTTACTGTATTTGTAGAGAATAATTCTGAAGACAAATTATATTGGAATTATATATTATTGGAAATATAGTTCATATTAGTAAAGTTATAAATATTTTCACCAATATTTATTGTATTTAAAGACCATAATATCTGTCTACCCTGCAAGATACTTGGCGTGATTATAGTGAAGAGGTAGATTTACCTCTAATTAGCAAAGTTACGTTACTGTTAATTTTAACATTGTTATTTTAGGCAATCGGAATAATTGTTTGAATATCCCACAAATACATTCAATGTTATTTTATTATATATTGAACCGTTTGCCTCGAGCACATTCAACTTGTTAAGCAAATATTGTGTTTTCAATATGTTATGTTTTATAGTTTTATGTATATTTTGGAATTATATATCTTTTTTACGCAATTAAGAATTGTAAACAAGTTGACGAAACACCTGATGGGAAATAGTTATTAATTAATTAACTACCCACACCGCAATAGAAATTTTGGTCAAGGATTTTAAAGAAATACTGTGATGCTCATGTGCTGCTTTTCCAGAGAACTAAAGATTTACTGTTTAAGTACTTTCAATTATACGCCTACAAATAAAACCAAAACATTGGTTAAACAGACGTACTCAATCTTACAAATAGTATTTTATATAAAATTACACTGTGGTACATATGTAAAATATAGTGGATTTTTAAAATCGTCATCATACAAATATTATAGACATACTGCATTCGAAATTCAAATATTTTTGTCTGTGAAACGTCTCATAGAACGGCATAATTTATATATTTTAAAATAAGTGGGATTCTAGTAAAAAGACTTGTGTCGTGTTACTGTTTGTTTATATTGCAGACAAAAATTTATTTGTTTATAGTTAAATTTCATTGTATGTGCCTTGCACAGGTAGGTACCATTTTTTACATAAATTATTTCTGCATTAACGTGCATGTCGTCTTCAATGGATGATAATGAAATAGTAACCTGCGCTATCGATATACGCTGATAGGGCACCAGTGAGGGATGGTAGGTGAGGATGAAAGCAGGTCAGTTGCCCATCGTGACGAATTCCATTAGAATTAACCACGATAGTTTCCAGGAGGAACCGCGTGGAGATCGACCTGATAGGGTATATTGCTAGTAATGGGAAAATTAGACCCCATTACTAACAATCTCTTCCCCCTTGTACATGTCGTCTTGTATATATTTTTCGAAAACTGTTAGTGCTGTCTCTGACACAAAAGGTTTTTTTTTTCCAATGGATGATGATGAAATGGTAACCACGCCTGTGCTAACGGTATACGCTGGCGGGGCACCAGTGAGGGGTGATAAGTGAGGATAAAAGGGCAAGTCAGTTGTCGTAATGAATACACTTGGAATTCAGCACGATAGTTTCCAGGGGGGACCACGTGGAGGTCGACCTGGTAGGGTATATTGCTAGCAATGGGACTAATAGTCCGCATTACTAACAATCCCTTCCTCCCTGACACAAGAGCTTATGAGTATGTTTTTGGTTTTTTTTTTTTTTTTTTATAGAACTTAGAATGGCAAACAAGCTGACGGCCCACCTGATGGAAAGTGGTAACCGTCGCCTATAGACATGAGCAGTACCATGGACATAACAGAGTATACTGTTTCGCCCATGATACCCCCCATGCGTTGCCATTCATTCGTTGGTATAAAACAAAGATACGCTTAATTTATATAATAGATAAATCTACAAGTAATCTCACACAAATTAATGTCCTCACTGTGACGTTCATAGGCAGCTTACAATTACCTAGATGCCACATGTCACGCTTAGCCTATCTTAGTAATGGGATGTCGTATGTTGTTCTACGGTTGTATGTACGAGTACATGCACAAGCAATATTCATTAAGTGTTGCCAGAATGATATATTTTTTGTAATTTTGGGTAAAAAAATTCAGTACGCGAAATTTTGGAGAAACGAAGTTGTTAGAGAAAAGTAAAATGAGATTTAGGTAGAAATTTGGGTTTTTTTTTTTCGGGTAATAGTTTTAGTGCTTATAAATCTGAGAAGTATATAATTACAGTAAAATTTGTGAATGAAGGTACATAACAGAGGATGGGATATGAGAAAAAAGGGAAAAGTAATGACCTTTTTTTCGTCATTAATTTTGGCACATGTTACGTGAAAAATCATACAACTATGTTAACACAGCAAAAGTCCTATAAATCCTATCAATTTGAAGTTAAAATATTTCACGTGTAGCTAAGAATCATAATTCGCATCTGGCAACCTTTAGTGCTAAATGAATATACATTTTTATTTATTGATGACCGTATTAATGCTAATACAGTCATGAATAAATTAAATAAAAATTAGGACGATTTCGACGACGAGGAAAACTCAACGTACTTTTTTCCGTCAAAATAATAAAAAATAAACAAGTTAGTGACGAGTCCCTAGTGGATACATCTGTATGTACTATAACAACTTTTTCTTTTTTATTGACATTATCTATCTATGCGAGCCTGATAAATTGTTGTGTCCACCATTTTATGACTGCATCCTCTTACTTTTCAGCCGACTTCTAAAAAGGAAGAGATTCTCAATTTCGTTGTAATTTATGTTTTTATTTTTGTTATCTTAAAACTCCGTCATTTATAAATCAATATAGAAAGATATTTTGTCTGAATCAAAATCGGTTTAATGGTTTACTCTTTAAATCAATTTTGTTTTCCTACAATTGGGATCTGTTTTTTTTTTTTTTGTGGAACAAGTCCACTTGTACGTTCTATGTTTAGGTATACTTCGCATCACCATTCCAATAAAGAATTGAATCCAAGCAGAAAGATATTTGCTACATAAGTCATCTGCAGGTGGGAACATGTGACCCACTTATTCCCTATTGACCAACGTCCTTTTAACCAAATATTATCATATTTGGTAATATAATAATCTTTATATACATAGAAATATCATATTAAATTATTGAAATAGAACAGAATGGATAACATAATAAATTATTCTACTAAACGAAACAATTAATCTGTGTTAGCAACATTATACTTTTTAAAACTACATTTTTTTATATGTATGTTTTACTGCTCAGGACACAAGTCCTTTTGTGCCTTATCTTTAAAGTTCATAATGTCGACTTTTAAACACTTATATTGATAAGTAGACACTTTTTAACAAAATTGATACTATTTTAATGTACTATTTCTAATAATTTCTTCTACCCACTTTATTCTAACAATTTCCAACCATATTGCAGTTGATTGCATGGAAAAAAAATAGTCGAAATACCTTTGAAAATACCATAAAAAGTGAAACCAGATATTTATTATAACGCCTGTTTTGTGAAAGAGTACAAATTTTGTTTCTAATAACATCAATATGTATATAAAGTTCTACCAAGTGCCAAAAATCACGACTTAGTATTTATTATAAATGTTTTGGTACATTCTTGATAATAAATCGTTCAACTTTTACAAATTAACGTACTAAGTTTTTTAATCAACACCGCCATTTCAATAAAAAATTAAATCCAAGAAGAAGAATACTTTGCACATAAGTTATCTGCAGGTGGGGACCTCTGATCCACTTATGTTTCTATTGTTAAGTAAATGCGATCATATAGCTGTGTTTTGGTTTGAAGAATGTGATATGACAGTGAAATTGTAAAGTGCGAAATAACAATAACATAACCTTTTAAAATGGCAAAGTATGTATTTTATAATACTTATGACATATAATACTAATGACTTATTAGCGTAGATAATAGGCAGCGTATAAGCATATAGTTGACGAAAACTGATATTAAGTACAGTCTAGATAATTAATGAGTGGGCAAACACAAGCTATAAACATCATTAAAATAATTAAGTGACGGACGGACGTGAAGACGGTTATTTATATAACTGCTACTATTATTAAATATATCAATTTCATTATCCCTAATACATACATCATTAAAAAAGTGAAAGCTCATGAAATAGCTATTTCATATATAGTATTTTGGAGGTGGTGAAAAAGGCCTGTTTAAACAGAATCATTTTAAGAGATGAATAATGATCGAGAGTGAGAAGGGAGGGAGAAGGGATTGGTTCTTTTTTTTTATGGGTGAAAATGGTATGGTAACCCCACCTGCGCTAACGGGATACGCTGGCGGAGCACCAGTGAAGGGTGATAAATGAGAATGAAAACAGGCCAGTTAGCCCATCATGATGAATTCATCAGGAATTAACCATGATAGTTTCCAGGGAGAACCGCGAGGAGGTCGACTTGGTTGGGTATATATGCTAGCTAGCTATGGGATTCTCAGTCTCCATTACTAACAATCCCTTTCCCCCCGGAGAAGGGATTGTTAGTAATGTGAACTACCAGTTTCATTGTTAACAATATATCTAGAACCATCGTGCTGAATTCCAGGTGTATTTATCACGATGGGCTAATTGATCTTCTCTTTCATTTTCACTTATCATCCCTCACTGGTGCCCCGCCGGTGTATACCGATAGCGCAGGCGGTGATACCATTCCATTATCATTCATTAAAAAAAACCTAATGCGAGACATGTATGGCAGGTATGTATGTATGTTTGTATTTCTAGCACTATTAGTAATACAACTACTAATGGTCACGTATAGCGGAGTTTCAAAGGAATTTTCTCGCGCGAACGCTCAGGCTGTGGATTGAGCTCCCTACCGAGGTTTTCCCGAGAGACTGTAATATCTGGGGTGGCGCCTTCATACTATAAAAAATATGCTTTTAGATTGCATAATTCATGGTTTAAAATTTAAAATTAACGAACGCAATGAACTTGATAAAATAAAATAATATAACTGAATTATCTCGACGGTTACCATTTTCCATTAATTGTGCCGACAGCTTACTATTCCAATTTGCACGAAAAAGATGTTATTATAAACTTCCGTATACTTATTTTCATAAATAAAAGTTATTAATATTGAATTTATCATAAAAATTCTTAAGAGGTAGAAGTTAAAAAAGACTTTTAGGAATTCTCACCTTCCAGTGGTAAAGTTAAACTCGTATGTAAAATTGCGGTCAGCAACTAGCAGTATACAATGTAACTACATTAATCTAATAATATTATTTCGAGTTTCTCAACATTATTGTTTTTCGAAGTCATAATTTATTTATTGTGCGGCAAACTTCAAGTTTAACGCTAACTTTTAACGGTTTTCAGAAAATTTATAACTGCGTTAACTTGAAAATATTGGAACAATATTGTTCGTCTATCTATTCTTGAAACCTGAATAGGTATGATACTAAAACTTACACGTTCGCGAAACATAACTCATACGGGCGATATTAACAACATTGTTAGGGTGTGAACATAGTGAATCTACAACGATAAATTATTGACATCTTTACTAATATTATAAACGTGAAAGCGAGCTTGCTTATTACCTTTTAGCAATATTTTTTATGCAACTTAGAATGGCAAACAAGCTGACGGTCCACCTAATAGAAAGTAGTAACTGTCGCCTATAAACATGAGCAGTACCATGGACATAACAGAGTATACTGTTTCGCCCATGTTAACTCTCATGCGTTGCCATTCCTGAGGACTCAGGTGTTATTCCTCTGTACCATGTAAATTCACTATCATATCCCACTCTTCAAACTGAAACATAGCAATGCAAACACTAACATAAACTAAACAAATTTGATTGTAAAGATGTAATTACTAAATGGTTAAAAACTTTAAATTACCACGAAACAGAAGAACTTTTCAAATATTAAAATATTGATGAGTTACTTTTTAAAAAAATCTTAACAATACAGATTAGCGTAAAACTACACAAACACTCATACAACATACACACCACACAACAGTTGATACATGGTACATGCACACATACATGCACACATACACTAAACACACACACACACACACACACACACACACACACACACACACACACACACACACACACACACACACACACACACACACACACACACACACACACACACACACACACACACACACACACACACATCACACACATGCATGCATGCACACACACGCATGCATGCATTTAGATATACTTATTACTAATATTAGATAATGTTTATGTCTTAATTTCATGGTACTATGATTTATGTATTTGCATGGTTATGGAGGAGCGTGACCTTCTGATACAGGTGATAACACTTACTAGAAGGTCACAACAACGATCTTAGTATTGTATCAATTTTGTTACGAAATAAATATTTTTCATATTTTCATATTTTCAAACACAACTGCTTCACGCATGAAACACGAATGGGACAGAGGTGTCCCAAGCAAACGACTTTTGTACAAAGTCTTTCTCTGGAATATATGTATATCTGGTAAGCAATATAACAGTTGAACTGTTATATCTTCTTAACTATTTTACTAATTCACCGTTTAATTAATAAAACTCGACTATAGTATAAATATAATATAAGTATAAATTATGAATTTATTTTCCCATACACAAACTAACACACTGATAGATCATGACGTATACTGGAGGCATAAATTAAATATAGTACGACTACGCATTATGTGTATAATAACTGACTTCTATGAAACTTGATATATTTTTTGTCTATAGACGACGGTTAACACTTTCCATCAGGTTGGCCGTCAGCTAGTTTGCCATTCTAAGTTCCATAAAAAAAAACATTGCCCTTTATTTAATTGTTCACGTCTTTTTTCATCTCTATCATCGCTTTTCCATGTTCACCTTCAATATTAACCTGCACGTAAATATCGATCAGCATTTGAGAGGTTTCTCGCTGAATGCGGTTCGTTAGCCGTGTTAGTGTTCAGTGGGTGAGAAGGCGTTCGTGCCCCTTGTTTCTTCCACATTCACCCTCAAGTCTCAGGTAATATTGAATCAAATAATATTTGATTAGGGTACCAGGTGGTGATGCGGAGTTAGTGTTTTGTTTGGCGCAAGGATCAACAAGGCAGTCGTAATTGTAGATACCGGTAAAATATTTTATAAGATATACCGGTTAGAATTTGTGATTTCAACGTTTATTTCGGATTTTTAAGGTATGGAATATGTGAAAGTAGTAAATTTTTAAAATTACATTAATTAATCTATACTGTTTATATGTGGTCGAAAATAGTTGACCTTCTTGACAGCATAGGAGGCAAACGGGCATGCGACTCACCTGAGGATATTTCATGATATTTCGGGGTAGAAAATTTTAAATTGAATTTATTTTTTTCTAAAATGAATGTATAAAATAATCTTAAAATAATTCTTGGATTTAAAAACATTTCAATAATGAAAATTACGATTAAATGTCCCATATAAAGCTAATGGTAGTGGATCAAGTTTAAAGTTTATCATATCTGATACAAATATTTTTGTTGAATAGTTAAAACTTGTATTTATTTAATAATCTCATTAAAATAAAAAAAATAAAAAAGTAATCACTTAAATTCAAAGAATATAAATCTTCAAGGAACAATGTTTCTTACTGGTATATAATAATAACTGTATCCTACGACTTTGACCACATTAATCAGTATATAAAGTATCTTATATACTAATTTAGGATATAAAGTACATGTGCACCAAATTCCATAGAATTTTTATATTATGTTTTTTTTTAATGAATTACTCAAGCTGTGCACATAATATAATTGGATTATAACCTAGCCGAATCACAAATGTAATTATTACTTAAGTTTCTTATGGTTGTAATCTGTTTTATGTGCCAATAAAATAAAATAAAAATAAAAAAAAATTCCATTTAGAAGTTTTTGCGTTAAAGAATAACTAACATCCATCTATCCAAGTTGTTACAAAATTTCGCATTTATTTTTTTCTATTAATAGAATTTACTTACAGTTTTCTATAACAGATTATGAAGAATAACAAACAAACCAACGAATCCATTAAAAGAAAACAAGGGAAAGTCGAAGAAAAAGAAAAGGGTCACTCTGAAAACAATATAGAAAAACATGACCCGTTAGACGATGAAGATCAAGGATTTAGTGGCTGGCTCAGGTAAAAAAGATTTTATTGAAAGTCTGTTGTAGATGTTTTATACCAAAAATGTGGCAAACAAACATACAGCCCGTCTGATGATAAACGCTCGCTGAAGCCTATGGATACCTGCAACCCTAGGTGTGACACGTACGCGTTGCGAAACCTCAATATACCATTTTTAAAGAACCCCATACTATAATCTGTAAGAAAAATCTCGATAGGGAGCTTATTCCTTAGTCTAAGGGAGAAACTTTTGTATTAAATTATAATTTAACACTTAATTTTACATTTAAATAGAGAGGATGGATATGTATATTTTATGTTCATATGAATTGATCCGTTGATACGTTTATATGAACATAAAACATACATTAAAGTATATACATATATACTTTTTATTTTACGAGTATTAACTATATTTTAATGTTTTTAATGTCTCTCTATTAATAAAATACTTAATCAGATAACACCACATACTATGAGCTACAAAAAAAAAAAAATAAACATATATAATTTCATACAAATCCTTTAAGCCACAAATGTGGTTGTGTAATAAATATCATAATATCTTATCAAACTCACACAGGTACAATAGTAATAAGGTTTCTATAGCGTTGCTCGCTTGAATTAAGATAATGTACCCTAATATATTACCCTAAATGCAAAATACGGTTCATTTGTGTTCACGAAATTTCATTCAAATTAATTTATAGTCTAAATATACTTTGAATATTAAATATTTAAACATATATATTTAAAAATATTTATAAGTAGACATTAGTAAGATACTACATAAAGTTAATAAATTATTATTCAAACAGCAGAACAGACATTAATAACGAAGGTATCGTTATATTGTCAGGACAGTTCAAATAACAAGTACGATATATATACGAGTACAATAAAACTAAATATATGGCAGTCGTAAAAGCCATTTTGTTAAAATGAAAAAAAATACAACATGGCCGTCGTAACAATCACGAAAGGACTCAACATGTTTAGGGCTTCATCAATTTACAGTAGATATAATTCGACTATGTACAGCTAAGTTTGACAATTCCTGTTTATGTTGTACTATCTAAATGTGGAACGACTTCCCACCCTGTAATTTTTCTCCAACTTACAATCTTGAGATCTTCAGAAGACGCGTGAAAAAGTCTAGCTACTTTAAGCCAACATAGCGAGGTCAAGCGGTGAGTTAGGTTTATCTATTTCACTTATGGGTTATGAATCAAAAGTAACTTCTGCGAGCATTTATTACACTATCGCATATCGAGCTAATATAAAAAAAATTAAAGATTTGAGAAATAATATTTATTTTAAGTTTTTTTATGCAACTTATAATATAATAAACCCATTTAATGGAAAGTGGTAACCGTCGCCTATAAACATGAACAATTCCACGGACATAACAAAGTATACGGTTTCGACTATGATACTCCCAATACGTTGCTAATCCTGAAGAGTAAGATATATGCCTCTGTACCTTGTAAATCCACTGCCACATCTCACCCTTCAAACCGAAAGACAGCCATGCAAACACCACTGCTTTACGATTGAAACACAAATGGGATAGAGGTAATCAAGCAAACGTCTTTTGTACAAAATCTCAATAAGTTGTGTAACTTTAGAAAATGAGTCGAACTATAATTTACAAATTAAATACATTATATTAAATTGTTTCCAATTTTCAGATCAGCGGATGGCCTTGACACTATGAAACTGTTTGTTATTGCTAACAGTATAGTAATGATTACCACCTTGGCATATCCTCACATTCAGAATGTCATTGAAATTATATCGGAAATGTTCTATGGAAGTGAAGGCTTGTACATAGAATATGGATCGTAATATTTAATTCACGATTTAATCTTTGCTTATTTTTATATAACAATCATTACATAAATCTCCAATAATTAACTTTTAAAATATCTATTACCTTTTTACTAAAATTAATATTGATTTCAATTCATGCGTATATTATGGATAATACTGCAGTAACTAAAATTAAGATATCCCATTAAATTTTAATGCACTATTATACTTTAAAAATTAAAATAGTATTCTAAAAATAAAATTATTATATTTTATAAAATATAAAGTCAAACATTTCATTTTACTGAAATCACTAAAACAGAACTCATTAAGAAAAGAAAAATAGAAAAGAAAAATTATTTATTTCTATTTTAAGGATAAAGTATTCGATATTATATAAATTAAAATGCTTGCTTTACTATTTCGTTTAGTTTTTTCTCTAAGTATAATTGTATGGTATTCAATTAACATTTGGAATATGATATCTGATTATTTTAATAAAGAATTCCATAGGTTATTATTCAATGAAACAGAGTACGTAGATTACAGTGTTGAGAAGAAGCTGTAAATTATATTCGAATTAATGAATATTAGCTAAGTTTCTATGTATCTTAGTTGTCTAGGTTCTTATGTTTGTATTAAATATCTACTTATGAGTGTGTTATATTTGTATACTATATTACTATTTTATTCCCTCTGTGATTTTTTTATGCAACTTAGAATGGCAATCAAGTTGATGGCCCACCTGATAGATAGTTGCATGATACTGCTCATGTCTATAGGCGACGGTTACCCGTCGCCTATAGACATGAACAGTATCATGGACATAACAGAGTATATTGTTTCGTTCATGATACCCCCATGCATTGCCATTCTTGAGGACTCAGGTGTTATTCCTCTGTACACTATAAATTCACTGCCATATCCCACGATTCAAATTGAAACACAGCGATGCAAACACAACTGCTTCACGGTAGAAACAAATGGTACGTTGCTTGAGCACGCAAACGACTTTTGAACAAAGTCTCTCTCTGGTAGTCTAGTGAATTAAGAGATGTCTTTGTTTTAATCTTGTAGATAGAGTCATAGAATATTAAATGTATTACTAATGTATCAATAATCGTTAATTGAATATTGAATAATATTCCTAGAATGTTAAGAATCCCCAATTGTCATCATAAATTTCACAGATTTAAATGAAATTAATGTAAAATGTGTAAATGATTCATCTATGAAACGATTCAAATTACATTAAAATTTATTCAGCCCAGCCATTTAGTCGTGATAAGATAACAAACATCCAAACGTCTTCAAAAACTCCTAAGTTTATGGGAAGGGTTAGTAGAAGTCAACCGACCCTTCTCGAACTCGCACCACTGTCTGCACCCCAAGTATATGTATGCTAGCAGTTCTCCACGGTTTCGCTCATGTAAGTTATTTCTTTCTTTTCTGGAAAATTTGAAAAATCATATTTAAGGTTTTCGTAATTAAAACTTTACATCTCCACTTGTAGTTAAAAATGACGGAATTTTCATCATCCTCCTATCTATCCATAGTTGACAGGAAAAGATCGCTTTTACCGATAATGCCGTCCATTGTTTCCTCAGTATGACCATTTCTTGTAATTTAAAATGTAAAATTTGTATCTATAATAAATTTACTACTGTAATTTTCTGGAGCAGTAGCAATATCTACTGAATAATAAAAATGAATCATAGCTTAGAAGAGAGATATGTTTATTTTTCCCCTTTTAGGTTAAGCTGATTCTCGTTTATTAACATTCAGGTTTCGTTTAGTTCTTACCTCTGTGTTATGATAAATTACTTGGGTTATGCCTTCGGATGATTATAGTGTAGTTTCAGAATATGTGTTTCCTAATTTGTTGACCAAAGAATAAATATGATTCTGTAGTGGATACATGTTGTTATTATTACGGTATAGTATTTATTTAGTTTTATTAGTTGGTACTGAAAATGCTAGTGTCTCTGTATTTCTGTATAATATTTTATTAATGATACATAGTTCTAGTTTGACGTGTTTGTTTTTCTATTACCATCGCCTCATCGTTATATCATCTCTTGGTAGGTTTTGCCAGTGGTTGCCATGCTTGGCAGGTGGATTAACAATCGCAGTTAGATGTTTAAAGAGGGACACTGCTGCCTATCCATCGCCTTCGCCTCTTACAATACCCACGGGAAAGGAATGGCCTATTCTATGCCGGAACCACACAGCCGTTTCTCTTATTGGGTGTTTTAAATATTTTGATTTTTATATAACACAATATTATAGTATTTTTCAATAGAATTTGTTTAAAACTTAACCAAGTTTTGTTCAAATTATTACTCTGTAAATAAAATTCTAATAATATTTTAAATATTAAAAGTTTTAACACGTTTGTATCTTTATAATTCAATCACGCTTGAATGGCTGAACCGATTTGAATGAAATTCGGTACATTGGTTGGTTATATCCTATTTTAGCACACAATACTTTATATACTGATTCATATGAGCAGAACCGCGGGATACAGCTATTATTATATAACAGTAAGTTAAATTGTTTCGTGAAGAATTATTTCTTTAAACATAAACAATCATAAATTTTATCTATTCAACAAAAATGTTTGTATTCTATACAATTTTGTATCAGATATGGGAAACTTTAAATTTTAATGAAAAATAGCTAGTTATTAATAAAACGAAACATTCAAACAATTGACATTATTAATTTTTATTTATACTATTATTGGACATAAACAGATTGTCTTTTGTTTGGGTCAATTATTTGTTTGTTTACAGTAAAATTGAAACAAACTGTAATATAATGTGTAAACAGTAGTATTAAAGGCTACTAATACAAGGTCGAAGGAAACGTCACATAATTTACCTTTGTGTGTAAAACTTTAGTCGTTATTGTCGTAATGTTAGTATAACTAGTTGTGAGGTGTACGCTCGTTATGATACTTGGATTCTCATATTCACGTAATTACGACTGTTAAATGTATAACAAGATTACCTTTAGAAATATGTTATCTTTACAAATATTGATGTAAAATAATGTGCATTAAAAAAACCTAATTTACAAAAGGAATAAAGCGTTCTATAAATTTTCTTACGTTCCTTATTTAGGCAATATTGTCTACATAAGAAATCCAAATCAACGTAAGTCGTTAACTGTCCACTGTTGAACATAGACCTCCCTTATAAAAGGCGTTTTGCCAGTAGTTGCCTAGTTTTAAGAGGGACGCTGTTACAATTACTCGGTCATTAAGTTTCCTTAGTTGTCTCTTACTACACTCACGAGAAAGAAAAGGATGACCCATTCTATTTCAAGACCACACAACGTATACATATACATTGTCTATGCGTAATTTCATTTTTTTTTATTGGAATGTTTTTTTTTTATACAACTTAGAAAGGCAAACAAGCTGACGGCCCACCTGATGGAAAGTGATAACCGTCGCCTATAGACATGAGCAGTACCATGGACATAACAGAGTATACTGTTTCGCCCATGATACCCCACGCGTTGCCATTACTGAGGACTCAGGTGTTATTCCTCTGTATCCAGTAAATTCACGCTATGTTGTATTAATACAAGATAAGAGAATACACAAAATCTTTAATCTTTATATACATTTCTTGCTGTGTCCATTCTTATAATTCAACTTACGAGTATACGCCAGTTCCGTAGACTCTCGGCTCCTCCCTTATATGGTGCATGAACTATCTATTTGTCTGCTGTAACTTTCCTTGTATTAAAATATACCTCGAAATAAGAATTTTGTACATAACTTCAGACTTCTAGTTACAGTAGAATGTAAATAGACACAATATAGGTATAATATCTACTTAAAAGAATTTTTGTTTAAATTTTCAGATTTGATTCCAATAATTTTATCTGTACAATGATGTGATAATCAACAATAGTAATGTAATAAATATGTCTTTTTTATAATTAAATAGAATAAAATATCTTTCTAAAAAAATGTTTAAGTCACCAAAATTTCATTTCAAATTTAGAGGAATTGTGATATTATTTTTAACTAATTATAAAAAGAAGGAAGTTCTTAATTTGGTTGTATTTTTTTGTATTATGTTTATTACCTCATAACTTTATTAGTTGTAAATCGAATTGAATTTTTTTTTATCTGTAAGTATATACATGCATATTAGAGCCATAGATTTTTTTTTTTCAAAATAACTAATTTTATCATAATTGTTAATTTTTTTAACACGATTTTAAATCATAAAATATAGAGATGTACTGCGAACGACATAAAATGTACAAACGCGAGCGAACAGATAACCCATGATCGTAGGGTGTAGCGCTGAACTATTAAGAGGGCAGACTCCAAATAAACTGAGATAACAGTCTGGAGAAAGAAGAAGAAGAATAGATGTAATATTACAAGTTTATACATTTTAATTTTATAATTTTAGCACTGCTTCTAGTTTCTTTTTATTTGTTAAATAGTTTATATAATATATATTACGTATTTAAATGCTATATTACCTTAACATAAATAAAATATTATGAACAAATACTTAAAAGCTTACTTATCCTTTACAAATGTTTGGAGAGTTGGGCAAACATGTCGGGCGCAAATCGATACGTAAGTTTTCTTGCTAGCATTGGCAATAAGCCAAATGCAGTCTCGCAGTGACTCGTTGCAACTAGATTTATTAGCTCCAACACTAACTGTTAACTAATTATTTCGCTCATTTCACTAAAAGGCCCAGTCTTTAGTGATTGCGTTTACGAAATAGTAAATTCTTTTTAACATTCTAATTACGGAATTCAGTCGATTACAAGCTGCTACGTCGTTCTATTTTAAGGAAGCGATTTTTAAATTCATTGAGCTGCGTTCATACATTAGCCTTTGAATTAGTCATATTTAACTTCTTACTGAAGTACATATAAATAGCTAATCTTTATAAAAAGCAATTTATAGTCCTAATATAAGCTGTTAAGATGAAATAATGTCACGTCATATAACACAGACAATTGGACATGCGCACTCATAAAATGAGTATGAGAATACGAGTATATAAAAGTATATAAAACAAACCATAAACTGGATCAAATTATATGGATTAGTGTTTAAATAATGATAAAATTTTAATGATCAGTTCTTTTGAGAAGATGCTCAAAGTAATAGAAAGTTTTGTAACCAACTAATTATATGTCATTATAGTCGAGTTCCCTCCGTTCATTATAGTAGTGAGTTCATTATAGAGTGTTACTTGCCCATAGAAATGGACAAGTAACAGCTCGTATGACGATCATAGTCGAGCATAAATAGTTAATAGTCTATATATATATATATATATATATATATATATATATATATATATATATATAGTTTAGACAGAAAATAGAATATATAAGTTTAGGATTAAAAAGCAAAGATCACGAAGAAGAGTAAACAACAGAGATTAAAACGAGTAAGGTTCTAATATGCTCTATGTTTAGTGCCTTAGACAACAATATCAAATGAAATTATTATTTTAGGTGTAATATAATATCCTTTTCGAGTGCTATCTTTACATCATATATTTTTTAATATATATTATAATTTTTCACTTCTTCATATAGTGTACAAATGCCTTGACGTAGTAAACATTAAAAAAAAATGACAATTATAAACCCTTATTAATAATTTTAATCTGAAAGTTTGTTATCCCTTAGCTTCTTAAATTCTGGACCAATCACTATGAATTTTGATATATACATATAATAGGATGTAGAAGGACTTAGGCTATTTTTTGTCCAGGTCAATGAACATATTCTGATTACACGAATAAAGTCGTGGGTAGTCAGTTAATTTAGTTATATGTAGAACTATAAGCTTTCTCGAGTAAATACATTCAAGGAATATACTGCAATCATGTTCTTGGAATTCAAGCAAAGAGTATTATTTTATGATAGAACAAGCTGACAATTCAGCTGATAGAAAGTGACAACCATCCCCTATAGACATGAATAATGTTAAAGATATCCCAAAATATATTGTAATGGCCATAATGTCTTTCATACGTAACTACTTTTAAAGGCTAAGATATCTCTATACCCAATAATTTCAATGCCATATCCCAACCTTCAAACTAAAATAAAGGCATTATTATTATTATTGAAAGACGGGCTTTTTCATACAAAAACCTGTGACACTGCGACTTTTCCATGACATTTTGTGTTCGCCCTTTTTTTAAAATTCGCTGCTAATTTCTATCAATGATAGAAAATTTAAGATGTTCTTTGTAGCAATGTTTTTTATCTCCTCGGCATGTAGAGTGTATGTTCTAAAGAAGATATATCGTTTATGTATGAGTAAGCTACAGTCACATATTAGGTGTTGCAGCGTTTCTTCCTCATTGTGACAAAATCTGCAAACGCTTTTTGGACATACGCCTAATTGGGCCATATGCTCGTTTAGTTTGCAGTATCCAGTAAGAGCCTTTGTTATTAAACGCGTATTATTTTTACTCAATAGAATTAATTTCTTAGAGTAATTATTAATAATTAAATTAAGGGCATATAAGCACAGTTATTAGAAGACACGAATAGAATAGAGGTACCTAGATCTTTACCTTCCTTCTGTTAAAGAATGTAACCATGTTGTACCACGAATATAGCAGAGCAACGAATTAATACTCTTAGCACATTTACTCGTACACGAAACAAAAAATTGTTCTAGCTTTTGTTCTTTGTTCGTTTGGAGCAATTGCACGTTCTACGTGATTAGACTTTAAAATTTAACATTTTTTTTAAGATAAAAGAGGTGGTACCTTATAGCTATCATCGATATCAACTTATCAGCCATTAACAACTCGCTATTAAACATAAAGGGGGGTTTTGCTAGTAGTTGTCACGCTTGGCAAGCGAATTAGCAACCGCAGTTAGATTTTTGGAAATATTTTAAGAGAGACGTCGCTGCCCATCTCTCGGCTATTAAATTCCTTTAGACGCCTCTTACAATACCTACAGGAAAGAAAAGAATAACCCGTTCTGTGCAGAAACCACACAACACTTTATAGCGTTGAGTGATGGTAAAAAAAAAAAAATTTAAGCCATATTTTAATTCTCTGAGGGCTAATAACATTTACACATGTTTAAAATTCACTTTTTTGGTTAATATCTAGTTTTAGTTTGGATATTTTAATTGTAATGCATGCGTATTCAAGTTATAACAAATAACGCACTTGGAATAACGTTAGTGATAACACACAGAATCAATACGTATATGCTCCTTGCATACATTGGCATTCTGCCAATTATGGTCGTTATACAACTACTGGCAGAGATTCCGAACGCATTAGAACTATATTACGACCACAAAATTACTGAGAAAACAACATTGGTGTAGAGTGCGTATTAGAAACTATCACAGATGTTGCAAGTATCTGGCATTCTACAAACAAGAGGTGCTCAAATCAATTATCATTATTTTATAATTAAGCCATAATTAATTTGCCTTTTTCGTATTACATTATTTTTGACAATTCTAAATAGACCTTTTTTAATTTTCTTTACTCTTTACTCTCGAGATGGAATTTACACTCATTTTATTACGATTGAAGTCGGTTTTTTTTAAGTAAGTTTTTTTTTTAAAGTATCAAATTTATATATTTGTGTAATTAATCAACTAATTTTACCTAATTTATCAGCATTTAGAACTAATCGTATATAAATATCCTTACTAATATTATAAATTTGAAAGTAAATTTCTTTGTTTGTTACCTTATAGCACCTTAATAGCTATGAAATAACCAATAACTATGAAATTTGGTATACACTTATTACATAGGATGGAGGAGGATTTAGGCTATTTTTATCTTAGTAAACATATCTCGATCACGTGGAAAAAGATAAAAATACACACCTTAAAGGCATATATAAATATGATCATATTAGTCTTTAACTGTTCACTGCTGAACATAAGCCTCTTGGGTGGGTTTTGCCAGTAGTTGCCATGCTTGGTAGACAGGTTGGCAACCGCAGTTTGGGATTGGAGATGTTTTAAAAAGGAAGTTGTTTCCTAGTCCTCGCACTTCCTCATTCGCCACTTACGACACATACAGGAAAAGAAGAGGTAGTCTGATCTAAGACGGGACTACACGGCAAATATAAATACGATATATAGATAGAAATAAATTTATAAAATCATTTTATTAGTGGGTTAAAGCAGATAAGTGTAGAAAAGAAAGGATCGTTCATGGTAAAATGCTTTGAGAAATACTTTTATGTAGGAATTAGTGTTTTTTTTTTACAACACAGGGGGCAAACGAGCATGCGGCTCACCTGATGGTAAGTGACTACCGCCGCCCATGGTCACCCACAACACCAACGGCATTGCAGGTGTGCTGCCGGCCTTTTAAATAGGAATATGCTATAGGTTGAGATAATAATAACAGTAATATATTTATATGAATAATCATAATAATATATTTATTATATGACAAAACGCAAAAAGTCTCTGTTTAAGTCATATCTGTCATATTTGTTACCATCGCTGAACGATAGGAAACTTATGCAATTCTCATTGAAAGATTCGGGGTCACATAAAATTTTATAAGCTGCTATTTACAAGCAACGTCTTGAAGAAACATTCTTGGAATTCTAGATATAAAGTAAATTTACATATCAGCTGAAACTCAAGAAGTCAGCGAGCTCCATTCCGACGCATATGCTGAATTACTGCGGCGCTACGAAATTAACGTAGGTAGTTGGCGAACCTGTGAGAAATGTATGTGATGTAATAATACAATTTTATATTACAACTACAAATAGTGGTTTTAGTTTCAGTTTACCAGAGGGAGACTTTATACAAAAGTCGATTGCTTGGATACCTCTGTCCCATTCGTGTTTCAACCGTGAAGCAGTTGTGTTTGCATGGCTGTGTTTCGGTTTGAAGGGTAGGATATGGCGTGAATTTACTGGGTACAGAGGAATAACACCTGAGTCCTGAGGAATGGCAACGCATGGGGGTATCATGGGCGAAACAGTATACTCTGTTATGTCCATGGTACTGCTCATGTCTATATGCAACAGTTACCACTTTCCATCAGATGGGCCATCAGCTTGTTTGCCATTCTAAGTTGTATAAAAAAAAATCGAAAGGATGAATAGATAGCTGGATGTTTGTTACTCTTTAACGCAAAAAGTACTAAACAAGTTTGAAAAAAATTCATACACAGGTTTTATTCCAATTTAGCACGTAGAATACTTTATGTACTGATTTACGCGTATAAAACCACGGGATATAGCAAGTTATACATATACTTCCAAAGTAAATAAAAGTCTAAATAGATAACTTTTATTTTTACGTACTTAAATATTTTTATGATAGATGATAACAATAAATAGAGTGAATTGATACCATAAATAATTTTATGACTAAGCAATCTCTTCTAGATAACCTTTTAGTGGAGGACGTTGAGAAAAAAGATTTATTTTATTTATTTAAACTTTATTGACCAATAAAATACAGTACAAAAAAGCGTGCTTAATGCTATTGGCATTCTCGACCGGCCAACTTTTTGACGTTTTTGTTTTTATTTGTGTTGCTACCTTACCACTCGACTTTAACATCTCAGTGTGACACGTTAAATCACTGTTTTCACTAATAACATCTGAGTTAGAACTGTAAGTGTTCAACTTAGTTTTACGAGGTACGAAAATATGCATCAGCATGAAACTTAATATGCTTGCTTACGCTAAAGAGGCATGAGGGGCCCATGAATAAACAATGTATCTCTCATAAACAACGGTGCCTAATAACCGCTTTAATCTCGACTTTTAAAGGTTGGCCACTTACAAAAGGCAGATTGGAAAAGTTTTTTCTTGTGGAAGTCCAATTAAACTTGTTAAAAGCAATTTCCTGCGGAGTGTGTGCCCGTACCGGACGCAGCAACGGATTTTGCTTTCGTTTCGATTATTTCTTTATGCAATATTGCTTTTCTGTTTCTCTGTATATTTGTTTATTCTCAGATTTTATGATACCTGTTCTATTTTATTGCATATGTGTTCTGGTTATGAAATTCTTGCCAGTTATACATACCTATAGATGGTTTTCAATCTTTACTAATAAAATTACAAACTTTTTTGCAAATTTGGTAAACGAGTACAATTTGAGATGGTGAAAGACATAGAAACTTATATCTAGATTACTCAGAGATACGTCATCTAGACATAACTAAAAGTTATATAAATTCATTTTTTTATGACGTGTTAACGGCTCAACGAAACTTCATAAATTTTAGGATACTTGTAAAATTTGATATCTAGTAAAACAAATATTTCTATCCTGAATATGCGGACAAGACCGCGGGTAAAACTAGTAGATATTAAATAAAGATATCAATAATCCTGAAGTTTATTATAATTATACTACACTTAGTAGAAACGTAACGAGTTTGTTATATCAACACTGAGCACGCAATATCGCAATTCATAAAATTGAGTGATTGCACAAGTGAAGTTTGAGACATGAGCATCCATTTTGGTAATTGAATAGATATTACTAGGCTTGGAATATTTCACAAGTAGCAGATGGAATATCATAATATGTATAAAATCACACGTTATCACTGCTATGTTCCATCATATGATTGTGATACAAAATAGCTCTAAATGAACATTCGAGTATTGTCGCTGCATTTGGATTGATGAATCATCGGCTGCATTCGGTATGTTCGTCGCAACATATAGTCGACTGGACCGTAATGGATGACCCAATGTTTTTGGCCCCAATATACAAAAAATAATGAATCTTTATCACGTTAATAATATAATTTAATAGTAAATGTAATTTATGTGAGACAAAATTACTGCCTATATTTTTGTGTAATGTGAAATAACTGTTATTGTAAAAAGTAATATAATTAAATGATTATGAATTAAAAGTAGCTACCGTTTCCATCTGTAGATATTACAGCTTTAATATCTTACTAAGGGATTCAGATATAGACGTAGAACTGATTGATTGCTTAAACTGGTATTATCCATTATATATTCCATATCTAATGGAATAAATTGCATTTGAAATCATAAGTA
This sequence comes from Galleria mellonella, assembly GCF_026898425.1. NCBI lineage: Eukaryota > Metazoa > Arthropoda > Insecta > Lepidoptera > Pyralidae > Galleria > Galleria mellonella. The sequence continues at coordinate 1,505,038 of NW_026442133.1, forward strand.
TAGGTTCTCTAAAATATGAGAGGATATTAAAAATTCTAAATAATTTTTATTTTAAGACGGATTTGCGATTAATCTCAATTCACTTGATCAGTTTTTTTGGGACAACCCTTACTGATATCTCCATTCATTCGCACTCGATTAAACATCTCTAAATAATCTAAATTAATATAAAAAAGGGAAAAAAATTAATTTATTATTAACTAAGACAACACTTGAACCGATTCTAAAAAAATCATTCATCTGTACAAAGTTACAATATCAGCGGATGACAAGGGCTATATTTTTTTCTAGAAAAAGATACTGAGTGAAACCTGTGTTAATATCAAAATGCAAAGTCGTTAGGCCATACTGTTATAAATGTGACAGTGAGTTTAACCAATCATCATAAAATTTGGTATACACGTAAAATATAGAATGGAAAAAGATATAGGCCCCATTTATCCCAGTTATTTAATATATCTTAGTCACGCTGGTGAAGCCGCAGGTACAAGTTAGTGTATACCACAAACTATACAGAGAATATTATAAAGAGGAAAGATTTGATTATTTGTTTGCATTAATGGAGAAACTTAAAAAGTACTCAATTAATTATAACAATTCTTTCACATATAGAAAGCTCATTATTAGATAATATAGACTACATATAGCTTTCAAAACTTCAATCTACTCGCGCAAAACCAGGCTACATCATTAGTATAAAATAAACTTACTCTCCGAGTCTATTTCTCCGATTACTTCTAAACCACGCAACGGCTTTTTATGAGAATTTCATTATCATTTAGATATTTCTGTACTTATGGAAGGTTGTATATATATATTATTTAATATTTGTATAAGTAGATAATTAGATGTGCGAAGTCATGGCGGATCATTAGTGAGTAAATAAATTGTTACCGCCACTAAAATAATACTGCACAGATAAACCTATTCCTGCAAACAGCCATTTTCTCCCACATTGAAAGTAAATAATACGTACCTTGACCCGTACCACAGGAATAAGATATCCCACACCTTGTTAGTTTTCGATGCGGAAGTGTTTCTTGAAAAAGCAATAGAAAAAAGATGGGGAAAAAATTCTACACGTTGTTATTTATTACAGCCAATGCATTTATCCTGTTTACATAGTTCTTTTGTTGTTTCCTAATCATGTTCTGTGAATAGACACAATATTTATCATATTAGCTTTGTCTCGGAGCTTTGTCCATGCGAATTAGGGTAAAATGTATAATATCTGATAGATGGTACGTCTTTGTAGCAAATTTCATTTAAATTCATTTAGCTATTTAAGTATGATTAAGTAAGAAGCATTAAAATATATATATAAAATATATATATATATATGTATATATGTATATATATACATATATATATATATATATATTAAATTAAATTTGTTCTCCTTTAACCAATGGTTGTCTATAAGACATTGGCCTAGCGATAAGACCGCTTTTTGTACCTTTATGTATATATTTTAATCTGTACTTCATGCTACTGTATTTTACTTGAATTGTTTATATTTCATTATTTATTTATATGTTTCTGATGCAAATAAAAATAAACAAAAAGTTAACTAAATAAGTAAATAATTATAAACTTTCATATTAATAACAAAGAAATGTAAATGTTTGTAACGTTGAATTGATGGACAGATGGATGTTTCTTACTCTTTCACACAAATACTACTTAATGAGTTTGAATAAAATTTGGTACATACGTCAGTTATATCCTAATTGAGTACATAGGATACTTTATATACTTATTCATGCAGATACATCCACAAGATACAGATACGTCTATTTAAAATGTTTAATAAGCTGCAGAATACTAGGAGAACAGAAGTACATCAAGGGGCGCAAATAAAATCAAGTACCTTATGTAAACAGAAACACAGTCATGAAACTAAATTTACAATGTGGTAGAACCTGCATACGTATATCCACGCACACAACATTCGTACTAAATGTTCTCTTTGGATAACCTCAATTTATAATGCTGATTTAGTCCGATAATCTCGACAAGCTAATGGTTGTAGGCAAGATAGAGGGAAAAAGACCATATAGACGATCACTTAGTCGATGTCTGACCAAGTAACGCCGTTACGGGACTATCAATTGCAGCTGCCCTGCTGGCTAAAGACCGTGCGATATGAAGTAATATCATAAGAGAGACCACAGCCACCTTTCAAGGACACGACCTTCAGTAATGAAGTAGACGAAGAGAGAGAGAGAGAATACTGATTAATCTACATTGATTTTCTATCAGATTAATCTAGCTTTTAACAACATAAGGGGATTATCTTTTTTTGTGATCCTTGTGAATAAATGAATATTTGTTGCCGAAATACTTCTTTTGTAGTTCGAGAGTGAAACAAGATTGAGCTACAAAGTGACAGATAATGCTTTTGTACATAATATAACACAAAATATGAAGTAGTTATTAACGAATGTTTTCTGACAAAAAAATTATAGTGGCTGGATAATATTAAAGGGATAAGTCGCAGTAAACTGTAAAAGAAAACACTAAATAAACAAGATAGTTGAAGCCATGTTAGTACTTAAAAAGTAGATGTCACGTAAAAACCTTTTCAGTGGTGACGAAATTGGTTCTTTTGATTTAAAAACTAAACTACCTACTAAAAAGATTTTGATAAAAAAAGTAAGAAAAGAATTTTCCAAATTGGTTTAAAACTGACGCAGTTATAGGGTAAATAACATGAAAAAAATTCAACCGAATTGAGAACCTCCATCTTTTTAAGGTCCGTTCAAAACATCGATAGCAAACTAAATTAATATGAAAGACAGGGAAATGCTCGTCTTTGGATTTCAAATAGCAAATTTACGCGACGACATGTAGACATGTCGTCATGTAAATGTAGCGAATAGAGCCATGTGGTCCCAACATAGAATAGGCCACCTCTTCCGTTCCCGTGGGTATTATGAAAGTCGACTAAAGGAGGGTGAGGGATGGGCAGTAGTGTCCCTTTTATAAAATCTCTAAAAGCATAACAGCGGTTGCCAATCCAACCTTGCCAAGCGTGGTAACCACTGCCAAACTCTCCTTATGGAGAAGGCTTATATTCAGCTGTGGACAGTTAACGGTAATAATAATATAATAATAAATGTGGACATACGAATTCAACACTTAATAGTCAATGAATACATATAATCCCTCTTTAATAACAGTTGGGAATATATATTTTTTGTTTAATTTTCCATACGGATTTCATTTCTACAAACATATTTGAAGCATAAATTGTGATACGTTACCGATTTCAAATTATTTTATAATTTACAAATAAAATAACCAAAAAATTATCTATTCATTTTTATGTGATTGTGATTTGTAGGGATAAAACATTTTATTATTTCTTATATATTTTTTATATTTATAGATAAGTACGCATATGTTGATAATATTATAAATATTTTATGAGATTAAGAACACAATGACATTGTGAGAAAAACATATTAATAAAACTTAAACATAACATAGAGTTAGACAATATTTAGGTATATTAATATCTTTAATTAAGTAGCAAACGAAATAAAAAAGTAAAGTCAAAACATTCGAATTACTACTGTTTGGAGAAATGAATCTGTAGAATCTCGTTCCAACTATAGAATGATTTTTTTACAATAACAGTAATCATTTAATTATTAAATTGAAGTTTTTTTGATGTTTCTATTTAGCATTCATTTTTCTATTAGTTTATCTCGAGTTTAACATCAATAAATAATATAGGTAAATGTAAACAATATAAGGAGGTAGTTAAAATATTTTTTTAAACAACTTTTACTAATATTTGATTTTTATTAAATTTTAACTAAATAATTGATAATCAATCAACTTTAATTTAATTAATAAATAAGAGTTTATACTGTATTAGAATTTAGTACATGTAAGAGTGGATATCCGCTAGAGAAGTGTACATAAGCCCTCCTTTCTAATAAGAGAGATGAAAATGTACCAAGGTAAATCAAACTAAGTGTAAATCAGCTTTCTGATCTAAGATGTTTTTACAAATCAGCGGAATATCGCTTTGAATAAATCCAAGATTTAGGCCCTCACGGGCTAAGTCTTTGCTCAAAACAACTTATAGGTACTTCTTTATGTGTATGTTTCGTATCACTTTCATCGATGCTTAGCCGATTGTTACGTTACATTCCTTAATCAATGGTTTTCTATCCTGTTGGTTTTATATTAATTTAGTTCAGACTTAACTTTATTTTAGTTTTAATGTTTTTGTCACTAATTTTAATTTATAAATATATACCATCATTGAAACGTCTACATTTTATTATACCTATTATAATAATATTACTATATTGTGCCAGAAAAAGTACGGTCTCTATTAATAACTTACGATTTTTTTTCTTGAGCTTAGAAAGGCAAACAACTTTACGGCCCACCTGATGTGCTGGCCGGCGCGTCGTCTAACAAATATTATCTCGACGTCTTAGCAGTTTAACCTATTATTATAAAATTCGATTTATTTGTTTATTTAGAATGGAGAAAAACATAAACTACTGTTTATCACACGAACAAAGTTGTAGGTAAAAAGTAGTGTTAACTTATTAATATTATAAATGGAACAGTTTGTAACAATGGATTGATGGATGAATGTTTATTATTCCTTCACGTAAAGTTATATCCTAACTTAGCAGACATTTTGTTTTTAAAGCACACTTTATATACTGACTTACGTGGTTAGAGTTGTGGGATATAAATAAAGTTATTTATAAATAAAGAGAATACTCAGTATATTATAGCAGTATTACAATGGAAAAAATACAATAGCGAGCTACTATTTTTCTTTTCTGCAATTTAGAATGGCAAACAAGCCGACGGTCCACTTAATGGAAAGTTGTAACCAACGCCTATAGACATGAGCAGTACCATGGATATAACAAAGTATACTGTTTCGCCCATGATACCCCGTTGAGGATGATGCGTTGCCATTCCTGAGGACTCGGGTGTTATTCCTCTGTACTCCGTAAATTCACTACTATATCCCACCTTTCAAATCGAAACACAGCCATGCAATATACTGTTTCACGGTAGAATCATGAATAGTACGGAGGTGCCTAAGCAAACGACTTTTGTATGGTATCCCTCTAGTACAAATATCCCAGTCTTAATGAAAGAACTATAAAAGGGACCTGCGCTCAATTGTCAAACATAAATAGATTAATAGACAAGTAAGTAACAAAAAGAGAGAGAGAGAGAGAGAGGAGTATTAAATATAACACTAGTCCCTATTGCTAGCAATATGTCAGATCAACCTCTACGCAGTCCTCCTAGAAATTATAGTGGTTAATTCTTGTCCTATTCGCCACGATAAGCCAGCTAATGTGTGAGCATATTTGTTTTTATATCGAATCGCGTTATAAAAACAAGAACAAGTTGGACAATTAAAAATTCAACTAAGTACTACATAGTTCTAGTCCTTATTCAATATTTATATTAACTTATAATAATCGACCATCATATGTATGTATGAAAAAAAAGTTGGTAAATTTATTAAATTATTAAAAGGATTCTGCAAAATACTGTCTATTATCATGTAATTTACACGATGTAAAAGAATTCAGTGACGGAAAGCTCTAGTTACTTCAGTACTAATAGGACGTCAATCTTCCTCGCTTCCATTACAATGTCTAAAACGTACATATGTGTATATTTGTATTATATTTGTCGATGTCGTATGAATCCATATGAGAGTAATGTAATAAATAAATGTACTCCCTTTCTATAGCGGCAATTATTGACATATTCAAAAGTTGGACTGGAATATAAAAAACTTTCCGTAAAAAATATCTAAATAACTTGTACCAAAATCTAATTACGTGGTTTAGAAAAAAATAAGTGGAGAAACATATAGACTCATACAGCGACTTTGTTCTGTATAATTTACAAATAATGCTGAATATCATTTTGAGTACTGACGGTTTTCGATCAGGGTGGCCACTTTAACTCCGCTCCATTTAACTATAATGACGACGACAACAGGTCTTCTAGACCCTCCTAGGAAGATTAGATAGAGGCCCCAAGGCGGACCCCTTTTGTCCCAACTTTAACTCCGGAAACAACTACCCCTGGGTCACTGGGTCTAAGTCTCTCTACTGTAATGAGACGTGGTCATCTTTGTGGGATAATTGTCTGCATAGAAGGTTATTATTAGATGGTCTGTTGTTGGCATTTGTGTGCTCGGATCTGGCTTACATAGCCAATCATTTTAGTAAATGTTCTTGTACATTAATTATTTAGTTTGAAAATACAAATATTAATAAGCAAAATGACAATTCAAACAAAACAAACTACAGCAGTCATCGTCACGGCCAAATAAATTTTGTACATTGTAAATCGTATTTTCGATAACTATAAAACACAATCGACGGACGTGTTCACCTCATAACCAAAAGTTTCGGGAACCATTTTATTTCACGCGTGGGATTTTCCTTTGTGAGGGAACTTTTATTGACTGTACAACGAACAAAAGTGTACGGAACCGCAGGACTTCGGAGTAGACCACTGAGGTTAGCCGTATCGTTTGGTTTGGAATTTGGAACTGTTCTTGTCAATGTATTCTGTGAATAGGTATACACAGTTTATTCTTCCCTTGATACATTTATAACGACTCTGAACAAAAACGATCAAAAAAGTATATATATTATATAATAAAGTATTTGAATATTTTTTTTTCATGTGATTTATTTCAATAGAATTTAATGAAAATATTAACAAAATAAGTATCGACGTCACTATAAGTTTCATACACAATAATAATACAGAACAGAAATTAATTTTTATTATTGACAAGTGCCTGACATTTTTGATGTATTTTGTTTTTTATATAACATTTCGAATTTTAATGACTTATTTAACATTTATTCTTTTTAAGTTTTAATATTTGCATGCCTAATTATGGCGAAATATGAGGACTTATACTTATTGTAACATCTATACACTTACCATGTTTCTTGTAAATAAATAAATAAATAAAATAAATAAATTAATTAATTGAAAGTTTAAATTACTGATTACATTGTGACAGTGTTTCTATGATAGTTTTGATAAAACTCTGTTACCTTGTTATTAAATTACTAACTGGATCTCGCTGCTTTATCTGTATGAATCTGTATATAAAGTATCCTATGTAGTAAGTCAGGGTATATCCGAGTTATCTAAATACCTAGTATATCAAATTTCATTCAAATCCGTTCAGTAGTTTTCCCGTAAAAGCATAATAGCAAGCATCTATCCATGCATGCATCCATCGTTACAAACTTTTGCATTTATTATATGTATAGAATATCCAAACAGACTATTTACTGTTTTTAAGAGAGACTTCAACCGATTGATCGAGACAAGTTTCTTAACTAGAATAAGAATAAAAAAAATCCTTGTGTTGCCTTATGCCTTTATATCCTTATTAGCGACACATCCCAGCTTCGCACTTTTTTTTTAATCCATTTTAGCCTCTGATAATAATGATGTAATAATAAATGAAAGAATATATAAATTCGATTAAATACTATTTATGTTTATCCATTACAAAAAAAAAACTTTTGCCTCTTTATAAAATTAATGTAGATTTTTTTCTTTAATAGAGAAGTAAATAAGGAAATAAATACTGTCTGTATATGTGCTGCATATTACATGACGGTTTGTATAGCTTCATATATTTAAAGACATGAAAAAGTAATAAAGGAACCGCAAATATTTAGTACAGTGAAAAGTGAAGGGTGAGAGAGATATTGAAAGGAAAGCGAAAGTGAGAAACAATGTTAATGGTGCGTTGCTCTTAATTATGATAAGCAAAAATATATAGAGCAAAGTTCACCCTGCCATAATTCAGGGAGTACTGACACCAATACTCGTGTGTGGAAAAGAATCGTGGGTATGGCAGAAGAAGCACGAAAGTACGATAAATGCTGTAGAGATAATAGCTCTAAGAAGTATGCGTGGTATTACAAAGATAGAGTGAGAAATAGTGTAATTAAAGAGAAGTGTGGATTTAAATACGACGTAGCGACAAACATTGAAAAGGCAATGTTGCGTTGGTTTGGCCATCTGGAGAGGATAGATGAAAGAAGAAATACGAAAGGGATTTATCGAGCATAAATTAACAGAGATGTCACTAAGAATCGCCCTAGATAGACGTATGTTAATAAAATAGGCAACACGCTGAAGAGCCAAATTAAAAGTACTCGTAACCGTTGAACTTGTATGAGAAGATTGATGAATGTGAAGGAAGCGAAATAGGTATACCTACCCCAATGGGACACAGGTGTGACAGATATGTACTTGTGTATGGATTTAAAAAAATGTGCTAAAATCACAAATAAATATAGAAAAAGTTATCTGAGACTGAAATGAAATGTTTCAAATTAATATACATATATATTAATATAATACATATGCATAGTAATCGTAAAGCAAGTAAGCTATAAGAAAAAAGCAATGAACTATTTACATATGTAAACTCAGACAGATACCAATTCATCAATATATACGAATGTATATCTGAACAAACAGTATACTCTGTTATGGCCACGGTACTGCTCATGTCTATAGGCGACGGTTACCCCTTTCCATCAGGTGGGCCGTCAGCTTGTTTGCCATTCTAAGTTCTATAAAAAAAAAAAAAACGAATGTATATCTGAACAAGGTCTTGTACAATTCCCAAAGGACACAGCTTGGTGAAGTTACTTTATTATGTATATTGTAGTTTGCCCTTATTTATCAATAAGTATTTTCTTTTGCCTTACATAATGCCTATGAACGGACGTCAAAAAGAGGAGAACCTCAGAACTCCGTCATTTATAAAGAGTATTGGATTTTTATTTTTTTTTTTTTGCTTTATGAGAAAGGATATACTTTCACACTCATTTCATAGAAAGTTTACCAAAAGTTCAGTAATTAAGTTTTTAAAACAAAACACCCGATTCATGTTTTTGATTATTACTTTTAAAATAAGAATATTGATTTTAATATTAATCCACTTTTTCACGATTGAATTAGTTTTTTTTTTCAAAGCAAAATCCATTTGTTATAAGACGACGTGACTATGAAAGAATAAGGCAAGCACGCCCACGCCGCGTTGGATTGTAACAATAATCGAGGTAGTATTATCTGTTTATTATTACTATTATATTAAACTATTCTGTCCACTACTGAACATAAGAAATTTTGCCAGTAGTTGACATGCTTAGCAGCTGGATTAGCAATCGCAGTCGGGCTTTGGTGACGTTTTAAGAGAGACGCTGCTGATCATTCCTCGACCATTAAGTTTGCTTAATCGCTTCGTTCGACACCCACAGGAATAGAAGGGAAGGCCCATTCTATGCAGGTATCATACGTCAAATTATCTGTAGTACGGTGTAATATGGGCACGTTGGATGTTACGTTCGCATATTTTACTGAATCTAGTGCTATTTTGCGGGAGTCAATACCACTGGCTAGTTGATTATAATTATTTGTATTGATTTTGTATGCGACTGCTAATGTTTGAAAATTGACTATTTTCAATAAAAGATCTACGACCATCCCTTTTATTATTAATTTTTGATCCTTATTCCATCTACATACATGTAGTAAAACGTTATTTTTTATAACACGGGTCAAACGAGCATGCGGCTTACCTGATGGTAAGTGACCACCACCGCCCATGATCACCCGCAACACTAGAGGCATCGTAGGTGTGCTGCCGGCCTTTTATTATTTCACGTCAGATGACTAATAAGGAAAGTTGTATAAGTCTTTAATAATATTAGTCAATTCTCAAATATTGAGAGTCCCACGCATATTCGTACAAATGGTAGTGGAATTAAGCAAAATAATTTTAGTCAACTAACCAGTGATATGTTCGCCACAACGCCAACAAACAACAAATGTCTTTCATTGGTTGTTGTGGACATTTTTTTTTCTTGCTTTTTAGCTGTGAATGTTGTTAAAAAAGTTTATTAATTTTTGGTTTTTTTTTTATTGGATGAAGATAATGTAAACGGGATACGCTAGTTTCGATGAGAATGCCTGCTCATGATGAATTTATCTGGAATTAATTTTTTGAAACGATCTGGTTGTATATTTTATTTGTACAGATATATTTTTATAGTTTTGTACAGATAGAGTTTTGTAATTTATTTGTACAGATAAATAATCCTAGAAACAAATATTTCGTACATTTTTGATATATAAATATACTAGCTTTTACTTACGATTTCGTCCGCGTGTCTGATTGAGATAAAAAAGCTCATATATATCCTTCTACATCTTATATAGTAGTACGTGTATACCATATTTCATAATGATTATTCTTAAGCTGTTAAGCGCTATGATGTAACATACAAACTTACTTTCATATTTATAATATTAGGAAGGATCTCAGTATGTAAAATTTTTGGCTGAGCATCTATCTTGCGTAGAAGATTAAAAAACTTTAATAAATTATATCCAGCTAAAAATGTTTCATAAGATTAAATACAGCCGCTGTCAGCAGACTTTTTTGTTCTAAGCGACGAAAAGGGTGACTGACATCATTTCGTCTAGTAGACGTAAGTGCTGGTAACAATTTAACACAAAGACTTCTGTTCACAGTAAACGAAGACTAAGCGAGGTTATATTTATATCTAGTCAGAAACTGAGTAAATTCATGAAAAAAAAAATGAGTAAAAAAGCAAAAATTGTCATAAAAAGAAATCAAAATACTATTTAAAATCTTTTAAAATATATTTACATTTATAACTCGTAATATTCATAACTGACGGGTATTTATCATTATGATTTATTTTTTTAGTATCAATATTTCGATCGTGTTTCAATACTCATAATAGTCAATAATACAAAAGTCGATTGCGTGTACCTCTGTCCCAATTGTTTCTACGATAATTTTACATGGCTATATTTCAGTTTGAAGGATGTGGCGATATGGCGTGAATTTACAGGGTACAGAGGAATAATTTCTGAGTCCTCAGGAATGGCATTCATCGAAACAGTATACTCTGTTATGTCCATGGTACTGCGCATTTCATCGGTTGACTTTACATCAGGTGGGCCGTTTGCTCGTTAGCCATCCCAAGTTGTATTAAAAAAAAATACTCGTAGTCATACTCGCATTTCATCGATTAACAACCTTTGACTCGAATGATGAAAGAATGTGGGTAAAACTCATCAGAGATATATCATCATCGTCATCATATCAGTAGTTAACTGTCCACTACTGTACATAAGCTTCCTCCATAAAAAGGAGTTTTGCCAGTAGTTACCACACTTAGCAGGCTTGACAGCCGTAGTTAGACTTTTGAAAATGTTTTAAGAGGGACTGTGTTGCCCATCCCTCGACTATTAAGCTCCCTCAGTTGCTTCTCACGACACCCAGGGTACAGGAAGGAGTGGCCCATTATACGCCAGGACTACACGCCAGATATGTATATAAACTAGATATAAAACCAAATTTAATCTTCATACTTATGTGCCTTAAAGAAACTACGCATTATTAAATATAACGCGTGTAAAAGCAAAATAAAGACTAATTATATATATATATATATATATATATATATATATATATATATATATATATATATATATAATACGTTATATAGGGTAATAGGTTTTCATACTAATTTAACTACGTAATTCTAACTTTACATGTATATAATATATTCTTTAGCAATATAAAGGTTGTAAGCCTCTTAGTAATAAATAGAAATGAAACACAAGTACTCGCAGTTCATTTATTTTAGATATCATACTATTAAATCATATATTTACTTATTTTACTTTGTATATGAAATATAACAAATAATATAACATAAATACCCAACTTCTGTTAATCCATTGACATTTATTTAACTATAGCTTTTTTAGGACTTCTACAACAATCTTCAACTTCGACTTCTACAATCTCAAATATCAAATGAATATTATTTTATTTATTTTTTATACCACTTAGGTGGCAAACAAGCATACGGCTCACCTGATGGTAGGCAATTATTTGGACTAATTTGGAGTTCTAGGGTAAAATTTACATGTAAATAATTACACATAAGTTAAACCGGTAATTATTACATAAAAAATATTTATTGTACATATTTTTATATAAGTTTCTTTATAAAACGTTAATATGTATTTTTATTATTTTGTAAAAGTTCATAAATATGTAATATATCAAAAGTGGTTCATCACCAAAAATATATGGGAACACTAAATCTAGCGTAGATTGTTGAGCTATAATGGCTTTAGTAAAGTTAAAAGGCAAAGTCAAAGTGTATAGAGTACTCTAAACTAACGGTGGGACGTAACAAAAAGGTCAAAAGCAATCTCCTGGCCTGAACATTATAAAGTCACCAGAAGTGATTCGATGCAATTTGCAAAATAAAAATATATATATATATATACTGTTTTCAATTTAAATATCACGAATAGAGACGTTTCATGTTATTTATCAGTATTCGTGACTATGTTTGCATTTATTTGATTTTATTTGCTCATGCCAACTTTTTATGTCGTGCTATAACCAAACTGAAAATTGGAACTGCCTAACTGTATTATATTAAATATATTTTTGAATAGCGATCACGTATAGGAAAAGAAATGGTAACTTAATCTAAATGGTAACTTTTGTGTCAAAATAACATGAAAATGGTCATCGTGTCATATATCTATGAACGTTTAGTATATTGTTAATAAATATTCGCCGTGTGGTCTCGGTATAAAATGGGCCACCCCTTCCTTTTCCGTGGGTGTCATAAGAGGCGACTAAGGGAGGGCGAGGTATAGGGAGCAGCGTTCCTCTTAAAACATCTCTAAAAGCCTAACTGCAGTTGCCAACCCGCCTGACAAGCGTGGCAACTCCCCTTCTGGGGAAGGTTTATGTTCAATTTAAATAATAGTAATAACAAATAGTTACTTACTCTTGTTTATTAATTCAGTAAAATATCGTTTATTTGTTTAAATATACAATTTATCAGTATGCCTTTAATTCAATCTATTAATAATTATAATTAATTATCCAATATCCAATCCATTAACAATTAGTTAGTAATTGAGAAACAAACTTCCAAATACTTGATCATTATTAATTAAAATTACAAACTTTCTTTTATTTGTAAAAATAAAAATATTTTTTTCTTTATTTTAGTATTGATTTTTTTATTTCGCTTTTTAAATGCAATATGAATTAATTATTCACGCTTTCTTTATATAATTTAAAAAGTGACCACGTAACTGTAAATGTTCTTCTGTAAAGTATATTGCAAATGATTCCAGGTTGAACAGCTATAATGACATACTATCTATCAAAAAGAAAATACTATATTAATAGCTATATATACAAAAGATGTATGTACAATCTGACTTACGTGAAGAGTTAGTGTTACTTGTCGTTTACTTTTATCTTTGGCTGTCGTGTATCCGATTCCCCCGAGACTCGACTAGGTGAGGCTGCGCAAACATTGTTCCTTTGCTTTGTCAACTTACTAGTTTGGACTTTTTGCACATTCCAAGTTAGTGTTTTTATACATTTAATACCAAAATCTTTAAATAGCAGGTTTGCTAGTTGTATTCCATGATACCGCTTGCGTGAATCAATATGTCATCATTTATTATTTCAACCATTAACTATCAACTGTTGAACACAAGCCTTCAAGGGAAGTTTTGTAATTGTCACGCTTGGTAGGCGGATTAGGAACTGTAGTTAGGCTTTTAGAGATGTTTTAAAAAGGACGCTGCTAATCATCTCTCTACCATTAAGTTCCATTAGTCGCCTCTTATGACGTAGTATATATAAAAGGGATCGCCTATTCTATGGGATCATGCAACTATGGGACCACACGACAACGTCTGTTCAACTACTAAATATTATGATATTTTTTATGTAATTAAAATGGTAAATAAACTAACAGCCCACTTGATAGAAAATGGTAACCTTCGCCTACTGGTATAAACATAAACTGCGCGAGGTAATAATACTGTGACACCCATACCTCCCACGCGTTTCCATTCCCAAAGATTGAGGATTTTATGCTCCGCACTTTTACCACTACAAATTTAGCTCTGTGATGAACGTATCACTCGCTAACCTCACATTTCATCCAATGTAGCCGGAGAGGACTCTACCGATGTCACGTAAATTAATTTGGTATGTTATCGATGTTTTCCATCACAGGAGAGCGATGTGCAGTTTGTCAAAGTCGGGGTAATATACTACTGGTAAAGGTAAGGGAAAGACAGAATTGTTAGTGACTTAGGGTAACACCTCATTGCTAGCAATATAAAGGTAGTTTCTCACTATAACGCCGGTCACGGTTCGTTCACGTCTGATCTCGGTTAGGTAAGTAGAAACACTTAGAAATTGATCGCGCCTGAAACGGAACTAGATTAAGTAAAATGATTACACACGTTGTTTCTTACGTATGTACATATTACTAATACGTATAGTCTGTGAATGGACAATACATGGCAAGATTACAACGTTCTGTTCAATAAAATAATGTTTACAAGGGTTGTTACGGTTACCATGTTTCTGTAGTGCGTCTACAATGTCGGCTGCAGTATCGACAGATAACTTCTATACCATTAGACGCAAACGAATGGCTTCTATGTTACATTAATTGCATGATATCATTCTGACGCCATCATTGTCGAAAGCCGGATTCACTCGTTTTAGGTCAAATTACTATAAATATAAGGGGCCATAAAATGATTGCTTTTTTTCTTTACTAACATAATTTTAAGTCAATTGTTATTAACAAATATAAATCATGTTTATTTGAAATAACAATTTATTTCTAATTTTATAAAAAATATTATCAATAATATTTTATCGGACCGAGTTCGGACCGAAAACGAACCATGAACGAACGTGAACCGGCATTATAGTATCAATCAGACTTAACTTGTCAGGTTGACCACAGTAGTTCATTTTTAGCGAATTAGTTACATTGAGCCAACTAATCTGACTTCATTTTCACTTATCATTACTCATTTATGCTCTACATGTACTAATAGTATGAGTTGAGTTTATATTTATAAAAAAATATACAACTAAGCTAAGACATCCTCGAACGACAAGAACGTAACAAACAAGAGGTACTAAAACGAATATTTTAAACACGCTTCACGTAGCACATTAAGATCTAAGTCACGTTGTTAATACAATGTACGAGCGGGTAATTGTTTGGTTAGCATTATTATTATTTGAATTAGTGGCTGCCTTTATATTAATTTAATTAGCTGAATACGCTAATCTCCTCCAGAGGAAATCTAATAAATATTTGTCCTCCTTGAAATTGTGTTGACTCGTACAAATCTGTTTTCCTCGGTTCAAAGTAAGATTGTTAAACTTTTAAATATCGCATTTTATGTAATTTTGTTTATACTTTAGAAACAGATATGAACAGAAAGTGAAAAAATAGCCCTCTTTTTTCACTCTCTGCTCATATCAAATCAATGAACTTCATTTTGTTGTGACTAGCCCATTGCCACTTCAGATTGCTTATCCTTAGGGCTATATCGTTCGTCCGTATTAAAATATTACGTAATATTTACGTAAAAAATATGAAGGATTATTTGCGTAAACCAAAGATTATGCTAACCTCCATTATTCATAAGAACTAAAACCTTCTACAAATCTACTGTAACTATTACAATATTTTGTCCTTTTCTTTCAAATTGGAAATTTAATGTAAAAGAAAGAAACAAAACAGTTCAATAGTAAGAGGTTTGACGTTTTTATGAATAAGGAGGTAAGGCTTTAAAATTAGAAATAGAATCTGAAAAACTCAGGTCCTTTCTAAGCCATTGAATTGTAGTAATCCATTACTGCCATATATTATAAAGGTTGTCTTGAAAAGATTGCTTTCAGTAATAAAGCCGTCTTACTGTACTCATACAACTGTATCGTTACATCTATTAATTTTATTGTTTAATTCCTATATTGTATAATGCAAATAAAGTATACTCATTCACAGATTTGTACTATTTGTGCAAAATTGACTTCCTAGTGTAGATATAAATTCCTACTTTCTGTTAAATTCATATACACATCAATGTTACTAACCAACAAAAGGTGCCTGTCCAAAGAGAATAAGAGAAATATTATCAGACATTTTATAAGCTGTCCGTAGAAGCAAGCGTGAAAATAAACAAGACCCTTACATGTATTAATGTACGTATGGTAGTCTATGCGTCTGCGATATAATCTTTCATGTCCGAAGAATGTTATATTTTTATCTATTTTGTTAATATTGTGAATAATAATACATAATAAATTTGGAAGCCTGAAAAAATATCATTATTTGCATTTATGTATTTTATTTATTGTGTATGTAAATATAAAATTGTATTGTTATGAATGGTTACTTTTTATGATCACTTGATGAAAAACAGTATATATGTACATATATACATATAGATACTTACTGATATATATATATATATATACATATTCTGTCATTTCCAGTATGTTTTATATGTCTATAGGTAACGACTATATTTTCGATCAAGTGTACCTAATAGTTCACTTGTTTGCCATTCTAAAAAATAATATATCAATAATATAATAAATATATATACTATATACTTATGAATTATCTTATTTAAAAAAATCCTTTAACTGGTAAATCACATGTTAGGTGAACAGAAAATCAGACAGTAATAATGATTTCATTATTACAGTCTGATTTTCTATAACAGATTTAGATTTGGCTGTAGAATCTTGAAAGATATAATTTGTATTATTATATACTGTAGTTTATTTATAGAATAGAATTTATAGATTTGTAATAATATACAAGTTAGAATATCTGAAAAAAGAAAATATAATATATAAAATCTTATTTTCTCTGACATTGACAAACTAACCTCTAGATATTCCTTTTTACTTTTATTTTCGCGTAAAATTGGCTTATATGTAAGGAATGATTAGAAATATTATTTCGATAACATGTGGCGTAACAACAAATTGGTAAGTTAATTGATTTTTTCCATTTAAAGTTCAATGAATTTTCGATCTCCAAAAAGAAAGGTCACAATTCAATTCTGTTTTTATTAGTATTGTCTTTATTACATTGAATAGGTGCTTAATACAATAAAAAATGTTTTTATTTTTCACTACTCCATAGACGCTAAGGTGAAGAAAAAAACACTTTTTATACTATTGTTATTGTACTAGTAATCATCCTCATCTCAGCCACTATCTGTGCACAGCTGAATATAGGCCAGCTTGTATTTCTAATAAAACTGTTTTATAAATAAATAAATTATATCATCATAATGACACATAAATTATTTTTTATTTTATTTATTTATCAAATTTTAATACCAAAAAACTTTAACACCAAGAAAGTGTAAATGTAAGACTTAAGACCATATGGCCATTCGACGTACCTGTCGACCGTAGAAAGGGACATATTATTAATATGTAAAGAAATTTCTTCGTATATTAAGTTTTATGTAATCCCTCTCCTTTGTATTGAATTTGATGTTTATTGTAGAACAAGGACCTTAAATTTTGATTCTCAATAATTGAAGATAGAAAAAGTTACCTCATAATTTAGATTTATACTGTCTTTGATAGAATTTTTGAGTCACAACTCAAAGATGTATTTGAAATGAAAATAAACAAGAATAAGCAAATGTATTGCCGAAGGAATACGTTATTTTCTTGAAGTATTTAATTGTATTTTTTTCTGAAATACTACTGCAGGGAATTGACTTCATAGTTTGGTTGTGCGTGATAAAAATGTCTACAGAAATACATGATGGAAAACCGCCACTTATCCATTTACCCGGAATGGAACATTAGATTGTGGCGGGTTTTATGGTGATGAAATTTAGCAGCCAGTATTAATCTGAATAATTCCTTTAAATACTTCCGATGATATATGCGATAACAGACGCAGAAATGCAACATCTCTACGCACACATATTTCACATATACTTCATATTCAAAGTATTTGAATTTAGAATACGCAATCATGTCTAATAAAATCTACTAGATTGTGCTTTCCAAGTAGCAATTATTTGTTTAGCAAAAAATGGCTTTTGTTTGATTGTAATGTTGCGAAATTAAAATAAAACCAACGCGGAACTAAACCGCATTAATTATAAAAACATTCAGAATTGGCAATACGAATACGTAATATAAGTAATTTTCAGCAAGTGCGACTCCTTTCCAACTTCGTTGTACCTTTTAACTGTGCTTTTAACTTCCAGTCTCCAGAAAAGCCAATATCTCCGAAATGTAGAAGGAATCTTCTACAAAATACTTTCTGGAGACATCGACTTTTCTAAAGACTCGAAACCAAAAAAGTACACCGAAATTCGACAGAAATCTCAGTTGTTCAAAATCACTCAGCTACAAATATAAATGTGTTGAGAATATCCCTCTTTTGAACGTCGCGTTGTCGCTCAAAAAGTTTTAGTATATATTAAACTACATAGAGAAAGTGTATGCAAGAATGGATGGCAAAAATTTTTCTTATATGCTAGTTTCATATGAGCTGCCAATCTACATATATTTTACATAGCAACGGTAAAGGAAAATTGTACTAATAATATGAAATATATGAAAATGTACAAAGATTATTGGATATTTGTTACGAAATCACGTTCAGATGTCTGGACGGATATAAATTTAATATTTGGTATACAAATAAATTGTAATATTTTCTATTATTATTTATAAATAAGATATACATATTTAGTACTAATTTATGTAGGGAAATCTCTGGGTTATAGTTAACATTACAACGCGTCTAGATGCCATAAAGTGAACAATGTGGTTTTATTAAAGAAATGCCGAAAATATTCGTACATAACGGAAGAAAACAAACGGTCCGTGAACGCCCGATCATTCAACCATGATTTCCAGAGTTCCGTATTAATTTAATACAGCATTTTTTCTTATCACTTTGTGATTTTGTATTTAATGTCCTTTAACAATAATAATAAATAATAATAAACTCTTTATTGCGCACAGTAGAGATGTACACAAGGAGTATTTATACAGAATGTGCATATACAAAAGGCGGCCTTATCGCTAAAAGCAATCTGTTACAGACAACCTGTTTAATATAATATATATGTTGCAGTCAAAACTCTTAACCAGTCAAAACTACTATTGACTAACAAAATCAGTCAAAAGTACTTCTGACTGACGCTCAGTCAAGAGTACTTTGACGCAAAAGTAGTTTTAACTGTAACAATAAAGCATCAGTCAAAATCACTATTGACTCGTTAGATGAAAAAAAATATATTTATTAAATATGAAATCTTTTATTACGAAAAATTTAGCACTACAATCAATATAAAGAAAACATACTAACTTAACCTAACCTAATTTAAGTAAATTTTAAGTAAAGTTACTTTTTAGTTTTGACTGATACAACCAGTCAAAACCACTTTTGGCCACTAATATTAGATCTCATAGTTGCCTTTTACGATACCCACAGAAAAGGAAGGGATGAAGTATTCTATGCCATTTCCACACGGCAACATATATAGGGCATTATAGGCGGTATAAAGTTTATGTATGAATAATAGGTGATATTTTCTATAACTAAATATTACAACAAAAAAAAAAAACAAACAGGTCTCAATCTTCCTAAAATTACTAATAGACTATCTACTAAATTACAATCATTGCCAATTTGTTTTACTCCCGTTAAAATATTTTGCTACACAAAAGAAAAAGTTACTTTAAATAAAAAAAAAAACAATGTGGATACGATAATAAATTTTAAAGAATTAAAAAGGAATTATCAAAATCCGTTAAAATTATTATAATTAATTCAGATCTGACAAAGATTTCGTGTAAAAAATACTGGTGAATTTTAAAAAAAGAAGAGCTGTCAAATTATTCTTCCTTTTTTTCGAATCGCTCAATTATCACAGATATTGCGTAACTTATACAAAAATTCTTTTAATAATAAAAAAAAAAATATTAAGTACATAAAAATTTATAATTCACACAAATACACTCATAGACTTAATGTAACATACAAATCTAAGAAAACACTTAAAATATCGTTTAAATTATTATTTTAATAGTAAGTTGTACATTAATATTTATTGTATTATTATAATCTGTTTTCAGGATTTGGTAAAACTTATAACAAATTTTATAAACGTTCTTCAGCATTTTCGTAGCGATATTAAGGAAATAAAGTAACATTATAAGAGTAAATATTCTGCTTACATTTTGAACTTGTAAATATGTAGACCCTTATAAGTACGTTACCTTAGTAATGAATTTGCTTAACTTTCAAAGTGATTTATATACGACATTAAGAATAACTACGGAATATGAAGTAAACAGGAGTCTTTTAAATATTATGCTAAACATCGTATGGGCGTTTAAATGGTTGTTGCCTAATGACGTTTAAATAGCTGTACCAATTTAAACTAAATTTGGTACGGAAATAGACTCTTCAGTAACGATATACATGAGGAAAGCTGTGAAATACGACTAGTATCATATCAGTTTAAAAAAATAAACAAACAATTTTCTAATTGTAGATACATGTAATACAATTTTATTTACTTATTTGTTAAACTCTTTATTGCACCAGAAACATAAAAATAAATAATGATATATAAACGCTTCAAGTAAAATTAGATTAAAATATATTTATAAAATATGCTGGGTCTTGTTGTGTATATTATTATTTATTAATTATATTTAATTGTAATTAAAAATGTCGTCTGTTGACTTGATGTAATATATTTTGTTTTATTTCAATTGTTCATCTATTTTCTTTTTTATAAAAAACTACATCTATCAATGTATGTATGTAAAAAGTTTCGTTTTGAATAAAATATATGTATATATAAAGGTGCAAAAGGTGGTTTTATCGCTAAGGCGATCAAAATCATAGTAAACAATTTGCCTGTATTTTAACACCTATAGAATAACTCGGCTTAACAGTTTACAGTTTAAAACTAGGTAGTACCGAGAGAGCAACACTATAAGGTGTAATTGAGTATGGAACAGGGATTAATTGAAGCAGAAATGTATCAGAAGTGCAGAACTGTTAGCGCAAAGCTACGCAGGCGCGTTGCGGTACTCACATCGCAGTAACTACGGAACCCACGCTACGGACACCCGTAGCACTCGTCAACACCTACCGCGTTTCCGAACGCATTTAAAAAAGTAACGTGTTCCAGTTGCGAATTTTATTAATCTGTGGCACTGGCACGAAGCGGGTAAAGTTTGTGATCCATTTAAAAACTTTATGGAATGAGAAAACGAAAGACGAAGTGACTGGCCAGTTTGTATTGTTTTTTTTTTTTACATTCTTTTGTTTTCGCTGTGTTCATTGTTTCTTTTTTTAAAAGTGTAAAATGTGCAAAACAGACAGAGTGAAAACATTTTATGACTAACATATTTGAAGTATAACGATATTTAAACGTTGTTTAATTAGTTTTGTGTCTGTTAAATTATATTTTTAGGAAAAATGGCCATTATGTTTTGCGTTTATTTTTTATGATAATTATTGAGACCATGAGACAACAAGTATAAGAAGGTACGTAAAATTTATTTAAAGTCATTAATAATATTCGAAATACTTTAGTAAAATTTAACATCCATTAATTAAAATGAAATTCAAAATTAAATAATTTTAAAAGATTTTAAAAATATAAATTAAATATTTAAAAAAATAGAATTTTACATGAATTATTTCAGTACATCGGAAATACCACTACAAATTATAATAAAGCAAGATGTGGCATTTACCACAACTTTTTTAAGTATAAAACTATAACATCTGTCTGACAATCGGCTTACTT
This sequence comes from Galleria mellonella, assembly GCF_026898425.1. Taxonomy (NCBI): domain Eukaryota; kingdom Metazoa; phylum Arthropoda; class Insecta; order Lepidoptera; family Pyralidae; genus Galleria; species Galleria mellonella. The sequence continues at coordinate 1,526,833 of NW_026442133.1, forward strand.
TTTTAAACCAGGCAGCGGATTTTGATACGGATTTTATTGTTATTTGTATATTTTATTAAACAAAATTTGTATGTATTATTTTCACCTGTGTGAAGCCGGGGCGTCACTGGTATAAAATAATTGCTTCGTTATTGAGTAAAATTACAATCCCAAATATTCTATCATTGAGATTATAAATTTTCAATCGACTTCAGAAAGAAGTTTATCAATTCATTGTATTTTTTATATTTGTTACCTTTGGATTTTATCAATTGTAAATTGATTAGGATCTTTATTATTTGAAAGCATATACTTACAGATTGATCCCATATAAATTTTATCAAAATTGGTTCCATACTTTATACCAAAGAGATATGAGTCAAAACAAACACTAATTTGACAGCCGGATACGTCGTGTCAGTATAGGAAGGTATTTTTTGACATAAGTCAACCCATGTTACATTAGGAAAAATATAATTCCACAAATAAAACACTTCCTCAAAAAAAATCTCGATGTTTTTGTATAACACGTACAAAGAAAACTAGTTAAAATTAGAATCAATACTGTTTTACGAATTAAGTCTAAAAAGTTTAATAGTTATAGCTTTTACGTTAATTACGTTAAATCGCTAAAATTGAACATATAACAACAGATTATCGGGTTTAACTAATGCGTTTAAACAACGATCTGGCAATATCTTAATTTAACATCTAAACTATCAGTTTGAAATTAAATCTTAATTAGTTTAATTTACTATACATATTACGTTCACTTATATTTCATTCATTTACATTAAATTTGCTGATGATGATGATTATAATTTTAGAATTAATTTGCTATACCAAGAAATATACTCTGATTTATTCAATTATTAGTCAGTAATAATATACTTCGGCTTCATTTGTATGAATAATTATATGTATATAATATATATAATGTAATTAATAATAAAATCCTATGTCTTAAGTTAGGATATAACCTATCAATATACATACCAACTTTCAGTCAGATCCGTTTCTTAGTATTTGCGTGAAGGAGTAATAAACGGCCATCTATTCTCATCAACCTTTGTATTTTAATAGTAGTAGAATACAGATATATGTTTTTTTTAATGTATGATAATGATATGGGAACCTCGCCTGCGCTAACGATATACACTGGCGGGGCCAATGAGGAATGATAGGTAAAGATGAAAAGGTCGGCCAGTTAGCCAATTGTGATGAACACATTCGGAACTGAGCACGACGGTATCCAAGGGAAGGTTGACCTGATAGGGTGTATTGCTAACAATGGGGTTACTAATTCTCTTTACTAACAATCCTTTCTCTCCCTATTACAGATGGTAAAAGGATTTATAATCTTTCTACCAAAAAATGCCTTTACAAAGACCTGACATTTTGGCAAATTAGATAGTATATAATACATAAATTAGATATTCTGTCTTCATATGAAATTTGTTATCAATCATGAAAATAAAGTGCTAAAAAAAGAAATATAAATATAAACAATGAAATTAAAAAAAATCTGATTTCATTGTGATGTACCTGACACTCAACATACATTTTATGGAACACATTTGATTCACCGTAGCAAATGGCGAGCCTACCGGCGTCTTTCGGATTTATTTAATTTACCAATGATGTTATCTGTCAACAAAATGTTAATCAGATCTTTGAAAATAACACATAAAATTGAAAATGTTATAAAACTATAAGTCGCAGTAGTATGCCATTAAACCATGATGCTCTTATATGAAAATATTTTTTAACTAGAAATATTTTATCACTTTATCTAAAGTGTTTAACAAAAGTCTGTCTAAGTAATTAATTATTGCTTACATACATTCATATCCGTCACGTCTGTCTTCCATTGTCTTAGGTAGAAACAATGGAACGTCAAATACTCCGATTTAAACAGACCTCTTTCACTTCCTTCACATTCATCCGTCTATTCTTACACGCTCGCCGGTTAGGGGTACCTTTAATTTGGCCCTTCTTCAACACGTCACGTCATCATAAATATTGATTAGTCACTGTAATAATATTTGTTTGTACATAAATTCAAAATCTATAAATGATTGTAATTAAAGTTATTGGTTTAAACATACTTACTTATTTTACTTTTAGTATATAGAGATGGAATTTCTTTTGTTTAGATACCAATATAAAAAAAAAGAAGTTAGATACGCTTTTGTAGTAAAAATTCTAAATGTTATTGAATGTGTGTCAATCGCACTTTTAACTTTTTGGTGGTAAGACGGTTAAAGTTTAATATCTATGCTGTGATCATAATCATTGCCTTGGCGCAGTATTCCTTCTATTACTAACTCTTAATAGTCATGATGACTATTAAGAGTTAGTAATAGAAGGTAATAGAAGTAATACAATCATAGTTCATTCCCATACCTTAGAGCCTGGATGATTGCTTACAACGCGTTTTTAGAAATACTTCCTCCATCGAGCGCTCAGAATATGAATTGAACTCCCTGTCGAATTTTTCCCAAGAGCTACTACTACAGCATGGGGTTCTTCAAAAATGGGATAAAGAGATTTTTTCAGGGCCAGCAATGTGCACGTCATATTATTGGTATTACGAGCGTCCATAGGCTGTGGTAACCGCCTACCATCGGGTGCACCGTATGCTTATTTGCCACCTTAGTGGTATAAAAAATATACAAGGGATTTTTTCCATTGGGATACTTATTAATGGGGGCTAACGGCCCCATTGCAAGCAATATATCCCGTCAGGTCGACCTCCACATGGTTTTCTCTGGAAACCAATGTGATTTAATATTAATGAAATCGTCATATATTCATATCTCTTTTAAGCATGTTATTGTTATCTTTCACATGGTCCATCCACTTTATGTTTGTTACCCTCTTTGTCCACTTCTATCTACGTTTATTTGATACCTTCTTCAAAACATGTTCATATTTAATCATTTCTTCAATTTTTAAGCTGTGATGCTAGCAGAAAATCTCTATTCAGCGTTAGCTTCAATATATCGCTACAGCGCTGAGTTCCAGCTGATCCACCGTTCGAAGGAGATAACGTTAGATATTTCGAACCACGTACCTCGGGGAGTTCGTTCCGCTCTATGAATATTAGTACTACATTTCGAATTATTATTGCTTTTCCTTTATATGACCTGTGTTCCTTTGAAGCTTGCTCTATTTAATGAATGAATAATATCGTCGTGTATTGAAACTACTTATCTCTTTAGGTATACATATTAACATCTTATACTAATTAGTCATGCATACTTTGTATGAGATAAATTTACAATTCGCCTACATTTTATATTTTTGTGTATGTTAGAGAAACAATATATTCTTTAAATTTATAATTATATATATAATTATCATTCTCGTCAGTAACCTCGCTTGCGCTATCAGTATATACTTGTATATACTGGTGGGGCCTATTATCTCATTAGGATTTCTTTACCATTAGACATATTTCACAGCGCCACCTACTAACAGACTAAACAGAGTTTCCACTATAAAAACGATACATTTATTTTCTTTTTTATAAATACGACATGATTTTTTTTAATTGACATTTTCACACATTCATCACACACTCACGTACTCTTAATTAGCTAATACATCAAATGGGATCTATCATGAAATAGATGCTACATAATACCCCTTGATCGCTTAACTTTGTCGAAATATATAGTAAACTACTTTGTGGTAATCTAAGACAGTAGTGTCCAACTTGTAGCTGCAATAGAACGCGGGCCTGCAAGATATTAAATGCGACCCTCTTTTTTTTGTAACTATATAACTAAAATTATAAATGGAAACTGAGTTTGTTTGTATATTATCAATCCTCATAAAAAGAAGCAGACATGTAATTTTCAGATCCTGGGCACATATATATATATATATATACACTTACGTTTATCAGAAATAATACGGTACAGCGTTGACCTCTATAAGCTATCTAAGCTATTTGCCCTTTTTTGTTTGTTTTCGTTATAACCTAAAGGACCTATCTTGGTATCAACAGCGTACTATAGCCGGCAGTCTTATTAAATGGCCAGTCATTTATCTCTATTTTGACATTAAGATAATACAAGTATTGGATTAATATATTTATATATTATATATATTAATCCAATACTTGTATTATCTTAACAACATTAGTTTTTGACAAATCACTATTCACTGCATAAAATTGGTTACTATAACTGCTGTAAGAAATGAATCTATGCCAGCTTCATCATATTTTTTGGTTCGTTTTTGAATCGAACTTTTCTCCTCGATAGTCAGAAATCATCAATAGTAAATTCCTGGTAAATTTATCGCGACCAACTAACAATTGCCAAATGACCTGACTGCATCCTTACCTATCACCTCTCATGGCTGCGTTACCAGCGAATGCCTATAGCATGTATAGTAGCAATGGAATCATAAACACAAGCAGATTCACAGCTCCATTGTTATCTATAAAATATATATATATTTTATATATAAATATATTATATATTACTTATTGGACTTATTATTTGCAGTTTATTGCAACTTATACTGTATAACTTATCATTGAGTCGAATTTTACCGAGAAAAAGAAACTTAACACTTATACGACCCACTTGAAAATATTTGAGTAGCACTGAGTATAGAATGGATGGTCGGACCTACTTAGGGTTAGCGGAAGCCAAGGATTAGACAACAGCTATTAAAAAAGTAATTACGAAAGGAAAATGGTAGATTCTTATATTTACCTATTAAATCGCCCATTTAAAAGGTATAAATGACTGCAATTAGGGGTAAGTGCTTTGAGAAACATTGGGATGAAGCCAAGCTAGTCTTTGAGATGTAAAATTTTCTACTGCTATTTCTGTACCTAATTAATTAATTTCATATATTATGTATTCTGAACGTTGAAAGAATATATGTATATAGTCATGATTGTTGCCACTTCGTATATATATATATATATATATATATATATATATATATATATATATATATATATATATATATATATATATATATATATATATATATATTAGAAAATACCTGTACTCACCCACAAAAAAAAAGGTTCTATAATAAATACCTGACCGATTTCGTCGTTTAGAGCATTTTCAAAGGCTAATTTTTAAACGAGTCTTTGACACGGAAAAAAATTACCGACAAAACCAGTCAGGTGATAATTATAAAAATCTTTTTGTGGAAGAGTACAAGTGTTTTTGAATATTTTCCCAATGTTTATTAGTCCTTGCTTACATCGGCTTCATTCGGATGATCGGAATATATTTATTAACCGGGATAAAAAGTAATTTAAATAGTACGTCTATACCAAATTTCGTCCGATTGGTATATTAGTGTCAAAAATAACTATCATTTATTTTCTCATCACCGTCATTATACCAGCCATTATCCGATCAATAATATACAATCAGTTATAAATAGTCACATGAATAGCCATTTCAAATAATCAAAGTTTAAATCTTCGATTCTTCAAATTGAGGATTATCATCATCGTCATATAGATCACTTACTGAACATTCAATTTGACGGCAGCTCGAACTGAATCTGTTCATTGAGTTTGTGCCCAACCCTTGCTTATTCATGCCTCCACGCACTCGGTTATTATGAAAATTAGCACATACATTAATCATATTCCAGACTAACATTATTATCTCTCAGTCAGATGCGCTCTTGAAGGGGGTAGTTAATTATGGCTTAAAATAATAAGTTGAAAAATGTTACCTTCAGACAATTTGAACTGATAATATTTCTTCTGTACAATAACTGTGAGTATACTTAACTCGAATATCAAAGAGGTATGGCGTCGAATTGAGATATTTTTACTCATACTTGAGTCTCTCTTTCTTCAGTCATACACTTTTAATAGAGTGGTAATGGTTTTTATGATTATACTGGATTGTCGATAAGGTTCTTTTTCGCGATTGAGGTCGTCGCAATATGTCTCTATCTATTTCTGGTCACAACCGAGCGAGATCATTCTACAATAGACTACTGTCTGGCCCTTCTGATGAGGTCAGTCCATCGCGTTGGTGATCTACCTCGAGAACGTTTACTTTGTACTAAACCTTGGACAATTAGACGTGTTTATCAGTTTTTATTTTGGATGATATGGCCGAGATATTTGAGAAGTCGTATTTGAACATCATTTTGGTTTTACTTCTGTTGATTTCGGATCCAAAGGATAGGCTTACATTCTCTAGGCATCTCAAAAGTAATTTTATATTTTTCTCTGATTGCGTAAAATGAATAGTATCATCAGCGTATCTCAAGCCACATTTACGCATTTTAAAACACTTTTAAATAAATCGACGTATTGATGGCGTATTCTTTGTGAATTTGGCAATTGATATCTACCTCAAGTTACTAACTTTTTAGATTTTATTATTTATAGTGAGATTAATCCACTATAAATGGATGTATAGATGGATTGACGTTATATTATCATGATTATTTTTATTTCGACAATACATTTCCATGTAATAACATTTGAATTTTCGCTGTGTCTCACGATCATGGATGCATCGGTATTTTTATTTCCTGTTTTTGTTTTTTCCTATCAATACCAGCTACCAATGCTGCTTATGGACGAATTATACAAAATGCTTTTCGTTTATGTGAGTGTGGAATTACTTAAATCTACGCGAGCCAAGCTGCAGGAAGCGCTAGTATAAGACAAATTTATTTATCATACATTGCCGTGTGGTCCCAGCATAGAATAGACCACCCCTTACTCTTCTTTGGGTGTTGTAAGAGGCGACTAAGAGAACTTATTCGTCAAGAAATGGCCAACAGCGTTCCTTTTAAAATATCACCAAAACCTAACTGCAGTTGCTAACCCACCTGCCAAGCGTGGCAACTACTAGCAAAATCCTCCTTTTGGGGGAGGCATATGTTCAGCAGTAGATGGTTAACCGCTGATATGGTATTGATACATACAAGGTTAATTGTAATAAGTATTACATGCCAACACGCTGTGATAAAGGAAAAGGGATTGTTAGTATCGGGGTCTAACTGTTCCCTTACTAGTATTATACCCTGTCAAGTTGACATAGAAATTATCATAGTTAATTTCTGGTGAATACGTTACGGTAAGCCAGCATCATCTCTCTCTAATTCCATCCTCGCCTATCATTTCCCACCAGTATCCATTGTAAGCCAATGATACAGGCAAAATTACCATTGGTTTTTTTTTTTTATTATAAATACTACTCTTAGTATCTACGCACTATGAGAAGTGTTTTTACTTACTTTATTTTGAGTAATTATAAGTATAGTCGTTACGAATAACTCTATATGATAATTATTGTCATGCAGCGTTTAATCGTAAAGAATATACCAAGCTGAAACCTAATGATAGTATTAATAAAATTAAACATTTTGCCCCAAAAAGAATTATATTCAAAATCAGAATATTTTTTCAATCTCTCATATTAAATCGATCATGAAACTATTTATTTGGCTTATATGGAAATATCTAAAAATATTTTTAGATTTCGAGTTTGTTCTTAGTGACAATTATACGGTTTTATTATTGAGTTTCGATTTAGTATAGCCGGTCTAACTAACCTATATAATAAAGTATTTTACCGTTAACAAACAAATAGGTACTATTCAAAGCTCTTATTATTCAATACAAATATATTGTACTATCTATCGTAATATCCGTTAGGGAAATATTCTCATATTTTTCAACAACCCTGATACCGTGTTTACACATAAAAATAAATAAACCTGTAGCATAATAGACTGTCCTATTTTAGAAACCCTTTATAGAAATTGTATTTCATTTAAGTAAGTTAATAATATACAAGGTAATAAATTATTAGTACCTGTTGTGAGAATATCCTAACAGTCAAACAAATATTTTTTCTCATAAATTTTTGAGTGTGTTCTACTAGATTTTTTTTCATTTCTGACTAACTGCTAACAGAACATTTTTCATAAAAAAATCGATCATAATAAAAACAAGTCCGTTATCGCCATTCAAAGCATTTTCAAATACATTTGTTCTCTTCGTACAATCTACTCGTAATGCAGAATGACATGAAAGTTAATGAAAAGTTTCCGAGAAAGCAAATATCGATAAATCTATAAATTGACTATGTTTTTTAAGAGAAATGCGCACTTTCACTAGTGTAATATTATCTTTTTTCAATTACCCCTATAATTTGTTTGTGTCTCGTGTATAAATGATATTATTTATTTATTTATACTTTATTGTATACATTACATTGTATTATTACATAAATTACATTGTTACAATTTACTTTAAATAAAGATGTACAACAGGCGGACTTAACTCTGTAAGAGTACTCTTCCAGTAAAGCTTGAGTGGAAAGGAGCATTAATTATCAGCGAGCAGTATGCGTACAATATTCTTATCTTCTTTTTTTACAACTGTAAGGTCCCGTGATTGAGCATTATCTCACCTGATGGAAAACAATGATGTGGTCTGAGATAAACACAAAAGATTATTATATAGTAAAAATGGAAAAATAAAAATAAAACTACCCTTTTCCGGTCAGGGCCATCAAATGGTTTTTAATTTATTGTCTAGGGAGATAAGTGGTAAACGAATTCACCGCCTCATTTTCTAATGGTCGCAAGTTCTATTCTCGCACAATAAAAATATTTTATTCATGAGTATGTCTGTTTATATTGATTAAAAAAGTTGTCTAGTACCCATAGTACAAACTCTACTTAGTTTAGGACTAGATAGTGCTACGTAGTATGTCCAGCAGTATTTATTTAATTATTTAAATATTTAAACATTAAATAATTTACGATATATTTGAGTTAGTATATGCTTGATAGAGAACAAGAATCGAATGTTGCTCTCCACATCACCTCATGTATGCGGTAGCGATAACGTATCTATTGATAGATTCAATTGCCCCTAACCAGACAAACAAGGAATTACCATTACTAAATATTTTATATTGTTATATATTATATGATATAAGCTAGAAATTTCATATACATATATAAAAAAGTGTCAATAATCTACCTAGTACATCATAAAACGAAACGAATCTGTTTCGCTATCATGTCACATGTTAGGTTACATAAAAGTTGGGGCAATCCATTTTAGGGTTTTATTAATGTAACTGTATTAATCACGCCAGATACCGCACAGATAATTAATTATGTCGCAATAGTCGGCGCCTCCGAGGATTAGGTTTGGCTCACTCCATTTTCTATTATAACTTGGTATAATAATAACACATTATACTAGTGCATGTATAACTTGCGAGTAAAGTTGTAAGTCAATATATAGATATTGACTTCCGTAACTACATATTTACCCGAACTATTTTCGATATTTTTCACCACATTATTATATTTTTGTTTTTCCAATTGTTAACTGGAAGAGAAAGTTATATAGAATTAAGTCCATAATTTTGTACTATTTTTTTTATAATGTAGCTAATAAAGAATAAATAAATACATAATTGAGAATCGAACTCAATATCAGTGTCGAGTTCGATTCTCAGTCGAGACAATGTAATCTACTGCTTTAATTAATTACGTCGCAATAATAGGTGCTTCCGATCATTAGGTTTGACTCGCTCCATTTTCTATTATAACTTGGTGTAATAATAATACATTGTGCTCGTGCATGTATAAATGTATAAATTTGTAAGTCATATATATATATATATATATATATATATATATATATATATATATATATATATATATATATACCACATTATTGCATTTTTGATTTACAAAGATTGACTGAACAAATTTTAATAAGTCTTTTATACCCAAAAAATTTTTGTATTATTAATAAATAATAAATAAATAAATAATTGAGAATCAAATTCGATTCCTCATTTACGTAATGCTTTATTTGGCATTATGTAAATCAAGTATCGAGTTCGATTCTCAGTTGAGACAATGTAATCTAGTGCAATGCAATTTTATATTATTGAGGTGTACGCAACTTGCATTCTCTTTATCTTTATTCTTATTTAACCTCATTCTTATTTATTTTTATTTCTCATTATCTTGCTCAACAAAGAGTCTCTTTTTAATATTTTATTTTCCTTGTTAGGTGATAAACTCGTACTTTCTCTACCACATTAGGATCATATATATACGCCTGCTTCTATGTGTTTTCATCATTATCAAATTAGTCGTTAACAATATCTTGGTAAACATAAGCCCCTCCCTTGGTGAGTTTTGCCAGTAGAGTAGTCCCGGCATAGAATCGACCACTCCTTCGTATTTGTTTTGATTACACATAAATATTAGAAAAGTCCTATTTCATATCCTCAACCGACTTCAAGAAGGAGGAGGTTTTCGATTCGGTTGTATTTTTTTTTCTTATCTTATAACTTCGTCAGTTATAAACAAATATGGATTTTTTTTATTATCTAAAAAGATATATGAGTATTTGTAGTTTAGTCCCATAGAAATTTGATCAAATTCGGTTTAATAGTTTAGTTTTGAATTCAAAATAATTAGTTTTGCTACAATTGAAGTCGTTTATTTTGTAGAACACGATAATAAATAATACTGTGTATCATTAATAAAAAGTAAATGTGAATAAAAAGTTATTTTTATCCTTATTTGTGCTAAACAAATTTTTCATGCTACATATTATATAAATACACATAGTATCTGACGCGGAATGATATAACTTCTCATTATAACTACAAGTTGTTCAGTTTTCAATATTTTACTTAACAATAAAAGATTTACTATATTTGTGTCGTTTATTTCAAAATATTAATTCTATAGACCTAACCGGGAAATCTATTTCTATTATATTTATTAATCAAGGCTTTTAACATTCTATTAAGAAAAAATAAAAATCATCATTTTATATTAATTGGAGTTTTGTGATTTCTAGTATAAATTAATTGGGAACTGGACTTGACAAGAGTTATAACGATGACTCAATTCTAAAACTGAATTGATTTGATTTCTCACTAATTTGGTGTTGGAATCAACTAAACTACCAAAATTTTATTGGGGGAGGAAATTATTTGTTACTGGCACTAATAACTTTATTGCTATCAATATACGATATATTTTCGTATTTCTAATAATATAGTTATCAGGTCGACTTCCACGTAGGCCCGCATATGGTAGTTAATTTTCTAGTGAACTCATCACAATGGACCAAATGATCTAACTTTATCCTCATCTATCATCCCACACTAGTATCGCACCTGTGTAAATAACTTTTTATGTCTGTTCATCAATTAAAAACATTGTATTAGAATAAACTTATTACAGCTTTCATTTCAGTCGTGTACTCTTGACAGAGTGGTAATAATTGATATGACTGTGATGGGTAATGAACATATCAGGAACAGAAGTTCCTGGTATGCAAACATTTTACAATGGGCCGCTATGTAGACGTTTTAATAAGATCAGTCCATTTATCTCAAGAAAGTTTACCACAGACAATTCACTTACTTATTGCCGTTATATAAATAGTATTATGAACTTTATATTCATATGAAGAAGGTACTAAATAGATGGCGCCAATCATGAGAGAAGAAGTAAACATCAAACCCAGTCGGACCGGATGAATGGTCATTCGTTCGAATGAACGAACCATTAGGCAACGAACGGAAGAATGCCTTCTTGTATAATTTCCATGATTGTAGCAAAAGTGCATTATATTTATTTTTTTTTTCTTTTTCGACTTGCTTTCAAAAGGAGGACTTACAAAATCCTCAATCCGATTTTATTTTTCAAGCAACTTCAAAAGGTCTTTTTTATTTTGCAATCTATTGGATTTGTTGGTGCCATATTAATTTTGTCACGATTAAATCGATGTTTTTTATGTAGTAAAATCTGCAGTTATTTGAATTTAACATTATTCGATATCTTATTTTATTTAATAATTTAAAAAAGAGTATGTCTTTTTTTTATGAGTTTCACGACTCTGTTCTTAATTGAAGTTTACATCAGTTTCAAACATATATCATGTACATTTATAAAATTAAATTCGGTTTTACTTATCAATCAAGGAAATTAAATAATAGTAATAACTAATAAATAATAAGTTTATTGTATGTCTTAATTTGGGTATAATTTAATACGTAATTTAGATATGCTCTATGTTTTATTTTTATTGTTAAGGAAGCAAACGAGCAGATGGTCGCCCAAAAATATTTGTATTACGAGAGGATTTGCTTGTGTACCATATTTCAATCAAATATGATCTATTTATATGTTATATAACAGTCAAAATATCTTTATAAACTTTTATATTTGTAATATTAGTTGAATGAACTTGATAATGAAACTAAGTTTTAATAATAAAAGTACTTGAGGACGTAATTATATACTTCAGCTTAATCCCAAGAGTTTTCATGAGTATAAGAAGGAGTACTCAAATGAAAAGTTTCATTTATGTAAAGCGTGCATTTTAAAATTTCAATATAAATTTAATATTAATATTATATAATTCCCAGTGTGGTCCCAGCATAAAATAGACTACCCCTTCCTTTCCCGTGGGTATCTTAAGAGGCGACTAAAGGAAGGTGAGGGATGGGCAAAGATGCCCTTCTAAAAACATCCACAAAGCCTAACTGCGGTTGTCAATCCACCTGTTAAGCTTGACCCCGTGTGGTCCCAGCATAGAATAGGCTACTATTGCTGCTGGCTACTCTATTTAGCGTTACGATTGATTGGTCAATAATACCATCAGACATTAAGTTCGCCCTGTAGATATATTTTAATGCATGCAAAAGTATAAATAAAAAGTCTGACGTAAATATTCATTGTTACAACTTAGGGAAAGAACTAAAATCTGAGTAAGCGGTGTTCTAACGCCTATCTTCACTAGTTCGGAATATATCACAAACATAAAACCGGGATGGAGCCATTTTGGCACCTTTCTTATAAAAAGGGTTTGCTATTGTGGCTACTTTTTATCTCAGCCAAGAAACTGCTGGCATGCTACTGGCCTTTGCTTTGTTCAATTTTGGCAACTAAGTCGATGTTATTTTAGACAATGTAGTATTTCTTGCAGTTATAAACCTGCACTGGAGACTAGTTTAATCTAAATCATAAATTAGATATAGTATTTTTAAACACAACGTCACTATTAAAATAATTGTAAAATTATTGATACTGACAATTTGGTTTATAATTTAAAATCCATAATAGTGCAAACTGCCAGACTTTAAGTGGCGCAGACCGTTCATGCTTTCAAAGCTTAAACAAGTACATTTTACAGTACAATTGACAGTTATTCTATGTTTTTTTTTATACAACTTAGAATGGCAAACAAGCTGACGGTCGACCCACCTGATGGAAAGTGGTAACCATCGCCTATAGACATGAGCAGTACCATAAACATAACAGAGTATACTGTTTCGCCCATGATACCCCCCATGCGTTGTCATTCTTGAGGACTCAGGTGTTATACCTCTGTACCCAGTAAATTCACGCCATATCTCACCCTTCAAACCGAAACACAGCTATGCAAACACAACTGCTTCACGGTTGAAATACGAATAGGACAGACGTACCCAAACAATCGACTTTTGTACAGTCTCCCTCTGGTATTTATGTATAGGTGCATCTCACTAGAGGTGTGCATATATAGCAAGCAGCTTCTATTACTATCAAAATGTACAGAATTTTATTTTCTTTATTGTTGTTTATTTTAACGGTAAATTATTGTTGCTACAGCAAATAAACAGATCTATCTATCTAAATATGTATATAGGATTTATTAAGTTTTAGACATTCGCATTGTATGGTTTACGCTTTACAAAATTAAATAATAGAATTAATAGTATTGTAAATTCTTGCAAAATTATTTACTTCTTCAATATGGTTAATTTGAGTTTAAGATCAATTTGTAAGACTTGTAAAGCATCAACTTAAAGCATGAAACAGACATTGTAATTTTATTGCAAAAGCACAGATTTCAATTTTTACGAACTCGTTCGAAATATCTTTTAATCTGGATTTTTACTGCACAGTAACTTTGAACGTATTAAATTTGCACTATCAATATTAGGTTATAGCACTTAAGTAATATTACTGTAATAAAACCATTTTAGTACATGGAACATTAAAAATGACTTGGATTATTATGTTATTAGCATTTTTAATACCTGTTTGTACACATAAGTACACAAACACACACACACACATCCTACTGGATAGATTTATATGGTATTAATGTAAATATATACATATATAAACGCGCTGTCTTAGTATGGGCTAGTATAGTATTATATTATCTGTGGTATAGAAGAAGTTCTCCCATACTTAAATTGTTACTATTAATATAGAGGCTCAAATTTTTTTGTAATTTTTTTTTTAATCGACTTCAAATAGTTTCAAAGTTCAAAGTGTTTTTTTTTTTTTTTTACAACACAGGGGGCAAACGAGCATGCGGCTCACCTGATGGTAAGTGACTACCGCCGCCCATGGTCACCCACAACACCTACGGCATTGCAGGTGTGCTGCCGGCCTTTTAAAAAGGAATATGCTCTTTTCTTGAAGGTTATGTTGTCGTATCGGTTTTTGTTACCTTATAACTTCGTCAGTTGTAAACCAATTTGGAAATATTTTTTTTATTCGAAAGGATATACCCTCAGATTGGTCCCATAGACAATTTATTAAAGTTGGTTAAGTAGTTCAGTTTTTACATCAAAATAACTGTTTTTGTCACAAGTGAAGTAATTTTTTTATTGTGGGACACAATCTTAATTATTGAGAAAAATGTTCAAATTCATATTATCTTTATTCAAATAGATTTGTTTATAAGCACTTTTAAATAAGTTCAATTTCGCTAGCATAATACGTCCTTAAAAATTAGCTAATGATTTCGATTTCACACTGTGTATGTACTTTCTGTGTGGTCCCGGCGTAGAATGAGTCATCTCTTCCTTTTTCGTGAGTGTCGTAAGAGGCGATTAATGGAACTTAATGATCGAAAGATGAGCAGTGCTGTTATTTTTGAAACACCGCCAAAGCCTAACTGCGGTTGTCAACCGGCCTTCCAAGAGTTGGGACTACTAGCAATACTCCCTAAGAGGGAGGTCTATGCCCAGCAATGGATAGTTAACGGCTGATATGGTATAATATGGTATGTGTGGGGGGAAAGGAATTGTTGGCAATGGAGTCTGACAGCCCTATTGCTAGCAATATGCCCTTTTAGGTCGATCTCCACGTATTTCCCCCTGGAAACTATCGTAAACAATTCTTGTTGAATTCGTCACGATGGGCTAACTGACCTGCTTCATCCTCACCTATCATCTTTCACTGGTGCTCCGCCAGTGCATACCGATAGCGCGGGTGGAGTTACCATTCCATTATGACCCATTAAAAAAAATGGTATGTGTTTTCCTTGTAATGATAGAGTGAAAATACAATGCATCACTACTGATATTCATTCCAAATCATAAATGGTCAATAAAAGAACAAAACATATCAATTCGAGAAAACCTGTACCAAATCGTCTGGCCGATATAGTTTAATATTATACCGTTTATTAACAGACGGGCTATATACTTGTTTGCCACATTTGTGGTATAAAAAATTTATCTACTAACGATAAGAGACTAACGGCAAATAAGAACATTTATATAGCAATCGTTGACCCACATAGACGCTTAATATATTATTTGTCTTCGAAAGATATCGCCTGTTACTGTAAATGGGTTTTCTTAAGGATGAACCTCATAAGCGATAACCTCATAGTTCCCTTGAAAAAAGTCTGAGGTCAAAGCCCCAATTTATCCTTCGGGACCTATTTCACGGAACATCGGGATATCCGGAAAATAACCAATGTCCGGCTTAATGGTTATGAAAGATGAAGTGTTAAAATACTTTTGTAAATGTGAAGGTTTTTAATATAAATTTTAAAATATTTTGTAGATTAATTAAATTATATTATTTATTTGGATATTGTTATACTTAAATAAAACTCCTTAAGTACAAATTATCTTTACATACTGAGGGTTAATGGGTTAATGGAATGGTACCCTCGCCTGCGCTATTGATATAGCTAGCGAGGTACGATGGAGGGATGATAAAAAACCTGCTTTTAACCTATCGTGATGAATTCCACTAGAATTAACCATGATGGTTTCCAGGGGGAACTGCGTGGAGGTCGACGTGACAAGGTCTATTGCTAGTAATAGGTCAGACTCCCATCACTAACAATCTCTTCCTCCCCCCCCCCCTCTTGTTGAGCGTAGCTTAATTAGGTTTATTTCATTGTCATTAATTTATTTGAGTTGATAAATTGTTCATATACATATGTTTTTATATTTCCTAAATGAAATATACACCTTATAATATTTATTACTATTATTAAAAATTCCTTATAATGAACCATAGTCTAACTGTTATATCATTTTTAACCGGCATAAAAAGGGAGGGTTTCACTTCAACGTTATACTATTTGTTTGTAGTACACCTTACGATATGTAAATGAAACATGTCTGTGAAAGGATTTACATTATTCTTTTTTTTCTATTTAATCTATTTGCTTCCACCTTAATTCTGTACCAATACTAATTAATTTGAGATGTATAAAATTGAAGTCGGTACTTTTTAATCATAATTTATTGGGACTGAATGAAACGTGTTCAAATAAACTCGTTACTTAGTATCCATTAACGTGATTAAACAATGTCAAAGCTAGGTTTGTACAGTCATATAGAGCTAACAGTATATATACTATTAACATCGGACACCTGTTCACTGTTAACGTGAGTATTTCCGTGCAACAGAGAGAATGTCAAGCCGCTACTTGTCACCGGATAATTCATTAAGCAAAATTACAGGTATCTCGAGTGGTACATGTGGAATGTTTAGGTGCCTATTTCAATTTCAATTTCAATTTATTTTATTCGTTACAATATTGCATTGTGTTGAATATTTTTGCAAGTGACAAGAAGATATCGTAAAATATAACATAACAAAAAAAAAAAACATGAAGCAACAAAATAACCAATAATAATTGTCAAAAAATAACATTACAATCAATTTAAAAGTCATCAGTCAGGCATAAAATAATGAAAGAGTATTTTAAAATTCATCAATTGAGTAGATGCACCTTTCCAACAAAAGAGTATAAAGTTTTATTTTAAAAATTTATTATTTATTTGTAAACTATTAATCTATATAACTATATATATACTCGAATATGGAGATCAGATATTTTATTACTAGTAATATACCTTGTCAAATTGACTTCCACACAGTTGTTTGTAGAGAACTTTGATTTTCCGTAATTTCATCATCAGAAATCTATCCCTTTCACTATTTACTCATACAGCCAGCGTAAACTAATGGTGCCGGTGAGATATTATGCATTAAATTATAAATTAAAAATCTTAGTTCAGTGTTTATTTTATTTTAAGTCTGCAATTATCATATTACCGTGTGGCCCTGGTATAAAAAGGGCCACTTCTTCTTTTCCCGTGGGTGTCGTAAAATGTAACTAAGGGAAATTAATGATCGAGGGATGGGCAGCCTCTTGAAATATCACCAAATTTTAACTGCGGTTGCCAACCTGCCTGCCAAACGTGGTAACTATTAGCAAAACTCCCCAATAGGAGAAGGCCTATGTTTAGCAGTGAACATTTAACGGCTGATAAATTGATGATGCATTATCGTATTCAATGAAGTCTTTTGTCATAAATGATTTCAATTGGTTCCATTATAAACCAGTATTGCAGTATTATTATTCTGTCTATTTTAAAATACACATATCGTTGGATACATGGATTCACATATTCGATAAATTGAGGTCATATCGAGAGTTCATTCACCATAAGGATAAATGCCTTTAATTACCCTATTTGGCATTATAATAATGAGCATTTATATAATAAAGATATATCGATATATATATATATATATATATATATATATATATATATATATATATATATATATATATATATATATATATATATATATATACCTAGATAAACTTACCAATTTCTGTTTTATTGGCTATTAAAAATTGATTGTAAGTTATTCATTATCACTTTTTGTCTGCAGTAAATTTTGTTCATGTATCTATCTATCTATCTGTCAATCGATAGATTGATCACGCCAAGACTCTTATGGCGTAAGCATAGAGAACAGAGTGTCAAATGTCTCTCTTAGATAGGTTTCTTCCTTCATCTGCGTGTCATTCGCGGTCCGATGACTTCTGACCACTACTTATTGTTACACATGCATTTTTTTGCTTTAGTTCAGATTTTTTTCTGTTTTTTAAACACTTGCTGGCGACAAATTGTATTGAAATTTGGTATATTTTTGTACCTAAGTTCAGCGAAAATACAATATTATGTTACCATCGAGCTGATCTTTTGATTAACACAGATAGAACTCGTAAACTACGTATTTTAATTCTAACGTGTTTGGATTAATTTGATTTACTCTGATGAAGAATAAAAGCTATAAAAACTCATTTTAAAAATTTTTATAAATAAACTTGTTCAAATAAAAAATAGGATATGAGTGAATAAAAAATAAATAAAAAAGATCGTGACTGCAATGCGTACGAAACAAAGACATGAAGTTACCGTTTTGGGAACTCCCAACTATTGAGGGCACATAAAAACCAAAGGTGCGTAAAACATTTTATTTCTCTATCTCGATTCTTTCATGAATTTTTCATTTTATTCTGTATCTATATAGGAAACTATAGAGAAATAATTTAGAAAAGACATTGTCGCATTTTTGACTTGTAATTCTTTGAAAAAAGTGTTTCTATAAAAAAACGCTCTCATAAAAAGATACCTAGTTCCCACTTCTGTCTATAGATACTCATATATGCCAAAGTTATTCTTAAGTATAATTAATTCACTACATAAAACATACATTTTAAATTACATAAAAATAACTTATATACTTACATTAAAAAAATAATACAAGTAAGGACAGTAAGTTTTCGCAAAGTTCACAAGTTCACGTGCTTAGCTCGCATTCATAAATTTTTTCACTTCCTGGACATACTTTACCTTATCAACTGTCAAAACTCACTACGCAAAGAAAATCAGTAATTTAAATATTTATTTCTCATCAAATACTTTCCTGAAGCGTCTGGGTTGACATTTCCTTAATTGAAATTGTAAGCAAACAATAAAATACAGTCAGACTCAGCCTCAAACAATTGAGTTGGTTGTGTTTGTGACTCGTTAAAACATTATCGGAAATTAACGTCTACTCGTGAATTTATTTATTTAGCTTATTTATATAACTCAATTTGATAGCTAATTGAATATTTATCTAACAATAATAATAGGAAATGGATCATACTTATTTATATATATAAGAAGGAGACTTTGTAAAAAAGTCTTCTGCTTAAGTAATGGATGATAATGAAATTGTAACTACATCTAGGTTATCAGTATCCATCGTTGGAGTATTATGAAGAATTTATCCATTTGTAACCGCCATGGTTATGCTCACTTTTTTACTTTATCCGAGCAGTAATTACTTTATATTATTCCCAATTTCGTGTACAATATAGTATATGTTATATATGTGTAAGTATATTTGTTATTTATATATATTAATTCGTTTATATATGTAATTTGTACCAGAGGGAGACTTTGTACAAAAGTCGATTGCTTGGGTACCTCTGTCCCATTCGTGTTTCAACCGTGAAGCAGTTGTGTTTGCATGGCTGTGTTTCGGTTTTAAGAGTGGGTACAGAGGAATAACACCTGAGGCCTCAGGAATGGCAATACATGGGTTGTATTCTGAGCGAAACAGTATACTCTGTTATGTCCATGGTACTACTCATGTCTATAGGCGACGGTTCCACTTTCCATCAGGTGGGCCGTCAACTTGTTTGCCATTCTAAGTTGTATAAAAAAAAAATTAGTATGTAGGTATATCAATAATTACTAGTACCGCATTCCAGTATTCTGACACTTCCCTATGGTTGACTAGAAGATAATGCTTTTAGCATTAGGTCCGCCATGTACACATATATGTACTAATGAATAAATAAATAATTGGTTGCTAGGAAGACCAACGTAAAGGTCGATGTATATTCTTAACATTGGACTTTCTAGTCCCTATTAATAACATCCTATCTCTCCCTCCCTCCCATTCCATAGATATCCCCGACTCCAGCCGTATTTCTGCCGCTAAACATCAGTGCTTGTGAGTGTGTTTCGATTTAAAGAGAGGGATCTGGTGGTGAAATTTCAGAGTACTGAGGTCATAATTCTTAGGAATGACAATACATGACTTTTGCTATGGGCATTATTTTAGATTTTTTTGTGCAGCTTAAAATGGTAAAAAGTAAACGACCCACATGATGGAAAGTGGAATTCGTCGCCGATAGACACTAACAGTACCATGAACATAAGAGAGTAGGTACTGTGTCATCCATGAGACCTCTCACGCGTTCCATTCCTGAGGACTAAGGTGTTATGTCTCTATAATTGTAATTTTATTACCATACCCCAGCCTTCACAATCATGCAAACACAGCTGCTTTACAGTAGAAACACGAATGCGATAGTGGTACCTAAGCAAATGATGTGATATTATATTGCATAAAAAATTACATACTGGAATTTCTCACCAGAGGTTCTCGCAGAAGATTTCGGTTACACGATATTTTCGCCAATAAATCTATAGGCCATTGAGTTTTTAATTAAAAGATTTTTCTTTCAGGATAGTCAGATTATTTATTATTTTCGGTAAAATTTCAGTCGACGATTTTTATAACAAAAATATTAAATTATTGATAGCCAAGAGCTTACAATCAATTTATTTTAAATACACTGTCGGGACGTAACGCGATGACAAATTGCGGGTAAATAGTAACTACATACCTGCTTTTTTTACAACGTGTTTACAACGCGTAAATTTACCCATTACAATCACTTTGTTCTCAATTCGTCGATAAATATTTGTATATATGTTTGTTTTTACATACGATAGGCCCCATTTAAATCTTACCACGTACAATTTATTTATTTATTTTTAAAAGGTACATCAACAGTGTAAATACAGACATTAATTTTAATTGATATACAGGCATATACAATCTTATAATCGTACTATGGATAAATAAAAATTCCGATGTTTTTAAGTATACATATTACATGTATACAATATGTATAATTGTAAACATCGACAACTGATGAAGGGTTCTTGAGGGGCGACCCCGTACAGGCAATCGCAGTGTAGGACGACCCCCACTAGATGGAGCGATGGCCTCAAATATTTTGCAGGGAGTTAGTGGATGCAGGTAAATCAAGACCATTCTTTATGGCAGTCTAGTCATTTATAGTAATTTTATAGTATTTTTTTTAAATAAACAAAACTTGGCATATTGCCTTGGAATTTACGCATCATGCCATAATTCTGTGTCGGTAAAAATAAAATTGTCTGCACAGAAATAATTATGAAACTCGTTGACTGTTGCTCAACTTACTCATATTCTAAATGATAAATGAATTTACTAGTTTAGAACTCCCCGAGCCGAGAGCAATGGTATGCGACCTTTATACATATGTTTGCGAAAAGTTCCGCATCAGCTCGGAGAACTTCAGACTTATATTGTTAATACTTATCGCCTTATTGGATGAGATGTGTAGATATTTCTCGAATTGTTTATTTATATTTGACTTGTTCGTTTTTTTTTTTTCAATCAATTAATGATTTATATATATAAAGATAGATACAATCAAACATTACATTGCGTATTTTATTCGGTGTATAAATATTATTGATGACAAATGTAATAATTCAAAAATTGCTTGTAATAATAAAATTAAAGAAATAAATCATAAAAAAAAAAATATTATAATAACACTTGTTGGTCAACAGTGCCGTCAAATCTTTCTTAATTCCATTTAATATATTTTATCCGATAAGTACATCTGGAGGTTACACCCGAAATAAACTTCTATGAGCCTATGTGAAGCAAATTAAGCAACTCTCTCTCTCTCAAATAGAGAGATGTCATATTGACCACTACTAAACACAGATGACCCCAATAGCCTACCGTAACCATATATTGTCAAAGGAATCGTGAAAGAAAACACACGGCCCGTCATTTGATGAACAAGTACATTTTACTCCGTGAAATAATAAAAAAGCAAGAAAAGCTATTCTAGCAAGCTAGCTAGAAAGCTATTCTACAAAGTGAACTATTTTAAAAATAATTACAGCTAATGTTGCTCCGAATAATGTGAAAATTCTAAGGAGAAGCATACATACAAATCTATTTAGCCATTTATAAGTTATTTCGACTAAAGAAACTGAACACTGAAAACATTACTCTTTTTAACAGTCACGTAAAAAATGAAAGGACGGATTGTAAATTCCAATAAATCCAGATTCCATTTTTTTATATCATAGATATAAAAAAATGGATTACTCATTTTTTTCCGTAAATTTTGAGTGAACAATAATAAAAAAAAAATAGATTTCAGTATTGTAATTAATTACTTTTTACTATTACATATGTTACACAGAGCTGTAGAAAAGGTGAACATTTTTCATTAGCACATACAAAAACATTCCAGAGTTTTAGACTCGCGTATATAAATTAACCCACAAGGGTCGCCGGTAATCCTTCTGCCAAATTACTTTATAAACGGATAGCTTTCAACATTTTAAGCTGTATATGTTAACACTCTGACATTTTTTGTTACATTCGATATGATTATAAGAGACTTCTAAAAGAACAAAATTGTCAAATCACCTATAAACATTTATACATATATGGTAAGAAATAGCGATATTTTTACCAATTCTGAATTGATTTTTTAGTTTACTTTTAGATTGATCACATATTTTTTTATCATGATTGAAGTCAACATTTTTATAATCAAAGTCTTGTTAATTTAAGTCCTTTAATATACTATTAAGGCCATGTGGTGCCGGCATAGAATGGACCAACCCTTTCTTTCCCGTAGGTGTTGTAAAGGGCAACCCTTAGTTGCCCATTAATAAGTTGCCAGTTAATTTCAACATCACTAAAAGCCTAACTGCGGTTGCCAATCCACCTACCAAACGTGACAACTACTACTTATATAGTAAAAAATAATACTACCGAAATTACTCTTGATAAATTCGTTCAATGGTTGTATCACGGCAACATGCTCGAAGAACATTATCCCGACTATAAATAATTCGACTCCTAAAGGACTCATAGCTTCGAAATGGAAGCATTATAGTCACGAAAACACGAAATAGACATTATTGCGGCCCATCGCCACGTTCACTTGTATTCATACATGACATGATAAAGTGATAAGACCTTAGCAACGTCACAATGCAGTGTCACAATACTCGCAAAATATAGCCTGCGGGAGAAGGTACTAGATATAAGACATTCCGAACTGAAATTGTTCTAGAACTATCCCTTATTAGAACTATATATCTAATTTAACGCATCGAGGAATAGAGATTGTTAGTGGATCTAAAAACCTCATTACTGTTATGTTAAATTTCACGAGATTTTCTGTGGAAATCGCCGCAGCTAATTCTTGTATAATTCATCACGATTTGCCTGACCTGCATCTATTCTTACCCACTATTCTACACTAAGGGAATGGAATTGCTAGTAATGAGGTTCAACAACCTCACTGTTAGCAGTATACTTTATCAGGTCGATATCCACGCGATGCCTCCTAAAAATCATCGTGGTTACTTATTGTCCAATTCGTTATGACGGGCCATCTGACTTGCATTCATCCTCACGTATTATCTTTCATTGGTACCCTGCCAGTGTATACCGATAGTACAGGCAGGATTACCATTCCATTATTACCCATTAAAAAAAAATTCTTAACTCTGCCCCGTCAACATATTGTCCCCCTATCTATTAGAAAAAATCCGACGCAGATTCGCGTGACCAATCAGTCTGCGATTATGAGCAAGCATTTGTCGATATGACCAACACATCCCGATCATGTTTGAGTTCTTACTAACTCTTTGTAGGTACATTTGGTTAGAAAATATTGAAATTAAGAGTATGTACTTCTTCTTGTACAGTTTACATTGTCATTCGTATGTCCAACATGTTCAATGAACTGAATTGAACCGATGAAAATGAAACTATGAACTATTATGTCCGACCGCACCGCTTCACGTGAAATAATGTAATTCAATTAAACTAGTTAGTTCCATGAATATAGTTTCGGGGCATAGTTATTTTAAGCATTGGATTCTACAATATGTTCATTTTAATTCTAAACATGATTTGCACATCACTAGAAAGTACACGACTCTCGATGACAGCACCACCTTCTTTGTTGGAAATCAAGGTCAGGTGACAGAAAAAAATGTTAACATTTCGAAATATCCGCGTAGCCGTGACACGACTCCATTTTGTAGGATATACAATACGTTTACTTCGTATAACGTGTCAAAAGGACAGTGAGTAAACGAATTTTGAGATATTAACGGAAAAAACATTTAACCTTTTTCAAGAAAATGTACCTTAATGTAGTATTATATTATCTAACCTTCAGGGTTTTTCATTTGTGACCGTGTCTATATCCGCGTGGTTGGGATAAAATGTAATCTATATCCTTTTTCATACGAAATTATTACATAACTACCTAGTATGTACCATATAATACTAGGTAAGGTATAGAGGTAGGACAAATAACGATCTGTCCTACCTCTATACCAAATTACGTAATATTATATGTTAATGATTAGTCGAACCGTTAAGGCGTGAAGAGGCAACACAAAAATAAAAAAAAAACATTTTCACATTTATAATATTACACTAGAGAAACATAATCATATCAAGAGTAGGTTTGTTCGTAAACTTAGTGACCAATTAATAAATAACTGCGTTTTACGTAAGGTCATAAATGTGTATGATAAGCTGTGTCATATAATTATAATCTAATAATTATAATCTATATAAAGTAGATATTATACATTTTATCATAATTTAATAAAAACAAAATTCCATTGAAATTCGTTCAATCAATTTCTCGTAATGATAAACAGAACAGACAGATATAAATTTAATAATACATAAATTAATTTCTATCTCGATTCACATGTGAAAAGCCGTAGTATACAGCTTGTCAATAAAAAAACAACAACTGCTGATTATACCGGTATAATCTCTTATGTCGGTCCCTTATTACATTTATAGCGACATAAATACAATTTTTCTTTCGTTGGCCGTCCCTCGTGAATTCCGTCTCATTTCCAACGCTTTGGTATTACCACAAGATGGCGAATCATTTACTTAATTAATAAAATACGAAATAAAGCTACGTGTTTTTCTGATATCTAGAATGTTTTGTTTTTAATTAATTTTTATTCCGTCTTATTACGAACATGCGGAAATGCACGGACGAACTAAATGTAATTTTCTTGTGCTTTTATTTGTATTTTTTTATGTAGCTTAAAATGGCACACATGCTGACGGTTCTCCTGATGAAAAGTGGGAAACATCGCCTACAGACATGAGCAGTGCAGACAATACAAACACATGTTATTTATAATTATTATTTGTATCTTTTATTGCTGATGAATAATGCACAAATGAAAATCGACTTCAACCAATTATTTTAATTTAGAACAGATTTCGATAAAATTTCTTCGAGACCAATCCATACAAAAAAATTTCAAATCGATCTAGAACCGGAGTTATGAGGTTACAAACATAAAAAAAGAATAAAAGAATCCTCTTCTTTTTGAAGTTGGTTGAAAAATATGAGACTCATAAAAATTCAAATTTAAAAATTCTACACGTAGATACGTCACAATTCACGTGGCAATAAAACGTGTTCTATCTTTCATTATTTTAAGCTTAGCGCCATTAAATTATTTCATTGGCCATTACCAGGAACTTTACACTCATTTCTATCTTGTATATACATATACAAAAACAAATCTGTCAATAGAAATAATATTATGCATCTAGCATTAACTTCGCCTATTAAAGCATATCTTCATTAGTTAATAGTGAAGTTATTTAAATGAATAAATATTTACTATAGCCTATTTCAATGATCTTGATGAAAAGAATAAAAAGTTTTTTTGTAAACTATCATAAAAATACTCAAAATTTTTACAAATCAAAATTAGTAACAAATTACTGTTTAAGAAAATCATCACCGTAGTAGTACCTAGTATAATAGTATATATGTCTTTATATAAGTAAGTATATTATAGGTATTTTATTGTTATTATTATCATTAATTACATTAATTATTTACACTATTTACGCTACGTTTAAATTTATTTGTAGCCCCTTTTTCTCTCATTTTTAGTATTTTTTTTGTTACGCCCTGACCAGACACAATTTTAATTTTTCCTCTCTATCCTAAGGTTGCCTGGAAGAGATCGCTATTTAGCGATATGGCCACCCATTGTCACCTTTTTATGCGGGTTTTATGTAATTAAGTATATGTAGTTGAGTATTCATATTGTTTGTGTGCATACTGTTAATCTTTATAATCTGTATCATTCTTTGAAGGGAACAGTAAAGATTTCATAAATTTATACAAATCGTAACATTAAATCAGTTAATATTTTATTTCAATCGAAAAGTAACAAACTAATGTAAGCAAACGAATATTTGTTTACATTTTCGTTAAGTTCTATTGAAATAGACCACAATAAATAAATTAATTTATTATCTAATATCCAAGCACTTGTGCAACTCTTACCATTTCCACGATTTTCGGCGAATATCCTTACCCTTTGATACGAGACGACACCAACTTTTTCCTTAATCTGCCTGATATAACTATGTCTTGGTCTTTCACTTCCTATCCTTCGTTATTTTATAATATTCATTAGTTATTGTATCTAAAAATATTATTACACGTGTTTTTACTATACGAAGTTGATAATATCAACATTACTTACCTACATCATTAGTTATTCATACGAAAATGTTAGAATCATCCTAACAAAACAACAGTGAACACCCTTCGAGATTATGTTTCCATTAGTGGACCAATATCTCAATTAGTAACGATAATCAGTTCAGTGTAAATATAAATCGAACATTTACTTTCCAAATAAACTTAATATACTAATTACATATCATGTTAATTTTGAATGCATATCATTTATCTATTTATTCTTTATCGTACAATAAGATTTGTACAAATAGGGACTTGATTTACAATTGGCGTGTATTAACTAACCTTCTTATATATTAAATATGTATAGAACTTATAAATACCAAAAGAATGCTAATTCAGGATTTTATAAGTTCTATATATGAAAATATAAAAAGGTGAGGGGAGGGATTATAAATAATAGGTTTTAGTAGCATCATTGATAACAATATATCCTCCAAGGCCTAATTCCACGTGGTTCGTAGAAAAAACTATCGTGATTGATTCCAGGTAAATTCGACACGACGGGCTAACTGATCTGACTTCATCCTCCCAAATGTTCATTTAATGTAACCTTGCCAGCGTATATCGATGGTATAAGTGGAATTTTTATGCCATCTTTCTTTCAAAATCTAACCTCATTTAATTTGTTGAGTCTCAATCTTAACCCTACATGATGAACATTAGATAAAATACAAAGAGAAAGCCTCATAAGCGGATAATTGATAAATCGAGGTTCCGAGGAGATAGTTAGGGTCGAACGGACCGCAAGTATGATGAATGACTTCCACAATCCATCTTGTTTACACGAGGTATGTCAGCGACAAATTGTTTCATTTCCCCCGCTACAATCGTAATGGCATTGTTTAATGGACGACGGAAACATAAAACCCAATTTGTGTACTGTTCTCAAAGATCTGTTATTTTGTTTCTAATAATAATTTGTCTAAAATAGATGTTAATTAACAAGAAGTTACCTGTCTATATATCTGCATAATACAATGTAATAAAATATGATATAAAAATAATATAATATAAATAAAGTAACACATGTTGTACCAGATTTAATACATATAGATAAAAACAATAACAACAATATAATACATATAACTGTACTGTCTGACTAATATAGTAGCCAAGGAAATTGAAAAGTTAAGCAAATACCACCTTCTTAAAACTGAAGTCAGTCGTTTGTGAAACACATAAATGATTATCACCCCGATAGTAATAGTCGCAACAGGAATAGTAACTAAAAATATAAAAAAAAAACACATAAATATGCTTAACATGACCATTTTAAAAAAAGAAGCAGCCATTTATACTACAACCGTACTCAGCAAAGGATTAGGAGATACCATATTCAAAATTAAATAATACACAAAGTCATCACATTCAAAACACGCAGCAGTCAACAACAATGAAATATTCAACAAATACACCAGAATCATCCAATACTATTTATACATCGAATACACAACCATTCACAAATTCAGTAAACACTTAACAAAGGATAGGGCAAAGTAGGAGAAAAACAACACAAAAAATACTATCAATAGGAGACATATGTACCTTTTTCCTGTTCATTACAAGACGGGGTATATATTTAAAGCCGATGTAAGTCGAGAAGG
The DNA here is from genome assembly GCF_026898425.1 of Galleria mellonella. Lineage (NCBI taxonomy): Eukaryota > Metazoa > Arthropoda > Insecta > Lepidoptera > Pyralidae > Galleria > Galleria mellonella. The sequence continues at coordinate 1,555,255 of NW_026442133.1, forward strand.
TGAAAATCTAAATTAGTAATAATATAATATAAGCTGTCAAACAGTCCATTCATCACTTAATATAGGTATATATTAATTTGTCAATAGTACGTATAAATTTTGTTTTTTTTTTTATACAACTTAGAATGGCAAACAAGCGGACGGCTCAGATGATGGAAAGTGGTAACCGTCGCCTATAGACATGAGCAGTACCATGGACAAAACAGAGTATACTGTTTCGCCCATGATACCCCCATGCGTTGCCATTCCTGAGGACTCAGATGTTATTCCTCTGTACCCAGTAAATTCACGCCATATCCCACCCTTCAAACCGAAACACAGCCATGCAAACACAACTGCTTCACGGTTGAAACACAAAATTAAAATTAAAGTTTAAGCTCATGGTAAAATGTAAGTTAAAGCAACAACAAAACTACTACTACTTAAAACTTTCATAACCTATATTTTATCCTCTTATAACTTCAGGATTCATTTCCTGCAAGTAATGAGAAGACTCACCTATATAAAGACAGATATTGTCTCTAGAAATTTTCTTAAAATAAATCCAAGGAAATACACTTGGAAAATAAATTCTATAATAATTTTACGTTCTGTATTGATAGCAACATAAGTCTTGAATGCCATTCTATAATTACATTGCCTTTTATTATTAGATTTAATAATAGACTAAGATTGACTTCCAAAATGATGGTATTATTAGTGGAAGCTAAATGTAGGTAGTAGAAAAATTTGCCAATTAGTGTAACAGCACTCGTTGATTGCTCAGTGTGCCAGACGTAAAGTGGTTTACCAGACTGGTCTCACATGGAGAGTTTTTCTTTCATTTCAAATAAAATAATATAACCTTTTCAAATAGCATTATGTGAATTATATTTTTGTGTATAGAATTTTAGTGACTCTTTTATACTTAAAAAACAAAAATATTCTAAATAAACTTCAAAATATTAGATTATTGATTTTTTTTGTGAACTGGTTCGAGGTGACGCAAAATAGATAATTTTGTAAGAAGACGAGGACGTTCTTTGCTCAGCAATCGAACATTATAGGTTAAATTATTAGATAGATTTTTATTGTAGATACATATAACATACTATATATACTTAGTCAAATTCAAAGTTGATTCTTCATATCATCATGTTAGCTTTTAACTATCCACTGTTGAGGGATAAGAGCGATTTTGCCAGTTGTTGCCACACTTGACAGGCGGATTGGCAACCGCAGTTTGGCTTTAGAGACGTTTTAAGAGGGACGCTGGTGTCCATTCCTCTCTCTCCATTAGTCGGCTTTTACAACACCCACGGGAAAGGAAGGGGTGGCCTATTCTGTACCGGGACAATGAAGTTGATTAAATTGTCCCAATGTATTTAGAATTTTGCCGTGTAGTTCCGACATATGTAGAAAAGACCACGCCTCCTTTTCACATGAATGTCGTAAGAGGCGATTGAGGGATCTTAATGGTCGAGAAATGGGCAACAGCTTCCCTTTTAAAATATCACCAAAACCTAACAGCGTTTGTCAACCCACCTGCCAAGTATGATAATTACTGGCAAAAGCCCTCCACTAGGGGAGGCCTGTGTTCAGCTGGCTGGTATAATAATGACGATAAATTCAGAATTATAAATTACATAAAATCTAATTAATTATAGCATAATTAACATAGAAACATGATAGAAACTAGAAAATTAATCTTGTTTGCTCCAAGAAAAAATATTAAATTCAATACAGAATTTTTTAAATATACTCGTAATAAAAATAGGCGAATTAAGAATTATTCTTTCCTACTCCATTTATAAATCGCTTAGTAAAGAAGAATAAACAGAGCAATCGCGATCAAATCGCAAAGTATATAATGGTTAGACAATATTGATCGGTCGAGTATCTTTGTTTTGAACAAAGCGCTTTCAAAATACTTCCCCGATCGCGTTAAAGGCTCTGTTAAAGTTTTAGAAGTAATTCAGCAGCTATTCGCCCTCGTTTCTCCTTGATTACTGTTCATTATAATCAAAATTAAATACAATTTACGTTACTGCGATTGAATGGAGATTTCTATCTATTTATTATATAGGGTGGAATCGAATTCGTTAGCAATATATGAAACTGAGAAACAACTAAAAAAATTGAAACAATAAACATGTTTAAAAAATTAAACATGAGTTCGTCCTTACTAATATTATAAATATGAGAGTGACTTTGCTTGTTTGTTACCTTATAGCGCCTTAACGACTTAACCAATTACTATGAAATTTGGTATTATACGTACTATATGAGATGGAATAAAATATGGGCTTTTTTATCCCGGTAAGTAAACATATTCCGATCACGTGAACGAAGTTGCAGGTAAAAGCTAGTTAAGTAAAAATGTAGTACTAATTTATTTATTTATTTATTTATAAAAGACACACCAACAATATGCTCACAATAATTAAGTAGACAATATACAATGTTATTAGTAAGTAAAAGAGAAAAACTACTATTACAAAATGCTTAAATCTAAGTTAGAACAAAAAATCTTACGCCTCACTACCAAGCTTAAGGCTATATGAACATATCAATTAAAGGTGTATACAGCTCTCACAGATAAACGTCAATGTACACTAACAATTATACAATAAGAAAAGACCTAACTACCAATCCATATTATTAATAAGTCTAGTAAACTGCACTAAAGAATTACCAAAGATGTCGATATCATGATCAACGTTTACGGCTTTATTATACGATGATAACATTCTGTTGAGGGGAGAATTGGATCCTAAGTTAGTACGACAAGCGTATGTTGAAAATGTGTTAACTATTTTAGCAGATCTAATATTGAAATTACGTGGTACTATCAAGCGTATATCCTTAACATCGTCAGGTATCAAAATAAGGCCATTTAAAATCTTGAACAACATTATAAGATCTATAATCTTTCTACGCTGACTCAGTGACTTCATCCCGAAGAATTCCAGACGATCAGTATAAGATGCAGTTATTGGACATAATTTATCTTTGTAAGCCAAGTAACGTGTGAAACTTCTTTGCACTCTCTCAATACGATCGATATGACATTGATATTGGGGATATATAGTAAAGTACTATAATATATTATAATTAAATTCAGATGCAATTACATATATATAAATGTATAAATTTTAGATTATATAGATAGTGTCCCCATACAAATGCTTCGAGAAAAGCGGGTTAACTTTTTCATACAAATTTCAGTGATAAATAGTTATACGTGACTTCTTTATAACTTCTATATTGATTATATCTTATAAACTCAACACCTTTTTAATGCGTAAATATTCATTTTATTTATTAAATAATACATCAAGATACATTGTGTGTATAAGTATATAGAACACTGATAACAAAAAACGAGGCAGCTAATTTCACAATTAGCTGAGAAAAGTTGACCGGTTTTTGAAACTCGATGCTTTATATATATATATATATATATATATATATAATATATATATATATATATATATATATATATATATATATATATATATATAATTTAGTAAAAAAATATATAAATACCTATAGTATTTATATATTTTTTTACAACAAAAGGAGCAATCAAGCATGCGTCTTACCTGATGATAAGTGACTACCGCCGCCCATGATCACCCACAACATCAACGGCATTGCAGGTGTGTTGCCGGCCTTTTAAAAAGGAATATACTCTTTTCTTGAAGGTTATGATGTCGTTTTTTTTTTTTAATATATAGATATAATATAATATTTTATATGTGTATATATATTAAAAAAATAACGAAAACCACAATCCCTTACTTCAACTTTAAAATATACGAACTTGTCACCAAATTCTTTTCACAAGGTTCTGAATACTTCGCTACTGATTAGTTTCTTTTATTTTCCAGTCGCCTCAAGGCTAGAAAGGGTTTCTTTGAGAGGTTATTAACATAGGCTTTGTTTCAGGAACGGCGTCATCCCCTCTGGGGCTTTGAGCAATGGGGCGGACCACCGGCGCAGTATACCTCTTTACAGTTCATTTTCTGTCGTGTATTATTGGTGAGTATATAACTATGATAGTAACATAGTAGTCAGATGAGATTTTTATTTTTATGGATAAATCAATAAAGTCTGTATTCTTGGTTTATGTTGCGGGTTATCAGTGACGAATGATAAGTAAGGATGAGTTAAAATAAGTAAGAGTAAGTGAGGAAGAAGTAAAAATAACGTTTATTCACTTTAATTCCTTCTATTTACAAATGTCTTGTTAAATAAATGGATTTAACAAAATATAGAATATATCTATTTCATAAATAGTTTATTTTATAGCAATGTGTTGTTATGGAGGTATACTCACTGCATTTTGTAGTTTTACGATCCACTTTTGGGACAGCCTCTTGGGTACGCTTATTATATGGGACCAAAACAACTACCTGATGTTTACTTCCATAAAGAAGTTATTTTTAGAGGCTTCCAGATGTACTCCCTAAATTGAATTCGCTTGTATTTTTTGTATTTGAGTTTGAATAATTTTAATAAGTCTTGTCATACTCTGTAAGGTTTTTTTATGCAACTTAGAATGGCAAACAAGCTGGCGGTCCACCTGATGAAAAGTGGTAACCGTCGCCTATATATATTATTTCCATGTTGGTCCCATAACTTGGTAAATATTGAAGATTCTTGAAGACCAAAATCAAACTTCTATAAAATGTAATACATATAACTTCTTTATAGTTAGTTAACTTGTTTTTGCTCTCGACTTCGTATTTTAGTTTTATTTTACTAATATAATAAAATTATAACTAGAGAATAGAGTTATAAATAAAAACAATAGATATCAAAAGAATAATTTATAAAAATTTTGTTTGTCTGTATGTGTGTTTATTTCTGACATCGCGCAAAGACTGCTTTCTTCAGCGAACAACTGTATTCGTGAAGGTCTAATGTAAAATTTGATGTATGTTTCATCTTGATTCGCCATCTAGATGAGTTATTTAATTGATTTTCCTACTTCTAAAATGCAAATGTACAAAGTAGCAGTCAAAAATCTAATAGGTACTAACACATACACTAGATTTAAGTACTACTTAAAACTGTAAAAACCACGATCAACTTGGTACAGTAATTTTTTCTTGATACCAGAACAAACACATAGATATATAAAAATTCTATAAATTATTCTTTTTTCTTCTATTGCTATTATTAAGACCCTTCATAATAGTTTTCTTATATCTCTTATTACACAGACATCTAGTTAAAATTGTATTATATGTATGTGGTACATAGATGATTTTTACCTGTCACCAAGATTATTAAGTTAACGCTACGTCTAGAGTAGGGTTGTAAACAACCTAGTTACAACGGTACTGGACGCGCGCACGTACGTAACGAAATTACAGGGGTGGTCGTAGTTTGTCTAAGGGAAGAAAGTGTTATTTCAACAGTACATAAGTACTGTAATATTTGTCTTGCTCTCTTAGCTGAATATGTGTTTACGTTATGTCTACCTATTCAAATAATAAACGTCAAGTCCAAATACAATGTCATAAAATATAATAACATTTTTGAGCTGTTGGTTTTTTCTTTAATAAAAATTAAACTAAATAAAACAATTATTTTAATTAAATTATAAACATTTATATTTGATTTATAAACATATATACGATATGTTATAATCAATATAATAACGGTACTGATTTCGAATAATAATAATCTCATTTATTCAAAATATAAATTCGGAGGTTGGCTTTGTTTAAAATGTAATCCCTGGCTGTAATTATGTTGTGACTTGTATCTCATTTAAATAGATTAATTTACAATATATGAGTATTACTTGCTTAATATTGGAAATGTGTAAATGGGGATGAAAAGGATTATTCATCATCATCATCATATCAGCTGTTAACTGTCGTCTCCTATGACACCTACGGAAAAAGAAGGGGTGACCCAATCTATGTCGGGACCACACGGTGTTGGCATTCCGTTTCTACTCGATCAAGTGGTACCTTGAGCATTTAAATTTACACAATTGCATTCTTGTATACGTTTTCTAAAAGATTTATTAGTCATTATTAATTACACAGGTCTACAACGGAAAAGTATTCGAAATAATTTTAACAAATTTCTACTCAACTACCCATGCTGAATACAAATTGACAAGTGAAAGTGATTTATTAGTTTGAGTTTTTGCAATACTTGACATTTTCCGAATTTAATGATTCTACCCTCACTGAACTTGATAATGCTGATTATATTTACTTAGTCGGCATCGAATGTTAAAAATATTATGTTTAGTTAAAGTGATCTGTATTACTAAGTGATAAAAGTATTAAAAATAAAAAAAAATACGTATAATTTATAGCAAAATGTCTCGAAAATGTGTAAACAATTCCGACAATTTTTGTTACATTTGTGGTGAAGTGATATTTAATAAGCAAAAGTGTTCAATATCACCTGCAATAAAAAAAGCTTATTATTACTATTTTAACGAAAGCATAAAACATCAGGATAAAAGCTGGGTTCCACATTTTTGTTGCAATCCGTGTGCTACAGGCTTAAGAAATTGGCTGAATGGCAAAAAACCATCATTTCGATTTGCAGTGCCAATGCAGTGGCGAGAATCGACAAATCATGCAACTGATTGTTATTTCTGCCTGACAACCCATGTATTTGGAAAAGGCAAGGGTGTTTCTAAAAAAAAGAAAAAAACCATAGTGTATCCGAATGTACCATCGGCTACTCGTCCTCTGCCGCACAGCAATCTTCACCCGATTCCGAAACGTCCTCATATTGAGGAAGATGAAATTACACTTACTTCACCATCAATTTCTTCAATGTCAGAATCCGAAGTACCTAGTACGTCATCACAGCCACACAGGATAACACAAGCCGAATTAAATGATCTTGTAAGGGACTTAGATTTGCCCAAGAACAAAGCAGAACTTTTAGGATCGAGACTGCAACAATGGAACCTATTAGAAAGTGGTGTGAATATTACATCTTTCCGTACTAGACAAAAAAACTTAACGCAATATTTTGAAATGGCTGAAAGTTTAGTTTTTTGTATAGATGTTAGTGGTTTGATGAAAGCTCTTAAAATTACGTATAAACAGAATGAATGGCGACTTTTCATAGATAGCTCGAAGTTAAGCTTGAAAGCTGTTTTGTTACATAACCGAAATATTTTACCTTCGATTCCTATTGGTTACGCGGTCCATATGAAAGAGTCTTATGAAAACATGAAAACCCTTCTGTTGCGGATTAAGTATGATAAACACCAATGGCAAATCTGCGGGGATTTGAAAGTCGTAGCTCTGCTGCTCGGACTACAATTAGGCTACACGAAATTTTGTTGCTTCATTTGCGAATGGGATAGTCGTGATAGAAAAGAGCATTATAAAAAAAGTTGTGGCCCCATCGTCAGACACTTCAACCTGGACAAAAAAATGTTAAAAATGACCCTTTAGTTAACCCACAAAATGTTTTACTTCCGCCATTGCATATTAAACTAGGACTGATGAAAAATTTCGTAAAAGCAATGAACAAAAATGGAGCTGCTTTTCAATATCTTCGCCAGAAATTTCCAAGATTAAGTGACGCTAAGGTCAAGGAAGGAATATTTGTAGGTCCTCAAATAAGAAATTTATTTAAAGATGATAACTTCGACTCGGTTCTAGAAGGTAAAGAAAAAAAAGCCTGGGATGATTTTCGCCTTGTTGCAAAAAACTTCTTAGGAAATAAAAGGAGTGACAACTATGCTGAACTTATAGAAAATATGTTATCATCATTCCAAAAACTGGGTTGCAACATGTCCTTGAAAATCCACTTTTTACATTCGCATTTGGATTTCTTTCCGGATAATTGTGGGGCTTTAAGCGATGAACATGGGGAGCGCTTTCATCAGGATATTGCCAACATGGAAAAGCGATATCAAGGCCATTGGAACGTTTCAATGTTGGCGGATTATTGCTGGACTGTTTGTCGAGATATTCCAGAAGCAGAATATAAGAGGGCAGCGAAGAGACCACGTCGAAATTCCACTTATGATTAAAAAAACTGTATAATTTCTGTAAATTTTTTCAAAAATCGTCTTATTTTTTTTTCTAAATAAGGGAAACTAATTTTAATGTTTATTAATTATTTTTGTGTTTAGTACGTGGAAATCAATAAAAAAATCTACTTTCCATGAACAATACTTTTTTAAAGTCAAAATTTGTAGACCAGTGTTACCCATTGAGTCTAATAGCAATCTTCTGTATATCTAGGGTATATTGCTAGCATCTATTGCTAGCAATATATCCTGGATATACAAAATACCTATTAAGTGGATTTCCATGCGGTTCCCCCTTACATAAATTTAATTTTTCCATCAGATTTCTCCATCGATGAGTGTTTTGTACCTGCCTTTCAGATCCTCTGTAAATCGTATAGTTACCATCTTGTCAGTACATATACAGTAAATAATCCCTCTGATTGATTAGTTAAGCCTTTAAGACGATTAAGATAGCAAAAGCACTTTCACATTTATAACATTATTAAAGACTAGCTTTTTATTTGCTGATAAGCGTGGAGTAGAAAACCCAATTAAATGGATCACTTTCACATGACGTATCAAAATAAAACATATGCCAGTTTTCAAGTTAAACCTTCAGGAATACATATGTACAGATAAAGAGATAGACAAAATTAAAAAAAAATTGTTTTAAGGCTTCTATTTTTCTTATTAAAAATCTCATATTTTTTCATATTTCTCATGTACAGACATCATCTAGTTACATTTTTATTAGAGAAGAGAGAGAAAGAAAGAGAAGTGTGCATTACCGGTGAACTAATGAAAAGATTTATAAATGTGGAGGAAGTGGAAGAGGTCTATTTAAATCAATGCATTTGGCATTCCATTGTTTCTGCCTACCATAATGGAAGACAGGCGTGACAGATATATATGTACGTAATTTTAGTACATTACTCGTAGTACTAATTTACTTACACATTTTTATGATTAATACCGTTAAGGATTAAAAAGTTTTCGGTAAGTTTTGGACTTTAGTTATTATTAATGTAATAGTAACATGTAAAAGGCTTTGATCTTCAAAGTAAAACAATAGATACAATAGTTAGGATTTTAATATACTTACGGAAGTAAATCCAATCTATTGTAAAAAGAATTATAAAAATGTATTTATTAACCCGACGTACACAAGAAAAATTTGAATAATAATTTCCGCTGTTTTGCAAGTCGGTTAAAATGTCAACGACTTTCCTTAACAAATGAAGTAACTTCTCACTAGGAGTATTAGTTTGAAACATTGTGCCTGCTTACCCAAACTCAAAACTGTGGACAACATTTAATTAAGCTCCTCATATATACTATGAAATTGAACAACATTGCTTAGATAAAGTAAACATTATATTATCTGTGACATTACATGCGAGATAAGATGTTCTATGGAAAGTTTGACAGTTAATTAATGTGTTTTGTTTAACAGAGTGTCACTTTACTATATAAATTTCATTTCACCGATTAACTACCAATACCTCCTAACTGACTATTATTGTAAATAACAGTATATTTTTTCTAATTTTCCTGTTGTAACTACTTTCGATATATTGTTGACAAAGTAAATAAAGGAATATATTTTATCTTAATATATAGTCCACACATAAATCCATTGAAATGTATCTTACATCTATATGCACACAAACTACACGCCATCACCTTATGTTTTATAAGTACTTGTAAAAAAGGAATATTACTTTAGTTCGTAATAAAGCAATATGTCATTTCATTTTCAAAACAGATCAAGCAAAAGTATTTCTAAGTCTTAAGTGTAGTAGTAAATGAGTAACTTTAAGAACATTCCTATCTCCATTGCTATGTTATATAAATAAATAATTCTTATACCAATATTATTGAGAATTTATATTAAAATTAAGTACATTATTATTGTAGTTTCATCGTATTTAGAATAAATTGTAACTAAGAACCTCAATGTTTTATAAAGTTTTTAACATGTTATATCTCAATGAAAATCTTGTATCATTATGTTAGATTGCGCTAATAAAAAAAAAAAAAAAAACTTTTAATGATATTTTGTAAATGCATATTGTCTACTCCAATTTAAATGATAAGGTAAATTTTATCCTGAAAAATGCCCCATAAATGGTAAAATAACATTTATCGTTTCAACTATTAAAATTTACATATTTGAATGTTTGTTGCTCATATACAGACGGCTTAATGGATTTAGGTAACATTTGGTGCATAATAACTATTATACCAGATAGAAATAAGACACATTCTATTATAATTCATGCATATATAACCGCAGTTCACATCTAGCGTTTCAGATATAATTTAAAAGAATTATTCATTTCAGTACAACTTCAATAAATACCTATCAATAACATGATATTAATATTTATGATCGTTTCTTTGCAAAGTTTCTATCCTCTGTAATATTTATATACACAATTCTCGGAAATAAGAAATAAATTATATAACTACATTTATTTACATTTCAAGAATATTAAATATTTTATTCACAATAACGTGTATAAATTTCCACAGTTCAATGTTAGACTCTATTGACTAATGTGGGCAGAAGGTTTAATGAATTTAAAACCTACTCGTATAGTCGTCGACAGAAAATAGAATTTAATTATTAACACACACTGGTTATTACACAATTATTTCACATACGTTATAGGATTATAATATTTTGTTTAGAAACTGTTAGTTACATATATAATATATATTACATTCTGTTTATAATTAATGCCTTGTTAAGTTTTATTAATACTAGATTGACCTAATAGCTCAAAGAATCGATACCCGATGATGATGAATGGTTTTCCAATGGAGACCTTGTATATCCAAATATACTACAGGATAGCCCTTTTCTAGACAAACAGTTGAAAACAATTGTGATTAATTTCTGATGAATTCATCACAATAGGCTGATTTAACTTCATTTTCAATTATTATCATCACTCACAGACAAATATACTGTGTACCAATAAAATACATGGTATTACTAGGCCATTATTATCCCATTAAAAAAATCGCTACTAGATATGTCAATAATCTTAAATATACCGCACGTAGTTAATAGTAGAAAAATACGTTCAAAACAGTTCTAAAAATTTGAATATATAAAATAGAAAGACATCGTAATTGTAGTTTTATATCTCTTTATTGACCTTTAATACGACTAACAGGAAACACAGAAAACAGGAATAATAGAAAACGTAATTGAAGGTACAATCTGATAAACAATAAATAAAAAAAAAACAGAAACAATATTATTATATATTATATTATTGTTTACATTTAGTTTTATTTTATCAATTATTTTCAAAATCAGTCATTTTGAGAATTTATACATATCGTTTTTATAATATTTAACGTCTACACTTTTATCCTATTGTTAAAACAAATAATAATAAAAGTTGAAAAAAAAATATTTATTTTTTTATACATTTATCACGTCATTACAGATCCCGAGGTATTATATCTCAGACATGTCAGTATTATCATAATAAATTCAGCCGTAAAATACCATCGACAGGACAGAGCCCTCGGCATCATAATTTAAAATTTAACGCTTAATCAAGCTTCGGGTGACAATCAAGATTTATGTCTCCTCAGAGGACATTTCATTTTCCAGTCCATTTCTTTCCTCAGGTCTTTCGGGTGATTACATGATTAATTTTTAATCTTATCGGAAGCAACGATTAATCTTGGACTGTTGTCTTATGCGACAGTGACGGGCGAATAACTATTTTCACGTTTAAATAATATTAAAATGATGTACAAGACGAGTTTATATCCATATTTAAAGGAGTTCTCACTCACCTGTATTTTATTTACATTATACTTCATCTTTGTTCAGTTGCTTTCTAAATCGACTTTGGTAATCATTTTGCAATAGGTGGTATGCTCCCGTCCCCGTGTATAACTTGATTCAGAATTGATAACGCATGAGAAATATCATGGCATTACAGTATATTCTGTATTGTCGATGGTGTTATTCATTACTTTAATCGGTGGCAGTTACCACTCAGGTGAACCGTCCATGTCAATTCTTATCCAAAAACATATTTATTTTGTCATATAATGCTTAAAAGAAAATCTAGTTACGGGCATACGATTCCGCGGAATTAGTAAATTCAAATATTTTAAATTTAAAATAGATATTTATGAAATATGTCATCGGCCATTGATGCGTTTTGTTCGATTTAAATTTAGAATTATATTAGTATTAATTAATTTCGCTGTATATTTCTATAAAACAAAATATACTTGCTTTTCAATAACAGACCACTAAGTTAGTAAGTGTATAAATGAATAAAAACTCTTTATTGATCCCTTCAAAGATTGATATAGATTAAAAATATTAACAATATGTACACAAAGTATGCATGTATAATGAAAAAAAAAATTGTTTTAAATTGTAGTCTTTATTTTCTTGTCAGTCCTTATACATACTAAAACGATGAAAATGAAAAAAAAAATCCCTTTAAAAACTTCTTTATTATCTCTAGGAGCCAAAATGACTAATAATTATAAAATTGCATCTACACAATATTTGGTATAGAGAAATGTAGTTTTATTTTTATCCTGCTCTATAATATGAAATTACTAAAAGAAGTTAAGTAAAGACGTAAATAACAAATAAAATTTTGATCATTGAAGGAACACCTAAAACACACACTTTGATCTGACATATTTTAAGCCGAAGCTTCAAATTCTGTAGGTAGGTTAAACATTTTAATCTAATATTAAAAAGATCCTAATGCGGAGAAAGCGTATTAAAATGTTTCCCAACGTGTTTAGGTTTGTCTCATCAAAAATTTGTATTCTTGCCGCTATGTGGGATTGCAAGCATTTATTTATCAGCTAAATCAAATTTAAAATAACTTATTTAAATTTTATGGTTTACTAACTATTTCTCGCATCTTTACTCGCATGAATCAATATATAAAGTATTTTACGCGTTAAATTAGGATATAATCTGCCCATGTTTATCATTTGATTGAGTAACATATATATAAACATCTCTAGAAAATTTATAATATTAGTGAGATTTCTATACCTCGTCTAATTTTTAAAAAATAATAAATTAAAAAATTAAATGATGAAATGTAATAGAAACATTAGCTATAAGTCATTAACTATAGGGTAAACCCAACACTTCATACCAAAGTTTCACTACATTTACAAACTATGAGTACGTCAATAACAACTAATATCTAGTAAATCTCTTTAGACATTAAATTCCTTTCATAAATCTTTAGCAAATAAAAGTGAACCATAAATATAGCCTCGGAGAGTTCAGTGTACTAAAAACGAGTACATCTATAAACAAGTGGACATAGTGAAGTTACAAAAATTCGACTATTTTCTGAAGGTAAATATTTTTTATACTTATATTTATTATTGGAGAATCAACAACAAATAGAAACATTATTTAAGATTTTACTTCGAAATAAAAAAAAAAAAGTAAAAAAAACAACATTCTGGCAACATTAATAAAGAATTTATATAAGAGTGAAACCTGTTAGTTCTAAAAAGATTTAATAAAAATCACTATAAAGTGTTGAAGATAACGTGTAACACATAAAAATAAATTCATATTCTTATAACAAAATTTTCTTAGCTTTGCACAGTTTAACACTGCTATTTGTATTTATCATATAGTTAGAATTAAGACAAACCTTATTAAATTCGTTTTAAATTTATCTTCCTACTAGATAATAATTGGGATAACCAATTGTTACTTGGGGTCGGCGTAATGTTTTTCTCTTCCATTCTTATCTATTCCCAGCTATTTCCGCATTCACTCCTATTTTAGATATCCATGTCTTTTGAAGTACTCCTCTGCCTTTATAGCTATCCACATTTATACTTAATAGCTTTCTTAAAATATGTTCCTCATCTGTGCCCATCACATATCCATACCAAGATACGCGGTTACTTCTTAACTTTTTTATCACTGGCACTACCTTAATACTTCCTCTGATATACTCATTTTTAAACTTATCCATTCTTATCACATAACACATCCATCTCATTCGCATCTCAGCTACGTGCAGTCGCTTTTTATCCATCACCTTTGCCAGCCAATACTCCGATCCGCACAAGACAGCAGGCCGGATTATCGTCCTGTAAGTTTCACCCTTAAGTTTACGAAGAATTCGCATGTCACAGGTGGTTGCCGTAACCTGCCGCCATTTTACCCATCCTGCATTAATTCGATACTTTACTGTTCAGTCTAATCCACCATTACTTTGTAAGGACCGAGTTACCGGAAACAGGGATAGAACTAGGATTAAATATTAAGTAGGTATGTATATTAAAATTCATTGAACCTTTTAGGATCCAAATATCTGGATATACATATTTACATCTATGTAGTCACATACGTGTATATGTATATAAGTTTAAACCAATGTAACTTGGAATTAATTCAAAATACAGGCATCTATTATATTTGCTTCTCTGTATAACTAACTCCATTTGTTGCGTGAAAGTAAACTTCCTTTCTCGACTCCAAAGAGTCAGCTAAATAAATAGGACCATTCTATAGAAAATTTAGTCAAGTTATCATTATAGGTACTATATCAACATCAGAATATTCACAATTGCTTGTGATTTACGATTACGTTTGCACAACAAAGCGAATCGAGTTAATTTCGTTTACCAGTTGTTCCTGATTAAACGGAACCATTTTGTTTTGTTGATTGAAAGTTTTCCGGAAGTTGCTCAAGTTCAAACAAAATATTAAATCATATCTGGCAATATAATACGCAAATATTATTTCTGTTGAAATAGATGTCAATCTAAAACTGGCTTTGTACACAGCAGGAATAATGTAGACTCTTATCTTACCATCTTACGAATGTAATAAAATTGTAACTGGAGAAAGTCTGTACACAGGAGGTATTTAAGAAAGAATAATATTAAAACTACTGCATTAAATGTAATGCCGTTTTCACATTCATATCTTTGGAGATCTAATTTACAATCTGATATATGTTTTATCGGGATATGTCATTTAGAAATAGCCTATTCATTAGTTGTTCTACTTCGGAAATCCACGGATACGCAGTAGCAAGCAAAAAATTTGTGTAGAATTAAAGTGTACTTTGAACCTTGAAAGGAGTATAATATTGAAACCCTAACATAACATTTTAATCCTGCTGCTCCTGATTATCTAAAAGACCGATCCTTGTTTCTCAGTGAGGCTAATGATCATACTTTACGCAGTGTCAATAACCTCCGACTCAAATTTCCCACTCATTCTTCTTCCTTTTATTCTAAATCCTTTACTGTTCAGGCAGTTCGTCTATGGAACTCACTACCTACCTCTATTCGGTGCGCTCAAACTCTTACTAGCTTCAAAACTTCTGTTAAATCTTACTTCCTCTCACTTTAGTACTATTTTCCTGTGTTCTCTCTTCGTTTTCCTTCGTCGTCGTTGTATGTGTGCTGTTAAGTATGTGTATGTATGTATGTATATGATAATATTTATATAATAGAGCGCCACCTACCCTTTGTCTTTTTCTCAATGTCCTCTACCTAAAGGTTGTCTGGAAGAGATTGCTTAGCGATAAGGCCGCCTTTTGTATCACTTCTCATTAATATTTACTGTATTTGTTATTTCTCTTTTTACTTGGTGCAATAAAGTGTAAATAAATAAAAAAAAAAATACTGCTAGAGTCAGGTAATTATGAGTATTTCATTCATATTCATATATATCGTAAGAATAGAATAGAAGTAACTTTTATTCAAATAGACTTGTTTACAAGCTCTTTTAAATCTTCAAGTTTTTACTACTATGTGATAAAAATTCAACAGATACTCTTTTTAAATTGTTATGTATAAGTTAAATATACATTTGTATATTTTATTATTTCGTCCAAAAGATTAAAATAGTAAAGTTATTATAGATAAATTCTCTTCATATGTAGTAATATATCTACATTGATGTGTTTGTGTAGCCACTTTATGAGGACAGAATAATGGATTACAAGTCGTAAAATGTTCTTGTTTATATCGGTCTAAATTATAATTTTATGCAACACGTTGCTGACATAAGAATGTTACGATATGATAGAACATTTATATGGGGGTCCATTTTAAAAATAGAGTTAGTTTCAAAAATAAGGAAAATTTAGTTTAAAAGAAATGTCAAAGAATAATATACAAAATACATAGAAAACATGCTCGAAGATTTTATTTCGCACAAAAAATAATACAACTGCAACTTCTATCTTCATTAAATTGTACTAACGGATATACCTACTGTGTATTCATTGCAAAATTATATACCAAAATGAGTGCATAAAATTGGCGAAAATATCTCTTAATATACACACAAAATTAAATACAAAATAATTTAAAACGTACGCCTTCTTGAAATTTCTGAAAAATTAAATTAAAAGAATAATTAGGTTTCTGTTACTTAGTCTCATTACATCTTCAGGTGCTAAAGAGACAGCCCCACATATTCAAAGACTGTATGATTAACGGAAAGAATTTTTTAAATACTACATATAAACTAGACACACCCCAGTCTTAAGCTAAGAGATATAAAAACGTTTTAATAATAAAAAGAGGAAATATTTGATGTTATCTTCTTAATAAATAAACTTACTTAATACCTTATAATTTGTTATAATTTAATATACCTTTTATTATCTGTCACGCCTATCTCCCATTAAGGTAGGTTAACTTAACAAATACTGAAACGATTTAGAAATTTCTTTCATCTATAGAAAGCTACATTATCAGCGAGTTAGATAAGCTATATCTTATTTTTAAAAAAATTATAGTTTCCTACAATAATTGCAATATAAATATACCTATCTCCACTCATAAGAAGCCGGAGCGGGTCACTAGTCAGGTTTAAACCTGAAATAATGTAAATTATTAAGTACAATGAATATAAATTCATTATTACTTCACAGTTTGCCGATTAGACAGCGGCAACAGTCGTCCGAGAGACCAGAGTACCGTGTCAGAATCGTCAAGACGATTCCGTGCGGAGTTCCTGGAAGATTGGCCGCAGGCGCCGGGCGCGCCGTACTTTGACCCCAGTACGCCCGACAATGTGACCGGTCTTGTAGGGCACCCGGTCACATTACTCTGCAAAGTCAAGAATTTGCAGAATAGAACTGTAAGTAACATAATTTTCTCTATAAACTATAACAGCTTTGATTTATTCCTATTAAGACATTATAATAATCACATCTGCTTTTTACTAAGAATTGTAATATTATTATGTACTCGTATTACTGGCTATTAACCTATCAGTATAGGAGGAAAGGATTGTTAGTAATGAAAAGGTTAATCCCCATTGTTATCAACATATCGGGTCGACCTCCACGCAAGGGGAACCCTGTAAACCATCGTGACTAATTTATCGCTAAATTACGATGGGCTAACTGATCTGCCTTTTCATCTTCACCAATCTTCCTTCACTGGTGCCCCGCATACCGTATACCGATAGCGCTGTCGGGGCTAACATTCCATTATCATCCATTAATAGATTCTATTAATCCTGAGATTTAGTATGACGATTTACAGGAGAAACCACGTAGAGGTCGACCTGACAGGGTATACTGCTAGCAGTGGGACTAGTAGTCCTCATTACTGACAATCCTCCACCCTAATATCACAATATGGGAGGGTATATTGTGATATTAGCACTATAATTTTACATAAAACCATAGTCAATCTAAATACAAAATATCAAGTTAAGAATATACATTTTTTTAAATATAATCAAAAGTTAGTACAGAGTTTAGCTGCTAGATATTAACAAGAAAGTTTTGTTTGTATTAATTATACAACTACAACATTACTTAAGCGGAACTTTGTACAAAGTCGTCCGCATGTATATCTCTATTACACTCGTATTTTTGCACCCAAGCAGTACTTGTATAGTTGTATTGCAGTTTGGGAAGATGGAATAATAAGTGGTAAAAAGGCGAAACACCGTAAACTCACCTTGAGCATAATAGTGCATTCTGTGATAATTAATAGTGCCACACTCTGTAGTACCACTTTCTGTTTCTTTATTCAAGTTTTGTGTAAGGAAATTTGCTATTCTAAATTATGTACTTTATAATATTATTCCGAATAATTGACACATAAATACAAGTTAGTAACCAGATATTGTTGAATCTAATGTTTATGTAAGTATTATTTTTCATCTATAAGTTTTTTTTTAATGGATGAAAATGGCATAGTACCTTGCCTGCGCTATCGGTATACACTGACGGGGTACCAGTGAGAGGTGATAGGTGAGAATGAAAAGGCAGGTTAGTTAGCCCATCGTGACGAATTAAACGATAAATTTGTCATGATAGTTTCCAGGGGGAACCACGTGGAAGTCGACTTGATAGGGTATATTGATAACAATTGGACACTAACCTCCACATTACTAACAATCCCTTCCCCCATTTATACGTATTAAAGTCCACTTGTATGTTAAATATCATATATAATGGAGTAGCAAATATTCTTTTATTCGAACTTGATAAGTAATGGCAAGGTTAGTAAAGGTTAGTAAATAACTATCTACAAACAAGCGTAGATAGTATACGAATATTAGTTATAAATAACTGGATGGTTATCATTTATACAATATATGCTACAATATACATGCTTCAAGGAAAACATTCATATTCTAAGAAAAGTTTTATACATTGAAATTTAAATACCTGTTGGAAGAAAGATCAAAGAGATAAAAGCAGAGATAAAGAAAAATAAACGTTTAATAAAGAGGCATGAAAGAAAACATATTATTATATTGCGGCTATTGAAAATAATATTTTATGTAATAAAATCTATGAGCAATAATAAAAATGTGAGTCTTATTGAAAATTTGAGTTGCATTAATGAATATATAAAAAAATATATACGTATATATTAATACAATGTAACAACATTGTACTTTTTAAGTAATAAAAAATATCTTCCCTAATAATTTAAATTGCCTCACTATGTAGAAACAAGCACATATTGTATAACATACTCTGTACGCTTTGGTTGACACCGGATATTTAATTTCGAAACAGGTGTTGTAAGTCGGTATTATCTGCCGCAGAAAATTAATTTACTCCCACCGCAAGAATGAAGCGGAGCTAACATATGGAATCGGAAATTAATTAAATAATATTATATTAATTTTGCAGTATATTATAATGGATATATTTGCAATATTTAGATGTGATACGACTCCTAGGTTAATAAGTGGGTATGACAAAATCACATGAAAATAAACTCTAAAATGAATTTCTTATAGTTGTAAATGCCTGTAGTATTTCCACAATCATGACGAATTAATGACAGCTTCTTTATAAAATCCATTTAGCCTATATTATATTCATACATACATTATTTACAATACATAATTTATCCTAAAAATATATTTTGCTAAGCAAAAAAAGCCTCTTCAATCAACAACACATTCATAACGATGTAAATGATGATAAACGATAAGATATTTTGTAGACTCATTAGATTTCAAACATTTGAATCTAAATCGAATCGGATTTTTTTGTAGATTTAGATTTTATTTCTTAGCACACAGCTTTTGCTAGCAGATATAAGGCAAATTCCTCTGCTAGAAATAAAAAAAAAAGTCCTGATTCATAAGACACCTACTACATCGTCACTGATGAGATGACTACAATTATATAAACGAAAAGACTTTAATGCTACCATAATGTGCATGTTCTTTTGCGTAAATGAGATCCTGGGTTCGATTCCCGGTTGAGCCAATTCACGAAACAAACTTTCCTTAATCGACTCGGGTCTGGTTGTTCTGCTGTTGGCCTCCAGATATTTGTTTTCTGGTTCCTAACAATTCAGATCTCAGCTTGAGGTCTCAGGCGATTGGTGTATTTGGCGCAAGTTCGTTTATTCAAAAATTATGTATGTTTGAACAGGTATCATGGGTGAGACATCGCGACATCCACTTACTGACCGTCGGTCGGTATACGTACACCTCTGATCAGCGCTTTGAGGCGCAGCACAAGCCTCGCTCTGAGGAGTGGGCGCTGCGGATACGCAGTCCGCAGCGCCGGGACTCTGGCCAGTACGAGTGCCAGATCTCCACCACTCCGCCCATTGGACATGCTGTGCATCTCAATATCGTAGGTGAGAGGAATTACACTAATATCTAAGTATGATAGCTTTAGATGAGCTAAGTACATATTTAAATGAAGTCAATAACCTGATGCCAATCATATTCGTTCAATAACTTCTAAATTGTTTTGCATCTTTATAGCCCTGGTGTATTTTTAAAATTTGCGTATAAGAATCTTTATAGCTCTAAGGTAGTTTTAAGAATTCAGCATAAAATCACTGTTTAGTTTAAATGCAAAATTGTGAACAGTTAGAAAACTTTTTCATCGATATCACTTAACTATGCAATGACTAAACCGAAACTCGTGGGCAGGTTCCTATCGAATTCGAAACTAGTCAGACATTCGTGAATTTTATAACGTGAATAAAACCGACGTAATTAATTAGAATATAGCATGCTGTCACAAATCACGATTTATTTATTTTTTGGAAAATGTTTGTAACATTTCTTTCATATAAACCTTGTCCTGATGATTACAAACACGACGAAAAAAAAAATAAGAAGCAACCGTCAAAACTGGTGCGATTATTCGACAACTGATATTTATTTACATAGATTTTATATTTATAAATTATTCAACTATTCCCAAAATAAACAAGTCTGTTATAAAATCTAATTTTTAAGTTAGACTGTTAACATGAATAATTTTGTGGGCTGCCTTAAAAGTTTTATTGCCAATTAAATAACTACTCAAATCTTATTACAGTCTTTCAAATCTTATTATCATATCATTAATAGTTTAAGTAAAATAACTAACTGTATATTTTACTAAGTTTTATTAAAATAGAGAGCTCCTTTTTAATTTTAATGCATAGTATTTTGTAACTTTTTTAATGGAATTTATTTCTTATTCAGTTCACCTAGTTCTTAATTAAATTTAAGAAGTTTGATTATTTCAAAATTTGATTCTGATTAAAAAAAAAATATTGTTTTATTTTTAGAGAAAGACAGAACATGCTTTATTTGCACTATGCATTTTACATTTGGATAATAATAACAGTATCATATATATACACAACTAGTGTTAATGTAACAAGGTACAAGGCGAGCTTAATACTAAAAGAATTCTGTACCCGCCAACCTTTAAGAAGTACAAACATACTAGAAGACGTTTTAGTACAGGATAAAAATTATAAAGACTTAACATAAATAAAATTTCGGTAACAGTTCCGATTTAAATCAATCAATTGTAATATAAATAATATTGAATGCTATAAATATATACGTATTTTTATCATATAACTTTAAGACTTGAAAGCAATTCACTCCAATAAAATTGCTCGCACAGTCTCTGGAGAGTTCGACAACACAAGTTAAATAGAACTTCATCCACTACGAGTATTGTTTGTTTACTTCAAAGTTCACACTGTCGTCAACAAACATACATAAACATACGAATACATGTGTTTACCATGTGTATATATCTGTCACAGAGTCAAATAGGTCATCAAGTAAATAAATATATTCACCACTTATTAATACGAGTATTAATATATAATAGAACAGTTCACTGCTGAATATAGGCCTCCCTTTGGGGGTTTTACTAGTAGTAGCCACGCTTGGCAAGCGGATTGGCAACCGCATTTATATTTATTTTAAGAGGTACGCTAAGTCCTCTTAGTCACTTGTTACGATAACCGAAGAAAAGAAGGATAGTCCATTCTATACTGGTACTAAACGGCAACTTCAGCTTTTGATAACAATTTGTTTTTAAGTTCTGAAAATGCAGACCAAAACTCTGTATATTTTATTAAATAAGTTATTAATATCAAATAATTCATATGAAATAAAAGGATACCTGAAAAGTATCTTTAAAAATAATGCTGACCTTTAAAACACTATGGCAGGCAAGTCTTGTAAAAATCAGATCACGACTTTGATTTAAAAGATAATTCTTTTAGGCAACAAACTTCTAAACTGAATTACGATATTTAAGTCTGAGCTTTCTGGTTTATCCATATAGATTTTTATTGACTGGATATTTCAAAATATTATGGAATGTACAACCTAATAACCTCAGCTTATTCTTGCGAATAACATACCGTTTGCCAGCGAATAAGTATGTTCTTATTTTAAAGGCTCATGTTATCTCTACTATATGTTTATTAAATAATGTTCCATTGAAAGTATTGTATTTCGAAATGATAGTTCATAGTTATGTTTATTATTAACTTTTAATACCAGACATTAATTATGAAGGAAAATAGTTACTTTATAGTAAAGAATTTCAATCTAAAATCTATATAAAGATGGCTTTATAGTTTGTGGAAAGGAAAAGCAGAGAATAAAAAAAATATCCTAAGTACTATAAAAAGAGTTATGTAAGTTTTGCATACAAGTAGACAATAAAGAACATAGATACTTATAAATTTGGCACAGAAAAATTAAATCGAAACTTTATTATTAATACTTGTAAATGGTATTAACAAAACATTTGTCATATGAGTTAATCGTATTATATCAAACATAAATCACATTAGATTTTTATCATAGTAATCATTTTAAATAAATTTCAATTATCTACATTGGCATTTTTCTCATATTTACCTTTGGGACTGTCTTAGGTGTTTTAGATTAATAAAAGCCATTAGTGCAACTAGAGAACTACGACGAACATCTCGGTAGTCTTAGTACTGTTCACAACACAAATGTGTTTTACGTTTACGGATGAGGATTACTGTAGAGTCCGAAAGTAATCGGACAATCCCGAAGATAAATGGATAATTTAAGCTGTTTGTCTTGTTTAACTTGCGTAACTATTTAATTTAATGTGCCTTTGTCTCATTGATAAATGAAGTTTCTCTTTCAACAGAACCGGAAACGGAAATTCTAGGCGGCCCGGATTTATTTATCTACGCTGGGTCCACAATAAATTTAACGTGTATCGTACGACACACCCCAGAACCACCAATTACAATTAATTGGACTCACAGAAGCAAGGTAAGATCTTAGATATTATCTCATAAGTTGTTGCGCTTTAATAAATTTAAACCCGACAATACGTAATTGTAAATTCAAGTTACAATAGCTTAGTATTTTTTTTTTAATATGAAATTAATACAAATCGTTTTTAAACATGGCAAAATTAAGTATGTGTCTAAAATTGACTAATGGTAAGCAATAGAAGTACTAAAACACCTAACTAAAAAAACTAAAAAGAAGTACAAGATTCACCAACATACATACTCTCTCTACCTATTACTAGAAATAATAGGAGGCATTTATAATTTAAAACCCAAATCTTTAGAATTACATATTGCATTATAATCTATACTTATAAAATCGTTTGTTCTGTTTAACTATCAACACACAACCAAAATTTTATAGCCACTTTAAAACAAATCATATAGACACTTTCTCCTTTCGGATTCTCAAGGTTAACTGAAAGAAATTACTTTAAGCGATAATTCCGCCTGTGTACATTTTTGCTATAACCTAATATCTATACTATAAGTGAATGTACAAAAGCATATAAAAGAAATGAAATCAAGATAACCGAATCTTGGTGCGTAGATATATTTTAGTTGCAATTTTCAAAAAACGTAAAGTAACGTAAACGAAAAAACGTAAACGGTTAAGAAAGTAACCTCTGCTAAAAGGGAAACACATGCAAAGCTGTGGGTAACAGCTAGTCAGAGATGTAACCACACATTAAAAACATGAAATTGCAGTTGTTTATTCAATTCATTTAAATAATTCGAACACTGTATTTATTTGTTATTGAATACATATTAATCCATTAATTAAATTAAGAGTTACATGTAAATACGAGTATTTCATTTAAAACGTATTATATTATTTAATATTTAATAACTTACCATATTTACAAAACAATATTACCGCATATTAAAAAGCAAATAATCGGTATAAACAAAATTCGAGATATAATATTTTAAATTGTGCTTGCAATGCAATTAGTATTAATTAATTCATTAACATGTTCTTTTGGAAAAAGCATGAGTTCAATATTGAAAATAAACTGTTCTCGTATTTACTAAAGCGAAGCTTGTAACGATGTTAATAAAACTTAATTTGTTTCGATATCAATACGACTCTGATCCCAGGAACTGTTATTACAGGTTATAATTAATTATGATTTATGATACCACAATAACTTATAAATGATTTAACGCAGTTGACCCTTACTTTCGAACACCCTCTCTCTCTCTCTCTCTCATTTGACCCGTACAATTTTCCGTTTTCTGTTTAATTTGAATATTTTTATAAATTTTAAATAGATAACTGAAAAGAATAAGTAAAAAGACAAACCTCTAAATCACTGCATAATATAAAAAAAAGTCGCTTCTCATCTATCTGTCCCTATGTATGCTTAGATCTTTAAAACTACGCAACGGATTGCGATGTGTTTTTATTTTAATAGATAAAGTGATTCAAGAAGAAGGTTTATGCGTATAATACATGCATAATATAGTAGTGAAACACTGATTATTTTAGAAATTTCTAATGTGAGGTGATGTAATGTGCATCCATGCACATTACCCGTTATATAACATACCAAATAATCTATATTGGCATGACTCTAAATATCACATTCAATATTCAAGCCACGATAAGGTCATAAATTCAAGCTACATTTTGCTTAAAATAAAAATAATACGACTCGACTCAAAGACTACTAAATGAATTCTAACATTAATATTTAACTTTATTGCCTCTTATACATAAAAATGTACAATAAAAAATAAAACAGTTGTAATATTTTGATTTATAATAAAAATAAAACATAATGAAGAATCTCTAAATGAATGCATATAACTCGGCAATATGCAAATAATCTTAGTATGACTCTAAATGCAATATCCCAGCCGCAATTAGACCGTAAATTCGAAGCAATATTTCGCGAATGGCTGTGTATTAGATATTCTATACCGCCTAGTGCCAGTATTGCCTTCCGCAAATTTATCTCGTGAGAAGCAGCCAAATATGCAATACGGAATCTGGTATATCTTTGTGCGGTGGTTTAATTAAATATATCTTTAGCAAAATATCTTCTTAACTGCTTCCATTTAACGTAAAGTTTATTTTTATTTACTTATATTATTTTTGCTAGTACATAGCTTATATTATCTATACATATATAATAAAAACATACAAATATACACGTGTGTGTTTATAAGTGTTGTATATAAATCCTATTTACCTTATACCTCTAAAATACCTAGTTTTACTGTTAATTTTAGAGATATATTGATCGCCCAATAAAAGTTCTGACAGATTTTTTTATAAAATTATTACGTGAACTAATGTTAGTGGAATGTTTTCTTAAAAAATTTAATTTATTTTCTGATTTACGATACAAATGCTAAGAAAAAGCAAAATGTAGCAATATAAAAACAAATATAATAATGTCAAAAATATATGAGAATCATTTTAGTAGTAACGATTTAAAGTTAATTTAAAAAACACAAATATATTTCAATTTTATAAACTTTGTTTCAAAATAATAAATAAAAAAAAAAAAAAAATTCTAATGCAAAGTAACATAATTGATTGATAACCGAAATGAATAAATGATGACTGTATATAATTTGTAAAAATAGCTGATCCACAGTAAAATTCTTATATTAAATAGTAGTAGTTTTAATTCGCCTTTCGTAATAAAGTCAGATTTATAAATTACATTTAAGCTTGATTGATTTAAACCGCGACTTACTAGGCCAGGGTAAGTCCGCGTATTGACGGTTTTTTTTTGTATAAAACTGTTGTATGAATATAAACAAACCCTGTTATCACTGACTCAGTAATGCACACAAACAGTACAAGGTCTGTCTTGTTGCAATGCTCCCGCGATACTAACCGACTCTGACATTTCTAATAAATATACCCTCGTGTATATAATAGGACACTCGGGACAATATTGGTATTGGGCATTTTTATGTTTTTCCGTGATTCTTCATAATATCATACGATTTTACCGTCACGTTACAATGGGGAAGTAAAATGTATGCATTTGTATGGAGACGATTTTAAGCTTTATCTACCACAATTTTATGGTCATGTATAACCACAGCACTATCGTATAATTTCCATAGTAAACCTCTCTTTCTCATGGAACATCATCGCAGCAATTCTGCAAGTGTATTATGTATATGTGTAATCGACACTAGATACTCAAATATCAGACACTCGAATATCTGACAATCAGAAACGGGACACTCGGACACTTGACACTCAAACATCCGGACACTGTACACTAGACACTCGGACATTCAGACATTCGAAAACTGGTCATTTTTAAAACCAAAAAAGAAATAATGATAATCTTGTAAGTGAGGCCAAATAACAAAATATAAATAGTGGACTTCTACGATAAAGCATAAAAGCGTTCAAATGCACAATATATCGTGAAACTCTATGATGATAACGTGGACGTTCACTATATACCGTGCTCGGTAAAAAAATAATATACTAGTGTGGTTGCATGTTTCGATATTTATTTAAAAAACAGCAACTATTACAATTGGCTCGCTATTGGTAATAATATCCCATAAAAATACCAACAGGTAGCAGTATTTCCGAATGTTATAAATTTTTTTTATGTATTTTTTAAAAATAACTCTCCATCTCACATTTCAAGAACTCCATTTGAACTATTTGCTAAGATAATAATAATCCATTGCATACTTGATTAATCCAAACGTATATTGTCTTCATCAAACAATGTCCTTTATAGCCATACAAATATATCACATATTGTTTCATGGTTAGTAGTGGGAGACCACCGCTTTCAGCATAGGCCATCGGTATGGCATTACAGCCATAATTGACAATCATATCATTAATAGGCATAAATTTGTATAGTGTTGGCTTTGTAATGATACAAATACACTTTTTCCTCCTCAACAGAACTGACTTCAATTAATAATACACACACTAATAAACAATTAGATATTTCCTAGGTAACATACATTTTAAATATTTGAATTTAGAATGTAGAATTGCGTATTTATAAGTAACAACAAGCGATTTTTTTCTTAAATCTGCCTTTATCTGACTGGTTGACTAATTTTGTCAAGTTTGAAAACGTGTTTTAAAAATAAATTCTAAATTATTATGTACTTGGTAAATATATAAATAATAATCATACCATATGAATAGAAATTATTTTAATATTTAAATTGCTATCTAGTAGTAGAGTAGCTTTGTGCATCCTAAAGGTTGACTGATAGAGAATGCCTACAGTATTTATTTATTTATTTATATAGTATTAAGACTATAGTATTAAGACCTCCCTCTATAAAAATATGGTATAAAACCATATTTTTATTAGTCAATAAACTTAAAATAAATAAAACAAATAAATGAATCCTACTTTCTGCTAACATTATAAATGTCAAAGTTTGTAAATATGTTTAACTAAACTTACTATGTTTGTCGTCCGAATGAAGCCGAAACAATTGTCAAAAAATGACAAACCTAGAAGTTCATAAAATTTCCGTTGCGTACATATGCATGTGAATGAAATTTGGTACATGAGCAGGTTACTATCATATATTTTATATACAATGTACATACATGTAGACAAATCGACTCAATAACTAGCTCATTACATACCTATGCAAATGTAACAAAATAATGCAACTCCATCAGTAAAAAACGACAAAAAGTTGTAGTTTTTCTCATAACAATATCAAAGATTATTGTCACCTTTTAAGTGAGAAAATTCATCTTTACAAGCGAGAAAATTTCAAAGTCCTGAAATTCTAGTGCTAATTATCATAACCGTCAACTCATCTTTTCATTTTTATTTTCCCTATTAGCTACGCTTCTACGAAGTCATAATAAAAGTGATACCTGTTTTACTTTATAATAAAACTTTAGAACGTAAAATATTAGCTCATTGGATATTATTACCTCACATTGTTATATATTAAATATTGTTTCATCACAATACTATTAATTTTTAGTATGGTCAAACAATGGTCTACTAGCTTCTACCTGCAACTTCGTCTGCGTAATCGCTTTACGTTCACTAACCAGAATAAAAAGTACATAGTGTGTTTATACCAAATTTTATAGTGAGCGGGTAAGCTCTTAAAACATTAAGAGGTACCAAACAAATTAACTTTCACGTTTATAGTATTAGTAAAATTTAATTTTCCTCTCAATAGAGAGTGTGTCGTAGTATAGCGATTTACTGCCCCGATTTATAAGACCGTTGGGGTGTAACTCAGTGGTTGAAGACAAAGGGTATTGAATTCTAATAAGAGCCAAAAGACTAGAGTTACTTAATTCCAATACCTTTCGACATCCCTTTGTCTTCACTATCAATTTTCCTATCCATTCTTCAAATTTACTTCATTTTGTCAAACTGAGAATTGTTTCATACAATCGAGATAATATATCACTTCATATTTATGTAAAATAAAAATAAAACTATTTTCGTAAATTGTCTTTCAATTTTCTAAATGTTTATGAACTATGACCAATCTGATAACATACGAGTATAATATAAAATTCTCTGACCACGATGAACGCAATACAAGTAACAACAAGAAAAATTTATTTATTAAAAATTTATTTATAATTCAAATTATTGATTAATAATTAATATATTATTTGATTTAATAATTAGTTAGAATGAATGGAATACGTAGATTACATAATTTTTGATAAAATCCAAATACAGAGACACGACAATGAAATCAATAAATTGGAATACTAAATTGCTTAGTCACGATGCTCCTAGTGAAAAGAAAGCTTAGAATTTTTTTTATAAAATTGACCTGAAAAGGAACGGTTGGTAGATTTTGTAGAAGCAATATCAAATGTTATTGATATGTATTTATAAACTCTTTCAATAGAATGTAAAGAAAAGGTAACCAATTCTGTTGAAATTATCACAGGATTGCTCTCTTGATTAATGTATTTATTTAAACTTAAATCCATAATTATATAAGTAAGTTATTATATAAGTATGGCGGGCTAAATACCTAACGGTGTTATCTGCCAGTCGACCATGAGGCAAATAGAAAATTAAGTAAGTGATGTAATTTAATTTGTGATTATTTTATTTACAACTGAAATATGTATAAATCAAGTTACAAATATTGAAAATAAATAGAACTATTACTTAAATAATATAAAAATATTGTTACTAATACATATACATGCAGAAATATATATACTTATCTACACAAATATATACATATAATATACAACTAAAATTCTAATGATGATAGTTATAATCTATAACTGCAGTTAAAAGAAAAAAAATATGCAAAAGCTGCCCATAACAAGCAAAAAGTACAAATAAAGAGTAAAAAAAACATAGAGAAAAGAAAGAAATTTAAAAATAAGTATTACAGTTACAAGTTTTTAGGAAGTTAACCCAAGGATTAGATTTAAAAATAGATTTGTTTTTAATTAACGTCATTAATAATTTAATGAAATTAATAACAAATCGAAACATACATGTTTCTAATTGTACTACTATTGAACAACAAACTGTCTTACACTATATAGTGAATTTTTTAATACAACTTAGAATAGCAAACAAGCTGACGGCCCACCTGATGGAAAGTCAACTTAGAATAGCAAACAAGCTGACGGTCCACCTGATGGAAAGTGGTAACCGTCGCCTATAGACATGACCATGGACATAACAGAGTATACTGTTTCGCCCATGATTCCCCCCATGTGTTGCCATTCCTGAGGACTCAGATGTTATTCCTCTGTACCATGTAAATTCACGCTATATCCCACCCTTCAAAGCCATGCACACACAACCAATCGACTTTTGTATAAAGTCTCCCTCTGGTAATTCGTTTGTTTACATTTTTATGGAGTTCTATTGAAACAATCTATATATATTTGTATATGTTGTACAGACGATAAATTTCGACTCCACTCGCGGTGGTATATCGCTGGTGACTGAGAAAGGGATACACAGTAGCAGTAGACTGCTAGTGCAAGCTGCGCGGACCTCGGACGCGGGCGCATACCAATGTGTTCCAGATAATGCGCAGTCGGCCACTGCGCGTGTTCATGTACTTACTGGTAAGATGATTATACCTCCTGACGATCTCCGTGACGCTATGGTGGAAATGTTGCTTTGGCCCCGGGTTCGATTCCTGGTCGGGCCAATTTGAGAAACTTTTCTAAATTGATTCAAGTCTAGGTGTTCAGAGGTGTGCCCACAGATGTTCGTCACATAATTTCTCAAATCACAAGGTATCCGTCATTCTTATGAATAAGGCAATTAGATTGTGTTGTACAAAAAAAAAATTAACTTCAGTTGTGACAAAACCAGTTATTTTAATCTCAAAATTGAATTGCTGAATTAATTTGATAAAATTTCGACGAAAAATCGGAAAGTGTATCTTTTCGGATAAAAAAGTATTTTCCAAATTGTTTTATAACTGACGGGGTTATAAAGTGAAAAATATAAATTAAAAAAATACCATCGAATTCGGTGGTATTTTTTGTGAACGTTTTTCTTTTATTGAAGTTGCTTGAAAACTAACAGTAGTAGTATTTAGGTACTAATGTTTCGTGACTGTACCTCATAAAATATCGTAGTGCTAACAGATTAAATTTATATCTTCATTTATTTCTTTAGGCCAGTTTATTTTTGGGTATATAGTTATTAGTATAATAGCCACTTGGTTCGTTTCACCCGTTTACTTTTAATTACTGTATCTTTATTCGAGCTAGTAATTAAGTGTAAAACGGGATAAAATTTATAGGGGTTAATATTTACTTTCAAATAGAACAATTGATGAAATATCGTAGTAATAAAAAACGACTATATAGAGCTCTTTACTTCTTTTTCTTTATATATAATGGCAAAGATGACGATCTACCTCATGAAAAGTGATAACGGTCGTCTAGAGATATAAAAACTATACCAAATATTTAACAGAATATACTGTATTACCCATGGTACCATTTATGTGTTTCCATCTATAACTATTATTCCGTCGTACCCTGTAATTTATCTGCAATATTCCTCTCTTCAAATCGAAACACACTCATGGAAAAAGCTATTTCAAATCAAGAATAGAGTCAGACCCAAGCAGACGACTTTTGCACAAAGTTTCCCTTTGCTAAATACAATAATACAATTATAATACATTATTATTATAACATTCACTATAAATATAATATAACATACTCGCATAGTAAATAGTATTTTATTTACAGGAGAAACACCAGCGGCGATGCAAGGCAGCGCTCAATGGGCCAGTTCTTTGAGTTTGCCAGCTCTCATATTATTGGCCTACGCCATACTAGTTCTACAAGTCTGATTTAGTTATCCATTCATACCGTTTTGTGGAGAACTTTAGCTGCATTGCAGTTATTACGACGCAATAGCTTTGATAATAAATTTTAACAGTGCCGATTTATACAGATTGTTGTGATGCTTCGGACATAAGGTAGATAACAACAAAAAATTTATAATCTTATAATAAAACAACTAAAAATAAGGGATATAAAGTGCAAGTTGAACTTGAGTAAAAACATTTTATGACAATCTACATGACAACAATAATTGTTTTATGTAAAGTGCCAGTGAAAGTGATTTGTTACGAAATGAATGCGGCGTGAACAGCAGTTGTGTTTTTCAAATTTTAAACTGATGTGAAACATCAAAATGTGCAATAGACATATCTGTGCCAATACTGCATAGAATATCCTACAATCAGGGTAAATATAACTATAAAAATTTCAATACATAATTAGTAATTTCAAATTCAATTCGAACGTTGTCGATCAATAAAAAAAATCGATTATTGTAGCAATCATAAAATATGATAGTTTAGAACTGTTTGTTTTCAAACTTGACGTTGATTTCAATAAAAGACCATTTTTTCTTATGTCTTGTGTATTTTTTTTTCAACCTTTAATAAAGTAAACTCTGCTTGACCTTTTTCTTAAGATGTTGTTAAATTTTATTGTTTCGGAAGATAAACCTCTAGTCCTATTAAACAAGTAGCGAGTACTATTAAACAAAAATATAATTACAAAGCGTACAAGACTATATAACCATTTTTAAAATATATGTTGTATAAAGCCAGTGAACAAAACAGTGGATTTGTTGTCAGTAAAATGCATTACTCAATTAGAGTACATGAAAACCCTCTCATGTTGTGTGCATTCTCATGGGCACGTAAATATATAAAATTCAAGTCCACAGCTAAGTTATTTCACACACAAAGTAAAGAAACAATACTCTATAAAACGTAGAAATTGAATAAAATTTAATATCACGTAAAAGAGAATGCAGAATAATGATTTGAATAAGTAGTGAATTATAAATGTGAGACTATAAAAAGATGTTTTGATGTTTGTCACTCAATCTACGCTTCAACGAATTTGATTTACATTGGGTATGTAGAAGAAATCTAACTGATATGCTAAATTAACGCATACCACTCTTATCCTAATTTCCCAACAGAAATCTTCGTAGCAGAGTTTCAAGGTATACCTGGTTAAATTATAAATTATTATTAACTATCAAACTTAATTCATTATATAACAGCAAATTAATGAACTTATTGTGTTTTTGTCATTTCCAACAATTATTTCAACTATTAAATTGTATACAGGACTTTTAAAAGCAATTGCAATATAATTTATAAATAATAATGTTTCAGAGAAACCAACTTCAGTCGTGGAAAACCATTTATTTTTAATTAAAAACTATTAAACTATTAAAACTAACTATTGGACCGATATTGATATTTCTATGGAACCAAAAATTTACTAAGTCGGTTCATAAATTACGAAGTTATGAGATAACATATATAAAAAAAATACAGCCGAATTGAAAACCTTTTTTTTAAACCTGCCACATTGCATTATTTTTCAATAAATCGTTAGCTTACAATGAACTGTGTCGTTCTCAAAAATTACCCAGCTTTATTTCCAATGAGATGGCTAATATACCGAGGCCATTCTCCACCTGCACCTAATTTTCCATTGAAATGGATTGTATAGAACCTTTCACATGTCCCAAAATATATTTACACCAGTTTTCCATTCAGGCTTTACTTTAAGCTTTTCACTTACATTTGACGTGTCTGGAACACCGAGTAAGGTCGCCTGGGGCCACGGGATACGGTTGAAAAGAGCTAATCGAAGACTAGTCTAATGGAAAAGTGGCCTAGTTAGGGTTGTCGCATCTTTCATTTGTATGTATGAATGTGGCGTTCAAAATAAACGAATATATGCTTTGAGAATTAAGGCAATTAACTTTAAATGAGTAATATTTATATTTTATTTTTTATGAAACATATAATAGCAAACAAACTGACAACCTTTCATATAAAGCGGTTACCGTCACTTACAGATATAAACAGTATGGATGTCACAGAATATTCTCTAATACTCATGATAGCACTTATACGTTGCTATTCTTGAGATCTACGATGTTATATCTCCATATCCTATTACTTGATACAAAAAAAAAGAAGATAATTTATTATTTCAAAAATGGAATGGATACCAATATTTTTTTTAGAAATGACATAGATATAAATAATTTACTCTAATAAAATATATTCATTACTATCTTGTCCTTACTAATATTATAAATATAAAAACGAGATTGTTTGTTAGCCTATAGCTCCTTAATGGCTTAACCAATCATTAGGAAATTTGGTAAAAATGATAATAATATATGAAATGGAGAAGATATGGGCTATTTTTTATTCCGGCCAGTAAACATATTCCCATCACGATAAAAGTTAGTATTCGTATATTCGTATATAATTAATTTATCTTTTACTTAATTTATTTCTAATTCACAATTTTTTTTAATGAACCATAACTCACTATTCTATATACAAAATATTATTTTAGCATAATATTTGATCACACTGTCAACCCTATGAATATTTAATATGAATAGGAATTAACGGATGAACGAGAAAAAACTGCACTATTTAATGGCCATAAAAAAACGGTTAGCTGAATTCCAGTTTCATTCCAAGCCTTTGCTTTACTGATGTTAAACTATTCTAAAATATATATGTAATGATTAAAAATTCTACTTATATTACAAATGTATAAGTTTGTAA
Source organism: Galleria mellonella (assembly GCF_026898425.1). Lineage (NCBI taxonomy): Eukaryota > Metazoa > Arthropoda > Insecta > Lepidoptera > Pyralidae > Galleria > Galleria mellonella. Next base: position 1,589,423 of record NW_026442133.1, read on the forward strand.
AAATGTATGTATGTTGGTTACTCAATCACGCTTAAAATCCGTTAGTCTGAAGGTCGACCTTCACGTAGTTCTCCTGTAAAACCATCTTGGTTATTTTTTTTATGAATTCATCACTATATGCCAACTGACCTGTTTCATCTTCACCTGTCTCTCACTGGTTACCACACTCTTTATCATTCATTAACAAGAAAAACAAGAAAAAAGGAAATACCCCGCCTGCGAATATTGGTAGTGCAAGCGGAGTTACCATTCTATTATTACCTATTAAAAAACCTTATAAAAATATCCACCGTAGTATATTTACGAAAAGGAATGATCCTAAGCCTAAATATCAATTCAATATAGGTTTTATAAGAACTACCTTTCCATTCAAAATTAAATAGCAAAGAGATCATCTTACATAGCACGGTATCACATTTGATGACCTGTCATCCCATATCTTCTTCAATGGTTCTTATAATAGATAAGTTGTTTACATTCTGGATGTACACATACTTCACATGTAAAATTGAATAAAACTTTATAGATGACGCAATGGATCACATTATTGTCGTTCCTTGAAACTCATCGGCTGTCAAACGTTTATTTGCAGTCCATTTAATATGACTATTAAAATTGTATTAATGATATTTTATTTTTATTAATACGCACAAGTTATACTGCAAAACTATTAAATGCGTTTATTCCAAATTATAATTTGAGATTTTTAAGAACATTATGTATAAGAGAATATATATATATACATACATATATATATATATATATATATATATATATATATATATATATATATATATGTGTGTATATATACATATATATATGTATAAGTTTTTCATTCATTCATATCAACCGTTAACTGCCCACTGATGAACATAGGCCTCCCCCATAAGGAGGGTTTTGTCAGTAGTTACCATGCTTGGCTGTTATCAAGCAACAATAGTGGAGAAGATCAATTTTTCATTTTTATATAATTATTATTTCAGCCCTTAACTGTTCACTGCTGAATATAAGCCTTCCCCATAAGGACAGTTTGCCAGTAGTTGCCAAGCTTGGCAAGCGGATTGGCAACCGCAGTTAGACTTTTAGAGCTGTTTTAAGAGGGACGCTGTTGCCCATCCTGCGACCAATAAGTTACCTTAGCCGCCTTTTACGACACCCACGGTAAAGAAATGGGTAGCCTATTCTATGCCGTGACCACACGGCGATGTGGATGTATATATGTATGTGGATATATGTGAGTTTGTTATGTTAATACAAATTCGCTGTAAAGACCTAAAAAGCCTTTTCTCCGAAAAAAAGAAATTGTTTATATTAACATCGTCATTGTTACTAATATCAGGTCGGCCTCCACGTGGTTCCCCCTGAAAACAATCGTGGTTAATTCTTGAATTTCTTACGATATTTTCAAAAAATATATTTGTAATCTTAATAACATTATATATGTATGAGAGTATTGAAATAAATTTTACATACAAATAGAGAATATCCTAGATTGACAAATATAGGGCATTATTATCATAATTCACACGGGCAAAACAATGGAAAATTGTTAATATAAAAATAATACTTGAACCATACCTACTTACCTACCAAATAAAAAAACATAGATTAAATACAGTAAAACACGACAAAAGTGAAAAAACCATGGAGATTCACTTGCTAAAAATATTCAAATTGCTTTGAATATTAAAATGATATCTCTAGAAATTGTAATTAGACTCTTACATTAAATCAATGTAACCGCTTGGGTAACTCAAACAAAATTTGCTGAATTGACGTATTTCTGTATCTCTCTAGAGTTATTAGCATATTTTGTGTATTTTCTCCAATAACAAAGATTTATAACAAACAGAACAAAGGGTAAACACACCTACGGTATTCAGTGGGCATTCACAAGTAACATAGGTTTACATACACATATTTCACTGTTTACATTTCAAATTATTAATCAAATTATTTACATAAAATAATTTAAGATTTTGTTCAACAAAAACCTACTACCAGTTATTTTTATTTGAAAATTAAATTTCTAAAATAATTTTGATAATTATTCTATGTGACCAATGTGTAAGAAAGTATATTTCAGATAAAATAATTTTCCAAATCGGTTTATCACTGAAGCTATAAGGAGGTAACGAACGTAAAAAAATACAACCGAATTAAAAAAAAAGAGAACTTGCTTCATTTTGAAGACACTTGAAAATAAATATGAATATAAAATATATTAAAAATTATACATAATATTTTGAGTTTTCATTCCCTATAGAAATTTATAGGAAAATATAGTTGCTTTATATACTATAACTATTATATATACAATGAATAATACAAACAGTAATATCCCATACATAAATAATCATTAAAATATAAATAGCCTTACAAATATTATAAATATAAAAGTTGGTCCGTTTGTTTGCTAACTCTTAGCGCCTTTATTGGGCCGTGGTTGGAAACTATTGAATTTTTTATTGTATTTTTTTATTTCAGATGTTTAAACAGGATTTCAGACACGATATATGTACGATTCAATGTATATACACAGGTGAGGATGAAAGCAGATTTGTTGATTGTGACAAATTCAAGGAGAATTTAACCACGATGGCTTCCAAGGCGAACCGCGTGGAGTTCGTCCTAAAAGAGGTATATTGTTAGCAATGGGGCTTCGAACCCCATTGCTAACAATCCTTGCCCCCCACGCTCCGCCATTGTAGTCGACCTAATAGTAAACGATTATCTTACCTTCTAATGCTCAAAACACTGATGTCACGTACGCGTTACTGACCCTATCTTATTAGTTTTGCCTCTCTAGAGAAAACCTCTGCAGGAAGTTCATTCCACAACCTAAATGTTGAGGAAACACCTCTGAAACCACATTGTGCGTGACCATTTAGATTCTAGGGTATGAGTATGAATTCCCAGTCGATTACGAACGGTGTGACTATAGAAAATACTTATATGCTATGCTTTACATCAAACAATTCATCAAGCTAGGTTTCATCTCCAACATTTAATACTGGATATGTACCACATTTAGTTCATAATAATAAAATTAATGGCTGTATGGTCCCAATATAGAATAGACCACCCCTTCCTTTCCCGTGGGTGTCAAAAGAATTGCCTAAAAGAACTTAATATCTAATCTACGGTCTACGGATGTCCTCGCTCTAGCCACAGGATATCCCACACTATGCTTACCGATACGCGATATGGAGTGCCATAATACGAGTACGTCTACTCCAACGGTTGTCGGTTTTATAGCAGATACGATAAGTCCACTGCCACTTCAGTTTACAAATCCGCTGAGCTATGTCGGCAATTTTGACCCTATAGTTTCAGTTTCGTTATATTGCTAATTAACGGTTAATAAAGACAGACATTAACATTATACATTGTAGCAATAATTATGAGCCATAAAAGGAGACTCATAATTATTATTACACGCCTACTGCAAACCCATTACTGATGTACATGGAAACATGAAACTTTATACATAGGTTTCGTGAGTATTCCCTCCGGTAAATGAGCAAACGAGTTCCGCGTAGGTAAAAAGACGTAGCTTGACTGTAGCTTATTATTTTTCAATAGTGTACAATGTAAATGCAGCTTTAATAATTAAATTGTATTCCATAAAAAGTCGACTTGAATTGTCGCAAAACCAGTTATTTTGATTTAATAACTAAACTATTTTTTTTTATACAACTTAGAATGGCAAACAAGCTGACGGACCACCTGATGTAAAGTGGTAACCGTCGCCTTTAGACATGAGCAGTACCATGGACATACCAGAGTATACTGTTTCGCCCATAATACTCCCCATGCGTTGCCATTCCGGAGGACTCAGGTGTTATTCCTCTGTACCCAGTAAATTCACGCCACTAAACTAAAACTAAACTACCGATCTTGACAAAATTTCTATGGGACAAATCTGTAAATATATCCTTTTAAATAAAAAATAATCCTCTAAATCGATTTATAATTGACGGAATTATGAACAAACGTAAAAAGTACGATCGTATTGAGAATCTCCTTCTTTTTGAAGTCAATTGAAAATAGAATCAGGAATTCAATCGTGTTTCAACCGTAAAGCAGTTGTGTTCGTATGGCTGTGTTTCGATTTGAAGGGTGGGGTATGGCGTGAATTTACCGGGTACAGAGGAATAACACATGAGTCCTCAAGAACGGCAACACATGGGGGGTATCATGGGCGAAACAGTATACTCTGTTATGTCAATGGTACTGCTAATGTCTATAGGCTACGGTTACCACTTTCCATTAGGTGGACCGTCAGCTTGTTTGCCATTCTAAGTTGTATAAAAAAGAATTTGAATGAACACAATCAAGCAGGTTTTTGCTCTATGGTTTATAAGGGACGGGGATTAATACGATCATTTATATCGTCATAAATGACAAAATAACTTAGATAAATTATCATAGTTTATATAAATGATCGCATTAATTTACACTTTTTATAATCCATGAAACGTGAAAGTCTAAAAGGTAGGATTTTGCTCTGTATAGAAAAATAATAAAATATTTAATCACATTTAAAATAAGACCAACATGGAAATAAAACTTACTGTTTGCAAAAAGAAAAAGAAAACATTTTAGAATTGATAAATAAATTGCGTAATATATATGCATACAAAAAATAGGTATAAATTGGAAACATCCTCGTTTATAAAAACCGATAAAGTGAGAGTTGAACTCACACACCGAGGGACGAACAAAGTTGCACCGTAAAGGTACTTTTGTATTGAACTTTGGTACGGAATTTTAAAAAGCTATTACGATCTTAATATACATGTATTATGTATAGGTAATTACATTATAGTAACTTTTTTAAAGGACAATATATACTATTATTCGTTTATTTATTTAAATACTCTTTATTGCATTTTGTTTTATAACACAGGGGACAAATGAGCATGCGGCTCACCTGATAGTAAGTGACTACCGCCGCCCATGATCACCCAAAACACCAGAGGCATTGTAGTTGTGCTGCCAGTCTTTTAAAAAGGAAAATGCTCTTTTCTTGAAGGTTATTATGTCGTATCGGTTCGGAAACACTGCTGCTGGAAGTTGATTCCAAAGAGTGGTTGTGCGTGGAAGAAAGTGCCTTAACCCACGGTGTAAAACTAAAGAAGAATAATTAAAGAATAATGAAAACAATGGAGATATGAAGTACAAAATGAGGTCTTATTGTTGTAAATAGCAGGATGCAGTAATAAAACATATATGTATTTGTGATTTAAAAAAATAAGTTTAGTGAAAAGATACAAAATATGTCATATAAAAATTTTACATAGAACAAACATAAAATGAATATATTGTTCTAAAACATCTCAGTGTCAACAGCCAGTATTAAAACTCCAACACTTATCGCATCTTATGTCTCTTCCGGACAACCTTTAGGTAGAGGAGAAAAGAAAAATGCGGTAGTTATTTGATACAATAAATATATCTAATAAATAAAACGCTCGTATTGAAATAACGTATGCAAATAATCATATGAATACCATGCATACACCTATGTACGTATAATAGTATTATATTCTATTATATGTTACAGTACTATTATATTCAACTTAAAAAAGGTACGAGTAGAAAGCAACACACTCATGACTCCTATAAATTATCGCAAAAATATTTCATAAGAATGGCGTTATGCGAAATATAATGATATTAAGAGTCATTGTAGGGATATTTTATATTAACAGCTGGAAATGACACGCTGTATGGCTTATTACTCTGTTATTCGTGGAAAAATGCGTCATTTTTCTATATTGTGAACGTTATAATAAAAGTTCTCATCTTTTCCCGGACCCATCAGTCACTAACGTATATTTCGTGTGTTTTCCAGGAAGAAAATATTATTGTACGTTACCACTGATTCTATTTATATAGAATAATAATTTTATCAATTATATGACACTAGCTGTTGCCCGGGGCTTCGCTCGCACGTAAATATACATAAATGAATGATTGTATGGCAGTCTGTGATTTTGAAGGTAAGAAGTTTAATTAATAGTACAAAGCAGTGTACTCGTATTACGGCATTTTTATATATTTACACAGAATTAATTTTATTTTGTAGCAAATAAGCATGAACAGCCAGTTTGACGGTGAACGGTCACTGTAGACAATGGACGCCTGCAACACTAGGAGTGTTACATGAGCGTTACCGACTCTGAAGAAACCTTACTGTGCCCCTTTTGAAGAATCCCATATTGTATTCTCTAGGGAAAATCTCGACAGGGAGCTCATTCCACAGCTTGAGCTTTCGCCTCAGCGGGAGAAAATTCCTTTGAAGCGCAATATACGTAATTTCGTCAATCCGCTGAAGAAATTCATTTTATACTTGTAAATACAAACTTTACTACGGTAGATTTTTTTATTCAACTTAGAATGGCAAACAAGCTGACGGCCCACCTGATGGTAAGTCGCATCGTACCTACAGACATGAACATAACAGATAGATAGATAGATAGATACTCTTTATTGGTTCCTCCAAAAGATTACAATAGTAAACTTATTATAAATATAAATAATTACAAGAAATAATCACAATGAGAAAACAATGGGCGACCTTATCGCTAAGAGCGATCTCTTCCAGGCAACCTTTGGATGGAGAGGAGTAATTATAAACAGTTTGGTGGGAGGCACGATGAAAAATTTTGTTAGTTCTAAATATGGGAGATGTGATACATATCCTCCCTTCAAACCGAAACACAGCCATGCGAACACAAAAATGAAGTTTGTATAAAAAAAATGTATTTGTTGCACCTACTTAGGGGATGAATTTGAGACATTTTGTATTTTGCATATCATTATTTGAACTAGGGATGTTATGGAACTCCGTAACCGTAACCGAAACTATCGGATATCCGAAATAAAAATATATCCGTAACCGAATCCAATGAAAGTTTTAAATAATTTTCTGTTTTAAACGAGTAATATTACGATAGATTTCTGTTTTTATCCAGCTGAGTCTTCCGGCATACTAGTCGCTCGTGTTATTTGCATAATGTTATTTTTCAACCGAGTTCAAAAAGAAGTAGATTTAATCCTTTCTTAGTTTTCCATTTTTCCGGTAAATTTTTCAAACTTTTCTTCTCAAACACATTCGTCGGACTTCAAAAATATAAAAAAAAAATGCTGAATTGGTCCAGTTACTTTCGATTTTTTACTTAGCAACTCTTTTAGCGATTCTACTTTTTATATACGCATATATGTATCACAAACATTCATATTAGTAATTTTATAATGCTTTTTAAGTAAATTGATTTGTTTTTATGCTATGGTATTGACTTACCTACTAAGGAATTAAACTTGATGGTTTCCAGGAAGAACCAACTGAACTGACTAGATACATTGCTGTTCAGATAATGTATTTCTTGTACTGGGGATAAGTGTCCCCATTTCTAACAACCTCGTACTCCTCTCACTCCGGTTTGTCTATAGATCCACATACTTCTATAGGGTACTGATTAAGGTCGTTACTTTGCATAAATGAGGTCCCTGTTTTGTTTCCGGGTTACAACAATTTTGAACAACTTTTCTAAATTAAATTAAATGTTCGGAATTGTTTCTGATGTTTTTGAATTGTACTTTTAATTATACTTTTTTTTTTTCAAGCATAAAAAAATAAAACAGACTTTGATAATAGTAGTATGGTAATATCCATATAACTTTTTTTACATAATCTCAGTTATTTTAGGATTATGTCTTCCAGACATGACTAGAGTTGTCAGAAGAAAACGAACCTAATATCAGTGGTGTAGTGTCGAAAATAAAAATGGTAGCTATCTTCTAAAATAACTTCCGCAAATACTTATACCCGTACGTCTTACCCTGTTTTCTATTTTACACATGGAATGATTAAGGTCATGCCAGCTACAAATTTCCATAACATATATATCTTCTTGATATATTTCCACCCCTTGAAATTTATGATTGTAACGCCCGAATGAATAAAAAAAAGTTTGTTTTTAGAATATTTGATTTGAATTTTTAAAAATTATATTTCTAAATAACTACAAATGTTCGAGAATCTCTCTATATATGGGAGAATTTCTATATATATAGTAGATACGTATCTTAATTTTTTTTTATCCAACTTAAACCTATTTTAAATAGAAAAAAAACGTTATAATTAAAAACAGACTTTTTTTATAACACATGGGGCAAACGAGCACGGAGCTCACCTGATGGTAAGTGACTGCCGCCATCCATAAGCACCCACAACACCAGAGGCTTTTCACTGTAACTGTAACATATATATTCTCAGAATAATATTTAAGACAACTAGATCTTACGTAAATATTTTTCCTTTTCACTTGATTCCTCTCAACTTGATTTGTTGAACTCATTTATTTTGTAGCGAAAACGTGCTATATCACTGCATCAACAATGCACCGTGATTTGCCAATAACTCTACAACTTTACGTTTATTTAAAAGTGACGGAATTTTGTGACGTAATTTAAAGCATGAATTCAATAATCGCCCTCGAAGTTTATTAAATAGCTAGAACTCAGTGGTTAAAGTAAAGTTTACCTTCGGATCCTATCAAATGTCAAAATATAAAGCGCTACACAGTAATATCCGATTACAAATAGTATTGATAAATTATATAGCTACAACTAGTCTACCAAAGTAATTGGACTAACAAACCAAAACATCTTGGGTTTACATATTTTTTGCACTTTGTATGTTTTGCTTTATATACAAATCCTCTAGAATGAATTTGAATGAAGTTTGGTACACGGGTTGATTATATCCTAACTTGGCACTATTATAGTTACTGATGCACGCGGGCAAAGCCGCGGGATGTAACTAACTTAAATCGCCATGATTTAAGTTAAGTGTTCTATATAGACATATACTAATTTTGCACATGAGATTTCTGTGATTTTGTCTCGGTCCCTGGTCGGTCGGTCCTTCTAAAATAATCAATTCGAACATTATTTTCCATTGATCAAATAACCTTCCGGAATTAACATGCTATGTTCATAGTCATAAAACGAAATTAACTCTCGTACATAAGGGACTAACGATTCACTGGCCCGTTACACAATATCATCCAAGTATTAAATTACTTAAGGGCTAAAAGCCGAAACTCGGATCACATCATTAAATTTAATCTATATTCTAAACCATTTAGGCTCGCCAGCGGCCGTTTGCTTTTGGATTTTAAGGGATTAAGTCTAAGTGCCGCTAATTTAGCTGCCAATCTTTAGTGTGGACAACAACTAGCTGGGAAAAGCGATTGATGTTATAATTATATGCAATATGAAGAGTAGTTCGACCAAAATTCCTCCTTCTTCTTTCTACAATCGTCTCACACACAGGCAGTCTACATCTATCCATTCATTTTTTTTTCTATAAAATTAAAATATAATGGTGTAAGTGCCCCGCTTGTGCTATCGGTATACGCTGGCGAAGTTTCTGTGAATGATAATAGATTAGGATGAAAGCGGATCAGTTGTTCCATCGCGACGAATTCACCAGAAATTAACCAGGATGGTTTCCACGTGAAAGTTAATCTTATATATTGCCAGGTGAAGACTGAAATCCCCATTATTAAGAATCTTCCCCCCTTCCCCGTATGACAATTCAGTTACCCTTATGGAACGATCTCCTCTCCTACATATTCCATCCTATACCGAGCGCAATTGATGGTTTAACCATGTTATCGGTATCTATTCCGTGTGGTCCCGGCATAGAATAAGCCACCCCTTCCTGACCTATTCCTGTAAGTGTCGTACGAGATGACTAAAGGAACTTAATGGTAAAGGAATAGACATCTCTCCTAAAATATCTCTAAAAGCCTAACTGCGGTTACCAACCCGCCTGCCAAGCGTGCCAACTACTGGCAAACTCCCCTTATGAGAGAAACTTATGGTCAACAGTGGACAGCTAACGGCTGAAATGAATGAATAAATCTTCCTCGTGAATTCTACTCCAAAGCTTACTTCTGCTAAAATTTCATGTACTGTCAAACTCAGATTAAAAAAAATTAAAAGAAAATGCAGTAAGAATAATTCCGAGTCAAATTTATATTATGTCACTATGGTTTTCTAGCATATTTACTTTAAATAATTTTTCAGTCTAATATTGTCCATTTCCGTGAATATTTTATCGACTTACAGCTTTTCTCGGAAGCTTTTTGTGCAAACTCCATTTGACTTGTTAAGACACTGCAAAGAAATAATTTAATACAATACAATTACCTGAATTTATAAATAATTAATAATTACATTTTAGAACAAAAATTGTTTATATATTTAAAGTTTCTTTAAATAAACTATAACCATATAAATTCCACGCGGTCCTCCCAGGAAACCGTCACGATTAATTTCTAGCTAAATTATATATTATTATTTCATTTTTTGCTGATACTATAAGAATAAGACTATTTCATGTACTTATAGTACCAGTATTATTTTAAGAAGATAATGGACAGAGATAACCTCAGGAAGGTTAATCTAAAATTATACTGATAACAAAGATCACGCTATAAGATCTATTGTTGTTATCACAACTCAAATGGTTGACCATTCGTAACCGCAAAGACTTACGTATCCTTTGCACACTATTCTCTATCATAAATGATCCTTCCTCTCCTACTTATTTGAAAGATAGATTTCAGTTCCTCAGAGACTCCCATACCCTAAATCTTCGGTCATCTGATAATCTCCTCCTCGTCACCCCGTCACACCATTACGGATTTATGTCCAATTCTTTTACTGTCACCGCTATCAGCCTTTGGAATAAAATCCCTGTAGATCTACGCAGAGCATCCAGTAAGGATATTTTTGAAAGAAGACTTTTTAATTATTTGTTGAATCAACAAAACCAGCTCTAGTTACAGGTTGCTCAATAGTTATTATATCTCATAATTCTTATCGTTGTTTTGATGTATACATATGTATATATGTACATGTGTATGTATATATTTCCTATGTATTGTGTATTGCCTTAATGTGTTGCTATAATTGTCACATATTTTTCACAAGATCTGCCCTTCGTATGCTTTCTCTTTATACCCAATGGTTAACTGGTAGAAAATGCCATATGACATTAAGCTTGCCATTTGTGCAAAGTTTTATTGTGCAATAAAGAATAAATAAATAAATAAATCTATAACATAAAACAAGGTAGGTTATCATGACTTAAAATTCATCATCATTATATCAGCCGTTAATTGTCCACTGTTGAAGATAGGCCTTCCTTTATAAAGGGGGATGACACGTTTAGTAGGTGAGTTGGCAACCGCAGTTAGCCTTTGTTAATGTTTCAAGAAGGACACTGCTGCCCATCCCTCGACCATTACCCTTTGTTGCCACTTACAACACCCACAGGAAAGAAAGGAGTGGCCCATTTTACGCCCGGACCAGACAACTACGACTTACGAATACAATTGAGCAATGAAAAAATGCTAGCTAGAATTCTAAAAGCACTAAATAAAAATTGAAGGAATAAGGGGAAATAAAGGACTCCTTCAATTTCTTCTAGTCGAATTTTACCCTTAAGTTTAAGATATTTAAAAATATGTATTCGTAGCAGAATATTCCGCAAGAAGTTGTGTGAATGCTGAACGCGTCAGCACTCTGCAAGTTGTATTAACCTTCCGCTAGTAATATCAACTTTATTAGCAGCATCTCTATTACTTGTTGATAACTTGCACTTTAGAATACTGTACAAGTCAAGTTTCATTAAAAACTTTCTTCTAATCAAAAACCAAAGATTACATATAAGTTTCTAGATAAAACACGATATTGTAATAACATTAACTGTTTTAACAATATTAATATATTAAAACGCTAATTTTCGAAAAGTTTAAAATAGGTATAATAAAAAATACAATTGAGTTGAGTCTGTTTATTGACACTGTAATAACGTATTTGTAATATAAATATGAAATAAAGCATAAATATGTAAATTTACAATAAAAAGAAAATTAAAAAAAAAAAACGATATAGAATAAAATTTGTTTCTTACAGCACACAACAACACGAAAGTACGCAGACAAGATTTTCTATCCATCAAGTAGGCCGTTAGCTTGTTTTTCTAAGTAGCATAAAAAAGGAGTAACTTGAATAATATTGATAATCATATAATATGATATACGCAATATAGACGTAATAATAAAACTATTAATGTATAATTTATTTAAAAAAATATAATTGATTTTTTTTTAATATGAATTGAAAGTGATACGAAAACTGTTCTCACTGAACCTTAAAATGCTAATGAGATTTTCGACATTTACAAATGGAACAGAATTTAAAGTGTTCTCTCATCTCGCTCTGAATAATTTTATTTTGATTGCAGAAAACGCTATCGCACGCATTAAACCGTTGGCCGTTCGCTTGTAAATTAAATTATGGTTCTTTACTCGTAGAATAGTTAGTCGTTATCGTTACTTTATATATATATATATATATATATATATATATATATATATATATATATATATATTCACTCCGAATGATTTGTTGATAGACAAAACTTAGAATCAAGATTTGTAAGTAAAAGTTTCATAATTGATTTACGCACAGTCAACTATTTCTTTTAGGCACAAAGTTGCCTGGTATAAATAAAATATTAATAGTAGGCAGAAAAATGGGTATCATCAAATTGGAAATATTGATCAATTAGTTGAAATATACCGATTGATCAATCTTTTAATAATAATACGCAACTTAATTCCGGCATAGACTGGACCGCCCCTTTCTTTCCCGCGGGTGTCATAAGAGGCGACTAAGAGAACGTTAATGTTTGAGGGATGAGCAGCAGCGTCCTTTTTAAAACATCACCAAATCCTAACTGCGGTTGCTAACCCACCTGCTAAGCGTGGCAACTACAGGCATAACCCCCTTTTTGGGGTGGATCTATGTTCAGCAGTGAATGGTTGATATGATGATGATGATGGATGTTTTTTTTATACCAATGAGGTGGCATTCAAGCATACGGCCCACCTGATGGTAAGCGGTTACCGTAGCCTCCATAGGCCCTGGTATTACAGGCGTCCATACGCCTGCAATACCAGGAGTATTTCGCGCTCGTTGCCGACCCTGAAGGAACCTCTTTACCCTCCTTTTGAAGAACCCCATACTGTTTTACTTACGTATACTAATTTAATACTGACATGCGCACTTACATTTATAAATTGCTTTATTGAATCAAGTTATCTTTAGTCGCTGAAATATTATATACATTTTTAGATACGACAGATATAAAAGCAATTGAGTTCCATACGATTTATTTATGATGTTTGGCAACATTCACGAACAGTAATATATGTTGGTATTCTCAAACGTGTTGTAAGTATGTATGAGTATGAATATTATGATTCCTCAAGTTACAGTATCGAGAAGTAATATATTTCTATTAATATTCAATGAGATTACTTTATTGTGGCACTACAATACAAATAATACTGTGATTGTTCCGCCAGTTTATATAACACGTTGGGAACTAGTAAGATATGATTTGTAATAGATTCCGATATCGGGAAATTTCATTATACAAGTTGATCTTGGTTTTATTGACTTAGCAAATTGCTCACAGATTGCTAAATAAATGTTTATTAAAAACTATACCCCAATTGATGGTTTGTGGAATGGGTTCACAGAAAATGATGTTACTGAGTATTGAATACCCTAATAATCTGAGTTTCTAATACATAAATGGGAGAGAAGGGAGGGGATTATTAGTAATAGTGTCTAACACCGTCATTACGGGGTTGAGAGGGGGTTTATAGAAATGGGAATTTATAATCCCATTGCTAGCAATATACCCAATCAGGTCAACCTCCACGCGGTCCCCCCTGGAAACTATTGTGATAATTTTATTGTTAAATTAATCACAATAGGCCAGTTAACCTGCTTAACCTTCACCTATCATCCCTTACTGGTGCCCCGCCAGTTAGCGCAGGCGGGGTAACCATTCCATTATCATCCATTAAAAAAACCAGCCTCGTTATTAACAATATACCCTATCAGATATCCTGTCTCTGTCCCCCTGGAAACCGTCCCTGTTGTTCCCCCTGGAAACCATTGTAAATAATTCCTGTTTTTGTCATGAAAGGTTAACTGACCTGCTTCCTGCTAAACATACAAGGTAAGGACAGATGGAAAAAAATCTACTCTTACCTCCCAGGGGGGAAAGTTGGTAGGGACAAGTAAGATTGGCCCTTTCATCCTCACTTATTATCACTCACTGGTGACCCACCAATGTACGATAGCGCAGGTGGAGCTTATTCCATATTCATTCATTAAAATTATTGTAACTGTAATGTTATGTGAAGATTTGTCACTTTGTCAAAAACTATTGAACGAATTTAAATAAAATTTAGTACACGGATAGTTTATAATGCTATGTGCGCTATACTCATTAAAAATATGCGGTAGCTTCTTCTTATTTAATATTTATCTGAATATGGACAATATAAGGGCAATTTTTGAAACTGATGCTCTGAAGAGCGATGTGGTGCTACAAGTTCTTTAGAAAGAAATGCTACCTCCTCCCGGCACTTTTTTTACCAATCATCTTACCTTAAATGGATTAGAGTATTTTGTATTTTACATTCTTCATGACATGACCGAAGTACTTCATTTTTCGACACTTAACGATGCATTATACGGTAACAATTTTGTTTTTACCTAATAATATTACACAGTGTAAATTGAAGTTAAAAATTGAATGATCAATGAATTCTGTCGAATCGAACTACGACTCAAATCATCATACCAATGGATCACGTATGTATGACCTGGATCGTAAGTAATGATCGATCGACTTAGGGCTTCCTTTTCCGTGACGATATCATAAAAGTATAGGTACATAGCATGACGAGGTAGGGAACGTGTCTGCAATGAAGATTTTGTAGATCTTGAGAAAAATGTAACTTATACATACATATCTGTCGCATCTGTCTCCTATTCGGTTAGGCAAAAACAACGTATTTTATACCACGTTGTTATAATGTAAGAGAGAGACTTTGTACAAAAGTCGTTTGCTTGGGTACCTCTGTCCCATTCGTGTTTCAACTGTAAAGCAGTTGTGTTTGCATGGCTGTGTTTCGGTTTGAAGGGTGGGATATGGCGTGAATTTACAGGGTACAGAGAAATAACACTGGAGTCCTCAGGAATGGCAACGCACGGGGAGTATCATGGGCGAAACAGTATACTCTGTCATGTCCATGGTACTGCTCATGTCTATAAGCGACGGTTACCACTTTTCATCAGGTGGGCCCTCAGATTGTTTGCTATTCTAAGTTGTATAAAAAAAAAAAACGTTTTGCTCCACAAATAAATCCATTTCATATATGCCGAAACCAGTTATTTTTAGTTAAAAACTAACTATTATATAGTATTGAACCGATTTTCATAAAATTTTTAATGGATGTGGGCGATATTATGGAATGTATATTAATGAATTTGATGTAATTGAACAATGGGTTTATACGAAAATAAACCCATTGTTCAATTATCAAATGTTCAGACTGCGAAATGAGCTCCCTGCAGAGGTTTTTTCTAGAGACTTCAGTATGAGGTTCTTCAAAAAGGGTTCTTCATTAAGGTTTCTTCAGGATTGTAACCCGCAAGTGACATTCCTTGTGTTGCAGGTTTTCATAGGCTACAGTTACTATTTACCATCAGATGGATTGTAGGCTTTTTTGTCACCTTTAATATGATTTGGTATAAAACAATACAACCGAAATGAGAACCTCCATTTTTGAAGTTGGTTGAAAATAATAGATACTCCTAGTGCAATTCGGTTTTCAGTCATTAAAAATAATAATATAGTATTCACAAAAGACTTCTTCCTTCTTATCAAAAATCAGTTAGAACTTTCATCATCATCATGGTTAGAAATTTATACATACATAAATAATACTGCCTGTTCTTGAAACTTCATCTAAGTAACCGAGATATAAAATTATCTATGACGCGCGCATTGCTGGCCCTTAAGAAACCTCCTTACCTATTATAATTATTATTGACAAATGGGTTTTGTCAGGTAGAAAAATTTATAACACACAGAGGTCAAGCTCTGCAATATATTATACTCGCCCTTTTTTAACATTTGCTGCTAATTCCTATCAGCGATAGGAATTTTAAAATCTACTTAAGATCTATATTTTTATCGCCTTAGATTAATTCGTTCGTTCGTACGTTCGTGCCTGAGTGAGCTGCAGCCATGCCGAATATTATATATTGCTAAATTTAATTATGATTATAAAACGTTACAAATATTTTACTAACTGCGTAGGTGTCTATTATTATCGAAAATTCTCCAGAAAATGTAACGCGATAGCACACTGCCTATTCTGATTAAATTCAAACAAGAGGATCACGTAGCTAACCGTTGTTGGTACATAGTTAGATACCTGTGTACCATATGCCTGTAAGCTCATTGCATATGTAATCAGTTTATTAGATTGGTTCGAACGGATTATTTGAATTCCACAAACGGTGATGTAGAATTATAAATCAAAATCATATTTATTCGCTTGTACCATGTAACTTGTATGTAACTTCTTATTGTACCATGTAGTACAGTAAGAAGTTACATACATATACAGGCACATAACATGCAGCACCCCGCAGAGGTATGCAATATATAAAAGGAGAAGATTCTCAGCCCATCTGTATTTTATTTTTATGATCGATATTTATATGTGTTTCATATTCATTGTGATGATAAAAGTCTTCTTAATTTACAGTTAAGCAAATAAATAAATTAATTAATTGTAATTTATTATTTATAAATGAAACGCCACACCCACGCTGTTACTTCTTTTTATTGCGCGCACATTACCTTCTGATAATTAATGCTCCTTTCCATTCAAATTTTGCTGGAAGAGAACTCTTACAAAGTTAAACTCGCCTATTGTACATCTTGGATCAAAA
Source organism: Galleria mellonella (assembly GCF_026898425.1). NCBI lineage: Eukaryota > Metazoa > Arthropoda > Insecta > Lepidoptera > Pyralidae > Galleria > Galleria mellonella. Next base: position 1,606,343 of record NW_026442133.1, read on the forward strand.
TAACTTATATGAATATAATCCTTATGTGCAATCAAGTATAAATAAATAAAGCTACCTTTTGTCTTCGGGGAGCAAAAAGTTGTTTTTTGTAATAAAAGATGTAATAAAAGGGTAAATAGACACATAAATAAATAATTTTACAAATCAGTTTACAACTGACGGAGTCATGAAGTAACGAACATAAAAAAAATACAACCGTATTGAGAGCTTCCTTCGGCTGGCCTTAGTCAGTTGAAAAGTAAAGCTTCCCATAGTAATTTGATAGAAAGAAGCATCATATTAGTATAGGACGGTCAAAATTAACTCATAATTATTTAAGCACAGCGTACAGTTTCATTAATAGAATACTCGCTTAATACGATACTAGCGGTTTCTATTAAAGCGCGGAACAAGTGCTAGGGACACGATAGACATGCCCAAAACCCTAATAGACATATGACGTCACACTTTCACGGTATACTCATACTCATGTGAAACTGAACGCCGATCAAATTTCAGAGCAAAAGAAAATAACCTTAAGTGTGAATCTTTAATTTAAGTAAGCACCTAAATAAAATTATTTAATGTATTATGTTTAATTTAATTTGATATCCATTAAAGTTATAAAAATTTCATCCAATTCGATTCAATAGTATAGAGTATAATGTGACATTGTGGTGGGGAAAAAACACATATTTACTATCATAACTTTCCTAAGAGAGCATACTAACATTCTATGGGATTATTAATTTACTAGTATTCACCTCACGTCTTTGCCTACATGAAATTATACACTGTACACTATTAGTGAAAGCGTCATATATTTTGTAAACATCGCCTTTGAAGGTATGCACTATATCGATCTATAGCCGTCCAGCAAAGAATGGATCACCCTTTTCTTTACCGTGGGTATCGTAAGAGGCGACTGAGGAGCGGCAAGAGATGGGCATTAGCGTCATTCTTAAAACATCACGAAATACCAAACTGCGGTTGCCAACCCGCCTGCCAATCATGGCAACTACTGCCAAACCCCCCTTATGGGAGAGACTATGTTCAGCAGTGGACAATTAACGGCTGATACAACAATACAACTTCGATCATGAGCGAGTTCATATTCCGCCAATTTTAGTGGCTTTGACCACAAAAACTTTTTGAGTGCATTTGCGTCTGTTCTTTTTTATTTCTTTTTCATACCACTGAGGTGGCAAACAAGCATACGGCCCACCTGATAATAAGTGGTAACCGTATCCTATAAACACTTGCAATACCAGAGGTATACGCGTGCGTTGCCAACCCTGAAGAAACCTCTTTACCTCCCTTTGACATACCCCATGCTGTAGGCTGTTTTGATTTTATCTTTAACATAGATACATAATAACATATATTACTTATTCATGCCAGAAATTAACAAAACAATATTAGACAATAGGTATATCCAGACAATTCATAGGAAAATCAATAGTAAATTCAACCTCCGACTTCCTATATCCCAGGGCAGTTTGCTTGTATTAATCTATATGCATATAGTCAATTGATCCCTTGGTTTATAATTCCCTATTAAATATTTACATACATAAAACTACTATAACATGTTTATTTACTTGGTATATTTAGTAAACAGTTTTGTTTATAAAACTTCATCATATCGGCCGCTAATTGTCCACAGCTGAATAAACTATCTCTCCTATTGCCCCCAATAAAGGGAGGCCTATGTTAGACATTTTTTTCAGTAATTGCACGCTCTAAAAGCGGACCACCAACCAAGCGGACGCATGGGGGGTATCATGGGCGAAACAGTACACTCTGTTATGTCCATGGTACTGCTCATGTCCATAGGCGACGGTTACCACTTTCCATCAGGTGGGTCGTCAGATTGTTTGCCATTCTAAGTTGTATAAAAAAAAAAATATATATATATATATATATATATATATATATATATATATATATATATATATATATATATATATATATATATATATATATATATATATATATATATATATATATACATATATTATAGGGACACCGTTAAGCGGTGGAAATATATGATAATGAGGATGAAGCGATTACAATATTTAATATATGCACTTATCATATACCTTTGACTGGATGCTGTTATAAATTCTTGATTGGTAGGCCTACACAAATCTTTAAATACACAATATTTTATCTGTAATTTGATGATCTCCTAGATCACTGTTCGGTTATGCTCTTGATTCGCGACGGTACGTGATCTCAAGCCGAGTGCAAGGACAAGTTCACTAACTGCCCTCCAACTTAATAATAATGTAGTCGCTTCATATCCGCGAGGTGTGGACATTCGATTATGAATCGAATAATCGATCGATTGAAGCGCCGTTTGGGACGATACATAATTCCGCCCACCAAAATTCGATAGTAATTTTCTTAACAAAGACAAAAACGATACTATAACTTAAGATAAAATTGAATACAACGATATGATACATACACTACTTGTTAATGACAATATATAATTAAATAAATAAATATATGATAAATGAGAATAATTTACTAGAATGGTTCATTTGGTAAAGGACATAGCCTTACCAGAGGTCGTGGTTTTACTTGATTTACGCGATCTTTAGGATGGTCACTCATGAAAGATTGTAACGGTTTAGGTTGAATTTGAAAACAATTAATGCATTGCGATAAATAGCGTCGAATGACGCGTTTAGCCGATATTATCCAAAATTGTTGTAATATTAAGTATTGTGTAGTATTTATACCATAATGACAATTGTTCAAATGAACCGATTGAATTAATTTCGATGTAAACGAATTATTAGATGGTAATAATGCTGGATGTACCTGTTCGTATGCGAGTTCAGAGCGAGAAATTCTACCGCCCACTCTGAGCACCTCCTGGTTATCAATGAATAGACTGAGCTTACGATATGATTTAGGCAACGATTGTTTAGAACGAATTTTCTCAATTTCGATAGAAAGCGACAAGGATTGAACATATTTTACGAGGATAAGAAGTGATTGGTATCGCTCATCGCTTGATAACACTGAATCTGTAGTATCAGATTTTCGAATGACGGCATAGGCAATTTTATCAATAATAGCATCTAATGATAGATCGCTATTGAGTAACTCCTCTAAAAAAGGATCGAGATTTGGATTAATCGGTGCGGTTTGTTGATCTAATAACGTGATGTTTCGTCTTATAGATATTATGTTATCATCAATTTTAGTGATAGATGCAGAAGATGATAACCACTCGGTGTGTGGTTTACGTAACCATGTGGGGCCCGCCCACCATAAAAAATTGTCAACAAGTTGTTGAGGAAACTGGCCTCGTGAGCAAATATCTGCGGGGTTGTCATGTGTGGAAACATGTCGCCACTGATCAATAGGTACTATACTTTGTATGTGGCTGACTCTGTTGGCAACAAATGTAGTCCACTTTAATGAAAGTGCTCGGAGGATACGTGGTATGTTTAGTTTTGCAATAGGTTGATCACAACAGATCTTGGGAATGACGTGCATGTCATGTTCAAATGACACTTCAGTGTTATTTATATACAGCGTACTATACCGCTAGTTGCAGCTGACACGTCACCCAAGCCTTTAATTGAATAAGAAGAAGAAATATTATATTTACTGCTTCTTCATAATATATATATCAAACAATGCACGAAAAGTTTGAATGTTATACCGTAACAATCGCTGTTGCAAAGCAGCACAGTTATATATACTCGAGTTATGTGTCAATAATGATGCAGTATTGACCGATTTTATTGTGTCCTTATGTAACAGAGTATGATGTTTACGCTTACATTTCTGACAGGTAAATACAGAGGCACAAGTTTTTAATTGATGCGAAGATTTCAAACAATTGTAACACCATCTTTTGTCATTGACTATTGCCATGCGTTCGTCAAGAGATTTATCGATAAATGATTTACATGAAGCAATCGAATGAGCCTGGCCACAATATGGACAACCTTTTGTTGAGCTGGCAACACTAGATGATGCACTAGTACCTTTGGATTCATTAGTTGCAACGAGTGTGTGAGAAACGTTCATACGCTTTGCATGCATACCAACATGAGAATTCGACGATTCATGATGATTGTAATGCGGTTTATTTGAGTCGGTAAAGTGTGTATCACGACTGTGTGCTTCGCATTTCGAGTGTAAGAAATCTCTAACTATTTTATAAGAAGGTATTTGGATATGTGAATACTTTTCCTCAAACTCACGACGTGTCTTAGTATCAAGTTTCGATAATAGATGATAAATAAGAACAAAATCCCACTCTTGAACGGGTAAATTTACCTGTCGTAATATATTTAAGTTTTCATCAATCATGTCTAGTGAGCGAAAACTCCTTTACGTTATTAATTTTAAATTCCACATTTAAAATTTCACGCCAACAGGTAAACGCTAAATCACGCTTGTCCCTATAACGATTAACTAGTGCGTTATATGCGTCGATATAATATTCACCGGCTACAGGGTAGGCTCGTATCAACGCTAAAGCATCGCCTGAGAGTGACGATCTCAAATAATGAAATTTTTCCAAATTACTTAATGAGGTATTCTCGTTTATTAAAGAATTGAATGTATTTATGTATTCTGTCCAGCATTTAATATTGCCTGAGTACGTGGGAAGAGTGACCTTGGGTAATTTTATTTTTTTTTTTTTTTTTTTTTTTTACAACACAGGGGGCAAACGAGCATGCGGCTCACCTGATGGTAAGTGACTACCGCCGCCCATGATCACCCACAACACCAGCGGCATTGCAGGTATGCTGCCGGCCTTTTAAAAAGGAATATACTCTTTTCTTGAAGGTTATGTTGTCGTATCGGTTCGGAAATACTGCTGCTGGAAGTTGATTCCAAAGAATGGTTGTGCGTGGAAGAAAGTGCCTTGAAAAACGCACGGTGGAAGACCGCCACTCGTCCAGATGATTGGGATGAAACTTTAGTTTGTGGCGGGTTGTACGGTGGTGAAAATCAGCAGCAGGTATCAATCCGAACAATTCCTCAGAACACTCCCCATGATAAATTCGGTAGAAGATGCACAGAGACGCAACATCTCTGCGCAGTTTCAATGGGTCAAGTCGGACAGTAAGGCGTTGACTATCGATAATTCGAGCCGCCCGACTTTGAATGCGGTCTAACGGAAGGAGTTGGTACTGTGGCGCTCCTGCCCACAGGTGAGAACAGTATTCCATATGCGGCCTGACTTGGGCTTTATATAATTTCAGGCGGTGTTCTGGCATGAAATATCGTCTCACCCTATTGAGCACTCCTAACTTTTTGGAAGCTATCTTAGCCTTCTCCTCCAGATGACCGCAAAACTGGACGTCGCAAGATATATCAACGCCCAGAATTCCTAGACTTGACTTTTTATCAAGGGAAGTGCCCTGAAAGTGAGGAGATACGACAAACGGCGTCTTTTTTGCGGTAAACGCGCAGACTTGTGTCTTTTTGGGGTTAAATTGGACAAGATTTTGTTCACCCCAGATCGAAACTTGATGGAGTGAAGTTTCGATTTCAGACACAAGTCTATTCCGGCACTCATCGGTATGTGCCCGCGAGATCTTTGCATGACCGGTATATAATGTATCTCCTGTACTGTCGTCCGCATAGCAATGAATATTACTTATCTGTAACATATCATTGATATGCAGAAGAAACAGAGTCGGAGATAGTACACAGCCTTGCGGGACACCAGCATTCAAAGGTTTTAAATCAGAGCATGCACCGTCGACTACGACCTTAATGCTACGTTCCTTGAGAAAACTGGCGACCCAAATGCACAGTCTCGCAGGCAACCCAAATGAAGGTAGCTTTGAAAGCAGCGCTCTATGCCACACCCGATCAAAGGCCTTCGCAATATCCAGACTAACTGCTAAGGCCTCTTTACTCTCGATTGCCACTGCCCATCGGTGTGTTAAGTAAGCTAAAAGATCACCGGCCGAACGTCCCTGTCGAAAGCCATACTGGCGATCACAGATCAGCCGGTGCTCTTCTAGGTACCGGAGCAGTTGACGGTTAATGATGGATTCCATAACCTTCGAGAATAAGGAAGTGATAGCTATGGGCCTATAGTTAGCTGGATCTGAGCGATCTCCCTTTTTAGGGATCGGATGCACCAGAGCAGTCTTCCAAAACTTTGGGACTATGCCCGATGAGTAGCTAAGCCGAAAAAGACGCGTAAGAACCGGAGCCAACTCTGGTGCGCACGTCCTAAGCACAATTGGAGGAATATGTGAAGAACTGTTCTGTTCCGGTTCATTCCGTACCTTAGGTTTAGTATATGTACGTTGCAAGGCTAGAACATTAAAATACATATCATCAAAACTCTCACGAACACCCTCATCATCGGACTCTGAATCATCATGTAAATCCAGAATGAGGAGATGTGCATTCTCGAAATCGGTAGAAATTTTCTGTAATTCATTACAGTACGATAAAAATAAATCCAATTTAGTTGCATCTAACTTCGCGTCATTGCCTATTTGCAATGCCTTAGATAAACGATTAAACGCGATAGTACGTTTTCTTCTTAATGATGGCAAATCACGAGTTGTGTATTCTTCATACTTCGATTTACTGCGCTTTGACAGACTAAGTTTACGTTTATTTGTATTAACAGACATCGTGCAAAAACGATCAATTTATAAGTTGTTTACAAATTTAAACAATGAAGAACAAGTCTATAAATAGATTCGAGATTGTTCGAGAATCGAAACAAAAAATAAAAAAAAATATTAATAATTTGAGGGTAAATGTTAATTTCTATAGTCAACGGAACTTTATGTAGACAGAATTTATTACGAGAATATTTTAACAATAGAATATTTATAATTTATTCCACAACAGATATTAAGTTTATTTATATATATCTATAAGATTTCAATATTAAATTCACTATAAATATTACTAAAATATGCACTAGTTACGAACGAAATTCCTTTTGATAATAATATTTTACAATAATATAACTTGTAAACGAATAAATTTACAGAGTCGATGAAAATATTAATATTAAGTCACCATTAATTTAATATGAAATTTGTCTGTTTGTTTTGTTCACTAAAAACTTAGAATATAATACTTTTCCTATAGTAATGTGTATTCAATAACTATGTGAACCGATAAGTAGTTATATAAGCACGAATTAAATGAGATTGCTTATATGATTTCACAAAATTAGTAAATACCTATACAATAGATGGATGATCAATTTACGATTTACGTTTAATGTTCGTGTAAGCCGATAAATTATAAAAACACCGATATAAATAAGATTGTTTTTATGATCCTACATAAACATTAAACATCGATACAATGAAAACTAGGAGGAACGAATAAATCACTATAAAATAGTAAAAATAAGCCTACTCAATGCACTGGCAATGGCAAAGTTACAATTCCGCGCGGACTACCCACTTGTTTTAGGAATGTGAATTCCGATTTCTGATTAATGTTTTAATGATAAAATATGATTTAAAATATAACGAAATTAATAAATATGAGTATTAATTTATATGTAATCGGAATATGTAAAGTCCCAATGCAACGATAATGATCTATACAGCCGATATTTAGATATTACGAGATTTATCTCCCGGGTTTCGGCACCAAAAAGAATGTAGGGACACCGTTAAGCGGTGGAAATACGTTTGTCCTTACTTCTGATAATGAGGATGAAGCGACTACAATACCTAAGAAGGTACGTGCACTTACTTGAAGGAATCTCATGCGCCGCACTGCTTTCCACCTTTGACTGGATGCTGTTATAAATTCTTGATTGGTAGGCCTACACAAATCTTTAAATACACAATATTTTATCTGTAATTTGATGATCTCCTAGATCACTGTTCGGTTATGCTCTTGATTCGCGACGGTACGTGATCTCAAGCCGAGTGCAAGGACAAGTTCACTAACTGCCCTCCAACTTAATAATAATGTAGTCGCTTCATATCCGCGAGGTGTGGACATTCGATTATGAATCGAATAATCGATCGATTGAAGCGCCGTTTGGGACGATACATATATATATATATATATATATATATATATATATATATGTGACGAATATATACTAAGTAAACATATAAATATGTTAATTATAAAAATAATTTTAGATTGGGTTTTAGAAAAAATAAACCTAATTCCATTGTGGCAAAACCAGTTATATTGATTTAAAAATTAAATTTAATAATAATAAAAATTTTGATAAAATATCTGTAGGAACAATCTGTATTTCAAATAAAAAAAAAATTCTAAATTGATTTGTAATTGATAGAGTTATGAGGTAACAAACAAAAAACAACTGAATATACCGCCTTATTTTTAAAGTCGATTAAAAAACAATATACTGTAGGTGTTACAATTATTTCAAGAAACAAAAGTGAATGACTAAACTTTAAAATTAATCTTATCAGACCAAACTAATTAGTTCCATTCTAATCGCTGTGTGTGCAAATACGAGAAATTTCATCAGAAACTAATTCTTGATTTGTTTTCAAGCAATCGAAAAAGTTTTAATTCGTTCTACGTTCGAAGGAAGTTGCGTGCAAATTAAACCTCTTATCTACTCGTACAACGAACACAATTTTACGAGTTTTTCGAAGAAATGTAAAAAAAAACTATTAAAGAACCGCTGAGAATAGATTGTGGCCAATATAAGGAGGATATAAAACAAGTTTAGCATAAAAGTGAGAATTTTTTATGAGATACAGCGATGACAATTCAGTGTCTTCAAATTTCCTGATTTTTTTTTCTATGTATTTTAATACTCCTTAGTTGTATTCCATCTTTATTAGTTATTAACTGAATTTCATAATTCTGTTTACATTCTGTAGGAATTACTCAGCTATGTACTTTTACATTATGTAATTTTACATTTTCATTTTTCGCTATCAATGTTTAATTCTTGGTAGATAAAATGTTATTTCATCTATATCTATTGGTAAGAATGAATGTTTAACTAATTGATATTATATATTAAAAAAAAAACTAGATATACAGTTAAAAGCGTACTAAAAATATACAGCACTTAAATAGATTTTGCCCTACTTTTTAACCATCCAAAGATATTTGTAGTAGAACATTTCAAAATGTACCGACTTACTTTGTAATAATTTCTTGTAGTTTCTTACCATTGTCAAATTTTTGACTCGACTCATGCATTGATTTATAATGACAATTATTTTTTTCTGTTTAAAATAAGAACAATTTTAAGTGTACCTTATGAACAGGGTTGCGAATCTTAAGTTATATATATATATATATATATATATTATCATATTATTATTACTTCTACATACACAGCAATGACATAAGCACTGCTTACTTTAAAGATAGTAGATGCTATTCATGCATTCTCCAGGCTTGCAGAGTGTAAATTGTTACATTATATACTTACAAGCCATTAAACTAGCTTAATGGCTGTTATCAAGCGACAATAGTGGAGAAGATCAATTTTTCATTTTTATATAATAAAGAAATGAAAATATATCAGTAACAATTACCTTAAACCAAATAAGTAATGATTATACTATTAGCAAACCAAATTAATTTAGTAGGCTCGCCTCTTGGTATCTTAGATTCAAATATGCACTACAAAATGTGAGCGTGTGGACTGTTGATGGTAGCCGACAAATATCGCTAAGTACCTTACCAAGAATTTCAATTGTTATTTATTTATTAAAATTTAAGTTAATTATAGTGTAATATTTAATAATATATTATACCTATATATAAAATCTCCCTTATTGGGGAAGCCTTTGTTCAGTAGTAGACAGTTAACGGTTGATATATATATATATAAACTAATAAAAATTTTGTAACAATGTTCTCATTATTTACGTTATACAAAATTACATTATCTTATATTAATTTGTATCAAAAATATAAAATATGCTAATACTATATTAAAATTTTTTATAACTTAATTCGATTTTGTTATCCCATACTAAAAGCAAACTTAATCTTATACTTAGTGCCTACTTACTAGTATGGTAACGAATAAAACCCAACTCTGTATATAAAGCCTTATGTATATTCCTTAACGCGAAAAGGTTGCACGCAGGTGTGGCGTCACATGCAACCTACTTACCGTTCCCGGAACTAAAATGGCTATCAGGTGATAGCCGTTTTAAAATTTATATATATAATGTATACATTTTTATGATTTAATATAACAATGTTGTGTGTAGACTTAGACATTAAATGTATACATAATGCACTGTCCTTCACATTGTTTCTATTTTTACCTAATGGTTAGCTAGTAGAGAATGCCATATGGCGTTAAACTCGCCACTTATACAAAGATTCATTGTGCAATAAAAAATGAAATAAATAATGCTAGTACGCAATTGTTTTGTATTAAAACTTTCGTTTATAAAATTTTTGTGTTACATAAATCCAGTTTTTATGTTAAACATAATAATAAAATATTCTCAAACACAAATACGGATGGTCTAACTTTTTTCTTCCACTTAGCAAATTGAAATTTATTCGAGTGTAAAATTACAGTATAAAATTAAAATCACTCAGTATATAAAACTAAGAATAATAATGAATTTCTCTAATTGTATAACAGAAAATATATGAACTTCCTATGTTTGTCCGTTAACTGTTAAAAAAGAAACAAACAAACATAGAACATAATAAATAAATATATAAGCAGACATCGTAAAAAATTAGCACAGCAAATATTAAAAAAATAACAGTGATAAATTTACTATTATTATTATTATATATTAGATTAATAAAAAAAAGAATGTCTAAATTTCTACCTCCACAGCCTGTTTATTATCTCACTACCTGTCGTATTCGTATATCTCTAACGTGGGTCCAAAATCCGGCTATTATATTAAAAAGCACTCAAAACAAAGAATCTGCACTATTCACGGTTGATATGAACAGCTAAGTCATTGTGATAAGGAGTGGGTAATATATAATATATCTATATATTGTATGTGCCTATATAATGCAGTTATAATACCTACATGTATATTGGATAATAAATATATTAAATGTCGGTTATCCAATTATAACATCAAAATAAAAATCCGATCAAAATTGAGTGATGTCAAAGTGTGTGACGACATTTTTCCGTCATCAATACCCAGAGGAACTCAATATATAAATATTGAAGCAGTACTTTTTTTTAATGGATGACAATGAAATGGTAACCTCGCCTGCGCTATCGGTATACGCTGACAGGGCACCAGTGAAGGGTGAGAATGAAGCAGGTCAGTTAGCCCATCATGACGGATTCAATAAGAATCGTTCACGATGGTTTCCAGGGGGAACCACGTGGAGGTGGACCTAATAGGGCATATTGCTAGCATTGGGGCTGTCGAACTCCATTGCTAACAATCCCTTTCCCCCCGAAGCAGTACTGAAAATAACCACTCCCAATTATGTACGAAACCATAATGATTTTTACTACAGAAATCAGGCTACAAATCTCGTGATCTGTAGGATAAAACAATTAATTACTAAATTAAAATAAAACAGTTAATAAAACATTTACACAACTTCATTAGGAAGATAGCATTAAAAACGATATCTGTTTTGCATTCAAACGATTCACCATAGCGGCCTCAGTACAGTTGTGATAATACATTATCAGGTAAACGTGTGCCACCCCTACCCCTTCTTTCCTCTACCCCTACGACGTGCTAATTTACTAGATTATTACACCACTAAATAATGCGTGCTGGGGGACTCATTTCGAGAGGCGAATACGCGCGTCATTTTATATACATTTCAACAGATTTGGTTTCATTTAAATTAGGCCAATTTAAAAGCAAGTTTGGTTTCGCATTTTTATTTATTTGAGGCAATTTGCTTTTTATGCTTTATAAGTAACTATCGTGAATGTAATTTATACAACTTAGAATGGCAAACAAGCTGACGGCCTTGGCTGATTATATATATATATATATATATATATATATCCCACCTGCACTATGGTATACACCGACGGTGCACCAGTGAGAGATGGTGGTGGTGGACGGTGGTTTCCAGGGGGAACCACGTGGAGGTCGACCTAACAGGGCATATTGTTAGCAGTGGGGCTGTAAAACTCCATTGCTAACAATCCTTTTCCTCCCATATGGAGAGGGTTATGCTCGGAGTTTCTTTGCGTGATAAAATACAAAACGAGGATATCCGCAAAAGAACCAAAGTAACCGACACAGTCTGAAGGATAAGCAAGTTGAAGTGGCAATGGACTAGTCACGTAGCTCGACGAACCGACAACCGATGAGGAAGAAAGGTTCTTGAGTGGCAACTCCGGATAAGCGCAGTGTAGGACGACCCCCCACTAGATGTAGTGACGACCTCAAACGCATCGCAGCGAGTCAGTAGATGCAGGTAGGTCAGGACGGTTTCTTATGGCAGTCTATGGGGGAGGGCTATGTTCAGAAGTAGATAGATAATGGTTGAGATGATGATGATGATGAAGCACAAGAGATTACTTAATAATTTTCATTCTCACAACAAAATCCCAAAAATAAACAAAATAAGAATATCCTCTTTTTTAGTGCCTAAAATAAAAGAAATGTTTTGACTTATTCATCAACCTCTCTATCTCTAAAGATTACTGGAAACTTGAAAAGTCGCCTAGGTCACATAAATATGGAACCTGCGAGATCCTATAATTGTGTATCCTAGACGTCTACTTCGCAAAGTTTCAGGTTACGTGTGAGCGAAACCGGGGAAGTTACTTCTAATTTATAATAAAATTGCAAATACCGCACGAAATATACACTGTATAAAGTACACTGGCGGCGTGCCATTGTACAAATAGAAAGAAAATGTCATATTTCCACTTAAACGTTGTAGAGTTATAACATGACATTAATTTAAAATGGTTTAAATTTCCTAGATGTTACGTTATACAATTCGAACTCCTTAACTAATATGAGTATATTCAATAGCGATATGTGTAGGTATTAATTTTAATAGGTAGTTAAAAATAAGTGTTTTCTGATTATCTTTTATTTATTTATTTAACAATTTATTGCAATAATATTACATGACATGTTGAAGAATTTTCAATAAATTATAGTGTAGTACAAAAGGCGGTCTATTGTTTTTTTTTTTTTTTATTATTTTATTTTTTATTATTTGTTTATTATTTTTAGTAGGTATATTGACAAAGTATCTGAGATATATATATTTATATTATTTACACCGTGTGGTATAGAATATGCGGCTTAGAATTTCCTTTTCCGTGAGTGTCATAATAGGCAACTAATGGTTGATGAATGGACAGCATCGACCATTAGTTGCCTCCCTCTTAAAACATCACCAAAAAACAAACTACAGTTGCCAACCCACCTAGCAAGTATGGCAACTACTGGCACAACCGCCCATATATAGCGGGAAGTCTATATTCAGCAGTGGACAGTTAACGCCTGATATGATGATGATGATGATGATGATATACATTTAAAAATTTATACGATACTAAATTATATTATATTGATTCTCCCAAACATTGGTAAAGGCAATTTATACAGTACTAGTGTATATACATTACTTCGTCCATTCTATCAATATCCTATAAATTCAATATCCTATACTAAATGTAATAAGTGTCTTTCACCATCTCGAATATTACATGTATGGTAATTTTTATGAAGATTGTTTGAGCAGTTAAAGTGATATAAAGTGGCAAACTCAAAGTGAGTCTATCATGTTTGTAATATTAGTAAGGGTTAAGTATATTTGTTTAAGCTATGCACTTTATTTTTGTGACGATCAAATATGGTTAATATTATTAATATAGTAAAAGCAAATAGATGGATGGATGAATGGATAGGATGAATGATTGTTTTTTTTTTTTTGATGGGTGAAAATGATATGGTATCCCGGAGCACCAGTGAAGGGTGATAGATGAGAATGAAAACAGGCCCGTTAGCCCATCATGATGAATTCATCAGGAATTAACCATGATAGTTTCCAGGGGGAACCGCGAGGAGGTCGACCTGGTTGGGTATATTGCTAGCAATGGGATTCTCAGTCTCCATTACTAACAATTTCCTTCCCTCCTACGATGAATGATTATTAATCTTTCACTCAAAACTACTGAACGAATTTGAACAAAATTTGGAACACGGATAGGTTATGTCATAAGTTAGCATGCAAGGTACTTTATGTACTAAGTCAAGCAGGCGAAAGTGCGTGATACAGCTTGTAAAGAATAAATCTAAATCTACATATAGGTACTAAAGTACCTATATGTAGTACTATTACTTATACTGAGCTGTAGGCACGCTTTTCATGAATTTATTTCCCATACAAAAGTAGTCACTATGCAAAACTATTAAAGCAGTATTTCCATCAGATTAGCTATGCATAAGTTCATATTCAGTAAATCCGCCCCCCTATTATTTATGAGATATACTGAAAAACATACACTGGCCGAGGTTTATACAATGGGCTGCTGGGAACAAAGAGTGGGCATAATCATCGTGCCACGAACGAAGATAGCAGAATGCTCGCGGCCATAGAACTGATACAAATTAGGGTGTTGGCACATTTGCGACTAAACGCAACTACTTTACAGTTCGCGGCAGTGTGCTAGATAATTTTCCGCACGGGCGACGCAACTAGTTTCTATACTTTTAAAAAATTTATAATGTAATATTTTTTACACTTATTCGCAATTCTCAAATACATTTTACTTCGCAAAAAAAAACTACTTAAATCAAGAACATACACGCCAATAAACTACTCAACCAATTTTAATGACGTTTACAAAATTTCATTTATAAATGCTCTTTTCAACCGACTTCAAAAAAACGAAGAGGTCTCAATTCACTTGACTTTTTCTCTTTTTTTATGTTTGTCAGAACTCATTCATTCATTTAAAAATTCATTCATTTCAAATCGATTTAGAAAATTCTTATTAAATATTATTGTCCGAAATGAAACTTTTATATTTATCCTATAGATAGTTTTATTAAAATCAGTTCAATACTTTAGTTTTTAAATAAAAATGATTAGGCTTCGATTGAAGTTTTTTTTTTTTTTGAGGAATAAAATCCAATTGTTGTAAAAATGTACTTAGTAACGTATAAATACCATACAGGCATACGACCCTCATATAAATTATGTTTAGTACCTTCTAGAATGACACTAATGCGAGATATTATATTTTGCAGGGCGCCTAAAAATAATAAATTGCTAAAATATATTCGACAGCGGCAATCGACAGCTTTAGAAAAGTCCTCGGTGACCTGTTGATTCCTCGATGTCATTATAGTACTATAGACTTCTAAACCCTTCATTTTAGACGTAAGATTTGACTTAATTTATTTTATATTTAACCGACCTAATAAAAGGAGGACATTATATGTTCCATTGTGCATTTTACATACAAATTGTGTTTCATAAAAAAAAAAACATCGACTATGGCAAACTCAGTTATTTTGATTTTATAACTAAACAACCACACCGATTTTAATAGATTTGTTTCTTTGAAATTTCTCTGAAACTAATCTGTAGATATATCCTTTTAGATAAAAAAGAAATTTTCAAATTATTTCAAAACTGACGGAGTTATGAGATAACAAACAAAAAAAACAAATAAATTGAGATCTTCTTTCTTTTTGAAGTCGGTAGAAAATAGATATATTTGTTATTTAATTTAATATTGTGATAATTAATTTAGATTTCTTCTTCTTTGTAATATTATTGTATCTCATTAAAATTAAACATATTCAGACAAATATTCTATTATTTTTTACTAACCGTGTAGTTCCGGCTTAGAATGGTGGTCTATTCTATGCGTGGACATCATCAGTCTCAATTTCATTTTTTTTTTTTTTTATTTTATCTTTATTTGATCTCCCAGCAACTTTTACACTGATAAGATTTAATATTAAGATTACTGTCTATTTATACATAGTGTATAATCATTTTAAGGGAAACAGCTTGTTAATTAACAAATAAACAATAATATAGTATAGCAAACTCTTGAGGTATTTAACATAAATTTCACATTATGTTCATTATTATCATCGTATCAGCCTTTAACTGTCCACTGCTGAACATAAGGCTCCCCCTTGGGTTTACCAGTAATTAACACGCTTGGCAGGCGGATTGGCAACCGCAGTTAGGCTTTAAAAATGTTTCAAAAGGAATGCTGCTGCCCATACCTCGCCCTCCCTTAGTCGGCTCTTATGACACGGGAAAGGAAGGAGATTTTATGGCAGAACCATACGGTAAATTTATTTTGTTAGTAGGATATTATTATCGGAAATATTAATATATGTAGCAACATTTTTAAAACCGTCACCGAATCTAAATCGCGTACTAAATTCAACCAGACATTTTATTATGTACCAACATACACTTGATTTAGATATTCCGTGACGCACGCGACCTCAAGTATTAACGTGCAGCCTCAAGTGATTAACGAAAACATGGGATTAATACAAATATAATGTAAACTCTATTAGATGACACTCCATTATTTTACGTTTACGGATAAATTGGACGGGATAAGTTAAGTGGTTATTTTGAACGAAGGGATTAAGGAAGCTAATGATTAAAGGAAAGTACAATAATTTTATGTGAAAATGTTATTTATAATACGTAATTATTAGAAAAAAAATCACACAGTTACAAAAAAATAATAGAGTTCCTCTTAAAATAAAAAAAAAAAACAATAAAAAATTTAAATGAAATTAAAATAGGGCATGATAAACAATTGTTGTGATTTTCTTTCCAGATATCTACGTAACTTTTTACGCCGATGACTTGGTAAAGGTATTCCTTTTAGTAGACAAAGAACAAATGGTAAAAATCTTCATGAGGATAGAAAGGTACTATTATGACAGATACGAAAACCTGAACAGTAATTACGTTCTAGCAGTTGTTTCTTATAATATTTGTAATAGCAAACAATATAATCTACTGATAAAATCATCACAGAATATACTGTGATGCCAATTATAATCGACATTGAGCTGATAACGAAGTACTTTAGATCGTTCTTTATGGCCGATGAAAATTATGATTTTGTTTGTTAATAAATCTGCCTTAAAGCGAAAAGGTTTAAAATTCAATTTTTAAAAAAAGAAATAAAATATTTTAGTTGGTATTGTAACAGATCACCATCAAGTGAGTCGTATGCTTAATTGCTACCTCAATATTATAAAAAAATTGGTACAAAAATTAATCACATTAAATAAAAACCTAATTCAAGTAGTAATCAATCGCGTTATAATCTTATCTTACTAATAATTAAATTGAAAACTAGAAAATATCTGTATATAAGAGATATTAAAAAATATATATATGTGGAGTTTTAATAGGAACAATTAAAGCCAAAGAAATATGTTTTTTTTTTTTTGTTTTTCTGTATGTTGGATCCACCATCACATAAAAATAACTGCATCAAATTAAATGCAATTTTCAGAGTAGTATTTCTGAAACTCTAACTTGAAATCTGGCATGTTTTATCTTGAAATATGACTTAGAAGTGACTTCATAAAATTCACGGGTACGACGTCGCAGACAAAATGCAGTAATATATAAACACGAGTCAACTAAACTAACCCCGAGATAAAACTTATAAGTAACTTTCGATTTGTAGCGACAAAGTAATATGATCGCAAACAGTACAGCTCGCCTTACACGTCGTCATAGCACTATACATAGATATTATGGCGTTTGATGAATAAGTTTCAGTCGAAACAAGACAGCCAGGATATCATGTCTTCGTGGCCCAAACTATATTTATATGCTGATTCAAACACCAGCGCTATTGAGTTAGGTAAAAATATGACTATACAAAATAGGTCAAAATGTTTGCCGTTTTTCATGAAGTAATTTATGGATCACATTACGTTGCTACGCTGGTTGCTCTTGGTTGAATACAAAGTGTCCTTTAGAACTGTAGCAGCTATTTTTGCAATATGGAACATCGTATTTTGTCGAAATGTTTCCTATTTACAAGTCTAGAAGTTCCCGGAATTTTGAATATCTGTTATAGTAAATTTACAGTTTATTACTGAACTGCATGATCTTGCCGTGTGTCCCGACATAGAATGGGCCATCCCTTTCTTCCTTTCTCGTGGGTGTCGTAAGAGGCGACTAAAGGAGGCCTAAAGATAGTAGCAGAGTCCCTCTTAAAACATCTCTAAAAGCTTAACTGCAGTTGCCAACCAGCCTGCCAAGCGTGGCAACTACTGGCAAATTATTTGTCATTATTTCAATCAGTGTCAACTGTCATTGTTCAGCTCATTTTTTTTTTTGGAAAAAAGGTCAAATCTTCTAGTTGAAAACTCTCTTAAAAGACTTAATTTTGATATCACCATATACGTATATACAAATATAACTACAACTTTAAATGTAGCTGACGTAAAAAAAAATTGGTAAATGAAAATACTTTGTACTTAATAATAATAATATCTATAAAATGAATGGCAATACATGGGGGGTATCATGGGCGAATCAGTATACTCTGTTATGTCCATGATACTGCTCATGTCTATAGGCGACGGTTACCACTTTCCATCAGGTGGGCCGTCGGATTGTTTGCCATTCTAAGTTGTATAAAAAAAAAATATGACGCTCATAAGCGACAAAACTTGACTGCGAAATTTAGTAGTAAAGTTTTATGTGACTTTCTTGTTTCTAGTTAAATGTAAATAAATTTAAAATATACTTACATGCAGGGTTAGTCTTTATACCAAACGATAATAATTCGTGAAGCCTACATAGTAATAATAAATATGAAACTGAATAACTTAACCCAACGAGGTCTTAAAATAAAACTGATCAACTTCCATCAAAACGTACAGTGAAATGTAAAAATAATACTGAAAATATTTACCAAAGATATTATATCAGAATAGTTCAAATTCAAAAATTGAACTAAATAACTTCCGGCAAGATGAATAGTTTAAATCCGATAATAAAATTAAACAACTCCAAGCAACAGTATTTCCAAACAGATACGATACTGGAAACTACAAAAGAAGAGCACATTTCTCCCTAAAGGGCTGGCAAACAACCCGCAATTTCTCTAATGTTACACTTTGGCCAGCGGTATTTAGTTATCATAAGGTGTGTCACATGCTCGTTTGCCCTCTATGTTATAAAAAGAATATTTTCCTAACAATTTAATTCCTGTACGAATTATTTCATCATTTACTAATCTAATTTTTCATGAGTGAAATTGCTATTGTATATTGCGTAAGTGAGCAAAAGGTGCCTGTTAAAATGGAAACAAAAAAAATTAAAAAAAAATGTTAACAAATTCAGCTTTATATATAATAATTAAGTTTTCCACTCAAACACCAATTTTTAGTATTCATGTCGTGAAAAAGAGCATTTACATTCGAACTTGATGTCTATCAGATCCAACTGTATCTATTAATACTGAATAACAAATGAAATACGTTGTGAGGCCTACGCAGACGACGGACATTTTGTACTGAGACAAAACTGTCCTTCTTAAATCATATATTGCACAAAACCTATGGACACCCAATTCTTAATATTTTATTATAATCGGACTAAAATGTCTCTCGTCCTCTGCAAGGACGAAAATAACATAAAGACACAATCTGTTCGCAGAAAAAATATTGCTCGTTTTTGTAAGCCAATAGTGTGTTATTTTTGTAAGTGTGACTCATGTGTTATTTTTATAAGTATGGCTTAAAGTAATAAAGTGTAAGTACTCGTAACATTACTGACAGATCCGGAATAAACAAGTTGATGAATGAGTAATATTGGAAAGAATATATGAAATCTAGTAAGTGTTCTCAAATAATTAAGATTGTGTCCCATAAAAGAACTGAATTCATCTGTAACAAAACCAGTTATTTTGACTGAAAAATTAAACTACTCAATTAATTTTGATAAATTTCTATGGGGCCCATCTATAAGTATATATTATCAGATAAAAAAGAAATTTCAAAATCGGTTTAAAACTAGTGGAGTTATAAGGTAACCAACTTAAAGAATACAACCGATTTTAGAAACTTATTTTTTTAAATCAGTTAATGATATTTTTTCCTCTAAAAATAATAATAAATGCCACATATTTATACCAACTACACACAACTTAAATTTAAACCAAATGTCTGCTCCTCGAACTAGAATATCCTGTGCTACGATAAACCAGGCAACGAATATTTGAGGGCACAATCCAGAACACCCAGATTCAAGAAACTTTTCCACACACCACATCACACCGCACCAATTCAGAAAATTTTCTGCTCTAAATTAGTATGACAGGGATTATTTTTATCGTATCATATTATTTTTATATTTACGATATCTCGGCCTAAAACCGATTTTACAGGTGTACACGGGCCTAAGCCAAGTGCATAACTGTGTGCTATTCTTTTTGTATAAATATAATTTGTTTGTTTAATCTGTTTGTAATAGTATATTAACCTGTAGATGTGCCAGGAATTTCTTGTCCAATTTGCAGAAACTTCTTGACAATTCGGCAAAGTATTGGGTGGTAACTTTACGGTATTTGTCAACTGATACAATTGTTTCGGTATCACACCCGTCGTGGAAAGTACGATCGGAACTATTGTCACTTTTTGTAAGTATATTATAACTATAATTATTAGTTATGTGTGCTTACTGGCGACTACAAGTACACAATATTGTCAAGTAAATCATAGTTAAACTTTGTGTAAACCTAAAAAAACTAAAAAGAAAACTTGGCCGAAATTTTCAATCTCGGCACCGCACTTTATTACGGGCTAAAGGCCTCCATTTTCATTCCAAAGCTAATCACAATTTTGGCAAATGTTCAAGATACATTCCCAGTTACAACATGCCTAGATATTTTTCTTTATGTTGTTTTATAAAATTCAGGAACTTGTAAGTAAATATCAACATTGCTGGCTATGTACTTACTACATATACATCATACAAAAATTATATGAAACAAGAAAACATTCTTTTTCCCATTTTTTAATAATAAAATAATTTAATACAATCTGCGCGGAACATTTAGATTCGCACTCGTTCGCATTTTTTTTTTTTTCATAAGGGTTTTTTACCATTTTGATACGATAACTTAAATCACTCATTAATAAGAATTACACTTAGAAACTCTTAAAACATCACTAAAAGCCTAACTGGGGTTACCAATCTGCCTACCAAGCATGATAAGTACTGACAAACCCCCCCCCTTATGGGGGAGGCCTATTTTCTGCTGTAGACAGTTAACGGTTGATATTCGATGACACTCAGAATGGCAAACAATGTAATTGAACGCGATAATCGGAACCAATTTCAACTCATATTTAATATATCCGTTATTAAGTCAATATATAAATGTTGCAATTTGTATATACAATATTATCTACTGGTTACGACCATATCTCACAAGTTCTTTTATTTTACTACCTTACAAACTGAGCTTGTTAAAAACATCATTTCAGACCGACACAAAACTGTCTTACATTATATATCGGTGTCTCAGTACGTGACAAAGGAACTACAATGTAAGTTCGCTTTAAAAAAGTATATCATCACGACTCGCTGTGTGTCTTAACAATTTACTTTCTATATCTACGATGTGACACTATAACAAATACGTAGATGTAAAAACTGTACAAAAAGAGATCAGCCTATGTAGACTAGTGACAAACGAATCCGTCGAAGGAATCGTTACTGTAAGCGAGTCCATGAATTGAAATGGGACATCGGATACTGCTATCTCATTCTAACGCATGGTCTCGCTAGCGATAATAATTCCGTGGATAGATTCGCTCACAACTCGTCTAAAGGGCCTGGTAATTCGATTGATTTTTTTTCTGTGATCTTCTGTAATTTCCACGAAGTTGTCTACATATTCTTGTGACATAAAACTCAAAGAATATCCTTATTAATATTAAAAATATGAAAGTGTGTTTTTTGTTACCTCTTGGTACCATAAAAACTCGACCAATTTTCATGCAATTGGTAGAAAACGTAATTACATAGGATGAAGAAGAGCATAAGCTAATTTTGACATTATATCCAATTATTGTAGATGTGATTGCAAATAACAACTATGAATTTACAATTGAATAAAAAATATTTTTATTAAACTAATAAAAATAAACAAGCTAACTTTTACTACTATTACTAAAGATTAAAATTTGCAGCTATAGAACACAAACATCATGTATTTAGGTACTTAATTTATTGTAGAAAATTCATATAGGTTTTGCTTAACTTATATAGGTTTTACAATATTTTCAGACTTAGTTCCACAAAAGAAATATTCATTCTGTTAATAACAAAATCGATATTAAATCGAAACAGATTCTTCGCCAAATTGTGGGAAGAAATATTAATATTAGTTCCGAATTATCGACGATAATATTTATATGTTTAAAATATCTAAGGAGACTGAAATTTGTTGTAAGATATTATTCAATATAATTAGGATAGCTTTAAAACATATGTTTCAAGGTAACATTGAAAAAAGAAAATTCCTGAAGTAAGCAAAATCAGAAGCATGAACACGTTATACTGCTATTAAACATCATGTTAATTTACATATATAAGAATGGAATACACCCTTTTTTAATTTGGTTAAGTACACTCTTAGCGGCCTTGTTTATGGCAACTGTAATTACTTCAAATGCAGTCTCCGAAACAAATCTGTACCGTACTTAATAGCAGCTTACATACTCAATTAGTGGAATAAAGACTGACCCTTATTCTAGCTATTTACAAATGCTACAATAATATATATAGCATTTCTATATATATATATATATATATATATATATATATATATATATATATATATATATATATATATATATATATATATATATATATATATATATATATATATATATATATATATATATATATATTCTTTATTGTACACAATAAATTACAACATATAATAAATATAAAATAAAGATGTACAACAGGCGAACTTAACTCTGTAAGAGTTTTTTCCAGCAAACCCTAAATGGAAAGGAGCATTAATTATTAGCAGGCAGTATGCGTACAATAATAGAAGGAAACATTATAGATGTTTCTATTAAAAAATAATAAATATGTTGACATATATAAATAACTCATACAATTAAAATCAATATAAATACATTTCTGTATACAATAATACATATACATATATTCATAGACATAAAATATCTCTTTACATACAAAATACGTACATATACATATATAGACATAATAAGTTTATGAGGACAGAAGATATATTATATATTTCATATTACTATTATGTTATTTTATTGTGATTACTTTGAATTTGGAATTTATAATGGTATTATCATCTGGCCTGATTTAGAAGTGAGAGACCAAATCGGATAAATTCCTAGAACGGCAAACATGAGGAGAGGCGAAATGATGGCGGGTGATATTAAAAAAGATCGCCAAATATCATAGCCCGGAGCGGCAAAATTAATAAATCGTATACTGACTGTCATTCCTTTATTATTAAGTTCTTACAATTCTGTAAATTTCAGAGGCGTAACAACTTAATACTGAGGAATAAAAAATCATTTGTGGTATTATAGGTATTACTGTATATTAACGATGCGCGAATCCGAATGATTTTGTTTTACGAATAATTATTAAATAATAATTTTATAATTCGTCTACTTAATTAGTAACATACTAATTTCCATATTCGAATAATTTTACTAATTAGTAATTAATTATATAAATATCGCAATTTCATATAAATACATTTTGACTACAACTTTACTTACGTTCATTACTACTATCGAAATTTAGTAATTTTCACTACATTTGAATTGGTAACACACTTCGTGTCGACTCGTACATCAACGATTACTATAGAATGAAATTAGTAGTCGAATGATATTAGTAATCGGGCGCCACTAGTAATCGAATGAATAAAATTAATAGTCAAATTATTTGAAAATCATTCGAATAATCCGAATAATTTGCTTAAACGAATAATTAGTAGTCGGATTAGTAAATTCGCACATCACTACTGTTTATACTATTAATGATGCTGTTCATATCTGTAAACAGCAGTCGCTTTTCATAAGGCGAGTCATCCGTTTGTCTGTCATTGCAAATTGCATATAAAAATGAGGATCCTAGTGTAATATAATAAAATGGGGCATTTCCAAAAGACATAATTCGTTGTTATCACGCCGCAGTATAAATTCAAGTCACGTAATTCAACCTATTTGAACCACTACAAAGTACGTACGTAGGCCTCGATGTTTACGGCTCACCTAAGGGGGTTTATTTCAGCTTAGAAGATCAGTGTGCATTCATGATGGTTGTTGAGGTGCCATACCAAAGGCGTTAAGTACTCATACCATAAAAATAAATAATCTGGATAGAAGTGACCCACATATACTTTCCTTTACGAATACAACAATTCCGCTAAAATGAACACTTCTTGTCTTCACATTCCGCATGGTATGGGAGGGTTATCACAAGTTTATTGGCATTTTGATAAATAATTTTATAATATGATGCGATTCATGCGACACACGCTCTCAGTATGGTGTCTGTCACTTACAAATCCTGACTAATAAATAAGGCCTGACTCATAAAGGCCTTTATAGGACGGGGAGAAAAGGATTGTTAGTAATGCGGATTACCAGTCCCATTGCTAGCAATATACCAGGTTGACTCCCACGTAGTCCCTTCTGGAAATCATTGTGCTGAATTCCAAGTATATTTTATTCATCATAATGGGCTAACAGGCCTGCCTTTTCATTCTCACCTTTCTACAATATAAAAGTGAAAGATTTACTGTTGCTTCGCCATCGTATACTGTTAGCTCAAGAGGAGTTACCGTTACATTATTATCCATTAAAAAAAAAACAAAAGCTTTTTATAATAATAAATATATTCATCTTTTACCAGTTTATTTGTATAGATTTTTTTTGGTCATATGATTATTGTACTTTCTATTATAGGTACATAATATTATTTATTATTCTACTAGCATTTTAACTACAACTTTGTCTGCGTCAGTGGGACATGTTGACTGATAAGGATAAAAAGTAACCTATATCCCTCTCTATCTCTTACTCTCTCTCTCTCTTAACTGCACTGTAATTGGTAAAACCGTTAAGTAGCTAAGTGGGAACAAACAAACTCATTTCACATTTATAGTATTCAACTATAACTAAGGACTAACTTGTACCCGCATCTTCGTCCGCGTAACTGGTGCGTATTCATTAAACACTATAAAAAATAGGCTATGTCCTATTCCGTAATATGTATATACCAAATTCATTAAAGATTGGTTTAGTCGTTAAAGCATCGATAAATAAGACGTTGCACTCTATGTATCTTTTATTTAATATATCATGGGGAGTATTCTGAGGAATTATTTAAATTGATACTTACTGCTGATTTTCATCGTCGTACAATCCGCCATAAATTAAAATTCCATCCCAAACATGGAAAGTGGTAATCGTCGCCTATATACATGTGCAGTACCATGGACATAACAGAGTATACTGTTTCACCCATGATACCCCCCATGCGTTGCCATTCCTGAGGACTCAGGTGTT
The DNA here is from genome assembly GCF_026898425.1 of Galleria mellonella. Lineage (NCBI taxonomy): Eukaryota > Metazoa > Arthropoda > Insecta > Lepidoptera > Pyralidae > Galleria > Galleria mellonella. The sequence goes on from NW_026442133.1 coordinate 1,631,851, forward strand.
ATTCCTCTATACCCAGTAAATTCACGCCATATCCCACCCTTCAAACCGAAACACAGCCATGCAAACACAACTGCTTCACGGTTAAAACACGAATGTGATAGAGGTACCCAAGCAAACGACTTTTTTAAAAAGTCTCCCTCTTGTAATGCCTCTTTGGTGTGTGTGCCTCTCTCATGGGCGGCAGTAGTCAATTACCATCAGGTAAGCCGCATGCTTGTTTACCCCTTGTATTGTAAAAAAAAAATTAACAAACTAATAAGGGTTTTTGTATTAATTTTTATGCTTACTGTAACACAACTAGTTCACAAATGTTCCTTTTTATCAAGCTTTTTATCATTGAGCAGTTATAGGGCTCAGAAATGAATAAATATTCCAATGATACTTTTTTGTTACCGTTTCATTTATTCAAACGAACAATAAAGAATTCTTATTCAGAAATGTTTCTTTGTACTTCATTGGAAACCATAGGACGTAGAACTTTAAATTAGTTTTTCTCAATTACTTCCAGCTCGATATTGAAATTAATAGCTCCATTCTAAAGATAAATTTTCACAAAGTAACATGAGACTTAATAAATTTTACAAATTCTAGTAATATCAACAAATATATTCTCATGATCTTATCTTTATATATCATTATTTATTTATTTATTCATTAATAATATATATATAATATATATGTCTGTATATATATGCTATTTGTACAGGCTATAATTAATATTTTCAAAAATTCTATATAAATATAAAAGTTTTTGCAACTGTTGGTGAGAATACCCATTGTCATTTGGCAATAATAATATAACATGTGTACCTACACAACATGTTTTATTGTATTTCTCATTTATTGATTTAAGATCTTATTTATTTATTTTTTATTTATTATTATATTATTTAGATTTATTATTTTTTTGTTTAACTGTAAGAAGTGTGACAATTCTAATTTTATAAATTAAAGTCATCATTATATTGACATGTATTAACTAATTTATAATGTTAACTATAATTAATTTGTAATGTTATTTTTATTTTGTAATTTAAATGTTATTATTATTGTTATTATTTATTTTATTAATTTCAAAATTATAATGTAAATATTGACTTGCCATTGTGTGACGAAAACTGTTACATTGGTTAATAAAGAAATATGAATATGAATATGATCAATAAACCGCATTATATCAATAATACTTCCGTGCACAACATTAATATAATTAATGCAATTTATATCGAAAGGGATTTTAATAAGTGATTTTGTAAGGTGCGCCAATTAAAATTCACTGAACAGTATTACGTTAAAACTGAATAATAAAACAAGTGATTCATTTACAGAATTGAATATAAAAGATGTACCATGAATGGAAACTGAATCGGATATCGAATGAAACTGTCCATATAGCACGTAACAAACTTTACAAAATAAGTAAATTATTGTGATTGTACTTATAGTTATTGTACCTGACTTCTAAAAAAGATTAAACGAAAAAGTTTTTATGCAATATGAAATGACACATATGTCAATTCATATTACATAAAAAACCTAGTAACTATGTTCCACCTGATAACCGTCATCAGTAAGAAAGAGAAAGGAATACTAGTAATGGAAACTTTGATAACGATAATCAGATTTAATCAGATATAAATATTACGAGCAATGGCTCGTAATATATGGTATCAGATTAACCTCCATCATGTTCCTCTTTAAAACATTCGTGGTTTAATTCTTAATAATTTTTAACTCACTATAGGCTAACTCACCTGCACCCGTCACCATATACCGATAGAACAAACGAGGGTTACTATTCAATAAGTTATGTTTATGTCTTCATATACTATAATTTCACTGCCATATCCTATTCTTTAAACAGAAACGCGAGTGGGATAGAGATATTCTAGCAAAAGAGAGACGACTATGACATATTATTATAATACTTATGTTCTGGATTAATTATATAGTTAAAATAATATATTTAAATATGGAAATATCGATCAGTTTATTAAAAATAATATTGTAGCTTATTTATAGAATATACAATAATAACTCAACCCTATAGATATTTTTTCCTTTCGGGTTCTCAACGTTAACTAGAAGAAATCCCTTCAAGGGATAAGTCTGCCTGTGTACATTTACAATATAACCTGATATCTATATTAAAAATGAATATACAACTTGGTAGGTATATTAAAAATGAATATAAAGCTTGGTAGGTTTAGTGTTAAACAAAAATTACAAAATTACAATTTCAGGAACATTAACCAGTAATGAGGGCTCAATTAGTTATTTAAATTTATTCGTGCCTTTCCATTATATTCCACAGATGCTAAGGATCTAAAAAAATATAAAATTTATCTACATTTTACGAACCGCTTTCAAATATCAAAGTTCAAAATTTAGAGAAGTTTAAAGAAGACAAAAACTAACACAATATTAATATTTCCTATTTTTTTATTTAAATAGTCTTTTTTTAGAGGAATTCGAAAACAAAGTTTCTGTTTTCATCTTCATAGTAATAGTTAATGGGGACACCCATTGCTAGCAATGCACTATGTCATGTCAATTTTCAACCCACATGGATGGTCGTTCCTGGAAATCATAATGTGTATTCTAGATGACTTCATTATAATGGTAATAAACATACACACATATATCTATATACATAAAAATCAGTTACCAAATGTATGTAAGCGTATCACTTCAAAAAAGTTGCACCCATAGACATAGTGTAATATACTAGGTATTGAGTTGCGCCTGATTATTTTTTTGTTGTGTTTACAATTATCAAGACTAGGTTTATATGAAGGGAAATATTTGAAATTAAAAAAAAAATAGGTTCCATATCTACACATAAAAAAGTATGTGAGAGGAATGACAGTAGGAAGATCTTAAAAAAATATGGACAAAATTGACAAAGATTTAGTCTCATTTTTATTATATTACACCCGTAAGAAGCAGGAAGGGGCAGCTAGTCATTATTAGTTTTTATATACCGTCTTTAAAAAAAAACATTCACGCTCACTTTTTTACTTTATCCGAACAGTAAGTGCTTTATATTATTCTCAGTTTTGTGTATAATATAGTATATGTCATATATGTGTAAGTATATTTGTTATTTATATATATTTATTCGTTAATATATGTAATTTTAGTATGTATGTATATCAATAATTACTAGTACCGCATTCGAGTATTCTGACACTTCCCTATGGTTGACTGGGAAAGAATAATTTTAGCATTAAGTCCGCCATATACACATATTTGTACTAATAAATAAATAAATATATTAGTAATTTATTTACATTTTAAAAATTTCCAAAACACTATCCAAACTAAATAATAGTAATATTTACTCTACACAATTAACAAACTACCAATAGTTAAATAAAATTTCCATAATATATAAAAAAAGCAATTTCAAATAAATATATTGAGAAAGATCAAAATCACCGGAATACAGAAATTATTATTATTTTTAACTCTGAAGAAGTTACGAAAAAGGTGACACCTTTTAAAAATATGTCCGCCTCTCCGTGGCCCTGCTCGCTTTGCTGAGGCAGGAGAAATACGTGACAGTTTTGCATAATTCCAGCTCACATTATCTTGCCTTTTGGGAGCTGGATGGTTTCTGCCCTATCTGTTTTCTACCATCGTAATCAACTTAAAAAACTCTTACTTGCATTTTTTAAACGAAACTTGAACCTTATCCTTCATTTACATAAAACATTGTACATCATAATCTCTATAGATATACTTTATGGACCCAATTGATAAAAAAATCTAAATTGTAACATAGGCAATTTAAATATATATCTGATATTATGAAAATAATTAAAGTTTTTGTTCCTAAAAAAACAGCCATTTATTAAACAAAAATAATACCTCCCATTTAAATCACAGTCTTCAAGAAAAGAGCACATTTAAAAGGCCAGTAACATACCTGCCATTCCTTTGGTCTTTTGGGTGCTTATGTCCGAAAGTAGTTTCTTACCATCAGGTGAGCCGCATTCTCGTTTGCTCCCTGTGTGAAAAAAATATGATAAGCCCCAAACATGAATAAATCTGACAGATTATAAAAAGATCAAAAAAAAATTTCAAAGTTAAATCTGAATTGGCTACTAAAAAATCAAAATGAATTGATTATAAAACTTCATTTAGAAGTCTCTTAAAAGTACTTTACTTCAAAAGTTACAAAAACTGTAATCAGAACAGAATAATGAAGTATATTATTTACTATTCTAGATAATAAACAGCGTCAATGATCTATGAACACCTACAAATTTCCAAAATCCATAAACGTTATTGCTTATATTATTACATAGTAACTCAAGAACGTTGGCGTTATACCTAATTGAATTAACATCATATAAGCTCAAAATTAATTGAATATGAACAATGATATACGTAATGAATTCAAGTATAAGGGATTTGAAAATCTTAACTTACTCATTGAAATTTGTTGAAGTTTGTGCCTTATTTTTTTACGCATTCAGAATGCAGAATATTCTTTTGTATATTCTATTCGCATCGAAGCACAAAGTTATAAAATGTCACCTTTTAAAATTATATCTACAAAGTTCCGCGTAGCTTAGGCCAGGGGAATAAGTGACATTTTTGCATAATTCCAGTTCACTTTATCATATCTTACTTTGACGGCTGGACTAGATATGAATACCAACTGAGTATTTAACATATAAGTTTAGAAAAAATATCTGTACTAGTAAGTACCTTTTTTATGTATCTTTGAATGGCAAACAAGCACCACATGACATACAGACATGAGCACTACCATGGGCATAACAGTGTATACTGTTTCGCCCATGATACCCCCATGCGTTACCATTCCTGAAAGCTCAGGTATTATTCCTCTATACCCTGTAAATTTACTGCCATATCCTACCTTTTAAACCGAAACACAGCCAAGCCAATACAACTGCTTCACGATAGAAACACGAATGAGACAGAGGTGCCCAAGCAAACGACTTCTGTACAAAGTCTCCCTCTGGTTAAAGAATGTAGATTGGCAAAGAAAAGGTGAAAAAATATAATAATATATATGTTAGAGCAAGATAGAAAAGTAGGACATTCCCTTACACAATATAAACTTGAAGCTGTTTTGGCGGGTATATAAACAAATTCTTATTATTTTTAAATTTTGAAGTGTAATAACTTTTTAGTAAATGTAGTTGGTTATAATTAAGTATGCCACTTCATCTGCCATTAAAATCGCGATCATATTTTCTATTTTTGTTTAAACTCTCAAAGAAAAATCCCTAATCTATGAGAAGACAAATGTTAATTAACTCGTGCCTGCAATATTAAAATTTCCAATGTTTTAATCTCGTAAACATTTTTCAGTCATTAATACAGCTATATGTGCCCAAAATGACTTTGGGGCTCCGCATAAAGACTTTAATAATGTATCCGAACCCTATTCATCTTTGCACCCCATTGTAAGTAAGTTTAATGCGTCGTAATATAAGCATGACTCGACAATACATGTTATTGTGTATCGTCAGACATAGTTTTCTCTCGTTTGTATCGTGACGATGACATTATTATAAACTAGTGGTAACCCATGGCTGTGCTCCTTTGACTTAAAGTATTGAGTACCCTTTGTGCTTATCCAAGATATAAACTATTTGTGTACCAAAACATTCAAATCCATTTAGTCCTAAGACCATCCGCATAATAATACATCCGAGATATATTTATAAATATTTCTTCTATTAGTAGTGTGATATTATTATAAATACGAAAGTTTCTTTATTTATTTATTTATTAAATAAAAGAAGTTTACAACAGTGAGTACATTGGACCCCGCACTAGGCGAATCTGTATCGCGGGAGTCATTAAGAGATTTTACGGTTACCCAAGACACGGTAATTTACAAATATAAATTAAATTAAATTAAATTAGTAAGCTAGTTTTACGAAAACAACAAGTTAGAATTTGTAAGGATAGATAGATGGATGGGTGGATATTATTACTATTTTACTATTTCATGTATATTATTTATATATCTAAAATTTTTAAAAACATTACCTCACTAAATTCAGCATATTGAATATTCAGAGAAGACATTTGCCAGAAAACGATCCCAAAGAGTGACATACGTACGTAAGCCAACTTGGAGCAAATGAATTTTAAAAACCATATACTTGAGTAATTCATCCATATTGGATTCTTGGCCTTGGTGTTCATCTATATATAAAACGCCTTGACAAAATGTATTTTGCTTCCAATTTCAAAAGTAATAAACTGAATTAATTTTTAAAAATAATATACATTAGTACTCGCTTAATGTCTTTATTAAAATAATATATTTAATAATTAATGTAAAGAGTATTTTTTCACATCTGAAATTTCTAATGAACAAATTTTATCTTTTTATCAAAATAACAGAGTGTGAAATAAATAAATATTTTTATATCTACAAATCTTAGGCTGAGGTTGCCCAATTTTTCTGTGGCGTATTTAGAAGTATATTAATAAAAAAAAAACACTATAAAAATCATTGACCTATAAGTATTAAAGGAAATCTCTCTTCTACGATAAATCCTATTTCAAGTTTAGGTGAGTCTTATACATTAAATTATGTTATCGGTCCAAAATAATACATAGTAGATATTATTTCAAACAGTATGATTACTCCATGCCTCCCTCTATAGACTACTGTCTGTGACTCAAATATAATTATTAGAAAAAAAACTTACTACGCCTGATATATACGAGTATATATGTATTTGTACATATATAATGAAATATTTTATATAAAGTCCCATTTTGTGTGAACGTAGGTACAGTTCTCACTTATCCACAGCAAATTTTCAAATTTTGTGTTTGTGTTTATCTTTGTATATTGGAAAATATATAGATATTATTTATTTATTAATGGCGAATCAACATGTTAATATATACTCATATATTAACACACTTGAAAACAATATAATAGTTAAATTTAATATAATAAATTACATACACCGATTACAGGTAAGCACAACATTCATCATTATATTTGGATGGAAAATTGAATTGTGAAGTTATTTACTTGAGCACACAAAAGAGCGTCAATAAGAAAGTTCTCAACTTTAACTTAATGGTATGTACGAAAAATGAAAATTTTCGATGTATCTGATTTATTATTTAAAAAGTGCTTTAATATCAAGCTGACATCTACTACCTACCTATTTACCACTAAAACTGTACCTACTATGATGTTTGATGAAAAATTTAACAATAAAATGTATAATGTGTCATTATTTATATTTTTAATTTAAATTAAATAATTTAATTTATAATAAATGTGCCTTACAGATAAATGAATGCTGAATTACACATTTTGTGAAAGAGATATTTACCGTAATTATATTTGTGGAGTTCTGATATTTCGACACGCGTCCTTCGGGTCGATTGATGGTGGCGGTGGATGTAAACAATTATGAACAAATTTGTCTACCCGCACAAAGATAATCACTTTATCTCCTTCATAAAATGTGTAAAATTGTGAAAGATCGTGATATAAATTTAAAACAAAATTACACGAGTTACAGACGATTCTAAAAATCCTCTGATACTGGCATCATAAATGTGAAATTGAGTTTATTTGTTAACTCTCGACGCATCAACGACTCATCTAATTATCATAAAATTAATCACTTACTATTTGAGATGGAGAAGTTCATGCAGATAAAATCACGGGTAAAAGCTAATATTAAAAAACCGCACTTATTTTTCGTAAGGTACTGAATAAAGCTACTGAATTTATATATTTTATATATTTTTTATTAGTTGTGGAGTCCTTCTAGAAATTCTGTTTACAGTACTATAACTACTAAAAGTTTACTGTATAATAATTACTAAAGAAAGTAACAAGTATCTACCGGTAAAGAGACAGCAACAAGACACGAATGTTGCTATCCCTTTCTCTCCATGCAAGCGGTATCGAAAACGAATAATTTATATTCGTATGTATAAATCAAATCATTACATTTGTTAAACGACCTTTATTCCATTTATTTTGTAATCAAACATAATATATATTGTGCAAATATATATAAATATGTATGGGTATAGATTTCATCAAATTAGTTTAGGTTTAGTAAATTGACTTTTTAAAAAAAAGGTCTTTTAATAATTGTATATATATATTTTTTTATATTATATAATATATTCTATTTCTTTACCCATCTCCATTGATTATTTACTCGAATAAATAGGTCTCAGTTCAGACGATAGATCCTTTATTTGATTTTTGCAACTGAAGTTCTTTGAAAATACTAATTGCCTCTGAAGAGTTACAATTGTTTTCTTTTGCCTTTTACAATTCGTTTCTCAGTCTATTGTGAGTAAAAGAAAACTTCAGTTCTGCTGCTGTATTTATATTTATACTCGTATACAAGTACGTTTGTTTATTTATAACACTTTATTCTACAATATTTTTTAATGTATTTATAAACGCACTTAACTAGCTATAAGCTAGCAACAAAAACATGAATGAATTTTGATTCATTCATGAATTACCTTAGAAACCTATTCAGTGGTGGATCTAGATTCTCCCCCATAAGAGGATATAGCACACTAATACTCGTATTATGATTGTAAGTAATTCGGACAACTAGTCCCATTGCTGGCAATATACCCTATCAGGTCGACCTCCACGTGATCCCCCTTGAAAACCATCGTGCTGAATCCCAGATGTATTTATCACGACGGGCTAGCTGACTTGCCTCTTAGTTTTCGCCTATCATCCCTAGTGCTCCGCCAGTGTACACTGTTAGCGCGGGCGGGGTTGCCTTTCCACTATCATCCATTAAAAGAATATCAAGCTGGACGAGTGGCTTGGTATGGCGTTTTGTTGTGAGTTATTCTTCTCTCCCACTGGTTATTGTGGTTACTTCCCTTAGTGTATCTTTTTTTAAATGCATGGGATGAAAAGGACGATGATATATTATATTCTTACTCCATCATTCATTCAACAATTTTAAATACAATGACATAATAAGTATGGAAGGAAGGGATTAATAGGAATGGAACAAATCAATTATTAAAAAATGTAATAAGCTATATCAATCATCGTTATCATGTCAACCGCTAAGATAAGTTTTGGTGATGATTTCGTTGGTGATTAAGAGGGACACTGCTGTCTATCACCCAACCATTAAGTTCTCTTAGTCATATCTTATGACACCCACAGGAAAAGTAAGGGGTGGCCCATTCTATGCTGGAACCACACGGATAAGGGGAAGTATTTATAAAAAATTAACATTAGGGATTTTAGTAAGACCAACAAAGGACAAAACAATAATTTTTATATAATTTGTCTGTCTGTATATCAGGATCACACGGCAATAAGCTATATCAATAGACACAGCTATATAATTCCCCAAACGTGAGGTAGCTTTAAGCAAAATTTGTCCCGAACTGCATGAACTCACAAGAGCAAGCGCGTGACTGTGCATTGGCGATAGACTTTGTAGACGCGTCGACTTTGCAGGCATGTACGGAACGCCTTTTGGCTCACTACCAAAGTGTAGCTACCGTGTAATTAAATGTGACTTTGAGGACTTTATTATAAAACAGACGCTTTATATGCAACTGACAATTCAGAAATATTTTATTTAAATTTGAACACTTTAAAAGTAATTACAGTTACAAAGATGCTCAAATTTGGTTTGGAAATGACAAAGATATTGCATATATATAAGATATAGCACTCTCATTTCTTGAGTTCGTGCCACAGTACTACCATTGTCCGTACATCTCCATTCATTTCTACCTTGTACATCTAGTTTGTAAAAAAAATATGGGGCATTTAAAAAAAATATGCCTACAAATATTTAAAAAGCTGGCAATGCACAAGCAACTCCTCTCGTGTTGCAGATGTTCATGGGCGTCGGTAACCGTTCTATCAGAATTTCCATTAAAAGGACCATCTGCCCGTTTACCTCCCAGACAATAAAAAAATATAACAATTATAATTATATTTCTTAGCAAAAACGACTCAATCTTTAATCGTAAACATATAGCTTCCTAACAAACAGTTTTTTTGCATTGCAAAGAAAAATGGTAGCTTCGATTATTACTAAATTAAAAAAATCAACTGACAGACACTATATATTCAATGATAGGGTTAACGAAACCCATCATTTAATCATCGTCTTATCAGCCTTTAACGGTCCACTGTTGAACATGAACCTCCCCATTCAGGGGTTTTACCAGTAGCTTAGCAGGCGGATTAGCAAGTTAGACAAGCGCGTTTAAACTTTGGAGAAGAGGGACGCTGTTGCCCATCGTTCGCCCTCCCTTCGTTGCCTCTTACCACACCCAAGGGTAAAAAGGGATAGCATATGCTGTCCCAAGACGACATGATTCATCCAATCATTGAATGTGTGGTTGAATTAATAACATCCTCCTTTTTTCAAAGTCGGTCGAAACCTATAATAAAATGACATAAATAATCTTGCACCTAAACCGCTACAAGTCGTTAGATGAAATTTCACTGGCACGAAATGTTTGTTTTTCATTATCGTAATACCCATAAATACTGTTATACGCAGGGGTTTTTAATCCCATTGAGTCATGAAGAATATTTCAATATTTCATTTTGTGAATAATGTCTGTACGTAGCTGGATTTTTTATTTGAAACCGAAAATAATTGTCTAATATTTGAATTTTTTTGATACACAGAATATTCGGAAAAGCACGTCAATTGTGTAAGTAATTGGACATGAGTTGAAATAAATGAGGACAATGTCACAACATTTCCGTGTGATCCCAGCATAGAATAGGGCACCCCTTCCTTTCCCGTGGGTGTCGTAAGAGGCGACTAAGGCAGGGCGAGGGATGGGCAGCAGCGTCTCTCTTAAAACATCTCCAAAGCCTAATTGCGGTTGCCTATCCTCCTGCTAAGCGTAACAACTACTAGTAAAACCTTCCCTACGGGGAGTCTTATAGTCAGCAGTGCACAGTTAAAGGCTGACATGATGATGTTGATGACTGGCACATAACATGCATCATCGGTTCGTAAGGATTAACTATAAGGATCACCATTGCTTCCAAGTTGAACATTATCTCTCCTAGGTTAGCTATTGAAGTACTTAAAATACGAGGTCCTTTATAGGTTAATACTAGCCAGATTCAACTATAAGCGCTCGCAGCACCGGCACAGATAAGAAAAATGGCGTTCGATGATTTTTTGGTAAGACCGGTTGAGCTCCGTCTTCTCTTTCGCCCTCCACAGTATTATTGTCAATGACTGTATTAGTATTAAATGTCGGTATAACAAAACATAAAAACTAGGTTTAAGTACATTTCAAAAAGTACAAAATGCAAACACTTTTGAAATCAAAGTTTATATATTTATTTATTCATTAGTACATATATGTGTACATGGCGGACTTAATGCTAAAAGCAATCTCTCCCAGTCAACCATAGGTAAGTGTCAGAATACTCGAATGCGGTACTAGTAATTATTAATATACATACATATACAAACAGAATTATTTTTATAAAACTAATGAAGAAGGGCTTGCTAATGCTCTAAAAAAAATATATTCCACTAATGATCCAAATACAGCAGCTTCATATTTAATTAAACAAATCCAGTTAGCCTTATCTAATAATACCAAACTAAGTATCTCTTCTCGTAGACGAAGTGTTATTAAACCTTGGATTACTCCTGGCATGTTAAAATGCATGCGCAATAGGGATCGGCTACATAAAAAACTAAGAAAAGCGCCTGATGATGCTATATTACAGGTCACTTATAAAAGGTACCGTAATTTTTGTAACACTATAATAAAAAAGGCTAAAATATTATATGAAAAACAAGAGCTTCGGAAGGCTGGAAACAACGTCAAGCAAGTATGGAATGTCATGAAAAATATCGTCAATATCAATAAAACCAATTCTATAGCAACTGACCTATCTCAAAACAATCCTCAAGAGAGCATAGATAATATTAACCAATTCTTTGCTAACACTGGAAAGAAATTAGCAGAAACATCTTGCACTTCAAGTAAAGCAAATAGAAATAGACTTGAATCGGCTACCCTAGATTCCTTTGTACTGGTTGAAACTGATGAGCTTGAGGTGGCTCGACTCATTGACTCTCTTCGTAATAACTGTGCAACTGGATGGGATGGTATTTCTGTAGGACTACTAAAAAAATATAAAGATATTATCATTTCACCGCTTACTCATATTTGCAACCTCAGCTTAAAATCCGGTATATTTCCCGACGTTTTCAAAAAAGCTATTGTTCATCCATCGTAGTTGTGTAAATAATTATAGACCAATTTCGATACTTAGTTCCATGTCCAAAATTTTAGAACGTATTATAAATTATAGATTAACAAGTTATCTTGTGTCTAAGAATATCTTATCTCCGAACCAATTTGGTTTCAGAAAAAATGTTTCTTCCAGTGATGCCATTCATGAATTGGTTGATTATGTTTCAGGTCTTGACGATAATAAAAAATGTTTCAATATCCTTGATTTGGCTAAAGCATTTGATACGATACCTTTATTAGTTGATAAACTCGAAAATATTGGTATACGGGATGCGCAACTATCCTTATTTAGATCCTACCTTATAGGTCGTTCTCAATGTGTAAAAATTGGCACTCTTACTAGTTCCTACCAACCTGTCACTTATGGAGTTCCTCAGGGGAGCATACTGGGTCCAAGTTTAATTTTGATTTACATTAATAATTTGTGTGATCTAGAACTCGAATATGGTAGAATTTTATCTTATGCAGATGATACTGTATTAGTGTTTACATCTAATAACTGGTCCGCTGCCTTTGAGATAGCTCAGAAAGGATTTAACTGTGTTTGTGGGTGGCTTAATGATAATTTGTTAACTCTTAACTTAATAAAACTAAATTCATGACTTTTCAATACGTAATTCTACTCAACCACCACCAAATAAATATAAAATTGTTTTCAACGAGGGGTATGACGGGTCTTCTTCGGTTCCCAGGGTATTTTGCTTGGATAGCACGAGTTCAATTAGATATCTTGGTATGGCTTTAGATCAAAATCTATCTTTTAAACCTTATATTGAAATCTTATCTACTAGATTACGTAAACTTATCTATATATTTAAACAATTGCGTCTTTCTGCTGATACACACATAATCCGGTTGGTTTATTTTACATTATGTCAATCCATTTTGAACTATGGCATCTCTATTTGGGGTGGTGCTACCAAATCGCACTTCATAAAAATTGAACGCGCACAAAGAGCGGTACTTAAAGTCTGTTATTTTAAACCACTATTATATCCCACAAAAGAATTGTATAAAATCTCAAATGTTCTTACTGTTAGACAATTATTTATTCTATCAGTAGTTTTGAAGCAACACAAACTGACTAATTTCGATCCTTTTATGATAAAGCGTAATCATCTTGTAATTAAAAGTACTGTTTGTAAGAAATCCTTCTGCCAAAGATTTTTCTCTTATCTTGCCCCCTTTCTGTATAATAAATTGCATAATGTAATTTCTATATATGTAACTTATTACAATATATAAAAATGCTATTATAAGATCTTTTAAAACAGATAATCTAAGATATATGAATATAAAACCACTTACATACACGCACACGCACACAATCACACATGCGCACATACACATATACATACATTGACTCACACACCGAACAAACTCATATATAGTCACACGTTCAGATACAAATACACATACATAACATAAATGTCACACTTTTTTACTTATATTTTAATGCATTCTTATTTACCCTAGCATATAATTTGTTTTTGTTTTAATGTTATACATATCGAAAGCTATTTATTTTGTATACGCGCTGTATTTGAATTTTTTATGTACTCACCATCCCCTTTTTTTTTTTTTTTTTTTTTTGTTGTAAGAGTTTTTATTTGTATAATTTGTACTGTTATAGGGTCCTGGTGACTTGTAATACAGGTTTAATACCTAGTACAACCATCCCACAAATAATATTGCTAAAATGTTTTGCAAGTTATAGATGTTAAGTCCTTAATTGTTTGTGGTGAGAAATATAATAAATAAATAAATAAATAAATAAATAAATAAATAAATACATACTAAAATTACATATATAAACGAATAAATACGCCTTACTGTCCGACTTGACCCACTGAAACTGCGCAGATATGTTGCATCTCTGTGCATCTTCTCCTGAATTTATCATGGGAAGTGTTCTGAGGAATTGATACCTGCTGCTGATTTTCACCACCGTACAACCCGCCACAAACTAAAGTTTCATCTCAATCAACTGGACGAGTGGCGGTCTTCCATCGTGCGTTTTTCAAGGCACTTTCTTCCACGTACAACCATTCTTTGGAATCAACTTCCAGCCATATTTCCGAACCAATACGACAACATAACCTTCAAGAAAAGAGTATAATCCTTTTAAAAAGGCCGGCAACACATCTGCAATGCCGCTGGTGTTGTGGGTGATCATGGGCGGCGGTAGTCACTTACCATCAGGTGAGCCGCATGATCGTTTGCCCCCTGTGTTGTAAAAAATATATATGTATATAAGTAACAAATATACTTACACATATATAAAATATATTATGTTATACACGAAATTGAAAATAATATATAGCTGAAGAATGCATAAGAATAATACTTATAGCTCGGATAAAGTATAAAAGTAAGCATGAACGTTATTTTTGAAAGACAGTTTAATCGGTAATCTTTTAATGGTGGAAATGCGTACCAGAGCCGTGAAGAATGTAGGAGAAAATAATTTGAAACGAAACCAGTTTATGTGGGTAGGTTTTATAAAAGAAGAAATTGAACTTTATACATATGTATTTCCTTAAATACATGAATATGTATTGAGTTGCTAAAGAAACTAGAAGAGTACACAATAATATACTCAAAATTAGTTTCCGTTCAAAACGGCAAAGCAGCAAGTGCCTTCAATAATTCAAAGGCAGGAAAGTCGACCCAACGTTGCTTCGTAACAAAGAAAAAGTCGAGTCATTTGTCTGTCCTATTGTAACTGGGTGCCTTGATGTATACGTTTGTAATACTTTTCTCAGTATAGATATATTTATAATTTCTCCGTATAGGTATTCTTATACTTATAGTCATTTATGTCTACCTGCACATCCTATTGATGTAATAAATGCAAAACACAAAAGTTTGTAACGATGGATGAATGAATGGATATATGTTTGTTACTCTTTTATACAAAAACTATTGAACAGATTTGAATGAAATTTTGTACATGAGTAGATTATATCCTAATTTAGTATATAAAATACTTCATGTACTGATTCCGATAGAAGAAGCCGAAAAAAACTTATATATGTCCTTAATAAATAAATAAATAAAATATGTAAGAAGTATTTCAAATTATCCAAGAGAAGTAACAATAACTAATATTTCACAACAAAACACTATACTCCTTTTTATCCATACAATGAAAACTTAAATAGAACTTATAAAGAATTAAAATTATAAAAAGAAGGCTTCGTTCGAAAGCTTGAAGGTCTCTCATTCATATATTTTATTTAATTAATACAATATTTGTCTCACCTCGATTGTGAGTAATCATAATATGAACGTGACAAACTTGAAGGATTATATGCTCGATAATTTAATTATAACTTTTTTCTAATTTAGTTGAATATAACTATTATTTTTATTAAATTTATTGTATTATTCAGCGCATATTCTAACGATATACTTTCTAACTGTATTAAGAGGACTGGAAGAGATCTCTGTCAGAGATAAGTCCACCCTTGCTCACAATATTTATAAATGTATTAACAATGTAATTTACAAGTGCAATCAAAAATATACATATTTTTAATATATATATTTTTTCAGATCCTCTTTTAAAATTGTCACCTCCGCCATATCAGTCCAATTATTACGGGTAAGTAGCTATGCAATACTCGTACAGCGCTACATTTTACAAACCAGAAATAATTTGCACAGAAATTCCTTATGAGTTTGCTAAATACATAACTTGCGGCATACAATATTGTGTGTTGTCTGAAGAGTATTATCTTTCCGAGACACGATGAATAATGTGGCGGAAAAATAATGAGCCTACGTTACCCACTTTTGGTAGACAGCTGTCTCCGCTAGCGTCGGGCGTTCCGAGTTACTCGATTACGGGAACGTCTCAAGACATCTCGATTGTACGCCGCGATAATCACTAATTGGGGAATATGTAGTTACAAACCAACTAATATGAATATCATAACTACCCCTGTAATAATTGCTAACAAGTTTGCATTTAATCTGTATCTATATAGCATAATTACAATTATAATATATCTGCTTAAATATATTATTTCTCGTATTATTCCTTATAATTTCTATACAAAATGATGCATATATTTCGATGACAGTTTCTTTAAAAGAAACGAAAAATAAGTATGTTTTAAATATGACGTTAATATGCAAATGAATAATTTATTTCATATAAACGTAGTAGTAAGAAATTATTAAATTAACGTAATTTACAAAAAAAAATTAAGTAGATTTTCAACATAAACTTAGGGAAATATAATATAGAAAAAAATATCAGTGTGCCTTTATATTAACGCATTAGGAAAAATAAATAAAATTCAAAAACTACATACAAAACGCGTTGAAATCATTAGCATATTTCTAGATTCGTGTTCAACTAATAAAACACGTTTTCCAAAGACACATGGGAAAAAAAATAAAAAAAATAAGCGTCACACAGTAACTTGAGACAGCTGGGCGTATCGTGTTGGTATGGAAAGCCCCAAAATTTATTTTCCTTTTCCGTTCCATGTTTTTTTGGGAAACATGTTCAGTGCCACTCATAGAACACTCCCATACATATATATACCCATGTCACATCCTAAAGCAGTTTAAAACAATTTTACAATCCCTACTCGATTCTCGAATATCTCTCGAAATATTCGATTATGACAATTACTATCCAACCTTATTAGCAGTGTAATGTGGATACGTAGGTTAATGGAAGTACTACATATACTCATTAAGAGTATATGCTACTCTTAATTAAACCTTTGGAAATACTTAACATTTGTACTCTGTTATTTAGAATGTATCTTTAAACTTTTATACTAATAGATATAGTGGATGTCGTAACCGTGTGGTCCTGACATAGAAGGAGCTGTTTGGAAATAGCTCTTTCAGAAATAACCGTAAAATATAAAAAAACAACAATGTAAAAAGCGCCATGTGGTCCCGGCATAGAATAGACCTTCCTTTCCTTACCAGGGTGTCGTAAGAGGCGAATAAAAGAACTTAGTTGTCGAGTAACAGGCAGCAGCATTCCTATAAAATATCTCCAAAAGCTAAACTGCGGTTGCCAACCCACTTGACAAGTATGGTAACTACTAGCAAAATTTTTCCAATGGTAAATTGCCATACAGAACTACAGACAGATACTGTCTGATATGATTATGATATAGCAGGTGTATAAAAAATGTATTCATGTATAAAAAAATATTTATTTGTTTTAATATAATTCATTAAAAGCTTATAACAAATATAGATAGATATATCATGATGACATTATTTAAACCTGTATTTATCAACTGCTTGATCTATATCTATATCTTCCCCAATGTTTTCTATTATGTGCAATCATTCGCTTTCTACATCCATCCACTTCTACATTCATTAGCGAGAACAGGATGCCTAAACAAATGCACTTCCAACTAAAAAAGAAATCCAGTGCCTACCGTCTTCTTAATATCGTTGATCCAACTAGAAAATAGAAGACCCACGCTTCGTTGACTTGATTCTCAGGTCAGGTTTCTAAGGCAGTGATACTCTACCCTTAAATTTAGGGTTACCATTTGTGACACAATAGAAATTAACCGTGATTAATGTATTTTATTTAATCGTTTGATGTACGTTTTTACCGAACCCGAAGGTTTCGTTGCTACTACTACAATTCTGTGCTGGAATAATTATAACAAACAATAGGTAGCACTATTGTTAATAAATCAAGTATGTAAACATTGTGATAGCCGCATAACTACTACGTATGTTTGTTGAATAAATGTTTATCATCAATACTGCCGTATTTAGATCCAATATTTAGTTCCCAGAATATTCAAATTAACTAATTATACTATTTTACATTTGCACAAAAATTTTAAAAAATTAAATACAAACCCATCTAGAAAAAAAAAGGTTCAAGATACGAGTAGTTATATTAGAAATATTAAAATTTTTTGTATTAATGCCATTTATAATTTATCTTTAAAAATATCTAACTTTTATTAACATGAGTAATAAAAACACAAAAATAATATTTGAACCTGTTTAATGGAGCATTGTGAATGATGAATGAATGAAACCTCTTTATTGTTCCTTTCAAATAGTGATACAGATTATAAAAGTTAACGTATAAAATTTAACGTTATAAAATACGTTGTACATATACACAAACAAAATTAATAATTAATTACATAAACTTAATTACATAAAAGCAAGATAAAGTTTCAACAATGGACTGCCTTATTGCTAAATAACGATATATAGGCATTCTTACATTGAAGAATATTTAATTGAATTGTGTGTATTTATGCCCTATCTAGATTTTAAATTAGGCTAATATCAATTCAGGATTATATTACTGCGTATCATTTTTAATAATAGATAAAGAATAATAAAAAAATTGTTTCTTCCATTGGAGTCGCTTAAAAATTTTGATATTTTGTTCTACAAAAAATAGCGGTCTCTATCGTGGAAAACTAGATATTTTAATTTATAAACTAAACTTTTGAGACGATTTTGATAAAATTTCCATTAAAGCAATCTAAAAAATAATACCGTCTCAGTAAAAAAAAGGATTTCCCATATTAATATTTAAATAACAGAGTTATATAGTTATATCTCCTCCTTTTTTAAAATCGGTTGATAAAGGTTCGATCTGAACAAATTGCCTATCTTGTAGCAAGTGTTAGAAGATTGTTAAGATAGATATAACATTTTATTCGATTTTGACCTTTCATTATTACAAATAACAGGACATGATAGAGATGTGTATTCTTCAAAGAGGGTCCGCAGCCCACTTAGTACAGGGCGAAAACAATAAACAATTTTATTATGTTTTCCCCCGAAGCCTTTACAATATTCGTACAATAAAATAAAAAAGATATTTCAATATAAAAGAAATAGTAGTAAAAATGTTATACTATAGTATTCAGTAAATTTTTACTCAAGACATTTACTAGCTTTTGCCTGCGACTTCTTGTGCGTAGATTTTAAAAGTAAATAACTAATTTTAGATGGCGTAACAAGATAAACATAAAACCAGATTTTAAGTGAGATCTTTAGACAAAAAAAAACTGTAAAAATCACGTTTAATTTGGTGTAATGATTTTTTGCTTAATACCGGAACGAAAAAATAGACAGATACATAAAACAACATTGTTTTAACTTTTATCGTTTATATTAAAACTACTCACATTAATTTTTCTATACATTTGTACAGATGTCCTCTAGTTACAATTTTATTACATTCGTGCGAAATGAGAATATGTGAATAGAAGACTGAGAATTTTGAATAAGTAATTTCAGATAACAATGAGAAACATATAAAAAATGTAAATAATTACGCCTAATATAATAAATATGAGTAATATATTCAAAAATACTTCAAGTCAAACGATGTAATTGATTAATTTCTAATCGACTTAGTGATGTTATAGCTAAATGGGTTGTGTGTTGTTGTATGAAGTAAGTTATGGTAGTGTGATGCAGTCTCCCACATGGTGATGTAAGAATACCATAAATCACTACTTCTTTTCACCCCCCAAATCCTATTATTATTATATCATTCGTTAACTGTCCATTGCTGAACATAGGGGTGTTTTACCAGTAGTTACCCCGTTGGCAGAAGAATTGGCAATCGCAGTTAGATTTTTGGTGATGTTTTAAAAGAGAAGTTATCCATGCCTCTACTATTTAGATAATCGCCTCTTACAACATC
The DNA here is from genome assembly GCF_026898425.1 of Galleria mellonella. Classification (NCBI taxonomy): domain Eukaryota; kingdom Metazoa; phylum Arthropoda; class Insecta; order Lepidoptera; family Pyralidae; genus Galleria; species Galleria mellonella. The sequence continues at coordinate 1,651,820 of NW_026442133.1, forward strand.
CACAGGAGGGGAAGTAATGGCCGGTACGAGTACTACACGACAAGAGTTATAAAAGTCTATTAAAGAACCAAATCACAATACAACAGTACAAGTAAGAGAAAACCCAGAAAAAAAATCTATATTCATTAAACCGGAACAGAAACTATACAAGTCACAAATCTGACCCCATATGGGATATTACTCTCAACTATGGGCGGGAGCCCCAGGATACTAACTTAGTCCTCTTGACTAGGTTTAAAGACGAGCCTAAGAATTATTGACGATCCTAGATTAACAACTAAAAAAGAGTGTCCTACCGCAAACACTCAGATTGTGAAATAAATTTCTTGCTGAGGTATTTTCTGAAAACTACAGCATGGAGTACTTCAAAAAGGCGTAATAAGGTTTCTTAAAAGGTAGTGTGTGCGTGACAGCCCTGGTATTACGGTCTCCACTACTTTATAACCGTTAACTATCGAACCGGCCGTATGCTTGTCACCTTGATAACAATATAAAAAATGTAAGACTTTCTATAAAGAATAAAAAGAAAAATTCTCTCTTACATATTTATAATCAAGAACGTAAATACAATATACAAAACCGAGAAGAGTTCAATGAAATGCACAGATATCAATTTCCGATAAACCACAGCCGTATATTATACCCTCAGACCCTCCTCAAAATGTTGGAATCGAAGTCTTAATTCCTGAAATCCCGTAAAGGAACCTTTAATAGAACCTTCGTATTTAGTTTCCTCAATCCTTTTCATGCGGGTCGCAGTGTTTAGCATACATTTATAAATTAATATAATAATAAAATAACAATTGAATAAAATAAAAATATTTTATAAAAAATCATGCTCACGACTATAGTAATCTTTAACGGCATAGTAAGAGCATTTAGTGAATTGCCGTTGTTATTAATGTAACACATAATGAATCTAATGATAATGGTAGCGGTGGTAACTTTGATAATGTTGTTGGTATTTATGAATAAATGAATGAGTATACTTTATTTGCATTATACAATATAGGAAATAAACAAGACAATTCACAAACACAACGATACAATTGTATAAGTACAGTAAGGCGGTCTTATTGCTGAGAGCAATCTTTATTATATAATATCTTGGTTTTTAAAAATTGTTACTAATGATGACCCTTCATCTTATTAAAGAATATAACTTAATAACAATAACTCCCGCTCACTTTTCACACCACATTAAAAGTCTGACTTCTTCACTATCCAAACTTCATGATTCTAGAATTCTCTGTCTGAAGATTAAAGCATCTTCGCCGTGCGTGACGCGCTTAACCCTGGATTCGGGAACTTCAATATATCGACTGCATTGGACTTTTATGAAATGGGCATTAAGGTGATTTCAATTAATTTATAATATAAATTTAATGTTATACAGCATAAAAATTAAAAACATTTCTGACAAGATATATTGCAAAAATTCAAATTTTAAATAATACATCTAATCAAATCCCGATAATTACAATATTTCATATTTACAATTTTGAGAATATCACGGGTCGGATCCTTAATGAAGGATTGACGAGTAACCGATACCAAACCTTTGTTTATTGTACATAAACTACTGTAAGTTTAATAAACATTTTGGTTAAAATAAATTATAGACACAAGATAAATAGTTAGACAATCGATGCTCAAACAGTAGCCAACTCAGAAAATTACTAATTTAAAAATTATTTTATTAATAAATAGCTCTGCACAAACCATATAAAGTTATCTGGTTCCAAATTCAGCAGAACTTGTACTCGTATTATAAATATTATATAATTTAAGGTTTTATTCCACACAAAAAACACCGTCTTCAATCGTGACAAAACCAGTTATTTTGATTTACATTTAAATACTAAACTATTAACCAGATGACGATAAAATTTGTATAGGATCAATCTGGGAGAATATTCATTTAGATAAAAAAAATTCAAATCGGGATATAAATGATGGAGTTATGAGGTAACAAACATAAAATATACAATTGAATTGAGAACGAACCTTCTTCTTTTTAAAATTCGTTGAAAACGAAGAAAATGGAATAGTTACTTGGTCTGCGTTATTACTATATGTATATATTGGCGCAGTACCTGTAATGTCTAATAATCCTCTCCTCCCTCCCTTCTTCCTCACTCTGAGACTCATATATGTTTTAAATCACTGATAGTCATAAATATTTTTAAATACGCACATAATCTTAATAATACATAGAAAACGGCCCAAATAATAAAAGCAGAGGTACACATGAATATTTGCATTATGCGGCGATCGAACTCGCAACCGTCGAAAGGTCTCCATTGAGTACATGTATTTCGGTCCTTTCTTTTCGCATGACTCCTGATTCGTTCAATATTTAATTTCTATTTTTCCCTTTTACGTGGCCAGCTTTTAATTTTTCAGTCGACTGAACACCGACACCCGATAAAAAACCTCTTAAATCGTTCATTGGTCAGGGTGATAGAAAACTGGCAGCATTATAACGGGTCACTAAACGGCTATAATAGAGGACTTGTTTGATATTTCTTAGCCGTTTTGTCGGAACGCTTTTGTCAGTAATGAGCGTTTGTTTCAATATTTTCGTGCCGTTCTAAAAATAGCCTTCGATGTTTCTAATTTTAACAAGCTTTGTACAAAGTAAATACAATGCATTTTAATTGAGTATCGAAATAAAAGACATGTTTTTATAGAGACGCTGACGATTTCTTTTTTTATCAGATTTCATTTTAGAGACCAAAACAACAACACGCGCTTTGTAATTTACAATGGATGATTGGTTGGTCAATCGGTCGTTCGATCGCGTAGTCAGTCGGTCAATTAGTTGAATAACATATTGATTGATTGGTTGATTAATTAAAAGAATAAATACATATTTAATACAATTTATGCATTAAATGTGAACATTACAAAGGTGATAGAATAATATTAAAAGTCAGGCCCACACGTAGTGATTAATGATTGAAAAATAAATATATTACTATTATAACATTTATTTAATATTATTGCTAATTTATATTTATTTAGGGTCCAATAGTTTATATACAATTAATTAATTTATATACAATTATTAAATGATAAATTAGAACCGTAATGAATAAGAAGTAATATTAATAAGATAGAATGAATAATAGTAGGCGTACAGCAATATCAAATGATAAATACTGTGAAATTCGTGAAATTATTAAACGCCTAATAACTTATAATAAATTAATTTAATCTAACGACTGTAAAAAAAAATACATAATTTGCTTTTTTTTGTGTGTATGTTAATTATTATTTAATAAAAAAAATACTATCGAAATAAGCATCTCCTTATTTATAAAGTCGTTGAAAAATTTTACAAATTACAGATTTTTTTCCAAGTGATCCATAATCAATATTTTTTTATTTGAAAATACTCGAAAACAAAAGATACATCTCGCAATATGAGTAGACACTGCAAAATTTGAAGAAATTTATAACTTCAAAATATAGTAAGTACAAAATACAGTTGACGTGCGATTTTGATTAATCACCTCTACCGAAGTCAGTCCCTGGGGCGAAACGTCAACAGTAATTCATTAAGGACTTTATATTATTTCTGAAAGGAAATACAATATTAACTGAGCTATTTATTTATTTTTGTTATATCGTACCATATCATACCCATAAGTGGATTTCTTTATACTGCGTCCGTTGACAGAAAGACTGTCAGGTACGCATTTTTTCCTGTAAGGGGAGGACGCTTCAGCCAAATAACTTGGTACATAACATATGTGATTTTGTTTTCAGTTTTCACTTTTAAATTGTTTTCAGACTTTATTCATAGTCGAAGTTACTTTATTGATTCCGGTCAATGGCCGGAATATACATCTCGGTAGAAGTTCTACAACTTTCTCTACTAGTCATCAAGCTCTTCAGATAAATTAACAGATTGCTGCTCACAGCTTAACATTTTTCTATTCAGCGTCCGGACTACTCAAATAATAATAGTAATTGCAAACAAATTACGAGAACAGATTTTTTTAATGGACGATGATGTAATTGTAACCCCGTCTGCGCTATCGGTATATGTTGACGGGGTACCAGTGAAGGATGACAGGTGAGGATTAAAACAAGTCAGTAAGTCAGTCAAGCAAGAATAAACCAAGATGGTTTCCAGGAAAAAACCCGTGAACCGGTCGACCTGACAGGGTATATTACAAGCAATGGGACTGTTACATCCTCATTCTTTTCCCTCTTACACAAGCAGATTAAATTTATACAAAAAATAATATGTCAGTATAAAACTATACTCTATTATGTTCATGATACTGTTCATGTCTATAAGCAACGGTTATCACTTACCATCAGGTGGGCCATCAGCTTATTTGTCATTCTAAGTTCAAAAAACCGGTTTTAATCAAATAAGTGTAAAATACTTATAATAATAATTGTAGTTAATCCTCAAATGTTGGTAACCGTTTGCTAATAATAGCGAAATTAAAATAATTGTAAACAACTAACCAGTGATACTTCCACAAAATGACACCGAATCCAGTGACATAACTTCTAAATTTCATATTGTAACGTGAAACATATGTGAATGAATAGCCGAACCAGTGAAGCATTCCTGTCCAGTTGATAATTATTCGTCAAACAAAAACTGACAAAAGCAAGCCGTCGAGTACGGGAGCTAATACGCTGTCGGTCCCATTTCATGGTTCTACTCTTCTACTCATATACACAGTTATACACAAATATGAACCCTAGCTTTCAGTTTGGAATTACGTCGACAGGCCACAATTATACAAAAGGGAGACGAATGTAAAGTATTCGTATGTAATAAATAACATTTTCTTATTCGACTAAATAATAATTTTTATATATAAAATGCAATTTAATAGACTAATAACTATATGATATCTATCTTGCATGAACTGCATGCACTTTCTACCACAGAATTGCTCACTATCGACAGGGTCCCCATACCTTAGAGCCTAGATTGTCGAACAGCGCTGTTTCAGAGATACGAACGCTCAGGTTATAGAATCGGCTCTTAGTCGAGATTTTTCCAAGAGACTACAGCATAAGGTTCTTCAAAAGAGGGGTAAAGTGGTTTCTACAGGATCGACAAGCACGCGTGATAGGCGTAGTATTTCAAGCGTTCATGGGCTACGGTAACTGCTTACCATCAGGTGGGTTGTATACTTGTTTGTCACCTCAGTGGTATGAAAAAAATTACCACTAGTTATTAGCCCACCACGCGTAAATTTTATAAGTAATAAAATAACAATTGAAATAAATTACTTCCCCACAGCGTATGAAGATAAAACATTCACCAGACTTTTAATTAGGAACCTTCAGGACATTGGAAACCGTGTCCAATATAGTGTAATAGTTCCTACGAGATACCAGAACAAACATACAGACAGACAGGCAAAAAAACTAAAAAATATTGTTTTGACATCTATTTGTCCTATTAAGAGTCACTTTTATTATTTAGCAGATAGTATGATCATTATACGGTATAAAATAATTTTATCTACAATACAGTTATATAGGTACGGAAAATTAACAAACTCATCGTATTTGCTATTTCCGCCAATTATTTCGATTTCATCCGGAAGTCTTCTTCAGAGAGCGTACGGCGCTTTGCATCACAGTGTCCTCGAACTCGAGGCTAGACGAGAGTATATAGACATCGTATTAAAAAATTTACATAAATTAAATTGTATTAGTTATGAAATGTATTAGTTTTATTAAATATTTTTAGTTATTAAGTGTAAATAATATAAAAAAAATATGTTTTTCAAATAGATATATAATTATGTAAAAGTAGTGCAGATGAATAAATATTTATAATTAAAAAAAAATATATTAAGTAAGAATATAATATAACCTATTCACGTACCATACTGCATTCAAAATCTTTCAGTAGTTTTTGGAAGGAGTAACAATCATCCATTCTTATATATCACCCACAAACTTTCGCATTTATAATAGTAGTAAGAAATAGAATATAAAGTACTGGGATAAGTATTATATCATATATAGTAATGGTGACCCTGATATCTTTTACATTTTTCTTACAAATGCGACCTGCGTAAATGCGGTCCTATGGGTTGGCTCCCAACAAAAGCACAAATGTGTAATCCAACGGTATCGCTTGCGATTAAGTTGTAAATGGGAGTCCTATTAGAGGCGCTCCTTCCTTGTGCTCGCTCGTGCGTAAAGTGACAAAACTATTATGCCGCCTGACGTGTTCTGTTAGTAAATCATCGTTCGAATAGCAACTTTCTTCATGTTAAATCAAATTTTCGAAATAAATAATAACTTTGGTACGGTATTATTTTAATTTCTTTCTTCTTCATTACTTATCAGATTTTAAATATAATATTTGGTCTGTAGATATTTTTATGTAATTAAATTATTAATTGATTAACTGAACTAGGTGTTATCTTGCGGAAGTCCATATCACTGGTTATTTGAATAGAAGTATTGCTTTATTTTAGTAATATTGTGGTGGTCAATATTCGAGTGTAGGCAATCACACACATACTAATGATAGCGGAATTAAACAAAATAATTTGTATTTAAATGACTACCAATTTATTAATAAAAATAATTAGTAATTGAATCTTTGTTATTAAACATAAAGAGATTTTTTAATGATTTTATGTATCTATTATACTATGAAAAACAAATGAAAATTCCCATGGATACTTAAATCCACACAATTTCATAATTACCTAATCATAACGACAAAACATTTATAATTCATCTTTGACATTCAGACTCATTACTGTAGAAGTATCCAACTGATTCGATACATTTTTTTCTACACAGAAATTAAATAAGGGTCTTAGATCCTCTTAACTAAGCGTTAACGGGGAGCAATATTACACAACAGCAAAAAACAGTGCAAGAAATGTCAGTAGGTCAGCTTTGTAGACACATCATGCTTTGTGGAGCTTTATGTCGTTATTTGATACTCGTATCACCCTTTTAACAAGATATTGTTGATTATAGACGAAATACGAGTATGTCAATTTATTGCATTAGTGTAGATTAATATACCCAGTTTTGATTCCGGGCGAAACAATTAATTATAAATATACAAAATAATATTAAATTATATCTTTCTATATATATATATATATATATTCTATTATATATTATGATTTGACAAAAAAAAGAGTATTAAGCGTTATACGTGTGTGTTTGTGTACAAAAGAATAAATATTTGCTTTTTATATTTAAAGCTGGAATTGTTCGATTGGTAAAGAACACTGAAATCAATGAAAGCTTTATATGTAGTAACAGAAAATCGACACTAATTGATGTGGGCAAAAATGAAATACACAATACTTGGATAAAGAAGATTTTTTAATAAGTTTCCACAACTTGGATTTATAAGAAATTTTAACATAATTTTACAACATTCGCGCACACACTTCCATTTCATCAACCTCAAGTCACGTCGTTCGTCGTATCTCTCTGTCCCTTTTCCTCCGTACCTCTCATTCACTCCTCGTTTCATTTCACGCATCTTTCTATCATTCAATTCCCACATTAATTTTCTTTGTACATCAAAAATTCATAGACAAAAATGTGTTAGTTTATTTATAACGTATCCCTCTATACCTTCCATTTATATATTTAATTCGAGTACTTTATGATCGAGAGACAGGCAGCAACATCCTTCTTAAAACATCACTAAAAATCTAATTGCAGTTGCCAATCCGCCTGCTAAGCATTACAATCACTCTCAAAACTCCCAGTAGTAGACAATTAACGACTGATATAATAATGATGATAATGATGACAAACTCTTTCAAATTCAAAACCATTTCCTTGTCTTAATTATTCTTATTGGGCCATTTTTGTTGTTAAATCGATGATCAGTCTTCTATTGTGTGTATTACGCGTCATTTCCTATTACGTTTAATAAAAATGTAGTCAACTAGTTGCAGCACCATTTCCGAACAATTCTCATGTGTTACTAATATACTACATGAGCTGCAGTGACTTGCCATATATATATATATATATATATATATTTTAAATAAAAGCAATATTCAAAGTTAAAAAGTAAATAAAGAGTACAGAAGACTAGGGAATCCGATGTCGATTTTTTGGAGTTTAATCCAATGAATGGCGCCTTGCTGGAACAAGTGTGAGTGAATGCGCTCTGGGAATCCACGGTCAGTTCAGACAACCTGAATAGATATTGGTAGGTTTAAATGGATGCCAGTATCCGCTTCCTAACTAATAACACCGAACATAAAAGTGTTTTTTCATGAAGAATTACTGAACCGTTAACAGTTTTCCAAAGGTTATTGGAGGCGCATTAAAAATTGTTGTATTAAAGTAGTTAATATTTAATTGACTAAAATCAGATAATAAAAATCATGTTATCGGTATATATCTATTTATCTATTTTGACGCCAAATCCCTTGCAGGATAGGCAAAGAAAATTGAGTGTCAAAGACCTTTATCCTTATATACATCTCTGTTTCCTGCATTTTGATTTTCTGTTATCAATAAAAGACTTAAAATTATTTTAGTATATATATATATATATATATATATATATATATATATATATATATATATATATATATATATTTATAGTTGATTAATTCTACAAATTACACACTAGGCATGCAAGCCTGTGTCGTGTAATTCAGAAATGCGATTTAGCCATGGTGATACAATAAGAGCTCGACTGACATATAAAGATACATGCATGCAAACTATACAATTAGATTAAGCATTTATATTTGTATGTATACATAAATGTAAATTTTATATACGTCTTAAATAAATCATATACATAAAGAGGCAACCAATTTGGATGGCAACGTACCAGCGAACCGTAATGTTCCAGAATAAAAAAATTAGAAATACAGATCTAAAAAGAGGTCTGAATGAATTGAAATGAATACTTACTGTAAATATAAAACTTTATATTTGACAATATTTTAAATACGTAACCTTATATTTTTTTTTTTTTTTTTTTTTTTTTTTTATGCAACTTAGAATGGCAAACAAGCTGACGGCCCACCTGATGGAAAGTGGTAACCGTTACCTATAGACATGAGCAGTACCATGGACATAACAGAGTATACTGTTTCGCCCATGATACCTCCCATGCGTTGCCACTCCTGAGGACTCAGGTGTTATTCCTCTGTACCCAGTAAATTCACGCCATATCCCACTCTTCAAACCGAAACACAGTCATGCCAACACAACTGCTTCACGGTTGAAACACGAATGGGACAGAGGTACCCAAGCAATCGACTTTCGTACAAAGTCTCCCTCTGGTTAAATTATTATTATATTATAAATTATATTTGCGAACCTTGTTAATTATTCATGAAACTCTACATCTAAACACTATATTTTACACAATTTGTAAGAACGCGTCGTCATTCTATCGTTATCTGTCCACTGCTGAACATAAACCTCCCCAAAACCAAAATAGATTGTCATAAGGAATAGGGCCGTTCCCCATTGCAGTTTACCATTTGTGTGATTTTGCCAGTAGTTGCCACACTTGGCACGCGGGTTGACAACAGCAGTTAGGCTTTTGGTGTAGGTTAAATATTGTAAAAGGAACACTACTGCCTATTTCTCGACCTCGAGTTTCCTTAGAAGTCCGGAACGAACGAATTTAAAGTACAAATGTCACTTAAAATGCACAAAAGAGATCATATTTTTATTGAATTTAATTTAGTTTTAGTTTCACTTTTTAATATTTAATTGAACATCATGAGTTCTTTGTATGTGGATGCAAATGATATGCGTAACTTATGTATTATTAATTTTATTAACTTCTATCTACTAACACTAAATCGTATTGATTAAAATCTAGTTAGTGTAAAAGTTTCAATGTTGAAGCGGTATTTGTTACAAGTTGAAACTAGAATGGCTTTGAGCATTTCAAATAGTGTGGTTGTAGCAAATGTATTTAGCCAAATGCCATTTAATTTATGGTAACACGCCTATTATGTTATCATTACAGTAACATTAAGTTACGCGCAGTCAGATGAATGATATTTTACCAAATTCATGTTGAAAGTGGTGGTCTCTTAATATAACTTATTGAAAATGTAAACAAATTAATAATTTTATCCAAACATAGCCTGTGCTGATGTCCTATAGTAACACAAATCAATTCAAAGCAAAACCGATTCATTGATTGGATTTTTCTACTTGTAATTTCAACAAAACTTGCTTCCCTCTTGATTAAGTTCTTTTGATGCACATTATATTTATTTTAGTGCCAGAATTTTTGTAATGCACTTAATTATTAATTGTGAGTCTGTTTAAAATCTCTAACAAATTTTTTAAAGTGCAAAAATAAGTAGTTTATAAGATATAAATTAGATCTTTTAACTTTTAAACTTAAATATTTTAGAGTCAGTAGATCATCAAAAGATAGACAGAAATATTTTTATTCATATGAAGTTAAATTTAAGTACAAGTTTTGTACCTATTCGGAACACCAACCAAGAATAGGCAAAAAACTGTGCAATTGCTCTTTTTTTAAATGTTGAATTATGCAATTTATTAATTTATGTGAATACAAACTACCAAGTAGAATCAGAATATAAAATTTAAATTATAAGCATATAATTAGAACAAATTAATAAAATAAATCAATTGCAATAACCAGAGCACCCATTCATGAATATAACGGATGGGCCAACCATCATTGCACTCAATCATAACTTTATGTCTCTTCATTAGTACAGATACAAAAGAGAATACATTAATATTATACACAATACTAATTTATTAAATTATAACGATGAATAACTTATAAATAAATCACATTATTTCAAACAATTTAACGCATAAAAATGTACTAGAAATAAACTAAGAGAAAATAAATTCACGTTCCTAAGGCTGAAACAACTGGCGCGGAAAACTCGGGGATTTTTGTGGATCAAGATAGACCGGCAGGCTGTCACAAGCAGGAATAAATAAAATGGAAATTAAGGAGAAATATAAAAATGAGAATGTCTCATGGAATTTCAGGCTTAACAAACTGCAAACGGTGATGATTTTTTACGTTATTATTATGTGCAAGTTTATTTTAATTACGCAATCACTATATACCAGAGGGAGACTATACAAAAGTCGATTGCTTGGGTACCTCTGTCCCATTCGTGTTTCAACCGTAAAGCAGTTGTTTTTGCATGGCTGTGTTTCAGTTTGAAGGGTGGACTATGGCGTGAATTTACAGGGTACAGAAGAATAATACTTGTGTCCTCAGGAATGGCAACGCATGGATCATCAAGAAATTTCCCTTGTAACAGGAGCTCTTAACCTTTACACTTTCTGTTCCTACTTAATAGTCGTAAGCAATGCGTGATTTAAATAAAGATTTAATATTTGGAATAAAGAGCATGTAATATACTCTTTATTTCGAAAAACCAATATAATATCCTGTCATGTGAACAAAGTAACAGGTAAAAACTAGTAAAATACACGAAGTGAATGATAATGTAAGTTTAACATAGTCATCGGGCAATCTTCTTCATGAGTTGTATACTAAAGTTTAATTCTTCTAAAATTTGATGTACCGTCACATGTAAAGTTACTATAAAAAAACTTATATATTCCCTTTTACTTACATATTTACTTAATATTTTGAAATAATATCAACAAATTAATATTAATGAAAATAAACTAGCTAATATTAACCAAAGTACTTTTGGCGATATACAAGAAATATATATTTGCTAATACTTACGTAATTAATAGTCCTTTAATATTAATTTGCCATAACTTCAAATATATTTTTTATCCAAATTAGCAGTAGACATTTTTATTTTAAAAATACCCGGAAAATAGGCATTAAATTAAAAGTTAGAGAGCCATCCCTCCTACGCCGCGGGGTGGCATTTAATCAATGAACACAACGGGTGACAGCTGGCCACTTGTATTTTCTAGTTCTGTGCAAAATTTGCGTTGGTTTTAAACAGAATAAGGGTTTATATCAAGCGTTACAGTGATATTAAACCTAGGGCATTTTATGAATACAAAATTCTATCAAAATAATAAATGTAAAAATATGTAACGATGGACGAGTATATAACAGATGGATGGATGGACGATGTATTGATGATTGACTCTCACGCAAAAAGTAGTGAACAGATTTGAATGAAATTTGATACACGGGTAGGTTATATCTTATTTTTTATTAATCCCGTGAGCAAAACTGCGGAATACTGCTAGTGATTGACATAAATGTATTTAATTTGTAAACTAAACATTTATGTCTAATACATGTATTTTATGCAGTATTCTGAACAAAAATAACATATAAATTATTCCAGTTTAGCACTTAAATTATAATACCTATTATCATAATTTTTATAATAAAATTAATAATATAGATCTATGCATAGATAATGAGTTATCATTAATATTTCGAAAGTATATATTACTTGAAGGTTTATAATAACAGCTAATAAAATAATGAGCAAACCATAGATTCAGTGACTTACTTCTTATATCGCGACGTATTGCTATTATATATTGGTATGTGACAGTAAAATTCATTTTAAAGACCTAATAGAATTACTAAATGTATATAAGATACACATTGCGACCTGTAAAAAGGCACAAAAATAAAATAGAGAATTATTTTTTTATTATTGTTATTGATATTAAGAATGTACTATAACATTATTTACAATAACACCACTTCTGTTTCTATTACTAGTAAAACAACATTGCGCATCGCAGAATTAAATTGCCTCGAAAAAGGCTTTTTATCTGTATCAGAAACTCGGTTGCAATTCCGTCTTCTTTTACTGTTCTTATATTATTGGAGAAGCATTTTAACCTCACCTAAATTGGCATTCCAATCACAGAATAGATATACGCAGAAAATAAGACACTAGATTATGTATAGATACTTGTAGCGTAGAGAACGTCGAAATATATCCACCAGACTTACTGAACATATAAAATACATGAAGAACATGGATACAGACAGATAGGCAGTGGCGGAGAATTCGTCTAATCAGGACACATCTCATTTCATACGCTTTGATAAGGCGAAAATATGCACATGAGGAATACTGTGTTCCTCTGAAAATAAAAGAGGCTATTGAAATAAATTTTCGTCCAAATTTTAATAGAGACCAAAGATGGGTATTTCAGAGAGCCTGGGTGTTGCTTTTTTACGTTTCCCCTATAGTCAATGCAGAAAAGTTCGAGTTAGAAGGCAACACTGTGAGTACTAAATGTACACACACGATCGCTTACCAACACAGTGACAATAACAGATAGTAGACAAAGAGGAAGATTACGGAGTCCAGCAGTTCATACCCAAAGAGTTCTGAATGTCGTCTTTCTTATCTGTGCCTCGGGTGACTACAGCTCGCATTCAACGTGTGGAGGCGCGCAGTCAAGCTCGCACTCGTGTCACATCTGATGATTAAGTATCACGAATTGATACCGAATCTAGCTGAGCTTTCTTGATCTAATTACACGTAAGTTATTACATAAAAAAATATTGTAAATATGCAAGTAAGTTTGTTTGTTTGTTACCTTTACGTTTTAACAATTCAACCATCTGATATGAAATGTTCAAGATGGCAACCATACCTACAGCTGCTATTTTTATAAGGTTCACCATCAGTTTGTCTTGCTATCCTAAATATTATAAAAAGATAAACCAAAAAACAATTGTTCTACATGAAGTATTTGGGATAAAGACATAAAATAGGATGCGGACGAAGTCGCTTATTAAAACTACTATGACATGACTAATTCATGACGTCAACCTTTCTATCAAATCGACTACACAATTTTTTAAACCACTGAATTAAAGATTAAAGAAGAATTTAAAACTTTTCATCCACTTTATGGCTTTATCATAATAATTCACAATTTTAATACTGCCTACCCTAATCACCTGTCTGAAACTCTTAATTAACGGTACCTTCATTAGATTTATAAGACATTTAATTGCACATTATACTGATTTACTACAACTGGATTATATATCTCTGTTTTTACTGAGTCGCTTTTTATCTAGACAAGTACAGAAGAAAAAAATAAGTATTTTTGACGTAACAAAACTCAACGTTTTATATATTTTAAATAAGGGATATAATAGTTTGTGTTTAATTTTTAATTACACTATTGGGACTTAAGATTTTGGAAAACGCCACTCACTTCAGTTCTGTCGTGACCACGATGTGATGCAATTCACGTCGAAACGTCAGCAATAAAGAAGCAAGTATGTAGACACTATTTGCTTGCAAAAGTTTTTCGTCGTGTTAAGTCCCGAGAGTGTATTTAAAATATGTGTAAACAACGCGAAAGTTAAAAATTAGCTTATATCCTTCTTTATAGCCTATATCATTCTTCAAAACTGACTGCCAAGATATGTATATTGGTAGCAATGGGACTGGCATTTTTCCCACTACTTATAGTTGATATTATATTGTTACATACATATGTATCTTTATTCACCAAACACAAGATATATTCATATTCATACAACACAAGTGGGTACAAATATCCAAATTAGTAATTCAGTTGACTGTAATAATCTTTATAAATTTCTTTTCTATTTAGTTTATGCATTTTAAGAGAAGTGTCTCCATTCATTCTATGTAAAGTTATTTTTCACATAGAAACTTGCCTGCGGTCATTCTTGCGTTACCTTCTCTTTTAAGTATATCATCTTTCATGCGGTCCGTGCATACTCTCTTTGAGCCCACTGACCCTTTAAATAATAGTACACTTTCAAAAATATTTCATATACCTGTTTCAGTTTGGCTAAACACGAAATATTTGAAAGGAAAGTTGTTGAAATTCCACCTTAGCCGTGGCATCATAAACAGATCATGAATAAAACAAAAGAAATCTCCCAGCTAGAAAAGGCTCAAAACATTCTTATAAATAGCAAGTGTTACGTTGGAAATATAATAGTTTAGGAGTACACCATATTAATAGACTTACGCGAAACAGTTAAAGACGCTAATTATAACTATATATAGACTTGTTAAGTTTTTTTCTCATAACACAGGGGGCAAACGAGCATGTGGCTCATCTGATGGTAAGTGACTAAAGTGCATATATTACAATATTCAAGCTGCCGCAGATAATATACTACAATTTTTAATACTGAACATTGAATTATTATACGATTCTACTTATAATGCTTAAAACGTTACTTTCTATCGATTAAGAAAATATAAGAAGCAGTTACAGTCCGAGTTTGAACAAAGAAGTCAAATTATTAATAAGGATCGATTCTAAAGTTTCCGTAAACTTATTTCTAAAACTACAATTTAACTTGTTAAAATTTATCAAAATTGTTATGATATAGACCATTGAGAATTAAATGTAAAACAGTTTTAAGTCAATTTTATTAAAAGCGGTTCAATTTTATTAAATTTTTATTAAAAATTTTATTTATACTGAGCCAATATCAAAAATGAAATTTTAAATTTAGAGATAGAAATGGATAATAGTGTTTCAGAATCAAGTCCACTGACTATAACTTGGATAGATGTAGCTAAAATATATGTGTCCGTGTTTTGGAGTGCATGTTTACTCATCCGAAATGATAAGTATCAATGGATAAATGGTATTAGTTGAGGGACTTCATGTAACTTCAAAATAATCGTAATCTCGTTTACGAATACAGAACTTGCATTCTGCTTAAAAGGCCCAAAATTGATCAAGGAAATTGATAATATCTCTAATAATTGAAGTGTTACTTGTATAATGGTTCAGTAATGGTATAAAATTATAATTTCTAGATAAATGCTATAAAACCAGAATTTTAAAAATGATTTCATCGATTTTTCATTTAATTTAGCTTTTTATTAATTTATCTCTCTTTTAATGCAGTCTATTTGTTTGTTTATTGGGTTACAGTTCTGCAATTTACGGACAGCTTTTCTTTACTTAAATATTTCATTTTTATTTTCTTTAATAATTCTTGTATATTTAATAATTCTTATTATAACATTAAACGTGTCTGATATAAATTCATTCAACCATTTTAATATTTTTAATACTATTCTGTCTCTATTCGTAAATAGAGACAGCGATCTAATAGTTATACATTCTGCTTCAATTCACTCGAATGACTTGAAAAGCCAATTATGTACATCAGTCGACCCTGTAAGAATGAAGTAGCCTTTAACGATTCCTATATTTCATATTCTTACTAAAATATAAATTTCAGTGTTCTCTATTTAATTTTTTGTTGCCCACAATAACGTCTCTTGAATTTCAGATTAATACACTATTTATATAAGTAACTAGAGTATTCAATGTAAATTACATAGATTAAGATTTCTTTAGAATAATACTATCGCTGTTTCTCTTCCTTGCAGGATGTCCCTATGCTGGGCCATAAAGAAGGCGTTTAATTAAATATATTCCACGTATATATTCCATTGGTGGAACAAAATTTGGATTTTGTTTCACTGATTATAAGTTATAAATAAAGCTAAGCAGTCAAAAATACTTACTATCTCTTGAATAGGTATCCGATGAATGGGCGGTAAAAATTATTCTCATACCTTGAAAGGGTACTAACTATCAACGCATAACCATAAACTAAATAATCTATCTAGAAAGCCGACATTTGAAAATTACACAACGCCTGCAAAGGCTCAAGCAAAAACTAGTATCTTATATTTGTGATACCTAATATTTATATTACTATATTGATATCATTGTAACTGTTTGCAAAATGATGTTTGTAATCACCAGTTTTCTATAATGCATCAAAGTAATAAATCTTTACCGATTTTTTTGAATAATGAAAGTAGATTAAAATAACTAATATGGAATAAAATAATTTAATACATAGATTGAAATTTGGTATTAATTCTACATCTTTCGTATACTTATTACCTAGACATATTATATATATCTATTAGACATATTCTTATTTCAAAAAACGACTAAGAAAAACAAAAATATTTCTAGAAGTTCATTAAAAACTTTGATGAACACGCGAACGTTTTTTTTATGATTAATTATATTTGTTTTCGTCGCAAATGTTTTCAAACTAATTTAATTAGCGGTTTCTGCAACTTTCTGTCTACAACTTACTCCTAAGCTACAAGTTTGTGAGATTTATAATAAGGTTTATATTTTAATAGTAATGAAACACAACAATGATCTGTTAGTGAATACAATTTAAAATGCGGTATATTGACGATTAACAGAATGCCAGACGTATCAACATTGTATGCAGGGATTAGAATACGAGCTACAAAAAAAATGTTTGAGAGGTGATAATGTTTGATAATTAAATGCAGTAACGACTGAATAGTTTTCTAATGCTCTTGCGATATTTTATTTATTCTTATGCGTAAAATAAATACGTTTTGAGTATGACAGAAAGATTGTTAACAGTTACCACTTTCTATACGATAAGCTTTCAGCTCATTGGCGGTTCTCAATTGAATAAAAAAAATCGCTTCCGCGCAATCCAATTTTATGGCCACTGTCTAAGTGGTGGGAAGTGGTGGATTCTCGCGAGTGTCGAGTGGTTTTCTAAGTGAAAACAAATGCTCGCTTGCCACCCGCTCGGAGAAAAGGAGCAATTTATTCAAATAAAACAAAATAAGCACTTCGCGCTGACTTTGAAGACTTTTAGAATGGTGAATTTTCTCGAATAAACGTTACGCGTTTAACCTTATAATGTTGCTTTTTCGACTCATTTTCATCTCTAATATCTTTTGCGGCGATCCGGAAAATAAGTTTGTTGACAAACTGGCCTTTAATATTACAATTGCGAGGTGCATCTTTATTTCATAGGATTATATAAGTTGCCAAATATGTTATAAGAAGATAATAATACTTATTTTTATTGAGTACTACTCACACTAAATTATTAAATGTACTCAAGACTTAGTGCTGATGTATAGTTAGCAGCGAAAATCAATGAGTATTGTCAGATTTCTAAATTTCTTTAAAAACTTCGCTTAAAACAATTACATCATAATTTATTTATTTATTTATTTATTTAACACTTTATTGCACCAACATAACATGATTTGTTAAAAGAATTTTCAATACGTATAGTGTTAAAATCTCTTCCAGACAACCTTTTAGAAACATCATAAGTAGGTAGGTAATTAATTTAAATAAATTTAATATAGGATAATCTTTAGACTTGGCAAAATATTGTACACATGAATAATATTCACGAATTAAGAAACTAGATCTTTTTTAAATCTCTTATAAAAGTATCAATAAAAATACTTATACGGTATAAATAAAGCAGCACTGTCTAAAATTTGTCATTCGCTGTTTGGACACCGAATGATCGACTGTGGTTTCAAACAACGATCTAATAATGTGCCTAAAGATGCCTATGATGTTTAGAGATGAAATGATAAAAATCAATGTTCGAGTGTTGGTAGTTATATATGTACTAATAGTAGTAGAATTAAACCTTTTTTTTCATAATATGGACTTCCGCAAGATAACTAGTTCAGTAAAAAAAAAAAACGATGTATTTGCATGCGCAATACCAACGTCATAAAGCCAAACTCCGCAGTTAGAGCGTTATCAACGTTCATTATTCACATAAAACCTACCTATACTTTATGCTTTGTCTCCATGACGTGATACTGTGACGGCGTCGTAAACTGATGACAAGCACCCAACCACCCAACAATTTGGCTTGTCGCTTGTCGTAAAAGAATATCATTTGTTGAGATAACTTTTATTGTAGTAGCCAGCCTCGACGTTTGGTTGTGTCCGTTAGTGCATGCTCGTATGCGAACACGAGTTACGACGTGGATAAAAATAATTTATTAATATTAAACACTAGTTTTATCCCGCAACTTTGCCCGCGTTAATCAGTACAGTATATTTTGTGCTAAATTAATATATAACCTACCCGTGACCCAAATTTCATTTGAACTCGTTCGATAATTTTTATATTAAAGAGTAACACACATCCGTCCAACTATCCCACCATCCATCCTTACAAAGTATCACATTTATTATTTTAAATATAATTAAAAAGGATATTATACAGTAAGAATGTGAGAAATATCGCGATAAGACAGAAGTGTGAGCTTGAAGATGATGTAGTGACAAAGATTGACAATGGAAATATTGCATTGCTTTGGATATCTGAAGACGAGAGCTGTAAGAAAAATTCCGAAAGAAATTTTTCGAGCATGAATGAAGGGAGATGTACGAGTAAGTAGAAGCCGCCCTAAACGGACATATGTCAACCAAATAAACGACGTACTAAAGAAGAAGGACTAAATTAATTTAAATAATAAATTAAGTACTAGTAACTAGTGAGCGTGTATAAATAGATTGATGAATGTAGAAAAAGATAAAG
Organism: Galleria mellonella; assembly: GCF_026898425.1. Taxonomy (NCBI): domain Eukaryota; kingdom Metazoa; phylum Arthropoda; class Insecta; order Lepidoptera; family Pyralidae; genus Galleria; species Galleria mellonella. The sequence continues at coordinate 1,671,150 of NW_026442133.1, forward strand.
AGATCTGTTTGAATCGGAGTATTTGGCATTCTATTGTTTCTGCCTAAGGAGACAGGCGTGACGAATATGTACGATTTATAGACCATTTAGATCGTAATTTGAAATCTATTTGTGCATCAATTTTAATTTCCGAATAATTCTTCGGTGATGAAAAACTTCTATAATATTCCAAATTAATTTGAATGATGTTAGTACACTCGTTAACTAGAGATTATAGTTGTATATAAAACAAAATATGTTTTAGTTTTATATTGGATATCTTTTTTTGCAATTTGTACACGAACATATACACAATACACAAGACTAACAGGGACCTTTTTATATACATATTTTTTTACAACTACTGTGTACTCTCCTAGTTTAAAACAAAATATTAAAAAAGGTATCTCAGGACGCATAATTGGAGTCAAACTATGTTAATTTTAATTGGAAAATCAGCTTATTATATTTATGAGCGATTTTTAAATTAAAGAAGCTCTATTTACACCTGTTCTATTTACATATATATTGTCGTTGACATTTTCACTTCAAAACTAATTTTTAACTCTTTCAAATTAAGGTTTAATCTCATATTCATGCCGTATTTTATTTTAATATAATTAATCCTTATATGTATATAGATCACTAATAAAAAAAAACAAGACAGCTAATTTGACAAATGACTGACAAAAAGATTGACGTATTTTTGAGGCTCGAGACTCTATCTATATAATCTAAGAATTAATATCATTGTTTTCTTCCTATTACCTTTTTATTATTGTTTAAAAAAATTATATATAAAAATCGTTTTACTTTAGATTCGTCATTTACTACATGTTATTAAATCACGTTCAAATTTAAATTACTAGATATTGATTATACCAGTGAAAAGCTGAAATTAAAACTCTTTGTTTTTATCCTCCTAACCCCTGACGTACTTTTTTTTATGGGTGAAAATGGTATGGTAACTCCGCCTGCGCTAACGGGATACGCTGGCGGAGCACCAGTGAAGGGTGATAGATGAGAATGAAAACAGGCCAGTTAGCCCATCATGATGAATTCGTGAGGAATTAACCATGATAGTTTCCAGGGAGAACCGCGAGGAGGTCGACCTGGTTGGGTATATTACCAGCAATGGGATTCTCAGTCTCCATTACTAACAATCCCTTTCCTCCCACCCCTGACGTATTAGACCAAACCACATCAACAAAAAAACCTTTTGTTGATGTGGTTATTATTTAGTAGTTTATAAATTGTTTTGTATTTTTTTTTTCATCTAATAACAAGGAATATGGCCACTTAGTATATAAACGCAATTCTTAGAAAAAAAAACGTTCTAGACAGTTCACCTTTCCTATTTTTTCTTTTTATTTTAATACCTTTTTTAGGTAATTTACCATGATTCGTCGAATTTATTTTCATTTTAAGCAGTTTTTTTTTATATAGAAAACTCTTAGAACTGTTATTTACTTTATCATAAAACAAATAATATTTTATTTTTACTAATAATATATTAAACTTTTACTTTACACTTATTAATAAAAGCGATATCTTACGATTAAAATTATGTTCATAATTCCCTTGAAACTTAATATTTAGTTTCAAAGCCGAAGAAAATAATTGGGGTTTATTATACTATTATATTTCCCATTATACCTATTTTGTTATTATATAAAGGGTATATTTATTAACCAACAGTATTTAATGATACATTGTAACAAATTATGGAGTGGTAGGATAAAAGCCACTTTTATGTAATGTATACTACGCAACATTAAATATTAATAATCTAAAATGACATGTTAACCAATACCTTTTATTTTTAGTCAAACCCCTCAATAGGCTCTTGAAATATTTCCTATACATCGCATTTGAAAAATTAAAATGTTTCACACACAACACATTTAAAAATATTTGAATTTGGAACCCGAAATCGTGTGTCGTATTGTTATAACATCTTTACATTTAGTATACTAATATTTTATTATATTTGTATCATAACATAACTGTTGTCAAGTGCCACCGTTGCTCATTTGATTTAACTTCAAAATGGTGATTTGTCATTTCCGGAATAATTATTTACCCGTCAAAAATAGTCAACATAAAAACTAGAAGTAACGACCTACAGTTGACAGTTGTTAATTAAGCATTGACCATTAAAGACGTATAATTTGGTAAATCGCTTTAATACAAACGTATTTTAATTGCAAAGTTGTGGAACTGTTAATAGATACATGAGTTGGATTCCCCTATAATGACACGAGTTTTATTTTATAACCACCGACCTCTTAAAGTATATTTAATTATTGGATCGCTGAATGGATAAAATGATTTACAGATACTGTATTTAAAATTATTTGAATTTAGAATCAGAAATCGAATGCCATGTTGATAGACGGATAAATGTTTCATAGATACCGCATTTAAAAATATTTGAATTTACAACCCGATATTGTGTATCTTGTATATATTATATGTAATTATTGTTCAAAAGTCTATGGATAGATAAATTGATGAAATTTTCCATAGAGATTGTAAGCAAAATCATTTGAATTTAGAACCAGGAATTATGTGTCTTATATATTGTACTGTAAAGAAAAATGTCTCGATAATCGTAACAAAATTAATATGTTACCACCTAACATACTGAGACTATGCCCATTAGTTTACAAAAAATATTTTTTTCAAAATGTCCTCTTCAAATTAGCCATGTGCTTAATGAAAAAAAGGCATGAAAACTAAAGATGATAGTAAAAGATCTTGATATCAATTGGCTGCCAATCCAACAATTTCTGGGCACCGTTTCAAGAAATCCGTTCCACTTTCCGTCACAAAACATAACACAGTTGACCTCGCCACATTAGCCAAGCCATTCAGCTGTTTATTCTGCCACCGTGCTTGGAATCTTTCATTTCAAATGTTTTCTTTTAATGTTTCTTAGTCTTGTATGCCAAGACACATTACATGTAGGTGCAAATACTAATATATATAACTGACATCTGAAACGATTTTGTTATTTTTAAAATAATATTTTTTTATTATTTTTATATATTCCAATAGTTTCTTTTAACTATAGACTGTATTAATACTTTATTAGAGTAAGCAAAGTCATTTAATAAAATTTTTTGTGACTCTAATATTGATCTAACACAAACGTATCGACCTTGGAAAAAAATATGAATACAAAATTTTTTCGACATGAACCTAATATAATATAATGTATTGTCTATCCATTTCGTCCATTGTTTCTGCCTACCCTAATGGAAGACAAGCCTTACATATATGTATGTATTATCTATATTCTAAAAAATACCTGTTAAATTCCTTGCAATTTGAAAAAACTTTTAATTGGCCCTCGATTACCTGTTGTACCTAATATATTCCTCAAACTGGTTGTTAATATTCTTGTTATTGTAAAATAAAATATACTAATATATCTATATCTATACTTATATTATACGGAGGGAACATTCGATTGATTATTTGTGGATAAATTGAATAACTACTAAATGAATGTCAAAAATTCTTTTACGTTTAGAAAGCTGCATTATCAACGAGTTACATAAGTTATATATTATATTCAAAAATTCTAAGTGCTAATGCTAAGCTATTATTTTCGAAAATTCTATCTAACCATGCTAAGCCGGATCAGATCGGTATTATAATATATAAAAAAGGTACCTAATTTACAAGGGGAATAACATCGCTCTAAAAAAATACTGCAATCATTAATATGTGTATCTTAGTTGGTGTATATATAACGACTAGATTTGGTAGGCGCATTCGATTAAAAATATTTAAGTTTAGTATTGGCATCGCAATGAACAGGAAAAAATAAAATCTAGAACGTTGAATTGCACATCTACAAATAAGATCCTGCTTCACAAGCAAGCGTTTTGCGTTGCAAATAAAACTGGCAGCTTTGAAGCATCATAATTTAACATATACGTCTCCCTGCTTGTATTTTTCTAACCACATACAATCTAGACCTATTTAAAGGCTTATGTTTTTCCATTATTGTATAATCTGAACCAATTTAAAGCAAATGTGATTAGGCTATTCGTGGGCCCTAAAACTCCATCTTAGGCCACATCACCACTTTTCGTCAGGCGAGAACGTGATCAATCGTGAAAGTCTTGATTCTTACCAATATTATAAATGTTAAAGTGAGTTTGTTTCTTTGTTCATTTGTTCGTTTGTTTGTTGTTTTACCTTATAACGCCTTAACAGCGTAACTAATGACTATGATTTTTTTATATACGTGCTATATGGGATGCAGAACGGCATATACTACTTTTTATCCCGATCTGTAAACATATCCCAGCCACGCGTGCAAAGTCACGAGAAATAGCTTGTTTTAATTAAAGAAAGAACCAACACTGGAGTGTATCCTATTAATTGCAAAAAAAATATCATAATCAAATTAGAATTATTTTTATTATTCGATAATATTTATCGATAACATGTAAACATCGCATAACAACCACATCTTAATACTTGTATTTTAAATGAAATTGTAACTACACTATGTCAGTATATAGGAAATATTTAAAACTAAATTGTAATATAAGGAGTTTCAATGAAACCAATAGAAGACAAAACAGCATTATTTTTAATATTATCTGTGTATCTATATGTTTGTTCCGGTATTAGGGGGGAAACTACTCCACCAAACAGGATGCAGTTTTTACAGTTGTATCCCGGAAAATCTTACTTAAAATGTATTGTATGTTTTATCTTGATATGTCAACTAGTACAGGTTTCTAAGTTAACTATATCATTAGTATTACTATTTCGGAAATCCACGCGGACAAAGTACTCACTTCACGAGTATAATCCTATCAATCCATATTATAAATGGGAAAGTTTGTAACAATGGGTAGATGTATGGATATTTGTTGCTCTTTCACGCAAAAACTACTTAACGAATTTATTGAAATTTGGTACACGAATAGATTATATCCTAACTTAGTACATCATCATCATCATCATCATATCAGCCTTTACTGTCTACTGCTAAACATAAGCTTTCCCCTTGGGGGGTTTTGCCAATAGTAACGCTTGGCAAGCGGATTGGCAACCGCCGTTAGGCTTTGGAGATGTTGTAAGAGGGACACTGATGCCTTCCTATAATCGCCTCTTACGACACCCACGGGAAAGGAAGGTGTGGTCTATTCTATGCCGGGACTACACAGCCTCTTACTACACTGCAACTTAACACATAACATACTTTATATACTGCTTCACACAGCTGAAGCCGCAGGACACAATCTGTATGTAATAATAATATTTACAGGCGTAAGTTAATGTTAACTATCCACTCGCCTATTTTTTAATAGATGGGTGTAGCTGTGACAAGATCATGTCAAGTTGATAGCGATCCGTGCGAGATAAATAGGGGCCGGCGATGGTAATGTGAACATCCATCATTGTTACCGGCACCCACCTTGCCTTCAAACGACTCCGACCCTTGCTTGTGGTGCAAGTCATAAACGAAATATCCTTACTAATATTATTAAATATAATAGAGAGTTTGTTTATTTGCTACTGTCTTGGTAGCTCGACTAATCGTCGTAAAAATATATTATATGTGCGCAGTGCTTGTGATACAAAACGAAATGGGCTATTTTTTATTACAGTCAATTGTTTCAGAGTTATGGGTACAAAGTAGGTGAATAAAAATGGTAATTTAATATTTTGTACAACCAATAGAAAACTAATGTCAGTATTAATATAATTAGTATAAAGCCAACGCGAAAGTAAATTATAAACAAAATATAGCTTAAGACTTTATTCCACGAAATACTTCAATTTTGATAATTTTAAAGTATTATTTACTGTAAATTCTTTAAAAGAAAGAATTATTAATAGCGATTAAAAGTAGACAAAAATATTATATTAAAGGAAAATAGTAACATTCAAAATGTAATTTTTGTATCGTTAATTATATTCTTTTATATTAAGTACTAAATCCTACGTATAAATAAAGTATAAAAGTAAGCATAACAATCAACTATTGTAAAAATAACTTTACTCAATATTCAATATTAATTTGATATGTCATGTACAAAAAAAACTTTCAAAAGATCTCATAAAGTAATTTGAAACCGAATAGATTGTCATATAGTGCTTATAGTAAGTAACCTTTAATAATTTAATAATAATAATAATTAAAGATTTTTTTTTTAGAACAACTATGAACAATTTGGAAGAGAATGGGATCTCTCAGTATCACTCCTCTTTCGATTGTAAACTTTTTTACATTTCTTTCTAATTTTACACTTTACTTACGCTCTTATATTTACGTTCTTAATATATTAATGTAATTTATTTATATCGCTACATCTTTTAGCTTTCACTACCACTAAACACGTAATATATTATAGTCAATAGCAAATAAATTCATAATGTAGGTATATTTGTAGGAAGCTCGTCGTTCAAGGGCTAGGTAGGGACGGGCGGCACGGGAACGAGCCAGCAGTACCCATATTAATAAAGTTTTAACTTTATTAAACAATTTTCCGAGGACGCTACTAATAACCAGTACATTGGGAGCTTGAAATTCGTTAATTTGACTCTGCCGTGATATTTCTTCCCTTGAAGAGCAAAAATGTTTTTAAATTAAATTATATTCAAATTTAAAAAAAATACCTATAATTCTTCTGAAATATATTTTCCTCGAAGAGAAATATATTTTTGAATATTTTTTAAAAGAATCCAACTAAACCAAAAAAATCTATATATATACAGATATAAGTGATTTTTTTAAGTGTTACGTTCACCAAAACGGTAAGACTCGACAAATACTTCGAACAGTAGAGTCAGAAAAGGCATACGTCTATTTTTACACCGATTTTGTTATCCCTTAGTGCATGAATAATAATAATAATAATAATAAAGATAGAACAATCCACTACAATAGACCAGATATTACATTAATAAACAAAACAAACAAAACTGCTTATTTGATAGATATAGCTGTACCTAATACACACAACATACAAAATACAATAGCAGAGAAAATATCTAAATACACCGAACTTCAATACGAAATCACCCGACTTTGGAACTTACAAAAAGTGACAATAGTTCCAATAGTACTGTCCACGACAGGTGTAATACCAAAACAACTGCATCACGCGATAAATACTCTAAAGTTACCACCCAATATTTACCATCAATTACAGAAAGCCGTAATCCTAAATACATGCCGAATTGTCAGGAAGTTTCTGCAAATTGGACTAGACGTTCCTGGTACATCTACAGGTTAACATAATATTACAAACAAATTACCAGACAAATTACATTTATACAAAAAACATAGCACACAGTTATGCACTTGGCTTAGGCCCGTGTACACCTGTAAAACCGGTTTTAAGCCGAGATATCGTAAATTTAAATTAAAAATAATAATAATAATAATGATAATGAGAGGTTGCCGTACTATAAGTACGAGCCACAGCCGGTCCTCGAAAGCGACAGCGTCAGGCTCTACTGGGACCGATCCATCATCACGGACAGGACTGTTCTTGCGAACAAACCTGATATCGTGGTGATGGATCGGGCACTTTCGAGGGTGTTTTTGGTGGATGTCACCATACCGCATGACGAGAACCTCGTGAAAGCCGAAACCGAGAAGAAGAGAAAATATCTCGACCTGGCTCACGAGGTGACCGAAATGTGGGGGGAGACATCTACCGAAATCATCCCAATCGTTATGTCGGTGAACGGTCTTATCCCAACCAGTCTGGAACAACATCTCAGACGGTTGGGATTCCGAGGCGGCTCACTCCCGGGAAAGATGCAGAAAGCGGTGCTCTTAGATTCTGCCCGCATTGTACGCCGGTTTCTCTCCCTGGGGCCCTGAACCCCGGCCGACTGTGCTTCTGCCGGGGGTTAGTTGCCATCTCCTCTCCTTAAGAGGGGAGATGAGAATTTTGGTAAAATTTAAAAATAATAATAACTTTATTGTAGCGAAAAGTCGGGTATACAATTTCTTATACAGTGATTACTACACTAGGCTCGCAGGCCTGTATCGTAGTAGTCAGTGAGTGGCTAATTTTGTTCATATTTATTGCCATTTACAATCCGGTTCCTGTACAATTTTATCATTTAGATACTCGAAAATTAAAATACATTTAAAATGAAATAATAAAAAAAAATATATAAAATACTAAACAAGAATAAAGAAAAGAATATTAATGCAAAACATTTAAGGTTCTATAAGGTACTTATTTCTAATACTATTACATATATTTATTTTTGAAAAGAGAGGTGTGTGTGTGTGTGTGTGTGTGTGTGTGTGTGTGTGTGCGTGTGCGTGTGCGTGTGAGTGTGCGTGTGCGTGTGTGTGTGTGTGTGTGTGTGTAACGGCATATATAGCGGCATTTCAACCGTAAGATGGAAGTAGTTGTTCTGTTTCAATGTAATTTAGATTAATTAACCAGTTTTTTATTTTACTTTTTACTTGGTAATAGGATAGTTTTATGCATGGGAATTTTCTGTTAACACTATTATATATATATGGATGAGAAAATAGAGGTAAACGCTTTACAAATGTAGTACGAACAGGAGGTAGCCCAATTTTACAAGTACGACTCTCTGCAAGAGTTTTGTAGTCTGGCCTTTTCAGAACACTCTTATGGTGCGCGCAGATTACTCGCCATATGTAAAGTTGTCGTACTCGAAGTACATTAGCTTCTTTATAAAGCGAATCTGTGGAAAACCTAAAAGGTTTATTGAGCATCACTTTAAGAACTGCACGTTGTGCTCTTTCAATTTCAATAAAACTACTTTTATTCGATCCTCCCCATATTGCTATACAGTAAACTAAGATCGATTCACATATTGAAGTATACACCATCTTAAGAGTATCAAGAGGAGTAGATCGTCTAAGAGATTTAACTATATATATTATTTTTTTAAGTCGTGCAGATAGACAGGAAAGTTGTTTCTTGAAAGAAAGGTTTTCGTCTATTTGTATTCCTAAATATTTTACTGAATTTGTTCTCTCAATCGTTTTGCAGTCACAGAATCCTGAAAATGTCATCATGTTGTTAATCTGCTCTACGTGCTTACAGGTATGAATAGGTAGAGGAAGAAGTTGTTTAGGAGCAGATGCGCAAGTTTTATGGAAAGCTAGATAAGTTGTTTTATTTATATTTAGAGTCAGTAGGTTGTGATCAAACCAAGAAGCTAGGTGTGCCATGCCACTTTCAGCCAGCTGGTGAGTTTTTTCCCAAGACGTTTCTGTAAAGAGTACCACTGTGTCGTCAGCGTAGCCTATTATACTTGCTATGTGTGGTAATTGATTTAATAAGTCATTTATATAAATATTAAATAAGGTTGGTCCAAGAATACTACCCTGGGGAACTCCTAAGTCTATTGGTAAAGCATTACTAACAACATCGCCGACTTTGACGGACTGATAACGGCCAGTAAGATAACTGTTGAACCAGTTGTATGGAATACCCCTAATACCAATACAATCAAGTTTTTTTAAAAGTATCAACGGCGATACCGTATCAAAGGCTTTCGCTAAATCTATAAAAACTCCAATGCAGCAATTTTTTTGGTCCAGTGCGGTAGAGATAATATCTGTTAGAAGGGAAATGGCATTTTCTGTAGAGGATCTTTTTCTAAAACCGAATTGGTTCTTCGAGATAATTTGATTTTTTTCTAAATATGTAACAAGTCGCTTATTTATAACTTTTTCGAGGAGTTTAGAAAAAATGGAAAGTAGAGAGATGGGTCTATAATTTGATGGCTCATTTTTACTACCGTCTTTGTGAATAGGAGTAACTAATGCACGTTTCCAATGATCAGGGAATATACCTTTGGAGATACTAAGATTGAAAATATGAACTAGCGGTTCCAGAATAATATGTCTTATTTGTTTAATAAGTGTTGCATTATAACCGTCGATACCAGGAGCACTTCCGTCTTTTAATCCCTTTATAAGTGAATCGACCTCAAATATGTTGGTCGGCTCCATATAGAGGGATGCCAAGGGTGACTTGGAAGCTGATACTTTAGAGGACAAGTCTGATTCCTCAATATTGAGTTTTGCAAGGGTCTTTTCAGCCAAGTTTTTACCAATAGTTGTGAAAAATTTATTGCTGATGTTTAGTGATTGTATTGGATCTTCATTTAGCTTAATGAGATTATTTGCCTCATTCTTTTTTCTAGAAATGTGACAAATTTCCTTAATTGTTGACCATAGCTTTTTTGGGTTATGCTTGTTATCAGTAAGTTGTTCGTTGTAATATTTTGTTTTAATTCTGGTCAATAGTTCTGTAAGAAAATTACGATAACGTTTATAGTTTCTTTGTATTATTGGATCAGAGGGGTTTTTCCTAGCTTGAATATGTAACTTGTCTCTTATTCTCTGACATCTCACCAAACCGGGAGTAATCCACGGTTTTAATGTACCATATAATTGACGAGTAGTAATGTATTTTGAGTTACTTTCTAATGTATTTTGAAGAACAATGGAAAAGAGCTCAACGGCTTCATTAACATCTTGACTTTCTAAGACGGTGGACCAATCAGCCTCAGCTAGTTCCCTGAGTACTCCCAGTGAGTCCGTTTTACGAAAAATCTGTTTTTTTGAATTTTGAATTATAGATGCAGTTGAGAGACCGGCAATACAGATATCATGATCGGTTATATTACTCTTACAAATTAAACCTAGGGATGTTCCAGATGGATTCTTAATATATATGTGATCAAGGCACGCTTTATTACGGGTAGGTTGTGTAATAGCTGGAATGAGTTGATGTTCAGCCATTAGACATGTGTAGTCTATCAGTTTGTCAGTGTTATTGCTAAGTAAGTCAATGTTAGTATCGCCGGCTAGAATTATAGTCCTTTTATTTTTCTGTGACACTAAAATATCACTTAAAGAGTAAAGAAACTTTTCAATGTTAGTAAAAGATGGCGAACGATACATACCTAATATAAACACATTACCCACAGTGATAGCCAAAAAATTGCATTCATCACACAATGGTTCATAAACAGTAGGACTCCATGTTGATTTTATATAAGCAGTTATTCCACTACTTTTATTTATAGCTTTATTTGTACGGTAGGCGCGATAACCAGGTATTTCAGGAATTATAATGTTTTCATTAAGCCAACATTCTGTTAAGATTAATATATCAAATTCTAAGTTAAGTCTCTTAAGAGTAACCAAGAAATCATCCAAGTTATGTTGAATGCTTCTAATATTTAATGTTAGAATTTTAAGATCTAAATCGGAAGTTATGTGGGAGGAACATGTTTCGGGTTTCTCAAGCACAAGACATTTGATTGATAGTACGTTATCTATATCGATATCCATTTTGAATATTTATATTATATTGTTGAAAAAATATGTTTATGCTTGAGAGAGAGAAACCGATTATAACATGTCGAATAGAAGCCAAAAAATATGTTGAATTATTAATTAGTTGATGCCGTTCTGTAATTTTTTGAAAGGTGTGTGTATGTAGTTTATTATTTTTGTTTTGAGTGGCCATATAAGAATCAGTACAATGAATTGTGTTTTTGTGTAATTGTGAGTGAAAAAGTGTAAATATAATAAAAATTTCCAGAAACAAATCACCTTCAGAGTATTTTGTTTTAACTAAAAGTATCAAGACTCTTTGCTTCCATTTAGAATGATTCACTATCAGCAAATGCTGGACCAATTTTGCTGTCGATGTCATCCATAGATTGTATGCGAATAGCCGGCTTATTTTCGTTTTGACGAATATATATAAAGCCATTCCGTATCCAGCAAAAACGGAAGTTATGTTTTTTTGCGCGTAGTCTAGCTTCTCGAAATAACAGCTTATTCTTTCTTGTGAGGCGTTCGTTGATGTATATAATTTTGGGAGGTCCATTAGCTATTCCTTCTGTGGTGAACTTTTTATATGCTTTGCTAGCCTTAACAATTTCGTCTCTCTTTGTTCGTCGCACGAATTTAATTATGATAGGACGTGATTTTAACTCTTGTCCCGTTTTAGGTGTGTGTGCAGGCTTAGCTCCGGCTCGTGTTACATAGCATATTTCAGACTTTAATAGGTCTATTCCTAATACTTTAATGGTGGTAATTACAGTGTTGATCAAATTCTCGCCACTATCCTCTGGTATACCAATCACCTCGAGTTCGTTTGAAATCGCATTTTGCTCCTGAAATACTAGTTCCTTTTGAGATTGAGCAATCTTGCATTTCAAATCAGAGATTTCATCATGGGCATCGTTTAGTTTCTTCTTATATTCAAATAAAGTTTCATTTAATGTAGAGGAGATAGAGAGAACTTGAGACCTCAGATCTGTGAGTTCTTTTCGTAAGGAAGTTATCTCACCCATTTCTTCCCTCAGTTTCTTTATTTCATACATCAAATCGGACAGATTCACATTACCTTCAACAGCTGTGCATACAGTCCTACCTCTGGAGCCTCGCATTGTATTCACATTTTCGCTGTCTATTTGATTGTCGTCGAGGATGACTGTGGTCGGACGCGCAGGAGTGTTGGAATTATCACCTTTTGGTCGAGAGCTTGAGCACAGGGGGCACAACCACTTATTCTTTTGCTTTTGCATTATCCTCTTCCACTCTTCTTTCTTTAAATTAAGACACATTAAGTCATAATACTTTTTACATTTTTCGCACTCCATGTATTCTGGGCTCTGAATAGCAGTACTGCAGGCAAAGCACGACTTCGGCATGTTTACACTTCTACTACTACCGTACAGCACTAGCGATTAATGGGCAACCTGTTGATACTCCTGAGCGGCGACCAGCGGCACGTCACACGCAAAACCTTCAAGGTCAAATGCCTGCGATGACAGCGTGATATTGAAGCGGCGGTTACAATAAAACTCTAAATATGTTTACTGAAATATATCTTAAATACTTAGTGGAATCTCAATTCAATTACACTGTCACTTTGGATTATTCTTTAGCTTTAAAATAATGTAAATTGTACTATAATACTACGACTTTAAACTACACAAAAGGTTTTAGAATACGGAACAAAGTAATACGTGTCTACGCAGAACCGGTGTCAAACACTCACTCAATACACTCACTCAATACTGAATAGCTCAAACAGGGGTAGTAGGAATTTCTAATAATAGGAACTAAGAGCCCCATTACTAATAATATAGCGTATATCCTACTATCAGATCGATCTCCATATAGTCTACCCAGAAAACATCATTGTCAATTTTTTATGCATGATTGAAATCAGTTTTTTTTATCATGGTGATGAACCAACTGATTTCATTTCATTCTCACCTATGAGGTAACAAACGTAAAAAAATACATTTGAACTCAGAACCTCTTTCTTTTTTAAATCCGTTAAAAAAAAGCTCGACTAATAGTCATAAAATTGGGTATACACGTGTTATTTGGGACACGGAGAAGGATTATAGGATACTGTTTATGACGTACAACGTCGCGGGTGAAATATAGTAAAATTTATATTCTTTTACTTTATTTATATACATGACCTTATTATTTTAGGTACGTTTACAATACAGATAATTACGAAACTATGATACTCCAATTTACTACAATAATTCTGACTACTATTATAACGTATCTGAAACTTTGCTACCGGAATATTTGGAGAGTAAAATGAAATACTCGACCTCAGAGCTAAGTAAGTAAACACTTATACACCTAGATCAACATCCCTTTGCACTTTGTTGCTTGAACTAATTCTTGGAAAGGTCGCCCTCAGGATGGATATGAAAATGTACAATTGTTTAGTAATACTGCGTAAGCTGCGCAGTAGCATCAGCATCCCATTGCGATATAATTTTGAGCTATTATAAGTCGCTGTTTACGCTTACGAGTATATTTTTATTATGCAACTTAGAATGGCAAACAAGCTAACCGCTCGCCTGATGGAAAGTGGTAACCGTCGCCTATAGACATGAGCAGTACTATGGGCAATACAGAGTACACTGTTTCGCCCATGACACCTTCCATGCGTTGACATTCCTGAGAACTCGGGTGTTATTCCTCTGTACATTATAAATTTACTGCCATATCCCACCCTTCAAACCTTACTTCTTACAAGTATATTGCTAATTTTGATCCAACTTTAACATTTCTATTATTTTTTTCGGCGCTTAAAAAAGCAGTTTTTCATTATGTAGCTAAAACTACAAGGCCAGCCTTCTAAATTTAATAATTTCAATGAAAGGTTGTTTAAGGTAAAACACCGCAGTGGAAGCGTTTTATAAGGGAAGATTCTCTGTCTGTCGAGGAGGACTAACCTGGTATCGGTTTTCTGTATTTTTCTGCTATAGGTGGTCGGCAGTTCTTCCTCAACTCCTATATACACGCACGCACAAGGTTTTACAGGTTCTTCAGGGCACATACAGTTTAAAACACACAAAATCACATTTATTTTTCAGGAGCAAGCGTCCGCGCACATGCCTCCATTAGGTCAGTATTTTTTTTTTATTAGTCAGAGTAAGGTGGGAGAAAAACAATAATGACAGAGTCCAATATTGTAAACAGCCTGTGCTTTATTATAAAGGGATAAGGCTTTATTTTGAACAAAGGTATTTACGATAGTTATGTCTTTGTTTAGAAATGTGTGTAAAGGAGAAAAGATTGATAGTAATGCGGACTACCAATCCCATTCCTAGCAATATACTATGTCAGGTCGACATCCACGTGGTCCCCACTGGAAACCATCATGCTGAATTCTATATGAATTCATCACAATGAGCTACCTGACATGCTTTTTCATTCTTATATACAGTTGTCCCACCAGCGTAAACCGATAGCACAGGTGGGGTTATAATTTCATTATCATCCATAAAAAAAAAATGTGTGTATGTGTCAATGTGTGTATTGATTGTAATTTGAAAAAAATATTATTGAAGTTTCCTTCCGAATCTTTATAGAAATGTACAAATGTTTAGTTATTACTAAATTACTACCGTATACTTGACAGTGATGTCGTATTGCGTCATATATTTTTCTTAAATAAAAGTTGTTTATGGATTTTCTGATACCATAATCTCAAGAGAACATTTTCATCGAAAAATAGGCTATGTAGAGTAATAGGAGTTGCTAGATAATTTATTATTTTCTAAGCGACTACCAAAAGTAACATTAACTCAATTTTTTAGAGCTTTGTTCTATCGCAAATTCTTTGCCGATTTTCACAATTACTTATACAACCTATGGGACTTACTGCATATGAATAATATAAATAAAAACTGCACGTTGTGAAGCAAAATACACTTGTAGATATTCGACATGCTGAATTTAATTATTTTATACTAGTATGTTATATATGAAACTTACATTAAAGTATACAGATTAGCTAAAAAAGAAAATTAAAAAAAAGAAAGATTAGCTAGAAAAGAAAAAAAACAACATATTTATGTTAGAGCGAGATAGATAAGTAGTCAATAAAGCTGTTCGAATTAAGTACTGCTCGTACATCGATTTATTGCTTTTAAAATTATATTCTAGGTGAGGTAAAGTGCATGTGTAGACACAATTTAGGAATGCCTGTAAGTATGTGCAGTTGCCTGTATATTATACTTTATATAATGATTCACGCGGGCAAATCCGCGGGATATAACTAGCATGAAATGTAATAAATAATATTGCAAATTTGACTGTGAATTTGTTTATTTTATTATATAGGTATTATTATTTAATTCTGTTATATATAAATAATTCTATTTAAACACTGCTTAAAGTAAATAAACTGATATTTTTACTGGAATACCCTCACTTTATTTTCCGTTGAAATCGATTTCAAATGTAAACCTGAATGCGGTAGAATTGAATTAAAACAATAGTGTTAACCACGTTTCGGAAAATAAAAACAAATAATAGGTATCCGACGTAATGTTTTTTTTTTTTTTTTTTAATGGATGATAATGAAATAGTAACTCCGCCTGCGCTATCGATAAACACTGGCGAGGCTCCAGTGAGGTATGATAAGTGAAGATGAAGCAGGCCAATTAGCCCATCATGACTAATTCACCAATGAATTAATCACGTTTCCAGGGAGAACCGCAAGGAGGTTGACCTGATAGGGTAAATAAATCAGGCTGAGACAGCAATATATAAATAAAATTCAATTGCAGAATATATGTAATTGCATAACATAATTTCAGCTATACCGATTTGGTTAATTTTGGAAAAATCACGTGAAAAAATGAAAATTTAGTTATAAGTAATTAAATTAATAGGCTTGACGAAATAAGGACATTTTGTTTATACTACAAAAAATACTGGCAAACAAGCATACAGCCTGTCTGATGGTAAACGGTCATGTTGAAATGAAAATTACCACAACGTTGACAGTATGCAAATGGTTCTGATAACCCTCATCATGAATGTATTATTTATTTTATTTTATTAATATTTATTTATTTATTTAAACGTTAATGCACAGTAAAATTCTATGTACATTTGGCGGACTTTACACCGGACGGTGTTCTTTACCAGTCAACATAATAAGTATTTAATAATACTCTATTCAAAATTGCCATTTTCTGGAATAAAAGAATTCTATTGTCCAAATCTTCAAAAGTTACGCGGGTAATTGTATTGTTATTTCGTTTCTTTACCTATTTTGTTCTCTCTTGAATCAGTTGTTTTGTGATCTCTCTCTCTCAGAGATTAGGGTGTGATGGATCCTTTCTTTACAGGAAACACACTATTAGCGATACGTCGAACGCTATCATTCGCTTAGTACATTCATCCTTCAGTTGAGAGATCGAGTCATTGATCCGTATGAGGTGAAATTGAGAATACATACTTACTTACACACATCTGTTAACGTGATGGATAAATTGAGGAAAATTTTGCAAGGTACCTAATCCAATTATGTGATACTAACTGATTCCTACAACGTTGCCACGTAAATGGATATATAAAGTTATATGTCTTAAGTTGAGATATTACATCAATTTTCTTACATACAAGGTTATACCAAATTTCATACAAATCCTTCAAACTTCAGGTAAACATAAAATAAAATCTCGTTCGTGTAATTATCCAACTAGATTACAATAAAGACCTGGATATAATACATAAATTGAATTAGATTTTTGTTTGTCAGATAAAAAGCCATCCAAAAAGAAAATTAAATTAAATAATATTCCTTAAGATAGTCTTCTAATAGTAAATCTAAACATTTTTTTTTCACACATACACGTACGCATGCATGAATGCATACGTGTATATGTGTACATATTTCTTTCGTCATTATATAAATCTACGTTTGTAAACACCTAGATCTTATAATAATAATAATGTTTAATTCGGATTTGTTTGTTTCGGATTTTTTGGTCCATTAAATATTTATTATTAACAATATTCTTAAAATTAATGTTAGTAAATTTTCAAACACAACACATATACACGTACACACACGTATATAATATATTAAATAGTATACAGGTAATCATCGCTGTACAATTCCATTGGAAATTGTGCAGCAGCGATTAATGTACACAGTCCAGCTTGCTATCATACCGAGGATGCTGTTGGCGCTGGCACGTACTCTGCGCACCAGAAATGCGCACCTTTTCTGCATCGTGGCATAAAAAAATCTACACTATCACACTTATATAAAGATACAATTTCTGTATAAGCGTCAGCCAAAAGTAACTCTTTCCTAATCATTTTTAGTCCGTATTTAACACTCGATGGTCAATCTTCGGATACATCGAATAATATAATAATAAATCTTTATTATAATCTTAGGTTTTCATACTGTCATCACATGATGATACAGTAACCAGATCTGCATGTTTCCTTTGCCATTTCTCTAATTTATTGCAATACAAACCCATGATTGCTATTTACTAGGCTATTAACCGTTATCTCAATAATTAATGTATCGCCGGTAGCATGTGTCACTGACAGGAAAGCTAATATATAATAAATATATTATATAACATTATATTATACACTAGTTTTTTGTTAGTTGTTTCTGGTGGATTTCAGAAATAGGAAAACCAATAAAATAAACTACTTCAAGATGGTTCATCAAAATAAAATATATACCCCTTTTTAAGTTAAACCTTCAGGAACAAAATTACAAAACTGCATGTAATTTTGGTATAGTAATTATTGCGTGATATCGGAACAAATGTACAAATATTTCTAAGTATATTGTTTTGGCTTCAATTGTTCTTATTAAGACATCCTAAACGAATTGTTCTTAAATATCTCACATGGACAGACATTGTCTAGTTACTATTTTATTATATTAATATTACTAAACTTTAAAAAAAAAATACTTTAATATTTCTTAACAAACATTAGTTATATTTTAATGTAACAATTACCGGTTTAACTTAAGTGTAATTAGGTCAAAAAAGCTCGACTAATTACTTAGTTTATTATTATATTTAAATAAGTATTTTTTATTATTATTATGGTAGTAATAATAAAAAATAACTGTTTAAATGTTCATATATTACAATATATTATACATGAACTATTTAAATAAATAATATTATTTAAATAGTTCATGTATTCCCCTGTTTATTACAAAAACTACTTGCTGCAAGATAAAATTTGTTAGCAGATACACAGTTCCAATGTATCTAAAAAGTCGTTCTGTTTTTAAAAGTAAAATGCACTTTATACTCTTTAATTAATGAAGTAATTAATTAACAGAGAATACCATCAGCCATTAAATTCTTCGTGTGTATAAATTTTATTCCATGTAAGAGAATAAATAGTATAGATTAGATACTAACAATACTGTAAATATATTAGGAATATGGAAATAAATAAAAGGCTTTATTATTATTATTATTATTATAAGAGAATAAATAAATATACTATTTTAAATTACGAACACACTAGCGTAATTATAAGACACGAACGTTTCAACTTAACATTTTTTTTTTTTATTTACACTAATGATTTATATATATTTTTGTGTCTTTTTTCTTTTTTTGTTTATGTTCCGACGTAGAATTATCTACCTCTTCCTTTTCTGTAGGTGTCGTAAGAGGCGACTAAGGGAATCTAATGGTCGAGAGATAGGCAACGGCGTCCTTCTTAAAACATCACCAACGCCTAACTATGTTTACCAATCCGCCTGCCAAAAATGGCAACTACTGGCAAAACCCTCTTTCTAGAGGATGCTTATATTTAGCAGTGGATAATTAATGACTAACATGAGGATAATGGTGATTTATGTATGATGGTGATGATTTAAAAGAGACAATTTAAATGTAAAATTTGTTTTTTTTTTTTATAAAACAATTTTATTTTAAATCGACACAATTTATTCGATTTATTCGCACTGTAATAACAAACAAAAATGGGTTTATAAATAAATTGTAAAAAGGCATGCAGGTAGTCAAAATACAAATTAAAATTAATAATTTCTCATTTCAATATACATTATATAAAATTTTATGATTGACGTTACGAAATAAATGATTAATTACGCTAACCTTTTGTAAATAAATATCTCAGAAATGTTGATTAGAACAATGTTACAGTCGTACAATGGAAATCTATTTTTGACATAAAATGCTATTGAATTTGACAATATACGTAAAGAATTTAAATTTAGAATATCAACCAATAAAATCGACATCATAACTTTTAAGAAAAGATAATATATAATATTTTTAGCTATAATAATTATATTATAACATATTTTATATACTATATAATATATATATATATATATATATATATATATATATATATATATATATATATATATATATATATATATATATATATATATATATATATATATATATATATATATATATACATATTCGTTTTTAAATTTTAAAAATGGCAGTAGAGACTTAACGGCAGCACACCTGCTATGCCTCTGGTGTTGTGGGTGATCACTTACGGCGGCGGTAGTCACTTACCATCAGGTGAGCCGCACGCTCATTTGCTTCCTATCTTATAAAAAAAATGTATATTAATTTGTAAGCAATACGTATATTTGTATATTATATTAGAAAATAGTTCCAAATTCTTATTTAAAAATCATCCTGAATTGGGAAGTTTTTAATCAAATTACTTACAATACTGAAAGAAAAGCACTTTTTTTCAGTATTATTAGTAGTTTAGTTTGTCTGTGCGTTTGTTTTGATTTAAAATAATAATATATTATATAAGCCAATTCGATGTTTGGCTGACTAAAAGTTGTCCTGTTTTTTACATCTATACTATCTATCTATATAATTTAAGAACTCGACAATTTGGTATATTCGTAGTATTTGGGATGAAGGACAACATACGTTATAATTCATCCCAATCTATCGACTATCTATATATTTTAAGAACTCGACTAACCGTAATACAATTTGGTACACATGTAGTATTTGGGATGAAGGGCAACATATGTTAAAATTCATCCCTATCAAACAACTATATATTTTAAGAACTCGACTAACCGTGATGCAATTTGGTACATTCATAGTATTTGGAATGAAGGGCAACATAGGTTAAAATTCATCCCTATCAAACAACTATATATTTTAAGAAATCGACTAACCGTGATGCAATTTTGTACACTCGTAGTATTCGGGATGAAGGGCAACATAGGTTAAAATTCATCCCTATCAAACAACTATATATTTGAGGAACTCGACTAACCGTGATGCAATTTGGTACATACGTAGTATTTAGGATGAAGGGCAAAATAGGTTAAAATTCATCCCTATCAAACAACTATATATTTTAAGAACTCGACTAACCGTGATGCAATTTGGTACACTTGTAGTATTTGGGATGAAGGTAACGTACTCATAAGTTTTAATTAATTCCAATTAATCAATTTATCCGGCTACGCGGACAAACAGCATGTCCAAAAAATGTAAGTTAAATTCCAAATTAGCGTATTTAGAGATAGACAGAGTTTTAACAAATTCTGTTAGAGAATATTTATAATATTATAAAATAAATAATCGACTTAACAACATTACGGCGTCCCAAAAATTTAATCCCAGGCTACCTCCGATAATTCAAATTAATGAAATTCAAATGAGATATAAAATGAATTAAATCAATTAATATCTCTAAATAGAATGAAACAAAATTTCTGTCTATGATTGTCTGATTTTGTAACGGTTTTACAGTTATTTTTTTTTTAGAGAAAATTAATGTGGTTATAAAACATTAATTTGCATTCGTGTAAAGTTGAGACGGATCATTAGTTTCTATCTAGATCTATTAATTAACCTCCGATATAAAAAGAAAATGGTCGAGGGATGGACAGCAGCGTCCCTCTGAACACATCACAAAGCCTAACTGCGGTTGCCAACCCGCTTGCAGTGTGACACCTATTAACAAACCTTCTTATGTTCAGCAATGGAGAGTTAACAGCTGGAGTGATGATGATAAAGATTAAAAAAAATATATAAAAAATAAGCTTTTAGGTAGATTTATTTGAAGCAACAAACATCAAAATCACTGATGGCTCAATTGAAATAAATCTAAGAACCGTTGCCTACAGACGTTAAAAGTATCGTGGCATACACATAACAAATAGTACTGAATAAAGAGGGGGATGGATTGTTATTAATTTGTGGAGTCATTGCTAGCAATATACCATCTATACGGTCTCCTTGAAAATCATCTTGATTAATTCCTAGCTAATCCGTCACGATGGGCTAACTAACCTAACTTTATTTTTACTTATTTTCACTCATTGGTGTCCCACCAGTATATACTGATAACGCAGATGAAGTTACTTTCCATTTTCATCCAATTAATAAATATTTTTTTTTATACAATATATATTGTAAAATATTCATAAATAAGTCATGGAGACCTTAAAGGAAACAATTCATATCTTTGTAAAAGGCTACCAACGTATTGGCAACTCCCCTGGTGGCGTTTATGTTCATGCTCTACGGTAATCACTTACCATCAAGTGAACAGTATGCTCTTTACTGTACTTTTACATAAAAAAAAATACTGTGACGACACACGCTCTCCCTCATGTGTCATAATATTATCCTCTATTCTTATTATAATAACTTCACTGCCATATCCCACTTTTCAATTTTTCAATATTTCCCCGTATCCTGTAATTTCATTGCCGTACCCTTTCAAACCAAAACCACATATGTGATCATATATCGTGTTGTAATAATAATAATAAAATCATAAAATAACTAATTCGCAGCAAAAATACAAAGGTACCCAAGCAGTTGATTATAGTACAGTCTCCCTCTGATATGAAAGGTAAAAAACATCCCACTAGTCAGTATTACCTTGAAGAGTAATAAATTGTTACAGAACTAGACAGGAAAATTTATTTTTATCTTCATACATTGGTAGGTAACATAAAAAAAGAAATGTTCTACAACTATTCACGACACGCAAGTAACATAATTTACCTAATACATGTGGAGCAATCGAGCAATATTCTTGCTAACAATAAGTACCTACATCCACTTTGAAAGTCGTAGAATTAAAATTACTTCCTTATTGTACTTTGTTTCCTTGTGAAATATTCATTGTTTTAGCAACAAATAGCTTTGAGATCCTTTATTTATATCATGGACAAGACACAGTTTTATGTTTTTTTTTTATTTAATTGATAGATAGAAGTGAAAATACACTTAACTAGTTCATTCCTGCATGAATAAAAATAAAAAAATATTTATAAATGTCGATATCTATATATGAAACGTTAGTCAAACTCGTTTAGCTATTATAGCATGATTGAATAGAGTTTGGGTAGTTTAAAACTTTTTCATAGTACTCGTAGCTACAGATCATTAATTAGGTACTACTTTGTACTACTTTATATAAATACTAACGATGTAGCCCGACATCTAGCCTCTATTACTCGCTTCTCATATAAATTTCTATAAGTAAACGAATTTAAAATCAGTTGAGTAGTTTTTGAGTTTATCCATTATAACAAAACGAACAATCAAATCTATCCTCTTTATAATGTTATTGTAAGTAACAAACAAACAATATGATTTTTCAATTTCCAATTTTTTTTAAAGTATTTTAATAGCAAATGTATTTTACTACAAATATCAGTACGTCCACTAGCACCGTAAATCTAAAAATATTTACTATAAATAGTCATTCACTATTTTTTTTTAATACAGAGTATTAAAAATTGCCAATAGTTTACATCAACTTTCCCTCTTTTATTTCGCATAGAAAAAATTGAATTTAATTCAAAACATTCTTCGAGCGCATTTTTATTAGAGGCACTAGT
This sequence comes from Galleria mellonella, assembly GCF_026898425.1. Lineage (NCBI taxonomy): Eukaryota > Metazoa > Arthropoda > Insecta > Lepidoptera > Pyralidae > Galleria > Galleria mellonella. The sequence goes on from NW_026442133.1 coordinate 1,694,348, forward strand.
CATATACTATTGTCACTAATATCAGTTAAACAAGTTCACTAGGTTCATTAGTCCACAGCCTGTGGAAGTTAATCCTATTACTACAATTAGCTACTCTCGCATGGTACATGGCTCGCGCCACCTGAACCCACCACAAACAAATTGGACGAGTCAAACGCCAACACACCGACCTACGTTTCTGGCTGTAATAAATGACTGTGCGGGGATGATACTGAAACGTGGTGGTTACTGGAATTGTGTTGAGGGAATTGAACGGCTAAAATAACTACGAACTACAGGCAATATGGGCATAGCCCTAAATTATTAACAGGATAGAATATAGAGATACCAGATACCAGAGAGAGATTTTGTGCAATATATAGTCGTCTGTTTGGCTACCTCTGACCCATTCGTATTTCAGCCGTGAGGCAATTATGTTTACATGGCTGTATTTCGGTTTGAATGGTGAGTTATGGCAGTGAAATTAGAAGGTACAGAGTCATAATACCTTGTCAACAATGTTCTCATAAATGGTAACGCATGAATGACATCAAGAGGTAAAACAACAATTTGATTCATATTGTAAAAAATTCCGTTTTGTTTTCTCATTGTAATTATTTCTTATAATTGTTTGTACCGATAATAGGTTTACTATTGTAATCTTTTGGAGGAAACAATAAAGAGTTTCTATCCTAGATAGATATCTATCTATTAAATTAAAATTAAAAATTGTATTAAATATAAAAATTGTATGAGTCTTGGTTACTTTATTAAAGAATTTATTTATTATTATTATAATAATAATGTGATGTCCATGGCACTATTCATGTCTATGGATGACGGTATTTATCAGATGAGTCGTTAGCTTGTTCGTTATTCTAAGTTGTATAAAAAAAGAAATATTTTTTTAATAAATAGAAACACTAGTAACAATCACTATTTGCTTCCACAAAAGTTACGTGAATTGTAGCAACATATCGATTGTGATGGATAATGCACATACTGCAATGAAAATATTTAAATTTGGAACTCGAAATCGTGGGTTTATGATTGAATTTTGTTTTAGGACAAAAATTCTTCTACGACAATAAGTTTCAATCATCACAAAATAATAAGAAAATACACAAAAAAACTTTATCTTTTAGAAAAGTTATAAGGTTTACTCATTTAATAAATATATTAAAGCCTGCCTACAATTTTAAGACAATAATATAGATGCCAAAAATTCTATCATATAGCTTTCATTATGTTAAATATCTGTTTAAAGCAAATTAATATTTCATTTTATTTCATTCCAAAATAATCATAAAAATCAGTTCAGAATTGGCGACGTAATCGCAAACTACCCAAAAATACGGGTCAAGTTTAAGTTAGGCATCCAAGAACAAAACAGTGGAAATCGCATTTAATTTGGTGTAGTAGTTTTTACGTGATATCGGAGCAAACATGCAGACATACGAATTTAAAAAAAAAATATCGCTTTGACTTCTGTTACATCTTAATAAGATCTGTCGTATCAATTTTTCTTAAGTGTCTTCCATGTACAATACTGTCTAGTCGCAAGTGTATAGTGTATCGCAATTATATTGCCTATATTAACATATTAGTAATTAATATAGAATAAAAAGTTGGCAAAACAAATACGCATAAATACATACGTATTTAAATACAACTAAGTATATTGGATATTCACTCGATCATTGTATAATATAAACCAATGTAAACAAGATTTCTTTACCATTGACGGGTACCGAATCATCTCTAACACCTTAAGGCAGGTTCCTTGAATAATCCCATTTCGTGAGGCTTTCTGTAAACACGACGTATTTACCTGTTCCACGGTGTGATCGAATCGAGTGAGCTCTGGGATTTGACAGGTATTACCATGAGCTCCAAACTCATATTACATCTCGATCAAATGGTAATCTAACACTGATCTTGTTATCCAGAGATATTTACTGACGGAAGACAAATGAGTTGTTCGCACTTGGTAAGATCTTATTGTACTGTAAGTGTGAAAATACGGCGTATTATCGTGGAACGTTGTAGTGTTTTCAGTTTACGAATGGAATAATTTAGCCTCGATTAAATTCGTTTGTTTTGTCGGCTGTTAGGTGGTTTTTCCACGAAGAGGAGCGTTTTAAAATTGTGTTTACAATTTTAGTTTTTATAAGCAGTTAATAATTTTAACTATACCGATATATAAAAAAGTCTATGTTTTTATCCGCGCTAATTTCTATCTGTACTATAACAATTAATTAAAGTGCATTACTACGCTGACTAGGCTGCTTGGCATAGCTTTATTTATTAATAAACCTATCCCCTGGTAAGTAACTATGTAAAAACTTGTCATCTAAGGGGAGAAAGGATTTTAATAACGGGGACTAGCGACCCTATAACTAGCAATATAACCTGTCAGATTGACTTCCATGCAGTTCCAATGAAAATCCACATGTTTAATTATTTTTTCATTCGTCACGATGGGCCAACTGACTTACTTCCATCCTCGCCTATTATCACTCACTATTGCTCCATCACAGAGTTACCATTCCATTATGATCAATTAAAAAAAATCTGTCCTCAAATAAATAACGGTATAAAATATACACATTTACTATAATTTTATATCTTAAAAATTTTCTTCCATTCTAAATTTATATTTCTTCGTCTTATTAAATAATGTCATAGATAGATAGGTACATTAGATAATTTTTTTTTGGATTTCTATGTATTTCTATGTATCATTTCTAAATTTCTGCACACAAACATCTTGTAGTCATTCGATGAAACACCAGCAAGTTGGAGGCAAATACATCAAATTGCGGATATATATATATATATATATATATATATATATATGTATATATATATATATATAGTAACAACAATATTCCCATGTAAAAAAAATGTTAATTTTTTTTGACAGGTGCCAATTTCCATTAATGTCGATCCAAAAAGAAAGGTTACTGGATATTTTTCATCATAGTTGGTCTCTAAAGTAGAATAACAAAGATGATAACTCTACATAAAAGCTAGTATAGCTAACCATAACAACATAGTAATACTGCTTAAAATTTATCTCTGGATTCCAAGCCTCTCAAATCTAAATATCATTCAGGAAGCAATAAGAGTTCGCATTGGAAAGTCCAGGTTTTCATATTTTTATTAAATTGCTGCGAGCGATGCGAACCGTCAGCAACGGAAAATAAATTTATGTTTAAATTTATAAACCGAGACTATTCGAAACCGTATTCTTATTAACAAAATAAAAGAAATAGTAAGTTTTATTAAACTAGAAATTTCATATCAATGTTTGGCGATTACAGTTATTTTGTTTAATGTATAATTAAACAAAATAAGTAGGTAGTATATACCGTTACTGGAATTAAAGAAAAAAATTTCAAATCGACCAAGCACAAAGTTATTAAAAAGTTATTAAATTAAAATCGTTGATGGCACTTACAAATATATAAGTATCTATCTTTAAAAAATAAATTTAAATATATTAAACTAAAAGGAAAATTTTTCCTTTACATTATTAGTAATAAAGTAAGAATTGTGTATATTACTATTTTTATATGTTAACAACAGTATGCCATAGTATGTGGTCCATTCAATAGCTAACAAAACCTTCGCATGCCTGCAATAGCAGGATCATATTACTTAAACGTTTTTAATCCGTTAAACGGCTTTAGGCTATTTTTAATCAAGCTCGTGGTATACCGAAGTAATCTGATACTACACTATGTGGGTCTAATCTAGCTCTCGAATTTATACTGTATGAATGGTGACATATGTGAAAATAGAAGATACTTATAGATATATTTAAATATATATCGTACCATCCGACAACTGTCCACTGCTGAATATAGACCCATCCCATAAAATTTTGCCAGTAGTTGCTACGCTTGGTGGGCGGGTTGGCAACCGCAGTTGGGATTTGATGATATTTTAAGAGGGACGCTGCTGCCCATCTCTCGACCATTTAGTTCCCTTAGTCGCCTCCTACGACACCCAGGGGAAGGAAGGGATGATTCATATATGGTATAAGCGAAATATATAATACTTTATATTGAATAACGTAACTCATTCCTTAAAATTAGTATTATTATTCATTAGTAGGTTTCCAATTTATTTCCTAGAAAAAAAATATATTACCAGAAACTAGAAACGAAAGATAACAACCTGAGAATTACAAGATATGTACATATCGATTGTTGTGTAGTGCTGTTGGTATAGATACATGTTGTTTTTTTTTTCGAGAATTTTAATTTATTTTAGATTTGTGTAATATATTATTTTTGTAGAAAATCAATTTTTAGACCCTATTAAAGAAGACATGCACTAGTTCCAAAAACGGATTAAGTTAATTAACAATTCATTATTAGTATAGATTAAATATATAACGAAACTTTAAAAGTATCTTTGATTAACTTAGATTATATAATATTAGAAATATTATTGAAATATGGGCATTTTGAATGTTACGTTTACCAGTCGATAAATAAATTTATCCCTTGACGAACTAAAGTCGTGAGGATATTTATCAATTCTTCTCTTTACCTTGCAAGTCTTACATCTTAAATGTACTCCAATATTCGTTTGTGAGTTGCTAAATTATTTAAAGTCAAAACAATTATGAAAGTTTATGAGTAGCGTAGAATAACAAGATGCCGGAATACAGAATAACTTTGCATTTTTCCTTTATGCAGTTATAAAATACAAAACAACAGAGGAAAGTCGTGAGCAATACATTTTGTCGTGGAAGCATCAGGCAAAGAGCGATTCTATTAATAATTCTAGATGCCGTGACGAGGTTGGCTTTCTAAATTTTTCTCTTTTTACTTTATCTGCAGATACAACAAAGTATACACGTGTATTTTTATAACACATGCAAATAAGGACGCGTGATATTTATTGCCGTTTTCTAAAAAAATATATATTTATTTCGTACAACAAAATATGTGATTATAATTAATAAAAAAAAAGATTTTCTTTTCCAGAAAAAAAGGTAAAACAGCTCTAAAAGTATACACCGTAAGATTCCATCAATTAAGCATGGTAAGTGTAAAAAAAACACTCATAATAACTTATATGGGATAAACTCACAATGGACAACAGGATTGAAAGGAAAATACCCGATCAAATCTTAAATTAAAATAGATAATAATTAATAATTTAGTAACACGTTATGTAAAGAAAAAAATAAGAAAATAAAATAGTTAAAAATTTCCTCATTTTAAAATTTGTTGAAAACGAGATACAAACTAAATAACTACCACACTAATAATGATTTAGTAACATATATAAAAAATAATGAAAATAATAAAAGTAGTTGAAATTTTTCCCTAAAATAACTAATAGATTAACAGTCATAACCGCATAGTTCCTTATAAAGTAAGTAGCGCTGAGAAAGGATATCACATTGGAAACTTATATCAAGAGTTCCATATAAGAAATTGTAGGGAATTGAGAACAAAATCTGCTATACTTTAGTAAGTGTCATCTGTCAAATATCAGATCACATAATATGATAAAACATCACTCTTGATATTAGTTTTTCCTACATTTATTTCTGAATTTCTACAATCATATCGACAGTAATTGTAATGTAATAATTACTGTTTTAATTTACATGTAATTAGATCGAAAAAAGTCGACTAGTTTCGAAATCAATTAGTGATCCTTAATCATGAGCGACTGCGTTTTTTTTTTATTTTTCCTTTGATTAACTTATAAAACTTATTAACGTATACTAGTAAGTGTTAAAACCATTTAAAAAAAATTAATATAGCGAAAAAAGAAATAAATTGTGAAATCATACGACGTAACTCGAAATCTGTTCACACTTGACTTTCTTTACTTTAAATCTTGAATCGTTTCTTAGCTTTTCCTTGACAAATGACGACGCATTCTCCTTTTCCCATCGGCACCGTACTGGTGGAAACAGTGATGGCGTCGATCCAGGGCAGTAATTTACTGAAATGATGTAACATAATTTTTAATGGAGATATTTTTCATCGGAGTCTTCCAGCACAGGTATTTTATGTTTATAATAAAACCTCAACCCACGTTCTAATCATATATTAAATAAATTGAATAAATTTTTATTCTTTGTAACTTTATTTTTGAAATCTTAATATATTATTAGCTTCTTCTGTTAATCTAAATATTGAATTTAATTATTTTAATTTATTTATAACTAAAAAAATAACTTGCATTTTAATAAAACTATTTACTGTAAGATTTACAATTTTTTTTACCTTTTATTCTGTCATCATCATAAGGTTATAGCGGCATGTCCCTGACATAATTTATTTCAATGGAACTTACCTACTAAACAGAGTTGAATAAAATTTAGTATACAAATAGGTTATGTTTGAATTTAGGAAATAGATTACTTTTTATATTGATTCTAACACAAACAGCTACTAATTAAAATTTCTAATAATTAACAATTATGTTACCGGAAAAAGATATATGGTCCATTAAAATAACAAAGTAGATCACTTTAAAACTTGGCAGCAGCGTTTTCCTAAAAGTTTTCTCACTTTGAAACTGAAGTTTCACTGTTCAAAGAAGTAATGTGAATGAATTGTGTCGGAGTGCTACCTTAGCCTGTAGTTTCTATGCGAACGAATGATCAAGTCAATGAACGGCTTGTCACGCGATGATCCAATTAGAGAAATTAATTACTTCTCCGAGTTTTTTTTTTTTTTTATTGTGTAAAATATATGATTCAACCGATAATGACTGATATTACCAGAAGCATCACTGACCTTCACAGAATCCACATTAATTTTACATGTTACATAATAGAATCAACATTACATTCAAACCGCAACGTATGTTAGCACGCAAGGCGGTTGTTTAACCCCGGACGCAAAAGAGGGGTATTATAAGTTTGACGTATCTGTGTGTCTGTCTGTGGCATCGTAGATCCTAAACGAATGTTTTTTTTTTTTTTGTTAGAAAGCTGACCATATAGAGATGCATCTTAGCTATAATTTATAAAGATCTGCTCAGGTGTTTTAGGGGTTAGTTAAAATTTTTAATTTTATTTATATTTTTGATGGAAGAATTAACCGGCCAGTTCTCCAGAGATACCCATGTAGACAGCCCTGTATAAAATACTTATAATGTTATAGCGATTATATTATTTCTATTTACACCTTGTTAATTTATATTTTTTTTTTTTGTTTTATTTTGTTTTATTTTCTATGCATATATCTACCACGAGTATATACGTAAAATAATTCTGGTTCATGGATCAAACGATTGGTGCGATTCCGTATTACTTTCAAATATTATCTTATATATTGGAGGCCGTAACTAACGTCTATTAGAAATACAAAATTAATGCACGCACGAGTAACTTTATCTTCGTGTCAATTTTGTCACACTTGGAGCCGTGTGCATCGTACGTGCGTGTATGATGCGACGTGACAAAACATAAATTCCCACAGAATTATTGATGAGAATGAAGAACTTGCTGCGGTATAAACTAATTTCTTATGGGCAAAGCTGCAGTAATACTATCCATAACCTATCGGAACAGTAAAATGAAGTAGAAAATACAAGAAATATTAATATGGTTAATTTATTGTAACAATAAAAAACCTGCGCTATCGGTATACGCTGGCGGGGTACCAGTGAGGGATGATAGGTGAGAATAAAAAAGCAGATCAGTCAGTCCGTCGCGATGAGTACACCTGGAATTCAACACCGTTGTTTCCAGGGGGGACCAAGTGGAGGTCGACCTGATAGGGTATGTTGCTAGCGATGGGACTGGTATTACTTACAACCTCCCCTGGTTGTTAGGGAAGTAGGAGTCCCATTACCAACAATATATCCTATCACTAGTAATAAATATAATTAGAATTAGGTAATAATAATGTAAAAGATAGGCTAATACATAAGTGCATAAACGAATAAACAACAAAATAGTAAAGACAGACAGACAAACAAAAAAGAACCCAGCAAAATGTATTCCCTGTATATATTCCCACCTAAGCTTAAATACATTAGTTAGTAAGTGTGTATTAAAGTATATTGTGTAACAAACCTGGAAATTAATATCCAGGCTTAAAGAAGAAAACAAAAAAGCAATATACCCTATCAGATTGACGTTCACGCTAATTCCTAGTAAATTTATCACAATAGGTAAACTGACTTGATAACATCCTCACTTATCGTCACTAACTAGTGCCCTGCACCACCAGCGTATAGCGTTAGCGCAGGCGGGGTTACCATTCCATTATAATCCATTAAAAAAAAAACTAGTGCCCTGCCAGTGTATAAAAATAGCACAGGTGAGGTTACCATGTTATCATAACCCATTTAAATCTTTAGCCACATTCTCTTTTTTATAGGTACTAAACTGTTACTTTATTTCTAACTGTTAGTATTCTTACTTTATTCACAACAAAGATACCAGAGGGAGACTTTGCACAAAAGTCGTTTGCTTGGGCACCTCTGTCCCATTCGTGTTTCTACCGTGAAGCAGTTGTGTTTGCATGGCTGTGTTTCGGTTTGAAACGTGGCATATAACAGTGAATTTACAGAGTACAGAGAAATAACACTTAAGTCCTCAGGAATGGCAACGCATGAGGAGTATCATGGACGAAACAGTGTACTCTATTATGTCCATGATACTGCTGATGTCTATAGGCGACAGTTACCACTTCCCATAAGGTGGGCCGTCAGTTTGATTGCATTCTAAGTAGCACAAACAAAAAGATGTTTACATTTACACTTACAGCTAAAATAATAAATATTATTCAAAATATATTGCGTAGCTGTTTATTAAAATTATTAATTAAAATATACACGTAAACGAACCATAAAACGACACAAAAATCAGAATCTGTTTATTATAACAAAATTATTCCAAACCTCATGATTCTTAATCACTCGTAGTCATTAATATCACAGGAAACGCTATTACACCATAAAATTGTTGATTTTTCAGTGATCGCCTGAAAAAAAATTGAAACGATTTACCGTAATTTTTTTTTTATATATATTTAATGCAGACAACATTTTTTTATTCAGCAGTTACTGCGATGTAATATTGTACATATGCATAGTAACATTAGAAACGGAAGCAACAGGTGGTAACAACTATACGGCCCTATGGTAGCCTATGAACGCCTACAATACCAGAGGCATTACAATTTTTACTTTTAGTTACACAACGATTTTTTTATAACACGTAGAACGAAACAAGGCTAATGTACTAACTGAGGGGAAAGAGATTGTTAGTAATGGAGACTGAGAATCCCATTGCTAGCAATATATCCAACCAGGTCGACCTCTTCGCGGTTCCCCCTGGAAACTATCATGGTTAATTCCTAATGAATTCATCATGATGGGCTAACTGGCCTGTTTTTATTCTCATCTATCACCCTTCACTGGTACTCCGCCAGCGTATCCCGTTAGCGCAGGCGGGGTTATCATACCATTTTCACCTATAAAAATGTACTAACCGTCCCCTGTAAACACGAACATCACAAAATACATTGCAATGTCCATCGTACACTCAAGATGTTTTCCAGGGCTAACCACATGGAGGTCGACATTATAAGGTGCATTACTAGTAATGGGAGTGTTAGACTCCATTACTAACAATCCCTTTCCTCCCTGAACTATAGCATATATTATATATACTAGTATAGTACTATATTATCTGTGACTTTAGTGTTATGCCTGAGCCTCCATACTCTGTAATTTCACTGTTTTATTACCACCCTTCAAACTGAAATAGCCGTACAAATACAGCTAATTTATGGTAGAAACATAAATGGAACAGAGGTACCCCATGCAGATGACTTTAATACAGTCACTCTCTCCCTCTCTCTAGTATCTCTATATTCTATCCTGTACCCTTCTAATAAAAAATGATATCATTATTATATTAAACTCGTCTAAATTAGTTACCTTTTATTCTGTTTGTTATAATCTTCTATTTACATAATATATGACTGTATTTACAAGTATATTCCTTTTTTATGTCAAATAAGAATATTATTTGTATTTACTTTTAGTGATAACTATGGTAACAATAATAATTTATATAATGCTTTTATTAAGAACTAAGCATATTTTAAATATTCCAAACTGGTTCTAATTAGAATACGTATTTAGTGCTTCTTTCTTGTTTACTGTGCTGGATTTTTTATTCAGAACTACGACTTCATGCTTGACTTCAACATAATATAATAAGAGAATGTAGACTTAAAAATCTGAAAAAAAAATAGGTTGACATAATTAATGTTCTAAGGTTAGCTGGAAGGGATTGCTATTAAGCCGCCCATTCTTGTCTTGCATTCATTCATAATACGAATGATTATTAAAACCCAAAACAATTATTATTATTTTGGTCACTAGGATTAAGATCTACAAATTACGTAAAGCACAATTGATAGAAATTAAAAAAGAATGAAAATATCAAGTTCAAGCATAGTTAAAGATTCAACCAATAAAAATAAACAATTTTATGCTTGTTATGTGTAGTATAGTGTAATGTGGAGTGTTTGCACTCTATACTTAAATAATATACAAATCAACATAAATATTATATTATTTATGTGTTTTTTTTTTATTTATTTATTTTTTAATAACAAAAAAGTTAAATAAGGAATAATTAAATGAAAAATATATATTGATTTGTATATCTATATAAATCTAAATCTGTTCATTTATTACAGACATCTTTTCGAGAAAAGTATCAAGAACTTCGGAATATTATGTGTTTAATATTATATGTAAGTATATAGTACTTAATAGATGAAAATAGAAAAATTAAAAAGTAGTTTTTGCTGTTTCCGATAAAAAAAGAGTAAGTATATAAATAAAAAGTTTATTGTACTATACAAACCGAAATCATAGGATTCACCCCAGCTCTCAGTCCACAAGCAGCCTTAAACTCCATTATGGGTTGCACTTGTAATAGAAAAGGTAAGAAGATCTTCTTATTCGATATCGACATCTCTTCCCAGTGTATATTGCAATACACGACCTCTGGTATATCTTCACTCTTAAAATCATTAATAAATTCATTTTTTTTTATACAACGTAGAATGGCAAACAAGCTGACGACTCACCTGATAGAAAATGGTAACCGTCACCTATAGACATGAGCAGTATCATGGACATAACAGAGTATACTGTTTCGCCCATGATACCCCCCATGCGTTGCCATTCCTAAGGACTCAGGTGTTATTCCTCTGTACTCAGTAAATTCACGCCATATCCCACCCTTCAAACTGAAACACAGCCACTAAAACACAGCTGCTTCACGGTTGAAACACGAATGGGACAGAGGTACCCAAGCAATCGACTTTTGTCACAAAGTCTCCCTCTGGTATTATATTTATATATAATAATCAAATTATAACATGGTGATGCATATACAAGAGAGATATTTAATAGAAATTGATATGAAGTGTTTTAATAACAGCACTAGATGTCAAAATAATAATGTTTAAATATTTTGCCTGTCTATATGTTTGTTCTAGTATCATAGAAAAGCTATTACAAATTGGATTCAGTCATTATCATCTTCCTACCCTTATTCCAATTATTATTTGGGATCAGCGTTATATGTTATTCTCTTCCATTTTTCTCGTATCCATATTACAAAAAGATTTAGTTTATAGTTTTACGACTGGCCGCCTGCCTGACATCAACCCTCTTTGGGAATGCATTTGTTGGTGGTTTCCGTCACCTACGATATAGAGGAAAGGATTGAGGAAAAAGGAAGGAAATGTTGGAAATGCGTAAAGGAAATTGGTAAATAAGAGGAATAAGGGACTTTTTTGAGAAAGAAAATGGGGGTGCACTGCAGTTGTGGAAAGGACTGCGACGCATATTCGTATGCCCTTATTCTTGAATCGGACAGATTTCTAGAGAAGGACACCCTAGTATTCCCTATTATATTTCTGAAGGTTTAACTTAAAAACAAGTAAATTACACTACTTAAAGAAAGATCTTAGATATGGTACAGTCAACATCGTCTTCCATCAGACCTTTTTCCATTGTTTGGTGTTAACATAGCATACTCTTGTCTACTATTATATTGATTTAGTCATCGTTCGATTTGAAGGGTGGGATATGGCGTGAATTTACAGGGTACAGAGGAATAACACCTGAGTCCTCAGGAATAGAAACGCAAGGGAAGTATCATGGGCAAAACAGTATACTCTGTTATGTCCATGGTACTGCTCATGTCTATAGGCGACGGTTACCACTTTCCATCAGGTGGGCCGTCAGCTTGTTTACCATTCTAAGTTGTATAAAAAATAACATTCTTTCACAGTTTCTTTATATATTTTAAATCTTTTTTGCCTCGTGAATCATTTAATTTCAAAGTCATTTTTCTTTTAGAAGCAATACAATAGCTGTGTACGAATATGTCAACTACTTTCTATCCAAATTTTATGCTGTTATCGTATTATTAATATTATATATGTATATGGCTTCATCTTCATCATCAACTCAACCTATTAACGTTCTATTACTATGTATAGGTTTCATATTAATCAATATTCTGGTAACCAAGCGACTTGGTATTGGATTTTAATCAAAGAATTAATTTTATTTCCTTTTATAAGATGGATATTCCCCTAGGCGCCTTTTACAATGTTTTGGGGTTGCAAAGAAATGGTGATGTATTGTACTACAGTAATCACATAATTCAACAAGTCAGAATATATAGCTCTACATATATTTTTCGAAGCGTAATTTTTGTATTTATTTATTCATTCTTTATTGCACAATAAAACTTTATGCGAATAGCAAGCTTAATGCTATATGCATTCTCTACCAGCTAACCATTAGGTAAAAACAGAAAGCGTATGAAGAGCTGATGCGGTGAAAAGTATATAACATAATTCTCTAAATCTCTAAAACATAAATTTTAGTTTTACGTTGTAATAAAATCATTATTTTATGAACTACTATTTTTAACTAAACTACAACTATATATCTATAACTGATAAGTTTAAATACTAGATCCTATATAAAATTTATTAGATCTAATAAATTTGGAAATTAAAATGAAACTCAGAACTTATGTACCTGTCGACGAATTTCTTCCAGTACAAATGACATTATGATCAACTCTCCCATATATACCACAATCATTAAACCGTATTGCATCTTGTCTCCTTTGGGCTAAAATTAATATATCATTTAGCAAATATAGATAAAATGCAGTGTAATTTTCTAATAAAAAAATTATGATCACTATAGATAGTGCATTACTACATTGCATTACTGCAATTTAAAATGGAAATTTCGCAAGTAATTTATTATCATTTGTATTTATTTTATTGTCGTCAAACAGTCTATGTTAAGTCCCATAATTATAAAACCTTTTTGATTAGAATTAAAACAAAATTGCAACAAAGACCCATTCGTACATACTTATCCATAAAATAACTTTATTCTTTTTTAATTTAAAAGGCAATACCAATAAGTTATCTATTGTAACAAACAGTGAAAGACTACTTTTTTGTAATAATATCAATATAATATTCAAAATTCCACCAAGGCCCAACAATCTAGTAATTAACATACGTAATCCTTTTTTTCTCTGGTAGTTAAGTAAAAAGGTATTAGATACAATTTTTATAAAAGAAATACTAAAAATTAATACCCCAAACATCAACTCGTACAATAACAAACTATCTTCAAATAGATTCTGCAAATAATTTCCACCTATATTAATACCAAACGCTGACTCCATGTCTTTGAATTTTCTGAAACAAAGTACACATTGTTGCATAATTATATTTTTTTAAAGTTCTTATTCATAGAACAAATAGTTATAACAATTTTATAATTGTAGTATGATATTTCTCGGGTGATGTAAACTTCAAGTTATCTCATAACATTTATCCAAGATTTGCGACGTAGAAGACTTTATTTATTTATTTATGAGGAGTATTATAATAATAAAACTAAATGCCACACTATCACAACGGTATTTTTATGGACGGCGGTATTCATTGAGCATCAGGTGAGACGCATATTTATTTACCCTCGTGTTATACAAAAAAATAACACCAATCACCTATCCTCAAGCAATACGCTGTAATATGAGAAACTAGGCAACAAAAATCGAATAGCACAATCCAAAAATATATTAGTTTGACTTCAAATAATATATACTTTAAAATTATAATTTTTTAATATAAATACAAAATCATAACCCCATAGATTACAATAAGAATTATTCAAAGACACAATTAGCGAAGATTATCTTCGCTAATTGTGTCTTTGAATTTGAATCTTATTATATTATATAATATACACGAAATATATATATGAATTATTCGTAAAAGAACCCATGTAATGCGACCTTGTCCGCCCCTCTGTTTCAACAAATACTACTAATACTACGTAATTATTGGTTATAAATTTAAAATAATTTACATCTACACAATCGAAAAGAAAAATATTTTACTTTTTTTGCTAAGTTGTACAAAAGAAGTATTCAAAATTTCAAGGAAACTAATTTCAAAATTGACTCACTAGTCCAAATCCCAACTTGAACTAGTAGTACGTCATTTTAAAGCGCAACTATGGCCCAAAATAAAAAATTAAAGTTTTCAATATGAATAATAATAAATATTAGGCGTCTATATTTATATATTGCTAATAAAAAAGGAACAAATGAATTATATATCATATAGCGCTTTATTTAAGTTACTTTATTACATACATCTTATCTTATAAACATGCTCATATTATTCTACTGCTCTTAAGTCCTGTTATTATTTTAGTAATTAAATTAACCTTCGTGATTCACTGTACATTCAAAATATTAATCCTTAGAGAACGCTACTATATAGTATTGTCTAATTTTTATACCATACTTGTATTCTCATTTAAACAGTAAAATTAATAAAATAAACAAATACTTACTGTGTAATGAACGCGTGATACTTCATCGTTTCAATTAATTCAAATCTCATCTCTTCATTGTTTAGCTTCTTTTGGAATCGTACTTTAATATTATTTTTAAAAATCTCAATGTGACCGATCAAATTGAAAATGAATGCAAAATTCAATGTATCAAACAATGTGATGCTACTGCAACCGTATACTGTCGATATACAACTAACTATATGCATAATAATCCAATTGTTGACATTGTATCCATAATCGAAAGGTGCCCATAAATATAAACACGTCTGTAATCTTACAGTTTTATTTCGTATGAGTTCTTTGTGCGCTATATTATTGATTATAGGCATAACAAACCATAATGCCAAATCGAGAAATAATATGAATCCTATAAAATATCCGGTGATTCTAGTATTGCGTTCAACTTGAAGCACCTTCTGAAAAAACATGTACATTTGTTAAGGGTGCCTTGACCTCGACTTACTGTCTTATCTAACAATTTTAACCAGTATACCTGAACATTTTTCCCAAAGAGAAATATGTCAAAAACATCAAAAAAGATAAGACTACCCGTACTGACTTGATAGCGGGAGAATTAACTAGATGTAGTTCCGTGTTAGTGTGGTTGCCATATTTATAAAAAAAATATCATTTTCCAACTCGTATTTCTTTGAGAATAACTTAAAATATGCTAAAAAATTTAGTTCTAGTTTCAACCTGTTTATACTATAAAAGAACTTAAGGTAGTACTGTTAATAAAAAAAAACTCGCTACACTGTCTGGGATAATTGTAACAGCTTGAATTAGCTTTTACTCGCGACTTCGTTCGCGTGGCCGGGATAAAAATAGCCTATATCCTTCTCCTTATATATTACTTGTATATTATATTAAATTTCAAATTAATTGATCAAGTTATTAAAGCGCTAATAGCTAACAAAAATACAATCTTACTTTGACATTTACAGTATTAGTAAAGATTTGTAATTTCTTATAGATTATTGGAAACGAATTTACTTTATTTCACCGTTGACTACAACCTCTAGTTCAATGACATACTTTGGCTTTCTTCGCAACTCCTTCCACGTAAAGTTTCCTTCAGTAATATCTAATAATATAATTATATAATATGACATAATATATATTACTACTAAGTTTCGTTTAAATACATAAAATATTTGATATAATATACCAAAGGAAGACTTCATACAATAGTCGTCTGCTTAGCTATTTCTGTCTCTTCTGTCATGAAGCTAGTGAACTTACTTGTATATTAACTTACCATTTTGGCAAAAGGGTCTTTTGTAGACTTGTAATAATTGTATATATGTATCTTGGTAAAAAATTCTCCAATAAGTTTTTGATAACTTTTGAAATTGGTCGACAAAATTTTTACCTAAAATTATTAGACAGTGTTATTAAAAATATTAACAATATTAGGTAAGTATTTAAATGAGCCTTACACAGTAATACATAGCTTTATATTTTGAGTTATAATAGCCTTTCGTTTGGGGTAAATCTTATCAAAAAGTATGAGTATATCAAATATATCAAAATTATTACGGATTTTTCATATAGCAACCCTAAATTGTGGCTAATTGAGGCTAGGTAACATGGGTGCATTGTATTATATTTTTGCTTATCTTTCATTTTTTAACCAAGTTTTATTAAAAATTCTTATACCTGCATGAATCAGCAACGAGATCTTAGGTTATCAATAAACTTTACAGTACGAAATAGATTTACTTACATTAGTTATAAACGCTACTGGCCATATAGAGAATATAGTACCAAGAGTATCAAAGCTCAACTGCTTGTAATTTAGAAACAAGAAAATTGTTAGCAAAACCAGAACTCCAGGCGCATATATACGAACTACAGCTCCACTAAATTCTGCCAATAGATTTGTATGGGCCTTCATTTCCCACCATTGTGGTTTACATACTCCAAAGTAATGCATTAAATATGCCATAACATAATAAAATCGCTGTTTAGTTGGGCATTGTCTAAAAGAAAATGTATTATATATTAAAAATCTCTAGTTATCAATAACATAAACTCATCATCATCATTTCAGTCATAATCCGTAGCCTCCCCCATAGACCGTAACAAGGAACTGTCCTGAACCACTTACATCCACTAACTTCTTGCAAGGCATTTGAGGTCGTCATTCTATCTAGTGGGGGTCGCTCTACACTGCGTTTGCTCATACGAAGTTGCCACTCAAAAACCTTTCTAATAATATAAATTAATAGAATATAAATTACAAGTTTCATTTAGAAATTTGTAATCTAGTTTTTATAGTAAAGTATAGACTAATATAACAATCAAACAATGTCCTGAATTCTTTAATTATGAAAAAATATGATTATAATTTAAAAAAAAATATGTTTACCTACTGAAAACTGAAAATCATATTTTACGCCAAACACACTTTTAATATAATAATGTTTGGCATCTATTGAAAAAATATATAAAACAGAAAAAAACTTACAAATAATATTCTTCACCCATTTTACAGCAATGTTTTTGTAACATCAGCTTATGTTATAATGAGAATGAAACTTGAAATTTCAATCGTTTACAAAGGAATTCTTGAAGGTTACATTTGTTTCCATTATACATTATATATACCTTCTATCTTTTTATCTGAACTAGCTATCACCGATTACTTCATCGTTTGCCTCGTTTCACTTTCTTAGGGGTTCATGTAAAAACAGACTCTAGGTCCCTCCCTCAAGTTTTAAAGAAATCACCATATCTCTTGAAAGCAATTAAAAATTGCAAAACATTGGAATAACGACCAAATTCACTTACATGATTATTACAAAAAACAAACATGTAAGCCAATTTGGTCATTTTTGAAGTTTTAACTATAAATTGAGCAAATTGACTTACATGTTTATTTTTTGTAAAGAAAAATCGATTCAAGAAGATCCAGGATCCTATAATACAAGAGCTAAAGTATATAAAATATTTTGAAATACTTCGTCATGAAAACTAGGTGAATAGACAAACAAAGTCACTTCCAGAATTTTAAATGTCGCTATGGACGTAGTGATCAATGTGTTTTTACAAAAGAAAATTGTAAATAATACAACAGTTTTATATTGTACTTTTGTACTAATACACAATATACAAAAATAGAATGAAAAGCAAGCAAAAATGGAAATTATAAAGAAAAAAAAATAACATTCGCATTTTATTGCACTAACATTATAAATGTGACAATTTATGAAAATATTTAGATGTCTCTTTAATCTTATTAAGACGTCTAATTAACTCGTATTCTCGCCATAAATTTTTTCTTGATCGCTTCCTTTCCTTTATCAATATTTCAGCTTATCTGTGCACCTATAAGAAATTGGAGATCTTCAGGATTATCCTCATCCATGAGACAATTTTTTTTTTGTAAAATGGAAACAAGCAAATATTACCTTCATTATTGTGTGATTAGTTAAAAACTCTTTCATTACCTAGACCCTTTATTTCTGCAAATTCAAGTCAAATAACCAAATTATAGGATTCTTTGAAATGTCTGTGTTCTTGCAAGGCTATGTAATTCCACTCTAAATACAGAATATACCACTAATTTTCTTCAATGCTGTATTGTAATTGTGCCATTTCTTATTATGCTTTATTATGCTTGCTGGTCTTTAAAGACATTGGTATACTAATTATATATGCATCTATACTTTTGTGAAAGCTATAATTTTAGCTAATAATAAAAATAATTATCTCGACTTAGCTCACTAGGTGAACATGTGTTACATCCACCGAAATCATCCCAATCCTTTTGTAGGTGTCATATTCCAACCAATCTGGAACAACACCTGAAATGGTTGGGATTCCGACGCAGCTCACTCCCGGGAAAGATGCAGAAATTAGTGCTCTTAGATTCTGTCCGCATAGTACGCCGGTTTCTCTCCTTAGGGCTCTGAACCCCGGCTGATTGTGCTTCTGTCTGGAGTTAGTTTGTCATCTCCTCTCTTTATGAGAGATGTTAATTTTGAAAAAAATAAAAAATAATAATTAAGTTTCATTTCAGATAACTATGATCCATATTTATTAGTAACAATTGACTTAAAAAACCCCTTTTATGGCCCCTATAATAATGTTGATCCAAAACGAGTGAATTGAGATATCGCACTTATAACATGATACCTTTAAAATGCTGTTACTGTTGTCACACAATCGATGTATAAACAAACACAATCCATTTGCGTCTGTCTATACTGCTGCAAACATTGTGGATGCACTACAAAACGTGGCAACCGTAACGACTTCCTGAAAGTGTTATTGTATTGAACACGCAGAGCGTTGTATACCTGCTTTGTAAAATCAACCCACAGGTTGCATAGAATGATTATCAATACGTCATTAAAAATGTTATTTCGACAGCCGAATAACGAGCAAACTTGCAAGCTAATATATTATCCCTTACAGGCAGCGCCTTACATTCACATTCAATATTTGCTAATTGATGATTTAAGTTCTTTAACGTTGAGTTTTCTTAAAAAAAACCTAGTATTTCACATGTGTTAACTCAAAACTAAATTTTGACTTAAGCTAAAGCGTGTTTGTATAGACTTTTCATTGTTTATATTTCTATTCCTTTAAAAAAAATTTCGAGTTATCTTCTGAAGACAGTTATAAAACTTTTATTACCTTATATAGGTCTATAGTTAGAATAAAAGTTAAGTAACAAAATATAAAACTATCTGATTTTAAATATTTGTAATTGAAAATAAATTTCTTATTCTATATTATAAAAAAAGTTTTAATTTAACGACCAGTTTATTGATTTGAAAATTTTATACTATGCAGTATACTTTTTTCTATCGATATCTATTTTATGAATATATTATCAATAGTTGTTACTACACTATAAATATTAATTTATTATATTGATTTGTTTCTTTTAAATGCTTACATAGCTTTAATTTCAAATTTTGGTAATACAAAGGCAGTGCCAACTCTTAAATAACGTAGTGATTAATTGCTCAGTTGATATACCTAACATATACCTGCATTCAAAATCTAGCTGTCGTTGAATTTCGCAATGCCGAGAGAGTTATCGGCCGATTTCGTATTGCTAATGTGTTACATTCATCATCCGAGAACCGACTATATTGGATTTTGCCTTTGAAATACAGTTTTGCGTTTTTGAACTTTCTATTTTTTTTATGCAACTTGGAACAGTAAACAAGCTGACGATCCATTGTATGAAACCGAGCGGTAATCAACGTTTATAAACGAAAACAGCACCATAAACATGATGAAATATATTGTAACGTTCGTGATATACTTTATACGTTGTCATTTCAAATAACATTAATCGTGATTACGTTTAGTCCACACTAAAGGCAAATTTAATCACTACAAAAATTACTAAAGAATCAATACGAGAGCAAACTTTATCAATTACAAAAAGAACTTTGAATAAAGATTGTGTCTCATAAAACAACTGACTTCTATTGTGACAAAACCAGTTATTTTGATTTAAAAACTAAACTATTGAATTGATTTTGATTAAAATTTCAATGGAACTAATCTGTAAGCATAACTTTTCAGATAAAAAATAATTTTCAATATCGGTTTAAAACTGATGGAGTTATGAGGTAACAAAAAAAAACGAATTTTTAAAGTCGGGTAAAAAAGGCCCAGTATTGAAGATGTAACCACAAATCATAATAATAATAAATTATTTAGATTATTTGAGATCTTCCTACGTTTGAAAATCGATTAAAACTGAACAGTTTCTATAATATTACACTAGATGGCAGTAAACTTTCCAACTATACTTTTGCAATTGCTTAACACGATTCAAATAATTTCTTGTCAAATATATTTCATCAGTATAATTTCGCTAATAAACGTTCTAAACAATCAGGTGTATCTGATTTATACAGACTGCAATATATGTATATCCATTTCGTTTGCCCAGTGAAAATTACCAGGCTTAGACGGTTGTTGACAGCTTAATTACAAGTGATAGCATTCGCTCGCCTATTTATATGCTAATACACGACCCTACTATCCAACATCAGGTACGCTTAGTGATTTTACTCGATGTTAATCTATTAAAAAATGGATTTTATTTTATATCTCAGCAACTCGACAGTTTTTTTAATACAACTTAGAATGGCAAACAAGCTAACGACCCACCTGATGGAAAGTGGTAACCGTCGCCTATAGATATGAGCAGCACAGTTATTCTTTTAAATGTTTTTCAACATATATCTATATATTAATACGTAAAGTAAAAACTTTGTACCCCTTTTTACGAAAATTGCGCGGACGAAGTAGTATGAAATTTGGCACACTTATAGTTGATATAGAGAAATAATGCAGAACGCTAATATTTTTTTAATTATCCAAAAAAAAACCGTGAAATCGATAAAAAAAACTACCATGTATTTAACACACGCACGTTTATATACTCTTTTGTTTATTGTAAAAGACTGTGGTCAAATTGAGAATAGATAAATATTATTTTAAAATGTTATTTATCTATAGTTTTACTGAATGTTAAACATAACTATAATAAATTAATTTATAATAATATATGTTATAGTCAAATTTCGACCATTGGGCTGCTACTAGTTTATTATAAGTACACATATATTTATTTCAATGTACTATGTCTAAAATTACATAGTAACACCCTAGTTGTAAACCTAATCGATTGATTTTAAATTATTTTTATATATTGACATAAATCGACTACTTCTTTGGACTTTACGTTTTTTTTTTTTTATACAACGTAGAATGGCAAACAAGCTGACGGCCCACCTAATGGAAAGTGATAACCATCGCCTATAGACATGAGCAGTACCATGGACATAACAGAGTATGCTGTTTCGCCCATGATACCCCCCATGCGTTGCCATTCCTGAGGACTCAGGTGTTATTCCTCCGTACCCAGTAAATTCACGCCATATCCCAACAACCGAAACACAGCCATGCAAACACAAAAATTTAAAAAAAAAATATGCTAACAAAATATACTTAAATATTTAACAGGCCGTGTTTTATCTGAGGGAGTATTCAAGTATTTTGGTACTAACGTGCATGCTTGACACGAATAATGAAAATGCGGGAAGCAAGAGATTTTTATAAGAATAGAACTCTTTAGCACTCGGTGTTATCTGTGTACCTTAAAAAACTTAAAGTTAAGATAGACTTCTGAAAATCACACGTACAAAGCAAATTTATAAGTAGCAAAAAAAATTTATGCGCAATAACCCAAGAACAATTCTACATTTTAACGTAACATTTGAATGTAAGATCAATTGAGCATGAAATCAAAGATATTTTATATCGCTTAACTCGGAATCGTTTTTATAACGACGCCCTGTTGTGATCATTTAAGATTTTACTGCGCAGAATAAAATTAATATGGAAAGGAATTGTTAGTAATGCATACTACCAGGCCCATTGCTAGCAATATAGAGTATATCAGGTCCCCCTTGGAATTCATCAAGGTGTATTCATCACGATGGGCTAACTGGCCTGCCTTTGATTCTCACCTATTATCCCACACTGGTGCCTCACTAGTGTATACCGCTAGTGCAGGTTACCATTCCATTATCATCTATAAAAAAAAAACAATACGAGATTGGTGCCATATTCTTTTCTCATTCAATTCTGTCAATTATGAAAGTACTTATCTAAATTCCGTTTGTAATTGACAGAGATATCTCGAAACAGACATAAATTGCAAAAATGCCGATGAATTGAGAACGTCCTCCTTTTTGAAGCAGTATAAAAATAAAATTAACTGAAAAATAAATCTTAAAGGACTCTCAACCTTAATTTTACGTAAATTTAATTTTGATTGTTGTAAAATCTACGATAAGAGGAAAATTTTAATGAAAACATCGTGTTCATTTCAATCGGATTACGTATTTATCTCGCGATTACATCCCCGCTGAATTAAAATCAAATAATAATAAATAAGCTGACAACCTATTTTTTTGTTTTTATAAACGTATTTTAATTATTGTTACCGATTGGTTTTTATTAAACTTCATCTATACTGTATTCTACTTCCTGTATTGTGTTTGTTTTGACGAATTTGTATGCTTTTTCTCAATCGATGAATGAATAATTTTTTAAAAATCATTAATTCGATTGTTTGTACATGAGATGATAGCATAAAATTTAGTAAAATTAAATAATATTAACTGCAATACTAAGGTTTAAAGATTTCAACTTCGTGGTGAGTTTTATCGAAGATATCATTTATTCAACAAATTCTGAATTCAAAACGTAACAGATATTTTATTCCAAAAAACAATAGCCCAGCAGATTTTCGTCAAAAATACAACAGGGTGAAATCACGGTCCAGTCTCGCTCATATATTATGAAGGATAAAGTCGCAGGGAAATGGGTATAAAAAGTGGATATCTTTGCCAGTTTGGGCAGCGTACCGTTGGAAATATGTTTTCATTGGGTAAACCTGTTTTTATATGTATAATTATTATAATAGTATTTTTTCCACACTGTAGGAATACATTTACACATACATATTATACAGGTTGATTATTACATCATCTAGTACAGACAATCATTAGTTTTCTTCTTAGGAAATGTTTTACCAATAAAATTTTGCAATTTTTTACGAAAAGACATCCATGTTTCTTTGTGAAAATTGTTAAATTATTCGGAAAACTATTTTGATACATAATTTTGTACATATTTTGTTACAGTTAAGAAGGGATTTTTAGTAATGGATACTAGCAGCCCCATTGCTAGAAATATATATTGTCGTCTATATATATGTGTTGCAGTCAAACTTAAAAGTCAAAAATACTTTTAACTGATTTTGCTAGTCAATAGTACTTTTGATTGGTTAAGAGTATTGACTGCAACCTATGTATATCCAGAGTTTTTTTAATTTACTGTGTTTGTCGTTTCTGACAATTGTCTCAACTTCATCTGAAAGTCCTCTTCAGGGGTATTACGATGCTTTTCGTTACAACATCTCGTCTCGCACTACGGGCTGCAGCTCGCGCAGCCTTTGAGGATGTTGGTGCTGCGGAGATAGCGATGGCAAGACACAATGATGCTGGCAGAGGTGAGTGAATTAAAAAACAATAATACGTGTACACTATAGCGTTGACTTTTAAGCGGTCGCCTTTAAAACCATCGTGATTATTTCTTGATGAATGCTTCACGATGGACCAACTGACTGACTTCATATATTCGTATCATCACTCACTGATATCCCATTCACCGATAGCGCAGACGGAGGTTACCATTCCATTGTCACACATATAAAAGAAGAAAGTTTAACAATACATTCAGATTATAATACACAAGCCTAAGTACTTTTTTTGTTAGATCCTAGCACTTCATTAGTCTGGTAGTCACACTCATTAAATAAATGAGTCGTTACATTTTCTCTGAAGTTACTAAGTCGAGAATATAATATCATCTTTATTACTTCTTTGTTGTGTGTTGCCTAGCTAACTCCACGAAGTATTCCGTGCGTTAATATTGACATTAACGTATATAAAGAGCAAATAGAGGAACATGTTTGAACAGATTACGATGAGCTATTTGGAATATCCTTTACTGAGTACATTTAGTGTATATCAAATATAAATTTTGCTTCATAAAAGAAAACAGGAACTTAGATCGTGGTAAAATTAATATAAGACCGGAATGAACCTAATATTACGTCAAAGGAATTATTTAAATTCGTTCGAAAGTAGCGAATATTGCATAATTGCTTAACATAAAAATCCTTATCCTTTGAAATTATTCTTAAACTTTCATCTAAAAATTATAACATCTATAAGAAAAAGAAGTAATAATAAACCACTAAACTAACTTTAAAAATTTTCTATGGGGCCAATCTATAAATATATTCTTTCAGACAAAAACAGAATTATCCAAATCAATTTACAAATGACGAAGTTATGAGACGTCAAACATAAAAAATACAACCGAATTGAGCACCTCCTTCTTTTTGAAGTCGGTTAAAAAGTGATGAAACGTAACAAATTATTAAAACCTATTCGTAGTAAAAAGGTTTTATGCGTAGAATAAAGAAAAAAATGACAATAAATTACAGCTGAGCTGAAAAAGCTATGCGCTGAGTTGACGGTAATGCCGCAACGTTTTCCTTATTCATGTATCTTACCACGAAATTTAAATGAGGGAAAACTCAAGAGGGGCATCATACATGCAAAATATGGCGGTAAAATAAAAAGCACGTTTAACTAGAGCCGTGTATGAAATCCGGGCGCAAAGCCGACGAGTAGCGCGTGACCAGTGCCCGCGCGTGACCACATTGTACAGTTGGACCAATGAAACCCAAAAATCGTGCGGTTTACAATATAATTATATTTAAATATATATTTAAATGTAATTAAATTATATTTCACAAAAACAAAACCGATTTCAATTGTGGCATAACCAGATTGTTTAATTTAAAAACAAAACGCACTATTTAAGATAAACATTGTGTGGTACCAATCTATAAATAAAATAATTACCATAACATAGTCCAAGTAACCATCAATGAAATGAAATAAAAAAATGGCATTCGAAGATTGATGGTTAATAAAGAAGGCTGTGGAACTTCTAGTAATAGAGGTAATTAATGTTCGAATGTTGGCAGTCACACACATACTAATGGTAGCGGAATTAAACAAAATAATTATAATCAAATAAAACAAATAAATAAAAATTTGTAAATAGAAGGTTATATTAGTCCAATTTTTATTAATTACTGTATTATATAGCACAAACAAGAAATATGGAAGTGGAAAAACGGTAAAAAGTTTTAAACTCCGATATAAATATGACTTTACTTTTGTCGCTTTTTGTATTTTTATATATTTAATTGTTTATTTATTGTTTTTATTTATATTTGTTGGTTATATTATGCAGGAAATACAATATTAATTCGAATACCTAAAATTTGTACAATATATAAAATATAACTATATTAAAACTTTTTACAATGTAATTTGTTCATATTACTCGTATGTTTCAGTATAGGAATCTTTTTATAATATTTACAATCCATAACTTTTCATAAATTCAAGGTTCATTTTTCAAAATAATAAACCCTAACACTTTTTTCAAACCATTAAATAAGAAAAGCAGCAAAATATTTTTTTTTTTCTCAACTTAGAAGGGTAAACAAGTTTAGCGCTTTCTAGCAGATGGCCCACATGGTGAAAAGCGCTAAGATAAGTAAAATAGTAAGATTGTAAATAATAAATATACATTTATATATTTTTTAACATACCTAATTTGTTCGCAGCAGTTTTCATTGCACGCTCTGTATATTCATATCACGATCATCTCATCAGTCTGCAAAATTTCCTGTACACTTTAATAATAAACTTGAACGTTCTAACATAGGAATTTAAAACAAAATGCATATTGCACAGAATTCTTTTAATTTTAATATTTACCAGCTGCGACATGCACTTTAACCCACGTTAATTAAAAAAATTGTATCCTGTAAGTAGGTAAATGCAGCATTCACTCTATCAGTGCACCAAATTTAATTTTCAAATTCATTTATTATTTTTTTAGTATTTGTTCGTTCAATTTTTTTTTCATATTTATATAATTATAATATGCAAATGACTCATTTGTCCAGCAAAATTAACCATGTAGGAAGAAGCACAAAAAATATTTTATCTATAATTATTATTGTATTGGGACCATAGATTAAAAATATGAACCAGTTAACTAAACTACCTTTTTAGTTGCTATTTATTATCTAAAAGAATTAAAACTGATCTTAATATTAATATATAGTATATAATTATAGCTATCTAAACAAATAAAAAAGTTGAATTGACCAACTCTAAATTTATAAAAACAAAACTCCTGCAGTTGTCAGCTGCCAGTGTCATTTTTTAAACTAAGTATTATAAATTTGTAAACTGTAACTTTGTAAACCATTTGAGCTTCACTGGGCAACAACTTGGTTTTTGAAACGAGTTGGCGACAAACTTTTTACCAACTCAATTCACGGCTCCTATCAACAGTCAAGCAAGTGAATATTCCATTTTAAACCATCTTTATAGAGAAAGCTTCTCAATTTATTTCTTTTGCGTGCGTGTGAGTATCTGTAGGTGTCGTTAGTATCTTTTAAAAAAAGTTTTCAATAAACCAGACTGAACATTTTCACTCACGAAACACGGATCAAAAAACAACAAAAATATTTGAATCTTCCACATAATAACACGTTGCATTCAGCTGTTAAGTTAATATGAGACACCGAAAATAAATATTGCATAACGTGGGTAGATTCTTAGTTACTACTAACGATTTCATTTTCAGTTTCGATTTTTTTATTTTTAATTAATTTACTACAATCAGGCCACCCTTTCCTTTCCTGTGGGTGTCATAAGAAGCGACTAAGGGAGGGCGACGGTTGGACAGCAGCGTCTTTCTTAAAACATCTCCAAAGCCTAACTGCGGTTGCCAATCCGCCTGCCGCGAGTTGCAACTAATAGCAAAACTACCTAAGAAGGAGGCTTATATCCAGCAGTGGACAGTTAAATGCTGATGTGATGATGATGACTATTATTTTAGCCATACCACCTCTACATAGATCGCAAAAGAGGGCCATTATGTCCACTTTGTATGACAAAATAAAAAATCTATGTGCATCAAATAATACTATTTGTATGAAAAGTTTCACCATAAACAGTACAACCGTTATAAGTATGTTCAACTAACAAACAGTCCCATTTACATGTAAGTAGTAAAAAAATACTATTTTATAAATGTTTATATATTAGCTGTGTGGTCCCGGCATAGAAAAGGGCCGTTCCTTTCCCGTGAGTGTCTTAAGAGGCGATTAAGGGATGGCGAGGGATAGGCAGCAGCATTCCTCTTTAAACATCTCCATAGCCTTTGGCGGTAACAGTGGTCCCCAAACCGCCTATTTACGGGGTTTTTCAGTAGTTGCCAAGCTTGGCAACTACTGAAAAACCCCCCAAGAGGGTGGTTTATATTTAGAGATGGACAACTAAAGGCTGATACGATAAGTAATAAAATACACAAAATTTCAATATTTTTATTTTATTTGGTGATTTAAATGTAAAGTGCATCATAATTGTGCTTATTTATTTTAATAATTTTAATACATTTCATAATTAAATGTGAGTGAAACTTATATAATATGGTAATTTAATAATACGAGGAAAATATATTAAATTTTACAAAAAGATGTGCAACTTTACTCAATCAATTTAAGTAGCAAAATATTTATCAATATTTTAATGTAATAATTACCGGTTTAACTTACATATACTAACGAAACTTTTAATAATAAAATATTGTAATAATATACATAATAAACACATTATTTATTTATTTATTTATTTATTTATTTTTTGGAAAACGTACAGCTGAATTACAGTCAATACATAATCAAATTTATATCTATGTTAAGCCATGAATCGTTTTCACATTTGCGTGATGACAATGATCGGTTTTTATATATGCAAAATACATACATACACATACATACATACATTCATACACATATATATACATACACATACACATATATACATATACACACACACACACACACACACACACACATACACATACACACGCATACATACACACGTCTATAATAATTAAAAAGTTATAAATTTTGATGAGACATCTTTTAGCTTGATATATAATAACAAAACAAAAGTAATATAAAGCAAAACAACATTACTAAAATAGTCTAATAGTAGTAATTATATAAATATATAATTTATATTATAAAATTTTTGAATCTATCTTAATAATTAAATAGTGCTATAGTAAATTTATACTTTGCTCTATTTCAAATAAATTTAATACTAATTTATTATATAAATATAAATTTAATATTTATAGATTAGATAATATCATATTCAGTGATTAACTTTCATTTTTCTTCAATACTCAATTATTCAATAGTCGACTTTAACATCACATAGTAAGAAAATGTGGCCTTAAATATCTGAAAAATAAATAATATTAAGTTTGAACATAAATTATTTATATATTATAATATTATGCCGCGTACGGTACTAAATATAATTAATCAAATTTATCGAT
Source organism: Galleria mellonella (assembly GCF_026898425.1). Classification (NCBI taxonomy): domain Eukaryota; kingdom Metazoa; phylum Arthropoda; class Insecta; order Lepidoptera; family Pyralidae; genus Galleria; species Galleria mellonella. The sequence goes on from NW_026442133.1 coordinate 1,723,322, forward strand.
AGATATATTTGCACTACTGTATGCTGTCACTACATATTTTGCTTACAAGCTCTGACTGATTGTTTGTTCTCTCTAGATATTTATTGTATGACTTCTTATGACAATAACCTTAAACATGATTCCTATATGTGCATAGTTGCTTTATCATTGAAATACAGTGATTCACGCAAAGGAATAGGGCTTTCAGTCCTCACTACTCACAATTTATTCTCCCAATATATGTTATCAAATAGATGACCGCGCGATGTCCCCTAGGAATCTTAATTAATTTAATTAATTCATGGTGAATTTATCACGATGAACCAACTGATCAGACTTCATCGCAACCTCGCCAGTATAACCCATCAATAGCTAAGCGTAAACCATTCTATATGCATCCATTTAAAAAAATCACTATTACCCCGGCATTATAAATCTATAAATAACTCAGCATATATACTATTTCATTTTAATCCATTTAATAATAATTTACTATTACCCCATCAGGGTAAACCAATAATCAGCTTAGCGTAAACCAATAAAAAGCTTAGCGTAAACCATTCTATATACCTACATCCATTTAAAAAAAAATCAGTGTAATCCCGTCAGTGTAAATCAATAAAGTGCACAGCGTAATTAATTCTATTATAATGGATATATCCATTAAAAAAATTATCACAAAACTTACATCAATCATAGGTTGCACTCCCGTTTTAATGCCTGCTGCCGCTTTAAACATCAATGGTGTTTGCGCTTGAGCTAGCATCATCAATATTGTTTTTTTATTGGGTATTGACATATCTTCCCATGGAATACTATATATAATATCGGAGATGTCGTCAGTCTAAAATAAGGAACATAATACCGGATGAAATTTAAGTTATTATCCATATGTAAATATATGAAACTGCCTTTGATTATTTACCAGAGGGAGACTGTACAAAAGTCGATTGCTTGGGTACCTCTGTCACATTCGTGTTTCAACTGTAAAGCAGTTGTGTTTGCATGACTGTGTTTTGGTTTGAAGGGTAGGATATGGCGTGAATTTACTGGGTACAGAGGAATAACACATGATTCCTCAGGAATAGCAACGCATGGGGGGTATCATGGGCGAAATAGTATACTTTGTTATGTCCATGGTAGGTGCTGCTCATGTCTATAGGCGACGGTTACCATTCTCCATCAGGTGGGCCGTCAGCTTGTTTGCCATTCCAAGTTGTATAAAAAATATATATATATTGAATATGTTAAAATAAATTTCAACATCAAAAATTCAAAAACGACAAATTAAAATTTAAACTTTCCATACTAACTAAACAGTTGGATATCCCGTGCTAATACGGAGACTCAACATTTTTATCGTTTTATGAACCATGTTTCTATGGCGAAAATACTCAGTTTTTTATACCACCAAATATGGCAAACAAGCATACAGCTCGTCACTGTAGCCTATGGATGCCTGCAACACTAGGCATACGTGACACCTCATGTACACGTTGCTAATCCTGAAGAAACCTTAATACACCATTTTTGATAACTCTATACTAATCTCTATTCATTACTAGTCCTCAGGAATAATCTCGGCAGTGAGCTCATTCCGCAGCCTGAACGTTCACTGGAAAAAAACTCCTCTGAAACTGCACTGTACGCAACCATTTAAGTTCTAGCGTGTAAGGATGAATTCTCTGAGGATGGCGAGCGTTGCGATGATAGATGATATCTGTGGATATCAATCTAAACAATTCCTCAGAACACAATCCATTATACAAGTAGTAGAGGGAGGCAAAGCCTCGCCTTAGACTTAAGGGCTCGATATCGCCTATGATCCTAAAGTCATCGATAATTTTATTTTTAGTAGTAAAACACTATCATAAAAGAACGCCTATGATATATGTTTTATCCTGTAGATATGGAATGGCAACGCATGGGGGGTATCATGGTCGAAACAGCATATTCTGTTATGTCCATGGTACTGCTTATGTCTATAGGCGACGGTTACCACTTTCCGTCAGGTGGGCCGGTAGCTTGTTTGCCATTCTAAGTTGTATAAAAAAAAATAAGTTTACAATGTTAAAAACAACAACAACCTACTTTAGATGCTGAAGTATTTAAACTTTTTTTGTGCTAATTACATAATTTGAAAGAAAGTAACATCATCATCATCATTTCAGCCTTTAGCTGTCCACTGCTGAATTTAAGTCTTCCCCTTTAGAGGTTTTGCCAGTAGTTGCCACGCTTGGCAGACGGATTGGCAGTGAGGCTTCAGAGATATTTTCAGAGGGACGCTACTGCCCATCCCTCGCCCTCCCTTAGTCAACTCTTACAACACCCACGGGCAAGGAAGGGATGGTCTATTCTATGCCGGGACCACAGGGTCATTCATATAGCCATAAAGAAAGTGACAACACGCTAATAATTAAACAACATTTCCAAAATCTTTTAATTATTATGCGTAAAAGCGTTAGTAGAACGTGTTCTGAGGAAGTAAAAGTAGAGTAAGGAGTCAAGAATATGAAGAACTGATAAGCACGGACGATAAAACTGATGAAAAAAAATATGTGCAGGAGAATAGTTCTTTGGCATTCGATTCCCTCAACCTACCTATTAAGAAATTTTGCATAAAGATAGACATTTACCGTGTCCATGTCATGTCCAATAGTGAAATGTTAATGGAATATTAAAGTCAATTTTTATTCACAATCCATCCAACTGTTTAAGCATAACTGTGTAACATAACATCCATACAATTAATATAAAAGTGTAAATATTCAAATGAATAGAATATATTTTCGAAACAAAGTAAAATATAAAAAAAAAAAATCACCTGAATTCGTAGTTCCTCTATAATGAATGATATTACAATAAGTTCAAACATGAGATTGAAAACCATTAAAGCATATATTGCAACGCTGTCTGTGCCCTAAAAATGTACATTCGTTAACTATATATGAATTAAAAATTAAAACTATTATAAGTATTGATCCATTATTTAATTATTAGTATTCCATTTTTTTACGAAATTTTAACAAAAGGTTATATAGGTATAATCTTTTATTATTGGGGGGAAAGGGATTGTTAGTAATGGAGACTGAGAATCCCATAGCTAGCTAGCATATATACCCAACCAAGTCGACCTCCTCGCGGTTCTCCCTGGAAACTATCATGGTTAATTCCTGATGAATTCATCATGATGGGCTAACTGGCCTGTTTTCCTTCTCATCTATCACCCTTCACTGGTACTCCGCCAGCTTATCCCGTTAGCGAAGGCGGGGCTACCATACCTTTTCACCCATCAAAAAACCTTTTATTAAAATCGCCAAATACTCCTATTCAGCATCGTCTTCGTTTTTTTTTAATAATATAATAATATCTTCAAAATTATAAATGTAAAAAAAATAATTACCCCCATCATCAACTGGTACAATATCAAGCTATCTACAAATAAATTGAGTAGATAAATTCCACCAATACTTAAACCAAATACATCCTGTAAAACGTTTTTAATCCTGAAAAGAAACACAACCTAATAAAATGCTTCTGGAGCACCATTGTCTAATACTAATAATTTAATTTGTAAGTTTCGCCGAATTACTATTTTGTAGATAATCAGTGTCAGTGTTTTTCAGTACTCTTAGTCCTCGCTTTTGTGTTGCTGTATTAAATTTTACAGATAAGTTTTAAGAATGGTGCCATAGAATCTAAACTAAACATCTTAAATACATTGAAGCTATTAGTGTCTATACTAATATTTCGAGTATACAGAGGAAAGATTTGTTTATTTATGATGGATAAACTTAAAAATGATTCAACCCATTTTTAAAAAAAATAATAATAAAAAGCTACATTACCGGCAAGTAACATAAGCTAATTATATTTTCAAAAATTTTCCAAATATTTTCCGGATTGTTAGTATAATATAAAATAAAATTAGTTTTTGAATAAAATATTACAATTGTCTTTTACTTCAAAATATACAATAATATAACTTAATATTCTATTAGGTATTTAATATTTTATAACACTTAGATTACCAAATAATTTACAGTATGAACAATACCACGAATATCACAAAATGCCCACGATACCCGTCATTCGTTGCCAATTTTAATAACTGTAATTTTAACCCTGCAATTTCGCTGCCATATTTGAAAAGCCATGCAAGCACAACTAACTGTTCGTCGACTGAAACACAAGTATAACAGTAATACATACGAACAACTTTTGTATCGAATAAAATTTATATTATTTCAATAACATTATTCTAACAGGTATCGAAATCTTCAAAAAAATATTATTTTTAATGTCATATGGAAATACAAATAGCTGATTATACATTACTATACGAGTACAATACCCATAGTATCCTTCATGCGTTGAAATTCCTAAAAACTTCTTAGTTCTTAGGAATGTCAACGCATGAAGGGTACTATGTTAAGCATCTGCATTCACTGAATGTAGGTAACTCAGGAGCGTTCTTTATAGCAGTATATGGGGAAAACCTATGTTCAGCAGTGAACGAATAGTAGCTGAGATAATGAAGATGTAAGGCATCTATTTCCTGTAATTTCACTGCTTAATATTGCTGATATTTTTTTTTTTTATTTCAATCTTTACTAACATTATATATCTGAAAGTAAGTTTTTTATTTATAATGTCATAATCCATTAACAGCTTAACTAATTACTATGAAATTATATATACACGTATTGTAGTGGAGAAGAATATAAGCTAAATTTATTATCCCGGTCAATAAACATATCCCGGTTACGCAGACGAAGTTGCAGTTAAAAGCTATTACGAAATAAAATTTATATAAATTGTCTTTTTTTCTCCTTACCCTTTTATAAAAGCGTGATATTTTAAAATATCCACCAAAATATTTTTCACCTCCTCTTGACTCAATTCATTCCATTTCGGCGATTCAATTTTATATTTCAAAATCTTTATATGACCGATCAAATGAAATATAATACATAAATGTATTGAATTTCCAAAAGCTAGAAGAATTGATGAGTATATCATTACGAAAACATTTACTGTATGTACAATTTGCCAGTTACGATAATTGTACAAATAGTCGAACGGCAACCACAAGTATATGCCCGTTAGGAATGTTCTCTTCTTATTCAGTATTAATTCCTTGTTTTTCAAGTTGCTAAATACCGGAATTATCACCCACAGGAAGCCGTCGACGACTACTAACAGTACAAAAGAACACATCAGCAGAAACACATATCTTTCAGCTCTTAAAAGTACCTGGAAATAAATTAAATATTATTATTTTTATCTATATACGAGTAGAATCAAATTACAATCTGTTGCACTTTTGGAATTTCGGAACTTCTCCCCAAATTACCATCTTGTAAATAATATGCATTAATTTTTACGTTTTTTTTTTTTGTACAAATCAAACCTCTCCTATGGAAGCCTATGTATGGTCAATGGTAAAAAATAATAACTGAAGCGATGGTGATTATAAAAAATAACTATGGACCTTTCTTCTCATTAGTTGTCAATCCTTCAAGCCAACAGTAATGTACCAAAATTAGTGTAAGGCATATAAAAATTAATAAGTTCATAATTCCACTCACAATAAGACATTTATCGTACGTTACTCTTACTTACCGTTTTCGTGAACGCATCGTGCTCTTTAAAATAAAATAAATGAACTTCTGTGAAGAATCTCTTCAATATTTCTTTATATTTTTTCATTTGTGCTATAAACAGTTCAATCTGGAAAGTGGAAATGAATACATACATTGAAAAACTAACTTTTGTATTCAGTAGAAGAATTTATATCATTTATAATATAATATAATAATCATTATCGAAAAGGATGAAATGTTACTGAGTGACGACCCCGTGCATGACAGTGCAGTGTGAATAACGAATTGAAATGACGACCTCAAGTGTTGTATGAGGAGAGGTGGAGTGGGTAGTGACAGAGGAGAGGGTGATCACTTTCATTAAAATAGAACCCAGAAATCAACGATGACATATTTTTGTAGAAATTAAATTTAAAATATTTGAATTTAGAACAGGGAATTCCATTTATATAAGTAGGTAGAAATCTTTTTTTAAGGAAAATTGTATTCCACAAAAGAGAATAGCGCCTTTGTCACAAAAATATTGTAAACTTTGTCACAAAAAGAAAAAATACTTACATTTATTAAAATCGACACTGGCAGAATAATAAATATTATTCCCATTGTTTCAAAGGTAAGTTTTTCATAATTAGCGAATAAAAATACAATCTGAAATACCAAAGAAATCGGAGCATACCATAGAACTAAAACCCTGTTTATCTTAAAAACTGAATTTTTACAATTCCGAAAACCCCATAGTTCTTGGTCACCCATTGCCATGAAGGTCATAAGATATGCTAATATACGATATATTAGTTTCTTTTGTGGAGGTCGTCTGAAAAAAGAATTAGCAAATTACTTCAGAACTCATACAGAATGTAACTATTTTCGATTAAAATTGAATAAGTAAAATGGAGTGAAAAATGGAAAAAAAAATATATTATTCATGGTATACTTTTCATCAAAAGGGCGGTCAGCTTTTTCCCCATTTTGAGTTGCGTAAATAATAAAGATTGTGTCTCTCCAAAAAATTGATTTCATTTCTGACAAAATCAGTTATTTTGATTAAAAAACTAAAGTGTTAAACCAATTTTGATAAAATTTCTATGGTCCCATTGAAATCTGTAAGTATATCCTTTCAGATAAAAAAAAGATTTTTCCAAAACTAAAACGGTCACAGTTATGAGGTAACAAACATAAAAAAACATACAACCGAATTGAGAACCTCCTTTTTTTTGAAGTTGGTTAAAAAAAATATTTTGTTCAATTGAGTGAAAAATAAAAGATAGCCAGGACATTAAATTATAACGCCGATTCGACATAGATATTAGCTTGATATCTTCAGTCTTTTTGGATAAAAAGCGTCTCAAACAGCACATTTAGTTAAAGATAGGCCATGCAAGTGGTAATATAAAGGTTTTAAATGAAACGATAACCCCGCCTGCGCTAACAGTATACACTAGCGGGGTAACAGTGAGAGATGATAGGCGAAGATGAAAGCAGATCAGTTGACCCGTCGTGACTTTATCAAAAATTAACAACAATAGTTTCTAGGAAGAACCTCTAGAAGGTCTAATACTACTTGTTACCTTTTTGATACAGTACATACCTTACCCTAGAAATAGACACAAAATGAACTTACAGATAGTACTCATCGTCTATTCTTATTTGGCCGGCATCTTGTCTCAAGAAAAACGATATAAAGCGATTCGAAGTGAAGTTAGGCCTAAAAAAATCATATGTAAATTATTTATAGTATAAAAAGTCATGACCTTTGTTTATCTATTTTTCTACTTTCTTATTCTAAACCACACAACGGATTTTCACACGGGTTTCACTGATATTTACATTTTTTTTGGCAGAATATCAATAGGTGAAATACATCCTAATTTAACTTTTATATAAGTAATTAATTTTATTTTTACAATCGCCTATGCGATTGTCATTTAAATTTAGACTACTCTAATACTTAGCCACAATGTATAATTAGGAATAATTTTCACCAAACGACTCGCATTGCATCAAATCGGAAAGATACGAATGGATGCGATGACAATCGGTCTTGTCCGGCAAGATGTCAATGTGTACAACTCCGACTCCGTACCGTCGCTTGCAAACGTATCCCTTTTTACGCTTAATCAGCTTCATTCTTACCATGTTGACGTGTTAATTTTTTTTCAAATGGCTGGTTGACGTAGTATTGTTGACTATTGCATTATAAAAAAAAAGAAAATAAAACGCAGAAGAGAAAAAGAAAAATGAGTGGTGCCATCCAACCATGGCTTTGAGCATACGCGACGACAGCCTGGATCTGATTGGATACAACGACAGATGAATGGGGCCGATTGCGTATCGCCGCGTACTTTTGGCTACGACCGCGTGTCGCGGAAGACGCCCGCGCTCAAACTGCTGTACATGAGTTAGTAATATAGACTTTAAATGCTATGTACACGATTTAATATCATTTAAAGATTGTAAAATCCATTCTGGTCCGATCCAATGCGAGCCGTTTAGTGGAAATCATCCTTTAAAGAAAGAGATATAGAGTGACTATACTACTATCATATAGTTTAATATTACTAACATAACAATTAGTTATTAGCAATCTAATATTCATTCAAGTTCACAACCAAATCGATTTCCCAGTAAAATCGAGTTTTAACGACACGAGTGAATCGCCACCTTTAAGATCATTCGGTGAAACGACGTCATATTCTCGATTCGAGAAATTCGATTTTATGACATCATCCCGTTATCTTCCAGTGGCAGGCTCAAAATGTTACATTTAATAAATCTATGTGACAATTCTTTTGCATAAATTTCAAATGATTTCTAAAACATTATTTTTAGTTTAATAAATGAATCTATATATATTTTGGCATGGCAACTACTGGCCAAACCTCCCTTATGAGGAAGGCCTATGTTCAGCAGTGGACAGACAATAACTGATAAAAAAATATAAATAATATCTCCCATGTGTAGTTTTAGTTTCATTGTGTTTAATTCTTTTTTATATTTACAAACAAAGGAAGCTTGACAATTTCCCAATTCGCTCCCTTAACTATCACAATATATAAAACATGATAAAATTTAATTATTGGATACTTTCTAAATAATTTATTGCCATTCTGCGAAACTTCTGCTCATGCACTCATACATGCTCAGCGTGATAATGGTAGGTTAGTTTTTCTTTTGATTAGGAGAAACCTATGTCAGTGGAATGGATATAATAGCAATGACGAAATATATGAAATTATTTCGTAACCTACAGTAACCGTTTACCATCAGACAGGCTGAATTCTTGTTTGCTACCTTCACAAAAAGATTTTTTCTAAATTTACAATGTGCCAACTATAATTTGTTACTATTGTTGACATACTTCTAGACATAAGTTTGAAAATGTTTCTGACCTTACAATTGTTGATTTACTAAACAACGTTTACGATAATTTGTGCTTCCGTTGTAAAGGTGTTTATGTATGGTAAATTGCACAATTTTATGTTTAACAAGTTGAGTATAAAGCATTCAAATGTTTGATATTAATTATTATTATACTAGAATTTCGGCGTGGTTTCGTTCAGGAAATTCTTTATTTTTACTTCCTCGCTAACATTACGAATGTGGAAAATTTATTCAATTAAAGCAATTTAGAAATTGAAATTTCTAAATTTCTACTCTAATATAAAATCTCAAGAACGTATTGCCGATGATTGTTCGTAGCCAGATTTATTGCAAGAGCAAAAAATGTTCAAAGGGAATACTGTAACCCCAAATTATTAATGATATCTCTAGACCTCAAAAGATTGAAGACCCAATTGCATATAAGAATAAACTCATTTTGCGTAAAGCATTTTATTTAGCATTTTCAGCTTCAACAAACTGTAGTAGTTGTACAAACACCTTGATTATCACTGTCATTACCGTGATACCAGTGATAAAATCACTAAAGAAGTCAAATTCTCGCGTTGCTTTATTTCTCGATTATTATGTACTATCATAGAATACAGCTTCTGTGTCGTAAAATCCTCTGTACTTCATTAATTATGTCCAAGCTGTATTTTATTGTCACCTAAACTAAATTTAGTGTTCTAGCAATTTTCCTATTTAGGATCAACTCTCCTAATACTTTACGTCATTTTTGATAGTTTTAGATTGTCTCAGGTGTTAAGCTATTTGCCAGCAGATTTATTAAATGGTTCAGGCCATAGTGGTCGGTGGACGTTCTCTTTCTCATCTAATTTTAATTGTATGCACGATTTTAAATATACGCACAAACAAACAAACAGCAAAATATATATATTATTATTGATTTGTACAAATATGTATAAAATGCTTGTACCACGGACAGTTTTACCAGATTACCGTACATCATGTATCGAATATTGTTGGCTGTGACAATCTTACTAACTACAGTTCAGGTGAGTATATTTTAATAAAAATAAATAATAATAAATATTTAGAATTTCTCGTTTTCATTAAATACATAATATTGTCTTTAATAATTTAGGTGTACGCCGATGAAGATAAAGAAAAATGTACAGAAGTTTTATCTCCTGTAAGTAACGAAATGGATTTTCTGTTTTTATTTCTGTTTTACAACATAACGATACTGATGAACAATTCATATACCTCACAAACCTTAAAATGGAATCTCCGCAAAGTATCTCACGTATGTTTAAATACTCACACTTTTAGTAGGTACAAGTACCTTATACATACGTAATTCCCATTATATCAGTTATTCGAATATCACTTTTTCTACGAAATGAAATAAGTATTAATTAAATTTGTTCAGGGAATATAAAACGATTATATTTCATACTCTATTTTTGATCTAAATAGTCTAATTTTGTATTAACAACCGAACAATTGTAAATGAATTTTCCAACCATTTCTTGTACTTAAAACCTTTAAATATATTTCCTACAACAAACAACTACAGAATGTAAAATAAAAATATCATAAAGCTTTATCACTCAATCGAATATAAACTCAACTTTATCAATCAACTCTTCTCATTTTAACCTTTTCTCATATCTATTCGAGGTCGACCTGATTTGTTTTCTTCTTTGATTCTTCTTTATTTAAAGACTTCTCACTAGTCACTCCTTTTCTGGCCATGTCATCTTTTACGCAGTCCATCTCTGTCTGAGTGTTGTTCTACGATTATAACTATCCACATTCATACGTAATACCTTTCTTACTACATTCTCTTATTCCCTGTTCATCACTGGCCCATAGTCAATTGTATTTTATGACATTGATATTAAAAAATCCACTTGTACTCTTTCATAGAAAAGATGTCAATAAATACTTCACCGATTTCCCCATTTAGGGTATTTTCAAAGGTATTAATATACAAAGTTCTACCAAATGTATTATATATTATTTACAAATGATCTACTTTAATACTTTCTCCGTATGGTCCCGGCATAGAATAGACCACCCTTTCCTTTTCCGTGGGTATCATAAGAGACGACTAAGAAAGAGCGAGGGATGGGCAGCAGCGTCCCTCTTAAAATATCTTCAAAATCTAATCTTGGTTGCCTATTCGTCTGCCAAGCATGGTAACTACAGGCAAAACCCCCAAAGGGGAAGGCTTATGTTCAGCAATGAACAATTATAAGCTGATGTAACGATACTTTAATAAATATGTGCTTCAAACAAGAGTAGAATATAAACAAAATGCTGTATGTATAAGGCAGAATTTAGTAACGGCACTCTGTTCAACAGAAGCCGATTCGACACAATAATTTCATTGTCAAACTGGCAAACCCTTCAACAATATATACCTAAACGGATACATATTCTGATTGCACTATGTCCCTGAACTATACAATTTATGCAGTTGTGCAATTAACATGGTGACAAATTATACTGCTTGAATGCAAATTGTCAATCAAAAGCCTATAGTGATCAATTGAGCCCTTGACTGACTGACTACATGATTACAAACATCTGCATGGTTATACATGGAATACGTTGTGTAATATAATTATTTTAATATACGAATAGACATCTAATAAAATTACTGGATTGTCATGTCAACTTTCTGAATAAAATATGTTTCTAAGCCCTTTTTTCTTTGTCCTTGCGTGCAAGCTTTTTGTTTTGTTTTTGTTTTATACAACTTAGAATGGCAAACAAGCTGACGGCCCACCTGATGGAAAGTGGTAACCGTCGCCTATAGACATGAACAGTACCATGGACATGACAGAGTATACTGTTTCGCCCATGATTCGTCCTATGCGTTGCCATTCCTGAGGACTCAGGTGTTATTCCTCTGTACCCAGTAAATTTACACCATATCCCACCCTTCAAACCGAAACACAGTCATGCAAACACAACTGCTTCAACTTTGAAACACGAATGGGACAGAGGTACCCAAGCAATCGACTTTTGTACAGTCTCCCTCTTTTTGTTGTGCTTAACAAACTTTTTTTCTCGTATTCTCAATTATTACTATCCGATCTCTTTGCAACAAGTACTGAATATCAAACAAGTTATCTAAAATGCTATTATTATCGATTGAGTTCGATATTCGTACTGTAATTAGGAATTTATGTGCTTTGCTCGTTTTTTAAAGTGAAACTCTAAAAAACAAGTTAATTTAAAACAACAAATAATTATTCACTTAAAACATCCTTTACAACTAGGTAACTAGAATGTTATGAGAATTGATAATACCATAAATATTCAAAATTAATACATTGACTGTTTCTGGCAACTATGCTCGCGTAAATCAGTAAAGTATCCTATGCGTCAAATTAGGATATGACCTATCCATGTATCAATTTTCATTGAAATCCATTAAGCCATCTAGGCAAAATTGAGAAACAAATATACAAATATATTATTAACAGTACTAGATATTCTAAATGTGTTATACCGTGCTAAGAATATTTTTATTTTAAAATATACTACCTTAACGTGACTGGGACTTAACGTGTTTAAAAATTTTTGCAGGTAAATTGTACCTGTTTCTTTATTGCCGACGGATTATAAATTTTTCATTGCATTAAGTCCCGATAGTGTATTTAAAATGTGTGTAAACAAGTTCAAAATTAATTATCCGTATTTTTAATTAAAAATTATATAATTTTGTTAATTTTATTTTTAATCTTCCTTCTTTAGCGCTTAATCTAAAAAATCTTTTGTATATATAATTCCAGGGAACTTTTCGTTGTTGCAAGAAAGCATCGTACAATGGCGGTGTAACTATATCAATTGAAACGCTTCAACAGGACGAGTCTCTCAAGGAATGTTTCCAACAACCTGGGAGACCAGAGTCAGTAAGTAGAAATGCGGTGATTTTCTAGTTTTGTCACGCAAGAAAAAATATTAAAATAATATATTTATACAAGCTTTTTGTTTGATTTTAGAAGTAGAAAAATCAATGGAATAGACCAGACTAGATGGCGTATCAAAATGTCTGTTTAGCAGTAGACAATTAATTCATGCTGATATGCATGCTAACCCATACACCAGTTTTTATGTTACACCTTCAGAAATACAACAATAACAACCACATACAATTTGGTGTATAAGTTTATACGTGATACCGGAACAAACATACAGACAGATTATAGTTTCTTAAAATTATTATTATTATTGACTTCTATTGCTCCTATTAAAACCTCTTAGATCTTTTTTTTTTTTAATATTTCCTATGTACAGACACAGTCCAGTTCGAATTTTGTTACACACATCTGTCACATTACTTTTTAAGATGACGACCTTCGAGGCGTAGTGGTAAACACGTTGGTTTGCATGGTGAGGTCCCGGATTCAGTATTCGATCGGGTCAATTTAAATTGATCGGGCTAATAATAAATTAGAGAGGCAAACGAGTAGACGGTCCACCTGATGGAAAGCGGGTTCTGAAAAGTCATGATCAATAAGCTAGTTAAAGAACCTTATATTTTTTAATCTTTAATATGTAACTGTTTTAAAATTTCAGTGTGCACGAGAAATATGTATCGGCAATAAAAAGGGTTTTGTTACAATCGATGGTAAAATTGATAAGGCAATGCTGAAAATGAATATTGAAAGAGATTTTAAAGAACAACCTGTATATGGGGATATTCTACAAAATTGTGTTAATGGTGATGTCTCAAAATATGGATCCGACGACATGTGTGATATAATGAAGCTGAGACAATGTTTTGACTTGCAATTTCTAAAAGTAAGTTTTATGATTATATGGCCATCATCTCATCAATAGAATAAGGCTAGGATAGCCTTATTCTATTTATATATTAGGGATCGACGTAATATGTTTTTCTCTTCCATCCTTCTCTATTCGTAGTCTTTTTTTTATGGGTGACAATGGTATGGTAACTCCGCCTGCGCTAACAGGATACGCTGGCGGAGCACCAGTGAAGGGTGATAGATGAGAATGAAAACAGGCCAGTTAGCCCATCATAGTGAATTCATCGGGAATTAACCATGATAGTTTCCAGAGAGAACCACGAGGAGGTCGACCTGGTTGGGTATATTGCTAGCAATGGGATACTCAGTCTCTATTACTAACAATCCATTTCCCCCCTCTCTATTCGTAGTCATATCCGCATTCACTCCCATTCTGATCATGACATCTTTCACATTCTATCTGTCTACGAGTCTACGAGTATTTTTAATAGTTCTTCTTAGAAAAATTATTAAAGTATTCGTATTAGTAAATTACCAATGCCAAATATCATGTATAAATAAATAATAATAATATGCATTATACAATACAGAGTTTAAAAAAAAATTACAATAAATACACTTTGTATTCAATAATCGTTTTTATCTGCATATATGGTTATTAACTCTCATAAATTAACGAATCAGTCTTTATATAAAATATTAATTTATATATTGTAATTATTTATATAAGGCACTAATTAATATTTAGTCCATGTATCAGTTCTAATGTTTCTAAATTCAACATCCAAAGTGTTTACGAATAAAATATTAAATAGTTACTGAGCGTTGAATGAATAAAATTATAACTTTGCATTGATAAATACGCTAATTATAATATAGATGAACATGTGTAGGATTTAATGAATAATGAATCATTAAAAATCTTTATACACTAAAATATAATTACACCAAAAATATTTTAGACCATGCTGTAATTAAATTAAGCAATAGACACGAAATCGGGCAAATTTTTTATATATTTGATAATATATAGATAATAAATGTATAAAAGTATGCTTTCATCCCGATCTCAACGAACCTATATTCGTAATAAAATTTAATTTCAATCAAATTTTATGCAAAACTCAGTGAAGATTCTTTAGTAGAACGAATATCTTTAACCAATTATTTAAATGGACTAAAGAATAAAATGTACTGAAAACTACAATATATATATGACTAACTTTAAAATCGATATAAAAAAAATAAGAAAAATAATAACTAATTTTACTATTGCAAAACCAACAACTTACCTCATATATTTTGATGTAAGTACTTACAAGAAAATGAACGGAGGTCGCAATCTAAGTAATACATAAGCCACTTAAACGGAGCCCGCTTTGAGCGAGGGAATTCCGCGACGTTGAACATTTTAGTTTCTTTGTATTATTTTTCTTTCTATTATTCCCCAATCTCTTACAATAACTTCCAAGAGCATATCAGAAAACTTAGAGATATATTTGTTTTAATACTTTGCAAGAAAATATTTATTGGCACTACATTGGAAATAATAGAAAAAGATTACTATGTTTTTGATTTTATGCCCGCAAATACCAATAGGCCGTAATGGGTATCGATTTATTTTAATACTAAGTAACTCTGTGATACAAAAAAACACAGTCACTTCAATCATGACTAGTAACTTACAATAAATATAATAAAACGCACCAATAGTTGATGTATTTCGTAATCACATTCTATTTTATTTCAATACAAAATAATACAAGTGTTAGCACTGGAATAAACCATAGACCAAAGTAAGTCTTATTACAAAACGATTTTTATTCCTATGTCCTAGACTGTCTATGGTCTAAAGGTAGAAAATATCTAGTTTTGCGGCGGTTTAAGAGCAAATTTTTATTTTTAAGGTTATGTTCATTCTTGCGATAAGACGAAAAATTATTGTTTTTATTTTATTTCGACTTTAAAATATTATCTATTAGATTTTTAAGATAAATTATAAGTTCTGGCTGATAATTTGTAATTTGTATAAATTGTCTAATGATTTTATAAAATATTTAAATTTATATTCCATTTCACGATACAATTGCTACGAAACATCGCTAGCTAATAATTAAATATATATATATATATATATATTACAATATCAAAAAATATAAGTATATCAAGTTATTTGAATAGGAAGGTTAAATAATATATACTGATATATTTTAATTTTATAAACATTATTTCAAAGTAATAAATCTTTAAACAAAATATCAGTATTCTAGTAAAACGAAACACGCAATTTATTGATGACCGAAATGAATGAACGATTATCGTATATAATCTATGGAAACATTTGATACACAGTATAATACTGGTATTAAATAGTTCTCCGTCAGTTCGGATTTTGTAATAAAGTCAGGTTTACGTTTTACATTATCTGTAGACTTGCTTTAAACCTCAACTTATTAATTCGGGTATAGTCCTTGTATTAACGAGTTTTTGTAACAAGACTAATTGCATTTAAAGTATGAATTTAGATGAAGAATCTTATAGGCAGATTTTGCTTAGCAACAAGTAGCATTTTGCGCTTTCAATTATCACAAAATTAATGTTACTTGCAAGTATTTTCAAAATGAGAGCAGAATTAAGATATCTCGTAATGTATACCGAAAAAATACAAACAAATTCAGAACCTCATTCTTGAAACGTCACTTACTAGGAATACGTATTCCATAATTTTCTTTATACGCTGATGATACAACTAACCATTATCTATATTCAGTTCTCGCTACGAATTTAATAAATTTAATTAACCTAGATTTACTTTGTATATCACTAAGAGAAAGAATAATTTTATTAAAAATACAGCTAGCTCTTCGCCCTTTTAAAAATTGTAATAATATGCACGAAGAGAATTTTTCTAGTTTTCCATGAGAGTTGATTTTAAATTATGAAAACTAATTAACATATTAGAATTTACATCAATAATTAATCGACTCGGCAAACGATTTTGCTCCCTACCGTTACCAACCGAGTTCATTTTTTTCTTATCGTGATAAAAATTATCCGATCTCTCAAGTTGAAGTACCTAAACATTTATAAAATTTCATTAAAATCAAATGAACGAAAATTCGAAGAATAGCCTAAATAGGCATCGTGACATGGGATTTTAAATATTAAGATACTAGTATGTAATGTAAAATTATATATATATATATATAGTGTACGTTTTATTAATTAAATATTTATTTAATTTTGCAGAACTGCAATGAATGGGACGACGAAGCACCATGTACTGGTACAAAGGATTTGATCGAAAAATGCTCTAAATTGTATTCCTAAATATTAGACCACCATATGTTTATGGATAACTACTTGAGTTCTTTATTAAACTAGCATTATGTTTTCATAGTAAATATTTTTTTTTATAACCTGATAATATCTAAACGATCACTACTTGCAATATACTAGAGGCATCGTTGAATCTTTACGAACTCTCATAACGCAGAAACCTTAATTTAAAATCCTTAAAATTAAATTTAGTAAGATTAATTCTTAGTAAGGATTAACCTTACTAATATTATAAATATGAAAATTTGTTTATTGATTGTTACGTACACAGCTTAAATAATCACAATGAAAAATTATTCACAGGTGCTATATGAAATAGAAAAGGATACAGGCTACCTTTTATCCTGGCCGGTGAACTTATCCATAACTTAAACACGAGGGCGAAGTCGCAAGTGTATGGTTGAATCTAATAATTTCATTTATTTTTGTTCCTTTTTCTAAATTTACTTCTAAAACAGTAGAATTATATCGATCTTATTATATTATTTAAATATTATTCGAAGTACTACAATTTATGTATCAACGCTTACAGTCAACTGCTATGACAAAATTATGTTTTACTCTAAATAGACGTGTCGAGAGTAACGTTTACCATAACGTAAATAGTCGACAAATGACTCTGTCTTTTTGAACAAAACACAAAACCCCATTGGAGATTATAGTTGTGCGCATATTTATTTTAATTTAATTTATAAGTTATATTATAGTTACAGATTAGAACTCCTTTCATGTATGTTTCAGCCAAAAAACCTCTTTGGTCCGTGAATTTAAATTAAACCTAAAACGAGATTTCAAAATAACGCAGCAAACTTAACCTTCCACCTCTCAAAATGAAGGTCTGAGTGACGTTCTTTGAATAATTTAGACCGAACCATTCAGGTTATTTCGACCACACGTCATGTGGAAACTTTTGTGCCCGCCTCGCCTCAAACGAGTTAAGTTTCCTGCTCAGAAACACTTCATTTTATGGCATTTCTCGATGACAACTTGTGTAGTTCTCGTTCTTATTAAGGACTTGGTTTATATATAAGTTTATTATTGCTGAGTTTCTTTCTAGTGCTTTAATTGCTACGTTGTTTCATTTAGAGGAAATTCCATAATATCGACATTCCAATATTGACGCTGTTGCAATGCAGTATAGATAACTTACAGATTCTCTTATATTTATTATATTATTAATACATCAGCCATTAACTCTCCACTGCCGAACATAGAGTTCCCCTTATTGGGGAGTTTTGTTAGTAGTTACCACGCTTAGCACGCGGGTTGACAACCGCAGTTAGACTTTAGTGATGTTTTGAAAAAGATGCTACTGTCCATCCCACGACCAGTTCCAGTTCTCTTATTCGAATCTTACGATACTCATGGGAAAAGAAGGAGTGGCCTGATCTATGCCGGGACCTTAGGACAAATGTAATACTAACAATATAGAAAAATATACAATAATCTGTTCATATATCATGACTGAGTATTAACACACATTTATATACATATATATAAAAATCTTTAACAAATTTAACATTTATATATATAATATTTCGTTTTACTCTTATATTAAATAACACGAAATATAAAGCGTATTAAACGAATTCTTGTATTTAATTTTAACCGCCCAATTATGTTTATAACCAAACATTGATATACAAAAAAAAAAACAACACATTTTTGTAGATATAGTTGCGAAAACATGAATAGACATTAGAATGTGATAAATATTATTATACGTTTTGTCTGTATTTTTATACAACAGTACCAAGAGAAACTATATTTTAGCTTAAAATTGTGTACATGTTCATAACGTTTTATTTAATAATTAGAAAACCGTTAGCCATTCTAAGAACCACAAACATAAAAATTTTATTGTGATGGATTAGAAAGTACATACAAAGACTTCACGACACAGGGAATCCTAATGTGAAGTTTTGGGAACAAATGTAAAATTGAAATATGTATTTTTTGACCTAATAAATATTATTATTATTATTACATATCTATTGTTTCCTTCTATGTTTGTGCAATCGAAATGCCTACTGAATAAATTTAATAACTTTAACAACAAAATTTTATGGATAGGCGATATTTACTAATGTTCATGGTCAATCTCTCGATAAAAAATTCACTTATGTACAATACAGTTATCGTCACAAATGAAAAGCGTGAGATATAAGAAAAAAAGTCCTTGGGACTCTTTTTCCTCTACTTATCTCTTAAGAGGTACGACATGAAAATAGATAAATAAGTAACAAACTTACATAGTAGGTATTTTTTTATAGTTGTTCCAATTTTTTTATGTATTGATCAACGGAAGTTGTTTTGTTTCACTTCGTAACTGCAACCAATTCGTTACGTAGCGCCCGTGATCACATCGCCACATTTATATATCAACTATGTAATTTCTTTCATTCATTTACAGGCTGATGTTTTTATTGAAGACAAATTATTTTCTGATGTAGATAAAAAAAGAAACTCGAAATCATAGACGGAAATTAACACCAATAAATATCGCATGTAATGACATAGCAGTCTGAGACATCATTATAAACAAAACGCAGAAATATGAGCAATATTAGAATTGTTTTGTCTTGCTTTTCGTACGCCTTTATTTCAGTAGGCACACAAAACATTTAACCAACGCTGCAAACATGAATATTTTATTTCAATACATTTGTATCAATTGAAAATAATCTATGTTTTATTTTGTTGTATTGAAAATGTAATGGAATTTTTTAATATATTTGTATTTTAATAGTAAATTAAGTATTTTATTTTGTCAAATTACACGTATAAGTGAATCTTGATATTACAATTATAGTTTATAATATCGTTTATTTTATTAAAGAAACATTCACTTCTTTTTATAAATTTGAAAAATTTGTATCTTTTATATTATATCGTAGTTTTTATGGGTTTTTAATTACCTTTATTTGCAACAGAATTAAGATAAGTTAACTTAAACTTAGTATAATTATTTACATAATTTCAATTAATTTCTTTAGCTATTTTGCTACAAAATCATATATTTGATTTATTTGTTACCCAAATACAATATTTTATTGACATTTTAATATAATTCTTCATCATACTATAGCAGTTTTCATATTTGCTCCTCATTTACATATTATTGCTAATCTATTATTTAAATTCACTATTGGATGCTAATAATGGTATGGGCTGACACGACCTATTGCAACTGATTGCTTTAGTCCCAGATAAAGAAAGTAGTTAGAGAAATTTTTTTCAACCAACTATAAAGAAGAGGAACTAGAGTTTTCTGCACTGTGTATACCGATTTCGTCGAGACTTTTGGACCGAATTGTATTATTATTTTTTAATAGAAAAGATAAATATATTAAAGTTGCATGATTTGTTTATAAGATATTCAAGTCTTTACAGTGAATTCAAATATGGTTGTTGATAGTGTTCACTAAAGATTGTTTCTAAAAAATTATGGTTTATGTTTAAAATGCAGTTTTAACAAAAGTATAGGTAAATAAAAATATCCATTTATATTTCCTTATAAAAATAAATCATATTTTATGTATAAACATATTAGATATTAGTTTATGTTGCCGTAATTTATAAATGCATTGCGAAGTTATTTCTCTGTTTGCCCAATGGTTGACTGGTAGGCCATTCGGCCCGATCCGTTCCGCCAAATGTTCATAAAATTACACAGTGCATTGAAGTTTAAATAAACAAATATATAAATACTTCTTACGCACAAAATACCACGATTACATTTGTGCACTGCTCTTTTGTTTCGTGACAAACAATTGCCTCTTATTATTTTATTTCACGACTGACCCTTTGTCCTCTATTGAAAAGTTTCAGCACCAAATGTTTCGAGCGTGGCTCCCGCATTTCTCTACTCCCATTTAGGCTCGGGACACTTAAAATAATTGCATTTTAATGAACGCGACTAGAACATGCTAAGTACTCATTAAACTGCCAAGCATCCATTAAGACCCGTTCTCCATTCAGTTCAATGCAAACGAAACAATGGCTTATCACTTTCGGTTTGTTTCGTTGTTTATTCTTGAGCGGCCTAACTAAAACATTAACGCGGAAACGTGCCAAGAGACAAAACGGGGAATACTCGTATTTTGATGAACCTAAATAAATAATAAGATTTTATTTTAGAGAACAAAATAAACGCTTCCTTATTTTGGGACATATTATGTTGATTTATATGTAAAAATTATAAAAAAGAAATTTGCCATGTGGTCCCGGCATAGAACAGGCTAACTCTTCCTTTCCCGTGGTTTTCGTAAGAAGCTAAGTAAGGACGAGCGATGGGTAACAGCGTTCCTCTTAAAACATCTCTAAAGCCTGTGGTTGCCAATCCGCCTGCTAAACGTGGCAACTACTGGAAAAAAACTCCCAAGGATTATGTTCAGCAAGGGACAATTAAAATCATCATATATGATGATGATTTATAAAAATAATTATAAATCTGAACTCGCATATGTCTTTTTATTTGTACGAGTGTATCTTATTTTAATGAAGTATTTAAACTACATATAAGGCTAAATTATATAAATACAATTTATATAAAATTGTAATAAATTTTAAGAAACTTTAACTAAAGAATTCTTTTTAACTAACTTAAAATAAAATGATAAGATTTTTCTTTTTCATTCTAATTAACAAAATTTTTTTTTATTATTTGTGAGATAAAATTATATAAATGAAATAAGTATAAATTTACAATACAATATTACTAATTAACTTATATAAGTAAATCTAAAACATAATCAATAAGAGAATATCACAAGAACATGATTGGAGAGACTAATTAATGACAGCAGTAGGCAATCAATCTTCTCTATATACTTCATAACATTCTGTTTGTATTATATGTTTAACTATATGTATACTTATATCTCTGTAATAAAATATTAATAATTAGTAAAATCTCCTCGTAACTTGAGGAGCTTTTACCCGCAACTTTGACCACCTGACTGAGATAAAAAAAGTTCTTTATCCTTCTCTTAAACATATAATAAGTATATATGGACTTTTCTATGCCGTGTGGTCTCGGCATAGAATAGTCTACCCCTTTCTTACTTGAGGGTGTTGTAAGAGGCGACTAAAGGAGGCCGAAACATCTCTCATCTGCCCATCGGCAGCAGCGTCGCTCTTAAAACATCTCTAAAGACTAATTGCAGTTGTCAATCTGACTGCCAAGCGTGGCAACTATTGGCCTACTACTAAATAAAGAAGTACATACAACAACATTGTGATTAGTTCAACCCTTAACACGCTAAAAAGTAACAAACAAACAAACTCACTTTCGCACTTATAATTTAAAAAAAAGATTAATAGAGACTGGTAGAGAATGCTACTAGCATTAAGTCCGTCTTTTGTACCATATTTTCTTTTAATCAATAAAGTTATTTAAATAAAAAATATATTAGTTTTAATTTATTTATTTACACTTTATTGCATCAAGTAAAAAGAGGAATAACAGATACAGTAAATATTAATGAGAAGTGATACAAAAGGCGGCCTTATCGCTAAGCAATCTATTCCAGACAACCTTTGGGTAGAGGACATTGGCGCACTATTCCCTTCGAATATTACCAAAGTATTTCTTAAATTAAAATTTCAATTTGATATCCTCGAAATTTTTATTATAAGGATTAATATAAACTCATTTTTAATAGATTTAAGTCAAAATTATTGAAATTTTAGTTTATAAATGCCCATAACACAGTAATTTTGCGAAACTTTTATATTAAAATATGAAGTTAAAAGATAGGTCAATATCAGTTTTTTTTTTATACGACGATGGAGGCAGACAGACATACAGCCTTTATAATAGTAAACGGTTACTGCAACCTATGGATACCTGCAACACTAGGCATGTCACGTGCGCGTTTCCAACCCTGAAGAAAAAGTTTCGTCTAGCAATAGTAATTTTTTATTTTGTGAAATATTTTTTCTGATTGATCAATAAGAAATGAATATGTTACTTATTATTGTAATCATAATGATGATTATTAAACTTTCTTAATTTGAACGTGAGAAACACTTTGCGAGTGCACTTAGTGCAAAATAAGTAAACAACCAGAAACAACTTAGAAGACGTCGTGCACCTAAATTAAGTCAAAGTTATTGGGCTTTACTTTGAAAGTAGCATAGCAGTAAAGCCAGCTATAGCCAGCTATAACTTTATCTGATACAGAATATGATTCCCAGTTTAAAGTGGCAAGTTACAACACGGCTTAAGTAGTTTGTACTTTACTAACATAACAGTAAGGATGTTTCTAAATTTCTGAAACAGAGAAGTTAAAAAATAATACTATTTTCTGTTGTGTATAATATATTTTTTATTTTATATTCCCACTTGCCAGTTGCAAACCGTTTTTGAGATTTAATTTTATATTCAATAAGAGTTCTTCCAGATTAGGCCCATAAAATTAAGTCGGTTGTTTTTGTATGTATGCTGCTGGGTTTAAAAAAGTACATGCTATTTTTTTTTGTATAAAACCAATGCTCTAAATCTTAATTTGAAATAAACATCCCAATAATTCATATTAATCGTAGAGTTCATAGACTCGCCGTATGGTCCCGCCATAGAATGGGCTACCCATAGGGAGAAGCCTACATTCAGTAGTCAATAATTAACGACTGATATTGTATGGTATATGTTTATCAACCGGAGTGATTCAATATTATTTAAAATTATTATAAATTTAAATCAACAGCGTAAGTAATTGTTAAAATATAGCACTGTGACATGGAGCGACATTATTTACCTCTTTTTATCTTTCTTGTACGGATCCTAAAAATAAATTGAAGAGAACACTGTCTAATACCTAAGTACTTACTTTAGGTGGAAAATTTACTGACGAACTGAGTTTCTCTCTTCTTATGTAATGTCTACCGCAGCAACTTATAAACTTTGTTTACTTTTTGTATCCATGAATTTTACAGCTTCGTACGGAACATTTGGGACACGCCTCCTACTTGTACTTGTTCCTCTTTTTACATTATATATCAGGTAAGCCAATATATTTTTCCTTGACATAGATAATTCATACATATTTTATTTAAATGCATTACAAATTTACCACGTCGAAAAAATATCATTGTTTCTTCATAGTTTAATATTTCTACTAAGGTGAATGTTACAAATTTGTAAATTTAATAAAATCAGTATTTCAACTCGTTCCAAGTCACGATGATTTCACCTCAATCGACATTACTGCAAAACTGATCGATATTACTGAAAAATTATTTACAGTAAAACTATTAAGAACTATAAACGTATATATCTAAGGCTGTTATTTGAGAAAAGAGACGTATAGCAGAATTTAATTGAGAAATGCCATAAAATAAAGTGGCAAACTTTACTCGTTTGAAGCGAGGCGAGGCGAAACCGCCATGACGAGTTGTGGAACTAACCTGAATGGTACGCTCTAAATTATTCAAAAATGTCACTCTGTCAGGCCGTTATTTTGTAGAGGTGATTTATTAGATGCGTTATTTAAGAGGTTAATGTCTTTGATATAATATTAACTAAAATAAACAAGTGTCCTTCGTATAGATTAACCTTTTTATGCAATATGAATTGGCAAACCAGATGGTCCACCATGATTGATAGAATGGCAATTATGAATAAACGTAAGTTATAAGAAATCAGACAATGAATATTGAAGGTATAGAACAAAATGGGCTAATTGTCCCAAGCGAAATTAGAAAAATAAATTTTCCATAACCGTTTAACATAACCGAAATATTTCCCTACTGACTTCCTGTTTATGTCCAATGATTTTTTTTCTACATGGGACAAATGTAGCCTACACATACAGACATGTTGTAAATTGTTGCATGATTCTTTCTACAAATTTCTTTACAAAGAAAAAAAAATACGATAAAAATTATTTCATGCCTATGTGGAAAACGTTACTGTTTACAGTACAAGCAGCAGCATCCTTCAAAAGGCGATAAAGGTCAATCTAACCAAGAAAGAAAGAAAGAAAAGGACATTGTCCCACTGTGTCAAATGTATACTTGCACCACAGATAATATAATTGCTGCACGAACACAATTCTGTTTTGTTTTTATTACAGCGATTAAAAACGTGAGCGGAAGATTTCCCCTCAACCGCATAATACTCGCTAACTATAGATAAAAGTCCTTCATGATTGTTATTAGATTGTTAAAAGAAACTTATTTACAGGAGTGGACAGTGACATAAATAATAGTTATGCTGAACAGTAAAGACAATATTTGTAAATATTTCGACAAACGATATTCATGTTACATAAAGGGTTATAAAAAAAAAGCAGAAATTAGATTGCTTTATTTAATTTCAACTGTAATACCAATTTCGTAAGGTTTATTATTATTTGAATTTTAAGTAACTGATTGCCTTATTCTGACAATTGCATACAATCTTCAACTAATTTCTGCATTCCTTCACAAGGAGCTTCATCGTCCCATTCTTCGCAACCCTGTAAACACAATTATGAATTTAGATACATCACAGATCTTTTTGTGTTTAAATTGCTAAAAACCTGGGGCGATTCTACCATAAATAATTTAACATTTTGTTTCACAAAAAGTAGAAATCAACCTGAACAAATTAATATAAAATCAACACGTAAATAATCTCTTTATATG
Organism: Galleria mellonella; assembly: GCF_026898425.1. Classification (NCBI taxonomy): domain Eukaryota; kingdom Metazoa; phylum Arthropoda; class Insecta; order Lepidoptera; family Pyralidae; genus Galleria; species Galleria mellonella. The sequence continues at coordinate 1,749,006 of NW_026442133.1, forward strand.
AATAGACATAAGGTAACATAGTAGCTATATCAATATTACTACTTCTATATCCTTTATGTATATATATAAACAAACTAAACCAAATATACGAAGATGCGGCCAAAAGCCCGCATAAAAAAAAATATAATAATAAATTAATGTAATAAATCAATAATTAACGGCAATATATAAATATATACTTTTAAAGTACATTCGGGTTGCGCCCCTTCTCTATATTGAATTCGATTAGAAAATAAATCTTGTTTTATAATTTGCTAGATATCAGATAAAGTGATAAAACTCGCCAGTAATTGGACTATAAAAAGTGATTCCAATTAGTAAGTAATTAGCTTTCAGAGCTAGAATTTAACTATAATCCAACCATAGAAACGGTAATCGCGATAATATTTTGCGAGATATTCAGAAAGAAAATCATTCTCGATTCACTTTGTAAAACTAGAATGTTTTAAATTTTACTTGTGATGGAAATCGTTTTAAACAGATATGTTCCTTTTCAAAAGCATATACGAAAATGTGTGTAGCTACTCATATTATATTATCAAATAAGAGCTAATTATAGCTACAGTTCATATCTTATTACATATATATATATCCTGCCTGTCTCCCATTTGGGTAGGCAGAAACAATAGAACGACAAATGCTCCGATTCAAACAGACCTCTTTCGCGTCCCCACTTTCCTCAATCTAATAATACACCTATTGGTTGGCATACGTCCATCTAGGGCGGCCCCTATCGACAACTTCATACATTGGTGGTCAATAAATCTCTTTCGTAATTCTTCTTTCATTCATTTCATTGAAAAGGATTAGCTATACATCAGTTTTATAGTATACACTATAATACCCAAGACTTACTCGAACATGATAGTGTAGTCATAGTATATTTATATCTCAGCCGTAGAAAAACGATAGATGCATCAAAGCAAAATACATTTCATACAGGCTAAAATCGAAATCCTCGTCATCCTTTAAAGGAAGTGTTTCGCCAGCAAAATAATATTTTTGACAACAAACATAAGCTTAAAATAATAAAAATTGTGCTTGCCATACAACATAGAACGTCAACTGTTGAGTTAGTATGGAAGGCTCAAAATATTATATCATATTCAGACTTTTGATTCACTTTTATATCCTAATATGTTTTATCTTGGTAACTAGGCTCTATCATGGTAACATGGCAGAGCTAGGGGTACCAAGCATCCCAGAAGGGTTAAAGATCGTACTCGGTGCCTTGGGGAAGTCTATATCCAGCAGTGGACTGTAGTAGACCGTAGTAGTCATGATGACGATATTCTGTAATATAAGTAGATTCATAGTTTTAATACTAACGAAGTTCCTATTATACTTACTTTCAAATGCTGTGTATCCATACACATCTTTAATTTCATCACATCACACATATCCTCAGGTCCAAATTTAGTCAAATCGGTTCCCACACAATTATCTAAAATCAATTCCTTTAGCTCATTGTTTTCTTCAAAATCATTTTCAATAACCATAGCTAAAGCGTCCTTATCTATTTCTCCATCGGCCGAAGCGAATCCCTTCTTATTTGCAATACATAGTTCTCGTTCACACTGAAAATTGCAAAAAAAATATTTTATAAATTTATTTTGCATTTATAAATTTATTAATACGGACTACCAATCCCATTATTTGCTATATACCCTGTAAGGTCGATCTCGTGGTTGCCCTGGTGATTGCCATCACGATGAGCTAACTGACCTGTCTTTTCATTCTCATCTATCATCCCTCAATGGTGCACCGCCAGCGTATACCAATAGCGCAGGCGGGGTTACATTATCATTTATTAAAAAAAAACCTGTATGTATTTTATTATGAAACAAATATCAAGTCCGTACATTTTTTATTTATATTTATAGTTAGGTATCCGATAATACAATAAATAAATAAATAATACATTATAAACTATCCAAAGCAGACATCAATTACTTTGCAAAACTATTGTTTTTTTACGACTTCACGACCTTCCGCGACCTCTTTGTAGAGGCTTGGGAAGTCCCAGAGGATCGTGACTTACACATTGAAAAATACTACTATAAACAAACGGAAAACAAATTAATATTTTATACCACAAAACAAACCAACTTATGTTCTGGCAAAATTAATATGGTACTTACAAATGCAAACTTTATCATTTATTAAAAGAATAATGAAAATTTGTTCAGTTGGGAAAATATCGAATACTATTATGCTTAATATATTATTTGCGAAAGTTTGTAACAATTTATGTATGGATGGATGTTACCCTTTCACGCAGTAACTACTGAACGGATTTGAATGAAATTTGGTACACACATAAGTTATTATCGTAACTTAGCATAGGTATATGACACTTTACGTACTGATTCATTCGGACGGAGTAGCAGGATATTACTATTAACATAAAAATATGATCGAATTCTTTTCGTTTTGAAACATTGGTTTTCATTGGAAAACCACACTTACCGGGTCCAATTTCTTAGATGAATGGAAACATTCTTTCAAATTCAAATCATCAGTATGTGTTCGTCGATGGAAACCGTGTAGTTTCCCATGATGGCGGATCCCCTTTTTACAACAAAACTTCACAGCCTAGAAAACGTAATTAGATAGTTGTCACAATTATATCACACTTACAAGAAGTTTAACATGTAATTCAACATTATCATCATCAGATCAGCCTTTAACTGTCTACTGATAAACATAAGCCTCCCCATTTGGGAGTTTTGCCACAGTTTGGTAACCGCAGTTAAGCTTTAGAGATGTTTTAAGAGGGACGCTGCTGCTCATCCGTCGCCCTCAATTAGTTGCCTCTTACGACATCCATAGGAAAGGAAGGGGAGGCCTATTCTATACCGGGACCACATGGCGAAAAACACATAATTGGGTGTACAAATGACCTGATTGCCTGAAGTAACTTTTGTTGAGAAAATTCGACTAATTTCTAGATCATCCAGAATGGAAATACACCTAAATTAATTTGTTTATTTATATTTTTACAATTAAAATATAATATATGTTAAAAACACTTTAAACGTTCATTGCGTATTGTTAGATTCACTGGATACTTGTCTATTTGTATTCATTTTTTTTTTATTATTCGCTTATACTGTGCATTTACATTTCGTATACTCGTGATATGATATGAAATATAAGTACACAATATAAAAAGGTCTTAATCATCGTTCACTGCTGAACATAGGCCTCCTCCATAAGGTTCTATGGTTTTGGTTCCCCATATGGTTCTGGCAGTAGTTGTTACGCTTAGCAGGCAAGTTAGCAACCGTAGTTAGGCTTTGGTGCCGTTTTAAGAGAGACGCTGCTGCCCATCCCTTGACCATTAAGTTCCCTTAGTCGCCGCTTACGACACTCATAAAAAAGGTAGGGATGATCCATTCTATGCCGGGGCCACACAGCCAATAGTACAACGTATAATATGAAACATTATTTACTTACTGTATATAATATTACAAAAAGTATATAAATAATAATACTTACAGGATGCGTAATAATTCTGGAACATTTTTTCTGTTCTTCACTGTCATCACCCTAGATGTAGGAAATAAAATAAATCAATAATTATATTATTTTTTTTATGTTTTTTTTTATACAACTTAGAATGACAAATAAGCTGACGGCCCACCTTATGGGAAGTGCTAACCGTCGCTTATAGACATGAGCAGTACTATGGATATAACAGAGTATACTGTTTCGCCCATGATACCCCCCCCCCCCATGCGTTGCCATTCCTGAGGACTCAGATGTTATTCCTCTGTACCCTGTAAATTCACTGCCATATCTCACCCTTCAAACCAAATTGATTAAACTATAAAATATATTTTCAAAAATAAGATGTATTTATTATAATTAGTATGTGAATTTCATCTTCTATATTTTATCTTTATATATTCACGCCAGTTCTATTAGAAGTAAGCGAACTCTTTTTTATCTTCTAATATATAACATTAATATATTTATTTACCAGTATTAACACAGCAGCGAATGTCACAAGTAGAAATACACGATACATGGTGCTCAAAGATCTATGTAATGTCGATTTACCAACCATGTCATTTTATATAGTATGCAAAACTCATCATACTGTTTACTCATCGAGATTAAATAGCAGAAAATTGGGCTTATTCACACCACTAGAAGAGCATATTATTAAAAAATAGCCAAGGACCTAACCGACAGTCTTGAATAGGGTTTCATAACATTTGTTTTATTTTCAATCGATTTAAAAAAGATAAGGAATTTCGCAATTTAGTTGTATTTTTTTATGCTTTTTACGTAACAACGATTCATACAAGTTTTAACAATTTAGAAAAATCCACTTTTATCTAAGAGTATACATTTTAAATTATATTATTACTACAGAAGTTTTATTTTTAAACAAAAATAACTTGTTTCCTCCATCATTAAAGTCGGTTTTTTTAGAACACAATCTTAAATTATATTTATTCATATCAGACAGCCTGTTATTATGTATCTATTAATTCTTTTTAATAAACATATCACAGCTACTTATAGTAGATAATATGAAATAATATATAAAAAATATTAGAGTATATACTGAATTAATATACATATTACATTAATTATTGTTTTATTACCACAAATTTACATAATACAGCTAATTTATAAATAAAAACAAAATGCACAAATATAATATTATCAGATTTCTTGTCATATTAAATGTTTTTAAAAATTTATATTCAGAACATATATTAAGTATATGACAATATTATATATACTAAAAGTTATCTACAGACTCCTTTAGGTGATTCATCTTTAGATGATTATGTTTTTAAATATCATGTTGTTAAGGTCAAAAACGTCATTAGCGTATGTATTTTAAGTATTAAAATATGGCATTACATATAATAATCATGAAATCACAGGAAACATCATAATTGGTTAACAGCTCTTTGTCGTGTAGAATACTAAAGGTAATTTCCCTGATTTTATGTATTAATTGAAGTTTCATAATAACTAAATCTCTGAAATTACTGATTCAATTTCCATTACTTAAATTATGCCATTTTTAAGCACCTTCCGAATGAAAGTGTTTCTCAACTGGTTTGTATTTTCTTCTATCATTATGTGATTACATCTCTAATTTTGAACATTTTTAATATAATTTACATACTTTATTAGTAACGTAAATTTATACGAAAAAAAAAACGAATGTACAAAGGCAAGCTTAAATTTTCTTCAAGCAAACCTTATGTGGAAAGACATTCATGTCAGCGGGTAGTAAAGTGTACAATATGTACATTTTACGAACAAAATCACTAAAAATAATAATAAAAATAAAATTGTTATCATTAAAATAACATCACACATATTATTCTTTTTGTATAATAATAGAAAAGCTGAAATTTGCTTTTTATGTCCTCAAAACTAATTTACTTTTACCTAACTAAGAGAGAATTAGTTGAGATGTTAGCTTACCTTGTATGGCATAACGGCATTTTTATAAGGAACATTTTGGAACGAAATCTAACCGAAACACAGCCATGCAAACACAATTGCTTCATGGTAGAGACACGAATGGGACAGAGGTGCCCAAGCAAACTACTTTTGTACAAAATCTCTCTCAAGTGCCAATAATCACGATTATTAATATACTTTTTTTTAGTTGCCCCGATAAACGGAAACTCTTAAATTGCAAAAAAAATTAAGTATACTTCAGTGGAGTTTGAACGTCGGTTTCAATATAATTTTAACTGTTACCTGACAGGTTCTCAGGGCTAGAATTAATTACAGTCTAATTGATTTATTACCATGAATTAAGCTAATTCAAGTTCATAATTCCTAGGGAAGTTAGTATCGAAAATGTTAAAGTAACCTAGTACTTAATAATAGATAGAATAAGGCTGGTTTTCATTTAAAACTTTGTTGTTTTCGAGAAACTTTCTTCTTTTAAATGTTGGTATAACCAACAATAAGTGCTTAGTTCATGTTTGTGCACATTTTAATTATAATGTAGTAACTACCGATTTACCTGTCGTGTAATTAGTTCGAAAAAGCTCGACTAGTTTCGGGATCAATTCATGATCCTTAGTCATGAGTGAATTTGTTTTTTTTTAATTTTGATTTTTTATTTTTATTTTTTACTTCTAAAACTTATTAACGTACAGTAGTAAGTGTTACAACCAACCATGAGGTGAGCACGAGCCTAAGTACATTCACTAACTATGAGCCAATTTTAATGATTCCCATCTGAATGAAAGTGGTTTTCCCCATATAAGATCAATATGGAAAAACAAACATTTTTTTTAATAATATTCCATTTTCTTAAAACAATAATCTTAATTATGAGCAATATTTTTTAATATACTTATCAATTAACTATCGTTTTATTATAAAATTTTTAAAATCATATTCTAATTATTGTAGTATTAAAAACATTTCAACACAGACAAGGAACCCGTACCTTCTAACACCTTAATTGAGACCAATGCTCTGATCAGTTGAGCTACCATTATTAGACGCTCGAAATTGACAACCGCTACACTTGATTACACAATATAAATTCATTGAGTATGTCTAAAAATCTAATTTGAATAACACAAGTAGGTACCCACATATTGGTAGTTGTCAACAAAGATAAAAGTTGATTTGGTGAAGGTATAAATTTGAAATTCATGAGATCAGAGATCGATATATGTTATTTGTGTATGTTATATATTTTTACTGTGTGTATTGTATATCTATATCAATATTATAAAGAGGAAATATTTGATTGCTTGTTTGTTTGTTATGGATAAAGTTAAAAAATTTGAACAATTTTCACAGTTTTAACAGAACAATGTGTAAAAAATTACATTATTAGCAAGTATGGATATATGTATATTATTAAAAAAAAAATGAGATCCCTATAAAACTTACAATAATGCAAACCAAAGTATAAAAAAATTTGCTCTTGTGCGAAGCCGAAGTAAATAACATATTTTACTGCGTTAAGTCAAACTTTCAAATAACAATTAAAAATATTAATAAAAATTTATTATAAAATTTTAAATAAGGAGAAGGTTCTCATTTCGCCTATATTTTTTGTATGTATTTTATGCAATATGTTCAGAAATTAATAATCCCGTGTTTAGTCCCATATCATCATCATCATCATCATATTAGCCTTTAACTGTCCACTGCTGAACACAAGTCCCCCCTTGAGGGGCCATAAGTTTATTTGTAGTAGTAGTTTGCCAGTAGTTGCCACGTTTGACAGGCGAATTGGCAAGCGCAGTTAGACTTTAAAGATGTTTTAAGAGGAATGCTGCTGCCTATAACTTGCACTCCCTTAGTCGCGTTTTAAGACAGCCACGAGAAAAGATGGAATAGCCTATTCTATGCCGGGACCATACGGCCAGTCCCTTATACGATTTGATAATTATTTTAAAAATTAATAGAATTATCCCATATTAGTTTATATAAATTTTGAGACTAAATAGTCTAGTAATAATAATAGTAATTTAAATAAATCATCGTTTTTCTTTCCTCAGGAAATTTCCTTTTTGAATTGAAGTCTAATTATCTTTTTTATGGAGCAAAACTTATTTCAAAACTCTTTTACTACATACTACCTTTAATAGTCATTATATAAATTCCTGAAATGTAATTAAAAGGACAAACAGAAAAACAAATTTAAACAAGCGTAAATAACGAGGGTCGCAAAGATGTTTAGGTATAACAGATGCTTTGTTCCAATGAACATTGGTATATACCGACATAGGACAAGATAGTGGGACACAATAAATTACTTAAACAAAATACCAGAGAGAGACTTTGTACAAAAGTCGTTTGCTTGAGCACCTCTGTCCTATTCGTGTTTCAACCGTGAAGCAGTTGTGTTTGCATGGCTGTGTTTCGGTTTGAAGGGTGGGAAATGGCTGTGAATTCACTGGGTACAAAGGAATAACACCTGAGTCTTCAGGAATGGCAACGCCTGGGAGGTTTCATGGGTAAAACAGTATATTCTATTATGTCCATGGTATTACACATGGGCCGTCAGCTTGTTTGCCATTTTAAGTGACATGAAAAACAGTTTATATAAAATATAATTCTAGATAAATGTTGATATCCCATTATGGTTTTTTTTATACCACAAAGGTAACAACTAAGCATACAGTCCTTCTGATGGTAAACGGTTACTGTAGCCTATAGACGCTTGTAATACCAGGAAAATCACGTGTGCATTACTGACCTTAACAAACCTTATTACACCCCTTTTGAAGAGCCCTGTGCTGTAGTCTCTAGGGAAAAGCTCGGCAGGAACATCATTTTACAATCTGAGCGTTAACGAGAGAAAACTCCTCTGAAATCGCACTTTGTGTCATCATTTTGATTCCAGGGTATGAGGATGAATTCCCTAGCGATAACGAGCTGTGCGATGGTAAAAGGTGGTTGTAAGCATTATGGGCGACAGAAAATCCAGGTATGGAAATTAGAAATATGTGTGTATTAACAGAAGAAACTTAAAAGATGAAAGGGCCTTGAAGGAAAGCCAAAAGAAAACAATATATTTGCATGTAAATTTCGAATTTGGTAAATAATAATATAAAAACTATAAATAATATATGTGACCTGTACTGTAAGGCATCATACCGGAAAGTTCTTTAAAACACATTTCGTTATACAAGCGATACAAAGGGAAGCAAAGTCTCATCTTAGACTAAGGAGCTCGTATCGTGTATCGTGTAGTATAGAATCGTGCGTTGCAATTCCTGAGGGCTAAGATATTTCTCCTTTCCTTGTAATATCACCAGTATTTTCCCACCATTCACAGTGAAAGACAAAGAAAGACATGCAAACATAGCTGCTTAGCGACAGAAGCACGAGTGCAGACGACTTTTGTACAAATTGTTCCTTAACAATATGTCCCACCTGTTCGTCCCATTAAAAAACCTCATTTGTCAGGTCATAGCCTAACAATAATAGAGTCACTCGTTTTAATACTCGTACATCACAGTCAATTATCTGCTTCCTTTATTTATTCGCTCGAAAAACTAATTATTGCGAAAAAGGCCTAGTGATACGCCGTCCCTTTACTAAGGGAAATATAAACGAAACCATTTTCATTAATGATTTTTTTGCCCTTAGCATGTTTATTTAGCATTAATTACCCAGCTATTACCATAAATATTTTTTATTTTCCTTTTTGCTCAAATACAGAAACGTAATACTGATTTAACTCTGCCTACTGCGTTGGTTTTAATTTGAAGTAATGAAATAGATTTATGTAACAAATTCAAATAGTGTTTTCAAATTTGAAATAAAAAGTATTTAATACTTGCTCTATAGTAGTCAATATTTTGTTCGAAACTGTTATTCATTTTTTATTTAAATATTAATTTCTTAAATACTATATAATTATCCGTACCTATTCTGTTAGTCCTCTCAGGTAGAACAATTATAGGCAACAATTTGTAATTTAATAATCTACAAATAAGACACCCTGATTATTATTTTTCTAATTAAAGTTTTTTACTATTACTGGATTAAGAAATCTAAGATGAAGTACTTAAAAGAAAAAAACTGCCTGACTAGTCCATTTATGTGACCGATACAGATACCAAACCGATAACTTTTTAGACTCCATTGTGAGAGAAGTCACTGATTATAACTCACTTTCAGTCACTCTTAAGGGTGAGAGTAAGTTATAGAGTTATAGAAAAAGAGTAGGTAAAAATTAATTACACTCCCTTTACCCTTAGATATGGACAGTATCGTAGATCATAGAATACCCTATGATACCCTTGCTACCTCTCACGTATTCTATGCAGGCTATGCCGAGGAAAATGGGTAGTCTAAAATATTTGGCAAATTCATTATCATAAATGAGTTCAAGATGTGGGATCATTCCCGTTTTAGTGCCTACCCTTATCTGTGAGTCCACAAAACAGAATAAGTTATTACGATAAGTCATAAACACAAATGGTCGATAAAACAGAAGGTAAGCAATTAAATAGACATGAAAACTTCCCCAACTATAATCCACGGAAACTGTCATCAAATAAACTTTGATAAGAGGATAGAAAATTTAAAAAATATGTTAAATATATAATTAATTCTTAAATTTATTTCAGTATATTCATAATAATGTTTCTCAGTATGATGATGAAATAAGAAAATAATATTGTCTTTTTCTTTACAGGAAATCGTATCGTAAAAAACAACTCAGAGAATACAGCACTAACAGAAAAAAAACACTAATAGATACCTAAGACGACTGACTAGTATGGTAGTAGTAGTAAAACAGTATACTCTGTTATGTCCATGGTACTGCTCATGTCTATAGGCGACGGTTACCTCTTTCTATCAGGTGGGCCGTCAGCTTGATTGCTATTCTAAGTTGTATAAAAAAAATTAAAAAAAAAGATAATAATCTTTTTTTTTTAGATAGATAATAATTTAATAATAGAAAGATAATTCTTAACATTTCTTTTTTTTATTAATAAATAAAAAAAAGAAATGTTAAGAATTATCTTTCATTAACTCTCAGGATAAAGGGTCTCAAATAGTCCCGAAATTAGTTAAGCATTTTCAACAACAATAAGATTATATTCCACAAAAACAATATAAATTTTAACAATAACAACATTATAAAATGTTGGTGGAACGATAAAGAAAAAAGATGCATGCATTGTTTCTATAATGATCAAAGAAACCCAATATATAGACATTGGAGCGGTACCGATATTACCCATGCCTAAAGTACATCAGAAGTACCAATGAAATTTATTGCAATTTTAGGTAAAAAATCATTGGAGATCATCCACATTATTTCACACTCAACCACTGTAATAATAATAATGTAATACTAAAGAACTGGTTTACTACGCAACTATGAGTAGTTTATAAACTAAAAAACATAATGCTATAAAACAGTGACCCTTATTTTATAGTGTATTCATAATATACGTTACCCTAAAGTTGTTACGCATAATAAACTGTTAAGATTATGAGGGTTTATTTCGTGGGTTTAACAGTAACATAAAAATAGTTATATTACTATGTACATTTTAAAGTTATTTGAAAAAATTAAAAAAAATTAAAAATTCATAATAATTACTAAAATATTTGGATCATTGATAATTCAATATTTTATTTTAGAAAAAAAATTAATTTTATAATAATATTAGTATAGTACTTAATAGTAATGTTCATTTAGTAACATTGATTAAAATCACTTGGTGATGATTACTTAAAATAACCTTCTTTAGCGGTTAAAATATCACACCAAGCAATGTTGTTTAATTTCGGTTACCCAATTTATGATAATGTAAAAGGAATATCTTTACTTTAAGTAAGACTTAATATAAGCTTGAAAAAAATCTATGCGGAAATTATTTATAAGCTATTTTCTTAAAAAAATAATATGCAAACAAAAACATTACGTGTGACGGAAAAAAAATCATGCAATAAAAATTTACTATTTCTATTGACCATAACTGGAAGCTTTGAAAATCTTTACTTTTGCAGTATAATTTTCCACACATACGTACTGCAACCAAACCTCGTGCAAAGCCAGTACATCCATGAGTATTTCATTAGCATAAGGCGAGTAAGTCTCTGGGTTTCCGACTGCACATTTTATTTGCATAACCACCCGGAAAGCTTCCTATGCGCAGTGACTCCTAAAACTGTATGCATTTAGATTAAAACTTTAAACAATTTTCGAACGTATCTCAAATTAAATACAATTATAAACATTATTAAATCGACTAATATCATATATTTTCTTATTTTTAAATCCTACCTACTTCACTAAATATTAACTCTTATTTTTTTTATTATTAGAGAGACGAACAAACAGACGGTCCACCTGATGGAAAGCGGCTACCGTCATCCATAAACATCTGCAACACGAAAGAAGTTGCTTATGCGTTACCGACCGTTATGCGTTATTTGCTACATTGGTAACGGAGGCATGACAGCGCTACATCAATCTACTCCTGACTACGGTGAGTTAAATTTTATACGGTGTAACCTGGTCGAAACGTCGAAATAACCCAGGTAAATTATCTTATTTTACCTAAATGATTTCCGTCTCTTATAAACCATATTTCAAGAAGTCATTCAGTATATCAAATTAACATAACTGGGTTCCACAAAAAACCGACTTTAATTAAGGCAAAATCAGTTATTTATTTTCAAAAACTAAAATACTGAAACTATTTTGATAAAATTTCTATGGAATCAATTTGTAAATGTATTCTTTCAGTAAAAAAAAAAAAATCCTAGAAGTTTACAACTGACGGTGTTATAAGATAAGGAACATAAAAAAATCCAACCGAATTAAGACTCACCTTCTTTTTTAAAGTCGGTTCACCTTCATCTAAGAGTGCATTGCTTCTACTATGTATTTTTATTATAACAAGGAATCTAAAGTGGAGATTTGTTATTTTAAAATATTTCTATATTTATCTTCAATAATTGTTAGAAGTTAAAGATAATGGAATAAAAACAAAAAAAAAATAATACAAATAATACAATTTCATAGCCGTATATTTCACCTATCACTTAGGTTTTAATGAATACAAATGTATAAGAAAACAAATGAAAACATAAAGCATCTTTAGGTATGTATTATGATATCGAATATTAATAAAAAGAGAAAATTGAACAATCCGATACAATATCAAACAATAGAAATGAACTAACTTCGTACTGTTTTTTTTTTTCAAATTTGTTACTTTTCATTACAATATACTGACAAAAAATATAGTATAGTTATGAACTAAATAAAAATATGCAGTACAACAACTTCATTACAGTTTGATAAAAAAACTTTGTAAATATTCATAACCCTACAAGAATGCGTATAATTTTCGTGTACCTACAGGAAGTGTTTTACAACTCATTGGAATATCGCCGATCTAGTCTATTTGAACCTTCAAGGATTTCTTGGAAGTACTTGGCCGGATAACAAAGCAACCAAATTTGCTCGGGAATATTCACCTGTCGTTCCCAATATCCGTTCTGACACTTAGATAATACGGTAATATTAACCAACTTCGAAAACGAGAAGTTTTAAAATCTGTCTTAGAAGATTGGTGCCTTTTTTACGATTACAAGGAATGAATTTTGTACCTATTATATGATATACATAATACCATTCGAGTCATCATCATCGTATCATCTGTTAACTCTGGTTCTACTGCTGGGGGTCTTACCAGTATATACCACGCTTGGCAGGCGGATTGGCAGCCGCAGTTGGGCTTTTGGTGAAGTTTTAAGAGGGATTCTATTCATATCTCGACCATTAAGTTCCCTTAATCATCTCTTCACCCACGAAAATAGAAGAGGTAACCCATTCTATACCGGGACCGCACGACGTAACATTTAAATACATACTGGTACATGTATATTTACCTAAACTCCCGGCATAGAATAGGCCACCCCTTCCTTTCCCGTGGATGTCGTAAGAAGCGACTAAGAAACGGCGATAGATGGACAGCAGCGTCTCTCTTAAAACATCTCCAAAACCTAACTGCGATTGCGAATCCGCCTGCCAAGTGTCGCAACTACTGGCAAAACCCACCTAGAAGGAGGCCTATGTCCAGCAGTGGACAGTTAAAGCCTGATATGATGATGATATGTATATAATACCTACCAACCTACATAATATATACAGACACGTGTACTGTGCATACCAATAGGCGCAAACAATAACAAAGTAATTTTATACCGGATATAAACAAATTATTAAAGTGAAAATTGTATAATATTTAACCATCTAACGAGCAAGTAACGGCAAAATTATTTACCCTTCAACAAAATTTCCTTGTATACCAACAAAAGCCTATTATTTGCTAAGAAATTAATAGAACCTAATTATAAAGTATGTATCATACAGTATATGTTGGTGCAGCGTGGGGCGTAGGCAGCAAAGAGGTACTTTCTTTGGAAAGAAATAAAAAAAAATGATATTTGTTAACTCTTTACTGAAATAATAATACATAAAAATATACAACTAGAAAATTTAATTAAAATAAAACAGTATGTATTTATTTATGTATGTATTTATTGTATGTATATATTTATTTATTTAATACATTATGTGTATGTTTATATGAATTTATCAAGTATTGCTTTATTTTACCTCTATTCAAATATGCACTGCCTACTTATTTTTCGGTTTACCCCATAGTTGACTGGTAAAGAACACCGTCCGGTGTAAGACCGCCAAATGTACATAGAATTTTACTGTGCATTAAAGTTTAAATAAATAAATAAAATAACAATAAAGATCAAAATGTAAAACAATTATCGGAAATGACAAACACTCATTCTTGTAGAGCATATATATAAATATCGTTACAAAATAAACAAAAGTTAAAAAATAATATTTAGAAACCTAATTATTATATTTGTGATACCTATCCTTCCCCATATCATGTATTTACAAGACAAAACATTTAGGAGACAAGATTACCAGCTGACATGTGTACCAAGCCCTTCGTATATTTGTATAGTCACTTCATTACCACAAATATAACTTCATCTCTTATACAATACAATAGAATATAATAATTCTTATTCAAATAGACTTATTTATAAGGTCTTTTAAATCGTCATTTATTTATGATTCTACTGTTAGGTTTGAAATGTTGTTGTCTGCTGAGAACTAAACAGTTACTCTTTTCAAATTTCAGATACCAAAGGGAGACTTACAAAAGTCATTTGCTTGGGCACCTCTGTCCCATTCGTGTTTCTACCGTGAAGCAGTTGTGTTTACATGGCTGTATTTCGGTTTGAAGGGTGGGATATGGCAGTGAATTTACAGGGCATAGAGAAATAACACCGGAGTCCTCAGGAATAGCAACGCATGGGAGTATCATGGGCGAAACAGTACAGTCTGTTATGTCCATGGTACCGCTCATGTCTATAGATGACGGTTACCACTTTCCATCAGGTACGCTTTCAGCTCGTTTGCTACATGCTAAGTAGTATAAAAAAAACTCTCACTTTTCAATATTGTTATACAAATTTATCCCCTGTTTTGAATACTTCTGATCGAAATTGGTATTTATCCTTCTATTTTGATGTCGCACTTTATAGTTTGACCTTGATATGCGCGAACTATTATAATGTAGTTATACCCTTCACGCTCTAAAACATTAACAGCAGATTTTAGGACACTATTTATATCAACATTTTTAACAAATTATATATAACGCCATCTAGTGTTTTAAGTTGCAAACTTTATTTAAAATTATACTTTAAATAAATTGATACTTAATGAAGTAAACTGTCCAAATACAAATAAAAAAGAATCAATGATTTTTTAATAAAAAAAAATCAAATATACAGCAAAAATAAATATAAAATTTTAAAAAAGTTTTTATAATACGACCATATTTTTTTATTTTCTGCTTTTATCTAAAATTATAATAAAAAGCGTATTCATTTTTATACACTTTTAAATATTGGAATATACTGTAGTCTCATAATCTTACTGTAAGGTTCTTTTACTATCAAATAGTAGACAAAAGCGATGTAATGTGCAATCATCCTTGAAAGTTCTTTTAAATTTTCTTCACGATATTTGCTCTTTACACACTGGAATGCTTTGTGTTTGCCAAGAATTTTAGGTTATTTGATTTTGATATCCATTGAATTTCTATTTAATAATATTAAATAGATTTTTCATACTGATCGATACTATCCACCTATGAATTTTTTTTTTATTTTATTAAAAAGTAAACCGTATTACCTATGGGTTATGTACCTATTATCCAAGAATATTATAAAAATTTTACCTTCGTTATACTAATTAAGTCCTGCGGTTTTACTTACGTGAATAAGGATAAAAATATCTGTTTTAATCAATTGCATTGTTTATTTGTGTATCAAATTTAATTTCAATATATTCCAGAAAAAAATATCCTAATATTTTTATAAACTTCAGCATGTTATTAGGATTTGTAGTCATTTTATTAAAAGTAGATATAATTTAAACTCAGTACGAATAATACAAACTCACATAAGGTTAATTCTACATAATGTTTATACGCATATTAACAAGAGAAGGATTATCTTGAAAACAAATAGAAATATTAACCAATAATAAAAATAAAATGAGAGTCTAAAGTAATACTCCAAATAAAGGGGTCACTGGTCTCTCTGAATAGCAGTACAGAGATAATATTTTATCAAAATGGAAGTAAAATTCAAAGAGATAACAGCCCTGTTAAAAATGTGGCGTGAAGCATATTGTTCGCATTAGCATTTATTTAGAAAAGCTGACGTCGTTACTGGGTGAATACAAGTACTGGAACATTAATAAGGAAATGTTGAGCTAAAAAGTCCTCGACGCGTACAAAAAGCCATGAGTATTTTGTCATTACTTAGAAATAACATTAAATACTCTCTAAATGTCTATGTCAATATTGAATTGAAATGAGAAGGGTTTCATTCCGCGAACGCTCAGACTGTGGAATGAGCTCCCGACGGTTGTTTCTTCTAGAGTCTAGTAGGGGTTCTTCAAAAAGAGCGTATTAGGATTTCTTCGGAGTTGGCAACAAGCTAGTAGCAAGTAATACTCCTGGTGTAGCAGGCGTTCATAGACTACAGTGACCATTTAGAATCAGATGGGCTGTATGCTTGTCAGCTTTACGATATAAAAAAATATATTTCAAACTTATGCAGGGTAAAATCAAAAGTGATTTTCGTCCGTAAAATTAAAATATTATCGAATATATTAAGATGGAATTTCGTGAATCATAAATTCAATAACGACAAAAAGTTTGAGCTTCCCGTGCTAACTTAACAACTGGATGCCATGTTAGTGCAAGAGACTCAAAATTTTTTGTCGTTTATCGTGAGTGTCGTGAGTAAATCGTGAGTAAGTGGCCCATTCTATGCCATGTAGTCCCAGCATAGAATGGGCTACCCCTTCCTTGCCCATGGGTATCGTAAGAGGCGACTAAAGGAACTTAAAACAATGGTCGAAGAATGGCAACTACTGGTAAAACCCCAAAGTGGGAGGCCTATGTTCAACAGCTGACAGTTAATGATGATGATGATGAAATGATAAAAAAAAATTGAGTCCTTAAGGAATGGGGATAGGTTTTTGTTTCTTTGAGCAAATCATTCTGATTCACAGTTCGAACACTGCCTTAAAAGAATGGATGCCATTTCAGCTTCCTCTATATATGTGTAACCTGTTACCAAGTATGGATGATAATGGAATGGTAAAACACCCCCAAGGATGATAGGTGAGGATGGAGGCCTATGTTCAACAGTTGACAGTTAATGATAATGATGATGAAATGGTAAAAAAATTTGAGTCCTTAAGGAATGGGGAAATTGCCTAGTCGGCATAATAAAAGAAGACTTATTCTTTGAGCAAATCATTCTGATTTACAGTTCGAACACTGATATCCCTATGTTATGAGAAAGCAAACAACGAACATCTAAGGCCCAACTTACAACATCCAAACGCGAGCCAATATAGAAAAGTTCGTTTCCGAAAATGACCTGGCCGGAGATCAAACCCAGAACTATATTTACGCAGAACAACATATCCATCAATGCGCCACGGATTTACGTATGAATTCCAATGTTTGTCACAACAGCTGCACAGATTTTAATAAATGAACTATTTTTACATTCGCTTCAGAGGACATGTAAAGCCGTCATTCAGTGAACTATGTCAAAGGCCTTCGTGTACAATAAAAGCAACCCAAAAACTCTTAACACTAAAGAGTATGAATACGAATGTTAGTAAAAATAGTAGTGAAAAGCTTGTTTAATTGAACTGTCTGCTTTGGTTACTTTATCACGTCCGCTTGTTTGTATCTCATTTGTTATTATCATGATATCAGACAGAACACGAGGGTACATAATTATAGCACGTAATGGCGCCGTATTGCCCACGCGCTACCCGTTTTCTCCTGTGGGAATTTCCAAAAACCCTTAATGGATGCTTTAATATAAGAAACCTCTGTGCAACAATTCGAATTAGACTAATTAAGAAGATATTTATTATTTATTAAGACTTAATTAGAGACTCACAAATCGAGGCTTTTCCAAGACTTATAATACTCGTTAATTATTATCCTTTTTTACAATTCGGGAGATAAACTAATGAAATTAGCGTAAGGGAGCATCGTGTACAATATTTTTATATATTAATCTCAATTCATAATGTGATGAATAATGTCCAATCACTTATAAATATTTTTATCTATTGAAATCTTTTGTCTTCTTCTTTTGCACTAAATTGTTACTACGATAGAAAGCAACAAAACACTTCAATAGCTAAAATACGTTTGTAGATTTTAGTTTTTATATACTATATTGTTTTAAGTTGACAAGACTAGCTGTGATCGAAAATTTTGCTCATGTGATTTAAAATAAAAGCCGTCATAAATTCATATAAATGATAGGTTTATGTAATGAATGAATGTGTATACTTTATTTGTACAATATAGGGAATATGCAAGACCATTTTGCTTATTCCCTACATTCGTCGTTACATTAATAAATGTAACGATACAGTTGTATAAGTACAGTAAAGCGTTCTTATTGCTGAAAGCAATCTTTTCAAGACAACCTTAGCGTAATGGACTAATTGTTGTACAAGTAGGTATAATAATATTTATTCAAATATAATAGTTTTAATAAAATAAGTTTATAAATGTTGTTTACTTTTATATTATAGAAACTAATTTTATTACAGTTATACTTGCTCTAGTTAATAAATAAATACTCTCTTATTCATTAAAATGTAAAAACAAGTTATTTAAATAATAAACTTAATTAAATAAGTTTACGAGACGTTTGCTTTTTATGAGCAGGATTTAAGATGTTATCTTCATTTTAAATATGCCTAAATATACCTGAAAGCTTCAACGATACTGAGAATTCTATATACATAAAGTTTCATTAAATGCATTCATTCCGAAGTGTGTCCGATTTATGAATAATTTTCAATACTTTTTGTGTATTAAAATAATTTACCAGAAGGAGACTTTGTACAAAAGTAATTTGCTTGGGCACCTCTGTCCCACTCGTGTTTCTTCTGTGAAGCTGTTGTGTTTATATATATACAGCCATGCAATATTTCGGTTTAAATGTCTATAGGCGACGGTTACCACTTTCTGTCAGGTGAGTCGAGCTTGTTTGCTATTCTAAGTTACATAAAAGAAATATAGAACATTAAAAGGCAATAACGTACCATGTTCATGATTCAATGTTCATTTCAAAGGTACGTAAGTACCGCGTTTTAATTTGGTCGACAAAGTAATTGAAATAAATAAATAAGAGATTACGATTCTTATTAACATTTACATAATTGAAAATTTTGATTCAGTTGACAAAATAAACACTATCTTGGTATAAAATTAAGATTTGTAAATACTTTTTTCATTTAAGTTTTAAATTGCCTTTTTAGATTTTGTTTTCAGAATTAAAACTTGTGGTAGATTCAAATGTAACTTGTTTTATTATTAATGTTTTAATCCACAATCAGAGCTATTTTTCAAAAAAATCAATCAGAAAAATTTAAAATTGAAAATTATATTATTCAACTGTTTACGGAGATTGTCAGATAATTCCGTCGCTGTTGTATATCAGCATAACGCAATTAATGTTTACTTGGCAGTGTGTATGACATTTATTGCAAAACACATCACAATGTCACAGTCACAACTACTTGAGTTTACAGCAATATACTGAATCCTATTTCCGAATAACTAAAGATTCGAACATGACATGAACGTTAGCAATTACACATTGTGATGCCTCGTCGTTGGTATTTGATTTAATATGTATATCTATTTGTATAGTTCTGTCTGTATACTATAATATGAATGAATGAGTATACTTTATTTATTACATTATCATCATCATCATCATCATCTCAGCCATTATCCGTCCACTGCTGAATACAGGCCTCTCCCATGGACTGCCATTAAGAATGGTCCTGAGCTACCTATATGTCTATAGGCGACGATTACCACTTTCCATCAGGTGAACCGTCAGCTTGTTTGCCATTCTAAGTTGTATAAAAAAAATGCATTCACTGACTCCCTGCTATGTATTTGAAGTCGTCTCTCTATCTAATGGGGGTCGTTTTACGCTGTATTTGCCCGTACTTGGTCACCACTCAAGAACCTTTCTTCCCAATAGGTTGTCAGTTCTTCTTGCCACTTCTACCTACCTTGTCACTTCTAACTAACTAATGCTTCGGGCTATGTGCAATTACTTTAGTTCTTTTGCGGATATCCTTATTTCGAATATATTATACAATATAAGAAATAAGCAAAACAATAAATAAATGTAACGATATAATTGTATAAATACCGTAATACAATCTTATTGCTGGAAGCAGTCTTTATATAATATACATATATACATTTAATAAAATAAAATAAAATATAGATATGTTGCTTTAACATTTGTCGATATTTATAGTACAAGTTCTTTATTTTTTTATTGGATAATATAGTGTAATATGTCTAATTTATTTTCAGTGGCTTCTTCGTCGAATTCGAGATATTTCGATTAAAATGGATACAATAAAATATACTCTATCCAATCAAGTACCATTTGTATATAATATTTCTAAGCGATTGGCTGAGTTGTTAAAGCTCAAAGAAGCAACGAACAAAAACCATCTGACAAATATACATGTTTATACACGATACTAGTATTTACTTACAACTTCGTCCGCATGACCGGAATAAAAAGATGCCTACATCCTTTTCCGCCCTAAATATTACGTGTACACCAAATATGATGATTGGGAGAGACATTAGAGGACCAAATATAATATTAATAAATAAATTGTCATGAATGTAATGTAGCTTTATTCACATTATGTAACATGGCAAAATACAAAATGTAGACACGAATGACTAATAAACGCCCAAAATTATATTATTTACCGAAATTTTATATCTATAATTAAGAAGTATTATGTCATATCTCGTGGGAGAGTGGACCAAATATAATATTAATAAATAAATTTCATGAATGCATTGAATGACTAATAAACGCCCAAAATTATATTATTTCGAAATTTTATATCTATAATTAAGAAGTATTATGGGTGTCGTAAGAGGGGACTAAGGGAACTTAATTTAATGGTCGAAGGATAGACAGTAAAATCTCTCTTAAAACATCTCTAAATGTCTATCTGCGGTTGCCAACCCGCCTGACAAACGTGCAAATTACGAGCAAAACTCCTCTTAGGGGGAGGCTTATGTTAAGCAGTGGACAGTTAATGGCTAAAATGAATGAGAAATGTTACTATGCGGATCTGCAGTTATAATCCTATTCTACTGCCTACAATCTTACTCACAATAAATAAAAATTTACTCACCAGCTATATCTAATTGTTATATAGAAAACCCTAAATAACAATTGATCGCTAAACAATGTGTAAAGTGGCTATAAAATTAAACCGCTGTTGCAATTTAATAGCCGGAATTTACAATTCGTTTTGGTTCTGTGACATAATAGGGATCATAGCTCCCAATTGATGATGCAACTCAAGTGAAGCTTTTTTTCTTAGATTTCTGAGTGTGACTGATAGTAAACGATTACCATACTATAGTACTATCAGACAGACAGAAACTATCTACATAAGGATGGGGGAAAAGATTATTAACAATATCAGGTCGACCTCCACGCGGTTCACCTGGGTTCCCCCTGATCCCCATTATATCAGAGCTAAACTGTTCACTGTTGAACATAGGCCTCCCACTTGAGGAGTTTTGTCAGTAGTTGCCACGCTTAGCAGGCGGGTTGGCAACCGTAGTTGGGCTTTTTGGTGATCTTTTAAATAGAACGCTGAGACAGCATACATTTTTCCTGTTTAATTTTGCATAATGAAACTACTTAAACGTATTTCTACTCGAACGAAGCGTAATAAAGGAGCCTTGTCTAACTGGCACTAAATTTGTCCAGTGGAATGGATCGCTCATACAACCTACAAGGAAATTGGATTGGCCGATGTATTTATTGCGACGCGTCGCTCCCTCTGGCCTAACTCGGCCATTTCCCAGATAGATAGGTACTTGTAAATTGTCCAATATTTCTTTTATATGTAATCTCTTCGTAGCCAGAATTTATGTACTTTTTACATTTATTATTTCCAGCATATTTTAAGGGATTTTTATTGAAATTTAATTTTGCCTTGGTTATGTTGAAGTTATACTCATTCTAAAAGGAGGTCATCCTCAATTAGTCCAATCTTTTTTCACATTAACATACTATCAAATTATTAAAATTGCTGGTTATTTGATTAGAATTATTTTGTTGAATTCCGCTACAATTACTATGTGTGTAACTACCAACACTCAAAAATTGGGCACCACTATAACTACCAAAAGTCCCACAACCTTCGATATTAGCCCTCAATCTCTAACTGCCATTTTGTTCACACACAAAGATTTTTCCAATTCTTTTCAAACGATTTCAAAAAAAAAAGAAGAAAGTTTCCAATTTGGTAGTATTATTATGTTTGTTACCTGTATTAAAGTAAAAGTAATAAACCGATCCAGAAACTTCTGTTTTTTCCTAAAAGAATATACTTTTGAATTGGTTTTATAGAAACTATCGAAATTGGTTTAATAATTTAATTTTCAAATTAAAATAACTAATTTTGTTAAATTGAAGTCAGGTTTTTTTTTATTGTGGATCATAATCGTATTTGTAATCGATAGAATTTAATCTCTTATTGGTTTCATATTATTTTTTGACAATTATATTGTTATTACCCGTATTAATATTGAAAAGTGCTTTCTTAGCCAAGTCCTTTTTATCTTTAAAGCAAAAACTGCATATTGCAAAACAAAATTTGCTTGTAGAGACCCGATACTGTGAATATAGATTTAAATTTTATTACCGACGTGAATTTATTTTATATATATAAAAATATAATAACAATTTCCTTCAGACAATAGATGACGATAATATCAGAATATTTGGTTTATCGGGATAAATTAACCACGATGAATTTCAAGGGGGCCGCATGGAGTTTGATGTAACACGATGTAATAAGACCGCTAGTCCCTATTACTAACAATCTCTTCCCTTTATACGTTGTTTAACAATAAATTTTTTATGTCAATATTAATGTTGAAGTACAAGCAAACAGGAACAAACTACGGACGGGAAAATGGATTGGGGCTTAAATAGATTAGATGATACCGTTGCTTTTTATTCGCTACTCACTTTTATTGTAAAGATGAGACAGCAAAAAAAGGTATCGTTATATTACACTTAAATATTTAGAATTCTTTAAACACGCGTTACATTTTACACAAGAGTACACAAAATATACAACAATAACGGAGTAAGGGAGTTCCGTCTCTCTTTTTCTTCCTTTATTTCTTTGAGGTCAGAGGAGAATAAAAATTATTCCTTTTAAATATACAAATTACACATGTCCAAACTGTTTTGTGGTCCATCTTATTGCTAGCGTTATTTATATTATATTATAGTGGGTGTTGTGAGAGGGGAGTAAAGAAACTTAATGGTCGAATGATGCGCAGCAGCATCCTTCCTAAAACATCACCAGAGCCTAACTGTGTCTGCCAACCCACATGCTAAGCGTGCCAACTACTGGTAAACCTCCCTTATGGGGGAGGCATATGGTCAGGAGTGAACACTTAACGGTTGATATAATCATATATATATATATATATATAATAATGTGTGTTTTGTATATTTGTCACCTCATAACGACTTAACTAATTACTATGAAATTTAATGTATACCTACTATATGGGATGGAGAAGAAGACAGACTATTTTTTATCACATACTTATAGTAAACATATTCTGACCACGCAGACGAAGACGCGGGTAATGGCTAGTGTCAATATAAAAGAACAGTCAAATGTAAAGATAAAAAAATTAAATTATCAAAACCTTATGTACCGTGGTCGTTGAAATATGTTTGTATCAAACATCAAATGCGTTACGTTCAAATAAATAAATATCTTTGATCGTTGCCATAAACTCGTCCTATTAGGTGCACTCGCGTACGTTGGTACACTTTGTAATCAAAGAAACATATTTCTTTCAAAATTTTGAAATCATCCTCATTTTATTAGGTAGGCTCAGCATTAAAATACTTCTTTGAAATTTAGTCAAAATCTATCTTTGATATAATATTTATTTTAAAAATTGTCTACGAGTATTAAAGAAAAGATTCCATGTACACACATTAATATGAATTTCTTGAAACGGTAGTACATAGTACAATTATTTATATATTTTTATTAAATATAGTACCAATTATTATCAATTAAATATCTAAATTATCGATTAATGAATTTTAATCGAAATGTTGAAAATTAATTTAAAAAATTACATTTATGTTATTATAACTTATATATTGCACCTCATTCGTGGATCACGATTCGTGGATCACGCTTCGTGAATTATACTATAGGTAGACTAACAGACTACATTTGTCTTTTGACCATAAATATTTTACTGAAGTAGTTGTTATTTTGTGAAAGTCCATATCACTTTTTAATTTATTAGAATTTTTTGTTTAATTCCGCTACTATTAGTACATGTGCAACCAACACTCGAAGATTTACTACTATTATTATTACCCGAAATTCTACAACCTTCCATATTAGCATCAATCTCCGACCGCTATTCACTCCACGCATGTTTTACAACACGTGTTTTATTACAAAACAAAGCGTCTTTAGGCAAATTATAAGATCGCTGCTCGAAGCGTAATATTCGCTGTTTGAACGCCGAACGATTAATATTTTTTTTTTCAAAATAAAGGATTCTTTAAGATAAAAAAAAATCAAATTTCTTAATCGATTTATAAAGATAAACAAAATATACAAACAAATTAAGAACCTCTTTCGTTTCTGAATCCGACTGAAAACTGCTAATCACTTAATACAGATAAGTACTTAAATAATTACCACAGTGGTTATTCAGTTTGCAAGAATTAACGCAAGCTTAATAAACAAGAATGTTTACGGTTTTGCTATTTACGCTTCTATTTCTTGAAAGCGTGATAATATCTTAAATTCAATAGCAAAATAGCCCGTGTTCGCACAGTTTCAGGCTCCCTAATTATGTAAATAATCATAGCCACAGGGGTTGGCGCTTCTGTAAACGTATGCTAATGCGACCAAAGCCATTGGGCTTATATATCTATTCCACGCCAAGGAAATGTAAACTCATAAATGCAAGTATTTAAGGGGAGGCTTAAGTTTATACTGTTAAAGTAAAGATGACCAACTGAAAACATTAGACAGTAACTCGTATGATTATTAAGGGATTTAATTGTTATTTGTTAGTTATTCTTATGTCTTTATTTATATACAATTTGAAATGCAAACAAGCTAACAGTTCTAACTGTCTTAACAGATATGAACAGCACGCAATATACTGATTTCTTTTGCGTTGTAATTTCTAACTCGTGGCGATGCTACAGAATAGTTATGTATGAGTACGTCGCGATTCATCTATTAATCCTAATTCCTCCAGATGCAAATCATCATAATATCCATAGAAAAAGACATATGCATTTTATTAACAATGTTCAATACAATAATGTTTTCAGGGTGTTGTTACGGCTGCCACGTTTTTGTAGTGCATCCACAATGTTTGCAGCGGCATGGACAGATGACTTCTATGCCATCAGACGCAAACGGATCGCATCTCTTTTATACCGATTGCGTGGCAGCAGTAACAGCATTCTGTGGGCATTGTGTAATAAACACGATAGCCCGATCCTGTCATTGTGGATCAAAATGATTATAGGGGCCATAAAATTATTTTTGTATTTTTTTTCTACTAACATAATTTAAGTCAATTGTTACTAACAAAAATAGATCTTTGTAATCTATAATAAAGAAATATTATTATTATTAACACAAAAATAAAAATTTTAAAATCAAATTTTACTCTTCCAATAAAAACAATTAATTATGCTAATTAAAAAGCAATCACGTTAAAAAAGCGGTGTGTGTACATCTGGTAAAAAAAAATATCGGCTTTACTCGCGCATGTAACTTTAAAGTTGCCCAGCTAGTTACGAACTCGATGGAAATCCTTATTCATGAGCACGTCTGTTGCCCATGAAAATGAAGTTAAATACTAAAGTCGATATCAATAATTATAATTCAATATAAGAGTAACAATAGACCAACTATCACGTCAAGAATATTAGCCATAGAGTATCCTTTAAATCATGTTATAAGGATCGTTGATACTATTTGTGAATTTGGCTTATAAACTATTAGATTTTACCTGTGACCTCGACTGCTTAACCAATGTCTTTCTTCGTCCCAAATAATAGGTTAATACAACTATAATATACATAAATAAATAATAGGTTACAGCATCAAAAGGTAACAAACTCACTTTCACAGTTATAAGTATTTTATAGTAAAATAACTGAGGATTTAAAATATGTATTATAACGGATTTAAATTTACACTTTCATATGAATATTTAATGTATAATTCAAATAAAATTTTCCATTTGGCAATATTTCATAAAAGTACCTGAGAAGTGAATTTCTGAGGTATTTATGTGTATTGTTATAAAAATAGGCAAAGTTGACTGTGAAACAATCGTAAATCAGTTGGCACGTGGTGCCAACATTTGATGGCAAGGACTTTGCTAAGTATAATAAATATTTTCAAGTTACAAAATTTGTTTTAATTATGTATAGGTAGTTCTTCTACAAGATCAAATATTGAATATTTTATTCCTTCGAGTGATGATCTTGTACAAAAAAGCATAGTATAGAACCCTCTGCTATATCAAATGAAAAGAAAGGAAAATATTTTCTTGAGCAAAAATCTAAAATGAGTATTTTTTATTTATCTGAAAACCTCTTTGAGTATTTCAGTAAATTACTGAAATAAATACAACGTAGAAATTATTAAAAAAAAAATTAAATATAGAATGCTGACTAGTTGTAAAAAAAAACTTTCTAAATAAAGTACAATTCCATTTAAAACTTATACCCCGGCAAACTATTAGACATTCGGGACTCTAAAATATTCAAAGCTCAAGGATTTACATACATATTTACATAGTGAGACGTCCTCCTTCACGTGTTATGTTAGCACCATGAGATATTAAACCCAATAGGTCTACACTTAATCCAGGGACGAATAACTTTGTTAAGCCACACTTGGCTCTTGAACACCAACGTTTAAAGCATGAGTTGTATATATATTTATACTTGTATACATACTCGTAATGTCGATAATATGTATGTTGGTTTTACTGATTACAAACTACTTAAAAAAAAAAGAATTAATCAACTTTTTGTTCAATAACTTATTTTGTTTATTTCTGTTTAATCGATAGAATTACTTTCGTATTAATCCTTTTTTATTGAATATATTTTATTTATTTATGTTTAAATTTTTTCCGTGTAGTCGCCTTTTTCTTTCCTGTGGATGTCGTAAGAAGCGACTAAAGGAGGCGACGGATGGACAGCAGCGTCCCTCTTAAAACATCTCTAAAGCCTAACTGCAGTTGCCAATCCACCTGCCAAGCGTGTGAACTCCCTCCTCCTCCTCCCAAAGTAAAGACGTATGTTTAGCAGTGGACAATTAAAAGCTGATAAGACTTATAAAAAAAGGAATTTCTCATAACACTTTTCATATCTTTAAAATTAAACACAAATTTTCTCTAACTCTTTTGTTCTAACTCGTTGTAAAACTTAGAGTTGTACTAACATAAATATTTATTATAATTCTTTAAAAAATTTCACAGTGATAATATCAGTAGGAAATAAAAAAGAATGTAAAGTAAATAAAAAGAAGCTAGTTAATAATGTGCTTTTGTATTTGTTATACATTACAGATAATAGATAAAGTGGCATCATATTTCAAGGAAGGAAGATGGTGCGGTCGAAACCGTCAATCAACCGTAAAATTAACAGCTTTCAGATAGAGCCAGATTAACAATATAGCTGGAAATTTCAGCGTAATATTAAAGATCCAAGACACGGAACTCTGTATTTTGTTCATTCGAACGACCCAATGTTAGAACGTCCCTCTGATTGTGTGAAATACAGTTTATTAAATTCCTAAGTAAAATGAATGGCCTTTTGCTTGTCACGAATTCTGAACAGACAATGCACTGTAGAATTTCTTTTGCCATTTCATCTTAGCAGTATAAATTCTAATAAAATATAAATTATAAATAAAAAAAAATTAAAAAAGAAATCTATCAAGCCCTGCGTTGCAAAATGTTGTACTGTAGACAAAAATAGAATATATATATATATATATATATATATATATATATATATATATATATATATATATATATATATATATATATAAATGAGGAAAATCAGTTGTGTTTGCATAGCTGTGATTCTTCGAATCTGTGAAAACAATGACAAGTTATAGATTGACGAAACAGTATAAAAAAAAAAAAAAAAAAAATATATAAACAATGCAAAAGTGAATAGATCTTAGTATCAGTGAAAGATCTAGACTAATCAGTTACAATCAAATAAAACAAATTATTCTATGAGAGAGGAGTTAAGAATTGGCGTACATATAATGAAGCAGTTCTAAAAACAGTTCGTCCACTTTCAGAAAAATCTATAAAAGGTTAAAGACCATTGACTCCCGATTCTGTCTGCCTATCCCACATGATACCAGAGTCATGATATATATAGATATATATCTTATCCCTGATTCTGAATTAGATAATTCTAGGTAGTGTCTATTTATATCTGTGTGTCATGTATTTTCAAATTCCAGATTCTCTAATTGTCATTTTAAAACAGCATAGAGAATCTATGTATTAAGTACAAACAACAATTTATTAAACAGTAATCATTACACTTTTTAAATTAAATGAACAATACAGAATAGATGTTATACACGTATAATAGTTAATACGACAACATTACAGATATAAAGAAATAAGATATTGTAAACGATTAAGTCGATACTAAATCGTTTTGTCCTTGAACATTCCATCAATGGTAAGTTTTTCCTTTGTTTGACATAAATTAGTTCAATAAGTATTCTTAATTCTTAAAAACTTAAATTATCAACTTTGAAATCATTAATTAGATCCAAGCTTTACATTCTGTTTACATTGACACAATGTAAAAACAATGCGACCATAAACAACACATCCACAATCCCGTTACTACGTGGGCGTACTTTCACCGGAAAATGTTAAATATGGTTGCTTTAATATTATGCCAACAAAACAACAACCTACGTTTATTTTAGGCGAAGCGTCTCAGGTAATCGTAACTTTAAAAGGGATATTTGGGACACACATTTATTGTATTTTTAATCCAACTGCCAAAGAAAAGAGAATAATGTTTTTTAGGTATATGTATGTATGAATCTCTGCTATTAGCTAATATCGTTACATTCTTTTATTCGTCTTATGCTTTGGAGATAAGTCTGTATATATAGTTATATATGTAAGTTTTTTAATGATACTTAAAATGGCAAACTTAATAACGACTAGCCCGATGGAAAGTGGTAACCGTCATCGTATAATATGATGCAATATAACTGAAAAGAAAACTTAAATATTATTTCATTCATTCCAAATCGACTCATAAGTAGGTAAGTTATATGATTAGAAAACTTTTATATTATATGAAAACTTATCAAATTACATCTATCGGTATTATGTCAAGAACAGAAAGTAAAGACAGAAACTAAACCGCGACGCTGAAATGAGTTTTATTGCTCTCACCGACAGCAAGCTGAAATAAACTTTACCAATTATAAAGAACCATTTGGTACTTTCTTTTTAAATCATACCCTATTTTGACATTGAGAACTATTTTGCGCTTTAATCATCATCATATTTTATCAGATAGCAGATTTGTTACATGCGAATTTTAGTTCTTGCCCAACCGTGAAATATTTTTCTCCGAATCGGTACCATTTCCAGGACTTGTACCCCATCATAAAGTCGTGTAGTTTTTCAGTACGTTTTGCCATTTACCAAAATTAACGACGAAAAAAGGCTTTCCCTGCCTTTCTACTTTTTTCTCGCCTTCTCTTATCCCATCCTCTGTTACCTCTGTACCTTCATTCACAAATTTTACATTTACTATATACCTTTACAAGCATTATCTAAAATTAAAAAATTACCCAAATAGCCCATTTTAATTTTGTCCAAAAATTTCTCCAACAATTTCATTTATATTCTTTTCATTTTCTTTTTTTTATAATTTCGCGAAAAGAACTTTTTTATCCAAAATCAATGTAACAATCGGTCAGTATCATATCTGCGAAACGAATTTAAACTGTAATCAAATTTTGAAAAAATTGCAACTTCTCTGTACTCCAAACACAGAGTAATTTAAACAGAAATTTCTTCTTTTAAAATCAGCTTATTTAATAATATTTTACCTCGGTTGTTAGGATATTTAAGGCATAGAATACTTACAAGTAATCATCTAAAAGCTAATGTCTCCACAAAAACTGATTGTTCAACTCAGATTGTAATTATTGACTCGTTTTTCCATAAATACTGCTGGAAATACCATTTCGATTAGTCATATTTGCTGTAACTTATATATTTTTGGTGGCCAAAAAAAGAGAATAAGTATTTGGATGACCTTTAGCTTCGACAAGATGTCGTAACCATCAAAATCGATCTTTTCAACATTAGGTTTGGTAATCATGTAATAAGCCGTCTTGACGATATCAATTCCTCATCTCGGTTGCGATTTGATGCCACTGAACTTCTTTTTGTACGGTGCCATAAAAAGTCGATGTTATGGGCACTATCCGTATTCTGAAGTTGAATATTGGTCGAACCATTCATCAGATAAAATCCGATATCTTCAATAACATCTTGGAAATTTCAGCTGACAAGATTCACTACTACAAAGTCACCCAATTTAATTTCTGAATACTTTTATTTTAATGGACGACCTTAATGGATGACGGGTATATTACCCAGATCCCGGGTTCGAGGTCAATCTAGAGGACAATCTTTTCTAAATTATCTTAGACATATGTATTTGAAGTATGTAGAGTAGTGACCGCAGATATTAGTTTTTTTTTTTTATATCACTGAGGTGGCAAACAAGCATATGGCCCACCTGATGGTAAGTGATATGTCTGATCTCATATCACTAAGTAATGTAGTTGGAGGACTAAATAATTAGTGAAAGTTTGTATTTTATTTAACTGTCATTCTTTAAATTTATTATTATAAAATACTAGGCTTCGATAAGAGGCTTTCTTGAAATAGATCAGTTCATCAACAGCTGGATCTTAATGTTAATTTTTAATGCCATTTTTTTTTCAATTAGAAATAATATGATTTGGAAATTTCTAACATAATTCATAATAGGTATAAAACCGACCGACCAAATCAAAATATTGTGCAATTTTATGTCAATTTAACTTTGCCGACTAATGCATTTCATGGTCAACTCTATTCCACAAACATTGCAAACCGTGCGTAACAATGCTGTTTATATGTTTTTAATATCAATGACACCTCTTTATTGCAATGAGATAAATAATGAAAGAGATAATAAACCACATATCCGGATTATCAGTAACCATACATAATCGCGTAAAATATTACCTTGTAAATAAGCGCCCAATTTCTATAATGTAACTATTGCATAACATTATACAAACGAAAACAAAAATATAATATTGGCTACAAAATTTTTAAATTGCGTCAAGTTCTGGTCATAGAAATATTATACCCTGGGGGGAAAGGGATTGTTAGTAATGGAGACTGAGAATCCCATTGCTAGCAATATACCCAACCAGATCGACCTCCTCGCGGTTCTCCCTGAAAACTATCATGGTTAATTCTTGATGAATTCATCATGATGGGCTAACTGGCCTGTTTTCATTCTCATCTATCACCCTTCACTGGTGCTCCGCCAGCGTATCCCGTTAGCGCAGGCGGGGTTACCATACCATTTTCACCCATCAAAAAAAAATTATACCCTAAATCTACATAGTATAACTTCTCAAAAATGTATATCACCCTACTACGATACTTTCGCATTCTTGTTTCTATTCTAATGAACAACAAGTTTTGTTTACCTGTTTTGTAATATACTAAAATGCCTATAATCTCGTGACTATACCAACTTAATTTTAATAAAGTTATTAATATAGAATAAAGATATTAATTTTTTCAAATCCATTCTACTGTTTTAACGTCATTTCAACCTGTTATGTTAATTACATTAGTAGAATTTTGCATAGATCTAGAAATTATTATAATATACTTACATCGTAAACAAAGTAAAATCACTGTATCGATTACACACTAGCAAAATGATGCTTGCAAAAATTATACTGAATACGATTCTGACGTAATCAAAGATTCATAGGTCCTCAATCACGAATGCTGAATGAGGGTTGGAGTATGACACATCACGTTCCGAATGATAGATGAAGATGTCTGGACATACCGATTACTCATGTTCGCCGCCGTATCTCGAGATCCGTGTGTAATTCATGGTTATATCCGTAAGTTATGTCCGACTGTAGTACTTCACTATTCTGATAGTTATCGATACGAAATCGAGAAAGTTCTATGACATTTTTTTTTTCCGGTTCTGGTAATATTTTAATAGATAGATAGATAGATAGATAGATAAAAACTTTATTTGAGCCATTTAACACACGTAAATTTGATTATTTACATTTTTCAAATATAAAACAACATATATACATATAAACATATATGTATATATATATATATATATATATATATATATATATATATATATATATATATATATATATAAACATAATATAACATCTATACTAATAATACATTATACACTAATGACTACGAACAAACAACTTTAAAAAACCATTTCTGCATATCAGCCTCTTGTAAAACTTTACACTATTATGATTAATATTTCACAAAATATTATATATGAAATTATTTTTCACATAAAATAGTTATAACTCAATTTTTTTAATTGTGTACATTTTTAGTTGCAAAATTATTTTCACAAATGCTCAAAGAATATATACGACGACTGAAACGATTCAACAAACAAACTTCTCTTTATGGAATTTCTGAAAGTCTATAAGAGTTATAATAACGTTTCGTACGACGCGTTTGCACAAAATGAACAGTAGCAAGAATAATGTGGCAAAATTTCGCTTCTGTACAGACACTGCACCCTAATTGAGTAATCAAACAGGCTAATTAACTCGTATGTGTCCTTTGTAACACAACGTTGTCTTAAAATATACAGAGAATATTTACTTATAAAATATTAAGTTGAAGGAAGTTTGAAAGTAGCTACGCTGACAGAGATATTGCGAGGGAATCGTTTATCACAATAAGGCCAAGTCATACAAAATGAATAGAGTAACGTTTTAAAGAAAGTTATGAATGAAAAAGACGACAGCCATAACAGTCGTAAGAGAAATATTAAGACAAAAGAAAATATAAATAGACTACGTGCAAGATGAATTGTGCAGTAAAAAGCAAATGTAGAAGTAAATAAAGTAGTGAGAAATACATATGGTATAGTGTGAATTGAAATTTAAATATTATGAAGAGCGGGAATAAACGAAAATTCAAAGAAAAGAATAATATTTATTTATTTACAATTTTTACGCCATTAAAAAAAAAATACAGTAAAATTTAATAGATAGAATAGAAGAGATAAAAAGGTGACCTCATCCCTAAGTAATCTCTTTCAGACAACCTTTGGGTAGAGGACATTGAAAAAAAGGAAAAGGGTAAGTAGCGCACTATTATATAGATACTAATATATGTATGTTGTGTAAAAGAGAGAGGAGGACATGTAAAAATGTGGTAAGAAGTGAATACTTATAGTACGATTAAAACATATTACCATCTGTACAATGGGGAATGCTTCAAGGAATTATACAACCTGATTGCCTTCATTATTTATTTACCACCGTACTTCTTGCCATAGAGCTGGAGTTTACCCACATTTTTTGAGTACGTAATATACTACCACTATCCGTACATCTCGTTCATTTCTACCTTGTACATCTGGGTTGTGCAATAAGCTCCCTTTTGCACATTTCCCCTTACCAATATATATGTTTTTTTTTTTCGTTTCAAAGAATTTGCCTACTAACATTTAAATGACCAGCAACACACAAGCAACTCTCCTCATGTTACAAGTATTCATGGGCGATGGTAACCGCACCCTATAAATACCGTTTGCTAGTTTGACTCCCTAACAATAAAATGAAAATTAACCAAAAGTTTTTCAAATAAAATCACTTAATAAAAACTACATGCACATCACTAAATTCGAGAACAAAATTCCAAATAGGTACGTAGTATAGGCATTCATAACCTATCATAGGTTATGAATAATTCAAAATTGGATAATTTGTGTTGTTGTTGAAACCTCGAACGGCGAGTTACTAGTGTTGTGAATCGTCAAAACGATGCAAAGATAACATTGAATTACAATCGACATTCATTCGAATGTTGCTATGTAAATTAGGTATTAGAATAGATTTGTACTAGTGTAAAGTTTGAAATCATCTATTTGTAGGAGCTGATTGCTTCTCAGAATGTTATTCTACTATTATGTAACTCGATTATATTATATTTCATTATTTTAGTTTTACTCATTAATATTCCTCTATTGGGCGTGGGTTTTATTAGCTAGATATTCGATAGAAGATATTAACGCACTAGCGAGATAGCTAGGTATAAAATTAGAATAGCTAGCCGAGGAATCGCCTACTGAAATATATTAAGAATAGATTATTATATATATATATATATAATATATATATATATTGGAAATATTTTCTATTTTTTTTTATTAATAAAATACAGTCTATGTTACTCGCTAATAATGTAACTTGCAATAAATGAAATATTTTTTTTAAATCGGTTAAGTTATATTTAAATTTGTCCAATACAAACAAAAAATCAAATCTTTCCTCTTTATAATATAATCAATTTCAAATCTGAAATTTGGAGAAAAAATATAAAATACTCTGTTTGTACAATTCATTACAATTCTGTCGTGTATTTTCAAGAGGCGAACGTCAATACTTTGTCAGCTGTTAACGCCGAAAATTTCTTAGCGTTCTCAGAGCACTTCTGTTCTTAACCTTCTTCCAAACGAAAGTTAATAAAATTTACAAATCAAAAATCTGATTCGCTCACTCAAAGGGATGAGAATTGTTTCACTCGGGGCGCCGAGATTTGATTTCCAACAGGGTGATTTCAGTGAAGTAGACTAAAATGAAAACGTAATTTATCTTGCTTCAGTCGACGCCTGCTTGACAGGAAACACTTTTGCGGATTTTTATGAATTCCCGCAACTTATACAGTGCCCGTGGCAACGAGGATTTGGTAGTCTTAAATACAGAAATGAATTTTATCGTATAAGTGTGTTACAGATTAGTTTATGTAATTATTCTACTGACAGAACACTCAACAACATCATATAATTTAATTGATACATTTGTAAGGAGAATCTTTGAATAAAAAAGTGAATTTGTTTGTTTGTTACAACTACGTTTCTAAACAGCTCGATCAATGGTCATGGAAATTGATATAAGATGAAAAAGGACAAACTGTTATTTATATCGGTTAAGCAAAATAACCTAATCACACAACGATGTCGCGGGTGAAACTAATAACACATTTTAGGAAATTTGATAAGCTGATACTTCTTTATATACCACTGAGGTGGCATACAAGCATACGGCTCACCTAATAGTTAACGATTACCATAATCCGCTGCTGCATTTCACACGCATTGCCGACCCTGAAGAAACCTCTTTAATCCTTTTTTTAAGAACCTTATTCTGTAGCCTCTTAGAAAAACCTAACTCTAAGATATGGGAGTGAACTTCCTGTTGATGACGAACTGTAAGATGTTAGAAAGTGGTTATTGGCATCATATTGAACAATTCCTTTGAACACAGTCCGTTGTACAACCTGCGGTTGAAGTAGTAAAATAAAATTGACATATCGCGTTCTTTTAAGTATTTCCCAAGATTCTATAAAACAAAGAAACTTCACTCAAGTCCCCGTGACTTACGGTTCACCCAGTTACGGATAAGTTCAGGAATCCTTAAAAAGTTGGTTTCTCTAACGAAATATTTTAAAACTCATGTATATCGGAAAACTTAGCTTGTATTACAGTTATAAATAATAAAAAATGTTCTACTGCGTTTTAGAGAGTTTACATTTCTTTCGTCTTTTTAAATTCCACCCCTTCTATTTTTGTTGGGCAAATATTTTTTACTACACGTAATATCGAAGAAGCTTATGAATCTATAGAGTGTTAGTTGCCAAGGATTACATGCTTCACAACACAGTCGCATTTGGTCATGTAAGTGGTAGGTCATATATACACAATTCGTCACAAACTTCGTCACAAACGCATTTCGTCATAGTCGCAGTTCGTCGCAAACGCAACATATAATAATAATAGTCATAAATATAATATTATCATCTTGAAGATTATAAATGCCTTTAAATAACATGCGAATTATCTGCAAAGTGGTGACCATCACTTATTATTGCTCTACTATTCGTATATCGAGTACATTGCTGAGTTTTGAAGCGTGTTTCAATGAATTAGGAGTTATTTTGCGATAGTTCATATCAATGATTAGTTAATTAAAATAATTTTGTTTTATTTGCAATCAACTGCAAAATTTATGACCGTTATATTGATTGCGATATCTAAACGAGGCAACTTCAAGCTATTAATCTTATTAGTTTTTAAAATATGCATTATTCTTTTCTATTACAGATACGCGATATAATCGTACAATATGACAAATCTGCAATCAACAAAATTATATTAATACTATAGCATATTAATCTTGTGGTTCTTTATTTTTTATTACAAGTGGATTTTTTAAAATAAATTAATACTCTAAGCAAATAAAAGTAATAGAGGTTAAAATCTTATATAATTAAATTAAATTTTAATAATACTTAATGCAATATCAGTGATTTGATTTCTATTCTTACCATTAATTTATTAATTTAAATTAGCAGAAAAAAAAATCATTGAAAGTGAGAACCGTTCGTGTGAATGACACAGATATTACCATCTGACGAGGAGCAAAACTCCGAAGTTTTAGATAAATCCAGATTTATTTATATATAAATCAATTTAAAATACAGTCCGAATTGAATATTCAATAATAACTTGAAGCTATAAGACGAAAACACCGCTCAGAGCCCGAGTCTGCAAATGATAGCTTCGGTGATCGCGAAGTCGAAAGTTTTTAAGGGCAGCTGTACTTACTTATCGTTCGTCGATGAATCGGATTTGTGTTCAATACGCTTCTGTATCAATATATGAGTATATAATGAAGACGAAGAAAAAGACTTCGTATTTTCATAAGCTATTTACCATCTTAATATAAAAAAGACTTAAACTTGTTATAGACAAAACAGTAGACTCTGTTATGTCCATGGTACTGCTCATGTCTATAGGCGACGGTTATCACTTTCCATAAGGTGGGCCGTCAGCTTGTTTGCCATTCTAAGTTGTATAAAAAAAAATTAATAAAAAGACAAGTGTTCAATACATGTTTAGATGTACCACATAAGAGTGTTTATCTTTCAATATTCATTCATAAATTTTATGTTGTTAAAAATAAAAGGTATTTAATACGTTTTATACGACCGGAGTTCAGGGCCCCAGAGAGAGAAACCAGCGTACTATGCGGACAGTGTCCAAGAACGTCGCTTCTTGTATTTTTCCCGATATTATTATATTTATTTTAATATTTATTTTTATTTCTATAGACAAAAATTATGAATAAAAGTTCTTATTTTTATTAAAATTGTACTTAATCCTAAGTGATTAATATAACAAAAACTTTGTTAAACAGTGTTTTAATATTTTTTTATAATTAGACTCTAGAAATGGTATTTTTTAGTGCTATATTGAAGTCTATGTGTGCAATAAAAATAAAATCAATCTCATTATAAAACTATACGAAAATACGAGTATTGTGTTGCATTATATACAAATTATTATTAATTCTGTTTCACTAAATTAACTTCAATATTGTCACATAATATAAATAAAAAAAAAAAAACAAAAAAAAACAAAACTTCCAATTCGTTAGAATTCTTACTTGCACGTTTCTTGAGAAATATTATTTTAACTATAAAATTTACTTTAAAATTTAATTTATAAAATTATACATAAATACAAAATTTACTTCTACAAATAAACCAGAGGGAAACTTTGTACAAAAGTCGTTTGCTTGGGTACCTCTGTCCCATTCGAGTTTCAACCGTGAAGCAGTTGTGTTTGCATGGCTGTGTTTCAGTTTGAAGGGTGGGAATATGACTATGGATGAGAGTTTGTGACGAATATGGCGTGAATTTACTGGGTACAGAGGAATAACACCTGATTCCTCAGGGATGGCAACACATGGGGGGTATCATGGGCGAAACAGTATACTCTGTTATGTCCGTGGTACTGCTCGTCGTCGTCTACGTGTCTATAGACGACGGTTACCACTTTCCATCAGGTGGACCGTCAGCTTGTTTGCCATTCTAAGTTGTATAAAAAAAAATTGTATGTGATTATAGAATGTTTAGACATGAACACTACCCAAAATATACTTTGACATGACGAAATAATGGTCGAATTTACAATGACGCTATCTTTGAAATTGTTTATTAATATTGCCTCCTACAAACAAGGAGAGATAACTTCTCACTTAACATCCCATAATTTGAAGAGCCGTTATGAACTATAAAGTCTGATTTAGATTGTCAAGCTGATATTCACCGCGATTGAAACTAATTTCTCGTTTGTAAATTAACTTACAACAATTGCTAATTAATATTAAACTAATTTTAATAGTTTTTTTTAATGGTTGATAATGGAATGGTAACCCCGTCTGCGCTATCGGGATATGCTGGCGGGGCACCAGTGAGGGATGATAGGTGAGGATGAAAAGGCAGATCAATTAGCCCATCGTAACAAATTGCACTAGAATTAACCACGATAGTTTCCAGAGAGAACCGCGTAAAGGTCCACCTGATAGGATGTATTGCTAGCAATGAGTCTATTAGACCCCATTACTAACAATCCCCTTCCCCCTAATTTTAATATTTCAACATGTGAGAAAAGTGTAAAAAACATAGCTGAAAAAATAAAGTGATTATCATTGCAGGGTGTCGGTGGATGAAGGTGGCTAAGGACCGTTCCTTATGGCTATCTAAGGAAGAGACCTATTCTCAGCAGTGGGCAGATAATGGCTGAGATAATCATGATGATGAATCGGTGGTGATGTTAGTAGAACTAATATTGAATGACTATGAAGATTAATACGGGATATATATATATATATAAATATAGTTTAATTTAAGTGCATTATGAGTTTATTATTACATGTTATTAAATGTCTTTAGGATATTTTTTGTATGGGATTCTTCAAAAAAGTGTATATTAAGGTATCTTCAGGGTTAGCAACGCGCACGTGATACTTCTAGTGTTACAAGCGTCCATAGGCTACAGTGATTGTTTACCATCAGACGGGCTGTATGCTTGTTATCCACCTTTGTGGTATAAAAAAGCTAGTTCTACATATGAAACTGTTGCTTATAATATCGTAACACTAATCTCATGCCAATAACTGCATAATGTACATCGGGCTTTACAAATTGATGACACAAAACCCTTAAGATCGATAGTAATTAGTCAAGCGACCACAAATCGCTAGGGCAATTAGCTGACACTAAGAATTGTTTCCACTAACCCTTGTCACGATTGCATTATACTAAATACTTATTGTTAACCGACTGCCAATATAGACTTATAGTAGAACTATAGAGACATAAATCATATAAACAAATAGGCTCAGATTATATAGATAGAGCATCGAGTCTTAAAAACAAATCAACTTTTTGTCAGCTAATTGTCAAATTAGTTGACTCGTTTTTTTATAAGTGTCCTATATATTTACGCACGTTATGTATCTTGACGTATCTATATTTAATTATTTAATAAATAAAATAAGTTCATATGTATTAAAAAACTGCAAAATTATAAAGTAAATAAAGATGTTATAAAAAACACTGATAACTATTTATCACGCAAAATTGTACGAAAAAGTTGACACGCTTTTCTCGAAGCATTTGTATAGAGACACTATCTATATAATGTAAATACATAGATATAAGAATAAAATAAATAAGTGAACGGGGTACAAAAATAGTTATGCATAAAACACTAACTGTATCCCACGCCTTTGCTTGCATTCTTAATAAAGTATATTCTACACATTATTCAAAGAATGTTGTACATTTATGTACCAACTTTTCCATGATTCCATTATTCAGAAATAAACTCTCTTCGAAAGTCTTCATCTCGAATTTTGTATCATCATCATCTCAGGCGTTATCCGGTCACTAAACATGCTAAACATAGGTC
This sequence comes from Galleria mellonella, assembly GCF_026898425.1. Lineage (NCBI taxonomy): Eukaryota > Metazoa > Arthropoda > Insecta > Lepidoptera > Pyralidae > Galleria > Galleria mellonella. The sequence goes on from NW_026442133.1 coordinate 1,789,407, forward strand.
TTCCCCAAAAACCACCATAAAGAACTTACTTCTCAACTACCTGCATCCACCTCCAGCAATGTATTTGAGGTCGTCACGCGATAGTAGGAGGGTAGTCCTACACTATGTTTGCCCATACGGGGTCGTCGATCAAAAACCATTTTTTGTATCACTATTCTAAATTAATTATGATCGACATTAATTGTCCACTGCCGAACATAATCCTACCCCATATATTACCATACCATAATCATCTACTTGATTCCTTGATGTATAAATAATTTAAGATCCTATCTATTAATAACCAATACACATACTTATAAATCAAGTAACGCGCATGCATCCATGGGTTACCGTAACTCAATTTACCATCAGACGGGCCGTATGCTTGTTTGCCACCAAAGTGTTATAAAAGGGAGAGGGAAACTTTGTACAAAAGTCGATTGCTTGAATACCTCTGTCCCATTCGTGTTTCTACAGTGAAGCAGTTGTGTTTGCATGGCTGTGTTTCGGTTTGAAGGGTGGGATATGACGTGAATTTACAGGGTACAGAGGAATAACACCTGAGTCCTCAGGAATGGCAACGCATGGGGGGTATCATGGGCGAAACAGTATACCCTGTTAAATCCACGGTACTGCTCATGTCTATATGCGACAGTTACCACTTTCCATCAGGTGGGCCGTCAGCTTGTTTGCCATTCTAAGTTGTATAAAAAAAAAATATTAACGTATTTAAGCGTTTTGTTCCCGCAATAAAATTTAAGTAAATATTTCTGTATAATGTACATCGGTATAAAGAGTGGGTGTTTCTGATGTACCGGACGCCGGCATAGCGGTGGTAAATCAAAATAATAGCTCCTTTCTCTCTTTGGGGATTAAAACGTGATTGATATAAGATATGAATATTCATGAGATGTAAAATTTGAGGAAGAACTCGTTACAATTTGGTTTAATAACCGAAAATATTGGTTTAATATAAGGGATTGGGTTTTACTCCACGTATCAAAGCTCATCGAGAGATGTATGTACAATAGAAATAGCCTCCGGTGATCGGTTCTCTTTGCTTAAGAGCTTGTTTAGGGAATCTTGTATGAAGACTAGCCATTATGCGCGACTTTACATACATGGTGTCATGTTTGATAAATTGAAATCCTCGAAAATTCTTTCTTTGTGAATACTTAAGTTATAAAATATGTATAATATAATATGTGTAATAGAATGTTTCAATATTCAAGATTCTTTCTAGACTTAGTAGTTTTATCTGTGTCTATCTAATTAATAAACGATATATATATATATATATATATATATATATATATATATATATATATATATATATATATATATATATATATATATATATATATATATATATAAACACAAAAAACTTCAATTTTGATAAAATTTCTATGGTACAAATTTGTAAGTATATTCCTTTTAGATAAAAAAATATTTTCAAACATCACTAAAAGACTAAATGCAGATAAGGCCACACCTTCTATTCCTGCTGAGTGTCATAAGAGGCGACTAAGGCAACTTAATGGTAAAGTGATGGGTAGCAGCATTTTCCTTAAAACATCACTAAAAGACTAAATGCAGTTAAGCTAGCCAAGTATGGCAACTAGTGGTAAAACTCTCCTCATGGGGTAAGCATATGTTCAGCAGGACGGTTAACAGCTAATATAAAAATAAAAAAATACAACCGAATTGAAGATCTCCATCTTTCTGAGGCCAGTTGAAAGTATGTAAGTATTATGTATTTAGTTCTCAATGTACCTTTATACAGTTTAAATTCAAATCACCATCTGAAAGGTGTGTTCTATTTATAAAATACAACTTGTTCCCCAAAGGAATATAAATTGAAAAACAACAAAAAATTCCAAAAAGAACCTCAGTTCGTGGAACTATTATTCGAACTGGTAACAGTGCAACTTGTTACAAAAAGAATAACTTGTTCCCATGTTTTTCTTTACTAGTTTTATCCGCGTGACAGAGGACAAATAGTTTTCTATTATTTATTTATTTAATAAATCACCAACATAAGATACAACGAAGCATTTCAATACTGTACCGTGTAGTCCTGGCATAAAATGGGCCACACTTTCCATTCTCGTGGGTGTTAATAGAGGCTAATGGAACTTGTTAGCCGAGGGATGGACAACAGCGTCTCTCTAGGGGGAAAAGGATTGTTAGCAATGGAGTTTGACAGCTCCATTGCTAGCAATATGCCCTAACAGGTCGACCTCCACGTGGTTCCTCCTGGAAACCATCGTGAACAACTCTTGTTGAATTCGTCACGACGGGCTAACTGACCTACTTTATCCTCACCTATCATCCTTCACTGGTGTCACGCCGGTGTATACCGATAGCGCGGGTAGGGTTACCATTCCATTATCACCCATAAAAAAAAAGCAGCGTCTCTCTTAAAATATCATCCAAGCTTAGCTGCGGTCATCAACCTGCCTGTCAAGTATGGTAACTTCTGGTAAACCCTCCAATAAGGAACCTATGTTTAGCAGTGGACATTTAACGGCTGATATAACAATAATAATTTCAATAAAATATACTGTATTATATATTGGGGCAAACTTGTATTACATTTAGATGCCATCGCACCATGCTTTGTGTTAATGAATTTAATAAATGTAAATGAACATAAAGGAACATTAATGAAACTAACAAACGATAATAATTATAATCGTCATTAAATTATTAAAATTTAAGTAAATTTAATTGAATCAAAATTCTCATAATACGTAAAATATTAACCAGTGTGGTTTAATTTCATCTGTCGTTTTATAAAATATTTCAAAATTGAGAAAATTATACATTTCTCTTCTTAAATGTCTACTCATATTTATTAATATAACGTCAGTGTATTGCATACTAGTCATTGTCATCATATCCACCGTAAACTTTTTTTTTTATACAACTTAGAATGGCAAACAAGCTGACGGCCCACCTGATGGAAAGTGGTGACCGTCGCCTATAGAGATGAGCAGTACCATGGACATAACAGAGTATACTGTTTCGCCCATGATACCCCCCCATGCGTTGCCATTCCTGAGGACTCAGGTGTTATTCCTCTGTACCCAGTAAATTCACGCCATATCCCACCCTTCAAACCGAAACACAGCCATGCAAACACAACTGTCCACTGCTTAACATAGGCATCCCCCATAAGGGGAATTTTGCCAGTAGTTGCCATGCTTGGCAAGCAGATTGGCTACCGCAGTTAGGCTTTGGTGATATATTAGAAAGGATGCTGCTGCCCATCCCTCGACTATTAAAATAAATCCCATAGTAGTGAAACCTTTTAAATATGAATGAAACAAGATTTTTAAATTCGAGACGGCAAAAGAGATTTCAACACATATTACGCTCATGAAAGTTATGTAGATACTGAAATATTTATTTCAAATTTACTCAAAAGGAAATAGGTGCGGAAGGAAAATGATCACGACGTCGTACATTTTAGTGGCGACAGTTCTAGGTGGGTACCAGCTATGTTATAAAGAAGCTACATTATATCTGTACTATTTATTCCATCCTTTGTAAATATAAAGTCTTCAAAAGGATCCAAACCAGATCTCACGTGGAAAAAAGATCAAAGTGTCTGGCCACAGCCTTACGAAGGATGTAAAACTAACATACTAGAAGTATAACTACATGAAGTACATATATAAAATATTATACGTATATCTAACATAAACATTTATATTAGTGATTCTAATAATAATAATTATAATTAGAATAATATAGCTGTTTGTATTAATCTGTATATTTTCCATGTATAATATGTATAACTTATAAAAAAATTAAGTACTTCTATCAGTTGTTTAGTATCCAAAGAATAATGTTTAATTTTGGACTAGATATGACTATACATGTCTAATATGTAATAATATATATCCAATGGTATTTAACTATTTACTACCTTTTACCCGCGACTTCATCCACGTGACCAAGAAAAATTCACTGACAGAGGTAAAAGTCTAGCAGTTCCTTCAAAAAAAGATTAAAATCATTCTATCTTTCCAATTTAATTTAAATATAAAAATGATTAGAAGACTGTCATCATTGTGTTCTCTTGTATCTGATATTTATATGTTGTATTTAACGTGTGTATGTATGTGTGTATATGTATGTGTATATATATATGTGTGTGTATGTATGTATGTATATATATGTATGTATGTGTGTATATATATAATTACTTATAATTTATGTAAATATTTATTAAAATTTCTGTTTTAAAATAATACAGTAGCATTATAAAAATAATAAAGATTAAAATAATCTCTTTTAAAGAGATAAGTTTGCCTTTGCTGACATTGTTATTAACTTATTGTTGTTACTGTATGTTTTAGTGCAATAAAGAATATATCATAATAATAAAAAGTGGCCATTGTCTTTCTTCGTTTCATATAGAATGTTGATTTCATAGTTATAGATTAAAAAAAGTGCTAAGAGTTAACAAAAAAAAAAAAACCACTTATTTTAATTTAAAGAATCAAAACTAAACCGATTTTCATCAAATCCAATGGAACCATTCTGATCCAATGCAAATAAAATGGTGCTAATATTTTCGATGTTACCCTTTATTACATTATAATCTCTCATATCCAAATCAAAAGACATAGATTAAAATAATACAGTAGCATTATAAAAATAATAAAGAATAAAATAAACAGTAAAAACAGTTGTTTCTTACCAGTGGTCCAATGGACACGTTTAGACAATGTAACACGAAATTGTAATCATTATAAGATATCCAAAGACGTTCAACTACTGGCCATTCTATACATTTTGATTTACATTCATAGATTAAAATAATACAATAGCATTATAAATAATAAAAAAATAATAAATATTAAAATAAACAGTATAAAGAACTGTTTCTTACCAGTGGTCCAATGGACACGTTTAGATAATGTAACGCGAAATTGTAATCATTATAAGATATCCAAAGACGATATCCAAAATGTATAGAATGGCCAGTAGACGTTCAACTACTGGCCATTCTATACATTTTGATTTACGATCACAGATTAAAATAATACTGACGGCTAATAATAATTACGCCACACACTACGTCATACTTAAAATAATTATTATATTTTTAATAACATTTATTCAATGACCACTATATCTAAGTACTTACTGTTATTGTATTTTAAAACTACTATTGGTGTTGTTAATAAATTGGCACCATTATTACTGTCTTAAATGCCAAGTTGGCTGCAAATGAGGCGAACTTCTAATCTTCTGATGCGGTGACTGTAAGCGAGGTAAGAGCCTAGAGCTCTTAAATAAATGAGTACGAACTATGTTTAAACTGAAAATTAGGTCGCTGTATACATGAGTATAGTATAATTTTATTCAGTCACTTTGGAAATGCTTGACTCGTATCTAATATTAGATTTAGTATGCTAATCCTATAATTATCCTTATCTTTATTTTTTATAAAGACACTGCTCTGATCTGCTCTTCAATTTGTTTTTACGTAACAAATGTAACACAATGAATATGTATGTATATGAAAAAATCCTAATTCTAACAATTAGCAACAAACGATGTCAAAATCAAGAAGAATTTTAAAGATTCAACTGCATTTTTTTTAAATATGAAAAATATGTCTAAATTAATTATTGAGCTACATATTAACATTCAATATATTTGATTCAAATACATTGGATTAGCGAGGGATGGGTAGCAGCGTCCCTCTTAAAACATCTCGAAAAGCCTATCTGCGGTTGACAACTCGCCTGCCAAGCGTGGCAACTACTGGTAAAAATTCCCTTATGGGGAAGGCTTATGTTCAGCAATGGATAGTTAACGACTGAAATAATAATAAAAATATTTGATTCGGTATTGATATTTCCCAGTACCCATATTTATAGGGGGGAAGAGATTGTTAGTAACGCAGACTATCAGTCCTATTACTAATAATATACCCTGTCTGGTCGACCTACACGTGTTCTCACTGGAAACCATCGTGCTGAAATCCAGAGGTATTCATCACGATGGGCTAATTGACCTGCCTTTTCATCTTCACCTATCATCTCTCACTGGTATCCCATTAGTGTATACCGTTAGCACAGACGGGGTTGCCATTCCATTATCATTAATTAAAAAAATATGTACCCATGTTTATAAAATACGGAAAATCGTGGATCAATTTTTAAACGTTTTCTAGTATTTTGAAGACGAATGAATTATCATTGTTTTTGAAATTTAAATTGTGAAATTAATTTATTAACATTCAAAATACTTGAAAATGTACCAAATATACGTTCTCTTAGCAATTACAAAGGCCAGCGTCTGTTATGATTATCCCACCTCATTTGCATGCGGTCTTCATTCGGTCTCTGCGGACGGGCACCTATATTATTATGCTAACAGGATTAACCGGCATGTCCTTTAATAGTAAGTGCTCAATTATAGGGGAGCATTTATTTAATGTTCTTATCTCTGCTCAATAATAATCAGTCTCGAAACTTTGTGTTCATTTATTTCAAACTAGCTTTTGTTCGCTTCAACGTATCCATGGATTTCAGATGTAGATAAAATAATGAAATGGATTATTTCTTGATGGCGTATCAAAATAAAACATACTAGATTTTAAGTTAGACTCCACATGAACATCACTGCGAAAACTACATTTAATTTCATATAATAGTTTTCCAGATGCCCAAATAAACATACAGACAGATAGATAAACAAACATTTCTAAAAATTATTGTGTTGGCTTCTATTGCTCTTATTAAAACTCTTTACATATTTATTTTTTTATATTTTCCATGTGCACTCTATATTGCCCAGTTTCATTTTTATTATATTAGTAAGATGTCCTTTACATTTTTGTGTCAAATAACGAAAACCTCGAGTACAAACACTATTTTACATTCATCATCATCATATCAGTTTTTAACTGTCCACTACTGAATATAAGCCTCCCCCTAGGGAGTATTTGCCAGTAGTTGCCACGCTTGGCAGGCAGATTGACAACCACAGTTAGATATCGAAGATGTTTAAAGAGGGAAACTGCTGCCCATCCCTCGCTGTCCCGTAGTACTTACAACACCCAGAGGAAAGAAAGGGGTGGTCTATTCTATGCTGTGACCACACGGGACAAGTTTACATTAATTACATTAATAACTAATTCAATTTATTAAAAATTCAATTACACGACAGAACTTAAAACTGAACCTACACCACCTGCATTTGTCAAAACAATATCATCACGAACTCGCTATCACTATCTAATACTCTATAAATAGGATTACATCTGGTTCAGAATAATAATTGCTTCTGGGACTCTGAATACCTAATTGTTAGTATGTTAATGCTAGATTAGTTTGAAAACACTAATATCGTAGTCTAGAGGTAAGCTGGGTTTATGATAGTGATGTGTCAAATCAGGCTGTCTCGAGTACTGACTCTTAACTAGGTTCTCAGATACTCAATATACAGAATTCGAATTATTGGTATTCGAATACAGATTTCGGGTACTTACGATACTCGAATACTACTCATGTGTTTATCGTAAGTTTTACTACTTTTTTTTATAAAATTAATATTTTTTCTTTTATTAATATTTTCCTTAATTATTATACTTAAAATTATCAAATGACTAATTATTTATTATCTTCATTAAACTTTAATTTAGTTTAATGAAGATAATTCTCTTCATTAGTAAGAAATATTACTCGAGTCTGATTAAGTACTCGAATATCCGTATATATATATAACTAAGTATATGTCCAAGTCCTTAAATATAAGTCAAGATTCGATTCTTTTTTTAAGAATTTCAAAATAATTAGATTCTTATTCGGTGCATCACTAGTTTATAGATGTTTCTAGGTGGGTACTTCTATAATTCAAGTAAGAGGATTAGCAATATTGCATTAAATTACAGAACACCAATCTGATAAAGACTCCATTTGCAAATACCAGTACGTTCGAACACTAACTTAGGCACTATGTAAATCAGGACCCGGAACACTAAATAGGATTTCTCAATATAAATTTCTTTTAATTTAATAAAATTAAACTGGTTATGCAAATTGTATATTTATCTTTATACTTTAAACTTTGCCTCTGTCAAGATTCTTAAACTTTAAACCTTAAACTTTTTACCTTTCCTTTAAGTCTTAACGTGTACTATACATATACATACGAGTAAAAGTGACCAAGAAATGCAAATACTAAAAATAGATAGATAGATACTCTTTATTACTTCCTCCATAAGATTACAATAGTAAACTTATTACAAATACAAACAAATAAATACAAACAAGATAGGCAGATATTACAATAAAATAATAATAATAAAGGTTTATTCAAATTTTTATATTAGTACAAACGTACTACCGATTAGCTAATCTCCTTATATTTTTATCTGTCCTAATCCATAACATACCAGACTTTAATAAAAAATCATTAGTCTTTGACTGTTCATTGCTGGATATAAGCCTTGCACTTGAGGGATTTTGCCAATAGTTGCCACGCTTGGCAGGCAGATTGGCATCTGCACTTAGGCTTTAGAGATTTTTAAGCTGCATGCTGCTACCCATCCCTCACCCTCCCTTAGTCACCACTTAGAACTTGTGTGTATATTCTCATTCTATTTCTGTTCTATTTTCTATTTATTACATATATATGTATTTTTCTACTCTCTAATTTTTCTCATTAAATTCAGGTATAAATATTACGTATATTTATACCTTACGCATATTTTTGTCATAATTGCTCGACTACTTTCATAATCATCACGGTCCCTTAATCACGAGTAGTCCACTAATATATTCGTACACGTAAATCAATCTACAAATATCTCCACGTTTTGTAACATTTACCTACTTACCTACATAACTTACATTTAATTGTATCTTACCAATATTATAAAGTGAAAGTTCAACTCATACAGACAAAGCCATGAGTTACAACTAGTTTGTAATAAAAATTAAGTTACTTAGCAATATTTTTTGTATGCACGCTTCGTATTATTGAACCCGACCAAGTATTATATCAGAAAAGTGAATTTTCTTGTTCTACGACCACCGATATGTTTCGTGCTAAAATGTTGAACATTCGAGTGTTACGGTTTTCCTTAATATTATATTTTACTATTATAAGTAATGTTTCTTATTTCAATTTATAAGAAATAAAAGCCAGAGGGAGACTTTGTACAAAAGTCGTTTGCTTGGGCACGTCTATCCCATTCGTGTTTCTACCGTGAAGCAGTTATGTTTGCATGACTGTGTTTCAGTTTGAAGGGTGGGATATGGCAGTAATTTTACAGGGTACAGAGGAATAACACCTAAGTCCTCAGGAATGGCAACGCATGAGGGTTATCATGGACGAAACAATATACTCTGTTATGTCCATGGTACTGCTGATGTCTATAGGCGACGGTTACAACTTTCAATGAGGTGAGCCGTTAGCTTGTTTGCCATTCTATGTTGCATAAAAAAAACTACTTAACCGATTTTAAAGAGCAACCCTTTATAGAAAGTTATTCTATCATTAAGTAATAGAGGCTATATATTATTTTCCAAAATTATAACATTTCACTATACGTACATATATATCCGTGTGAAGTTAGGCCGGATCACCATTATATTATATAATTAGTAAATAAGGACTTCAATTTAACAAATTAATTTTCAATATCTACATACACAAAGTTTAATTATGCAACAAATTTAACACCGAGCTATTAATCCTCAGAAAGCCAAAACTATTCCAATGCATAATATCGGGGAATCATTTAAATTCATTAATTAAAAATGAAATTTTAATGAATACTTCACGAGCAGAAAATAAGCGTTGAATATTTAATAGATTAATAACTGTAACGTTGTCAATCGTCGTATTTTCCAAGTTCATTGACGTTTTTACTGCACTGATGAATTATTGAAATTTTAATATTTAAATAGATTAAAACAAAGTTGCTGACAACGACTATCAGTTTCTCTGTATAAATCATGTAGACAACGTATGTAGCAACGAATTTTGATACGGATTTCACTGTCATCCATTTAGATGTTTTACAGTTATTACGAGTACATTATACTGATCGACTCATATATCAACGCATGACCGAAGTCACTGAATCTAGAATTTTGGAATTTTGCGTAGGAAAACACTGAGAAAGGAATTTTGGAAATCCAACTCCTAAGATATTTTTTTTTAAATCGAATAAGTATTTTTGAGTTTGACCATTACAAACAATAAATTAAATCTTTTTCTTTATAATATTAGTTTAGATAAACAAATAAATATGTTGTTGTTCTTTTTTTTTCTTTTAAAATTTCTTTGAAATTAATTCTAAGAAATCTTTAAAACAACAAATTTATAATAAACATTGAAACTGTATTTCGGGGAATAATTAAAATTTTATTGGTAGAAAATTTTACGAGTTGTAACAAATTCGAAACAATATAGATACCGAGAGGAAACATTTTTAATCAGGGAAATTATAAAGGGAAGTCAGAAACAAGTTTTTATGATTAAACCGCTCTGCGGACCGCCTACAGGTGGACACGATTCCGCGGCTAACCATCAGATTTTGCATATAATTTGACGAAATTCCGTCGAAAAGTTTATTGCCTCCGCAGACTGCTCCCGTTAAACTTGTTCATTTTCGGGATACCGCAAAATAAAGTTTCCGAGGAAATATTGTATTTCGAAGTTACGATCCAGTTCAAAACTTGCCATAAAAGTTGGATGAGGCGAAAATTGTGTACGGATTTTTTGCCCTCTCTAAATGTTGTCACCCACAATTTTTTGTGGCTTTTCAAAATTAAATAATAGGCTGACGGTTCTTCAAAAATTAGACTACTAAAAAGTAAAGCTTTTACGGCGTAAGTAAAGATGGGCAGCAGCGTCCATCTTAAAATATTACTAAAGCCGCAGTTACGATTGCCAACCCACCTGCTAAACGTGGCGAATACTGGCAAAACCCCCCAAGGGTAAGGCATATGTTCAGCAGTGGACAGTTAACGGCTGATGTCAAGTAAAAATTTTCTTTATATTTATTCGTAGCAATTTATTAAATAGATAAATTCACAGGATTTATTAATAATAATATTATAAATTGGAAATAAATATCATAGTTTTGCTAGCAAGGACGTTGTCGTTTCCTAGTTCTATGTGTATTCCCAAAAACTCCTTGTTATTATTTCTGCCACGACTTTTTTTATATACTATTGATATATGATTTTCATGTTTATATCCTTTAATAGAGAGATTCAATGTGACATTCAAGTAGTATAAATAATTTGTTTTCGGCTAGTTCAAATCATCAACTGTATTGTGAGTCGTCCAAGTTTTCTTTTCAATAAAGTATTTTGAACTAAGCTTTTATACATAGTACTATTGCAATACCATAAAAGTGCTCAATCTTCCGTACTAAAAGTATGATTTGGACTATAAATAAAAATAGCTCCAGTATACCAATAGGAATGTAACACTTCTGTAAACTTATAGCACTACTTTATGATCAGGACTAAAGATATAACTGCCCAATGAATCTCAAAACCCTAAGTTTTATCTGCTATATACTATATATCTAATTTAATATTGTACTACATCGAATCTTGCACATAAATATTTCCAGTTATTATAAAGCCTCTTTTACTAAAGAATTTGTCTCCTATGAACGATCACACTTCAGCTTACGTTATATGATGACGTATGAGAACGTCACAACTGTTTGTCAATATTGAAAAAAACAATTGGACATTTTATAATGTTTCTATTGGTATTATAAAAAGTGTTCTGTTTATTTGTTGTTCACTAAAACGTTAATCATAGAATATTTTGTATATAAATCTACCAATAAAAACTCTGCACCTACTTCTACATTCTGAATGCATACAGCTTCAGAATTTTTCATATACAATATTGTTTTGTTTTTTTAAATTTTAATGACAACTTAATAATATTATTGCAGGATTAACATTTTAGGTTGCTAGAAGAAAACTTTTTAAATAATCAATCAGAAAAATTTTAAATTATTAAACTGTTTTTGAAAATTGAGAAATAATTGAGCAATGCCACACTTCGGCAAGCTAAAGTTGTAAACGCTTTTAATGTTAATATTGCCATGCATATTATCATTTCGTCATTATGTCCACTATATCAATAAACAAATTGACAAGTTACAAAACATCTCGTAACAAAACTTCTTACAAAGAAGAATGTTATTAGACCTCCGTTTTGACGTGCCCATGCATAAGATAGTGCTGGCGGAACTCCAACAAATTGGACCACATGTTACATAGAGAAATATGAAATCACAAGACATCTTCCGGGAGCGGAACCTGGAGTAGTTTGAAATATTGAACTGTTTTCATTATCATGACAACAGGTTTTCCCTAAAGACTATATCTTTATTTTCTTGAAATAGGATGTAATAAAGTTTCTTAAATGTCGACAATACGTTAGTAATACTCTTCATTTTGTAGTTGTTCATAGATGACGGTAACAGTTTACCATCAGACGTGCCGTATGTTTATAAGTTAATATAGTAAATTAAACGCCTAATTCATAAAGTTTCAGCCAATTCAACTAATAGGTTATTTTATAGCATTATATATATGATTCTTTAAATTCATATGACTTTTTAATAATGAACCGATTGAAATAAAATAAACACTAAATGTTAAGTGGGGCAAACTGCAACGCAGTAGTGGAAACAGTATTCAAATCTATTAAGCCGTTTCTAAGATTAGCGTGCACAAACGTACAGGCAAACAGACAAAAATACTAAAATTCATTGTTTTGGATCCTATTACGTTCATAAAATTCCCCTATAACAATTTTTCTTATATTTCTTCCATGTACAAACAGTAACCAGTTACAATTTTATTATAAGATTTCATTACTGACACTATGAGAATCCACATTAAAGATAGAGCATCGTACCAGACAGCTAAGCTTCAAATGCTTTTAGTAGTCTTCATACAGCTTCTAAGTTTCATGTCACCCACTTCGTTTTAAATCTAGGTCCTTCTTTCTCTAATCTATTTAAACACATACTTAATTTTTTTCTTTCCTTTCATCGCTGCACTCCTTTTATTTAAAAAGATCTCTTAAAAGTTGTTATTAGTTATAGTTTTTTTAGTATATAGTTTTTATTACACGTACCTCTCAAATTATTTTGACTATGTTTACTTCCGTGTGGGATTTTATCTATTTTTTTTTTATACAACTTAGAATGGCAAACAAGCTGACGGCCCACCTGATGGAAAGTGGTAACCGTCACCTATAGACATGAGCAGTACCGTGGACATAACAGAGTATACTGTTTCGCCCATGATACCCCCTATGCGTTGCCATTCCTGAGGACTCAGGTGTCTATTATTCTATGTCTATCTATTTTCTGATGATTGATACTACCATTTTTTTAGTTTAAAATGAGAACAAAATTTACTTTTTTTTTTTAATTCAATTCGTCTAATACTCACTACACTCACCTTATAATATGTAAATCAATATAATATTATAAAACGACATTTCCGAAGAACATCAAGCTTATCCCCAAGATAATATTATCATAAGAGTTACACACGCTGTACGGTGCGCCGTAACAAAGTTTCAAGATTTTATCTCTTGAAATCGTTGTCGATGTTTCGTCTCCTTGGGACAATACTGTTCCGGTTAACTCACGAGCGAAACTTGGAACGTGTTTATGGTGCAATTGTGTAAACGGGCCACATTCGGAAAATAAACGACTTGTGTATTTTTATAGAAAGCACGGCAAAACATTTTCAACCACTGGCAAAATAAAAGTTGTCTAGTTTAAAGAATGTGTTCCTACATTGGTGGAAAAGTTTATGTTTTCAGTAATGTTTTTAGTGTAAATGCAATGGGATCAATTATGACGGTAAAATTACAAGGTCATTATATCGTCACCATACCAGCTGTTATTTGCATTAAATGTCAAATGTTTGGCTGGAAATTTAACATTCGAGTTTTCTTTATTATCCTTTATCCTTCATATGTGTAACCGGGACATATTGAGAAAGAAGGGATTATTAATAATAAGAATTAGTTCAATTAGTTCCATTCTTATAAATATACCCTGTCGGCTCAACCTTTTTTTTTTATACAACTTAGAATGGCAAACAAGCTGACGGGCCACCTGATGGAAAGTGGTAACCGTCGCCTATAGACATGAGCAGTACCATGGACATAATAGAGTATACTGTTTCGCCCATGATACCCATTCCTGAGGATTCAGGTGTTATTCCTCCGTACCCAGTAAATTCACGCCATATCCCACCCTTCAAACCGAAACACAGCCATGCAAACTCAACTGATTCACGGTTGAAACACGAATGGGACAGAGGTACCCAAGCAATCGACTTTTGTACAAAGTCTCCCTCTGGTAGTCGACCTCTACGTGGTCCCTCAGAATTACTTAATTAATTATTAATATAAATATCTCTTGTTAAAATTATATGTCACTTAGTTACGATTCCTAAAGTTCATCCATTAAAAATCGATTGAGGTAACTCACAATAGGATTCAATGAGTTTTTAATAAATGTCACAACTGTAAAATAATTTCTTTCCGATTCCCATTGAATGGAAAGTAGGTAATTAATAAAAAATGTAAAGTGATGAATAAAATGTCGTCATCAATCATCCAAACGAGAGCTAAATTCCAGCGAACGATGTATCAACCGAATCGTTTTCACAACGCCATCACGGTGAAGTATTGGGTAGAAACAGATTTAATGTCGTTGAAAGGGTAATTTTCAACGGGAATGGAATATCCAATAGTTGTCATCAATCATTATTCGTAAATGTAATGGAACTAAATATTATGCTTAGTTCACGGATCATCTTTGCTAATAGTTTATAAAGTAATTTACTAATTATTTAATAATTTACTAGTTTATAAAGTAGCCATGTGGTCTAGGCATAAAATGGGCCACCCCTTTCTTTCGCATAAATTGTCAGGATAATTGATAAATAGTCAAGAAATGGGCAGGAGCTTCTCTCTTAAAACACCACCAAAGCTTAACTGCGTTTGCCAACCTGCCTGCTAAGCGTGACAAGCAATGGCAAAACCCCCCTAAGGGAAAGGCCTATGTTCAGCTGTAGACAGTCTACGGCTGATATGATGATGATCAATACTATTAATGTGAAAGGGATTTGTACAAAAGTCGATTGCTTGGGTACCTCTGTCCCATTCGTGTTTCAACCGTAAAGCAGTTGTGTTTGCATAGCTGTGTTTCGGTTTGAAGGGTGGGATATGGCGTGAATTTACTGGGTACAGAGGAATAACACCTGAGTCCTCGGGAATGGCAACGCATGGGGGGTACATGGGCGAAACAGTATACTCTGTTATGTCCATTGTACTGCTCATGTCAATAGGCGACGGTTACCACTTTCCATCAGGTGGGCCGTCAGCTTGTTTGCCATTCTAAGTTGTATAAAAAAAAGTGAGTTCGTTTATTCGTTTGTTATTAGGGGCCTTAACGAATCAAGCATTTATCTTAAAAGTTAGTATATACATTACATACTACCTATATGGAATGGAGAACAACATAAGTTAGTTTTTGTCCCGGTCAATTAATATCTCCCAGTCAACCGGTCGCGTTTAAAAACTAATACATAATTATAATAAGTACCATCAATAATATATTTAGGTGTTTAATTAAATGTAACCTATAACGTTTAAGCTTTGTATTGCGACTATAGTGGTGTACTAGTCTAATATACCGCTTCACCTTCCTATGGTAAAGGATTCGATCTCTGTTCATTTGACAAGTCGGAGTATTAGAAAAAAGTATTTGTGACATTTTTTTTACAAAAATCTACTTCTTATAATAATAATAAATTTTGTATACTTTATACTTAGACTTCATATAATGTCATATGATTAAGCAATATGAGAAATATAAAGGACTTTAGAATGTTACTGCATCGAATTTATGACCATATTTCCCAACTCGGATAACCTTTCATACATTTGAATTAAATACACCTAGACCTATATGTATAATTAAATATGTATTGCAATATACTTTATACAAAGATTTTTACACGATTTTTCTGTATAGATAATATAAAATAATAAACTGATTGCTTGGTTGGCTGACCAACTAATCAATATGATTGAAACGGTACTGTCTAGAAATTTGCGCAGTATACACAAGGGTTCCTTATATAATGTAAGTGAGTACTAAGAACGAACTCCCTTGAGAACGAAAGATATCGAGGTCAACACAAAACCGCGGAAGAAATCCGTTTTTATTACGCCTTTTCAACCGACTTCAAAACGAAGTAGACTCTCAATTCGGTTGTATTTTTTTATGTTTGTTACCTCATAACTCCGTCAGTTGTAAACCGATTGAGAAAATTATTTTTTTATCTAAATAAATATACTTACTGATTGTTCCCATAGAAACTTTATCGAAATCAGTTTAATAGTTTAGTTTTTATACCAAAATAACTAGGTTTGTCACAATTGTAGCAGATAATTTTTGTGGAACACAATTTTTTAGATTATAGAACATTTATACTAAATCAATTGTAAAGATTTTTTTATGTTACTTATAATAACAAACAAGCTAACAGTCCAACTGATTAAAAATCGTACCTATTATATACAAACATGAACAGCACCTTGGGCATTACAGAATGACATTTCTTGGGACTATGGTCTTATGCTTTTCACCCTTTAAACCTAATCACAGCGATACAAATACTTTGCAACACAAACACGAGTGGAACAGAAGTAGCCAAGCAGATGACTTTTAGTTAAGTTTAACCTTTTTTGTTGTTGGCACATATTTTAAATACACTATCGGGACTTAACACAATGCAATTACGTCGACAATAATAATTAGGTATGTAGGTAATATTTACTTTCAATTGCATTGCATTTAGTTCCAATTGTGTATCTAATACAAATGACTTTTTTACAAAGTCTTGTTCTAAAAATAAATTCCTGAAAATTATTCAAATTAACTAAAAAAAAAACACAATACAGTTTGTGACGGTTCGCCTATAGTACAATAGGTTTAATACCAAAAGTACATAAAAGAAACAGGGATTCCTATAGGTGACCGCTGCGAAAGCTGAGCTATTTAATATAAACAAACTTTAAAGTCAAGGTTCACAATAGCGTACAGAGAAGACGTTACCATATATGAAATATTGACACAGAAGGGAAACTCCTTTGATGTGTTTCCAAAGTGTAGTGGATGTCACAAGAAAATTAAATAAATTAAACAAAAATATATTATATTTTATATATAACCAAATTATAGTTTACCTTTTTATCATCAGGTGTAAAAAAGATACATACAACACAGTTTAATAAGGTTTATGAGAGTCTTTAAAGTTTTATAAATTCGATAATCAATTTAATATAAAATACCAAAATACGTTAACATATAATTAAATTGAATTTAAAGAAAAGTTCAGTTCGAGTAATGGGCTGGATCTGATTATTGAAATATCTACCCTTCGGTGACATAATCTGTGACGTTATTAGAGAAAGGAGAGAAAAAAAAAAAAAAAAAAGGGACGGCAAATGGCGCGGGAGTCGTGTTTTAGGGATTGCGCAATAAAATAAAAAAATAACTGGGATATAGATGTAGGAGGGACTGGATCGATGAAGGGGTTTGAGATCTTAGTGTATCACTATCGATTAAGTGTGTGAAATTAATCAATAGAAGACTGGAGAATCCGGTGAGCTTGTTCCATTTATTACTACGTAGTTAGATTTTTGACTGTGATCACAGGCAAAGTCTATACTTAATGTTTTTCCCAACAACTATTAAAATACGTATTTAGTCGAGTCCATATACCTTTAGGTAATGCGTACATCGTTAAATGCAATCACATTTGAACAAAGTTTACATCAATATAATTTACGTACTTACGTTATTCTACTCATATACAAAATCCAATTATATGGTTGTTTGATAGAACTTCATCAATTTGATTCAATGTTCTAATTGTCCAGTTTTAGAAAATACTTATTGAATCAACTATTGAACTATTACAATACTAACTAGTTTCATATCTAGTTATTATAAAGTATATATTTATTGAGGATAATAGACTAAAGTGACTACGGTCTGGTCTCATTGCTGGGGAAACAACCATTGATGAGAGAGAGGGGTTATTGGGTGACGACTCTGTGAATGCAAGTGCGGTGTGGGCTACCTCCATTGTTTGGAGTGACTGTTTTATGTGTATTGTGGGGCCGTTCCTTGTGTCAGTCGGTAGAAATTGCCTGTGTTCAGTCGTGGGTTGGTGATGGTTGAGACGATGATGATGATGAAATATTTGTATTTATTACACTACTACAGTGTTGGTTTAGAATATCTATTCATACTTAACGCTTCATGGGGAAGTGTTTTCATACCATTACTCGGTCGACCAGACTAATGATTCTTAGTCTATATTTGATTATCCATGACTACATGTGGGGATTTGTTTTACACCAGATGTACAAAGAGACAGCTTAACTGTTGTAAGTGATTTTATGTGGATGTAATACTTTTAATACATTATTGTGTTAGTAGATAAATTCATGTGACTGTGGGGTGTTTATGGTAAACAAGCCTGTATTGTGTAAATAGATAATTTGTCTTGATTTATTATAAACTTTAATATTGATTTTATTGTAGTGAGCAAGCTGACAATAACAACTCTTTGTATATTACTGCTTTTAATAATATTTAATTATATTGATATTATAGGTGTGGATTTATTTCCTAATGGTAATAAAAGTACTAAAAGATTCTCTGACTATAGTTACTCTTAACTAGGTATGAGGTTCAGTATAAAATTGGTACTGTATGACACTTGTGAAGCTATGTATTTTACTCATATTTAGAAAGGAAGTTGTCCTGGCGATAAGGTTTGTATGTGTGTTGTTTGTTCATGTTATATTGACTAGACAAGTTCGGACAGGGTTAATATTAGTGAATATTTACTGGATTTATATTTAATATACATGTTTTGAATATTTTATGGGAATAGTATGGAGATATACAAGTAGTAAAATATAATATTAGTATTTTATAAATTTAATTATTGAGTTATATGTTTATGTCGGACTGTATCCAAGGAGATATTATCCTATTAATATCAAGTTAGGACAATTACTTTAAATATTAATAAAGCAAACACTAACACTGATTATTCACTTCTTTAATAAATTTACATTAGAGGTTAGAAATCAAATAGATAGCATATTGGGAAAATCTTCACCACACATATATTTGAGGAATGTTCTTGATAATTAGTACTGTATGTATATATTATTGCAAGTACAATTGCAATAAGAATGTTAAACTTCTAATCTTCTGTTCATTCTTGAATTTGAGAGTAAGCTTGGCTACTGATATGAATATAAAACTGCAGCTTTACTGGATACTATTAATTATTACTGGTGTAAACCTTGATTATTTATATCACTGATAATTTAGTTATATATTACGGTTGATATATGATGATTTTATATTTAATTATATTAAACAAATACAAATAAACAAACTTGCTAGTATTTGTTACGTTGACAGTTGTGATAGATAATCAAATTTTCAATTCAATACATCAATACGTCATTCAATACGTCATTAATGTGACAGATGTCAAACAAAAGGAAATTATACACGTTATGATTCTATATCTAAGTCTATAGAAAATTTATATAATTTTCTGTTATTTTATAATAACTGTAGGGGAAATATTGGAATTATTTATATGAGAAATTACACTTAAATGATATGATAATTATTTAAAGACCTAATTTCTTAGGGATTTAATCATGATGATTTAAACACTAAAACACTTGTTTATCTGAGAAATCCTCTTAGTAAATAGGTTTACTAAGACACTAAAAGGAAGTAGATATAGTATAACTATAGTACAGCTACAATAATTGTATGGGACTTACTGTCCTTTCTATACAAATATATATTTAATCTATATCTTTCACATTATAATTATGCAATATATTGCCTCTACTACTACAACATACACAAATAGGACTTATTGTCCTTCCTATATACCTATATATAATAATTGACCTGGCACTTTAATGTGTAATTTATCAGCACTTATGACAACAACCAATTATGACTTATAGTCCTCTCTATAAAGCTACATAATTATTTAATCTGATTATTTCACAATGTGATTAATCAAACCTCTACAAATATTACAAAAGATCTCTATTACTCTCAACACAATAATAGCTTGTTGGACTTAGTGTCCTTAAACTTATAGAAAACCCAACTGGTTATTTCACGAGACGTTGTTAACTTGTGATTAATCAGTGTCTTTTAAAGGACTTATAGTTCCTTTAGATATATCTCTCTGAATAAATAATTGGTTAATTCACAATGTGGTTAATCAACAATAATATTATATATAATTGACTGGACTTATAGTTCATTCAATAGCACTCATTACTTTTAGTAGCTCTCGACCTATGGGTTGGACTACTCGATCTTAGGCTCCGGCCTAATCAACAGATTTAACTTGAACCTTGAGTATTCTTGGCATTAAGTAAATAATATTAAATTGACAATGCTATGTTATGATATAGCAATTATCAACATTATATGGCTTGGCCAATTCCAGGGTGTGGAAGGTATCCCCTATCACACAAATCTTCATCTCTATCGGACTGTCTTCACAGGTGATCTCTAATGTCACATCATAGGGCCGAAGGGTTATGTCCCAACAAAGTAAGTTCTGGTGTCTGGGTGATCTCGCTTCTTGGTCTGATCTCTTGTGGAGCCGAAGGGAAACCCCCATTGAGTAAGCTCGTAACAGGGTGACGCTGGGAAACAGTTTCGTACTGTTAGTGGGTGATCTCTATGTCGCCATATAGGACTGAAAGGGTCATCGTCCATGAGTAAGCTCTCGTGTCGGAGTGATCCTGGGATTTCAGTTCCGATCCGTTTGCCTCTGGCAAACACTAATTTATACTGGAAGCATCGTGGGGCTGGTGGAGCCACTGTAATGTTGAAGTAAATGTACTTATGTTTGGTTTGGAACTGAGAATACTCATTCCCTTATTACCATCGAGAGTGCATTAATAAATACCCTTCCCTACCTTTTAGGAGGAAGAGTTATAGATAGTTGGAAAGTCTTCCACTGGTCCGGGCGTGTGAGGGGCCCGACCGCTCCCCCATTTTTTTTTTATTATTACAGTTATTCTGTAATTTACTATTAAATTAACATAACTTCCTAGTTACATGAATTATGAGTATAATTCATTAATTATTCTTAATCCTTAAAGATTTATCAATCATCTTCATTATTTAACTCCTATCATATACCAATTAAAGAACCTTTTGGTTATTACACACACAACGGGTCCTACATTACTAGACGATCACACATTTATTTATTTGGCCAGATGATCAAGTGTTCTACTATAAGATCTGTTCAATATTAAGTGTTTATTGTAAGGGTTTATATGATTCATAGGATGTTTGGGGTGTATAAGGCAATATAGGTATGGGGTTATATTGAGGGTGTTAGGCCATTCTTTAGGGTAAGTTTTCATTAGATTTTCATAGATTTCATTAGGTAAAGCCTTCGTAGGCTTTTCTTAGGCTTTGTAGGTTTTCCATGTGTAGGTTAGTTTAGAGGGTAGTTATTATAAGGGGTGCACAAAGGGGGGGGACCATCACAAGTTCATCAATAAAAAAGAATAGAACTAGTCTGGAATTAAAAAGTGGTAATAGCTGCAACTTACTCTCAGATTTCTTCCAGCAACATATTTATTCTCATTCTTCGAAAGAAAGTATTTTGACAAACAGGAATGTTTGTGCCAATTCGAACTTACCAGAAGGAATTCCTCATAAAACAGATCAACGTTAATATGGAATCGAATTCCAATATGCCAAGTTCTCAACTTACGTATATCTCTTTACAAAATCTGTTTCACATCTGCTGAGATATTCAAATGCTTCCTTGGATGCGGAAAGTGTACTTTTGAAGTCGTAACGTTATTGAAAATATGGCGTTATACTTATATGTACATATAAGTAATATATGCATATGGCAATACTGCAGAAGACAGAAATTATGAATAGATCAAATTACGGCCCGGTTATATCTCTTGGTTTATACTAGTTTCATAAGTTTCTATAGAATTTTATTATCACAGAAACACTAGCGAAAATTAGTAACAAATTGAAACATTCGATCTATTAATTGAATTATTTGTTACAAATTACAACTATTGAACGCTGTATGGTCACGGTATAGAATAGTCCACTCCGTACTGTCGTAAGAGGTGACTAAGGGACTGTAATAGTAGAGAAATGGGCAGCAGCATCTCTTTTAAAACAGCACCAAAGCCTTACTACGGTTGCCAACCCGTTTGCCAAGAGAGGCAATTATTGGCAATATCCCAAGGGGAATTTAGGGGGCCCATAAGGATGGGGGAGGCCTATCTCTAGCAGTTAACAGTCAAACGCTAATATAATACTATTAAAAATCAGTATACTTGTTATTTGGTTAAAACTACTTTGTTTAACTCCGCCACCGCCAGCACGTATATAATAACCGTAAGAGATAGTAATTAATGGTTGATAATGCAATGGTAATCGGCCTGCGCTAGCGGTATTCGCTGGAGACTCCCACCAGCATGAATATGAACGATAAAGAACAGTTGGACCATCATGATTCATTCATCAAGATTTTAAGAGAGAACCTCGTGGAGATCAACCTGACATGGTATATTACTAAAAATGAGTCTGCCAGACTTCATTATTAACAATCCCTTTCCCCCAGTGAGAAGTGATAAATATAGATGAAATCTTAAATGCCTGGTAACAGAATGGTAACGCAGTCTATGTTATCGATGTATGCAGATAATATGAAAGCAGATCTGTTGGCTCATTGTGATTTATTTATTGTAAATTAACCACAGGGGAACACCGCAAGGAGGTCGACTGAACAGTTTGTTGCTAAGCCATAACCAAATAAACCACAAATTCTCTTGTGACATTTAACTATTTTCTTTTTTGATCTAATGTAATCATTGATTAAATTTTACTTTATAAGATTTTAAATTGCTTAATATTAAAGTGTTAAAAGAATAATCCGGTGTGGTCCCGGCATAGAATAGGCCACCCCTTCCTTACCTGTGGGTATCGTAAGAGGCGATTAAGAGAGAGCGAGGGATGAGCAGCAGCGACCTTTTTAAAACATCTCCAAAGCCTAACTGCAGTTGCCAATCCGTGTGCTAAACGTGGCAACTACTTGCAAAAAAGATTTAACAATATTCTTTTTTGATCTAATATAATCATTGATTAAATTTTACTTTATAAGATTTTAAATTGCTTAATGTTAACGTGTTAAATGAATAATCTCGTGCAGTCCCAGCATAGAATAGGCCACCCCTTCCTTTCCCATAGGTGTCGTAAGAGGCGATTAAAAGAAGTCGAGGGATGAGCAGCAGCGAACTTTTTAAAACATCTCCAAAGACTAACTGCAGTTGCCAATCCGTGTGCCAAGCATTACAACTACTTGCAACAAGAGGGAAACTTATGTTCAGCAGTGGACAAATAACGGCTGATATGATGATGATGATGATAATGGATTATATATATCACTAGCTTTTCATCCGCTAATTCATGCATTTGTATTTCAGAAGTAAAGAAGTCAATGAATTATACCACTTCTAGATAGTGTATCAAGAAAAAATATATTTATAAAAAAATTAATTAAACCTTCAGGAATACAACTGTGAAAACCGTATTTAATTTGATGTAATAGTTTTTGCGTGATGCTAAAACAAACATACAAACAGACAAAAAATCCTAAAAATTATTGTTTTGACTTTATTACTCTTATTAAGAATCGTATATTATATTTAAAAAATATGTTTATCTTTTATTCGATGTCTATATATACATAAATAGTGGGTAATTAAAAACTCACTATGTTTTTGTCGTTTCCAACAAATGTTTCGACTTCATGCGTAAGTCTTCTTCGGGGTGCGTTAGGCTCTTTGCGTCACAGCATCTCGACTTGCACTCAATGCGACGTTATGACACAAAATGTATATAAACATCTCTTATATCAGTGTTTCCCAACCTTTTTTGTGCCATGTCCCAGAACATTTTTAAAATTTTTATACAAATTTTTTCCGAGAAAGTTTACTTGACGATTAGAGTCTAATCGCCATTTTGGTAACGTCAAACAAAATTATACCTACTAAATATTTACAGCATTTTCTTTTAATTTACTTTTTTTTGTTAAATTTGGCACCGATATCTACTCGTAGCATTTAAATGGCTCGGAGCAAGAAGATTAAAATCGCTTCGAGTCCATTTTTTAATGTCCCCCCCCCCCTTAACTATCAAATTGCCCCCCTCTGGGGCATAAGCCCCACATTGGAACACACCGCCTTATATACATTTTTCTCATATATTTTCCTTATACAGATATCGTATAGTTACAGTTTTATTATATTGGTAAGATGAATAATTTTTGGTCGGCAATAAATGTGCAAATATAAAATGGCATCTAACCTCCATCTACATATCAGATAGGCGACAAACAAGCGCGCTATTCACCATTTTGGTGCAGGCCAGGCAAGCGATTCTTAATGGCCCGATAAAATCTTTTATTTATGTCCGAGCCCGTAACGTTTGGACCACAGAAACAAAATATTATCTGGAATGGCCGTTCTTAACCCTTCTTTGCATAATTGTTTTTTATTGATGAAATAATTCAAAGTGATAAAATTCATGTTCAAAATTGAAGGAAAAATGGTTAAAAAATATGACAGCTATATTTTTTTTCTGTATTGGCCATTAAAAAGGTATCCAGACATGGTCAATTGAAAGTGAACTTGTTCTTTTATATAATTTTTTGGTATTCAATGTTATGATGGAGATTTCCACCATTATGCAAAGAAGGGTTAATAATTATACTAGCTTTATCTCGAAACTTTACCCGAGTAAACCTTATTCATACTTCTTTACTGTAACTTTATCATTAAATTGGTTCATAATTGGCAATAATGCGTATATTTCACACACAAAAAATCCAGGGGGGAGAAGGGATTATTAGTAATGGGCCCCATTGCTAGCAATAGATCCTGTCAAGTTGACTTCCACGTGGTTCCCCCTGGAAACCATCGTTATTGATTTATTGTTAGATTCGTCACGGTAGGCTGACTTGCTTCACCCTCACCTATCATCACTTACTGGTGTCCCGCCAGCATATGCCGATAGCGCAAGTAGGGTAATCATTCCATTATCATCCATTATATAAAAACACAAAAAAATCCATGGCTCAATAATGAACACGTCACTTTACGTAAATGAAGTCCCCAATTCGGTTTCCGACCGAGCTATTTTTAGAAAACGTTTACCCCCAGATGTTCATGGCCTGACTCCTCATAACATAAAGTATACTAGCTGAATTTGATGTGACTGTGACAATTGCCGTATGGTCCTTGAATAGAATATTCCACCCCTTCCTTTCCCGTGTGTACCGTATGAATCGACTAGGGAAACTCAATGGTCGAGGAATGGGCAGCAGTGTCCCTCTTAAAACATCACTAATGCCTCGAGTTGCTAATACGCTTACCAAGCGTAGTAACTACTTGCAAATCCCTACAAGAGGAAGGCCTAAGTTCAGCAGGTGAACAGTTAACGGCTATATCATATCATCATCATTCTTCAGAAAAGACAGTAAATAATATATAGTTATAAATTATTTGTATGTCTATTCTATTTATGTTAGTTCTGTGGTTTAAAAACCTACATCAGCAGTTTAGCTACAATACGCGACGGTGCCGCAATATTTTTCTTGAATCTAGTAGAAACTTAATGTTCAATAACTTTGCAAAAGCCTAGGCTGATGGGTAAACAATTAGTTTGTTTGTTTAGGACGTTGTGTCTTTATTGTTTCACATCCTAATTTGGGGTCGGAACTATGTGTTTACTTAAA
The DNA here is from genome assembly GCF_026898425.1 of Galleria mellonella. Lineage (NCBI taxonomy): Eukaryota > Metazoa > Arthropoda > Insecta > Lepidoptera > Pyralidae > Galleria > Galleria mellonella. Next base: position 1,815,359 of record NW_026442133.1, read on the forward strand.
AGAGTATCATATCCATACATAGAACAAATAAGATTTAGAGTCGTCAATTTATATAAATAAACATCAAATAATTGTTTATGATTACAATAAAGGTTTGAACATTTGTTACTTCATAACGATCGTCATAAAATTTTGCATATACGTTTTATTTGTGATAGAGGTATCTACTCAATAGGCTTATTTTTATCTTAGATAATGAGTTATGCGCGAATAGTTCACGCGAATGAAGTCGCAGGCATAATTAATAGTTACCAAACTATATAATAGCTGTAACATCAATGATTTCATACTAATTATCCGTCACCTTTCCCTAATATGTTTTAGCGTCCATATCCATTTTAAATTATCCATTTTTCCCCTAACATTATTATATATACCTATCACTTGTACTTAAAACCTAAACTTGAAAGAAAAACAAATTCAGATAACTCTGTATGTATACGGGTATATGGCCGCCCATAAGCACCTGTAACATCAAAGAAATTGCAAGTATGTTTCCGGCCTTTTAACAAGAAATATGCTCTTTTCTTGAAGGTTTCATTGTCTTTTCGGAAATATTGCGATTTGCTTCGACACTTTGGTTGTACGTGGAAGAAAATGACTACAGAAACGCACAGTGAAGGACCATCACTCGTCCAAATGTATGGGATAAAACTTTAGCAAGTTGTACGGTGATGAAATTCAGCAATTGATGTTGATCTGAATAATTCCTCTGAATTTTGCATTTAGTTCTACACATTCTTAAGTGAATGTTTTATTGGTCGTATGCACGAACTGTTGTGCTTCCCAATTGATCCCTTGATGCCTATACAAACAATGCTATTGTGGCCAAACTGTTTGACTCAAACAATTGAATATTGTTACAAATTTATAGGTTTAACCAAAATAATACAAACACATAATTACACTTACGCGGAATTTGTATAATAACAAAGGCAAGCATGTAACGTGAGTGACAGATGAGTAAAAAAATTTAAAAATAAATAAAAGTATAATTTATTTGCATTACTTACAGCACACAAATAATAACAGATGTAGATACATACGCAAAAAGTAAATAAAAGAGTACACATTAAAAAAAAAAAAAAGAAAATACATAAAAGAAGTAACATAATTTTTCATTTCGTGAGTGTGCTACAGTAACACAAAATGATCACAACTCGGTTTATTGCGTTGGCCTCAAAAGAGCAAAACACTGATATTCCATCGTGGCCAAAAGCTTTTAAAGATTTTTAACGAGGATGATTGCAAAAATAAAATGGAATTTTATACAAAGCACGAGTGTCGAATAAATTAATTAGTAATATAATTAACAATTAGCTAGCTTATCTAATCCTCAAATTACAAACTAATTTTATAGAAAGTTAGTCGAATCATTATATGCCTAAAAGAATTTGGTTTCAGTTTGAATCTAACAATTACAGGGTATGATAGCTCATATAATCACTCCTAACTAATATTATAAATATACTTAATTTATTTTTAATAACTTAATATTTTTTAATAAAATTTATAAGACAGACGATATCCTTAATTAACACTCGGAATAAATTTTACATTAATTCAACATACAAAACCGTGGGATATCAATAGTATTTTTTTAATACAATACACAAGTACAACGGTAAATTTTCTTAAAAGTTAGATACAGCTGTTATACATAAATAATAAAACCTGAAGGAAACCACTTATTGGTTTAATACAATAAAGTAAACAGTAAAAATAAACTCGTAATTTCATACAACGCTCTCACGTCAAAAATATCAGACATTCAATATCAGCTAATATATTCTTCGAAATTTATTTCTCGGTGCTCTAAGATAATAACGGAATTTTGTTTATTTGTTTAAAGTTCTTTATTGTACACTAAGTAAAAGAAATACTCAACAGCTCAACTAATAAATATGAAATGTATATACACATGAAGTACATAGGTCACTAGTTACCCCAGTTAATTAACATATCCTGGTCACGCGAAAGACGTTCCGGGTAAAATGTCGTACATAAATAAATGTAAATAGTTGAAATATAGAAACAGTGGAGGGAAAAGGATAGTTAATAATGAGGTCTAATGAACCCATTGCTAGCAATATACCCTATCAGGTCGACCTCCATGCGGTTCCACCTGGAAACCATCGTAGTTAATTCTAGTGAAATTCGTCACGATGGGCTAACTGACCTGCTTTCATCGTCGCCTATCATCACTCACTGGTGCCCCGTCAGTGTATACCGATAGCGCAGGCGGGGTTACCATTTCATTATCACCCATTAAAAAAAAATATAGAAACAATAGGTATACAATACATAGTTATTAAATAAAAACAGTATACAAATAAAAAATAAATAAATTTGTTATAATAAATTATCTATAAATATTTTTAGCGCAATACTGGCAACACATTCTCATTAAATAGTTTTAAACTAGAAATAAATACGATTATCCTTCCAGTTCCTATTTCTATACGAAGCAAACAAACCACGTAAAACAAAATACGGGCCGTTTACTAAAAACTGCTATATTAAATTACTTGTTGGCTGGAGTACACAGTGCCGTTTATCTCAGCAACAATATTAACGGTGTACTAAAACATAGTGAACGATTTTAACAACAAAAAGCTATACACAGCCGTCTAGAATTTTCGAACGGGGCGCTTTGTGAAAATTTAAAAGTTTTATAACTTTTTAACCGCATGATTGCTTCGCCACAACGAGTTTTTTAAATAAAGTAACTACCTAATATCCGTGAACTTTTCTCGGGTTTAAAAAACGCCTAAAGTTTTTTATGATGACACGCCCAATGACGGCAAGCAATCTTAGCATAAATTTATAATAGGATTTCCTTGTTGTTACATATTTCTCTTTAGTTTAATTTTCTTACTAGAAGCAAGCAAAATTACAGCCAAAATACAATTATCTCATATTAATTTATGTATTTTTATTGCAATGTAAACATTATTAAATAGACACCTACCAATATTTAAAAATTAATTACATCAGCCTATACCTAGTACTCGCCGTGTCGGCCCTGGCATAGAATAGGCCACCCTTTGACGTGGGTGTCATATGAATCAACTAAAGGAGCTTATGGTGGTGGGATGGGCAGTAGCGTCCCTCTTAAAAGATCTGTAAAAGCCTAACTGCAGTTGCCAACCCGCCTAGCCAAGCTTGGTAACTACTGGCAAAACTCCCCTTATGGGGAAGACTTATGTTCAACAGTGAACAATTAACGGCTGAAATAATAATAATACCTAGTAATATTTAATTTTTTTTCTAAAACCGTTAAATACGTGTGTAGTATTATTTATAATTATGTGATTTTAATACGTGCCTTTAAGAATATAGAGAAACTTTTATAGAAAGTGTATTCTGATTTATGGCTTTAATCTCCTCTTAATACAAATATTTCAATTATTATTTCAGGTTTCTTTTATATATATAAATATGTTCTATCAATTCTTTAGTATTCATTTATTTAAATAAATAATTAATAATATAATAGATAACTGGCAGTATTTATTTATTTAAATTAATATTAAGGCGAAATAACACGTAACATAATTATACTGGAGATAATAATTCCTGTTTGCATTTAATTTGTTAAGCCTTGAATATATAAAACATTTAGAACAATATATTCAAATATATCTTCGTATAGTCCAAGTATACGACATATTTATACTTCACTTAAACTTTAATAGGACATCTCGATGAAATAAATTTGAAATGGTTGGCAATAACACTTACGCTACCGAGTTCAACACGGGTATTATGAAATAGAACCTTATATATAATTAAAACGAATTTCAAAAGAATGAGGTTCTCAATTATTCTGTTTGTATTATATTACCTGTTACCCGTAACATCCACGTGATCGGCATATGTTGATTCCTCGGAGTAAAAAGTAGCCTATGTCCTTTTAGTTCACGGTCCAATTATTGGATAAGCCGTAAGAACGCCAAAAGATAGCAAATAATGTCACTTTCGCATTTATAATTTTAGTAAAAATTTTATCATAACTATATTATCCTTATGATATAATATAAACTCTAGACATATATACTGATATAATATAATTTCAATGTCATATACAACATCATAACCTTCAAGAAAAGAGCATATTTCATTTTAAAAGACCGGGTGATCATAGGCGGCGGTGATCACTTACCATCAGATGAGCCGCATGCTTGTTTGCCCCCTGTGTTATAAAAAATAATAATTTTGTGAAAAGTAGCAGTTTTACCAGAGGGAGACTTTGTATAAAAGTCGAGTGCTTGGGTACCTCTGTCCCATTCGTGTTTCTACCGTGAAGCAGTTGTGTTTACATGGCTGTGTTTCGGTTTAGAGGATGGTATATGGCGTAAATTTCCAAAGTACAGAGGAATAACACCTGAGTCCTCAGGAATGGCAACGCATGGGGGGTATCATGGGCGAAACAGTATACTATGTTATGTCCATGGTACTGCTCATGTCTATAGGAGACGGTTACCACTTTCCATCAGGTGGGTTGTTTGCCATTCTAAGTTGTATAAAAAAAAAGTTTTTCACCGAGTAAAGAAAAACCACAGCCCTAATCTGCACAGTTTACTTAAAAATACGCGTTTCCAAAAGTCTTTATCAATCATTAGTTTTATTACAATTAAAATCACTGCATAAATAATAACAATAAAAAAATATAATATTTTTTTATTCAAATAAACTCAATTTTAAACATTTTTTTAATCCTTTCGGCTAAGTAATATAAGCGGGAACTCAGCTGTGTCTCTTTTCAAATAAAAGTTGATTTTTACAAATTATAAATTTCTATAAAAACAAACTACCAAAAAGTACGTGCAATAATTTCGGTGCCCACATATTACAACGTTTTTTCTCAGAACTAATAAATATACTTGCTCACTTTCAGGTTTATCTTGAAAGCCACTACAAAAGTGGTTTACACGAAGAAGCTTTAAAAACAAAATGAGATTTAATGCTCTGACGAACACAAACTCCCATTCTGTGATGGTACCCTATTTATTACACCAAAAAGAAATTTGTAATAGTCAGATAAACATGTCTGGCTATTACAGACTATTTTTATATGATCTCAGTGATCGAGTTTTTAAAGGCATTGTAGAAATAAAAAAAATCTTGCACTTAGAAATAATTAGTTTATTTGGAAATTTAATGATTTACATATGTAGCCATTACAACATGAAAAATGGAAGAAATCGACAAGGTATTGCAATAGCACAAATACAAAAATGGATTTTTTTAGTATTGCCATTAAAAAAATTATATAAAGTGCCAAACAATAATTTTATTTATTACTTAATGTTTAATAAATATTCAGTTACAACTAATATTAGTACCATACATAATTCATCAGTACCAAATATGTTTCATTTTCTATAATACTAAGTATTATGACTAACAATTTGACTATCCATCTGATGGAAAGTGATAACTGATGCCTATGGACATTAACTCATAAACACCATAATTCTATGGTGTATTGACACTGTGATACTCATGGTACCACACATGCTTCGCTATTCCTGAGGACTATGGTGTTATGCTTCTGTACATTGCAAATTCACTGCCATCCCAAACTAATGCATAGCCATGCAAACAGGTGCTTCATGACAGAAACACGTGTGAGACAGAGGTACTCTTGCAAACAACGTTTATATAAAATCTCTCCATAGTATGTATTTTATATTTCTATGACAAAGTAAGAGTAAAATGTATCTTAACCTTCAGGGTGTCGTTAAAGTTAACTAGGAGAACATAACAATGCAAGTTATTGTATGCATGTAATGCATGTTAATGCATTTTGTAAAATTTCTTAAACGGTTTTTACGCTTGCATTGTATAATAATGAAATTTTAACATTGTCATTTACCTTAGTCACATAACTCCTCTATATAATTCAACTTTGTGGGGTCATATATTCAAATTTATGCAAAAAGCCCAATTCCAAAGGAAATATTCCATTTACGAGCACACTTAGGACGAAAGCCATGTTTACCGGTTGTTGTTTACAGTTTTCAGTTACAGTAATTCATGCCACCTATTTAGTGTTTCTAGATATTGATTTACTAATAATTATGTATTTAAAATCTATTTATATTATTTGTTTTTAACACATAAACAATCATTATCATAACAGCCTTTAACTGTCTACTATTGAGCATAAGCTTCCCCCTTGGAGAATTTGCCAGTAGTTGCCACGCTTGGCAGTTGGCAACATTAGTTAGACTTTGGAGATGTTTTAAGAGGAACGCTGCAGCCTATATCTCGCCTTTAGTCATCTCTTACGATACCCATAGGAAAGAAAAAGGTGGCCTATTCTATACTGAAATCACACGACAAATACGTAAACAGTGTATTACATAAACTACGATAAAATAATAATAAGAATAAATATAATTGCAAAAGAAGCAAAACTATATTCACCCCAGTAGCTATTATATGATAATAGCAGACTATATTCTCCACTAGAAGGTGAGATTAGTCATTGAATTAAGGTAAGGTAAAAGAAATTGCTCAATTTGACTCAGATATCGTAATCGAACATTTGAAAACTTCAACAGGAATGGAACATATAAATTTACACAGATGCACTGCTGTAAATAGCTACTTAAATATTAACTAACAGTCATTACAGTATATTATTTATTGTCAGAGAAGTCAAGGCATTATCTAATTGTTTTCTGTCAGGTAGGTCGTGAGCCTGTTCCTATTTTAAATCATATAAAGAAACAAAAAAAAAATTGTTTCTATGAATAGTGCTCTCACAAATCACATTTATCAACTGTAATTGGATTCTGTAAGACCTACACTACAATAAATTATCATGAACACCTAATCAAAATTCTTCATTTGAATAGCACAATATCCAAGATTTATAACATCCCTTCGCCGCCCAACGTAGGCTCTCACCAAGGCATATTTCAGTGCTAAATAACAAAATTTCTTCAGGAAATCTTCTTACGAAATTCCTTTTCGGGGAGATTCAATCAAGGTGCCTTACAAAGGGTGGTATCTTTTATCCTTGTACTTGTCTAATATCCGATTACTTAAGTAAAAGGATATTTTAAGCGCCAGATTGCTTAGGTTCGGTAAATTTAGTTAGTCTGTCAATGTATAATTATATAATATCAGTAATTATTTATTCAGTTAAATAAATAAATAATTACTGAAATTTCTTAAAAAATATTGAAATAAGTATTTTAAAATTACTGTTGTTATTGCATAACATAGTAATATAATATACTATTTTTATTCCTTCAAAGTATAAAATAGGCTACCCCTTCTTTTTCCCGTGAGTGTCATAAGAGGCGACTAACTTAATGTAACTTAATGGTCAAGGGTTGAGTTACCAAACGTGGCAACTACTGGCAATTCTCCTTATTAGGGAAGTCTGTATTTAGCAGTTTATTAATGACCGATATGATGCTGATGATAGAGTAAAAAGAAACCGTTATGATGTTACGTTATTCAGTCGGTCATAAGTCTGAAGCTATACTATATTTCAGCAATTACTATCGATTAAAAACTAGGATAATTAATATATATGTTATCTGTACTGGGTTATTATAGTATTTTGTTATACTCTAGTAGATCTTAGACACTGCTAAGTCAACTTTATTGAGAGAAAAAATATATTAAAATATATTCATTTAGAACTGTTCATTTAGAATATATATATATATATATATATATATATATATATTCTATTTTTTATAGCTTAAGATAATTAAGATACATTATAGCTACTACTCACAATAATTATTCTAACTAGAATCTATATTCATCAATTTTAATAAACAACACACTTACTCATCAATCAAAATGCATTAATAAAATAATTATTCTAATAGCTTGATTATCGATGTCGATAATCGATCAATATCTGACATTTAATTCTTCGCCTTGCTACTCTGGTGGGTAAACTAAACAACGTGACGTCAGATGCGAACACGTGAGCATAAAATTATAGTAATAGATACATGATCACGACTATAGCCCGAAGGGTTAGTCAGAGATATCTATGAATCATATCTATCGAGTTTTTCTCAAACAACAACATAACAGAATTAATAGATACAAATTATAACAGATTAAAAAGACACAAGATTAGATTTAGCAACAATTGATGTAAAAACTGTAGTACTGAAGGTGTTCTTTATGAACTAAAGGACTTGTTTACCATAACATTAACCGCTTGATTACCACTCTCCGAAGAATCTGGACATATCACAAAGCGCCATCTAGTTTCATGCGCTTGTACTATGATTTTATAAATTCTTACAAAATATATAGAAAACAAACCAATTCAAATATTCAATTCAATTTAATATACTGATATTAAATGGTACATAACTTAGATTATATATTTACGAATTAATTAATGTTTATGTAGTTTAAAAACAATGTACTTAATTTTAATTACATATTATTTTTATCTTTAACTGTACTATTTTGACCCTCTAGCAATCTATAGTTCTTGACTGTAAAAAATATCTCTATGAAATGTCCATCATTGTATATTAAACCTTTTTAATATGTCCAATGTAAAATATATACAGTAAAGATTTTACAATATAATACAATACCATCTCAGTGTGGTGGCGAAGCAAAAATAGAACGTGATGTTACTTCCCTATTCCTACTATATCGGGAAAGACGAATAAAATACAATACATAAATACAAGTAATACAAATTTCAAAACTTACATGACTGTGTTTCGGTTTGAAGAGTGAATTATAACAGTAAAATTACAGTGGACGAAGGGACAATATTTTAGTCCTCGGTCACGATTGTGTGATGGGATGGTGACAATGGGCAACACAGTGTATACTACAATGACCACAGAGCACCACGAGTTGTAAGTAGCTAATGTTTATAGACAATGGTTACCACTTCCCATCAGGTGATCCGTGAGTTTGTTTACCATTCCAAGTATCATAAAAAGAATAAATCTAACTCACCTGGCTAACATGGTATAATAGTTGGCTACAATCTTTCCCTAATAGGAGAGAGCCGCCCAGCGGCACGTTTAATGGCTTGTTAAAGTCAAAGTAATTTATAAACACCCGCTTTTCGCCCTCATTTTCCATAATTATATCTTCAGCCCATTTACCCATATTTTATGCCCCTACAAAGCTTATCTACTCGACAATAGTTCATAGTTTTATATCTCACTTTGTATTTTACGTTTGAATAAATAAATACACTACAGCCTATAAATATTAAGTAGCTTCAAAAGGGATCTCGAGATATACCTAAAGTTTATTTAAACAGCACTACGGAAGGCTCCTTTATTAGTGAAACAGATTATAGTCTCCGCTATTGTGTCGACGCTATTAACCGTGGGTAACTTTGCATTGTCTTTAGTTGAACAATCTTATCTTTATTTACATACCTACAACATATGAAGTCCTTTGAAAACTCAAGAAATATAAACCTGAATATCTGATGAACGAAGTGGTGTTACTTGTTTGTCACACGCATGTTCTTGAAAGGGAGTTCTCAGAGGCGATATAAGACGAGCAAATGACGTTTTACGATTCCACGCAAGACCTCACATTTTACGCAAGCTTATGTTTGCACATGAGTAAGTTTGTTTTAATTAGACTTTCCCTTTGATAGATTTAAGACGTTGAAATTTCACGTTGTTTATTTTTAGCGGTATCATTGAGAACACTATGTACTTACATCTTCTAATTACGTAATTAGTATTTTATCCATACACCAGTAAATTTCTTTGTATTTGATTCACTTTGATAGATTTAAGAGGTGGAAATCTTACTGTACTTATTTTCATAGCGACTTCATTAAGGTCATTAAGCTACGCTACTAATAAATTTAATAATTAATTTGACCTGTCTCTAATTTTAATCACCTGTCTCGTATAATGTATTTAAGTTTAATTTTGGCACTAAAATATATTTTGTTCTTTTACTTTGCTACGAAAATTAAATTAAATATCGAAATATGTATAATAAGTATGACAATGTTGAGCTCTCTCAAGGTTTCAACGTTCTTGAATCAAAATATACTCAACACCAAAAATATTTTATGTGTCATCTAGTAAGTAAATAAATATCACACTGGCTACTAATGCTAATCAACAGCTATGCACAAATAACTGTTTCAACATATATAAAATAATAGTTACTAGGTATGATATAATAATATCTATGTATTTTAGTTACAATATCTACACGTATATACTGGTCCAATAATTAATATGTTAAAAATCTGTTATTCAGGAAATAGATTTTTTTTTATACAACTTAGAATGGCAAACAAGCTGACGGCCCACCTGATGGAAAGTGGTAACCGTCGCCTATAGACATGAGCAGTACCATGGACATAACAGAGTATACAGTTTTGCCCATGATATCCCCATGCGTTGCCATTCCTGAGGGTTAGGGTGTTATTCCTCTGTACCCCGTAAAATCACGCCATATCCCACCCTTCAAACCGAAACATAGCCATGCAAACACAAGTGGTTCACGGTTGAAATACAAATGGGACAGAGGTACCCAAGCAATCGACTTTTGTACAAAGTCTCCCTCTGGTTTTGGATTGGATTGGACTGGATTGGATAACAGACTGTTATCATATTCGAAAATAGATATACAACCGATATGGGTGACATCGAAATAGGTGATGACCTTTTTTCCGTCATCAATATCCAAAGAAACCCAATATCGATATGCGCATTACCCTTGAGTAATATTATAGTTACGTCTCCACGTAGAACCACTTTTAATTATATTGAAATTTCAACAGCAAAAGAAGTGATACAATTATAGTGTTATAATTAATTATTATCCTTTCTAATATTTTAAATGTGAAAGTGAGACTTAACCAATCACTATAAAATTTGGTATATACATACTATATTAGATGGAGAAGGCCACATTTTATTCTGGTCAATAAACACATTCCCTTCACGCGTACAAAGTCGCAGGTAAAAGCTAGTTGCTGGCGACAGAACTCCTTTTATATGTTTACCTTTTAAATTTTGTATTTTTTATAGGAATATGTTTTTTTGTTACTTCATTTATTTTATTGACATTTGTATACCTTTGAAAAAAAAACTGGTAAATCTGCAACTATATTTATTAAATGCCGCCGCCCTTCCCTTCTACCAGCGCATACTTAATACTAGTATTTTATATAAAAGTAAAATAAGGACTATATAAATTCTATATTTGTATTATTTTATACTATGATTATTTTTACCAGATGGAGCAAAAGTCCTTTGCTTGAGCACCTTTCTTGTTCCCATTCATGCTTCTACCGTAAAGTGGTTGTGTTTGCATGGCTGTGTTTCGGTTTGAAGGGTGGGATATGGCGTGAATTTACAGGGTACAGAGGAATAACACCTGAGTCCTCAGGAATTGCAATACTTGGGAGGTATCATGGGCGAAACAGTATAATCTGTTATGTCCCTGGTACTGCTCATGTCTATAGGCGATGGTTACCACTTTCCATCAGGTGGTCCGTCAACTTGTTTGTCATTCTAAGTTGCATAAAAAAATTGATTTTTTTTTGTACGAGGACTCTTTTCAATTATTACTATAAAAATATCTTTACCGAGTGAAGCTCAGACAACATTAACTCGTTTCTCTTCCATTTTTATTACAACAAAGCAAAATTACTGTATATTTTTGCTGTAGTGCTAGTATTTATCTTTTTCTTTATAGTTTGTGTATGTACTTTGTACCCAACGCAATTGTATTATTGTCAGTTGAGTAATATTGGTTGAAACACTCCGCTTAACAAGGAACAATGGCATCGATCGTCTAACCTCCCTATTTGCCAACCAACACAATTGTACCAAACGGCCCGCCAAAATCCCAAAATCAAGAACATCTTCCGATCCAATTTCGGCAAATGCGTAGCCTCTTTATAAGTGCGAGGGTACGTAATTGAGACATCGCAACCAACGCCAGATGTCGTTGCCGCGTAAACAAAGCATTTTATTGGCCCGGCGTTCAACGGGTTGAAACTATTGCCTCTTATTATTGAAGCTAATCCGATATTGTTTTCAGCGCTAACTAGTTAAAGTCGAGTTCATTGAGCGGAACAACAGGAAGGGTAATTAATAAAACGTGTAAAAGTATAATAAAAATAATGTAATTAAAACTTAAAATTAAGATAGTGTCACAAAATAAACCGACTTCAATTGAATGACAAAACCAGTTATTTTGAATTATAAACTAAACTACGGACCCAATTTTGATAAAATTTTGACGAGACTAATCTGTAAGTATATGCTTTTAGATAAAAAAGAATTTTCCAAATCGGTTTAAAACTGACTATAACAAACATAAAAAAAAATACAATCAAAGTGAGAACCTCCTTTCTATTGAAGTCTGTTGAAAAGAAAGCTATATTTAACATATTTGGAAAATATGAAATATTTATATATAAGTAGATTTTAAATTTAAGCTATTTGCTTAAATTAAAAATCTACTGAAATACATACAAATAATTGGAGGGTAATGCACCCAACTCAATCCCAACCCAATCAAGTTCCTATATGAACTTTTCCTACCTGTCTGTCTCTATATTTGTTTTTCTTTTATACAACTTAGAATGGCAAATAAGATGACGGCCCACCTGATGGAAAGTGGTAACCGTTGCCTATAGGCATGAGCAGTACCATGGACATAACAGAGTATACTGTTTCGCCCATGATACCTCCCATGCGGTGCCATTCTGGTATTATGCAAAAACTACTACACAAAATTGGACGCAGTTCCGACAGTTGTATTCCTAAGGGTTTAACTTAAAATCTAGTACATATTTTATCATGAGATGTCATAAATCTCGCAGTGATATATTTTATTAGTTTTCCTATTTCTAACATCTACAAGTACGAAATAGTGGACAAAAACTAGTATTCGATATAAAAATAAATCACAAATATCAACTACCAGAGGGAGACTTTGTACAAAAGTCGATTGATTGGGTACCTCTGTCCCATTCGTGTTTCAACCGTGAAGCAGTTGTGTTTGCATGACTGTGTTTCGGTTTGAAGGGTGGGATATGGCGTAAATTTACTGGATACAGAGGAATAACATCTGAGTCCTCAGGAATGGCAACGCATGGGGGGTATCATGGGCGTAACAGTATACTCTGTTATGCTCATGGTACTGCTCATGTCTATAGGCGACGGTTACCACTTTCCATCAGGTGGGCCATCAGCTTGTTTGTCATTCTAAGTTGTATAAAAAAAAAACTTAATTTACCTGGCAACTTGTGAAAGATTTACCACAACAATACCTAATAATATAAGAATACTCTGTGTCATCAACATTGTTAGCTAGCACAATCATCATCATTTCAGCCATTAACTGTCCACTGCTGAACATAAGTCTACCCTATAAAGGGAATTTTGCCAATAGTTGCCACACTTTGCAAAGATAATTTAAGAGTCGCTGCTTCCCATCTCTCTACCGTTATGTTCCATTAGTCGCCTCTTACGACACACACAGGAAAAGAAGGGGTGGCTTATTCTATGCCGGAACCAAGCGAGCACAACACTGGATTTGAAGTATTTTTAGATATTGTCTTTTTAATAGACTAAATATTGCAATTTATTGTTTATCACTATTACGTACAATATATTATTAATTTATGTTGTTACTAATTAGTATCCATTTTACTACGAAATGTTTCTAACGAAATTGTTTATTTAATACTTAATTACTTTACCATTACTTAACGTCTTGACCAGATACAATTTTAGTTATTCCTCTTCATGCTAAGGTTTCCTGGAAGAAATCGCTATTTAGCTATAAAGCCGCCCATTGTTGTCTCTTTATCTAGCTTTTATGTAATTAAGTATTAATTTTATTTCTGCTTATATTGTTAATCTTTATAGTTCTTTGAAGGGAACAATAAAGAGTTTTCATTCATTCATATTTAAGCTAAAATGAATTACATAAATCCCACTTATATATGCCTCTCAAAAGTACCAAATATTATTTCAAAATGACACTTAAAAAAGAAAAAATAAAGCTTAAAATACCCGTATATAATAAAAACCTCGGCGATATTTATAAACATATTTGCGTAGAGTTTTAGGTTGTATATTTAGATAAAGGAAGTCACGTTTGGCAGGCGGGTTGGTAACAGCAGTGAGGCTTTGGTGATTTTATGAAACAATGAAAGAGAAACGCTGCTACCCATCTCTCGACCATGAAATTTCCTTAATCATTTCTTACGCCATCGAAAATCGGCTCCTTTGTCAAAATTATTAGCGTATATCGCAGTATCGTTTATATGATTACTAACTTTTACCCGCGACTTCGTCCGCGTCACTAGGATATGTTTAGTAACCAGGATAAAAAAGTAGCCTATATCCTTATTTGTTCCATTTAGTACGTATGTACCAAATTTCATAGTGATTTTTTAGTCATTAAGACGCTTTAAAGTAATAAACAAACTCACTTTCACAAAGAATATTAGTGTAATATATATTTTTTAAATATTTATTTTATTTAATAATTAACTTTTATTAGACTTTAGAGTTTGGGCCCGTGGGACCTCGAAACACTAAGTCTTTTTAAAGAGATATCACGTCAGCTGGTAAAAACCTCTTGTGACCAGAAGGCTTTACTTTGGTCATCATATCTCCAAGACCTTTCAGCGTGGAAACGCAGGAAGTCTCCTAGGTACCCTACCAGTTAGCAGTAACCTCAAAGAAACTTTTAACTTTAATTTTTTTTTTTACAACTTAGAATGGCAAACAAGCTGACGGTCCACCTGATGGAAAGTGGTAACCGTCGCCTATAGACATGAGCAGTAGCATGGACATAACAGAGTATACTGTTTCGCCCATGATATCCCCCATGCGTTGCCATTCCTGAGGACTCAGGTGTTATTCCTCTGTACCCAGTAAATTCACGCCATATCCCATCCTTCAAACCGAAACACAGCCATGCAAACACAACTGCTTCACGGTGGAAACACGAATGGGACAGAAGTACCCAAGCAATCGACTTTTGTACAAAGTCTCCCTCTGGTAAATTAATTAATGTTTTAAGATCTTGCTACCTAATTATATTTTACTGATCAACTTTTAATTTATTTTTCTGTTATTTAGAAGAAAATTGCTCTATATTAGAATGCACATTGTACCTTTACAAATATTATGTTCACAGTCACATCAGCAGATCTGATTATGTACTGCGGGTAAATGCCTTTAAGAGGATAAAGTTGAACGCGCCGAAAACTTTTCAGATTCCCAAAGCGACTTAGTATGTTTCTTTCAATTTCCCCACGGCAATAGAATGTCCCCTCGAAAAAAATTCTCGGTTCTAGACAATATGACAGTGAGGACAAATCACAAACTTTTCTTTTTAAACCACTTCCAAAAGAAGAAGGTTTTTATACAATGCGTCTGATTCTTTTTTTAAAAATGTTACGCCGCCGTTTCTTTTTTTATGATTCTACGAATGGCCAACGAGCTGACAGCTCACCTGATGGCAAGTAGTAATCATCGCTATAGATACAGTAGTCTACATAGAGATGTATAGACATCACATAGAATATAATAGAAAATATTATGATTCCCATGGCACCCATCATAAGTTGCCATTCTTAAGGAAAATGGTGTGACTTATATTGAACTGTGTTACTCTGAACCGGTTTTCACAATTCTTTTTACTGTTAATAGAGTTTTATATAGCTAAAAATTATTTGTTTTGCGACGCAAAATCTATATGTAAATACACAATATTTACAATACAGGATATCTATAAAACATCTTGTTAATTATCTTTACGATTAAAATTGCTTTTTGCAATGCAATATTTAAGAAAAAAATAATAGAAAAGAGAAGGTAAGAAATAAAAATGTCTTTTTATTAAAATTAAATTAAAGCATTTTGAATTTTTTCATGATTCTATCGCCCATTCGAAACATAATTTCAGCCAAAAAGAATGGGCGACAAACTCAGCTGTTGATTATTACAAAAAGTTGAAAAGATATACTCGTACTTGTTGAAAAGATTTTCACAGTTAAGAATACGTAATTATTATCGATTCAAATTACATTTGCATAGAATGACAAAACGTGCAATAAATTCATAAAAAAATACGATTTAAAAGTCCATGTAAAAAAGTCTATTTGAATAAAAATAATTTTGAATTTGAAAGTAATGAAGTTGGCCTCGCGTCTTCACCCATGGTCGTATCATAAGGTTTAATATTTTTAAATTTTACTGTTTCAACTAACAAGCGATTATTTCCGCATTATTATATTAATATAGAGACTACTCTCCGTATTTGTGTTTGCATGGCTGTTTTTCGGTTTGAAGGGTGGGATATGGCGTGAATTTACTGGATACAGAGAAATAACACCTAAGTCCTCAGGAATGGTAACACATGGGGGGTATCATGTTCATGTTCGCTGTTATGTCCATGGTACTGCTCATGTCCATAGGCGACGGTTACCACTTTCCAACAGATGGGCCGTCAGCTTGTTTGCCATTTTAAGTTGTATAAAAAAAAAAAACTCGTATTTATAAACGAAAATCGGGATAAATAATGTTAATAATAATAAAAATAACTATAATTAATAAGAAGTAAGAATTTATTTTTTTCTTACAAATATAGAATTTTATATTATTACATCTTCATAAAAATATAAGTTCTTCTGATAAGAAGAAATACTTCAGATAAGAAGAGTCCTTAGGGTTATTCAACCTTTAAAGTAACATCAGAAAAAAAATTATTATAGTCAATTTTTCACTCACTTCTCACTCAATTGTTTATTTTATTTAGTTTACTTATTTTTTACCTATGCATATATCAACATCATCAGCTCAGCCATTATCTGGCCACTGCTGAACATAAGCCTCCCCCATAGACTGCCATAAGGAACGGTCCTGAGCCATCTGCATCTGCTGCTGAATCTATTTGTGATCATCACTCCATCTAGTGGAGAGTTGTCCTACACTGCGTTTGCCTGTACGAGGTCGCCACTCGAGAACCTTTCTTTCCCATTGGTTGTCACATAGCAATTGTCGTATAATACTAATAAATAATAATAAAAAGGGTAGATCTGAATTTCGTTTAAAAAAAATCAGAAGTGACGCTGATCAGTAAATCTAATATTATTTATCGTTTTTTATTTATTTTTATTTATTTATTGTAATAAGACAGGCAAAGAAGTTTCATATTGCTTTTCCAAATTGAGCTTGCTAATCCGTTTTCTACATAATATTATAACAATGCATGAGACGCTAAAATATTGGTAGTCTGATATTTAGTGATAAAGGCACGACATAGGTAAATAGCAGCAAATCCGACGACAGTTGCATTGGGCACGAGCCAGATGCCTTCATATACAAAACGTTTTATTGGTAGTACGACTCCCAAAGCATTCAGCACTGGAAATAATATACTCGTACATTTGTTTATTGTAACTCAAACAAGAAATTGTACTACATTTTTATTTCGTTTTTTTTTTTTTGTTGTGGTTAGGGAGGCAAACAAGCAGACAGTCCATCCGATAAAAAGCGTCTACCGTCACCCATGAACACCTACAATACGAAAGGAGTTACTTGTAGATAAGTAAATATTTTTACTTTTATGAAGTAGTCTTGTCAAATAACACCACCAATATTCGTAGGAAAAATATCAAAGACTGCAACTGGTCTTATTGTGATTAGCCAATTTTTTATTTATACTCGTATGTCTACATAGTACTCAGTCACCTATATATTTTTTTTATAATCCATCCTTTATTTACACTATCTTTTTATCTGCTGTTTCGTATGCGTACACGTGGATTTAAGATAAAATAAAACAAATGAAATACCACTTCACGATCCAAACCACTTCTAGATAGCGAATCGACATAAATTATATATTTTACTTTCACGTTATACTTAATTTTAAGTTAATTTTTTGTTAAATAGAAACACAAAATTTCTTCCCCATCGTATGCCCTACCCCTCATATCCTACAGCCTAAATGGTTGAGTATAACGCGGTTTCAGAGATGTTTTCTCCCTCGAACACTCAGGTTATGGAATGATCTCCTTGCCGAGGTTTTCTCAACAAACTACAGCATGGGGATTTGAAGAACAAGTAAAGAGGTTTCTTCAGGGTCGGCAACGCGTAATACCCCTGGTATTGCAGGCATTCATAGGCTTTGGTAACCACTTGCCATCAGGTCGACCGTATGCTCGATTGCCACCTCAGTAGTATAAAAAAAATCCAATTTAATGCAGTAGTTTTTGGATTATGTCCGAATAAATATAAAGACAAACAAAATTTCCAAGTTAATATTTGGGCTTCTATTGCTTATATTAAAACCCCTCGCATCAATTCTACAATCATTATTTAATTACAATTTTACCTATATTTAGATTTAGACTAGAACTTGAATAAGGTATCTCGTGAACACTTCAAAATTTTCAAACATTTTCATGTCAACCAGGGATGCCATTAATTTCTAACGTCCCTCATATTTTTTAAACGTTTTATTTGACTTGGTAATAAACTTTAATTAAAACTTCAAATTTTTCATGTCTTCATAAATCACTTTAATTTTTTATTACACAGAAACTGATTTACTACCACGTAGGATACTGGATGTACCTCGTGGCTTTGTCTGCGTGAATTTATACTATTATATGATTAGCCACGATTTATACATTTATTATATTAATATGTATAATGCACCACCATTTACATTCTCAGCTTAGCGTAACGGTTGACTGGTAGAGACATTAACATATGCAAAAATATAAATAAATAAATAAAATTATAATAAAAAATATACAATGTTATAATATCAGTTTGGACATGTTCCATCTGTACACCAAATTCAATCTATTGAAATCTATTCATCTGCTTAAGCGTGATAACGCAATTGAACAATAAAAATCTATATTTCCAAAAATATTTTTTTACATTTACCTATTTATTCTGTATTGACTACATTTATGATATTAATAAAATATAATATTTTCTGTTGTCTGTACGCATTTGTCCGAGACGTGTCTACGCAGACTATTTTATATTATTTTATGTAAATTTCCAACCTCTCGGACCCAGGGGAAATCTATACGAACGCCATAGATACCTACATTCGACGGTGTAAACAATAAAATCAGATATAATAACATATTGACTAATGAAATATTAATAAATATATTTTAGCATTCTCCAACGATTTTTAGAATTAATTATTTAATTATTTATTTTAAACCGATTTCGAAATGAAGGTGGTTCCCGATTTGGTTATATTTTTTTATAATTGTAACCTCATAACTCTGTCAGTTATACATCGGTTTGATTTTTTTTATCTAGAAGAACATATTTACAGATTGTTCAGTAGTTTAGTTTATTAATAAAATTTTTAACTAATTTTGGCCACAGTTAAAGTTTTTTTTTTCTGTGGTAGTCAATCTTAAATTGTTATGATATTTAGAATGACTAACAAGCTAATAATTCACCTGACAGAAAGCAGTAACAGTCGCCTATAGACATGAACGTCACAGAACACACTGTGATTCCCATGGTACTTCCTTATGCGATTCCGTTTCAGATAAGTCGTATTAACTCATTTTTTTAATCAACTCTAGATCCTTTACAAAATATATTTGTTCTGATAGATCCGGTTACAGTTTTAAAATTAGTAGCAATTTATAAAACTTCGATTAATGTGTAAGTATTATTCTTATTGTAAATTGGGTCCTTCAAAAAAGGCATAAAGAGGTTTCTTCAGGGTCCGCAACGTACATGTAATTCTCTTGGTATTGCAGGCGTTATCGTAGGAGCATAGGCTACGGTAACAGCTTACCATCAGCTGGGATATCATGGGCGCAACAGTGTACTCTGTTATGTCCATGGTACTGCTCATGTCTCTATGCGACGGTTACCACTTTCCATCAGGTGGGCCATCAGCATGTTTGCCATTCTAAGTAGTATAAAAAAATAAAGGTAGACCGTATGTTTGTTTGTCCCTTAGGGGTTAAAAAAAACAACATATAGTTAATCGCAATTTTTTTTCCTTTATCGTTATCATAATATTAATTATAAGTAATGTTTATAAATATCTACAACAAAATTATCTTATTAATACCTAATTAACTAAAATGAAATGAAGAAAAAATAACGTATTATCTAAAAATCTTGTTATATAACTCTCCACCAAAACCGACGATATTTCAAAATGAATTAACAACGTCTGTAATAAGTATTTCAACTCGCAATTTCAGTGAAATTACTCAGTTGTGGTAAAATAGCTACGCCGCTCGGCGGTTCTCGCCCCTGGGTAATTTTAATTCCATCTCCTGACTCTAATTAAAATATAACAATCAAACGCCCCTTTGTCTACACTCAAGTCTTTTGATACTCACAACAATTCGTGATTGTTTCGTAGGTATCTACTCGCTTTGACATCTTTAAAAAATCAATTATTCTAAATTTAAACTTATCATCGTCGTTTCAACATTTTAATTTTAAACTAAATTATATCGAAAAATAATAAAACATTATTAAATTAATATTTGAAATTGAGTATTTAAAAAATAAGTTTAATAATCGGGATTTAATTTTTTTTTTTTTTTTGCAGATAAATATGTCACGATACATAACTGCTATTTTATTAAAAAAATGTGTGAAAACCGACGTTTCGACATGGATCAATGTTCTATCACATTTCTATGGTATTTCTGCCGTAGATTTTCTTTAGCAGTTGATTATTTGATATGTAATATTTTATTTATTTATTTTATTATATATATTTGAAGGGTAAGATCTGGCAGTGAATTTACAGGGTACATTTTTAGGGTACAGAGAAACAACAGCTTAGTCCTCAGAAATGGCCACGCATAAAGGATAACATAAGCGAAACAGTAGTATATTATATCCATACTGCTCATGTCTATAGGCGATTCCATCAGGTGGGCCGTCAGCTTGTTTGCTGTTCTATGTTACATAACAAAAAAAATACAAACGTACAATTAAAACATATTTCATTTTATTCAACGCAAGCTGTTACCCACAGCTTCACAACCATAATTAGATATTCCGTTATTATAATTTCAAAATACAGCAAATGTTCAACATTTGATATAATTTTATTATTTTATCGACTTCAAAAAAGGCGGTAGGTATTCGGAGCACATGTCTTATACGACTTTGAATGATAAACATGCTTTTTAAACTGTGCTATACAAATATATATATGCATATCTCTTTATCTATATTCTGCATCAGTTTTGCCCAAATTTCTGGACTGATTTATATAATTATTTCTTCATTTAAAAGATCTTATGTATTACCATGGCATAATTTGATTATTCTAATAAAATAAAATAGTATATAATACTCAATTAATAGAACCAGCATGCAGCCAGCTTTAATAAAAATAGATTGTCTACGTACATTCATAGTACAGGCACAGATAAAGAATAATAACCTTTACCTCAATCTACACGAATATGTAACGTCTCAAAAACATTTAAGTATAACCACGTGTATCCCAAGGCTTCATTCTCATTAATCAGTAAATACAATATCGTGTGTACTAAGTTAGGATATAATCTACTCGTGTACCAAATTTCATTCAAAACCGTTTAATAGTTTTTGCGTGAAAGAATAACAAACATTTATCTATCCATCCATTGTTACGAACTTAAGCATTTATTGGTAGGATTTGATCAACGGAAATCACTTCCGGATGAAGTGGAAACAGTTGTCGGAAATAGCAAATATAGTAAGTTCATTATATTCCCGCTATTCGGTTAAATATATATGCCTCCGGAAATATTATTACTGCAATACACCTAGTAATTATACCTAATTAATTATTATTATTTGCCTACAACCAGTCCCTTATATCAACGCCTGCTTGAAGCAATCTTGTGTGTTTGCTATTACCATAACACAGGCGTTACCTATGTAAATTACGTACAAACATTGCTAAATTAACATACAAATATCACGTCATTAATAACCGAAATACGAGAGGCAATAGTCTCTGAAATTCGTTACACCGATTTCAAAAGGATATTGGCAATAAATAATGTACATATCGTACGTAATAAAACAAAGGCAAATTTCTTTTTTACTGGTCATTAAAATTAATTGGTATACATTTTATTATTATTTATGTCAACTTTAGTCACGTTTTGAATTTGGAGATACCAGATTAATTTTAAACTCAGTAGGTTATTCATAAGAGTCGTTTACGTCTGTATCGCGAATAGTTATAATTCATATCTAATTAGAGCTTTTCAGTCTATATTCGTATTTATTTACACTTTTGGACACATTAAAATATATCTACAAGGACCTGTCACTTCTTATTATACCATTTATTTCTTTATTCTTAAAGGAAATCTAAAAGTAAAGAGCATCTCAATTTGCCTCTTCTTTAATATATTTAATATCTTTGCTAATTCTGAAACCATATTGATAATACTTTTTTGAATTCTATAGCTTTACTTCTACGCTGATTACATATCAATTTAGTCGGATTTTATTTCATAAAATAATAGAGACTCCATTCCTATTTTTTATAAAAGATACTCGTAAATTCGACTATGGAATAGTCTATCAACTTCTATACAAACTGTACAGTACCTACCAAGTTTTAAAAGGAAAATTAAGGACTTATATGTGAACAAGTTGTCATATTTGTAATTTATGTTTGACTTAAATTCCTTTTATTTTTATAACTACATATGTATTTATGTATTTGTATAAATATATAAATTTCTATGTACATGTATCTATATATTTATATGTATATATGGATTTAAATAATTATTAGTAACGTAAATATACATTTATATTATTGTACGTATGCATATCTCTACACGTATTTAAAAAACGAACAGAATTTCGTGCTTTCAATCAAACTATTTATAATTACTCTTCTCAATCCAAAGATTGCCTGGAAGAGAACGCTCTTAGCGATAAGGCCGCCCATTGTTTTCTTAGTGTAATATTTTCTTGTAATTGTTTGTATTTATAATAAATTTACTATTGTAATCTTATGGAGGAAACAATAAATAGTATCTATCTATCTAAATTATTCCAAGCTTAAAAACATTCAGTTGCTGCAAATCCAAAACTGAACTTTAAAGGTCATTCAAGAATATGCCTGAGGTTTTGTAATTAACTATTTCAAAGCTGTATTTAAGCTGTATCAATCTATCAAACGTACGAAGTTAAAAAAATATTAATATTGATGGAACGTATGAAGTTAAAAAAAATATTAATATTGCACAAAAATAAATATAAATTCTACTAAAAACGAAGCCAAATGGCGTAGCTAGCTATATACAATTCCATAATTGTTCCCACATTATTACATGGCAGCAAGACTTGGATATGTAGGTAAAGAGATTGAAATTAGAATAAATGCGGTCGAAATGCAAGCTTTGCGCAAAATTTGCGGAGTAAGGCTAACAGACCGCGTTTGTAATACAGTAGTGCAAGGGACTCGAGGTAAAAAATAGATTCATAATAGTATTATGTGAAAGTATATTATACTACTAATACTTGGATAGTAATACTTGGATGTCATGCTTAAACAACAAAACGAATTTCAATTAAATTGGTTATAAAAACAAACTATATGCTCGATTAACACATAGAATATTGTTTATCCTTATTTACGGAAGGAAACGAGAGAGACACAGCTAGTCTGTAATAAACGTAGGTAGCATCTTAAAAGACGATTAAGGCTACATTTACACTGTAATGCCGGTTTCAGTTCATTCTCGATCCTATCTCAATTTGGTAAAGTAAAAACACTTCGAAATTTTTCGTAAGTATCGTAACTCACCATGTGGTCCTGCCATAAAATGGGCCACCCATTCCTTTCCCGTGGGGGTTGTAAGAGATCTCTAAGGGAACTTATTGGTCAATGGATGGGTACCACCGACCCTCTTAAAATATCACCAAGACTTAACTACGGTTTCTGCAAGCCTGCCAAGCGTGGCAACTACTGGCAAAATCTCTCTCTCTCTCTTTTATGGGGGAGGCCTATGTTTAGCAGTGGACAGTTAATGGCTGATATGATGATGATAATGATAACAGAACTGAACTAGACTGTAGTATAAATACACATACATACATAAATATTCCTTACGTGATAATATTTTTCCAAAGCAAGATTGGATCGAAAAAAAAACTGTAAAGGGGATAATATAACTCTGGCTTTAGGCTTCCATAAACGTAAAATTCCTATATAGACTCTCATTAGTGAAACCGAACGCAAAGAACATATTGTTATTATAGAAAACATTCAGCTCTCAAAAGTCCTTATGAGCAGTCTTTTCGCCTCAAATATTTACATACGCAGAAACAAAGCTAAAACGGCACGGGTCCGACGTAAAGATAATAAAATATGTCGGAATATCACCCAACTCTAGTGATACACGTATATTTCCCACGAGATAGTACCCACATGTAATTTACATAAAGTGCCTAATGCTATATTGTCCATAACGTAAAACTGGGGGTTTACGACTCAAACTCAGATTGCAAATATACAATGATGTACACTTTTTATATTTAAATACGTCATCGGTTTCACAAATATAAGGGGTGAAAAAGTACTTAAAAATGGGACAACGGATTAAGGGGTATCATGGGAGTGACAGTTTGCTCTGTAATATTCGAAGTGCTGTTCCTGTCTATATCTATGTATGTCGTTACTGTCAACATTTTTTTTGCCATTCCAAATTTAATTAAAAAAAAACATATACTCATGAATTTCTTATATGGGATAACTAGAAGTATTTATAGATACATTATGATAGTATATACATTTATAGAATACGTAGATAATTATGTAGATACATTTATAGAACAATAAATAAATAGCTCATTAATTTTTGTTACGATTTTAAAAGCACGATATTTAAAATACTAATATTTATTGTTGTCAAATTACGTATACGGAGACTCTGTCTTAATTTGACTAGATTACTAATTTATTATTAGATAAAATCTGTATTAAATTTAATTTAAATGTATTAAGCAATTTTCATTAAAGAGCATCCACAAATCTTTATAAACGTTCAGATTTATAATATTATTATGATAATATTTTGGAATATTTATAATATACATAAATAATCTGGAAATGAAATATAAGACATCATTTTTCTTGCCCGATATTAAAAGGTTTCATTTCATTTAAACAAAAGTTGAGTTTAATCCAGACATTTACTTTTATTAAAGTCTATAGACCACGCAGCTAAATGAGTAAAGTGGCTTTATTCTATTTTTTGTTAATGTCGTACACGACGCAAAGTAAACACGCTAACTGTTCATACGTTCTCCAACCAACCCAGAAACATAGAGCTCAGAAAACAATGCGCACTTTATATAAATAAGATTCACATACATACACACAAAGAATCGACATCAATTGTGTCAAAACCAGTTATTTTGATTTAAGAACTAAACTACAGAACCGATTTGACAAAATGTTTATGAAACTAATCTGTAAGTAACTGCGCAGAGATGTTGCATCTCTGTGCATCTTTTACCGAATTTATCATGGGGAGTGTTCTGAGGAATTGTTCGGATTGATACCTGCTGCTGATTTTCATCACCGTACAACCCGCCACAAACTAAAGTTTCATCCCAATCATCTGGTCGAGTGGCGGTCTTCCACCGTGCGTTTTTCAAGGCACTTTCTTTCACGCACAACCATTTTTTGGAATCAACTTCCAGCAGCAGTATTTCCGAACCGATACGACAACATAACCTTCAAGAAAAGAGTATATTCCTTTTTAAAAACCGGCAGCACACCTGCAATGCCACTGGTGTTGTGGGTGATTATGGGCGGCGGTAGTCACTTACCATCAGGTGAGCCGCATGCTCGTTTGCCCCCTGTGTTGTAAAAAAAGAAATACTTTTAGATAAAATATAATTTCCAAAACCGGTTTATAACTTTCAGAGTTATAAGGTAACAAACATAAAAAAAAGACAACGAAAATATTATTTGAAACGAAATAAAAATAAAACAAAAGAATTGTAACAAAAAACCAAAGACATACATGGTGCATAACGTAAATGTAATTTTCATTGATGTTTCTTGGGACAATAAGTGTCATATATAGATTATTTGTACATGTAGTAACTGTGGTTGCAATAAATATGAAATACAATAACAATAATAGAACGGAATATCATTACAACTGACCACTGAAGTGTGATCAGGGTTTAAAATATTTTTCATCTTATTCTGCGTAAGTACGTCCTTATATATATATATATATATATATATATATATATATATATATATATATATATATATATATATATATATATATATATATATATATATATATATATATATATATATATGTGTGTGTGTGTGTGTGTGTGTGTGTGTGTGTGTGTGTGTGTGTGTGTGTGTGTGTGTGTACACACTACAAAAATATAAAAAATAAATTAAAAATAAGTTTTGGTTATTTATTATTAAACTAAAAAACTTGTAATAGTTTTTAAACAATTTAAAATAGCAAAAAAGACATATCATATTGATTGTCATATACCTGTAATGTCTATTTTTACCTGTAGATATCTCTTTAAAAATAGATTTATAAGATCTTTTAGGATCATCCTTACTAATGCTGTAAATGTAAAAGTGAGCTTGTTATATTGTTACCTCTTGTTGGCTTAACGGCTTAACCAATCACCATGAAGTTTGCTGTAGTTCACGTGCTATTTGGGAAAGAGGTAACAGCTACTTTTTATACCCTTCAATAAACATATTATACGAACGAAGCCGTGAGTAAAAACTAATTGTGGCATCCTTACTAATATTATACGTGAAAGTAAGTCTGTCTGTTTTCTTCTTACGCCTTCACGGTTGAACCAATCACTATGAATTTCAGTATACACATACTATATGGAATGAAGAAAACTATAGGCTACTTTTCAGTAAACATACCGATCACGCAAACAAAGCTGCGGGTAAAAGCTAGTAAATATATAAAAAAATAAGATCATACAGCTGCTCTACTTAATCCGACCATGTGCGCGTTCACAGTTAACTGAAACTTAATTAAGCAACGTAAATAACGTCTCTCGAGTATGAAAATAATTTAACACCTCCAAGTTTTAACGTAGACATGCGAATTTTATAGTGACTCTTTAAATTAATTATGAAAACGTAAAATTTGGGGCCCCATGACCGTTTATTGCTTCCGACGCAAGCTAATATTATTTTACAGACGGTGCGAATCTTTAACAATAAGTACATGATATAATTAATTTTAATAAATTTAGAAATTATTAATTAAAATAATGTATATGGCAATAGTAATTAAATGGTGCCTTGCGCTCAAATACATTGTGTACATTTAGTCTTTTTTTTATACAACTTACAATGGCAAAGAGTATACTGTTTCGCCTATGATACCCCCCTACGCACTGCAATTCCTGAGGACTCCGGTGTTATTCCTCTGTACCCTGTCAATTCACTGCCATATCCTACCCTCCAAACCGAAACACAGCTATACAAACACAACTGCTTCACGATTAAAACACGAATGCTACAGAGGTACCCAAGCAAACGACTTTTGTACAAAGTCTCCCTCTTGTTTATCTCAAAAGAAGCGATTTAAATCAAGTTTTATCCATGAGTTCTAAATGTTATTACAATATAATACTATAATAATATTTAGAAATCAATCAATAGGTCATGCTTCATCAGCCAAAAAGTGTATACGCACTTCCTAGCTGATGTTTCTCTTTATACATAAGATTTGACTTATTTTATTTTAATTTAACAAATTTAATAAAATTTATAATTCAATTTAATATTATGATAGTTTATTCAGCTATATTTTTCCTTCTAATATTATAAAATGCTAATAAAATAAAGCATAGTGAAACTAATGTCGTATAATTTTATATTAACTTATAATACATAACAAAGATTTTATTTAATTTGATCGTAAACACACTTGGATGAAAGACGGGATGTTTCGTAAACATTGAGAACAAACAAACAAAAGTTTAGAATGCGGAACCAGTATATTTTGCTTTGCAACACGCAACTTTTTATTCCGCAAAGAAAAACGGTGACTTCGATTCTTAGAAAATTGAGCCAATACGGTAGTAAACTCTATTAAATATTGTAAAAATTTTGAAAATTTTAATTCAGTAATGGCAACATACGTGATTAAACTTTTAACTTAACTACAAAGAAAGTAATATGGCCACAAAAAAATATAAACGAACTACATGTTTGTAGAATTTCCAAAGTAGCTTAAAATACCGATCGAGCAAATTTCCCCTTGCCATGATCGACGAAATATGGGCATATCAACTAAAGCCTCTGCCTACCTGATCTGCGATTATACATGTGAACATATTTTTTATATTAGTTGTCATTGAAATACAACTGTTCTCCAAAAACGTTTAATTTTTTTAGTAATAGTGTCCCCAGCTCCCATTGGCAACTTCTACACGGTTCTCTCTGGAAACCATCGCAATTAATTATTGATTAATGCGTTAAGATGGAACAGCTGACCTGCTTTCATACACACCTATCAACTTATTCCCCACCAACATATACCAGTAATACAGACAGTGTAACTACTCCATTATTATCTATTCAAAAACAATTTTTAAATTTATACATATACATATTCATCTACTAACTACTGAGTGAGCAATGCAATCGAATCTAATTCAATTTATTGTCATATCATGCAGCTACTTAAATAATTATACTTGGAAAACGTTGTGTGCCCATGACTCTTTCTTGTCAAAGGTTTAACGAATACGTACCAATCTTTATTTACTGTTTATGTAATGACTTCCCCAAAGACACGACTGATAATCAAAAATTCTCAAACGTTACCTTGTATTCGTATTCGAGTCGTCTTACGAATTTTCTTTTATTAATTTACCTGTGGTTCGAAGAAAGCTTAATTTCCCTAAAGATTTATTTTTAGGTAAGCCTTTAAACCTCAACGAGATACAAAATCAAAATGTAGGTAATTGGTTTATTCAATACTATACAAAAGCGTAATTTAAACGTAACTCAGTAAAAATAAAATCATTATTAAACATTTATTTATTTATTATAACTGTAATTGGACACTTAGCAACTTATTTATATAATAATCATATTTCAATACAACTAAATTATTATTGAATAATAATAGTTTATTGGAATATCATTTTTGTAATTTGATAATTCTTTTAATTCTAACAAAAAAAAAGAATTAAATGAGTCATAATTATCTAATATAAATATTTTTTATTAATTTGTTACATTATCATTATCAGTTATAAATAATTGATTCTTTCTCGCAGTCAAATGTTACCTTGAATAACATTAGTACAGTACATTTTAGTAATAAATTTTCTATGATCTTATGACCAGTAACTCGGAGTGTGTATTTTCTAGAAGTAGTTACACATCCGGTGTACCTCGGTTGATACAATTATACATACATATATAAAAAATAAATGTTTTTTTATCATAAAAACGCACAGTAACAAAGCGAGTTACACTACGTTAATGGATACAATGTTTAATCATATTGTATGCATCGTACTTAATGCATTTATAATTCTAATGTGTGCCCGCTACTTTGTCATTCATAAAATAATACTAATATTCTGTGAAAGTGGGATTGCTTATTTGTTACCTATTGACATCTCAACGGCTCAAATTTAACACGTATTATTGGGTATAGAGAAAGAAATAGACTTACAAATAATTTCATTTATTTTTAATTCCAAAATGTTTTTGATCCACGTTTTTATAAAAATATTTTGAAAATTCAATTTTTCTGATAGGACACTCTCATAAAAGGATAATTTCGATTACAATCCTAAACTGTATAAATATACAAATATATAAAAAAATACATAATATATAAACACAAGTTTTAGTGATGTCCATGGCATTGTTTATGGGTATAGGTCAATTACTTTCCATCAGTTGGGCAGCTTGTTTTCCATAACCGGTCGTAAAATAACTCGACTGATAGTCAAATTATACACTAAAATGATGTAAATACACATATGCCACTATATATCATACAGGTTTACCTTGATGACGCGGAAACATGAAATAAACATAAACAATTTTTAATCCCAATATAGTAACTTAATGTATTAAAATATATATAGCTATGAGTTTTATGTACAATAAAGTATATCTACAAATATTATAAAACAGAGTCTCTGTCCGTATTTATCTATTTCTCCTCTTATTTCTACTTTCAATAAAGTTCTTCTACTTGTACTTCATTGTTATTAAGATATTTTTTATGCAATATTTCTTTGTACAATTCAAACCCGTACGAATTCCGAATGAATTGCAAAAAAATTTAATGAGAATTTAAAAATATTTTATTCGGCAATATATAGACATATATTATTAATATGATAAAAATGAAAAATGTGATTGTTACAAGAAATTGTTACTACGCAACTAGATTTAATATTTTTAAATAATAATATTTGAACAACCTATAAATATAATTAATTAATAAAAAAAAACTCATAACATTGTCACAAATTAAAATTATATTGGTCTTTGGATGAGTGTACTCATATATACGAGTATAATCCGCTTATGTTTTAAATGTAATCTATTCCAATTTTTATATCCCCACCGTATAAACCGGTAAATTTAATACATGAATCGAATTACGTTAATACTTTTCAGTATATTTCCAAAATTTAATAAAGGATTTCTACTCACTGTGGCTCTTTGGCGGCAGTGGGAAAAAGGTATTTATTCCATCAACTCTTGTATAAAGTCCCTTTATGTAGTAAGTATATTGATTGTCCAACATTAAAAAAAAAACCTATTACCTTCTTTACTAAAATTTATCCATCAATCTTGTATATAAAACTTATTAATAAGTATAGATTTAAACTGTTATTAGGTCTTAAAATGTGTATATAAAATAAATCACATTTGAATGTGATCTCGTTTGTTACCTTCTAGCACTTCAACGGCTTCTCCGATCGCTATTAAATTTGGTATACACGTACTTATTGTATGAGCCGGAGAAGGATATAGGCTATTTTATATCCCGGTCATACGGACGAAGTCGTGGACAGAAGTTTGTATTGGTATAAATGTAAAAACCAGCTTTGCTTGCAACTTCATCTGAGTAAAAAGAGCCCAATATAATCTGTATACCAAAAGTCGATTGCTTGAGTACCTCTGTCCCATTCATGTTTCAACCGTGAAGCAGTTGAGTTTGCATGGCTGTGTTTCGGTTTGAAGGGTGGGATATGGCGTGAACTTACTGGGTACGGAGGAATAACACCTGAGTCCTCAGGAATGGCAACGCATGGGGGGTATTATGGGCGAAACAGTATACTGTTTTATCCATGGTACTGCTTATGTCTATAGGCGACGATTATCACTTTCCATTAGGTGGGCCGTCAGCTTGTTTGCCATTCTAAGTTGTATAAAAAAAAATTTTTTCATTCAAATCCATCCAACCGCTTAAGCGTGATTGAGGTTGCCTGTAGACGATTCCTTTTAGCGATATCTTTTTCGAAGCTGGATGGATCTTTTAAAATGTTCTCTTTTTATTATTTTTAGTATGCAATAAAGAGTTTTATTTATTATAACTAATTATTTCCTCGGCTTCGCATGATTAGGATGATAATTAAATTATGTTCCACAAGAAAACTGACTTCAATTGTGGCAAAATCAGTTATTTTAATTTAAAAACTAAACTACTGAACCGATTTTGATAAAATTCATATGAAACCAATCTGTAAGTATACCCTTTCAGATAAAAATTGAATTTTTCAAATCCTTTAACAACGGACGGAGTATTGAGGTAAAAAACATATTAAAAACCCAGAAGAAGTTTCTCACTTCTATTTGAAGTCTATTGAAAATGGCCTATGTCCTTTATCTTCATCCTCAATGCGTCTTGTATACCAAATCTCATAATGACTGAGCTGTTACATCACAATAGATATACTTGTTAAATGACCAAAACAAGAATTCGAAAAATTCCGAAATTCAGACCGGATTTTAGTCCTGTGACCGCCGAACTACTGCCTTTAATTAAATAAACGTTATTCAACTAACCTGATAAATAAATAGTCATAATTTATCTAAAGAAACTGCCGAATATATGTAATTGCATCACTTCATCACTGCACCAATTCGGCTAATTATTTGTGTAAAATTATCAGGATAAGATTAAATTTAACATAAAAAAAGAAAAATCGCACTAGCCTTATTACAATCTCTTTTTCTTAAGCAGCTGCTTCTTAAGCTACGTATGCTTAAAACTGTAAAAGCAATCTGCTTGCTAAACGTGGCAACTACCGATAAAAATTCCTAAGGGGAATTTTAAGTTCAGCAGTGGACAGTTAAAAGCTGATATAATGATGATAATGATGCTATTTAGATACCATACCATGCCATATCAGCCGTTAACTGTCCACTGCCGAACACAGACCTCCCTCATAAAGGGGTATTGCCAGTAGTTGCCATGCTGAGTACACGGGTTGGCAACCATATTTAGGCTTTGATAATGTTTAGAAGGACACTGCTGCTTACCCATGCAAAGCCGATACGGACAATTACAAACAATTATTTTGATAAAAACCATAAATTACAACTCGAATGATGACACATTCATAAATTAGTATCAAATAGCTCTCTTATCAATATTAAACGAGTATGTATTTCCTAGAGAATCGAACCAATTTAACGACATAAAATCCAACCGTATAAGGGGTTCCTGCTATAATTTCACTTATAAAATATATTCCATATAATCTTATATGAAAGTAACATCTTCCTGTATTCATTAAATTTCATTTACGATAATAATAAAAGCAGTGAAAATCATCATTTTTATAGGGTTCCCTATTAAAATCACTCTTTTGTAATTTGTATTTTTATATTTTTATATTATTCCTTTATATTGTATATTTTTTTTATTAAAATATCAATACAACTTTCAATACGAACGGTGTTTCATTTTTACTAACATATTACAATACTTACAAAAGAGTTTTTCAATTTAAGTAAATATTTTTATGTGATGCGTTATATTTTTAATTTTACACTGGTTTCAATTATTAATTATAAAGGTTTTCCTCCCATGTTGGCCCCCTATATATATTGTCGTCTTTTAATTCAATTATTTATTGTAGAATAAAATCTAAAATTAGTTTAAATATGTTTATAAAATAATTATTGTTTTACCTAAAAATTTTAATGAACGAAGCTGTTAGTTAATCGATTCGGTAATTTGTAGGCATAGATTACATATCATTTGTATATGAGTTTAGATAAAGGTGTCCACGAACGAACGGTACACGATAGCAAACGAGTATGCGGCTAACCTAACGGTTTTTTTTTCTCTCTAACTACACTGGGTTGGCTGAAAGAGATCTCTTTCAGAGATAAGCTCTTCCTTGCTAACAAGTTGTTAATTAAACTAATCGCTATATGTGTATGTATTGTTCAAGTGCAATAAAGAATATATATGTGATTACTGGTCTTTCAAAAAGATGTTATAATATAATAATAATGTTATAATTATAATCAAATAGACCGTGTTCTGTCTGACAGAGGAGTCGACAGTCTCCTAAACCGGCGTGCATGTCTAATACGAATTATGGAAGTGCAGAAAGTAAAAGAGAATTGTAAAGATAGCGGTCTTTGGCGCTCGGTTCTTTCTACCTACACCGCAAGTTCTATTGTCATAGATAAATAGATATAGGTCTAAAAGAAAGATAAAGCCTAAATTTTTATGCAATGGCTAATAAACCGACGGCATACTTAAAGAAAAGTAGTAACTATAATGTACAGACATGAACAGCATCGTGAAAATCACTGAATACTCTCAAATTGCTATGATACCCCTAATGTATTGCCAATACAAGATCTAACACCGAATTTTGAATGAATCTAAATATTCAAATATAACTGCTAAATTAATATATACTTTCTCATAGTAATTGAACAAAAAATATACGAAATCAAAAAAAAAATTTAATCAGTAAGGAACCCATATATATTGCGAGATCACAATCGACCATTTTTTGTTTACCACTTCCTATTACAGTAGTTGTTTAAAACAAGGAAATTACATACCTTTGTACTTCTTCGTTCGTGACACCAAGTAGGTACCTAAATGCTATATTTGTACATGAGACATGTTTATTTTCCTGATTGCTACATCCCATTATTTCGCATCGTTACAAAGGAATATAGTTTATAGCAGGTATCAAATTTATATAGATATAAAAAGACTGCTATATAGATATGATGGCCGTGTGGTCCTAACATAAAATAGGCTACCCCTTCCATTCCCGTGGTCGTCAAAAGAGGCGACTAACGGAAGACCAGGGATGGGCAGTAGCGTCCCTCTTAAAATTTCTCTAAAGCCTAACAGCAGTTGTCAATGCGCCTGCCAAGCATAACGACTAATGGAAAACCCCCCAAGGGGAGGCTTTTGTTCAGCAGTGGACAGTTAAAAAAAGATATGGCAATAATAATAATATAATAATGATATACATTATCGTCATATCATCCTTTAACTATTTTATTTTTTAATAATTAACGGTGAAGTTTTTTAAATTTTATAGTTTCGAAATAACCGCAATTTATTATTCTTTTTGTTCATTCATTTCTTGTATTTAAGAATTTATGTAGTTTTTTGTCATGAATATCGTCAGAAAAATTATTTTTATAATTAATGATAAAAAAAAATGCATAAATAAGAGTATTATATGCGGCGAGCGAATAATTATATACCATATGTATGGCAAGAACATGGAATGCTATGTGGTTTTATTTAGTAAGAAGAGTCCATATGTACCCACTCACTTTGCGAACCAAATAGATTACAATTCACACAGGTGAAGCTAAGGGATACAGCTAATATAAAACACTGATATCAAGTTCCATTAAAAGCTGGGCAGACTAGGGGCATTTTAACTTCGAACAAAGTTTCTCCTTTATGTCTACCTCATCTTCCCAGGCTTTTAAGCTCTACATGAAACAATTATTCATAAATTTTAGCCCGGTTATAATCAAAACTCATCAAAATTGCAGATATGAAATTTTGTCGGCCAAAGAAATATCCGTCATCTGCACAGCCGTTTATCCTGATTTACTTAAAAAAATCTTTAATTAATCATTGCTAATAAAGATAACGTTACAAGTCATCCGTGAATGACTTAATAGTTTGAGAGCGACTTATCTGTGTTTAATTAATTAAAAATAACATGTGCTGTGACCTTTTGACATTAAAGAAATGATAATTAACCTTGTCGAAGTCAATTACATCAATATACGTAAGAGATGTGTCCGACAAAACAAAAAGACTATAACAATCTGTATGTAGTACCAGTACTACATACATACTGAAATTCATGGGGCTCTACCATGAAACGTAATTCTGGAGTTACGGACTCGAATACTGCGCATACAACAAAATACGTTCATTTAGATACCGGGCTCGTACAGATAGAATGATACTTTATTTCTCATAAATCCTATCATAATCAATTTCCATTGTTTATACATTTTACCCAACCAATCGGGTTATTCCCGTTTTGATAGCATTTCTTTTGTCATTTAAAAATTAAGTATCATTACATTCGACTCCGAAATTTCGGAAACAAATCATAGGAAGTCGATTGATCATCGCATGACGAGAGGTAGTAAACAAACATTCTTGGTTTGTAGAAAAAGCTTATCTGAGTTTGACATTTGTGTAAAATAAAACATTTCCTTAGATATTACAGGTCAATAGGCAGTATCGAGTCCCTTAATTTAAAGCGAGAGTT
The DNA here is from genome assembly GCF_026898425.1 of Galleria mellonella. Classification (NCBI taxonomy): domain Eukaryota; kingdom Metazoa; phylum Arthropoda; class Insecta; order Lepidoptera; family Pyralidae; genus Galleria; species Galleria mellonella. The sequence goes on from NW_026442133.1 coordinate 1,851,172, forward strand.
TGCTTCTCTTTGCACCTTTTGCTATCTGTGTAATGAATTTTGTACTAAAGAACTTTTTGACATGATACCTACAACCACCATTTACTGTCGTACATTGTTTACTGTAGTATTTTGTTCATAGCAGTAGAATTCACAAAAATCCGAGAAAAAGATGACTGCGTAAAATAGACAGAACGAAACACTGTTTTGTGCAAAATATCGAATACATAGGCCCAAAGACTTGATTCTCAAAGTTTCGTGACTATTCTATAAATCGCACTGCGCTTTTATATATGACTATATTTTTTAGATAGAACACTCACTATTTTCTCAATCTAAGTGACAAAGCTTTGCTCTATTTATTTCGCACGGCAACGTAAAGCGATTTCGAGGAATAAACCAGTGAGACACTACGAGACTTGATTTAGTATCCAAACAGAAGGCAAACATCGTAAATTGTCAAATCAAAGGGAGAAAAATATAGGTTTTTTTTTCCGAACGCTTGTTTTTTTACTCGTTTATCAAGAAATATGGTAAATAAGAAATAAAATAATAAATAGTATTCCTGTCTTTGATGGATTTTGTGTTACAGAATAATTTTAAATATTCTAGTTTTATGGTAGTGGCAATTATTTTTTTTATATTATTACTCTTATTTTATGTAATAAATTTATAAATGAAAACCTTTTATACTATTTTCACAGGCTTTGTAAACTTAAATGACCTCACTGGTTTCTATATAAAAAGGTATCTACTACTACTACTTTATATTATTCTCAATTTCGTGTATAATATAGTATATATCATATATGTGTAAGTATATTTGTTATTCATATATATTTATTCGTTTATATATGTAATTTTAGTATGTAGGTATATCAATAATTACTAGTACCGCATTCGACTATTCTGACACGTCCCTATGGTTGACTGGGAGAGAATGCTTTTAGCATTAAGTCCGCCATGTACACATATTTGTACTAATGAATAAATAAATAAATATATAAATAAATAAATATATACATTCACTTATAGTATAGATATTAGATTATAGCAAAAATGTACACCGGCGGACATATCCCTTAAGGGTATTACTTCCAGTCAACGTTGAGAACCCGAAAGGAGAAAGTATCTATAGGGTTTATATATAAAGCATAACATATATGGTGCAAAAAACTTACGATAAATAATAAATTATTAGTAGCTATATAATTAATAACAGAGTATAGATAAATAAAATTATAAATATATATTTTTTTTATACCACTGAGGTGGCAAACAAACATACGGCCCACCTGATGGTAAGTGGTTACCGTAGCCTATGAACACCTGCAATACCAGAGGTATTACGCGTGCGTTGCCAACCCTGAAAAAACCTCTTTACTACCCTTTTGAAGAACCCCATGCTGTAGTCTATTGGGAAAACCTCGGCAGGGAGCTCATTCCACAACCTGAGTGTTCGTGGGAGGAAACATCTCTGAAACCGCGCAACCGACCATTGAGGCTGTAGAACATGAGGATGAACTCCCTGTCGATGGCGAGCCGTACGATGATAGAAAGTGGCTGTGGGCATATATATAACAAAACTGTCAATTGCAATGTGAAATCTTTTTGTTTAAGTTATTTTATATATTTGAACGTATTTTGACTATTTTATAATATATTTAATAATATAAGAAATACTCTCTTAATTATTTTGGTAACAAATCTAAATATGCAATCAATTTTATATTTATACTATTATCTATTGGACATCAGTAGTTTTCAGGTCGGGTCAGTTATTCTTTTGTTTGCATTTCCATTAGTTTCTATTGAAACGAGACGAACATGCGCGGACAAAATATCCCTGACCTACGCACGTAATAATAAAACTTATTTTGCAAGTGATTAAAACCGGTTTCCTCCACAATCATACATCAAGTTACTCATACAATATCCTTACCATAGCAACAAACAAAGGTTATGTTACATCTAGCTGTACGCATGATTTATTCCGCCTAATAATCGAAATTAATTTAATTCTTAGAAACTTAATTTAATATTGACTAGATGGTACTCCACATAGCTCCATCTAGGGAATTTTTTTCATAAACCTGACCGTCCAATTGAAGATAACTACATTTTACGTGACCACATACATTAAAGTTAAATTGTAGAGGCATCCAGATAGTCTCGACCAATTCTGATAAAATATATACATTTTTAATTGGTCTAATAGATATATATATATATATATATATATATATATATATATATATATATATATATATATATATATATATATATATATATATATATATATATATATTTCCGAACCGATACGACAACATCTCTCCATATTCCTTTTTCTCACACCTGCAATTATTTTTTGGGTGACCATGGGCGACGTAAAAAGCACACAAGCCGCATGCTCGTTTAATGTGTTGTAAAAAAAAAAAAAAAAAAACTTTAATTATAAAAATTACAGGTTTGGTTTCTGATACTTCTTTCTAGTCTCTTTTGTTTTTACCAAATTATTATAAAGATTTTTTATTTATTTTTTTATCATAGTTATTTATATCTTTTTTAAACAGTAAATCCACGATATTTATTGTTCGACCTTTTTATTATTAGGGTTTTATTAAAATAGGTTAGTAAATATAAATATCCACAGATGTTAATTTATTCTTAATAATCTGTATTTATATGCTAGTTCAAATTTTAATTAAATTTAATATCCACATACGTGAATCATAGAGCATAATATAGAGACGGGAGTTAACACGATTATTTAGTAAACTTATATACGTAAACTATGATAATTTACCTAGGTTATCTCGACTCGAACGATAACATTGATTCTCGTCTCTTCTAAATCATAAACCATGCAACGCGAAAGCCTAAATGTTAACACAGTATAGAGACACGGACGAAGAAAAATCCGATCACATAAATATCACACGAGAGTAGACAAGTTTGAATCTCCGTAGTTTAGTAGTACAAGTTTTATGATCTTGACCCTGAGCAAAGCACTTTTCCATCCTCGGTCACGGATCAAGGGGACATCACAAGGTTACCCTTATAACAAATACAGACGATTTATTAACTCTTTTTATTTTATTTGGATACTTTCCAGTAAATCACTATACGAATATTTATTAAGTCACTACCTGTATCTTCTTAATGGGAACGAGTAGCCCTGTTGCTAGCAATATACTCTGTCAGGTCGACCTCCGCGAGGTACTCTTGTGGTGGTTAATTCCCAGTTAAATTGGTTACGACTTCACTGTAACCCCGTCAGCGTAAACACATAACGCAGGTGAAATTATCATTACACTTTCATTCATTAGTAAAAATTTATTATTGAGAAAAATTTTTCTATTTACATTTCTACACTAATATTATAAAGAGGAAAGATTTGTATTTTTGTATGTATGTATGTTTGTAATGAATAAACTCAAAAACTAATTTGCCGATTTCAAAAATTCTTTCACCATTAGAAAGCTACATTAACCCTGAGTAACATAGACTACATTTAATGCTAGAAAAGGTTAGGGATCCCTACTAAAACTTTAGTAACGTAACCTAAGGTGTAAAAAATGTTATTAAATATCTTTCGTCTCGTGCGCTGCGGAAACTATTGGTGATAGAACAAAAGTATGTTATGTATGAATAAAATATCAATAACTACAAAAAACTCCGCGATACTATATGTCCAACTATTATCGTTATGTCACAATAACCACTTTTTAAAATGTTGTAAAAATGTCCACCCGTGCGAAGCCGAGACTGGCCGCTAGTATATTTATATATCATTATAAAGTGACTTAGTAAATATTTTTCCTATTATATGAGTTATTTCCAACAATGCCACCCTCTATCAACTTATACTTTCTATACTTTTTGATTCGTTAGAAAATCCGATTTCTCCGAAATATATGGTAGTAGAAAGTATTTTGTAAAACTCTTTCTGAAGTCATCAACTATTTTGGTGACTCGAAACCTAAAAAAGAACTCTGAAATTAGACAAAAAATGCACCTGTTGAAATTCACCCATTTACATACATACAAGTATGTCTGTCACGTCTGTATCTCATTTATTATACACAAAATCAAATAAAACATTACCTAGTGATAAGATTAACCTTCAAATATAAATTCTTCATATTGTTGCAACACCCAACTATTTACATTATAATGAACAGATGATGTTAACCAAATACAGAACTAATAAGGCCCTTTATTATCAATTAACACATTTAATGTATACGTATTTACATGTTTACTTCCTTGTACGGTAAACGAAACATGTTTTTTATAAGAAATACAAAAAAAAAATGTTACTTTTTGTGTAGTTTTAGGTACATAATTCATATGTAACCTCTACTCATATACTACCACAGTACTCTACTAATATAATTACAATAATTTTAATAATAAAATAATGGTTATTTAAAAAAAAGCCGGTCAAGTACGAGCTGAACTCGCACAACGAGGTTTCAGACTTTGTACAAAAGTCGATTGATTGGGTACCTCTGCCCCATTCGTGTTTCAACCGTGAAGCAGTTGTGTTTGCATGGCTGTGTTTCGGTTTGAAGGGTGGGATATGGCGTGAATTTACTGGGTACAGAGGAATAACACCTGAATCCTCAGGAATAGCAATGCATGGAGGTATCATGGGCGAAACAGTATACTCTGTTATTTCCATGGTACTGCTCATGTCTATAGGCGACGGTTACCACTTTCCATCAGGTGGGCCATCAGCTTGTTTGCCATTCTAAGTTGTATAAAAAAAAAAGTAAAAATCATAAAGTTCAATTTTTTTTTTGTGGAACAACTATAAATTTACGGTTTTCGGATTTGAATCGATTTAGAAACATGACATTTTTACTGCTTTAAACGATTGAAGACCTGAAAATATGATATTATATTCAACTTAATACTTTCACGTATTCCTAAGAAAAAATGTCTTGAGAGACGGACGGACGGACAACGAAGTGATCCTATAAGGGTACTATTTTTTCCTTTGGAAGTACAGAACCCTAAAAAAATATTGTAAACAAGTCATCTGTAGTAGTAACATTCCATTTTCATAAATTAAAAAGACTCGAATAATAATACCAAAATAATTTGATATTATTTACATTTTATTTTGGTATTGGTTGCCATGTGGTCCCGGCATAGAATAGGTCACATTTTCCTTTCCCGTGGGTGTCGTAAGAGGCGACTAAAGGGCTCTCCTTTTTATTATGCGTGATTCCTTTATAACTTCTATATTTATTTTGTCTTGTAATTCATTCTTGTTATATTTTTAATGCATAAACACTCATTTTATTTTTGTTATTCCTGCATATTTTTAATGCGTAAACACTCATTTTATTTATTAAATAATACGTCGAGATACATTTTATGCGTAAGTTAATTAGTAATTTTATACAATATTGATGCTCTCCTTTTTATTATGCGTGTTTCCTTTATAACTTCTATGTTTATTTTGTCTTGTAATTCATTCTTGTTATATTTTTAATGCATAAACACTCATTTTATTTTTGTTATTCCTGCATATTTTTAATGCGTAAACACTCATTTTATTTATTAAATAATACGTCGAGATACATTTTATGCGTAAGTTAATTAGTAATTTTATACAATATTGATAATAAAAACGAGTCAGCTAATTTGACAATAAGCTAAAGGAAATCAATGGTCAAGGGATGGGCAGCAGCGTCCCTCTTAAAACATCTCTAAAAGCCTAACTGCGGTTGCCAACCTGCCTGTCAAACGTGGCAACTACTTGCAAAACTCTCTTTATGGGGAAGTTAATGGCTGTAATAATAATAATGATAAGAAATGTGATGACAAACCGGCAAATTAGCCGAGAATGAAGTACAATAAAAATAACTTTTATTATTAAGTGAACAATTTATTATACCATAATCAGCTATTTACATACATTAACAGATGTCCCTTAACTCTTTTATGTAAGAATTATTGTGTCCTGAGCCGACGTAGGGCATTTCTACGCAAACAAAAATTTTCTTATAAGTACTTTTAACTCATGTTCATAATTTTTAGTCCGATAATTCTTAGTGTAATTTTTAGTTAAAATCTAATTAAAATAAACCTAAAATTGTAAGTCACAGGAACCACACATATTGTATACAAATAAAAAATATTGTCCACAAACAAAATGTTCATCGTCTGCGTAGGTCTTTAGAAAGAATTATATGTTGCAAATATCATAGACCATATAATTATAATAATCATAATTCTAGAATAAATTTATAATAGAAGTAATTAACAGAAAAAAGAAAGATATGATATTACTAAAATTGATTGATGATTGAATGATTAATTGAAGAGCCCAAGTATGATATTATAACTGAATAGGAAATACTAAGACAATACTATTAAGTATGGAAATTGAGACCCACTCACCTCAGGAGATGATTATGTACAAGCAGATTCCTCAGACCCCTATAGACTTGTTTTGTAGGAACACCATGAGGAAATCAAGTCTATAAGATAGTCCCGAAGCCAAAAACGCATTATCGTATTTCAACACGATCGTCTTAAATCCTCTTAAACTATACATTTGACATAGACTTTATACCATAGAGTCATACAAAAATCCTATAAATTTTTTTACTAAAAGTTTTCATACATATTTTGAACCTCACAATTCCAAGTAATAAAAAAATACCCAAACTCTTTACTGCCAATTACAGGCCTATAAAAGAAAAGACATTCGTTATGAATGCAGTTATTGCGTACTATAAATGCATTATGCAAGGTAGCTCAACTGATTATATAACAATAACTCGTTTCGCAAATTACCTAATTTATTTCATACAATTCACTTAAAATCCAGACTATCTGTAACAAATATGAGTACATACGCGAGTGTAAATTATAGGGTTGCCAACTTTTTTAAACATATTCATTTAATTTTAAATAGTTAATTTTAATTTAATCCTGTCGTGACCACGACGTGCAATCCACGTCGAAATGTCGGCAATAAAGAAGCTGTTATGTAGGTACTATTTACCTGTACAGACTTTTACATCGCATTAAATCCCGCATATGTATTTAAAATATGTTCGTTTAAGTTTTTAAGTAATGAATGGTGTCTAAAGAAAAAATATAATAATTTATTGTAACTAACAACACATAAATATCATATACAAATTATATTCCCGAAACTACTTGAAGATTTCTCATGAATAGTCAAGGATCTTCTTTTGGTTATATATATTGCTATATTTTACCAGATTTATGCTTTTACCAGAGGAAGACTTTGTACAAAAGTCATTTGCTTGGGCACCTCTTTCCTATTCATATTTCTACCGTGAAACAATTGTGTTTGCATGGCTATGTTTCGATTTGAAGAGTAGGATATGGCAGTGAATTTACAGGGTACAGAGGAATAACACCTGAGTTCTCAGGAATGGCAACGCATGGGGGGTATCATAGGCGAAACAGTATACTCTGTTATGTCCATGGTACTGCTCATGATTAATACATGTTGGCGACGGTTACCACTTTCCATCATGTGGGCCGTCAGCTTGTTTGCCATTATAAGTTGCATAAAAAAATTGCATAACATACAAATAATTAAATTACACTTTTTGGAAGTCGATAAAAGTAACAAGATACACGTATAGCATAACCTTATACATATCACATATTTATTTAAATATAAATAGATACAAACATGTATACAAATATGCACTTGACCATTATAAGGATGATTGTATGCACTTGCATATAATTTTCATAAGAATTCATATTAATTTATGAATCATAGTCATAAGCCATGAGTATGAATCATTTTGACTGATTAGTATAGGAATATCTAAGTTATGATCAAATGACATCAAAACTCATGGACCCGTGAACACTATCTTCAACCTCGTTAAGTTCTAAATCCTTTAATAGGTATTATATTAAAATATTATATATTTAGTTGTATTAATAAAATTAATCGTTTTATAGAAATAAGAGACTGCAAAACTTCTTATGCGTCGTTATACATCTACATAGTAAAAAAATACTATATATGATAAATAATATCTTTGCTTATTAACTTATTTGCTTATTAATTTATTATTGGGGTAACTATATAAAATTACGTAAACGTAACCCACGTACCCCAGAATAAAAATATATATACTGTACTCTACTGTACTATATCAATAGAAAGAAAAATATTCTATGAGTATCAAATATAGCATTTATATACATAGTAGTACGATTGGCAATCCTATGACAGATTACTGGCATGTCCTAGAATAAAATTACCATATATTGTATTATATCAGTACCGATTTTTTTTTTATTGTTAGGGAAGCAAACGAAGAGACTTTTCACCTGATGGAACGCGGCCACCATCACCCATAAACACTTGCAACACGAGAAGAGTGGCTTGTGCAATTGTGCTTGCGCCTTTTAAATATTTGTAAGCACGTTTTTTTTAAATGTCCCATATTATATTGTAAAAAGCAATCTGAAGACGGGAGCTCATTCCACAACCTAGATGTACAAGGTAGAAATAACAATATATCTAGACAATGGTACTGTCCCATGCACCCAATAAATAAATGTGTAAGAGCTAGAGCTACGGTGGCAAGAAGTACGGTAGTAAAAGGGTAATGAAGGCATCAGATCATATAATTACTTAGAACATTCCCCATTGTAAAGACGATAAAAAATGGATAATGAAGCAGCATCCCATCTCACACTTTTTGGACTTTATATAACAGAAGTCTATACTGAAAAGTGAAATACTCTTTCGCTTTGATCAGGACCCTAAATTTCTTAGAAGCCAGTTTAGCTTTTTCTTCCAAATGACCTCTGAATTGAATGTCGCTCAAAATATCAAATCCAAAGACCCCAATGCTTTTAGAGTCTCTAATGAAGTACCCAGGAACTTCAACAAATTAGGTGCCTAAACAAACGGGGACTTCTCAGGATACCACTGAAGTTCAATGTCCATATTCGCCTTAAATATGAAGCTACTGTTGGTATCAAACAGCATTTATGCCGTGGTCCTGGGTGTTGTAAGAGGCGACTAAGGAACTTAACAGTCGAGGAATGGTCTGCAGAGTGCTTCTTCAAATATTAACACATGCCAACCTGCAGTTTTCAAACCGCCTGCCAAACATAGTAACTACTAGCAAAATCCTCCCAATGATAAACTGCCATAAATAATGGTCCTGTTCCTTATAACAGTCTATAGGGGAGGCCTACGTTCAGCAGTGGATAGATAACGGCTTTTTTTACAACACAGGGGACAAACGAACATGTGGCTCGCCTGATGGTAAGTGACTACCGCCGTCCATAATCACCCACAACACCAGCGTCATTGCAGGTGTGCTGCTGGCCATTTAAAAAGGAATATACTCTTTTCTTGAAGGTTATGTACGACAACATAATCGGTTCGGAAATACTGTTGCTGGAAGTTGATTCCAAAGAGTGGTTGTGCGTGGGAGAAAGTGCCTTGAAAAACGCACGGTGGAGGACCGTCACTCGTCCAGATGGTTGGAATAACGGCTAATATGATGATGATAATGATGAAAGTATTTATATACGTAGTATTACAATTGGCAACCCTACAACGTGGACTACAATCTTCCTGATACCGGTTGAAGACAAACTCTATCCGCGTTGCAACCGTCCGTCGCCTTGCCCTGTCAAGATTTTACAATAAATTGATCGAACTGAATGGATAATAAAAAAAATACTTCTTAATGTTTTGCCATTGCCAACAAGGTATTTACTACTGAAAAATATCGACATAATATTACATATAGACATATATAATGAAAAAAAAATTCCCGAGTGTGCTGTTTGCTTCAATTTGAGATATTTTATATTTTTTTATAGCATTGAGGTGGCAAACAAGCAAACTGCCTACCTGTTGATAAGCGGTTACCATAGCCTATGAACGCCTGCAATACCAGAAATATGACATATTTTTATATTTTATTTTATTTTTTATTATTGATACAAAATAGTTGTTCAACCAAATTTAAAAAGGAAGTAGGTTTTATTTCACTTGTATCTTTTTTTATTTATTATCTCATAAACCCGTAATTTAAACTAATGAGGAAAATTCTTTTTTTTTTTGGAACCATAGATATTTTATCAAATCCAATTAAATACTTTTTTTTTGTGGAACACCATATTACATCATATACCAATAAATAACTGTCGACCTAATAGATGACAGCAGGAGTGAAAAAAAAAACGTTTTTCAGGCCAAGTAAGTATTATATATTTATATTTTAGAATTTATTGGATACAGAGGAATAACATCTGAGTCCTCAGGAATGGCAACGCATGGGGGTATCATGGGCGAAACAGTATACTCTGTTATGTCCATGGTACTGCTCATGTCTATAGGCGACGGTTACCACTTTCCATTAGGTGGCCTATCAGCTTGTTTGCCATTCTAAGTTGAATAAAAAAAATTCTACTATCAGGTGCCAGGCATATCGAGTACCAAGCATCTTACTATTCAGATTGAAAAGCAAACATTAAACATACAAATAAATAATTAGGCAATTTTAAAAAACCATTAACATTGTTTTCAACATTCAAAAAATATATAAACAGTAACATTGTGTAGTACTAGACTATTTTCCTTTATAAGAAAAATCTCTTGCCAATTAAGACGGTAATGGGATGTTAATAGTTGCTTAATGAACAGAATTTTCCCTTATTGAAAATATTTAACCACTGTCTAACTTTATCAACTAATCTTTTAAATTAATTCTATGCACTACTGGACTAATTAAAACTTTAATTACAGAACAACGCTGAACATAATATGGCATGAATGGCTCGACTAGTTTCATTGCGCCTTTGATACCAACTGCACGCATGCGCGGCTTCACTGTAAACTCACGTGCAGTGTAACCGATTCGTGTATAAACATAAACATCGAACGTAACAAATTTAAATTTGTAATAATAAACAATTGTTATTTTATCTTTAAATAAAAATTAATTCTTTTTCTATAATTATTTTAATCTTTAATCTGTTTTTATATAAAATAAAATAAATTTAAAAAAAGAGAACTTACTTTATTCTTAATTTGAAATACATTTTGTGATGTGATAAAAATGTCGAGCATCCCATTAGTACGTCGTGCGATTGCTGGTGCTTCCCTTGCACACACCTCATCCTCTCTAGCAGAACAGAACAACCCTCTAGTGGTCAATCAGCATGAGAATCAATGGACACCAGCTGCTTTGGAGCGAGCTGGTTCTACCCTAAAGGCTCTCAACCGTATGGCCAAACGTCCACCTGTTCACATTTTATTTGAAGATGTGGGCTACACTGTCAGCTCACATAAAGGTATGTGTGTACTGTAATTTGTACTATTATAATATTACTCTAAAATTTAGCAATAAATCAAGCCTACGGCCCGTCTGAATAATAGTTATCGCAGCATTACACTTATAACGCTGTTATACTGTGTACCTGGAAAAACCTTTAAAAGGCTTTTGTGAAAACTTCTACTATATTTGTAATCGTTAGGGAAAACCTTACAAAAAAAGTTAATTTGCAACCTGAATGTTCGCAGAAGTATATACATTCGACAACTATCTGTGACTATAAAATTTTTTGACTTTGTAGGTTAGTGACAGCTGCAATTAAATATTGTAACTTTCTAATTAAACAACTGAAATAAATAAATATATAAAAATGTGTTTCACAAAAAAAAAACAACTTCAATTCTGTCGAAACAATTATTTTGATTACAAAACTAAACTATTAAACCGACTTTAATAATTTTTTTATGGGACCAATCTGTAAATAGAGCCTTTCAGATAAAATAAATCTAAAGCGGTTTATAAATAAGGGAGTTACGAGGTAACAATCATAAAAAAAACTTATATAAAACTAAGTAACTCTGTTCCTATATTTTTTTTTATTTGAATTATTATAAATCTATATTTTATTATTAATATTCAACACTTAATAACAAATTACAAATTATAGTTACTTTTTTTACTAATCATTATCAGTTAAATACTATATTTGTTATTTACTCTTTCACGTCACATCATACCTCATTTTTCTCACGCAGATCTGTGGGTTTTAAAATGCTCGCAAAAAATATTATCAACCTGTTACTGTTTTACTTACGTATTTTTATATTAATCTTAATAACAAAGATGATAACATAATAAAAATAACTGTTTATGTATTCTTGTCAGCAAAATTGAATATAAATATTACATAACTTATTGCCTGCAACTTTGTACGCATAGATTTCAAAAGAAGGAAAACTAATGAATTAGACTACTTCTAGTTGGCGTATCAAGACAAAACATGCCAGACTTTAAGTTAGATCTTCAGGAATATAACTGTGGAAATATCAACTAATTTAGTATTGTAGATTTCACCTGATGACGTAACAAACACACAGTGAGACAAAATTTCTAATAATTATTATAAAATCAATTTAATTTTAAAATTGAATTATTATAAAAATGCATCTATTGGTTTAGTTTGGTTAAGACCCCTCATTTTTATTTTTTTAAATACTTTCCATATACAAACATTGTCCAGTTACAATTTTATTATATTGGTAAAATGTGACAATGATTTGATAATTTTTCAATCATCATGGAATTGGTCGTACTTATTGTATTTGGCATGAAGAAAAACAAACTATTTTATCCCAAACAATCAGAATCATCATCATCAACATATGAACTAAATTCGATTCCCCTCCATAACTTTTCATGGAGGGACGCTGCTGCTCATCCCTCAACCATTAAGTTCCCGGAAATTAATGGAGCATGGCAACTACTAGTAAAATTCAATGGTAAACGACCTCTATTTTTCAAAGACAATCAAAATATAATTGTGGAATAAATTGAAATTGGACTCTTTTTTTTTTTATTAAATATTTTTTTTCTAAGTATTTTTCATCTCTAAAAATATTTTGAAGCTTTTACTTATATATATATATATATATATATATATATATATATATATATATATATATATATAAGCATTAAAAAAAATAAAGTTAGTTATATATCAATTTTATTTCACGATTATTTTATATCTAAGAGTACATTACGTTTATCTCATTTGTATTAATTGAAAAATGCATTTAAATTAAGATTAATTCGTGTACTGAACTGATTTTTCTGACCATTAAAACTGTGACGTCATCATTGAAATATGTTGATGACCGTCATTACAATCAAATTAAGCGACACATCACTAATCACTTACCAGATGACCCTGATTAGTATTTAACATTGACCCATGTCTCTACATGGCTACAATTTTATAAAAAAAAAACTTTATCGGTTTAATATTTCATGTTTTTAACATAAATAATTGGAAAAAGAAATAAAAAAAATTATAAAAAAAATATTTTCCTTTTTTTTTTCAAAAATATGTGTAATAAAATTCTAAAATAATACTAATCCTTATTAATGTAGGTATGTTGTATTATAAAAGTGAAAGTAAGTTTGTTTGTTCGTTTGTTACCTTATAGTGCCTTAACGATTTAACCAATCACTATTAAATATATTAATACGTGCATACTATATAGGATGGAGAGGAATAAAGGGTACTTTGATCATGGTCAGTAAACAAACTAGTAATTAATAATTACAACCATAGTAGTTTTAAATTACTCTCCCTGTAAATTATTGATGCCCAACCATAGTAGTTTTAAATTACTCTTCGAATTACAGAACTATAAATTATCTTCAAACTCGTTCATTTAAGTGAATGTGTTATCTTCTAGTGTCGAAAATTACTAAATCACTAAGATTTGTTGTATACGAAAACCTCTGCGTTGCTTACTGAATGACTGCTTTACGTGCTTTTTAAAGCACGTAACATTGTTAATTGAATTCAGTCGATTGAAGTCGGTGTTACCCAAAAAAAAACGACTTTAGTTGTTATTTGATTAAATTTTTTTTTATTCCACTAATATTATTATGTGTATTACTGCCAACACTCAAAAACTGACCACCACTATTACCATCAGAAGTTCCACAACCCTTAATATTAATTGTCAATCTTCGACTGCCATTTCGTCCAAGCACGCTTTTCGACACGTGTTTCACTTCTAAACGAGGCATCTTCAAGTATATTACTCATAATAGATCGCTGCTCAGTAGTAACCTAGTATTCAGCATCCAAACTGCGAATATATAATATGAACTTCCACAAAATAATACCCAGTTCGTTAAAATATTTTCTGAATAAAGTTACCTGATTTACGAGGTAGTAGTAGACTATATTCTTTTTTTTTTTAAAGACCTGTGTCGTTAATGAATCTCATGACATTATAAAAAGTTAATTGAATTTCTATGTCCCTAATAAAGCGTTATTCTATCCCATGTCGTACTCGAAACTTGTAGGACTAAAACAGATCGTGACCCTGAAAACGAACTTTTGACTTTTAGTAGGCAAGTACTTCACATATAACTAATGAATAAAGTTCCACAACGAACCTTCACGTATTGTTTGAGTTTCACTTTCTAAGCGTTGTGGTCACTGTAACACGTCTCGCGTTATTAATGTACGGCTGAATTGGGTGTTTTAATGAAAATAAACATTTTGCAGTTTCACAATTCATTATTTCATCCGTTAATTGTCCACTGACGAAGATAAGCCAATTTATGGAAATTTATATTGTTCACATTGACTTCGATTGTATGCAGTTATCTATTGTTGCCATTTAAATTTCGAATAGTCTTTTCTTGGATCTATAATTTTTTTTTTTATTTTGCTCTTTATTGAAACTAATATCGGCGATTCTGAAGTGTAATTTCTTAAACTTTTTTAATTTAATATTTTCATTTGATAGATGCTAACTAAATTTATAATAATTTGAACTTAAATTTAATTTATTTTGTTTATTTTTTTATGCAACGTAGAATATAAACAAACTGACGGTCCACCTGATGGAAAGTGGTAACCGTCACCTATAAACATGAGCAGTACCATGAACATAACAGAGTGTGTGTACTGTGGCGCCAATGATACTTCCCATGCGTTGCAATTCCTGAAAGCGAAGGTGTTATTCTTCTGTACTCTGTAAATTCAATGCCATATTCCATCCGTCAAGCTGCAATAAAGTCATGCAAACACGGTTTTATGATTGAAACACGAATGGGACAAAGATACCCAAGCAAACAACTCTTGTACAAAGTCTCCCTCTGGTGAATTCCCTCTGATGAGTTCACATTAGTTCTTAAAGATTTCGCTGTAATATCAAATTAAAATTTATAAATAAGTTTAAAGATAACGGTGCTTTAGAATCAACCTCAGTGGGGTTCATTATCATAAAGTAACCTATACGTAAACTGTATTTATTAAGCAGAGAGGTAAATACAGTTTTTTTTACCTCAACTTGTGTCAGAAATGGCACTGGTTACCTTACTCTCGAAACCGAAATATAAACAACGCATAATTATTACTATTTCATAATAATAAAAAAAAAAAAAACAAGTTAATGTTATTTACCTCAAGTTACACAAAAGTCCAACAGTGAAGAGTTAAGAAATGGAATTTACACTGCATTATAATTTTTAAGTCTTGATCATTAGGGTGCTCATTGGCTTTGGGTATGACATAGATTAAGATCGAAGTTTTTTTCTTGTATTTGTCAACAAACCTTTATAAATTTTTATTGGTGTTACACAATCTGGCCTTACCCTTCAAATTGAAGTACATACTAACGCATTTATAATGCTTTTTCATAACAGAAAGATAACATAATTATACTTATATACAAATTATACAAAATTCTAATACCAAAAGACAATTGGAAAGAGAGATAAGGATTATTATTCAGTAGAGAAATAACAATTTTCTTTAATCTATTTAATTATTATTACGAACTTCCTTTACTTGCATACCTACTTGTTCAACAATTAAGTCTGTCACCTTAAGATTATCATGAAAAGATTGCTTTCAACAATAAGACCGCCTTATTGTGCTAATACAAGTATACCTATATATATTTATTGCTTATTTTATTCCGTATATTGTACAATGTACAAAAGTATATTCAAACATTTATTAAACAACTTAAAAATCTATGATAATTAGATTAAATTTATAATTCTTTTAAGACTATTTTTTACAAAACTATAAGCCAGGTGCCGAATTGCATGTAGGTACTTGCAATGGCCATTCACATGGACTTTTTGGTCATATTCTCAGATGCATCTGGTTGTGAATTGTCGGTAAATAGTTTTGTCAAAACTTTTACCCCTTATATAAAATTACACTATTTTCAGTCTTTTTCATATGAGTTTGTAATAATTTTTTTACAATTCTTTTCATAAAATTAAAAGTAAACAATATATCTTAAATCATAATTGCTTTATCTAGTTCATCTGATAAGCCTCCTACATAAAATAATTAATAAAATTTAATTAAGAATAAGTTTTTAACAGCGAACATAATTTCTTAAATAATCAAATTTAATTTTCCATATTTTGTGATTTTTTTACTTTTTGTTTGTTATGAAATTTATATATAGATAGTATATATTTATATACTTTATATTTTACTAATTAAATAGATAATCAAAACCATTTTTATATACACTATAAATATTTTTTAGAAAAATATACTTCAGCTAATATAAAATATTAGTTGATATGGTTTACGGGTATATATACGATATATATATATATGATATACGCATCCTCAATTGACGGGAGCTGGTTCCGGCACGTATTTTATCGTAAATCCGTTGTAAATCACCGGTCCAGTAAACCGACATAACGCTTTGTCTAGATTATCGATTTTTTAATATGCTAATTATTTTAATTTTAGTATATTTTTTTATTTGACTATTTACATATAGGTCAGTAAAATATCACGCCTTTTATTTTCACTGATTTAAAAAAAAATATATGTTTTGTAAATATTTTTTAGAAATAAATCTATAAAAAAAACTTAACGAAAAATACCTGTCTAAAGAAAAGCGTAAATATGGAAAATCCAATATTTCTACAATTAATTTAAAACACAGGTGGTGCACGGTGGATTGCGGGCGCCCGCATTCGCATCCTCAATTGACGGGAGCCGGTTCCGGCACGTAATTCATCGTAAATCTATTGTAAATCACCGGTCCGGTAAACCGACATAACGCTTTGTCTAGATTTTCCTCCATTATCGCAAACCTTTCGTATTGATTTCCCACTATTGCTTGTTTATTCATATATTTTCAGCTATTATTTACTACGGTTGTAAACACAAACATATAAACATTCTTTACTGTTCTGTCTTCAGAATCTATATCATTATTGTTAATATACACCCATATTCTTTACCCATGTTCCAATAATAATATGTCAGGCAAACAATACTTATAGACTGACATTTGATTTTTCTTTAACAAAACAAGGTGCTTTGTTTTCTCGGTATTGAAAGTATTTCGATTCGTTATTTTCCAAATCAGATATTTTTTAGGAGTACTATCCTTAATTTTGATATTTGCCAATACGATTTGATAATCACTTTTTCTTAATATTAATAAATAAATGTCATAGTTGTTTTATCTCTCTAGTTATAATTACAACTAATAAAAGAAATAGCTATACATCATCAAGCAAGCTGAGTTGACTTCCCATCAAGTGGGCCGTCAGCTTGTTTGCTATTTTAAATTGCAAAAATAAAATATTAACAGAATTAATCTATAAAATATTACATAATAACTTACAAATAAAAATTTCGTAACAGCAAACAGAATATAGATATTATTATATTAAAACCTGGTGCACATCGAATACACGGACGCTTGCATTCACGGCGTCCATCCGAGCGGACGTTTTCCGGCGTTTACGTGATTCGGTCCATTGTGGCACAGCGCGCCCACATTGGTATGCATGTTTCTTTGTCAAAATTCCTTGCAAAACATTTTGCAAATACATACAAAATTTATTAGGATAAAAGCACTGGGAATAAAGAAGAAGCTTGGCCAACGTGGTTATTGTATTATAATATAAATCCCTTCACAGGTAAAAACTACATATTAGCAAGTAACATAGGCTGTACTTAATTTAAAAATAATTTAAGTTTGTGTTCCACAAAGAACCGAGTTCAATCAAATTGCGAAACCAGTTATTTTGATTTAAAAACTAAATTACTAAAGCGATTTTGACAAAATTTCTATCAACAACAAAAACAACAAAGTCTCTCTCTCCCTTCTTTTTGAAATCGGTTGAAAAAGTCGTGCTAAGCGGGACAGATCGCTTGTAATTTATAATACTTATATACGGTTTGCAAAAATAAATAGGATTAGATTAAAAAAAATGCATCAGATCTCTCTGTGGAACGAAAATACGTGATAGTAAGACAATATGTGAAGCTAATAAAATATTATCGCTTCCTAGTTTATATATTTATGAAATATGTGTATTTGTTCATAATAACATAAATGTCTTTAGCAAAAACTTGATAAAGTAACTAATAATGACTAATATGTTAAAAGTAATGTTAATGTTAGTAGTAAAGTATTGTTATGTTATGTTGTAAAAGTATATAATGTTACTAAAAGTAAAAGAAACACAAATATACACAAAATACAAAAATTCAAAACAAAACTTAAGTGTTTATGCCAATAATGCATATTGCATGGTGATCTTTATTTATAATAAATTGCAAAATGCTTTTAAAAGTCTCAATAAAGGACACTTCAAGAAACGTCTATTTTCATGGATTATAAAAAAATCTTATTCTGTTAATGAATTTCTAAATGATAAAAGTAGGCTACCATTCCATTTTAATACCACATATGATTGTGACCTAATTCTATTAAATTTTATTTATAACAATATAAATACTGGCATTTATTAAAATGTTAACTAATTTTAGAGTCATATAATTGAAAATTGGAAATGACTGAAAAATTATGATGTGCCCGTGCTGATTGTAATAATTTATATACTTTTAAATATTTGTACGCTGGAAACAGTAGAATATGATAGGAATTTACTTACTACTATCATCTTGTTGTACCATATCCAAATTTATTTATTATTATTATTTGGTAATAATAATAATTAATAAATTTATTATTATTACCAAAATTAGTACAGAATTGGTAACGTAAACGCGTAATGTAATAAAACAAAACTAGAGAAACCATTTCTTTCTGTCAGTTACGCCCATCAAGTTACAAATGATCCTTCTTCATAGCCATCTCTGTGGTTGTCTACGAACTGCACAATTACCTACGCGCGACGCATTGTTGTAACTTCCCCCCATTAACCAAAACTCTCTGTTCCTAACATTCAGTACGAGTTAATGCAAGTTATCCAATGAATTAAGAAATTTCAAATTAAAATAACAGTTAACTAAACTCACATTTGCTAAATTGAATGGTTTTAAAACTTGAAAAAGAAAATATTTTTATGATAAAAGTCATCAAAGCTGCATGGTTTACATTAAGCGAAGATATAACTTTAAGAGCCCAAAAAAAAAACAAAAAAAAATAATTTTAAAACAACTTAAAAATTGTATGTTTTATAAAATACAAGAATTAATGCATATATGCAATAAATTTATTTAGGTAAATTCTGATAATTTACCTGAATTATCTCGATGTTTCAACCTGGTTAAACCAGCCATAGTCACGAATAGACTGAGATAGTACTGTCATGTTTCCGCTTCATAAACAGAAATATTTTCTTCTACCCACTCATTGTCCCACATCACACTATTTATATCACTTTACTAGTGATCGAGTTATTTCCCATCTCATACGAGTATAAATCATATAATATGCAACGCAAAAATTTCAAGTAAACAAAAAAATTTTCGAAATCAGATAAAATAAGAAAATATCTTCATACAACTAATACGATATCCACAGTCTTACTTCCAAGCAATAAATAAGAACGTTTGTAAAGATATTTCCATCAATCGATCATAATTAAACTGTTAATTAGATCTGAATGGAATTTGGTACATAAATGAAATATTCCTGGACAAACGGGAATCATTCTACCAGAAAATCTGAACATTTTCACAAAGTAACGCGGGTTGAAAACAGAAAAAAAACTGTCTCCTATATTAACACGGCGCATCTAGCTGTTGTACAACTTCACAGATATACGTATGCGTGACAAGAAATTTGTTGTCGTTTTTTAAATTTTTGATTCACGAAATTTCTTTCCTAATATATAAGTAATTTTTTAGTTTTATTTTCACACCGTGTAGTTTACTTTCATTCTAATTCACATGGATAATGCCTCGGGTAAGAACTTATTGTGCATAAATCTCCAATGTATGAACGTATGAACAACGTATGAACTCAGTATGAATTGGGGAAGAAAATTTGTATAGGGCTGAATAATTGATAATGTAATCCAATACGAATTTCCATTTGTCCTCCAATTTGTAGTGTGTAAAATATTATTTAAATAAAAAAGATGAAAAATCGCCAACGTCACCAGCGATGCACCTCGTTAGATATGAAAAATTAATAAAATCCAAACTGCAACTTGCCGCCGGATGCACCAAACGAAACCCAACATACACAGATGTAAAGTGTACATAGAACAAAAAAACAAATATGCAAACAATTGCAAATTATGAATCTATTAGAATTTAATAAATTTCTTTTTTAAAGCCTTTATTATAGCAAGTACCTATCATATTAAATTGTTGTTTATTATTATTTTATTGTTTTATAAAATCAAGATAATTTTTAGCTATATTTAGAAAAAATGGTTCTAGACAATTTTGTCAATTGTGCCTAAGAAATATTATAACCACTATATAGTACTATTATAACTACTACCTAACTAACTCTTGGGGGGGAAAGAGATTGTTAGTAATGGAGACTGAGAATTCCATTGCTAGCAATATACCCAACCAGGTCGACCTCCTAGCGGTTCTCCCTGGAAACTATCATGGTTAATTCCTGATGAATTCATCATGATGGGCTAACTGACCTGTTTTCATTCTCATCTGTCACCCTTCACTAGTACTCCGCCAGCGTATCCCGTTAGCGCAGACGGGGTTACCATACCATTTTCACCCATCAAAAAAAAAACTAATTGACTTGTTGTACAATCTCAATTCGCAAGTTTATTTTTAAAATGTCAAATGACTACTTCATACATTTAAATAGTAAAGTACCTACCATTACTATAAAAATATGTAACTATATTTCTTGGTATGAATCATGACCTTGTTTTGTAACAGCATTATTTTATAACAAAACCTCATCTGTCACAATTTGTCTCATAACTCTTAGCAGTACATTTACCGCTAAATATAATTTACACTATACTCTTTAAAATAAAATACAGAGATTCTCTGTTTAAAAATCTATTTAATACGTACATGTTATTTTTAAAAGCAATATTCTTTTTTATATACCTAGAGAATAGTTTTATTATCGAATATGATAAACAAACAGTAAGTTACCGTTAGATGATTATATAGAAACATACAGCAAACAACTTAAATTTTTTAAAGAAAATATCATAGGAGAGGAATCTTGTTTTCTATCGAAAAACTGCAAGATGCTCGATATTATTTATAAAAACTAAAATGTCCTACAAAACTATTTTAACTATTATAGTATTTTGTCACTGCCTTTCGAATTGAGAAATTAGCGTAAAATAAAAGATCAAAACACTTCAACAGTTAAAACAGGAAGAGTTTATAAGAGTTTTGACGTTTTTGGGAATAAGGAGTAATACAATATCATTGTATAAGTACTATTCATCATCATCATCATCATCATATCAACCGTTAACTGCTGAACATACGCCTCCCCCATAGGGGGGGTTTGTCAGTAGTTGCCACGTTTGGCAGGCAGGTTGGTAACCGCAGATAGATATTGGTAATGTTTTAAAAGAGACGCTGCTGCCTATCCCTCAACCATTTAAGTTCCCTTAGTTGCCTTTTACGACACCCATAGGAAAGTAAGGGGTAGTCCATTCTATGCTGCGACCACACGGAAATCTAGATAGATAGATAGATAGATAATTTATTTGCATTACTTACAGCACACAAATTACAACATACATATACAAAAAAAAGCGAGATAACATAAATGATAAATAAAAATACATAAAGCTAAATACAATTTTCGTTTGTGACTGTGTCATAGCAATACAAAATATAATATGATTTAAATAAGAATCAATTCAGTAAACAATTATATAAATTATACTAACATGTCATCGATATATAACAATGTGAAATTGTTTTTGTAATTTACATAAACCATTTCATGGTCAATCAGCACCATTTGATTTTACATGAGTGTTCACTGTAAATAATATTAAAAGTTTTCGCTTCCCAAAACTTCAAAAGGATATTTGACTTCAATTTGCCGTCATTAGCATATTTGCATGACTGTATTTCGGTTTAAAGGGTGGGATATGGCGTGAATTTACTGGGTACAGAGGAATAACACCTGAGTCCTCAGGAATGGCAACGCATGGGGGGTATCATGGACGAAACAGTATACTCTGTTATGTCCATGGTACTGCTCATATCTATAGGCGACGGTTACCACTTTCTATCAGATGGGCCGTCAGCTTGTTTGCCATTCTAAGTTGTATAAAAAAAAAAGTAAAAAATATTAAATTCGGTTCTTTCTCTGACCTGTATTCAATTTAGTTGTTATTTTTTTTAATAATATACATACTAATTAAATTACAAATTTAGATTATTTTTAGGTTAACATTGAATCAATCACTCGGCAATTCGATAACGAAATTTCAAATTGGGATCATATTAAAATTACATCGAGTTGACGTCAAATATAATCTAAGGTATTCTAAACAGCAATTAAAATTAAAATCATCGTAGTTCGTGGTTCAAAATTAGTTTCACCACAATAATTACGCTTCCAAATAATGTTAAGTTTCTCAGATAGTACATAGTTTAAGTGATCATGATAGGTTAGTCTTGGCCTACGCGGATGTTTGCATCCTTCGACTTACGCATTTCCATTGTCCCTATACGTATTTCATCTTTTAATCAGCTCAATCCAATGACCTGTACCATAAAAGGGTAAAGGAACTCTTAGTTGGTTGATCTCCAATATGGAGATCCATGTGGAGGTGAAATCATCCACCATGGTGATTAATTCTTGGTAAATATATATGTAACTATGGACTAAGTGGTTTGCTTTCATCCTCAATTGATTCCCAACTAATGTATATCCATAGCGCAGGCGGGGATACTATCTCTTCTATTTTCACCCATTAATATATAAAACTATTTGATTCATGTTCATTTCCCTTCCATTTACTCTATGATCGGGTTAAAGCCCGTATCCATATCGATATGCAATTTGGCAGTTTCGTTATAGTGCAGACGAAAATGCGATATTCCAACGTCGAGAGAGGTAGAATCGTACGCGTCCAATATATTCTGAGAACGTGAGGCAAGTTTCTGTTCCTACAATTTTTCACGTTTATTTTCCATATCATCATACCCCTTTATTCCCTGTTGAAATAAAACTTCTAGCCAATCCGGTATATAGGAATGGAATATGGTATTGATTGCTGTGATGCTGGTCACAAAACTTGAATCTTAATTAGTATTTTATGGGTATATTTAAATTAAATACTTAGTCAATTTTCATATGGCGAGAGAGTTTTTTTTATGGGTTATATTAGAATGGTAACCCCACCCACACCATCGGTATACACCGGCGGGGCACTAGTGAAAGATGATAGGTGAGGATGAAGCTGATCAGTTAGCCCATCGTGACGAATTCAACAAGAATTGTTCACGATGGTTGCCAGGGGGAACCACGTGGAGGTCGACATATTGCTAGTAATGGAGCTGTCAAACTCCATTGCTAACAATCCCTTTCCCCCCTGGCAAGAGAGTTACATTAAGACGTTCCCGATTTAAAAAAAAAAGCCCCTAAAGAGGTTAAATCATTATATTATTTTTTTCAAAGCCACATTTGGTTATACGAATTCGCGAATTATATATATATATATATATATATATATATATATAATATGTTCGTAAAAATTACTGCTTCTTAATTAGATATTATTATAATTTCCACAATTGTATTCATTAAAATCGAAATTAAAATTACAAAATTACATGCAAAAGCTTTATGTATGTATCAACTTATTTATATGTACAATTTAATCTAATGTAAACAATGACAAATAATTTCATTAGTAAAGAACCATAATTGCTATAAAATATTAAAGAAATTCTTAACACAGATTCAAATGTATTTATATAATTTGACGAAACAAACTGTTTTTACGAATATAAAAAATATAATGTTAACCTTGGTCGAAAATTTTTCTTAAGAGTTTTTGTTTTCCACAAAAACAAGATAATTATTAAGTAAGATAGAAATAAAGATAAAGTTTTATTACTTAATACTATGTGTTTTTTTATGCCAACAAGTATTTGCAAGGGACATATGAAATCTTGTTTCCGTCAAGGTTACTCTGATTTTGGGGATCAAACGAAAAAATCATTAGTACTGTACAAACAAAGTTACATTATGATAAAAAAATATATATAAATAAATAAATATTAAAAAAAACGTTTTACAAAATATCGCAGTGCTGATTCGTTAATAAAATTATGCGATCTTTTCGTAGTAAAGTAGTGATTGATTCGATCGGTATATATGTAAAGGTACTTAAAAACTAAAGTCTTATTGTTTTAATTTACAAAGTTCTCAATTCGACAGTTTTTTTTTTTTTTTTTTTTTTTGTATAAGTATTACAATACAATGTATTATATCCACACGATACCTTTCCCAATTCTGTGTCGATTTTGATAAATGTTTTTTCCCCAATCAATTTCTATACAAATTTTATCCCAATTAATCCGTAAATTAAACTGCACTTGTTTGCCTATCAAACTACTGAATCTATTTCCCATAGTTTAAAAAATATATTGTGCATATATGCAAAAACATTACGTTGTCTAATTAATAGTTAGGTAAAAACATTTACCACATAATTAAACCCTGTACATGTGTCATTATATGTACATATACACGGGTAACATGTGTGTAAATCTGTTTTAATAACATGTTCTGCTAACAGCAATTAGTTTCCATTATCCGTGCTAACCGGTGGTCATCAAATGATAGTCAATTACTAGATAAGGTCATTCCAGTCATGGTATACAGTAAAAGAATTAATAAAATAATTTCTAGTAATATTATAAACGTGACAATGATTACGGCTCAACGCATCGTTATGACATTAAACATATTTGAAATATAGAATTATGGAATGTAGAAAAATGGAGAATAAATTACTTTTTATCTTGTTCAATCAACACTTTCCGGTCACGCAGACGGAACCACAAGTAAAAACTAGTAAATAGAAGCTACCGAAAGTGTAATGGACATTTGTCACAATGGCATTTAGTCTTAAACTAAGTAGAGCTTGCAAGCTCTACTTTGTCTTTACACAATATATATCACTTAGTATGTACATATGAGTCGGTGCTCACAGTACACTGAGACACTTTCAACCGTGTGCATCAAGACTTATTAACTGTTAAATCAATTGTCAACGGTTAAGTTAGTGGTTAAGATCAAAATTTTAAATTTTCAACATTTCACTTTTACAGTAAACATTTTATTTAACAGATAACTATAAATTTTACTATAATAACATTATCTGTTAAATTAACCTCAAACATAAACATAAATCTATTATTTGCGATTTTTAAAAGAGTTTTTAAAAAAAATATTAACTGTAATTATTATTATGAGTAATAATTAATTTTTCGTCGAGTTTACATTATTATATCTGAATATTTTTTAATAAATTTTTATGCAACTTAGAATAGCAAACAAACGGCCCACCTGATAGAAAGTGATAACCGTCGCTTAGACATGAGCAGTACCATAGACATAACAGAGTATACTGTTTCGCCCATGATAGCCCCCATACATTGCCATTCATGAGGACTAAGGTGTTAGCCATCCCACCTTTCAAATCGAAACACAGCAATGCAAACGTAATGTTTCACGATAGAAACACGAAGAAACAGAAGTGCCCAAGCAAACGACTTTTGTACAAAGTCTCTCTCTGGTAAATAATTGTTACAAAGTTTGGTTCCTCTATGTTAAAATTATTGGATATGAATCTGTAACAAAAAAAATTGTGATTATTATTATTATACATAATTATTTAAGAAATTTTAAGAAATTATATTTAAGCCACCGTAACATAACATGATACGAGTGCTTACTTTATCTACCTCAACAACATTTTGATATAATACCATGACTATTTTGTTTATTATTATTATAAATACAATTATAAACCAGTATCGTAAGAATAAATTATTCTTATGCTAGTATGTACTATAAAATAACGCGGAAATACAATTTTTTTTTTCAATTTGTTGTCAGTGTTACCGTAATAAAATTATATTTCATGCACTAAATAATTTGCTTGTACGTCCTTCATCCTGCCTAAAACTTTAACTTTTCGATGATGCACTTAAAAAAGGTCATAATTATTATAGATTAGACACACTCAGCTGTTTGAATACCGACTCATATGTCATATAAAAACAGCAGTTTTTTTTTTTTTTATATATATAATACAGAGGGCAAACGAACATGCGGTTGCTTGATGGTATGTAACTACCACTGCTAAATGTGTAAATAGACATATCGAATGAAAACATATTTACATTTGAAGAAGTTTCGGAACCGGTCACATGTATTAATAATAAAAATATTATGAATAATACTCGTATTGTATAATCGATAAAAAATATTTCTCTATTCTCCTATATATCCTCTCATTTCCTATATTATAACATAGAACGGTAAATTAAAAGAGTTCTACAACATACTATAAATGTCATTTAAAAGGTATTAATATTTAACCGTCGGCCATAGTCATTTCAATCAGGTGTCCCTGAAAAGTACACGCTGTAGGCAGCTGTAACCTTGAAAAAGTGACGCAGTCCTGATTTAGACGGCTGATTTAAATCATCTATGCGTGACGATGTAATGAAGGTAGATACCTACGTGGTGAGATGATATCAATGAATTGTAACCAAATTGCGTTGTGGCTCCAACTAAATATAGTTATATATTTATAACAGAAATAACCGAATTGAAATTATATCAATTTCATAATCAACTTAAATAAATTAAATTTACTACTACGAATTCTTAAATAATAGATAAAATATAGCATATATAACTTTCACTTTGAATTTCATAAATCATAAGTTACGAGTGCAAACTGCATTGGTATAAATAACCAATAGAATCAAAAGTATTACATTATGTAGCTTTTCAAACAAATTCTATTTAAATCGATTCATATATTTAAACATGATTGAAAAACCAAACATCTTTTGAAACTTTATACTACATATTAAAATAAAAATGTAAAAGTAAAAACTAACTTAACCTAACAAATGTAAATAATAAACATAGATGCAAGTTATAAATATAAAATAAATGCTACTAACAAATATATTTTTATTTCCCGATATACGAGTATATTGTTCCTATAGTAATACAGCCGTGTAAGTCCACAGCTGTATAGGTCTCGGCATAAAATAGGCCAACCCTTCTATTCGCGTGGGGATCGTAAGAGGCGACTAAGAAGGACGTGAGATGGGCAGTAGCATCACTCTTAAAATATCATCAAAAGCCAAATTGCGTTTGCCAACCTGCCAAACGTAGCAAATACTGGCAAAACCCCCTTTATGGAGGAGGCAGTTCAACAGTGGACAGTTAACGGTTGGTACAATACAATAATAATAATACATTTTTTTCAAGATCGAAATATTCGTTTAAAATAATAAAACTTTATAATATCATTTTAATGAAATTCAATCTTGTCTATAAAAAGTTAAATTTGATCTGAAATTAAAAGAAAAAATAGTTTATGAGAATAAAAGATAATTACAACGAAGACTAGTTATTTATAAATAATATTAAAATATTATAAAATAAAAATAATTTACTTAATAGAACTTAGAACTTCTTCACATATACTTTTATATAAGATAATATTATAATTTCGGTAAAATACCCATATAATATTTTAATTTTAAAAGAGTTTATAAAATTGCACCTTAGAACCGAGCCCGACATATTATACTCTTTTATTATAATACAAAATATTTATTATGTCATCTACTAATACTATAAATGTAAAAGTTAATTTATTTTATTACGAACGAAGTCGCGAGCAAAAGCTAGTCTTTAATATACTATTATAAAGAGGAAAAATTTGATTGTTTGTAATGAATAAACTCAAAAGCTACTCAACCGATTTTACACATTCTTTCACCTATAAAAATACGTTATCGGCGAGTAATATATACTATAATATATATTATTTAGGAAAATTCTAAAAGATTTTTAAAAGACGGCGCCAGAAAATATTAACCCTTATACTTAATCTATATTTAATTATCATTTCAGAGAACCGAGTTACACGCAATTCAAATTAGTATCAATTATAAAGTTATTAGAGAAGTATATAACAGTTCTACAGGAAAATGTATTAATTAATTTAAAATTATAAATTACATTTAAATAGTGTCAATAAATTTCGGTCGCTTAACATGATAAACAATTAGACCACTAATAACTGTTTGTGATACCAGGAACACAGAAACAATATAGAAGTAGGTTGATAAATATAAAGCAATAAAATACGAATTAAAATACTCTGTATCCTTAGCTTGGTCTAATAAAGACACGAAACAATTTTGTTTATTCGTTCAAACAGTTCCTTTGTTGAATGATGAACGCAAATGAAACGGATGAATGAAAAATTATAGGAAAGTAATGAATGAATGAATTCGTTCCTGATGTAAATACAAAAGAAACCAATTGAGATACTCTCTACTTAGTAGAGACGATAAAAGATAGATAGAATGTACAAATCAATCATTTATTCAATAATAAAAAATAAGTACTTATAACAATACCTTTTGTAGAATATGACAAATGTTTTTTTTCTAATTATATTAATAATTAATAGCTTTAAATATATTACACTACACAGCATGATTTTTCTCTACAAAGACAGGTTCAGTCATTGCAAAATGAACTCTGTCAATTACAAGAATAATTATAAAAGCCTGTACCAAATTGGCGATGTAATCGCGTAATATGGTCATAAAAAAATACAGACTGATTGAGAATTTCCTCCTTTATTTAAATCGCTAAATAAATAGCTAAAACGATAGTGATTTAAGTAAACTGCATAGAGCGTAATAAACTTTATAAGCTAAGCCAGCGATACTGATGATGGGTCATACATATCACGCGAAGGTTGAAATACCAACGCGAGTACTATGTAGAAAATTGATACCTTGACCTGGTAATAAGATTATACGGCGACCATTTTAGATAAATACAATAACAACAAGATAACATAATATGTTTTATGATTTACCTAAACTGGAAGGTTTATAAAGCGACAGTTGGTTTATAAAATAAATAAATAGATTTACGATTGCAGTGTCTAATTCAGTAGAATCCTTTTCCATTTATTTTTAAATTGTATTGACTTTTGAATCAGTGAGTAAATTAGTCTGCAGAATTTATTTTATATATTTATAGATATCAAACCAAAAAATTCGATTCGAGTTACCAACTTTTCGGTATTTTGCAAGCTCACTTCTTACACAATCAAATTGGGATCAAATCAAAAATACATCAAATAAACGCCAAAATAAAGTGGACGTTGCCCATAGTATATATATTTTCCATTAGAACCTAATTCGATATCAAATTTCAGCGCATAAATGTCGAAAAAAATTTAAACTAAGGACAAAGTGTCCTGACAGAGTTATAAATTTGTCCTTAAAATTTCACATTAATAACTCTATAAACATTATTATAAATAATAGACAGTACATAAAATTAATGCCGTAAAAACTCTTCGAATAAAAATAATTTGTTATGAGAAATCCCGAAAATTCGTTTCACTATCGCTTTTTCTATTGTTCTAGACGTTTCTGTTTTATAGTTAGGATCATGTACAGAACAAGGGTTAACATATCTGGCCGTCTCGGAGCTATTGTTCTAATTTAAAAACATTCATATTGTCCGCTAACCTTTACCAGCTTTTCCTCTGGAAATATAAAACATACCTAATTAAAAGCAAATAGTTGCTACTCAATTTATCTTAATCTTGTTCATATGCACAAAATGACAGGGGTTCAATATCACCAGGGGGAATTTGGAGTTACACTGACCATACCTGAATATATTTATTCATAAGTACAGTTAAGTGATATTTCAATATTTAATAAGATTTACAATTGACATCTAAACGAGTAGATTATATTCCGCTAAAAATTACTTCAATGATACTTTATAAATATATTAACTTTTACCGGCAACTTGTCTGCGTAATCGGGATGTTTACTGACCAAGATAAAAAAATAGCTATATATATATATATATATATATATATATATATATATATATATATATATATATATATATATATATATAAGTAAATAAATATATTTCAAATTCAACCTTATATTTACATATTATATTTTACAATAATAACACCACAGCTTTTTTAATTTAAAATATAAATAAATCATAAATTCAATTCATTATTTGTTTTTATAAATTATCGCAATCAAATAGTAATAGAGTTACCAAATATCTGAGAAATGTTGAATACTGCTGGAATTTTCTCTCTGATCCCGTGTACAGTAATTAAACTTCATCGTATCGAATTTTTCAAATACCTACTAGTCTAAAAAGAAAATCATCCACATTTCTCTCTTTCCTGTACATTTCTTTTATAAACAAAATAAAAATATTGGATATTAACTGTACACGGCACTTTAATTTATAATGTAGGTAGTATTTATTTTTAAGTGAAACAGTTGAATTTAATTAACATGAATACATTAACAGGAATTATTCATGAAAACAACAAACTTGTTATGTAATAATGAGTAGAGATCTTTCGCTTAATAAGTTCTCAGCGCAATATATATAATAACTCTGTACTTAATTTTAAATAAAATTTATTCACTACATTTTACATTTCATCTAGATCTTGATTAACTGTAATTTATCTAGCGGAAATGTGGTAACAACCTAGGACGTGTTTAATTAAAATTTTCCTATTATACCGAATACCAGAGAGAGACTTTGTACAAAAGTCGTTTGCTTGGATACCTCTGTCTCACTCGTGTTTCTATCATGAAGCAGTTACGTTTGCGTGGCTGTGTTTCGATTTGAAGGGTGGGAAATGGCAGTGAATTTACAGAGTACAGAGAAATGGCAGGAATGGCAACGCATGGAGGGTATCATGGGCGAAAGAGTATACTCTGTTATGTGCATGGTACTGCTTATGTCTATAGGCGGCGGTTACCATATTTCATCAGGTGAGCCGTCAGTTTGTTTGCCATTCTAAGTCGCATAAAAATATACTCTTTTGAATTTAAAATACAATTAGAAGTAGGAATTCGTACTGTTACGTATTACTTACGCATTACTTAAGATTGAATAAATACTATTAAGTAGGAAGCATGAAATTCAATACCGTTAATGCATAATTTAAAAACGGCTAATAATGGCTAACATTGATAGTATAGAAAAGAAATGTAATTTAAAAAAAAATAACGTTACAAAAAATACGAGACAGAAAATCTGGCAACTAGTTCATTCGGTAATTAAAATTTATATAGGTATCTATAGATTCATTTACTACTTGCTTAGAAGATAAATCTTACACTATTGATACTAAACAACTGATATAAATACATACTTTTTCATACTACTGTTATGTTTGTATTGTACGGATATCGAACCCGTAACGTCGAAAAATGTGCCATTTAAACCGCTACACCCACAAAGTCGTCGTAAACCCATCGAAATAAAGTCCATTTTCAATTACTTACTCAAGTTTTTTTGCTTCTCTTCGACAGGAAGTAATTGAAATTGGAAATCACTTCGATGTCACCTTCCGAGTGATCTTTGAATGGCGCAGCTAAGCCAATTTAGAAAAGTTTGTTTCGTAGCCTCCACTCGATTTTACTCAAAGGATCGTCATTCGAAAACTCTCATTTTTTATTTATTTACCTACTTTCTTATGCAACTTATAATAGCAAACAAGCTAACGATCTACCTGAATGGAAGAGGTAACAGCACTATAAACATCACAGAATGTAATGCCACCCTTCATGAGTCGCCATTCCTGAGGATCTGGTTTATTTCTGCATACTCAGTTATTTTACTGTCATAGCCTATTCTTCACGAATACACCACTATCTGAACAGGAACCGTTGTCATTGTATGGCAGAAAGACGAGTGATTTTGTGAGAAAAAGTACGCGAAGACATCTGATTTTACTTTGCGTCTTTTACTTAACTTCTTTTGTTCAAATTAGTTTACCTGATATATATATATATATATATATATATATATATATATATATATATATATATATATATATATATATATATATATATATATATTGCTAATAATAGAACTATTAGACTTCATTATTAACAATCCCTTTCCTATCTCAAAGTATAAGTAGATCCCAAGCAGGCTAGCAACTATTGAACAAAATCTTCCTTTGATAAAATTACTCTTCTAATGCGATAGAATTCTGGAAACAAGAAACCATTTCCTATAAATGCTCATTTCTAAAAATAGCTAATTACTACCTTGTCTCCTTTCCCTTGTTACATATAAAATATGTGAGTATAACTGTTACAAAGAACGGATATGTTATCGCGAAGGGTGAGCATGTGTCTTCGGCAGACACGACCGGTAATGTCCGTCGTATATCTCTCAGATCGCATCGACTATTGCACAGAATATGCCAAGGAATTAGATTTTATAGAAATTTTGGCAGATTTTTCTATTTTGGGAGAATTCCAAATTTTGCAGTTTCACAAATCGTGTGTTGCCAGGTCTGAATCTATTTAGATAATTATTTGTTAATTAATGAACATAAAAAAAATTTTCTTCAGCACACTTTAAAACATTTTCAATCGACTTCAAAAAAAGGAGGTTCCCAATTCGGTTGTATCTTTTTCTTTGTTTGTTACCTCATAACTCTCCGTCAGTTAATAACCAATTTGGAAAAATCTTTTTTATTTGAAAAAATATACTTATAGATTAGTT
This sequence comes from Galleria mellonella, assembly GCF_026898425.1. NCBI lineage: Eukaryota > Metazoa > Arthropoda > Insecta > Lepidoptera > Pyralidae > Galleria > Galleria mellonella. The sequence continues at coordinate 1,884,266 of NW_026442133.1, forward strand.
CCATAGAAATTTTCCATAAATGGTGTTTGCATAATTGAAATAGTATTTTTTTTTATAATCAATATTAATATTTATGATAATGATTTCCAGTCTCAGTTTAATAATTCTACGACAATAAAAAACCGTCTTTTTCTTTGCGGAGCAAAAAACTGCTTGTTGTTCATCATAATCTATATATAAACATGCAATATTCATAACATAATGAATCTTAAAGGGAAAAGGATTATTAGTAATGTAGACTACCAGTCCCATTGATAGCGATATGCCCTATCAGGTCGACCTTCACGTGGTTCCCATTGGAAACCACCGTGCTGAATTCCAAGTCTATTCATTACGATAGGCTAACTGACCTGCCTTTTCATTCTCACTTATCATCCTTTATTGGTGCTCCGCCAGCGTATACCATAAGCGTAGGGAGGGCTACCATTCCATTATCATCTATTAAAAAAAATACATAAAGAATCTATAAAACAATGAAATTTGTAAGATTTACATCTGGTTGTTCATTGCTGCTATAAAGACAGAGGTAAATGTATTGTCTTATTATTTATTCACTAACACAAACGACGTTGCTACCTTTAACTTTTCAACAAAAATGAAATCAAACAAATCTTAAATACTTTTAAAATAATTTCACCTTTTGAAATAAGACTTCATATTTCCTTTACAATTACTAAAGTCTAAAATAGTTAAGAATACTAAAATAAGTAGAATTTAGCTTAACGCTTTAGCAAAGGCGTAGGAACTTTAGTCATTTTGATGTATTTGTTCCTTATGTTTTAGATTTTATAAAAGACATATATTTTTTCTCATCTCTTATAAAACATAAAATATGTAGAGCAAAAGAAAAAGTGTTTGTTTCTACCAAAGATGACATCGACTCAAGTTTAAATATCTTAAATCTATCGAAATTTTTCATTACTGAATCAAGTTTTAACGGTTAAACTAATTTAAAATTTAGTACACAAGTGGCCCACGTACTAGACTAACTCCTATGCTATTTTCTATCCAAATTCAGGTAGGCAACGCCGCCAGAATATATAAAAATAAATGTAAAAATATTTGTATGATTAAATATTACATATTATAGAATTAATCTTATTTATTAACAATAGTAACGCATGAACGCCACAATGCAGTATATGATATGCATAGTGCTGTTCATGTCTATAAAGAACGGTTACCACTTTCTATCAGATGAGCCGTCAGCTTGTTTGCTATTCTTTGTTACATAAAAAAGTCTTAAATCTTAAATATGCCATTTTTATAGGTACCCAATTTCTTTTAAATCTGTCGAGCTCTTTAAGTATTATCATTCATAATATCTAATACATCGTTGTAACATTTCATATTTATAATACTATAGAAGAATATTCATTCATGAGCTAGAACCTCAAAATACCTAGTTTAGATGTAGATTGCCTGCTAGGATAAAATCTAGGAATACTTTAGAATAGGTATTCTACCTCCATATTATATCCCAGAATACATAACAGTACAAGATATTACGCCCGATATTCTTTACATAATGTGATGAGTTTCCAGATAATAAATGCTTTACAAGTGGTTGAATTTTACAGTCTAGGCTATTCTTAACGTGTACAAGATAAAACTTATAAAATCAAAAGTGCTTTAATAGTTTCAAAGTATGAAATTAATCTTAGTTTAATCCTATATATCCTATAGATTAAAAATACAAAGTGTAAATACGTAATAGAAAGATACTCTTTATTCTCTTCTCCAAAAGATAACAATAGTAAATTTATTCTATATACAAACGATTACAAAAAATGATCATAGAGAGAAAACAATGAGCAACCTTATCGCTAATAGCACAGATAATATAATACTATTAGCGATCTCTTCCAAGGAACCCTTGGATGGAATGGAGTAATTATAAATTTTACTAATACTTTTACCTATAAAATAAAATTAAAAGTGCCTAATTAACTTCAAACTAATTTCACTGTGAGCCTATATATCCCACATTATCCTTAGGAACAATCTAATAAATGACACAGTATATTAAATGATATTCACGTCGTTGTTTACCTCTATATGCGGCGGTTATTTCCATTTGATGTGCCGTCAACTTGTTTGTCACTCACAGTAATAAATAGCCATCAACTTGTTATAGTAATAAATAAGAAAAACGAAGAAACAAAAAATATAAAATCTTTGCGTGTATTATTCATTAATCTGTGGTACTTCTTGTTAATTTAGTTCCACTCTACAAACCGTCACTACGTTTAAAGCATTCATCACACAAAACGGTGCGACGCGATGCGAATAACCTTATAACCTATTCATTCTCGTAGGGTCGTCAGATTTTTATCGTTGAAGAATATTCACCGGTTTTGAAAGGGCAGGCGTTATAGTCTTTCTGCTACGTTGAATCGAGAAATGTTTCACTGAACAAGGTGTTATCTTGCGGAAGACCATGTCACTAGTTATTTGATAGAATTATTTTATTTAATTCCACTATTATTAGTATGTATGTGACAGCCAACGCTCAAAATTTGACCACCCCTATTACAACCAATAATAATAATAATATAATAAGTAATGGTGGCGGTCAATCTCCATACTGTTGGCCGTCACATACATACTAATAATAGCGGAATTAAATAAAATAATTCTAATCAAAGCATCTGTGAAATCTAAAAGTGTACACGAATATGCTGACAAATTATGCTTTACGAATATGTCGGTATATCACATACCTAATGGAACTAGATGACTCCGTTACATAATAGTTTTTATGACTAGGTAGTAAAATAAAAATGAATCTCCTATAAACTTAATGAAACGGGGAAACTCTTGAATTCTTTAATGCCTGAAGGATTAAGTAAATTGACGTGTGATTTGATTTTGCATTAAATGAAAAAAGATAGCAACATCCGACATCTTGTTCTTTCTCATTTTTACGCTGACAAAAACATATCTATCGATTGAAATAGATCGAACGAACGAGATTAAAATATTAATTTACAATAATTTCTGTCTACATCACCTTTCATTTTAAAGCACGTCTAATTATTATTAGAAACATAGTCTTAAGTGTAGTTATTACCTTATTACGTTTCGGGAACTAATAGAACATAGAACTTAGCACTAAATAAAAGTCGAAGTAGAATAAGGTGCTAAACTTTTAAATACAACGGCGCCACGTCGGTTCGTAAAGACTAAAGGTAACATATATTACACCGTTGGTTTTACTTGAGAAAAATATTTTAAAAGTTCACCCTCTCGCTTAGACAGTTGCGAAATTGAAAAGATAATGTCGGCTGAGTAGGTACTCAACTATACAACTTCACCTTTTAAAATACGAATTTAGAATAAGTTTAAATATTTTTATGATGATATAAGTACTTTAAAAGTGCAGTATCTAATGAAAACATACGATGAACTAATGTATCTTAAAGTTCTTGAAACATATTATCTGTTTACCACATAGTAAAGCATAGAACACTTTAAATACAGTTTGTATAAAATATACGATATATTTAATTAAACAAATATTGTTGAATAATAACTATCATGAGTCATACTGAATTAAGCATATCATTGTCAATGGAGTATTTAATTAATTGAAACAACAATTCCGAAGTACGTAAATAAAGCAAATGCAAATAATTATAATACGTACGTATGTACGTAATAAATATATTTAATCACTTTCATAGTATTTGTACCAGGGATTCTACCACTTTTATCAACTTTACCCCATCTAGAGGTTAAATGTCTTTAATAGACAATTATATTAGATATATAGATAAGGCAAATATGTATATTAAAGTCCAACGTTTTTGAAATATTTATATAAATTATTTAAAACCTTATTTTACTTTTTAGAGAACAACTTAACTAATTAAAGTTAAATATTCTTATATACATGTAATATAAATCAATATATACATATATAAAAATAATATCTTACTAATCGTATCTCACTGATATGGTAAATTTGTAATATTAGACAATGTCTGTACATAAGAGATATTAAATAAATAATTTACTTGATCTCAATTGTTAATAAGAACAATAGAAACCAAAACAAGTTAAAGTTATTTTAATAATTTTTGCCTATCTATCTGTTACAAGAACTAATGTACTAAATTGAATACGGTTTACACAAGAAGGTACATATTTTCAAAATCCATCCGCACAAAGTTGCGGGCAACAACTAGTTATTTAATATATCTTTTATATCCATACATATAACATTTGAAAGAGTTTCTTTTTCAATGAACTTGAAAAGATTGTACAGTCAACGCCCCCCAAATGAGAATAATTTATTTCCTAAGCTAAGAAAGGATACATTACGAAAATACCATCACAACACTATATTGCTTTTATTTTGTACTAGGAAAACATATTTTTCTAAGAGTTAATATTTTTTTAGGACTAACAAATTCATATGTACCGAACTCTTATGCCTTATGAGAGATTTTACCTGACTCGTCGTATTCTACCATTAATATAATGGATTGTTTTCAAATTAATTGTTTAAAATTATGCTCATGACCACTTTCTGTGGACATACTGCTCGCCACCGACAGGAAGTTCAGAAATTCTTCCTCGGCGCGGTTTCAGAAATGCTTCCTCTTACGAACACTCAAGTTATGGAATAAGCTCCATTTTGAGGTTTCCCCAATAAACTATAGCATAGAAGTCTTCAAAAAAGGGTTAAAGGGGATTCTTCAGGATCAGGTAACGCATCAGTTGCAAGGGTGCATAGGCTACTAATAATTAACCACGATATTTTCCAGGTGGGACTGCGTGAAAGTCAACCTAATAGGTAATGAACTGTCGTTGCTTATTTATCTCTCTAATATTATTACTTTTTTTTATTCAACTTAGAATGGCAAACAAGCTGACGGCCCACCTGATGGAAAGTGGTAACCGTCGCCTATAGACATGAGCAGTACCATAGACATAACAGAGTATACTGTTTCGCCCATGATACCCCCCATGCGTTTCCATTCCTGAGAACTCAGGTGTTATTCCTCTGTACCCAGTAAATTCACGCCATATCCCACCCTTCAAACCGAAACACAGCCATGCAAACACTACTGCTTCACGGTTAAAACACGAATGGGACAGAGGTACCCAAGCAATCGACTTTTGTACAAATTTGTACACTGAATTTCGGCGTAGTGTATCCACTTATACTCGCATGGTTTGAATGCGGATATAAAAAAAAATGCAAACACTCCACAATTGCGGATGCAGTCAAACAGCTACATCATCACCGTTTAATAATAGTACTTATCAATATTTATATTATATCAAATGTAAATAAAATTAAATGTTAATTGTATGACCAAAAAAAACATTTCAATAAATACGTACGATACTTCTCAGAAGGATTGACAGTTCTATTACGAAACAGTGAATTTTAAAATTAGTGGAAAATCGTTAACAAATTCTAATTAATATGCACATAACGTATAATGATAAATACGTTATATATCATTATATACGTATTAATTAGAATTTGTTTGTATTTATTATGTAAATTCTATTATAGCCGTGATTTTATTTCTTTTAGTGATGACTAACACTTTCCATCAGGTATATTTATTATGTATGTATATATATATGTGTGTGTATGTATATATGTGTGTGTATGTGTGTGTATATGTGTGTGTGTATATATATATGTGTGTGTGTATATATGTATATATATTGTTATAGTAAGTAGTTTAATAAATTATATATATTTGATATTTTTGTGCATTACATGTTTTTGTATTTTATGCACGAAAATTATTAATTCACTCTTGCGCCACTTGCCCTTTTCTATCTGTTCTCCTTTAACTAAAGGTTATCTGTAAGAGATTTCCCTAGCGATAAGACCGCCTTTTGTACCTTTATGTGTATATTTCAATCTGTATTTATTTTACTGTATTTCATTTGAATTATTCACTTGTCATTGTATATTTTTATTTATGGTGCAATAAAGAGTTAAATAAATAAATAAATATTCTAATTCATATAGACATTTTTTTTTCCTTGTTTCCACGTATATCTCAATTCGATATGGTACAACAAACAACAATGGTTAGATTTTTAGAGTAACAAATAGTAAACAAGGGCTGGAATAGCCCTTGTGAATTCTGTCAGAGAACATATAAAGAGATCAGTACCTTTATTCGAAATTTTATTTAACAAAATAAGTGCTTTAATGAAAGGTGCGTCATGGAGCAAGTAAAATAACACGAGTATATTTGTCTAACACAAAAAAGTTTATGTCTGCCCAAATGACAGAATTTTCAATATTCCCCTTAAAACTTTAAAGACGTATATGACGATCATTAAGTCCCTCCTCGCCTCCAGTGTATTGTATCAATCTACTAGATGTAATAAGTAGTCAATTAAAATAATAATAAAGCGGTTAAAACAATTGTTCTTTGACGTGTAGTTAGCTTATACATCTAGTCTATTAAGCCCTAATAAGCCTTTACATTCTGTGTTTATTTCACAAGAACATGTACAGAAAATAAATGACAGAATGCCAACGTTTTAGCTGTCACGATTACAACAGAAGCACTACGGAAGACAATGTTAGGAACTAAATACACCTTATTATGTAATCTGTCACTCAAAGTTAAGACAAAAGTAGCATGCACCTTAAGGTTTCGTGCCTATAAAGTAAAACGGCTATTATTCTATTCTACCTACATCCATTTATGTGCATTTATTTATTAATTTAGCTCTTTATTACACCAAAAACATAAAAATATACAATAACAATTGAAGAATTTAAGTGAAATACAGTGACATAAATTACAGATTAAAATATATACATAAAGGTACAAAAGGCGGTCTTATCACTAGGGCAATCTCTTACAGACATCCTTTGGTTAAAGAAAAACAGATAGAAATGGGTAGATGATGCACAGTTGAATTAATAATTTTTACGTGCATAAAATACATAAACCTATATTGTACAAAAATATCAAAGTCTCATGTTTCATCATAAATTACAATCTTGTACTATTTGACTCTAACGACTTCCTGCGAACCTTTGAAGACAGTCGATCCATTGTCGCCCAACTCTACCTTTTCCTGCTTACTTTCTTCTTCATTGATTATCAGTCGCTGCTATTTTTACTACTAGTTTTTCAGATTTTTCGGACTATATAGTACACTTTAATACACATATTATAGTACCCTCGAATTGTCATACGAATATCTACTTTCCGAATTCTATAACGAAATGAAACTTCGAGCATGGTTCTCTCCATAGCTCGCTGAGTAACTGTACGTATATAAGCTACATATGTGATCACATTTTAATTCCGGTACCCCGACATAATGTAGTGTCTTTATTGGATTTGTCACTACTGAGTCTAGAGCTTTCTGCAAGGAATTAATATAGCTGCTTATCATTATACAAGTCAGGTAACTAGAACTACATTTTTCATGCTAGCCTTGATTTCCACTGGTGTGTTACCTTATATTGTTTTAAATCTGATATCAGAATTTACAAGTAGTTTCTTCTTCTACTTGTTATTTTCTAAGTTTTAAATATAATCTGCAATGGAACACGATTTCCTATAATAAAATAAGTACTAGCTACTTATAAAAACGAACAATGGGTTGTTTTAGAACATTTATTTGAATATCCTCTCCTAAATTCTCAAAGGAAATCACTGAGAATCAAGAGCATTCAAAGGGTTTAGATGAAGAACATGGGGCAGATATAATGAACTGGAAATTTTAGTAATTTGTGCAAACACACCACCAATTATAAGTATTTACTGGCACAACTGTGCGCATTTGGAATGAATTGTTCTTTTAAAACAAGTACCGTCTTATAACTGTGGACTTTGTTACAAAGTTTCTCGTCTTCAATTAATATAAATTATGAATAAACCCGAATGTTCCGCCGCAGACCCGAACTTCTGTATCAATAAATTGTCCCTTACAAAGCGAGTTGTCTTTTGTAGAATCATTTACACGCGAATTATTTAATGTATACGCAAAATGACGCGCGTAGAATTAACATTAACTGTATAAATACAATCGAGTTTCCTCTAATTGTTTAGCTTTATTCGCTATTTTCCAATACAAATAAATCGCTTTTCATCATATACTTATTCAATTTTTATTTCTTACATCTGGTGAATGCGTAATAAATATTTAATATCGAATTTCTTATCAAATGCCTATATTATGAAAATCTTTAGGCGGTAATACACAAAATTACAAACAATGCTTTCTCAATAATATATTGATACTATGATGATGATGATGATTGCGTCATCACCATCATCATATCAGCCGGTATCTGTCCACTGCTGAACATAGGCCTTCCCTTGCTCTATTGGATACATAGAGTATATATATTTCGGAATAGAATGCAAGCTTAGGGGACATAAAGATCGACGCCCTAAGACTGCTACTAAAATAGACTCTCATAAGAAATGATCTTAAACCACCTGACTTCCTGCAATGCATTTGAGGTCGTTCTAGACTGCGTTTGTCCGTACAGGGGCGCCACTTAAGAATCTTTCTTTCCCATCGATTGGTAGTTCTTCGAATTTATATAATAATACCAATGTTATATCAAAAAGATGCCAACGTTTTCAATTTCTTCCTGTTGTCTTTTTTATTATTAACGGTACATTAAACAGAGTTCCAATATACCAATGCAACAGTAACTGTGACATTTTTGAATTAACAAGGGTCATCGGAATGTAGGCAATCAATAAAGGGCCCTCTTTTTGCCGCGCAATCATTCCTACTCTCCTTGGGCACCGTTCGACTGATATATTCAATCTAATTTAATGTAACCCTTAACCTTATTGCTTTGCATTCTATCCCTCAAAGTTGACAGTTGTTAAGTAATTGAATATTATATATTTTATTTATTTATTTATATACTTTTGTGCATTCACTTTTTATATATAATAAAAATTTATACAGGCGGACTTATCCCTTAATGGGATTTACATTATTATCAAAATATTTTTCACAATACAAATAATGTTAAGAGTAAATATGAATGAACTTTTTAAGCCTTTATCCTGTCCCAATGCTGGACAAAGACCTTTCCATATTCAGAACCCGATAGATATAATAAGATAATTACATGCGTCTATATGTATACATATTTGTATATTGTACATATAAAAGAAATTGTAGTTAAACGATGTCTGTACTGATATTAATATTTATTCCATAATATTATTTAATATTTAAGAAAAAATATATTAAAGGTTAAAAAGAACGATAGAAGCCAAAATTGTAATTTTGAAAATTTTCTCTGTCTGTCTGTTTGTTTGTTCCAACGTGATGCAAAAACTACAGCACTAAATTCAGTTTTTTCAGTCGCGCTCCTAATGCATGTTTTATCTTATATGCTGTCTAAAAGTGGTCTATTTAATTGATATTCCTATAAATTCTTCCGTACGAATTAGCAGGTAAAAGATATAAAAATAATATCTAAAGGAATCATAGATAAAATTGTATTCTACAAAAAAAAAACTACTACAAAAAACTTTTGACAAAACCAATAATTTTGGTTTTAAAACTAACCTACTGAACCGATTTTAATAAAAATTCTATAAAAGAAAAAAAAAGTTCTACAAATCAATTTATAACTAGCTGAGTTATGGAGTAACAAACATAAAAAAAAAAACAAATTGAGAGCCTTCTCCTTTTAAAAATTGGTTGAAAATCAATAGTCTCTATCTGTGATGATAAGTACAAGTATAGAATAGTCCGATTTCTTTAATTATTACTACAGTTTTCTTTTTTTTCTCTAATAGAAAATTACGCGTTTAACACAATTCGTGCAATAGGAATTGATGGTAAGGCTGGTGATGTATGAACAATCCTTAGACTATATAGATAGAGTGTCTCCATAGAAATGCTTTCAGAAAAACGGGTCAACTTTTTCATACAATTTTGCATGATAAATAGTTATGAGTGATTCCTTTACAACTTTTATAGTAATCTTGTCTTATAATTTCTACATCCTTTTAATGCGTAAACACTAATTTTAATTACTAAATAATACGTCAAGATACGTTTTATGCATAAGTATATATAGAACAATAATAAAAAAAAACGAGTCAGCTAATTTGACAATTAGCTAACAAAAAGTTTTGACTTGTTTTTGAGTCTCGATACTCTATCTATAAAATCTAAGGAGCAATCATATAAACCTTAAAATATTACTACTTTCATTACTAAATTTCTAGAATTGTTTCACTGGCACAGATAGCTCTTCTGCCAATATGCCGTTGCTTAGTTTTTTTTTTGTTTTTTATCGTACTTTATTCTAACGAACAACATAGGAAATTGCTTTCGAAGCTTTTACTCGGTACGCGAACAAATAAATACAACTGTAACTTTGCTTGCTCAATTTTCACTACTATTAGACAGCAAATCGATTGATAAATTGTATTTGCATAGTGCATGTGCCAATAAACGTACAATTCAACGCTGCTTTACCTTCTGATGGTGGCAGGTTCGATCCCCACGAAATACAAACTTGTGTATACATGCGTACGATTGCTTGTATAGGTCTGGATGTTTTCTATATATAACAGGTATTTATTTAAAAAATATTTAAGTATGTCTATTGTTTAGGCCGTTTGGTCCCGGTATATAATAGGCCACCCCTTCCTTTCCCGTGGGTGTCATAAGAGGCGACTAAGTGAGGACAAGGGATAGGCAGCAGCGTCCCTCTTAAAAATATCTAAAGCCTAACTGCGGTTTTTTTATGGGTGAAAATGGTATGGTAACCCCGCCTGCGCTAACGGGATACGCTGGCGGAGCACCAGTGAAGGGTGATAGATGAGAATGAAAACAGGCCAGTTAGCCCATCATGATGAATTCATCAGGAATTAACCATGATAGTTTCCAGGGAGAACCGCGAGGAGGTCGACCTGGTTGGGTATATTGCTAGCAATAGGATTCTCAGGCTCCATTACTAACAATCCCTTTCCCCCCGCCTAGCTGCGGTTGTTAATCCGCCTGCCAAGTGTGGCAACTACTGGCAAAATTCCCCTTATGAGGAAGACTTATGTTCAGCAGTGGACGGTTAAAGGCTGATATGATGATGATGATGTCTATTGTTTAGTATCCATAGTATCTCTATGCTGATTTAGTTTAGAGCTAAATACGCTGTGCGATATATCTAGCTGTATTTATTTTAATTAACCTTTTTTCGCTACTTCGTATGGATTTTCTAAGTAGTAAAACGAATGAAATAAACTACTTTTGGATGGCATCTCAAGATAAAACATAATACCAAATTTTAAGTTAGACCTTGAAAAACACAACTGTGAAAACCGCGTTCAATTTGATGCAGTATACGTAAAACGTAATTCTGGAACAAACATACAGACAACAAGGCAAATTTCTAAAAATTATTGTTTTAGCTTCCATTGTTTTTATTAAGATACCTCATATGTTTTTTTCCTTAATATCTTTCATGTATAGATATCATCTAATCCTTACTAATATTATAAATGTGAAAGTGAGTTTGTTTGTTTGTAACCTTATAGTGCCTTAACAGCTTAACCGATCATTATGAAATTTGGTATACACGTACTATATGCGATAGAGAAGGCTACATTTGACAGATACAGATACAGGCTACTTTTGACCCAATCAGTGTACATATCCCGATAACGCGGACAAAGCCACGGGTAAAAACTAGTATTATTATATTAGTAAGATTTAGTTCAAGACAACCAAGTGACGTGGGTATTACACTAGCTATTCACGCTTCAGGGAGCGAGCTAAACGGCTATGTCCGCCCGCTAGTTAATATTTGATGACATAAACAAGAACATTTCGCATTAGCATTCTGGCGGAACGCAAAGTTCACATTATTTTATTTTGCTGTTTTAAAAAGGTAAGGTTTACCATGAAATGAAATTCCGAATTTTCGGACTCAATTTCGCGTTTTTGTTCATATCGAAATCGGCCCAGTAAATGGAGCTTAACATTTCATTCGTCATAAATTCTAGCATAAAAATCCAAAGGAACAATATTTTAGATAGATAGATAATTTATTTACATTACTTACAGCACACAAATTATAATATATACAAACATACACATAATACACAGCAAAAGAGATAAAAGTATGAAAATAAAAAAGCAACAAATAAAAAACAATTTTAACATTTTTAAACGGTATGTGTTATGCAATTTTAATAACAAATTTGTGTTTCGTTCGGCCCCGAAATTTCGAAAAACATTTCATGGTAGGCCCTCGGGTTATCAGTTTGATGATATCTCCTTTTTTATACATACACTAGTCTTTACCTGCGACGTCGTCCGCGTAACCGGAATGTGTTCACTGATCGGGACAAAAAAGCAGAAAAGTTTTACTCCGCCGCCGTTTTTCGTAGAGTTTTTGAAGAGAACCTTTTCTTTTTATATAATAAAAGGATTTACTTTCAAGGTGATCTATTACGGTTAAAATTTAAGCCGGTCCTTTATTAAATTATCCATTCTTAAATTGCCTCTCTCGTTATGAAAAGCGTTTGTACATTTTAAGTCGTCAAGCTTAAAGATTTAGGCTATACTTTAAAATGTTATAGATTGAGCTCCCTCTTAAAGTTTTTCCAAAAGACAGGTACAGCATAAGGTTGTTCAAAAAAAGGGATAAAAAGGTTTCTTCAGGGTCGGCAACGTGTACGTTGTTACATGTTAATAGGCTATGGTAATCCCTTACCATCAGGTGAGCCGTGTGTTTAGTGGTATAATCTTATATATAAAATTCTCGTGTCACGGTGTTTGTACCAAACTCCTTCGAAACGGCTTTGCCGATTTTTATGAAATTTTGTGTGCATATTGGGTAGGTCTGAGAATCGGCCAATATCTATTTTTCATACCCGTCAATGATAAGGGTGACCCACCCCAAAATATTTATTTTTTTATTTTTTTGTCAATTTTTTTTATTTTTATTTCATTATAATTTAGCATTAAAAAATACATACAACTTTAAATTTTCATCGTTTTACGATCAACCCCTGTATTTTAATCGCGATTTTTATATTTCGCAATAAGTGGTAAAACAACGTTTATGAGGTCAGCTAGTTTTTTTATAAAATTGTAACTAGACAATGTCTGTACATAGAAGATATTTAAGAAAGATTAATATTAAAGGGACTTAATATATTTTTTTGTACAGAAACCATAATAATAATTTTTAGAATTTTTGTCACTCTGTTTCTCTGTTCGTTTGTTACGCGAACACGTAAAAAATACTGCACCAATTTGAATGCGGTTTTCACAGTTGTGTCCCTAACAGTTTTACTTACTATCGGGTGTAAATATTATCGTGATACGTTTTCTAGAAATGGTTTCCTAATTTATAAATCCACGCGTACGAAATTGCGGGCCAAAGCTAGTATGTAATATAAGTATTATAAGTACAGATTAAAAAATATTACGCCGAAGGAAAAGTGCAGCAAAATAAGCCTGGTGCAATGGCGAAACTCGAAAGCTAATTATAGTGCATTATATTACGTAAGTTAGCAAGCTTTCTATTACAAGTTACGAACCAGTTCTAGTACTTAAGAAATGAGGATAAGGTGAAGTACAAGATCAAAATAAATTAAACAAATATGTGTTTAAATTAAATTCAAAAAGAATTTTCGACTGCAGTATTTTTTGTTTATTGTATTCATTTATTTATATCTCATTGCATTGCGGTAATATTTTTTACATATGTTACCCAATATCTAAGCCAATTCTAAACCACAGATAATATAATCTATAGTAGTATATATATGTAGTTTTTTTTTTTAATGGGTGAAGATGGAATGGTAACCCCACCTGCGCTATCAAGCGGTTAGCCCATCGTGCCCAGTCAGCCCATCGTGATGGATACGCCTGGCATTCAGCACGATGGTTTCCAGGGAGGACCACGGGGAGGTCGACCCGAGATGGTATATTACTAGCAATGGGACTGGTAGTCCCCACTACTAACAATCCCCCCTCTGTTTATGTAGTTTATCAATAGATGGCTCTGTATAATACGCTAGTAGTTTTATTATTTACTGTACTAGTCTGAACAGAAATTACATTATTTTTTTTTTAAAAAAACATATCCACTTCAGCCATATCAACAGATAGAAGTACCTAAGTTCACCTCAGACTGTAACCTCATTCGCAGTGCCACATACTAGTCGCCTTACCAGATTGCGTTTACAACATGGTCCTTAAACACCAAACCTAGCTTTCCACTGTAAATACAAAGATCAATATTACGGACGGGCACGATAAAAGATTAATTTCCGCCATCTTTGTCTATTTGACAGCGACAAATTTATGCGAGTCTCATATGTATACATAATTATAATACAATATATATGTACGTCTAATAAAATAATGTAATGAGGCTATAATTTGAAGATTATTTAGTCATTTTAGTGTAGGATTCAGGAAGAAATAGTTGCAGGAACAATTATACCATTTTTTGCGTGAAGAAATCAGTTTTGGAACGCTACTCCGTTCAGGAAAAAGTAAATAAGTACTGTTGGACTCCTATTGAATAAAACAGCACTACATTCTGCCTGTTCATCGTAGTTTTGGCAAAAGAATAAATCCTTATTCTTATAGTTCCGGGACACGAATTTACATTTTATCGCAACTTCGGCCCATTTAAATTGATTCTTCTTCCACAGCCAGAGAGAGACTTCCTCCTCTGCCTCCTTGACTCAATAGAACAACTAATATTTTTTGTATTGCAATATTTAAATACCTACCTACATATCGTTGTTGATTGCACCGCGTCGTGGTCACGGCAGAGTGAGTAGGTAGAATTTACGTGAAACAGTGTCATGTACTCGCGAAAATCCTTACTAAGATTATAAATGTGAAAGTATGATTGTTTATTTCTTTACCTCCATAAGAACTCAACCATTCACAATGAAATTTGGTTTATATGCACTACTTGATAAGATAGTAAATTTATATATTTGTAAAAACGTAGAAGATTAAAATTAATTATATCTTAGTAAATATATATATATATATATATATATATATATATATATATATATATATATATATATATATATATATATATATATATACACATATATATTAAAGTGTATTTACAAAGGCATGTACCTAAATATTTTACTAATAATAATAAAAATATTGTACATATTATATCATATTCAAGTACTAAGGATTCAACAGTTCTAATGTTCATTTTGACATCTTCCACTATACTTGCCATGAAAACTATCAACTCCAAGCGAGCAGTCTTTGTTAGAAACTCGTGTCGCTACCGCCTTCACTTTACGTACAATATTATTTCTCTTTACCTAGGAAAATATTGCAAAGTGGTTTCTCCCACATGCCGCGAGCCTAAACAGGCATTCTTATTTCCCCGGATTTAGTCAGGATGAAATCCAATATACCTATTATGTCCATTGTCATGATCATTATAGGATCAGTATAAATAAGACAGCATTCACTTAATTGACGACCTCCTTAGCAATAGGCACTGTGTTTTGCATAAATAAAGTACTGGGTTCGTTGATTCGTTAAACCAATTTGGAAAAATAACTTTTTTAAAACTAAGTATTCTGAATTGTACACCTGTATCCTGCCATAGTAACAATTTATGTACCTACGTCTAAGTATGAATTAACCAGTCACAATTATATCACCATCTGATTATGAATATAATAAACTTTTTAAATTTTTAAGCAAGTTTAGTCGGACTTTACTCGATTACGTATTCAATTCTCAACCGATTATCCTAATTCTTTTTGAAATTGATAGGATTTACCTACATGTTAGTCTCATATTTATTTTTTAATGACTAAAGCGGCCATTATTCTTTGCGAAGTTATGAAATCTTACATTCTAATCCTAATACGTACTTATTATAAACGTGAATCTAAAGATAAATGAATAGATGTTTATTACATTTTCATTTTCACCCAAAAACTTCTAAACAAATTTGAATCAAATTAGGTACACACGGGCGAAACTGCAAGATACTAGTTTAATATATGTTTAATGTTATATATCTACAAAATATCTTTTCGTTCATCGGTGTTATTTGTGTGTGTTTGTATATATGTGTGCGTGCACGCTTGCGAGTGATTGAGTAGTGCGTGTGTATGTACGTGTTTTGTAAGCGTATGTGTGTGTGTGTGTGTGTGTGCTTGTGCGTATGCGTGTGCGTGTGCGTGTGTTATATTTAATAAGTATACCTATAAATGTAGCGTTTATCTTTTACAGAAATCCTATTGGAATACTAAACGACAATACTTAATGTCCTCTTTTGTTATAAAACTTTTATGCTAAGGTCGTACCAAAATACAATAGGACCGCTTTGAGGAGACTTAGGCATATTTTTGTCTAACAGTGCTCCAGCAATTTATCTCAAAAGTTACTATAAATAACGACGTGAAATTCGCCAAAAGATACGATAATATCTGTTCAGTAAATTGAATAGAGTAACTATGCATTGATAATATATTGAACTTTCCAATATACATTGTGCCTCCCTTATACTCTTCAACGCCGGTGCCATTTCTGTGGGCATGTGTTATTTATGTCTCCTATATTAATACTTTTACTAGCAAATCACCGTATTTTTACGACTTCAGTACTAAATCCTTTTAGAAAAGTGCTAAAAATATAAAATAAAAATTATACAGTATAGAATGGTAATCAAGCTGACAGCTCACCTGATGGAAAGTGGTAACCGCCGTAATAGACATGAAAAAATACGATGAACATAACAATAATAGTAATAATTAAAAGCGCGAACGGTATAAAGTTGATCCGAGAAATTACATATAGCAGCTAGTCATTCAATCTTAAATATTCACTAATATATCAGATAAATACTAGTCATATATTGGTCATACGTTTATTCGATAATTTAAATTTCCGATTTATCCTCCGAGCATAGAAAACATCATTCACACATCAAAATAATCCGCGTAAAGGTGGTAAGCTCGCTCCTCGAATACAAATATGCTCGGTATGTCGAGTGTTACAACGACAATAAGCATATATTTCGTTAGAAATTACATTCATGTGCATATTTTTAATAATAAACTTATATTTATTATAAAAAAATATTATTTCATTCACGTTTCACATAAACAATAATTATAAATATAATGATGTCATCGAGTTATTAAAATCGTGAATGTGTCAAATGGTGTCTCATTATATACAATTCCACATGTTATTTAGCTACTACTGGAGGTGGAAAATCACGTTTATTATTCGAGTTGATATAGCAATTCATTACGCGGTGGCCATCAGTAAATTGCCTTTAATTTATTTCTTAGTTATTGAATAGCAGTTTACACCTTTGTCACATACCTTTGATTATGTTATTGTGTTTCCTACAAGTTGTGTCTGCTACTTATCCGTGTGATAATGGAAATTAATTTTATTTGTAAAAACATAGAATGTAATTATTACATATTAATGGGGCAGATTCTGAAACGCTATTTCTATTGATCCCAATATCTACTATTTTAAGTGGTTCTCTCAAAACATAACTATTTATGTTTATAGTAAATAATCCCTGAAATAAAAATATTTATAATAAAATTTCTATCCAATTAACAAAGGTCTCTGACTGCAACCACGCGACATACAGTAAAAGGTCAAGCTGTATCTGACAACTCCACTAAGCTCCACTTTTTTGAGATTATAACTACTTCATTTTCGTGGTTTTCTATGATTATATAATAACCAAAAATACAGATGATATCAATTTTATTGTTAAAAATCGTTCGTAAGTACATATTATATTTTAATGTAATAACTACCAATTTAATTTACGTGTAATTTGGTCGAGAGAGCTCTACTAGTTTCGAGACCATTTGAGACCCTTAATCTTAAGCAACTGTGACACGAGCGCAAGGTTAACTACGCGCCTTGGCCCGCTGAGCACGAGCTGTAGGCGTATTATTTTAATATATGCCCTTAAAGTTAACCCTACGTTCGGATACAATTCTAAAATTACTCTTTTGGGTTCCTGAGGTTGATTTTTACAAAAAAAAAATGTACAGACTCTAGCTTGAGGGCCTGGTGATTTCGTGGCACTTATAATATACTACTCTTTTTGCAATTTGAACATAGTGTGCGCTATGCCTGCGACTTCGTTCGTATAACAGAGACAAAAGTAACCTATTTCCTTCTCCGTGTTATATGTAATAAAAAAAATCATGACGATTGCATAAGGCTTAGAGGTAACAAACAAACAAGTTTATTTTCATATTTATTATATTAATAAGAATCTATAAACTAGCTATGCGTCCTTTATCCACGTAAACTTACCCTGCAAACAAGGTGCGTTGCTCGACATAATAAATGACCGTGTGTTGTCATCGCCTTACGATACCCGACCTGCTTTTCCATCTGTGTAATCAGATCCAGCGTGTCCGTGTAATTTTACATAATCCAAAGGTTCTACGTTTGCTTAAACTCGTTTATTAGCTTAGAATCTAATCAAGGTATCTGCCATATTGCAATATTTTTTTCTAACAAATTACGACTTTTTTCGTGTCAATTTCGTATTGTATCAATTTGCTGAAAAAAAATATTGGAAATTTGGATAGAAATTAAAAATCTCATTTAAGAACTATTGTGTACATAATAGACTTCAAAAATATAATAAAAAATTACCAGAAATCGACGAAATTATCTAACCCCTGTATAAGTAATCAGAACAGTATTGTATAACTCTTCAAATTTGGTGATTGTGTCGCCTGGATTTTGGAGAATTATAAAAGTAATGAAATTAAAGGAATAAAAGTGTATAACAAAAACATATTATATTGAAAAAATAGCTTGGAAAAATTACTTCGAACATAATATTGGAGGAACCAACGACTCCAACAAAATGTGGTCACATAAATAAAAAAATTTTAGGTCTGTGACGCAATGATAAACAAAAATGTAACCCCGGGTTCGATTCTCAATAGACCTCAGTGACAGCTTAAATAGTCCTAGTTATCCCTTTGGATATGAAAGAACAAATTGTTTCACCAAAAAAAAACTGACTTCACTTGTGACAAAACTACTTATTTTGATCTAAAAACTAAACTACTAAACTGTTTTTGATAAAATTTCTATTACCGATCGTATACCGTATATTTTTTTTATCTAAAAAATATCTGAATTATAAAATAATAATAGTAAGTATTTTTCGAATAAAAAAAACTAACGAAGTTTATAACAAACATAAAAAAGGCAACCGAATTCAGAGCCTACTTCTTTTTGAATTCGGTTGAAAATCGTAAAGATCGCTTTACAGGTACCTAACGATAATTTTATAAAAAAAATACCTTACTGCTAAATTCATTTTTTGCTTTATCAAAAGAATAATTCAATAATTGAATAAATATATACAAAACCTATCATAAATGATAAATTTTATGATAAATTGCTTATATAACGAGCTGTGACGATAATGAACCACGTGTATAATGAGTTCCAATTATGATAAACTGTGTATGTGATAAGCTGAAACTGTTTAATTCTCGCTATTGTTACTAACTAAATGCATCTCTATCTTGAAGTATATAATCCAAAACATCCTATGAGTGACATTATAAACAACACACATGGTTTTCCGTATAGATATTAATTAAAAAAAAATTGCATGCACGACCGCATATGCAACAAATAAAAAAAAACAAATAAACAAAATAATCAAAATCTGACAATAAGTTTGTGAGATTTGACGTTTGAGATTTGTTTTAGTTATTAAAGTGTTTTGTCTTTTTTCTTTTGCGCTAATTATTCGATTTGAAAGACAGAGACAAAATACTGTTATTATTTTTTATGAATAAAGGGAATAAATATATAAAAATCCCGCGTGACGATGACGTTCGTGGTAGTCTCTGAAATAATTCAAACTAATTTAATGATTTTTTATAAATGCGTATTGTTGCTCCCACTTGAAATAATAGATGTTTATTACCCCGATAAGGAAAATACAAACCAATATTTGGCGGTAGGGAACAAAACAATGTTTCTTTTTTATGGGTGAGAATGGAGTGATATTCCCGCCTACGCTGGCGGGGCACAAGTTAGCCATGATAAGTGGGGATGAAAGCAAGTCCCTACCATGATGAGTTTAATAAGAATTAGCCACGATGATTTCCAGAGGGAACCGCCTGGAAGTCGATTTCATAGAGTATTAATTGCTAGCTTTTATATCCCCGTTACTAAAAATCCCTTTCCCGCCACAACAGTATTTACAAGATCAGCTATTATTTCATTTAATTACCGTGATACAATACTTAGTAGTTAAATCAGTATAATGGTCGGGTTAATAATTTAATTGAATAATTAACGTTATCTATATTAACTGATGTAAGCGTGTATGAATGATATAATTATACTCTACAATTACCTAGCATGCAACAAAGCTATATTTTATATAAAGCTACTTTTTCTATATTGAGATGAAACTTCATAAACGCGTATATTAAAAAAACCGGTCAAGTGCGAGTTGAACTCACACACCGAGGGTTCCGTACATTAATATATAAATATGACATAAATTTGCCTTTATTGCATTTCTCATACAAAATAAAGGCCTAATAGTTATTATTATTGATTTTATAATTCGTATTTTTATTTTAGTCCATAATTGAAGTTAAAAACTGCACCGCATAACAAAGTTTGTTTTTGGAGGTTTTTTGATAATTTCTCAAAAATGGTGCTATCTTTTCAGATATACCTTTACTTTATAAAATGTAATTATTTCAGATTTTCCTCTTCAGAATCTTTGCTGATAAAGGGAGAATATTTTTTTGTCACACTTTTGATCATAAGTAAAAAAAATAACGCAGCATGGTACTGCTCATGTCTGTAAGCGACGGTTACCACTTACCATCAGGTGGGCCGTCAGCTTGTTTACCATTCCAAGTTGCATAAAAAAATATATAACGCTGTAACAAATACACGGACGGACGAATAAAGTCGCACTATAAGGGATAAGATCTTTTGTACCTTTTTAATATGGAACCCTAAAAAAGCAGCAGAATATGAATACACAAATTTTATGTATGTAACATTACAACTTCCTCGTACTATTGACAATTTTCGCGGCACAATGGTAAGCAATTGTTTTGTAGAAATCTCGATTTCGATTCTCAATCGGTTCAATGTAAAATATAATTCAGGCCAAATTCAGCTGACTATATACAATTCCTTAGTTACTTTACATTAATATATTCGTATGGTAACGAAAGTTGGATATGTAAGAAATATTATACAAGTACAATAAATAAAAAGACTCAAATGAAGATGGGCAGGGCACATTATCAGAGGAGATGACAAATAGAGTAAGAAAGTGACAAGATGGTATCCCAGGGAAGGCAAAAGGAAAAGAGGCAGACCCTGCGTAAGATGGGATGATGACATCAGGGAAGTGACTGGAAAAATGTGGGACAGAGTGGCTCAGGACAGACGAAAGTAGAAACGGATGGAGGAGGCCTTTGCCAAATGGCAAACAAATCTTCAAAAAATAAGCAAGAAACAATTATTAGAATAAGTTATTTTGTTTTAAGTTTTTTAAATTTTATGTTTATTTTAATGTCAGTACTATAGTAGTAGTTAATCTGAATAAAGGCTATATTATTATTATTATTATTATTATACAATAAATGCGTTTATATAATATTTAAAACAAAACAAAAAAGTTCAGTTGTTGGACACAATTTCATCTATTAAGTGAACCCATATGTATGTGTCAAAGAGAAAACACCTAAAAATATCTTAAAGATAAACAATTTTCTTTAAAAAAATATTTAGAAGAATACCCTATAGTGGGGTCTAAAAACGATAAAACCAATTAACGACTTAATTGTTAATTAATGTGCATTGTTTGAACTACAAAGTAGAGCTGTAAACATGCACCATGTAGCAAAGTGGTTTCCCTTTTTTTAGCTAATACCTAATACAATTACTAAGCTTCTAGATCTCGTACCTTAAGTTGGAGTGTCTTAATATAAACGCTTTGCCAAAAACGAAGTAACTTTATTTTTAACAAAGCGTTTGTATTGAGACTATACATATGTACGTAAAAAAGTTACTAAAATCCACAGTTATTATTCAGGTATAAAGGAAGAACTTTATTTATTTATACTTGTTTTCATGTGTACATATTGTATTTGTATCTACCTACTACGCCTCACAACTTTTGAGTTTACCATTGTATGAATTGCTATAAATTATTTCATGCCAGGGATCCCGATGACTTGTGATACGGGTTCTTCGAATATCCAGTTCAGACACCAGTTCTCCACAACTTTGTAGTATTTACGGTATTATTTTAAGTGTTCCATTGTACTCAGAAAGTTGTGAGATAAATTAATTAATTAATAAAAATAAATTTAACACTTTATAATAATTATAATACAGTTAATAAAAATAAAACATAATTTTACATATACATATATTTGAAAGAATGGGATAAATAATAGAAAATAATGTTTCATAATCATACTTATCGTCATATATTACGTTGATTAATATATGAGTATAGATTATAAGTACTTTATTGTTATTGAATAATTGGAAACTTGATTAATCCATTTAACATATAATTAAAATTATATTACATGAAAAAAATTGTTTCCAATTCAAACTTAAGTTTCAATATATATTCGAAATACAAATAATTAATATTCTTTATCTTGTTTAATTAAAATATAACTCTGATTCTGTGAAGTAACGTTTGGCTGACTAAATTTAGACTCAGTTTTGACATTCAATGCTCTGTCTAAGCTAAGCTTTGTCGAGGCGAATTGACAGTAAGAAAGCACCTCGCTAACGCTCACGTAACTGTTTGCGGATGATTATCTATCCACAAATGAACGTGCCTTTATCCCAGACAGTGTCCTGCAAATGCTAAGTCTGTTTAAAGCCTTTCCAACTAAAGAGAAGGATCCATTCTATTTTCATCCATTAAAAAACACTACGTTTAATTACAAACCCTGTTTAAAATGGATTTTTAAACGTCAGATGTTTTCAATTTGACTATACGAGTATTAGAAGAATATATATGTTTGTGTAGATATATATGAATTAATTTTAAACCATGTTTTCTTTTTTAAAGAAAAAAGGATTTTACTCTTGTATTGCGTATGTCTTTTGCCAGAAAAATATTAGTTTTGTCAGAAAAATATTAAATTATGGAAACAGCGTTTATAAAAAGTTCACATACAGCATGTTGTATTTCCTCATCCAATTTTTTTAACACATTTATCATGATTCCTACAAAAGTTAATTCTGCTTTTTTACTAATACGGCCTTTTCTCATGTATATGTGTAAGGAATCGTCAAAAGCATTCTTTGGACTATTCTCTATTATGGTGTATAAAAAACTTATGCGAAGAATATTGTTAATTCTATGTCAGAATGACATGATAAATGACTAAGCAGTTTTTGTCATTATTTCCTTATAATACAGTCTGACTCTAGAAAATGAATATCTACTTATGTAAGACGTACACACGTTGAAACTGTCACGTGTATGTATAAATATAAATACGTAAAACAGTATAAAGGTCTTGTATTCATAAAATACATTAACGAAGATACATCAAGTGACCATTAAAATGCATGATTCTCTTTTTTTTTTAATTTAAATTCCATCTAGTCTACCTACACCTGGTGACAAATGCTGATGAGCTAATTCAAACTAATATTTTTTTTTTCAATTTGTATTTGTAAATAATTTTTTCAAGAAACTAATCTTAAATAAAGTACGATATTAAAAATTTTGAACACTAAATCAGAGATTACAATTTTAGCAAAATAAATATAAGATTAATACAAGAATTTAGGTACATTTTAATTGGAAAAAGACTCATTAAACTGTCTAAGATATCGCATACAATAATAACAACAACAAGCAATTAAAGAGTTTGTTCAGGAATAAAAACTAATCAGTGATTTATGTCACTTGTTCTTTAAATTCAAATCACAAACTCTATTACACTGATCCTGTGATAAAACTTATGGTGGATGTAATTTTTTTTATATACTACTTATAGGATTATGTTATTATCCATTACGTTAACTTTAGATAAAGTGAAAATTCAGGTGAAATGAAAGTGAAAATAAAGTAAATTGCGATTAGGAAATGAAATACGAAATTTTAGGATTAGCGAAGAAAGTGACAAAATAGTGTAATAGTTAAAATAAATTTGTAGAAGATGTTAGTTTTTATGAAAAATATAATTAGTTTTTATAATAATTCTGTAAAGTCAAACTCGAGTTTCACTAGCGGATTCGCGAGTGAATTTTCCATTACGTTAACATTAAATAAAATGAAAATGCAGATGAAATGAAAGTAAAAATAAAGTGTATTGCTATTACGAAATGAAATACGAAATTTTAGGATTAGCTTTGCTAATTATTTAGCTTTGTTTTTGTCATTGACATTTTTCGTCACAATTATACTGGACAATTGAACTTGTTAACGTTTCTCCTGAATAGCAACAGTTAAGAGTTATATATAAAGACTATTGCGTCATTATTACCGTAACCTATAATTTCAGGCACGCAATTATATTATTAATGATGATGGGTACAATCAGTGTAAAGAATACAATGTTTCATTATGATAATTTAATGAAATAATCTGTTTTATGAAATGTACTTACTCGATACCTACTCTATTTTATCCTTTGAAAATAGAATATCAATACTAGCTGTGCGGGAGGAAAGGGATTGTTAATAATGGAGACTGAGAATCCCATTGCTAGCAATATACCCAACCAGGTCGACCTCCTCGCGGTTCTCCCTGGAAACTATCATGATTAATTCCTGATGAATTCATCATGATGGGCTAACTGGCCTGTTTTCATTCTCATCGATCACCCTTCACTGGCGCCCCGCCAGCGTATCCCGTTAGCGCAGGCGGGGTTACCGTACCATTTTCACCCATCAAAAAAAAATACTAGCTGTGCAGAAGGAAAAAATTGTTAATAATAAGGAGGTTAATTCTTATTGCTATCAATATACCCTGTCAGGTCGACCTCGCGGTCCCCTCTGGATATCATCATGATTAATTTATCGTTTAATTCGTCATGTTAGGCTAATTGACCTGCCTTTTCATCCTCACTAATTATCCGCCACTGGTGCCCTGCCAACGTATATCGATAGCGCAGGCGGGTTACCATTCCATTATTATCCATTAAAAAAAAACTAGCTGTGCGGACAATTTTGTTTGCGTTATTATACAATGCGGGAGCATATTGATTAGTCAGGAAAAAGTTTCTTTAATATTTTTTTTTGTTCCAAACATAGTGTATGCCAAATTTCATATCGACTATTGAGACGTCAAATCGTAATTAAACATATTCACTTCTATAATATGAAAATAGACAAGATTTATAATATCAATAAGGATTAATCCGTTATGTCTCCGTACCTTATAATTTTACTGCCATAAACCACCCTTCGAAACGAAAACACACCAATGCAAAAACAGACGGTTTGGCAGCTTTAATAAGTGGGACAAAGCTACACAAGCAGATTACACTCGTGTTAATTCCATATAAATTTTATGACGATTGAAGTTGCTATGCTTTTGTAGAGTAATACCTTAAGTTATATTCTATCCTAAAGTAATTTTTAACAGCGAATACGCAAAACGAGCGTGTTACTGTTACGAGAAAACGTTTTGAACTAAAAAGATATTTAGGTTAATTAAGAAAGAACAACTAAATTACCCTCTATAATTTATATTATTCTCTATCTTTATTAGTCAAAAACAGACTCATTTAACTTTTAAACTTTCACGTTGCACGATTTATGGTTTATAAAAGAAAAGAATTAACACGATCATTTATGTAAACTATAATAATTTCCCGTCGTAGTTACCGTGTCTTTAAATGCATCGAATAAAGACACAGTCAGTGTTTTTTTTTTTAACGGATGATAATGAAATAGTAACCCAACCCCACCTGCGCTAACAGTATACGCTGGTGGGGCACCAGTGAGGAGTAATAAGTAAGGATGAAACAGCAGATCAGATAATGATAACACCTGATGAGTTGAATACACCTGGAATTCAGCACAATAGCAGACCACTTGGAGGTCGACCTGACAGGATACATTGCTGGCAATAGGACTGGCAGTTCGCATTACTAACAATCCCTTCTCCCCCCACACAGTCAGTGTTATATGCAGAAACTCTCAACGAGTACGTTAAAGAAAAACTTCTGCCTCGGAAACAACTAGACTGACGTAAGCATGACAGCGCTACGTCAGTCCGGTAACCATAGTCGGTATAATCTGGTCGAAATGTAGAGATAACTTGAGTAAATTATTATCATAATTTACCTTTGGATTTAATATATTTTTAGCATCTATGTTAAACTTCAAATGTTCTGTTCAAACTTCTGTTTGAAATTCTTCCGAAATTCCATGTAATTTCTCATAAATAAGATCACCGTGCAGTCGTTTTGTAATACTTATTTAATAAACTTCCATTAATAATTAATACACGATTAATAGAGTATTTATGCGAACATTCAAGTCAAGGTATCCTAGGTTAAGCTAATAGGCGATATACATAACATTATAATAAATATGACATATTAAATATCTTTAAATCTATATAATACATTACATTTAGTTCTTTTAATTACGCGTCCAGCTGTCAAGTTACCTATTATGGATGTTGCTAGATTTTTATCATTTTTCGATTTGTATTTCTTTAGAAAAATGCTCACTTGTAGGACACTGTCTTAAATGGGTACTAATAATTTCGATTTTTCTATGGAGAATATTATTTATGTATTTAAACTTTATTAACCAATACATTATCCTAACGAGTATAATATACAATTTAATTCTAGCTCATATGTATCTAGATAGAGTGTCGAGAGTTATAAAACTTACCAAAACATGTTTAAAGAATTAATGTTGAGGTTGACGCGTTATTTTTTCCTATTATACCAAAACATAAAAATATTTATAACATAATAAATATAAATGATCGCCATGTTGTCCCAGCATAGAATGGGTCACCCCTTCCTT
The DNA here is from genome assembly GCF_026898425.1 of Galleria mellonella. Lineage (NCBI taxonomy): Eukaryota > Metazoa > Arthropoda > Insecta > Lepidoptera > Pyralidae > Galleria > Galleria mellonella. Next base: position 1,911,305 of record NW_026442133.1, read on the forward strand.
TTCCGTGGATATCGTAAGAGGCGACTAAGAGAAATTAAAGATCGAGGTATGGGCAGCAGCGTCCCTCTCAAAACATCACCAAAGCATAACTACAGATGGCAGCCCGCTTGTCAAGCGTGGCAAATATTGGCAAACCCCTCCAATTTATGGTGACGACTATACATATTCAGCAATGAACAGATAATGGCCAATATGATAATGATGATGATATAATGTTAGTTGATGAAATAAAAATAAAATATATTAATTATTAAGTAATTATATAATATTAAGTATCTCCATAGATTTTTTTCTACTTAATTTAACCTACCCTTCAAAAATAAGCATAATATTGTCTGATATACAAATTGGGACTCTGTAATTAGCTAATATATGGTGTAAATATAATATTTTTCATTGTTCTAGATATGAGCTGTTGATTCCAGATGTATTATTAAAATAAAAATATATCATGTAATCTAAGATTAATTTATTAAATTCTCTTTTTTACAGGAGAACAAAGGATTCTTCACAATGTGTCCGGAGAGTTCCGTTCTGGGGAACTTACCTGCATATTGGGACCTTCAGGGGCCGGCAAATCCACATTACTCAACATACTGGCAGGATACACGTAAGTTATAATATACACTAATATTAATGACCTAAAAAAAATAGGTTCTCAATTCAAATATATTGCGTAATGCGTTGTACTATTATGTATGTATTTGTCAATTACAAATCTATTTTATTTTTCCAACCGATAGGATTTTCTCCCGTGTTAGTCCCACATTAATTTAATCATTATTAAAGGCTTTATTGACTAACAACACCTTCAATTGTTTTAATGAACCAATATATAACCGTTATAGCTTCAAATATTGGCCACCTGTAGCAATATATAACCCGAAGGACAGACAATGGACGGGAATAAAGCTTCTCGAGTAGCTATCCCTTACGGGCTAATGTAGTGCAAAGCGATCTCCGCCCACTAGATGGAATGATGATAGTATCCGATAGATGTGACCGTGCAATTCTTTTGGAAGATATAATATTCCGCTATTGACAAAGAATGACTGATATCATAATGATAATGAATATAACTTCTATTATATTTTTTTATATATTCTTTATTGCACTTAAACAATACATTCGACGATTAGTTTAACACTTGTTAGTAAGTGAGGACTTATCTCTGAAAGAGATCTCTTCCAGCCAACCCAATGTAGTTAGAGAGAAAATAATTTAATTTGGGTAATCGAGTGCAGGAAAGGTACCGGTGAAAATAATGTAAATATAACAAACACAAATTGTGAATTAATATATAAATAAATAGATAAATAAATAAATAAGTAAATAGATAAATATATATACATATGTATAAGTGCATAGAATTATCATGTATAATTGGTTAAAAGATGTGATTTCAAAAAATATTGATATTAAAAATGCAGAGACTTTATAGAAATACTATATAATAAAAATATATTTCATCATATCATATTAGCTCTTAACTGACTACTGCTGAACATAAACCTTCCCTATAAGGGGAGTTTTGCCAGTAGTTGCCACGCTTGACAGGCAGGATGGCAACCGCAGTTAGGATTTTGATGTTATTTTGAGAGAGACGTCCATCCCTCGGCCATTAAGTTCATTTAGTCGCCTCTTACGACAGCCACGGGAAAGGATGGGGTAGCCTATTCTATGCCGGGACCATATGGTGAAAAATATGTTTGATAGCAACACATTATAAGAATTGATAATAAGTTACTATTAAACATATTTTCATTTAAATCAAACCTTTTTAATTTTCGTAATAAAATAAAAATACGATAAGGAATCTAAAATTATAACATACCCTGTTCTTTGCCTTTACGCATCAAATACTGTAAATCATTAAAGTCTACTTATAAAAGACTTAGACAAAAATTTAAAAATAGTAAAATATCTTTTCTTTGATCCTGGTATTAGCTAATCAATATTATATTAAGTAAAAGTACATATACAATATATCGACAACTGTAACTATTCATTTCTTTGCAGATCAAACGGCGTTAATGGCCGCATCACCGTGAACGGTCATACGCGTGATATGAGAGTGTTTAAGAAACTCAGTAGCTACATAATGCAGGATGACCTGTTGCAGCCGAGGTTGACCGTCCAGGAGTCTATGAGAATAGCAGCCGACTTAAAACTCGGCAAAGAACTCGGCAAAGCAGAGAAGGAACTTATTGTGAGTACATGTTTTTTCCGTTAAATGTTCTGACTCTTAATCTTACACGAGTTTCTGTCGCCAAGTAGCTGACGCAGCTGTGCTTGTACAATAGTGCAAAAAGTAATTAAGTTGTAAAAACTAAAAAAACGCGACAGAATGTTCCCACTGACAAAAAACACGACCAGATGTAATATATATCGTTGGAAACACAGATGTAAATTCAAATAGATATAGTAACTGCGTGTTTGTATTTTATGTATATTTTTTTAACCTAAACAGATTTAAAAGACACTTGGACTGCAGCAAAATATTGATTCGAAATAAAAAAAAAATAGAAAATTAACAACAACTGGCATAAATTATATTCTGAAAGATTTTGGTATATAAGCAGATTTGCTACTAACGTAGCTCTTGTAATGCAAGTAATATTCCATATAAGTAATGGAGCATCTAATCTTCATATACATTGTTGCGTCATCTGTCTTTATCTATGTCGGTCGGAAAGATTTTTTAAGACTTCAGTTATAACGGTTAGTCTTTTCTAACAATCCTCCCCCCCCTCCTATGACTTATAATTGGGCCATTAAGGTGCCAAGTAACTTAACAGACGAACACACTTTCACATTTATAATATTAAGATTTCTACCATTCCTGGAGCTCATTATATTCCTATCTATATATATCCAATGTCTGTAGTTTTACAAGATCAACAGCAACAACCTACATAAAGTTGAGCATTGGAAATACTAAGAAGTTCGCTGCGGTCTTTGAATATTAATTTACAAGAAAGACACAGGTTCCCTGAAAGACAATTGGGTCACAAGATACACCGGAGAAACTATTATTTAATTTTGATCATGAATCGTTAGCGATATGTAAAACTAAATATTTATCCATACTATAAAATTTATTAAGACAAAAATTTCATGAATCAAATATTTAAAGACTACTCTACAGATTAGTACGGGAGACTTATATTTTTTGTCATTTTTCGACTTATTTTTGTTTAGTGGGAATGTTCAGTTCGCTGGTAGAACACTCCTTCCAAAAGATACTAACGATTTCACATATATAAGTCGCCGTGTGATCCCGAGAAAGAATAGGTCACCCCTTCCTATCCCGTGGGTATCGTAAGAGCCGACTAAAGGAGCGCGAGGGATGGACAGCAGCGTCCCTCTTAAAACATCTCTAAAGCCTGACTGCGGTTGCCAGTCCGCCTGCCAATCGCGGCAACTACTGACAAAACCCCCCAAGGGGGAGGCCTATGTTCAGCAGTGAACAATTAACGGCTGATGTGACGATGATAATATAAAATACAAATTTTAAATAACATAGATAATTTAATACTATGTTCATAATAATCAATAAGTAGTTTATAAATATTTTTTTATACGAGTTTAATTTTCATTTATAAGGAAAATGTGAACATATAAGTACATGATCGTATATATTTATGCATATGTTCCTTGACGCTAATCTGCAAAACCGCTCAACCGATTTTAATCATATTTTGTAAGTATGTATTATTTGTTCCGACTTAAGACATAAGATGTTTTCATGTCGATAAAGGCCCAGTAGGTAGCGGAAGGGGGCAAACTATGTTTACCGAGTCTCAGTAATATCTTTATATAAAAAAGCGTGGAGCTACAGACAAACTACAAAGCAGTTTTGCGGCACTATGAATATGTATAACCTATATATCTGCTTAGTTAAAATAAAAAAATGTACACAATATATCTTATACAAGCCGAGAATAAATTAGCATAATTGTATCCATTCTTACTATACCCAACTACCTTTATTATATTTTTCGCATTACTAATTTACATGATTGCATAATGTCACTGTCATTGACATACTAAAATGACATAGTTCTATTATTAACTTGTTAACCTGAAAACAAGAATAACCGTTGTAGAATTGACAAATGCTTCTAACTAGCTAGTTGCTTAGTATTATTTTGTTTAATTCCGCTACCATTAGTATGCAATTCAACAATTGGTGATTAATCTTCCGCGCCAAATCTTTGTTGTCGAAAGAATACTAAAAAAAAAATATGCTCACGACTAATGAGGTAGTCATAGGCAATTTGTCAACAGTTGTCGCTGTGATGAATGGAACACACGCCATGATAATATTTCGCCGAACATATTAAATGCAGTGTAGCACTGTGCATACTAAATACTAACAACAACGGAATTAAACAAAATAATACTAAAAAATTAACCAGTGATATGGAAGTCCTTAAAATAACATTACTTTTAATAAAATATTTAAAATTTAAGGCTTTTAAACATTAAGAACAAATTATAATATGCTTATTTTCCTTATTATATTAAATTAAATTTTGGATATTGTAAATATTAAATATTGTAGGAAAATAATGAAATAATTAAATACATACTATATCACTGACCAGCAATCCAACCCAGTTTCGCATGGGTTGCTATAATTTTCAAAAATAGTGTATAACCTATCTTACTCGCTGATAATGTAGCTTTTTCTAAGTGAAAGTATTTTTAGAATCGGTTGAGTAGTTTTGAGTTTATCCATTAAAAACAAACAATCAATTTTTTAAATTAGATAAGATCGTAAAGTAAATCCTAAGGTTGTCTTGAAAAGATTACTTTCAATGTTATGATCGCCTTATTATACTTCTACGATTATATTATTACATTTATTAGTTGTCTTGCTTTATTATCTATATTATATAATATAATATACACTCATTCATTCATTTTTCACTTTATATTTTTAACACAGATTGTATAGATATAGGCTTCATAAAATTTGAATAAATGTTTTCCCAATAGTTCTGTTATAGTTTTTGTTTATCTTTCATCAAAATACCTCTTTTAAGTCAAAGTAGACATCAACGTTATTTCTAAGCGACTGTGTGTATATTACAGGAAATATACGTTAATTAATTAAATGTAGAACCTTTTTATTATTTTATTTGATTCGAAGATTTTAAATTTTGTTATACTTTTTAATCGACTTTTTATATCGAATAAATTGAAAAAATCTCACAGGAACGAAAGACAACGGATTTTCGTGGTTCTAGACACAGGAAATAATTAGTAAACAGAATTAATTCTAATATTATTTACTATTGATTTTTATTAAAGATTGCCTGGTAAAGATCGTATCGAACGGTAAAGCCACCCATTGTTTGTGATTATTATTATTTTTAAATAATAATGAAAACAAAGAACAAACACACCTTTGACGACAGTTATATCCTGTTACAATGGATCATACGAATAATTGACAATGTGCCAATTGGTGTGTGAATGACCTTCTGCTACTTACTATCCTTCATTACGCACATTTTAAAGCACTGCCAAATTGGAAAATATTTTACATAGGAATTAATTTGTTTTTTTATTTCTTACACATAGAAACTATTTTCTCACGACCTAGTGAAATAAAAAAAATTATATAGAGATAACAGACTTTCAAGATTCAAGATTTTTTATTTGTGAATCATGAGTATAAACAAATAAACAATACAATTTTGTTCAACATATTTAGCCTATACGGTATACAAAAATATGTAGTTATACAGACAGTTTAAAATTACATATACAAGTCAATTTCATATAATTATTATATTCAAACTTGTTTAAAATGATATCTTCCTAATTATTATTTTATTGTACTAAATGTGTCTATTCTAATAGACACACTTTATAGAAGTTCTAAAACTACAAGCTCTTTTAAAATCATCTATTTTTTTATTAATGTCCCCTCAGTTGAAAATAGTAAATATAATGGTGAAACTTTATGCATTTAAACATTCTGACACTTCCTTAAGGTTGACTGGGAGAATGCTCTCCCTCCTTTTAACATTAAGTCCGCCTTGTAATAAAGAATAAATTATACATTTTTTGAATTGTAACAAGCTACAAAACGTGTGCTATGTCAATATGTAGAAGTAGGAACATTATATATCTCGACAAATTATTTATACACGTATCGTAAGTGACAAAAACACTAAAAGCAATGCCTAATATTAGCACGTCGAAACCCAAAGCTTATATCAGATAAATCTGTGATGTTCTTTTGTTAAAACCTTTGAATGTAATAAGTACTTGCATAGAAATCAACTTTCTGAAAATAAATTAAACCTTATTTTATATCTTATATATCTATATAACTTATAGATTTATAAATAAGTGCCTAATTAGGAATTATGCCACTGTTTTGGGTTAATTGTCTTGATCTCTTTTTTAGAGATAAGTTCATTTTTGCCCATATTATTTTTAATGATTATTTAAAAATAGTAATTTAATGAGTCCAATAGAGAATATATAGTATTAATACACATAACTGTGTCACTTTACAGCTGTTGTTGTAAATTACATTCTATACAGTGTAACGGGTTTTGTCTGCAAAATAGCTTTATGACTATGTGAGGATTTTTTATATAACATAACAATAATTCACATCAATTAAAAAAAATAAATTATGTTGTTTTAATTCGTTTATTTTGATACTTAGTTATATACACGGAAGTATTTATCCAAGTTGTGACGTCCTACGATGTCCAATCATGGCCGATCACGTTTCGTATCTTGTAACTCGTAGGTAAAAAATAGCAAAATTGTTTTACCTTTAAAACATTTTGAATTTATCACAAAAAAAATTGTATACTAATGATTTAGATTGACTTCTTACGATTGGATAGAACATTTGAAAAAAATATGTGTATAACTAATAACGTAGCTTTCTCTGAGTGAAAGAATTTTTAAAATCGTTTAAGTAGTTTTTGAGTTTATTCATTACAAATAAACAGTCAAATAATATTCATATTTTATTATTATATATAATTAATATTTTATTGTTAACAATTGTCAATACAGTCGTAACGAAATCGGATTTTTTATATATATTATAAAAATCGGATTTTTTCAAACTCTGTAGCAAATAACTGTCTTTTACGAAACAATATGTATTACATTTAAATCTCTATCAAATTCAAATCATCTTTATTCAAATAAACTTGGTTACATACATTTTAGATTTGCCATTTTTTTTAAACCTAATCTGCAGGGTTCGTAAAGTTGTTATCTGCTGAGAAGTGTCCCCAAGAAATACGAGTATGACGTTAGTTTTTTGTCTGAAGTTACATGGCTATTAAAAAGCCTATGCATGATCGACTAACACTATACACGTTTGTAATCCAAATAATCGTTATTTTGTAATATATTTTGTTCAATAAGTGTATCGTTTACTATTACAATTACTTTTTAAAACATTTTAATTTATGTATTAAGTAGACGTTGCAATCAAAGTGTATTTCATTGTTAAAAGTTTCGTAAGTACACTTTATATTTTAATTAGACATATAATTACGTATTCTGAATAAACATACAAATGAGTTAATCCCGTTACTTCCATAATTGAAACATATTCTGTCTATCAACATGAATGCACAATTGAGGTATTTTTTTATCTTAATAAATATCCTTACTTTTACAGATAGAAACGTTCCACATATACATGTAGAGACTTCATTTTTTTTTTACTGTTTCACTCTAATTGGACTCAATTAAGTCTTACTACCGCGTACTTTATCTGCAACGACCCTTTCAGATACAGCTACTCAAATAGATTGCAAGATAACGTCCCTTTTAAATCTGATTAGCTCACGTAACGTGTTTTGCCTTCCTACGTGTGTATTTCAGATTTAAGAGAAATAAAAACGTACAATTATCTTAATTGCGACTATCAATTCGCAATCCAAGACCCTCAATATAATAATTTTAGATAGATATATGAATGTAACGTAGTCATCCAGTAAAGGCTTGAGATAATAATGGACATAATGTCCTCGAACAAAGTTTTTTTTTTTTGTGTAAACCATGAATCCAATACCAAGTCGCGTGTACATTGTAATACAGTATCAAAAATAACCGGTACTTTAACTCAGGCATTTCCCAAATAATTATATGACAATTCTGAACCCACTATATATATATACTATAGATGTATGTATATAGCATGTAATCTTAGAGGTTTTATTATGACCTAATTAAGGTTTGCGCTGAGAATTGTCGTTAGAGGTAATAGCTTCTGTGGAACAAGCAAATATAAAGGGAAATTTTATCAACGGACAATGTCCTTCCCCTGTGTAGGATATAAATAAATCTGTATACTTGGGAAACGTATATGAAAATTACATGGAGAATGAATAGGGAAGTCACTCACTTGCACAGGCAAGTGTACGAAAAATAAAATAGTACCCCCACTTACGCTGTTGGTAAATACAGGCGGACAGAGAGGAATGATAGGTAAGAATGAAGTCAGGTCAATTGAATCATCTTAACCAATATTAAGAGGGGAAAGTGATTAGTAATGGGGACTAGTGGCCCCATTGCCAGCAATCTGCTCAATCAGGTCGCAGTCTCCATCGAAACCATCGTGTTAAATTTATAACCTGAACCTGGCTTCCTCATCGCCTATCATTCACAGCGTATACCAATATCTTAGTCAAGGTTACCATTCCTTTTTCATCCATCAAAAACTAGTATGCAGAATTCATCTCAGTGTATTAGGTATTCACAAATCACCAGCCGAACCACATGTCGATTGAACTATCGAAATTCAATAAACGTCGATGCATTTGAATCACAATAACATTGTTATTGATGAGTCATTACATTAATAAATCAGCACCCATACATACATACAGAGTACAAAACGTAAATTTGTCATACAATTATATACCCAAATGTTTTTGTTAACTTTTAATTGCGTATTAATCGATAGAATACGAGTATAAATTAAAACGATTACACAAATAATAATATTTAGAGGGTGTCACAGAGTATTCTGTGAGACATCACATATGTCATAGATATATGATGCTGTTCATGTCTATTCGTGAAACTTACTTATTTAGGTGAGCCGTCCATTGTGTATTTAATACTAGCTACATCCCGCAGCTTTATCCGCGTTAATCACTATATAAATTATTCATATGCTAATTTAAAATATACTACTCATATACTATTGCTACTCATGTACAGAATTCCATTCGAATCCGTTTAGTAATTTTTGTATGAAAGAGTAACAAAAATCCATCCATCCATTCATACAAATATTCGCACTCATATTATTATTATTTTTATTTATCAGTCGTTAACTGTTAACTGCTGAACATAACCCTTCACCATAAGAGGGATTTTGTCAGAAGTTGCCTCGTTTGGCAAGCAGATTGGATCTCTAGTACTTATTTCACCTTTACTACTTATTACCTATAAAGAAAAATTAGTAAAACTAATTATCTGGCACTATTTCATATATGTTAATGAACTTCCCAGTAAAATACAAATGTAATTAAATTTTTCCCAACGTATTTCTCGTAGTGTTTGATAGTAGGATTTATTTTGAATTAACATCCATATTAGAAAATTAATTTTAACCCTAATGTGTTAAAGCTGATTATAGATATATTTTATACAAAAAGATAATTCTATGCCTTCATATTCTTTAATTTCCGTAGTCACAAGAATTCTCATGTGATTTTAGTATCTAGAAAGACTTATATTGCAGTAGATGACGCAAATGCTTATTGTGATTACTCAATATATATTTTTTCATATACTTGTACATTACATAATGTATTCAACCTACTCGTATATTAAATATAAATATAAATATGTCACTATTAACTAAGTATCGTATTATTTATTTACAACAATCCTTGTTACGCAAATTTTTTATTTATTTTTTATCCTCTTACAATTTTTGACATAATTTTATGTAAAACACCAAATACATAGAATGTTATCCATATTGGAAGTGGGCTCATTTGAGATAAGAGAGAAAAACTGGCACGCTAAGTGCTCGTAATTACGACGTCTATAAAATCCATGTGTGAGGACAAAATAAAATAGTTATTATCTCATCATCTTCTACTTAATTAATTTTAAGACTTGGAAATGATATTTCCAAATTAGTATAATAGTCATAAAATTTTTACAATATTAAAATAAATAATTAAATAATAAATGTAATATAAAATATAATATACAAACATTAAAAACAATTTATTTAACTTAATGTTAGAGTTAATGAAATTTATAACGTTACTAGCCATATAATCGATAAAATTTCCCATCGGCAGTCTCCATATTAGAAACTTTCATTCCATGATATAGATAAGATCGTAATATCTTAAATCGCCGTGTGGTCCCGTCATAGAAAAGGCCAACCCGTCTTTTTTTGTAGCTGTCGTAAAAAGCGACTGAGGGAACTTAATAGTCGAGGGATAGGCAACAACATCTATCTTAAAACATCGACTATTCCTAACTGCGGTCGCCAACCAGCTCACCAAACATAACAACTACTGGAAAACCCTTGTTTGTTACCTGTTAGTACCTCAACGATTAACCGAACGAAAAACCGCTCCTTATGGTAGTTTCCATAGACATCCTCCCTCTTGGGAGGCCTAGGTTTATTTTATGCAACTTTGAATGACAAACATGCTGACGGCCCACCTGATAGAAAGTGGTAACCGTCGCCTATAGACATAAGTAGTACCATGGACATAACAGAGTATATTGTTTTGGTCATGATACTCCCCATACGTTGCCATTCAGGTCAAGACTCAGATGTTACTCCTCTGTACCCTGTAAATTCACTGTCATGTCCTACCCTTCAAACTGAAACACAGCCATGCAAACACAACTGATTCACGGTAGAAACACGAATGTGCCAATAATATCCGAGCTAAAGACTTTTGTACAAAATCTTCCTCTGGTAAAAGTGGGCAATGGTTCAACAGTGGGCAATTAACGGCTAATATAATAACAATAAAATCTTAAACCCCCATATACAATGTAACGTCAGTAGTATTATCTAATAGAGACAGATGCTGACATAACGACAGTTCAAGGGGAATGCATACGCGATACTTAGCCGTAAACGCAACAACTAATCTAAAATTTAAATTACATCCTTCAATAATAACTAATTGCACTACTGAGATAACTATCACGTCAATGTTGCTCTGTATTTATTAGCAATTATCACAAATAATAACAAACTCTTATATAACAATATATGAACTGTTTTTCTTTTAATTAATACAATGTTACAGTTGTTTATCACATTTTATTGATATAACTCTCATTTATTATACTTTTATTAAAAATCTATTAAATTTCAGTGTAAAAACATATCAAAGTGTGATAAAATCATAGTTCGATTTTTAATAATAATTGAATAATTTGTAATATTTCTAAATGATTATTTGAAAACTGATATTGTACATTTACTTCGTTAGTCATAGAATAAGATCCACTTGAACCTATCACAAAAAATTTTACACATATCTACTTCATATTTTGCTTCGGAAATTTTCTAAAATAACTTTACTATCAACATTTATTTTTTCAGTGACAGCTTTATGAAAATCCTATTAGATAATTAACATTTGTGTACGCTAACAGAGCTATTTTTGAATAATCGATCAAAAATATTAAAAACTCTAAAATTATGTATATTCAAAAACTGTCAAATAATTCCTACGTTGCCATTCTTCCATAAACGTTTGTATGAATGCTCCTAAAAATTTAGTACAATTATCAGAGATGACAAAATACCTTCAATAAACTAACTACATTTCACAGATAGTAATAAAATTTATAAGGATATGACTACGAAAATTAGGTAACGTACAATGAAAGCAATGTATACCACGCGCTGAATATCGACTAAAATGTGACTTATCCCATACTAAATTATAGTCGTAAAGATATTTAATTCATTTTATATATGTTTATTTTACAGATTATAGAGATTCTTCAGACCCTCGGCTTATGGGATCACAGGCATACAAGATCAGAATGCCTGTCTGGGGGACAGTCGAAACGCCTATCAGTTGCATTGGAGCTTGTCAACAATCCACCTATCATATTTCTTGATGAACCAACTACGTAAGTATTTTTGTATATATATAAATAATATTAGTAAGACGAAATCATATGAAATACTGTTTTCATCTGAGCGTACAGAGTCAAATTAAATCAACTAAACTCAACATGTATTCCAGAAAATTAAAGGTCAAAAACGTCAACCCTTCAGAAGACATTTCAAAAGAGATTCCCCCGTAAACGCTCAAAGTATGGAATGAACTCCCTGCCGTAGTTTTTCCTAAAATGTGACATTCTTCAAAAAGGGCATATTAAGGTTTCTTCAAAGTTGCAATCTAACACGTGAGACTCATGGTGTTACAGACATCCACAGACTACGGTAACCGTTTACTATCAAACAGACTGTATACTTGTTTATCATCTTCTTGATATAAAATACTAATGCTTATCATTAACTAAATACCTACGCAAATGCTCAAAATTAAAATAACAAATCGATGGATATTTCTTGAAATCGTAATATGATTCTATCTATATATATATTGATGCTTTTCAAAAATTTTTTATTTACATTATGTTTATAATTAAGCTTAGTGTTGGTAGCTAAATATGAAGCTTTATTTTTTTACATTTTTCCTTCACCTTGTTTACGAAACTAACTGGGCAAGCTAGTTTGACAACATTTTTAATTGATCAGGCAACATAAGGTATCCCGCACTCTATCCAGAGTTTAAAAACTCTGATATACCAAAATGGAAAAAAAAATGTATACTAGTTATTAAATGAAGACTACGGCTGTATAGATAAGTACCTAAGCCTTTCCTATTGATAGGAAAAACAGAACCAAAAAAAATTATAATACTTTTTTTTATATAAAAGAGATGCGAGTATCTTTTTTGAAACAGCCATATTTGAACTACAAAGAGAGAATGAAAACAGCTCGAAACGGTCAAAGTTTGACCTATTACTTACACTGTGCTAACTACTTATACACAATGGACTTATTTTTTTATAAGACTTACAGTGGCAGACAAATGAAAGTTCACCTTATGTCTAGTAGTAACTATTCCCTATAGTCATTGACCTCATAATGCCCATGAGCATCACAGAATATACTGCGATAACTATGGTTTATGTTATACCTCCGCACCCTGTAATTTCCTAATGAGAGTCGGGTTTAATTTTCAATCCAGATAATTCAATGTTAGAAAATTATTATCGCTATTTATTTACCACCTGAGTGTATAATTATCCCCAGAAAACCAAGCTTATATTAATATATCATTACAGTACACGTAAATAAAAAGATCGTATTACCAAAACTAGGTAGTAATATAATCTAAGAGTAAAAAAAAACAATTAGTGACGGACGCAATAACTGCGATAATCCCAGTTATCTACAAAAGAAAAACCATGGTTCAACATGAGTAATTGCTATAATTTATTTCGTCCTTCTTAGCTCTCTAATATAAATAGACGTCTCTTAAGTAAGAAAAAACGAAAAACCAAGAATACTTTTATCAGCTGATAATACAAATTACGACGACTTTTTTTAATGAATATAAATAGAATAGTGGACCTGTTTGTACTATCGATATACGCTGACGGGGCACCAGTGTGGGATGAATGGGGAGGACGAAAACAAATCAGTTGATCCATCGTTACGAATTCAACGATAATAACCACGATGATTTCCATGGGGAACCGTGTGGAGATCTATAACCAGCAATATGGCATATATTGGTAATGGAGCCGTTAGATCCCATTACTAACGATCCCGTTCCAACCTTTCCTCCCAGAATAGATGTGTTATAATGTTGATGAACAATTTAGATCCAAATATCTTTACTAAATTTATAATATTACTTAATAATATTAATAGATTAGGACAAAAAAAAATAAGATGATGCCATAAATCCAGAATGAAACGTAATATCTCGTCCTTTATGCATATCCTCATACCCTGCCAGCCTTCACTATAAACGACCTTTATCTCAAGTAACATATAGTATCATCGTCCTTTATTATGGTTTCTGTTGAAATACTAGGATATATAGGGTGCCTAAGATAAGATCAAAGGGCCTTTAATATCAAGACGACTGTCTGTTTCCAGAATGTGTCTTTGAGATGTTCTCAAAGTCACACCGAAATTTGGCAACGTTTACATTATTTGTGAATTTTCAAAAGCAATTTTCAATATTTCTTTATGGTATATGCGTCTCTAGAACCGATGTGTAAGCATTAAACGCCGTATGAAAGTTAATGAAATAACGTATATACGTAATGGCTTGTACAGACGAGAGACATTTTGTCCCTAGACAACATTTTTCCTTTATGTTCACCTCTATAGCCCCGCCTTTTAAATCTGATGAGAAACTTCTCTCAACACACATTTTAGTCCGGTGATGATTAATTTAATAATACACATACGTGCTTACACTAAGAGAAAGATTATCTTAAAGATAGTAAAATTTTAAACTTCACTCTGCTGATCCTGTAAAGACCTGGAGTACTCGTAAACATAAATACATAAGTATTTTTGTCAATTTTGACATATACTCACAACTCCCCAATGAAGTTGTCAAAGGAATTTGTCGCCTGTTACAGTTGTGTTAAACATAACACTCGACATGCCCATATTTCGTCGAACATACCATAATCCAACGTAGCTCTTGGCGAACCTACCACTGCTATTCGCACTAGTATTTATTTTTGACGCTATTAAATAAAAACTAGTACATATCAGACTACAGATCATAAAAGTTTGAAATATTACACATAGTTTTCATATATAATGTAGATACCCAGTAAGAAAGGGATTTCGGAATGCCCACGGGAATGGCAGATAACAATGGATGTAACGGGTTACGCTGGGAAGCCTCAGGGCTTTCTTATAGCATAAAATATCTCATCAAACACATAAATGTAAAAAGGGCCAAATCTTATGTAGATAACACAGATAATATAATACTGTATAGGCAGTAAATAAACCTACATTGAAATAAATCGCATATCTACGAAAATATAACGTTAGAAGTACCTACAAGGAACAGCAGTTCCATCATACAATATTAGTACTAACAGTAGGGACTTTTAAGCAATTTCTTAAAAAACTTTACAAGTTCGTCTGTATTTATCAAATCATGGCTGTGCATTACTATGTTGTAATTATATTTACATTATACATGCATTGTATTTTAAGCGCTTTTTCAGGAAAAACCGCCTAAAAGTACTACATGTATTTTAGTATTGCAAAAGTAAAAAATTGTCGATGTAACTTAACAGGCGTTTACTAATTGGATCGACGAGTAAGTTGTTTGAATAGAAATTATCAAAGAAAAGCACAGTAGCACAGTATATGTGTAGTATGACTCACGAGTTAAATACTAGAATTTAAAGCTAGATTTACATTTTAAAATATCTTAATGTAATATTAGACTAAATATTAAAAATATTGAAATACTCGTATGAATTTGTGGGTAGAAAAACATAAAAAGTCATGACCTGTATATTCCTGATACTCAAATGAACTGGGATTGCCAATGCCGAGCAACTATTTCGACTAATTAATCAAAAAGGAGAAACATCTGAAAAAAAAGATAAACAGAAAAAATATATAATAATTGTGTTGGGAAGTTTTTATATTTCAACATTTTTTTTAATTGACTATGACCAGATTTCAGTTTGTAACCAGTCCCTACACTGGTTACAAACTGAAATCTAGTAAGGCCAAATACGTACTATTGAAATGGTCACGCACTGCACGTTGCATGTTATCGCACTGCACGTTGGATGTTCTAAATATTCCTTCAGGCGTAGATATACCTGAGGTCCAGTGAAATAAGTTCAAGAAAATTACATCTATACAATGGGAAGTAATTGACTTAATCACGCCCGTCGTAACATTTTATTGATCGTAAAGCTGGGCCGTGTTTAGAAAATTGAAACATGCCTCGACCTCAGGCCGGAATCGGAGTCGCAAACCGAAAATCCAATTGCAATAAAAACGCTAGAGAGTCGACTCGTAGCTGACTGGTTGATCCTTCGGGGAGTTCTGCAGCACGTACGAGTATGTAACCTAAAGCTTACGGACTTGATAAAACTACGTAGTACTGCACAGACTTTCAATAGATGTGTCATTATCTATCATAACGCCTCAAATCAGACCTCTTACACAGGGCCGGGCTTAGCCTACCTGGTACCCCTGGCCAAGATTTAAACGCCCGGAATTAACACGATCATTTGGATAAACTATAATAATTTACTTAAGTTATCTCAACGTTTCGACCAAATTACACACTCGTATAATTTGTTATTATACGTTGTTGTCGAAATGTTGTTACACGGCTGTAGTCACGAATAGCCTGATATAATACAAGTTACAAGTTAAGTCCCTATATTGAAGATTTCTACACAGAAAACTAACCATATCATATGTCTCAAAGGTAAATTATCACACTTTACCCAAACGATTGCGTTAATTCCCATATGTTATAAACTATAAAGCATGCAATACAAAAGTCTTAAAGAGGTGCTCCGGAGAAAACTTTTGTCAACGCATGCCGCCTTCCCAGATGACGAAAAACTTAAGAGGAGAGATTTTTCGTAGTCAGGCAAGACGCCCTTTTCGATCTCGGCATCCCTGAGCCCGCCCTAACAGGCCTCTAAAGCCAATACTACATTTACGGGAGAGATATGAAAAATGCTATGCTCGGAATGTACCAAAGAGTTCGAACCGATAATCAATTCGAAAAAAGATTCATGAGTGGTCCACCTATAAGTTAAGGTAGATAAATATATGACGATTACTGATGAAATAAGGTGATAACCTTAAAACAACGCAGAAGAAACCAAAGTAACGATGACTAGAATACAGTATTGTAAAAAATAGCCATTTTCCATTTTAACATCTGTCTCATTTTCTACTTATTCCTTCAAGCAGTATTCTCAGAAATGTTTCTTGAGAATAATCTCGACGATGCATTTTTAATAAAACCACAATTCCTTTCTACATTAAGAGTCAAAGTAAAATTGAAATAAGTACTTAGGTACGTACGACAAGAATTATATATTCTATACTTAATTTATAAAATTTATATTTTATGGATATTTGTTAAAAATCTATCTGAACTAGCTTTCACCATATAACCGGGATATGTTCACTAACAAGGATTAAAAGAAGCTTATATTCTTCTCCAGTGTTTATAATACGTGTATACTAAATTCAAAAGTATCATTAAGCCATTAAGACTCCAAAAGGTAACAAACAAACTTACTTTAACGTTTATCATATTAGTAAGGATGCAATATAAAATGCAGACATATCTCTATACTGTTAACACTGCGTAAGTAATAATACTAAAGTTAATAGTATTAATAAGAAAGTTTATAGGTTGGCAGTATAATTTAATTATTCGCCATCAACCCTTACAGATGTTAATAATAATAGTAACAATAAAATAAATATATACCTAATCACATAAACAAATATATAGCGTCAGATTACTATCTGCTATCAAATTTTAATGGAGCCTTTGACCAATCCGCGTAACATCACAACTGCTTTCACCAGAATCAATGGGGATTATTTCGACTGATTGAAACTAAAGTTGCCTTCCCTGTTATTAACCAAATATCAACCTTATCTCGTTCAAAATACAGAAGTGACAACTGAAAGTTTTGTTGGAAACATTTTTGATTTATTAGTTCTGTGTAGCACGAAAGTAAAGAGAATAGGATCATTTTAATATCGATTGACAATAATTTCATGTTCCTCGAATTATCAAATAACTTAGCAGTTATCTCTTAGAAGGCCATTCCGATATTGGACATTTGCACCCTATAGAATCCCTCCATAATGGAGGGATTATATAGGGTGAAAATGGAAGCTCCATTAAAAACAATTACATAACTTTGACAAATCGTATGCTTGAGTACATTTGTACTAATCGTATTTTGCTGCTAAGCAAGCTCTCATGGTGCGATTTGATTGAAAAATATGATAGTTAAATTACAAGATTCGGAGACAACACATAACATCATAGTCCCTACGAATGAAAATCATCTAAAAATATAAGGTATTCTGTAATATTTATGGATGGGTGGGTGTTCATATTCTTAGGACGTTTATAACTTCCAGAAGAATTGTTCTAGAAGCTTCTCAAAACTTCTTCTAAAAACGCATTTTCAAATAGAAGTGTTCTCTCGAGTTATAAAGATTTGGTGAATAAACGAACTTCTATCTACACGACTCGGCAATTATTTAGCCCATACGTAACAATATAGCGAGACGATGACAACTTTTGATTTTGTTAATAAAATTTTATACTTTCCATAATTGCATAAAAAAATTAATATAATTAAAAATCTACTTATTTAACAACCTATAATATCCATTAAGTATACTTATTTTAAAATATAATGTACAAGTTTTTTTATATATATATATATATATATATAATCTCTTCTAGAATTATATCAAACCATTTCTTCTTTTTTAATGGATGATAATAAAATGGTAAACCCGTCCGCGATAACGGTATACGCTGGCGGAACACCAGCAAGGGATGATAGATGAGGATGAAAAGGCAGGTGAGTTAGGCCATCGTAATGAATACATTTGAAATTCAGCACGATGGTTTCCAGAAGGGACCACGGGGAGGTAGACTTGATAGGGTATATTGTTAGCAATAGAAGTGGTAGTAGTTATTAACAAAACCTATCAAACTGTTTAGGTAGCTATAAGAGTGAAGGCATAATTCATTTCATTTAAAACAATAAAACTCTCGTCGTAATAACTTATCCCGATAAGACAAAAAAGAAGACTAATAAAAATATAGAACGTTGGAAACATCGCAGAACCAAACTTAACAACGTTTGGCAACAATAATAAAACCTAACAACGCACGTTCGCACTTCGAAAAATAATCAAATATATTCCGAATTGAACGTTCTAGTATATTAGGCAGTGTAGATACGAGCTAACTCTATACGTGACGGTTGGATTGAGGGTAAATGACACAAATTCCCTTAACTCCACTTCGAAAATGGAGAAAACCAATATTTACTTAAGTATTTCTGTTTCGGTACGTATGTGGTGGATATATTACTGAAGGTCGTGAACTTAAAATGCCAGGTCATTTATTATTTTTAAGCGAATTTGAAAATATAGATTTTACATTTTTATATATAATTATATTAAGTGAAATCTTTACCAATTTTAAATTACTTTTTATACAATCAATAGAGCTTCTTCTATATCTATCTTGTATAAATTTTGTCAATCGATTTCAAAAAAGGATGAATTTCTCAATTGTATTTTATTAATGTTTTTTGTTATCTCATAAAAAAATTCTATCTATCTATCTATTTAAGAGCTGCGCTCTTGTCGGTAGAGCTCTTGCCACTCACTACGATTTTCAGCGAGTCTCTTCGCCTCTTGATACGACACGACACCAACTCCTTCCTTGATCTTTTAAAAAATTTAAAAGACAAAAATATAAACCGAACCTCCGTCGTTTATAAAACGATTAAGATTTTTTATCTAAAAGAATATACTTCATATTGGTCGAATGGAAATTTAGCAAAATCAATTCAGCAATTTAGTTAATTCAAAATGACTGGTTTTGCCATAAAGTTCATGTTTTATAAAACACACTCTTTAATTATAATATTTGAAGTACGCACGCATTTTACGCACTTACTTCATTATACTAATAAAACTCACATATTTATGTAAATTTATAGTTCTGTCTCTGTAAATAGTCTTTCTAAATAATAGCTAATATAAATAAAACAAAGTCGCTGTCCACACCTGTCCGTTTCTCCGCTATTTAACAGATTTTAAAACGATTTTTTTCTGTCATTTAACGGAAAATTCGCAGATACAATATAACCAAACTTATAAGCGCGCAAAGCTGTTATATAAAAATAAAATTGTAACCTTTCTTTCTACTTAAAAAAACTGTTGTTTTTGTCCTTTGGTAATCTTTTTTTATATTTTTATAAGTGACACGCATTTTATTGAGAGATTACTTTTAACTTTTATTTAAAATTAATAATAATAACAAAAGTGGAACGGAGCTCTAGTTAATAATAATTTAATTTTTATTGTTTCAAAATGCCTCGATAATAACAAAACCTGCCTCCGGCTTTTCTATTTACTCATGTGGTTGTGGGTACAACTGCAGTAACGAATTCTAAATGTACACACCGTGGATACAACTACACAGGTACGTTCGTGGTAATTGCGGTTTGCATCTCTTCGTAAGCAAATTCAATTATTCAGGACATTATTTCATGAAGAATACGATATTTTAATGCTGTATTGTATAAAATAAAATTACAAAACCAACATAATAAACCAACTGTGTAAATAATAAACCGCCGTTGGTTTCGGCATAGAATAGACTTCCCCTTCCTCACTCATGGGAGTCATAAGAGGCGACTAAAGAATCTTAATAGTTGAGGGATGGGCAGCAGCGTCCCTCTTAAAACTTCACCAGAAGCTTAAGTATGATTTATATACTTATGGAGGATAATGGAATGATAGTGACGGATGATAGATGAAGATGAAAATGCAGGTCAGTTAGGCCATCGTGATGAATACACTTGGAATTCAGCGCGATGGTTTCCAGGGAGAACCACGTGGAGGTCGACCTGACTAAGTGCATTGCGAGCAATGCGACTGGTAGTTTGCATTACTAACAATCTCTCCCCCTCCCGCTTAACTACGGTTATCAATCTGCCTGCCAAGCGTGACAACTACTGGGAAACCCCCCCCCCCCATATGGGGGAGGCCTATGTTCAGCAGTGGACAGTTAAGGGCTGATATGGTGAGGGTGAGGATGATGATGATGATGATGAGTAAACTAAAGTACACATCCCGGAGTTTCTTTCTCACGTAATGTAATAAATTAATCATATGTGTAAATCTGCGAAATTGTCTATCCTTGTACCAAATTTCAGTTAAATTTGTAAATATTTCAGCGTGCCTAATTGAGTTGTTATACAATTAATACAACTATGAAAACCGCATCCAATTTGGTGCAGTAGTTTTTGCGTGATACCGAAACATACACACAAATATACAGATACGAGTATAGACAACATTTGCAATAATTATTATTTTGACTATTACTCTTATCACCTTAGAGTCTAAGGCTTAGACCCCTTCTATCATATTTTCTTAAATGTCTTCCATGTACAGACATTGTCTAGTTACAATATTATTATATTAATAAGGTTATGTATTGTACGACAATTATAAGAAAAAATATTACAATATTCTGTGATATCAGAGGGAGACTTTGTACAAAAGTCGATTGCTTGGGTACCTCTGTCCCATTCGTGTTTCTACCGTGAAGCAGTTGTGTTTGCATGGCTGTGTTTTGGTTTGAAGAGTGGGATATGGCTTGAATTTACAGGGTACAGAGGAATAACATCTGAGTCCTCAGGAATGGCAACGCATGGGGGGTATCATGGGCGAAACAGTATACTCTGTTATCTCCATGGTACTGCTCATGTCTATAGGCGACGATTACCACTATCCATCAGATGAGCCGTCAGCTTGTTTGCCATTCTAAGTTGTATAAAAAAAATACACTTCATCTTTCAGTGACTTCAAATCACGCCCATCCTAACAAAATGCTAATGTTGTTTGTAGAGGACCCAGAATAGGTAATATAAGACGGTCTGTACTTTTTCCTATATCAAAAGGAAAATTTAATAAAAATGAAGCATTTCTTGTGAAAATATATAACCAAACTCCCATTCTAATTCTGTTTTCACGTAACTAAATAATATGAAATATTTAATAAAGTTTATTTTGAAACTTAATAATACATAATCTAGTTATTATTTATTAATATGATATTTAGGAGTGATACGCCCACTCAAAAACTATAATAATAACACACCCAAAGAAATCCTACGTTTATTTTGGATGTTTAGGCAGGATTTGACTAAAAATAGAGTACAATCCACAGAATACATAAATTAAATCGTGGATCATGCCACAATTTAGGGATACAATTTGTTTTGTATAATACACATGTAGCTTAGGTCCTGATTGGTTTATTCCTAGTTCTAACACTAATATTTTCTTTAGCCTTTTAAAATAACATAAATATTTCAATACTAAAAACTATATTTTGTTTAATACCGTTATAATTCTATGAAATTAAATTATTTTAGTAATACATTTGTATTACCGCAAAATAACATTTCTGTGAAATATTTTATAATATAATATTGTTTTTTTAGTTTACGTTCATTTTATTATACAAATCCAAATATCCAAATATAAAGAAAGGAGGTTATGAAACGAGTTTTTTTAATACGTGCTTTGTTTTTTTAATTAAATTTTTAATGATAATATTGTTAATATAAATAAATATAACGACAATTGGTGTTAGTCACTAATTACACAGATTATTTATTAATTGTTTAGATTTGTACAATTTTAATATCCCGTCATTTTCGAAAATCTATCTCGAATCTAAATATTATTGATCTAAGCTGAATTAAAAAAACATTGTTATATAATATATTATGTTCACTCCTAAAAGAACAATCCTAAATCTTCGAGCTTTGATTTAAAAAAAAGAGTTGTTAGTCAAATATCGCCATCTGTCACTGAGATGTTTTGCAACTTTCCAGACTTGCAGGAGCAAGTCTGTTAATAAAATATGAACTGTTTTCAACCGACATCAAATAATTCCAATTGTAAACCGTATAAATATGATATAAATTTGATGGATTTTGTAAAAGTTAAATACCGTATAGATTTCGTTTTGACTAAATATTGTTTTAGTTTAAAAAAAATTCTGGATACACAGAGGCATTTAACATTAATCGTCAAGAATGGCAAAGCATAAGGGGTCTATGAGCATCACAATGTATTGTGTAATTTCTGTGGTACTGTTCATATCTATAGAAGATGCTTACCATTTTCCATCAGAAATTATACTAAATAAAAGCAATATCTCGCGTTTTTTTTTTTTTTTATTTATTTTATATTCTATGAAATCCCCAAAATACCTGAATTATAATTTCGTGCTAGATCTGTCAAAGATTATTTCGCGGTCTAGATTAAATTAACCCAGTAAGATATTAATTAATTATTAAATAGGAGAAGTACATAAAATAATATGATCACGATTATGATTTAATGGGGGGAAATGTTTGACATCTGTCAACTGTCACCGTTATAGTGAATTTAACACTATATGTTAGTGAACATATTATATCTGCCAATGTATGATTTAATAATAATAACTTTTTTTTAATAATTTACAGAGGTTTAGACATCGTATCCATTCGCCAGTTGGTGGTCCTTCTAAGACTTCTCTCGCGACAAGGGCGCACCATCGTTTGCACTATACATCAACCGTCCGCCTCGCTGTTTTCACTTTTCGACCGAGTTTACATACTCGCAAGAGGCCTCTGTTGTTATCAGGTATATAAAACTTTATAAATTTATTTTTAAAATTACCTATTTTCAGGAACACAGGGAGATTTTGTACAACAGTACATCTTCTTGACTATCTCTGTTCCACTTATTTTTCTGCAGTGGATTAATTGTTATTCGGCTGAGACTTGGTTTGAAAGGTGGGATATGGCAGTGAAATTACAGAGTACGGAATCGTAAGACAAAATCTTCAGGAATGGAGCTCAGGAATCCGCATGAAGGGTACCACTGTAACATTCTTTTATAAACTAGCTAACAGCCCACCTAATGGTAAATGGTAACCGTCGCCTATAGACAATAACTACAGCATAGACATTACAAAATATACTGTAGTACTTATTGTACCCGTGATGAGTTTGTTTGCCTTCCTGAAGATTATAGTGTTATACGTCCATATCCTGTAATTTCAATTAAATATTTAAACCAATTTACGACTTTTGAATACTGCATAATTACTGTAAATACGCTTTATGTTTATATTAATAGCAAAAAAGTAACCTATGTCCTTTCCCATTCCACATACCAAATTCCAAAGTGATTGTTAAACTGTTGAGGCGCTAAGAGGTAACAAACAAACTCATTTTCTTATTTATAAAATTAGACTGTGTTTCGGTTTGAAGGGTGGGATATGGCGTGAATTTACAGGGTACAGAGGAATAACACCTGAGTCCTCAAGAATGGCAACGCATGGGGGGTATCATGGGCGAAACAGTATACTCTGATATGTCCATGGTACTGCTCATGTCTATAGGTGACGGTTACCACTTTCCATCATGTGGACCATCAGCTTGTTTTCCATTCTAAGTTGTATCAAAAAAATAGTCAAAATACAAACAGTAAGGATGCAAACGTTTTTAATGATATCATTAATAATTATAACAATGTAATGTAGATAGTTGCCGCATAGAATGTAGTGGTCCTGACATAGAATAAGCCATCTTTTTACCCATGGGTGTTATAGAGACGATTAAGGGAACTTAATATCGTCTAATCGAGAGATGGGCAGTAGCGTCCCTCTTAAAACATCGGCATAAATCAAACTGCAGTTACCAATACGCCTGCCAAGCACGGCAATTACTGGCAAAATGCTCCCAAAGGTAAACTGTCAAAGGGAACTCTCTCATTCCTTATAGCAGTCTATGGGGAGGCCTATATTCAGCAACGAAGAGACAACGGCTGAAATCATGAACGCAGATAATAAGTACCCACATTTATATCCATTGGAGAAAGATGGATGGCAATTGAGTGGCAAAAATATTGATCAGAAATAACATTATGTACCGATATTCACATCGCCTAATGATCTCGATACTCTAAAGGGGTAGAGAAACAAAAACCCGTAAAAAGTAATTTGTGCCTCGTAGTTATGGTGGTCTTTATCGCAAATATCATCAGTATATCGAATAATTCATCGGAATCATAACAACGTGCCTACGTCGGAATATCGGAGTGGAATGTGGCGGAAATTCCGCTACGTGCCGGTGGCGATAAAATCCAAATATTACCGAATACGGACCGCGGAATACGATGTTTTTTTTTTTTCAATTAAACTTAAATGTGTTTCACTGAAATGACCTCGGATCACGAACATTATTATTTTATCTGTACGCTACGTACACAAAATATCGATATTTCCCTTTTATTGTCACTCGTATTTTGTGTGGACGCGGCACACAATTCGAATTTATGAGCACTTTCATACGTACCGTGATAAAATTCAATGATCGTGTTACCTAAATAAATAGAATAAAAAAGCAAACATTAATACAAACATAATGTAATAATAATTAAAATTTATGTAATCTAGATTAAATGATAAGGTTTATGACATACTAGCTTTTACCTACGACTTCGTCCACGTGACCGATGTAAAAGGTAGCCTATATTCTTGTCTATCCCATATAGTATAACTAGTAACGCTTTGAGATAACAAACAAACGAACTAAGTCACTTTCACATTTATAATATTAGTAAGGATTAGTAATTATTGCATTTTCATTATTATAGTATTATATGATAATTGAATATTTGTAATAATATCATGTCTCTTTTACTGTTTGTCTGTGTGTATGTTTGCTCCGGCATAACGCAAAAACTACTAAACCAAATTGAATGCGACACTTACAGTTGTTGTTGTACAAATTGCACGCGCAAACGAAGTAGCAAATAAACAGCTAGACCACAACATACGACGTATGAAAAAGTTGCATAAAGACATGAGAGGTGGTCAGAATCGTTCTTTGTAGGAAACTGTAATGCTCACCCCCAGGTTATAATAATATTATATAAATATCTTTACTAATATTATAAATGTAAAAATGTCTTTGTTTGTTGCCTTATAGTACCTTGACAGCTTAACTATTCACTTTAAAATTTGATATACACATACTACTCGTATATGGAATGGAGAAGGATAGAGGCTACCATTTATCCCGATCAATAAACATATCTTGGCCACGCGGACATGTACAAGTTAGTCTAAAATAAATCGGTATTCCTATAAAAAATTTTAGTCCTCCGGAATTGCAATGTATGGGACATCACAATTTTTCTTAATTGTACTCTTCATGCTCTATAGGCAATAATTACCACTTTCCACCAGGTAGGCCGTCAGCCTATTTACCATTATAAATTGATTAAAAAAGTGTAAATTTATATTATATTTATATAAAGATAAGTATATTGTATTGAATAATACAATTGGATATTGTATTGGATAATACTCCTGTCTAATCATTTATAAAATCAATTTAAAAAAATCCTTATTCCCCTAATCGCTATTATGTTTAGTAATAATATTTATTTAATCAAACAACATAAGGCCCATTTTGTTAGTTATAATTGACTTAACCTATGTTATAAGCGGTCATGACGCTCTTGCATTGATAACATTCTAGGATAGGACAGTCCATTTTACCAGCAATTGTCTTTAGAACACTGTTTGTTTATAAAGTAATTAGATTTCAATTGAATTGGGTTTAAGTACCTATTCTAAAAAAATAATTATAACATCAAAAAAATTTACCTACGTATCTATACAATATTTTCTTTCTCTTAAACTGTATACAACTATTAAAACATTCTACCTGGAAAGTACCTATGCCAGTTTGAGTGCATTCAACTATCATTTTATTAGTGCATACATTTCATAACAATTGCAAATTTTAATTAAAAATCCAGCTCTCTCCGTCCATCTAAATTCATACTAACTAATATTTGCAATTTGAATACAGTTAGGTTTTAGTCTGAAAGCAATGACCACAATTATACTTCAGTATTGCACACAGACTGCATATAACCAGCTGAAACTAAGTAGTTCAGTACTTTTTAATTAAATTATTTTAATACGCATTAACATTTACTATATAAATTTAGAGACTCATTCATTTTTAGGTTCTAATAAAATATTTAAACATACCTTTTACCTCCTTTACTTAATTAAATATGTTAATATTTACTTAAGTTATCGAGTTAAACATTTAAACAATACTACTTCCAAACTTAATAATATTAAGAATAAATACGTACTAAATTCCATGATGCAAGTTTCTCACTAACAAATTAAAAGTACTGACAAATCGAACTCTTAGATTCTGCGCATATGTCAAAACAAAGTTCGAAAACTGTTAACTTCGCGCATAAAACAAAAAGTTAGGTAACATGACTTTTCGTTTTTTTATACAACTTTGAATAGCAAACTGGTAGCGCATTTCATGGAAAATAGTGACGGTGGAATAGACATTATATGGATGGACATCATAAAATAAACTAACGCCTACCAAGGTTTAAAGGATAATAATGTTATGGTATAGGCACCAGTAAGAGATATTTGGTGAGAATGAAAAGGCAGGTCAGTTAGCCCATCGTGACGAATTCAACGATAAATTAATCAAGATGGTTTCCAGGAGAAACCGCGTGGATGTCGACCTGATAAAGTATATCGATGAGAATGGGGACTAGCATTCCCATTATTAACTATCCCTTCCCCCCAGACCAAGGTGTTACGACTTTATACCCTGTAATTTCACCGCTATATCCCCCCTTCCTTACTTGTAAGTGTTATGAGAAATGACTAAAGTGAGAAAGGTTAAGAAGAAGTAAGATGTGGAAACTTAAATATCAAGGGTTAACCTCTTAAAACACTACCAAAAGTCTAACTGCAATTGTCAAGCGTCGCAACTACTGGAATACAGCTATGCAAGTACAACTACATGACTACAAAAACATGTGTGTGACAGACATACTCATGCAGACGTCTTTTATACAGTCTTCTATACTTTCATTTACATATTTCACGCAATATGTAACGATGCACGAAATTTTAATGATATCAACTATACCGTCACTAAAGTAAATGTGTTGTAAAAGTTTACGCAAATACAAAGTGCATTCAACTCCAAGCTACCTATAATTTTAAGGTAATTTACAGAGTAGCGGTTATTCACTCCATCCACGACCGCTGAATAACCTGACACTCGCATAAATATAATTTATTCTTACTTAATACAGTGCAACTTTTGCCGGTTTTCGAGTCTGTAGGTACACACGTAATATGTACCTAAGTGCTTACTAGCTTGAACTCAACTGCTTTATTTTACACGTTCTTTATTCCTCTGCAAAGTACACAGCAAGAGTTTAGATGCTTTATATTTACTTTTTGAACTGTTTTAATTTTTCTTCTCTATATAAACGCTGAATTCAAGGTATTATGTAGTTTATTAACTACTAGTGATCCAGCCCGACTTCGCATGGAAAATAGGATTGTCGAAAATATTGTATAGTCCGTATTACTTACTGATAATGTAACTTTTTATTGGTGAAAGAATTTTTAAAACCGGTTAAGTAGTTTTTGAGTTTATCCATTACAAACAAATAACCTAACACTTTTCTCTTTATAAATTTTTTATACATATTAAGTAATAACTTTCCAGTTAATTTTTTTTTATACTTATAAAATATCGATCATTTTAAGAAATATCGAAGATACTAGTTATATCCCGCGACTTCGCCAATGGTCGAATCGTAATAACTTTCCTCAAGAAATGAGCTATCAAAAAGAATATTTCAAATTCGACTGGCGCTTCCAAAGATTAACGCGTTCATACAAACACACTCCTCCGCTTTATATAGTAGTATAGAAAGCGCTGGCGGAGCACCAGTGAAAGGTGATAGATAAGAATGAAAACAGGTCAGTTAGCCCATCATGATAAATTCATCAGAAATTAACCATGATAGTTTCCAGGGGGACCCGCGAGGAGGTCGACCTGGTTGAGTATATTACTAGCAATGAGATTCTCAGTCTCCATTACTAACAAACCCTTTTATTTCCCCCATTTATCGACTGTTGTCGTTGTAGTGAACGCAATATTCAAAATACCCACATTTCACCGACCATATAAAAATTCAACGCAAGAGATGAGCTTACCACCATCACTCGGATTAATTTGGTTTAACGGCTTAATTATATGTATATAATTTTGAGGTAAAATTAAATATTTCCTGAAACAATTTTTTAATAAAATTATAGGTAGCATAGCTTTAATCTGTAATTTTGCTTCCATGAATTATGCAAAATAAAACTGTTCTTTATTTTAATCGGGGATGATACTAAATTTCGTTTAATACCGTTTAATCGTTTGGACGTGATTGAGTCGAAAATCCATTACAAACTTGCACATTTATAATATTAAGCACCCGTCCAGAGATCCCGAGGTCGAATCCCAGCGTAAACCTATAAATTTTCAATTACATCATTTAAAAATGATCTTGTTTCATGGTTCGGAGGGCACGTAAAGCCTTTGTCCGGTAAGCTACGTCAGAGATATTCTTGTGTAAATTCCAATTCAAATCATCTTTATTCAAATAAACTTGTTGTTAAGCACTTTTAAATCCTCATTTTTTTATGAATCCAGTTTTCGAAAAGTTGTTATCTGTTGAGAAGAGCCCGTAAGAAACGCAACAGTTACTCTTATACTGTTAACATTATGTGTATTTATTTAAATGTACAATTTGTGCGAATAATAATGTAATATAAATGCGAAACAGTATACTATTATGTCCATGGTACTGCTCATGTCTATAGGCGACGATTACCACTTTCCATCCGGTGGGCCGTCAGCTTGTTTGCCATTCTAAGTTGCATAAAAAAAATTCAAAAAATACATGGACGTTATAAATACCGTGCACATTTGTCATTCAAGTAATTGTGTAGTGTGTAATAGGCTTTGTTCAATAAGTGTACTTTAAAACAGTTTTAAACTTATTGTAGACCCTTCGGTATCTTACTATAACGATAGCAGTCTAGAATCTTTTGACATAAGGATGTGTCTCGCACATGATTAGTTATTAATTGTAGTGTAGGATAATCCACTGCTGTTAGAATAGAATAGAAACATTTATTGCCATACAATTACAATATAAAATACAAATAATATATACAAAAAGTGTCCCACACCCGGCAAAAGGAGCCGGCTCAGGGGATGCTGTGAGTGTCCCAGCGCAATGTGAACAGCTGCACAGCGCTGGTTTTCAGCCCATCCCTCTCTTAACAAAACAACCAAAATGCAGGGTACCACTGTAAATTACTTCTTGCAAGAATTATTTCTCAATAATAAATAAAAAAATACTAATTAGTGTTAGTATTTTTTTTAATGGGTGATGATAGAATGGTCTCATCTATCATTTATCATCACCCAGTAAATGAAATGAGGATGAAAGCATATCTGTCTGACTAATCGTGATCAATTCATAAAGACATTTATG
This sequence comes from Galleria mellonella, assembly GCF_026898425.1. Lineage (NCBI taxonomy): Eukaryota > Metazoa > Arthropoda > Insecta > Lepidoptera > Pyralidae > Galleria > Galleria mellonella. The sequence goes on from NW_026442133.1 coordinate 1,941,612, forward strand.
AATTCATGTTATGTCCATGGTACTGCTCATGTCTGTAGGCGACGGTTATCACTTTCTATCAGGTGGGCCGTCAGCTTGTTTGCCAGACTAAGTTGTATAAAAAAAAATTTAACCACGATGGTTTCCATGGTGCACGACGTGGAGGTCAGTCACTCAGTGGGATCGCTAAACGGTTGCTAACAATATCATCCCTCGATCCTAGATATTTGATAGAGCAATGCTAACTAACCAACTAACAAAATCGGTTTCGAATTCAGAAATGCGAGTATAGCCCCGCGTTTAACTGCGTCATTGAGCTCATCAGACATAAAACTTTTGTGGCGACTATTTTGACGAGACAGAAACTCAAATGAGACCGTCTTTGATCCTTCCATTAATTGTACAGATTATAAGCAAAGTTGAAATTTAGATATTTACATTACAACACGTCGGCATTTTGCGAGATAATGAGTGTTTGTTTGGATGCGGGCTAATTTTAAACAACAAAGTTTAATTCCGTCATGTCTTAAACTCGAGAAATTCCACTGTTAACATGAAAATATTCTCTGCTTTTTCTCTTTATAAATATTTGCCGTTACCAGTCTTTCCACGACAATTCTTTTAGTTCATAGTGATAATAAAAATAGTCTCGCTTTGTATCTCGCTAAAAAAGCACTTAAATAAAATCATAATCCCACATTCTCTGTTTCATTAAAACCTCCGACGGTTCTTGTTTTTGAATACCCAGGTAAAAAACATAATAGAACAGCTGAGAACCCACTTGATGGAAAGCGATAACCGCCACCAATAAACATGAATGAGTAGCCCATAGTGCGCCCCATGCGTTGCAATTCCTAAGAATTATATTGTTACGCCTTATTACTTGTAATTTCTTGGTCATATCCTACCCTTCAAAAATGTAAGGAGAGCTCTATTAAAAAATGACAATAAAAATGTAAAATTATTAAAGATCAAACCTAAGCCACGAAATACAAGACACACAGAGAAATATGCAAAAAAAGACGGTAGCCGCTATTCATCAGGTGGACTGTCTGCACGTTGCCTCCCTAACAATAAAAAAAAAATTAACACAACTTGCCTTTTCTATCATTTGGCTTCGAAATTTCCAATTTATAATTTTGACTTCAATTGTGACAAAACCAATTATTTTGATTACAAAACTAAACTATACTGAAACTAAACTGATTTTAATAAAATTTCCATGGAAAAAATCTAAGTATATCTTTTCAGATAAAATAGAATTTTTCGAAACGGTTACTAACTACTAACGAAGTTGAGAATGAATTAACATGAAGAATGAGTTAACAAACGCAGAAAAACACAAACGAAATGAGAACCTCCATCTTTTGAAGTTGGTAGAAAAAAAAACTAATATTCTGTATTAAACAATAAATGTAACTGTTAATAATTTCTCGACACAAATTTCAACTAAACCGCGGGTAAACCGAGTTATGTAGTGACTGAAGTAAAAGTTTTCCGTTTCATCCTCTCTAAATATCTCGAGAGCTCGTAGTGCTTCTTAGTGCGATCGTCTTTCAAACTTCACCTCTAAAACTTTTCTAACTATTTACATATTTCTTCGGAGGATTTTTTTCTTATTTACAACTTGTTACTATAAATGTAACATACCAAACTTTTACTACATTTTAAGCTCAAATTGAAGAGAAAATGTTTTTAAGTCTTATTATTTATGTATATATTTACGTGCTGTGATGGTCCCCCCCTTTGTGCACCCCTTATAATAATAACCCTCTAAACTAACCTACACATGGAAACCTACAAAGCCTAAGAAAAGCCTACGAAGGCTTTACCTAATGAAATCCCATGAAAATCTAATGAAAACCTACCCTAAAGAATGACCTAACATCCTCAATATAATCCCATACCTATATTGCCTTATACACCCCAAACATCCTATGAATCATATAAACCCTTACAATAAACACTTAATATTGAACAGATCTTATAGTAGAACACTTGATCATCTGGCCAGATAAATAAATGTGTGATCGTCTAGTAATGTAGGACCCGTTGTGTGTGTAATAACCAAAAGGTTCTTTAATTGGTATATGATAGGAGTTAAATAATAAAGATGATTGATAAATCTTTAAGGATTAAGAATAATTAATGAATTATACTCATAATTCATGTAACTAGGAAGTTATGTTAATTTAATAGTAAATTACAGAATAACTGTAATAATAAAAAAATGGGGGAGCGGTCGGGCCCCTCACACGCCCGGACCAGTGGAAGACTTTCCAACTATCTATAACTCTTCCTCCAAAAAGGTAGGGAAGGGTATTACTATTTATTAATGCACTCTGATGGTAATAAGGGAATGAGTATTCTCAGTTCCAAACCAAACATAAGTACATTTACTTCAACATTACAGTGGCTCCACCAGCCCCACGATGCTTCCAGTATAAATTAGTGCTTGCCAGAGGCAAACGGATCGGAACTGAAATCCCAGGATCACTCCGACACGAGAGCTTACTCATGGGCGATGACCCTTTCAGTCCTATATGGCGACATAGAGATCACCCACTAACAGTACGAAACTGTTTCCCAGCGTCACCCTGTTACGAGCTTACTCAATGGGGGTTTCCCTTCGGCTCCACAAGAGATCAGACCAAGAAGCGAGATCACCCAGACACCAGAACTTACTTTGTTGGGACATAACCCTTCGGCCCTATAATGTGACATTAGAGATCACCTGTGAAGACAGTCCGATAGAGATGAAGATTTGTGTGATAGGGGATACCTTCCACACCCTGGAATTGGCCAAGCCATATAATGTTGATAATTGCTATATCATAACATAGCATTGTCAATTTAATATTATTTACTTAATACCAAGAATACTCAAGGTTCAAGTTAAATCTGTTGATTAGGCCGGAGCCTAAGAACGAGTAGTCCAACACATAGGTCGAGAGCTACTAAAAGTAATGAGTGCTATTGAATGAACTATAAGTCCAGTTAATTATATATAATATTATTGTTGATTAACCACATTGTGAATTAACCAATTATTTATTCAGAGAGATATATCTAAAGGAACTATAAGTCCTTTAAAAGACACTGATTAATCACAAGTTAACAACGTCTCGTGAAATAACCAGTTGGGTTTTCTATAAGTTTGAGGACACTAAGTCCAACAAGCTATTATTGTGTTGAGAGTAATAGAGATTTTTTTGTAATATTTGTAGAGGTTTGATTAATCACATTGTGAAATAATCAGATTAAATAATTATGTAGCTTTATAGAGAGGACTATAAGTCCTAATTGGTTGTTGTCATAAATACTGATAAATTACACATTAAAGTGCCAGGTCAATTATTATATATAGGTATATAGGAAGGACAATAAGTCCTATTTGTGTATGTTGTAGTAGTAGAGGCAATATATTGCATAATTATAATGTGAAAGATATAGATTAAATATATATTTGTATAGAAAGGACAGTAAGTCCCATACAATTATTGTAGCTGTACTATAGTTATACTATATCTACTTCCATTTAGTGTCTTAGTAAACCTATTTACTAAGAGGATTTCTCAGATAAACAAGTGTTTTAGTGTTTAAATCATCATGATTAAATCCCTAAGAAATTAGGTCTTTAAATAATTATCATATCATTTTAAGTGAAATTTCTCATATAAATAATTCCAATATTTCCCCTACAGGTATTATAAAATAACAGAAAATTATATAAATTTTCTATAGACTTAGATATAGAATCATAACGTGTATAATCTCCTTTTGTTTGACATCTGTCACATTAATGACGTATTGAATGACGTATTGATGTATTGAATTGAATTTTGATTATCTATCACAACTGTCAACGTAACAAATACTAGCAAGTTTGTTTATTTGTATTTGTTTAATATAACTAAATATAAAATCATCATATATCAACCGTAATATACAACTAAATTATCAGTGACATAAATAATCATGGTTTACACCAGAAATAATTAATAGTATCCAGTAATGCTACAGTTTTATATTCATATCAGTAGCCAAGCTTACTTTCAAATTCAAGAATGAACAGAAGATTAGAAGTTTAACATTCTTATTGCAATTGTACTTGCAATAATATATACATACAGTACTAATTATCAAGAACATTCCTCAAATACATGTGTGGTGAAGATTTTCCCAATATGCTATCTATTTGATTCCTAACCTCTAATGTAAATTTATTAAAGAAGTGAATAATCAGTGTTAGTGTTTGCTTTATTAATATTTAAAGTAATTGTCCTAACTTGATATCAATAGGATAATATCTCCTTGGATACAGTCCGACATAAACATATAACTCAATAATTAAATTTATAAAATACTAATATTATATTTTACTACTTGTATATCTCCATACTATTCCCATAAAATATTCCAAACATGTATATTAAATATAAATCCAGTAAATATTCACTAATATTAACCCTGTCTGAACTTGTCTAGTCTATATAACATGAACAAACAACACACATACAAACCTTATCGCCGGGACAACTTCCTTTCTAAATATAAGTAAAATACATAGCTTCACAAGTATCATACAGTACCAATTTTATACTGAACCTCATACCTAGTTAAGAGTAACTATAGTCAGAGAATCTTTTAGTACTTTTATTACCATTAGGAAATAAATCCACACCTATAATATCAGCATAATTAAATATTATTAGTAATCAGTAATACACACAGAATTGTTATTATCAGCTTGTTTACTACAACAAAATCAATATTAAAGTTTATAATAAATCAAGACAAAATATCTATTTAAACAATACAGGCTTGTTTACCATAAACATCCCACCGTTACATGAATTTATCTACTAACACATTAATGTATTAAAAGTAATACATTCACATAAAATCACCTGCAACAGCTAAGCTGTTTCTCTGTACATCTGGTGTAAAACAAATTCCCACATGTAATCATGGGTAATTAAAAGTATACAAAAGAATCATTAGTACAGTTGACCGAGCAATGGTATGAAAACACTTTACCATGAGACGTTAAGCATGAGCAGGTGTTCCAAATCAACACTGTAATAGTGTAATAAATACAACTATTCCATCATCATCATCGTCTCAACCATCACCAATCCACGACTGAACACAGGCAATTCCCCATAGACTGCCAATAGGAACGGCCCCAAACTCCTGCACCCACCGAGTCCCCATAATACACATAAAACAGTCACTCCAACCAATGGAGGCAGCCCTCACCACACTTGCATATACAGAGTCGCCACTCAATAACCCCTCTGTCTCATCAATGGTTGTTTCCCCAGCAATGAGACCAGACCACAGCCACCTCAGTCTATTTATCCTCAATAAATAAATAATTTATAGTAACTAGATATGAATTTAGTTAGTATTATAATAGTTTTATAGTTGATTCAATAAGTATTTGCCAAAACTGGACAATTAGAATATTGAGTCAAATCGATGAATTTCTATCAAACAGCCATATAATTGAATTTTGTATATGAGTAGAATAACGTAAGTATGTATTATTATTACGTAAATTATATTGATGTAGATCTTTGTTCAAATGTGATTGCATTTAACTATATACGCATTACCTAAAGGTATATGGACTCGATTAAATACGTATTTTAATAGTTGTTGGGAAAAATATTAAGTATAAACTTTGCCTGTGATCACAGTCAAAAATCTAACTACGTAGTAATAAATGGAACAAGCTCACCGGATTCTCCAGTCTTCCATTGACTCTTTTCACACACTTAATCGATAGTGATACACTAAGATCTTAAACCCCTTCATAGATCCAGTCACTCCTAGCTCTATATCCCAGTTATCTTTTTTATTTTATTGCGCAGTTCCTAAAACACGACTCCCCGCCATTTTTTTTTCTTTTTTTTTTTTCTTTTTTTTATTGCGCAATTCCTAAAAAGCGACTCCCGCGCGCCCGCCGATCTGCCGTCCCTTTCTTTTTTTTTTTTTCTTTTCTTTCTCTTCATCTAGTAACGTCATAGATTATCTCACCGAAGGGTAGATATTTCAATAATCAGATTTAGCCCATTATTCGAACTGAACTTTTCTTCAAATTCAATTTAATTATATGTTAATGTATTTTGGTATTTTCTATTAAATTGATTATCGAATTTATAAAACTTTAAAGACTCTCATAAACCTTATTAAACTGTGATGTATGCATCCTTTTTACACCTGATGATAAAAGGTAAACTATAATTTGGTTATATATAAGATATAATATATTTTTGTTTAATTTATTTAATTTTCTTGGGACATCCACTACACTTTGAAAACACATCAAAGGAGTTTCCCTTCTGTGTCAATATTTCATATATGGTAACGTCTTCTCTGTACGCTATTGTGAACCTTGACTTTAAAGTTTGTTTATATTAAATAGCTCAGCTTTCGCAGCGGTCACCCATAGGAACCCCTGTTTCTTTTCTATGTACTTATGGTATTAAACCTATTGTACTATAGGCGAACCGTCACATCCGGCCCCCTAATTATCAAGGAGTTTACCGGATTGATAATTACAACAAGATAAGTTTATTGTTACAATTTTTTTTTCCACCCCTAAAAATGTACTTCACATATGTGTATATAATTTAACTTTACAGAGCTTAAGATCATCATTTAAATTTTTCATTGATTCATCGATACTAGCATAACACTCTGACATTCTTAAGACTCAAAACAATAAAAGTATCAAAAGGATCTTTAAACCCGAAGTTATGTGTTGTTGAATGTTATGTGTATGAATAGCCTTAAAATTTCTACTCAATATATTAATAATTAAGCATAATATTTATTTATGAATAGATTTGTAAATAATTATTTATAATTAATTTGCATACGCTGTAATGATAGAGTGAATCCATTAAATTTTATAATTAAAATTTTTATACTCGTTTATTTATATGTATTAAATTCAATGCATGTAATTACAATATCATAAACAGCATAAATGAATACAATCCTAAATGTGTGTAAAGGAATCTATAAAACCTAAATATATGAAAAGCCTAAGTATGTGAGGAGTCTAAATGTATAAAACCTAAATATGTGAAGAGCTTCAAGTAAAGAACCTAATAGATACGTTATTTGTATCAGTAAATTTAGATAAAGTATCTATTTAAAAGATACGAGTTAAAACATCTAAATGGAAGTTCATAATTAAAAGCCTAAATGTATGAGTGTAATGTATCAACAAAGCGAAAGAGCCTAAATAGAAAACCTAAAGCGAAATGAAGTGAAAAAATCTAAGCATTAAAATGTAAAAAAATTTAAAAAAAGGAATCCTAAAATAATTGTCTAAGTGTAAACAAATGATTAGATAAAATCCCAAGTTAATTAAATATTAAAATGAAGATGTTCAAATAAATTTGTTAAAATAAATTTAAACAATACGAATAAAACTTTATGAAGCGTCTAAGTAACCACAAATACATATTTCATCTAAGAAATAACCTAGTGTTCATTGAATAAAAAAAATACTAGTCCGTAACAAAATTCAAATAAATTTAATTTTTATTTATTAATCATAGAAGTAAAGCTTATATAAATAATAAATTAATCACCACCGGCCCCCCTGTCTGACAAATTTTGCACGGCCCCCCAATTTTAAGACTCCTATAAATATGTTGCATAAAATAATACAAACGGCCCCCATAGTTTAAAACTCTTATTATAAGAAATTCCTTTAATATACTTAAATTACCAATGACTATTTCTTAATACTCTCAGAAATAACATGATCAATAAGTTTTATAATAAAATATTATGTAACCACATTAGATAGGTAGATAGACACCCCCCATTGCCTCCTCCAAAAGATCACAACAGCAAACCCAACATAAATACAACCAACTATATTAGATACATCAATTAATTTATTTTGTACAATAAATTATTATTTCAAAAGATACAGATGTCTTGTGTTATGTGCAACTACAAAGAACTAAATAACTAAGTGTGCGCAAAATCTAAGTATGTAAAATACTTAGGCATGTAAAGAGTGTACTTGAATAAATAACCTACAAAATCTCCCTCTGATATAAGTATAAGGGGTTTTTTTTTTTATATAATAAAGTGTCTAAGTCAAAATAAGTAAATAATCAAATAAAATCTGAACTATAATTGTAAAGTGAAATAAAGAAATTATGTGAAGAAAACTAAATAAAATATTTATAATAGCATCCTAATAAATTGTTGGAATTAAATTTAACAATATGAAAATACCTAATTAAATTTTCAAATTTAGGTAATCAAATAAAGTAACTAAAGGCCCTAACTAACCTTAATGATCTTTTATGAAACGTCTAACTTTCAATTTGAAACCCCTATAAAACATTGTATAAGCTATTTAAACATCCTAAATTAAAATCAAATCATAATTATATAATATTTGATTTTTTTTTATATATATATAAAATCAATGTCACTGCATCATAAAAGTTTATGAAATAAAAATCAATTGGATATTTCCTCAGAAATAAATAATGTCATTAATTCATCTTAATTTATTTCTTTAATAATAAAATGAGATTAATAAATTTTATGTATAAGTCATTATAGCATAATTATTGTTTATAAAATTAATATAATGTTAAATTAATAGTTCAGTAACAATTGAGAATTAATGAAGCAAAAGAATAATAAATGTGTCCTATAGCATAAAATTAGATCAGTGTGAACTGAGTATAACGTAGCAAGCTATCTTTGCTGCTATTGTTATGTACCTATTAGTGTAGTTCTTAATATAATTTATTCAACTGATATAGAGTAAATGAGAAAAAAAAAACCAAATTATGTAATTTGTTGTACAATTGACTTCAATAGGTAACGATTGAATGAATTTGATAAATTAAATCCTAATAACATAAAATAACAGTAAAATAGGCTATTTACCTATAGACATAGAGATAATGAAATTAGGTCCAAATCCTAGATCTATGACGGTATAATTATTTAGTCATAATCATCAAAGTTGGTTTTGAGTTATACTATTAGCAGATATTACTGTTTAACTTTATACTCCTTCATTTTTTAATAACCAATCCCTGAAGTCACAAGCTCCAATTGTGACCAAGTGCTCTTATTGATCTGATATGTGTAAATAGCCATGAACCAATTAAATCCTGGTCACGGCACCAATTGTGATGGTCCCCCCCTTTGTGCACTCCTTATAATAATAACCCTCTAAACTAACCTACACATGGAAACCTACAAAGCCTAAGAAAAGCCTACGAAGGCTTTACCTAATGAAATCCCATGAAAATCTAATGAAAACCTACCCTAAAGAATGACCTAACATCCTCAATATAATCCCATACCTATATTGCCTTATACACCCCAAACATCCTATGAATCATATAAACCCTTACAATAAACACTTAATATTGAACAGATCTTATAGTAGAACACTTGATCATCTGGCCAGATAAATAAATGTGTGATCGTCTAGTAATGTAGGACCCGTTGTGTGTGTAATAACCAAAAGGTTCTTTAATTGGTATATGATAGGAGTTAAATAATAAAGATGATTGATAAATCTTTAAGGATTAAGAATAATTAATGAATTATACTCATAATTCATGTAACTAGGAAGTTATGTTAATTTAATAGTAAATTACAGAATAACTGTAATAATAAAAAAATGGGGGAGCGGTCGGGCCCCTCACACGCCCGGACCAGTGGAAGACTTTCCAACTATCTATAACTCTTCCTCCAAAAAGGTAGGGAAGGGTATTACTATTTATTAATGCACTCTGATGGTAATAAGGGAATGAGTATTCTCAGTTCCAAACCAAACATAAGTACATTTACTTCAACATTACAGTGGCTCCACCAGCCCCACGATGCTTCCAGTATAAATTAGTGCTTGCCAGAGGCAAACGGATCGGAACTGAAATCCCAGGATCACTCCGACACGAGAGCTTACTCATGGGCGATGACCCTTTCAGTCCTATATGGCGACATAGAGATCACCCACTAACAGTACGAAACTGTTTCCCAGCGTCACCCTGTTACGAGCTTACTCAATGGGGTTTCCCTTCGGCTCCACAAGAGATCAGACCAAGAAGCGAGATCACCCAGACACCAGAACTTACTTTGTTGGGACATAACCCTTCGGCCCTATAATGTGACATTAGAGATCACCTGTGAAGACAGTCCGATAGAGATGAAGATTTGTGTGATAGGGGATACCTTCCACACCCTGGAATTGGCCAAGCCATATAATGTTGATAATTGCTATATCATAACATAGCATTGTCAATTTAATATTATTTACTTAATACCAAGAATACTCAAGGTTCAAGTTAAATCTGTTGATTAGGCCGGAGCCTAAGAACGAGTAGTCCAACACATAGGTCGAGAGCTACTAAAAGTAATGAGTGCTATTGAATGAACTATAAGTCCAGTTAATTATATATAATATTATTGTTGATTAACCACATTGTGAATTAACCAATTATTTATTCAGAGAGATATATCTAAAGGAACTATAAGTCCTTTAAAAGACACTGATTAATCACAAGTTAACAACGTCTCGTGAAATAACCAGTTGGGTTTTCTATAAGTTTGAGGACACTAAGTCCAACAAGCTATTATTGTGTTGAGAGTAATAGAGATTTTTTTGTAATATTTGTAGAGGTTTGATTAATCACATTGTGAAATAATCAGATTAAATAATTATGTAGCTTTATAGAGAGGACTATAAGTCCTAATTGGTTGTTGTCATAAATACTGATAAATTACACATTAAAGTGCCAGGTCAATTATTATATATAGGTATATAGGAAGGACAATAAGTCCTATTTGTGTATGTTGTAGTAGTAGAGGCAATATATTGCATAATTATAATGTGAAAGATATAGATTAAATATATATTTGTATAGAAAGGACAGTAAGTCCCATACAATTATTGTAGCTGTACTATAGTTATACTATATCTACTTCCATTTAGTGTCTTAGTAAACCTATTTACTAAGAGGATTTCTCAGATAAACAAGTGTTTTAGTGTTTAAATCATCATGATTAAATCCCTAAGAAATTAGGTCTTTAAATAATTATCATATCATTTTAAGTGAAATTTCTCATATAAATAATTCCAATATTTCCCCTACAGGTATTATAAAATAACAGAAAATTATATAAATTTTCTATAGACTTAGATATAGAATCATAACGTGTATAATCTCCTTTTGTTTGACATCTGTCACATTAATGACGTATTGAATGACGTATTGATGTATTGAATTGAATTTTGATTATCTATCACAACTGTCAACGTAACAAATACTAGCAAGTTTGTTTATTTGTATTTGTTTAATATAACTAAATATAAAATCATCATATATCAACCGTAATATACAACTAAATTATCAGTGACATAAATAATCATGGTTTACACCAGAAATAATTAATAGTATCCAGTAATGCTACAGTTTTATATTCATATCAGTAGCCAAGCTTACTTTCAAATTCAAGAATGAACAGAAGATTAGAAGTTTAACATTCTTATTGCAATTGTACTTGCAATAATATATACATACAGTACTAATTATCAAGAACATTCCTCAAATACATGTGTGGTGAAGATTTTCCCAATATGCTATCTATTTGATTCCTAACCTCTAATGTAAATTTATTAAAGAAGTGAATAATCAGTGTTAGTGTTTGCTTTATTAATATTTAAAGTAATTGTCCTAACTTGATATCAATAGGATAATATCTCCTTGGATACAGTCCGACATAAACATATAACTCAATAATTAAATTTATAAAATACTAATATTATATTTTACTACTTGTATATCTCCATACTATTCCCATAAAATATTCCAAACATGTATATTAAATATAAATCCAGTAAATATTCACTAATATTAACCCTGTCTGAACTTGTCTAGTCTATATAACATGAACAAACAACACACATACAAACCTTATCGCCGGGACAACTTCCTTTCTAAATATAAGTAAAATACATAGCTTCACAAGTATCATACAGTACCAATTTTATACTGAACCTCATACCTAGTTAAGAGTAACTATAGTCAGAGAATCTTTTAGTACTTTTATTACCATTAGGAAATAAATCCACACCTATAATATCAGCATAATTAAATATTATTAGTAATCAGTAATACACACAGAATTGTTATTATCAGCTTGTTTACTACAACAAAATCAATATTAAAGTTTATAATAAATCAAGACAAAATATCTATTTAAACAATACAGGCTTGTTTACCATAAACATCCCACCGTTACATGAATTTATCTACTAACACATTAATGTATTAAAAGTAATACATTCACATAAAATCACCTGCAACAGCTAAGCTGTTTCTCTGTACATCTGGTGTAAAACAAATTCCCACATGTAATCATGGGTAATTAAAAGTATACAAAAGAATCATTAGTACAGTTGACCGAGCAATGGTATGAAAACACTTTACCATGAGACGTTAAGCATGAGCAGGTGTTCCAAATCAACACTGTAATAGTGTAATAAATACAACTATTCCATCATCATCATCGTCTCAACCATCACCAATCCACGACTGAACACAGGCAATTCCCCATAGACTGCCAATAGGAACGGCCCCAAACTCCTGCACCCACCGAGTCCCCATAATACACATAAAACAGTCACTCCAACCAATGGAGGCAGCCCTCACCACACTTGCATATACAGAGTCGCCACTCAATAACCCCTCTGTCTCATCAATGGTTGTTTCCCCAGCAATGAGACCAGACCACAGCCACCTCAGTCTATTTATCCTCAATAAATAAATAATTTATAGTAACTAGATATGAATTTAGTTAGTATTATAATAGTTTTATAGTTGATTCAATAAGTATTTGCCAAAACTGGACAATTAGAATATTGAGTCAAATCGATGAATTTCTATCAAACAGCCATATAATTGAATTTTGTATATGAGTAGAATAACGTAAGTATGTATTATTATTACGTAAATTATATTGATGTAGATCTTTGTTCAAATGTGATTGCATTTAACTATATACGCATTACCTAAAGGTATATGGACTCGATTAAATACGTATTTTAATAGTTGTTGGGAAAAATATTAAGTATAAACTTTGCCTGTGATCACAGTCAAAAATCTAACTACGTAGTAATAAATGGAACAAGCTCACCGGATTCTTTTTTTTTTTTCTTTTTTTTTTTTTTTTTTTTTTTTTGCGCAATTCCTAAAAAGCGACTCCCGCGCGCCCGCCGATCTGCCGTCCCTTTCTTTTTTTTTTTTTGTTTTCTTTCTCTTCATCTAGTAACGTCATAGATTATCTCACCGAAGGGTAGATATTTCAATAATCAGATTTAGCCCATTATTCGAACTGAACTTTTCTTCAAATTCAATTTAATTATATGTTAATGTATTTTGGTATTTTCTATTAAATTGATTATCGAATTTATAAAACTTTAAAGACTCTCATAAACCTTATTAAACTGTGATGTATGCATCCTTTTTACACCTGATGATAAAAGGTAAACTATAATTTGGTTATATATAAGATATAATATATTTTTGTTTAATTTATTTAATTTTCTTGGGACATCCACTACACTTTGAAAACACATCAAAGGAGTTTCCCTTCTGTGTCAATATTTCATATATGGTAACGTCTTCTCTGTACGCTATTGTGAACCTTGACTTTAAAGTTTGTTTATATTAAATAGCTCAGCTTTCGCAGCGGTCACCCATAGGAACCCCTGTTTCTTTTCTATGTACTTATGGTATTAAACCTATTGTACTATAGGCGAACCGTCACAGTGCGTCCAGTGTAGTGGTACTACGACTGGTTAGATCACTAGCTTCAGCATGGCGTAGAAGGTATGAGTTCAACCATCATTTTAAAATTTTTAATTACTTAATATTTATTTATTTCTTATTGCATTCCATAATATAATTAGTAGATAACTTTTCAATTATGGACCTTGTTGGGCTCAGCAAGTAGGAGGACAACACTTTTTTCACTTTGGAAATAGTCTAAGGATCTGTTACAATATTATCCAGTCATTGAAATTGTATCACGATAGGTACGTATTTTCTTATTATTATTATTCATTATTTAAGTATTGGTGTGTATCTATTCATATCGTAATTGTTATTAGTATTATATAGTTATTTAATATATTCTGTAGTTTATAATTATCCCCCCAATGGTAAACCGTTATAAGGAATGGTACCGTTCCTTATAACAGTCTATGGAGGAGACCTATGTTCAGCAGTGAACAGCTAACAGCTGATATAATGATGATGATCATGATAATAGTTATTGAAATATAATTTTTCTATATTGGCCGTGTGGTCCCGGCATAGAACAGACCACCCTTCCTTTCCCGTGGGTATCGTAAGAATCAACTAAGGGAGGGCGAGGGATGGGCAGCAGCGTCCCTCTTAAAACATCTCTAAAGCCTAACTGCGGTTGCCAATCCGCCTGCCAAGCGTGGCGACTACTGGCAAAATCCCCCAAAGGGGAGGCTTATGTTCAGCATCGGACGGTTAAGGGCTGATATGATGCATAATATATCTTTATGTATTAACCTAAATTAAACCAAATATAAATAAGTATACATATAACACCATTATCATATGTATATATAAAGGTATTTTTTTGCATTACCTAACTCTATTAATACCACGCATATGATATAATTTTGTAATTCTTGATTGAACCCTTAAGGCATCAAAACATAACAAACGCACTTTCACATATATAAGGAGTTGATATATAAGTAATATAAAATTTAAACAAATATGAAACTATTAAATAGCTAATATTATATATACAATAAACGTATTAAATCATACTGCATAAACCCTTATAATTGGTTTTAAATAAATAATATACCTAATAACCTTTTATGTCGTGCCTGTCGTTATTCTGGGTGGGATTAGAATGATTATCCTTGAAGTTATGACAGCCTATTATTGAGCCATCATTTCACGGTGAAACGGTTAATATTAACGGCTCTGTTAGCAGCTATTAAACGTTGATACCTCATCCTATAGACAGTTTAATAAGTTTATAATATTATTTACTTCATTTCCAGACTATTTTCCTTTTTATACATAAGATAGTATTATATATAAGATAGTACTTTTTATACATAAGTTTATTTATAGTATAGACTTAATTAACAAGACTAGTTGTTGTCGTAAGGCATTCAAATAATTGAATATAGGAAAAATTACTTTTTTAATTATTAGATTTCATATGGTTCTAGCACAAAATAGGCCACCCACTCTCGTGGGTGTCGTAAGAAGCGACTAAGGGAGAGCGAGGGATGGGCAGCAGCGTCTCTCTTAAACATCTCTCAAGCCTAACTGCGGTTGCCAACCCCCCGTCAAACGTAGTAACTACTGGCAAAACCCCCCAAGGGGAAGGCTTATGTTCAGCAGTGGACAGTTAAAGGTTGAGATGACGATGATGATTAGCTCTAGAAAGATAACTTACCTCGTCCGCGTACACGTATTTGTTCAAATTTATAATAAAAAAAACTTATCAATCACAATCAATATTTAAGAGATTATATACACATTTTAGTACTTACGAATATAACTACAAAGTTTTTTGATCGCGGTTGACAATATAAATAATCCCGAATCCGTATAAAGTCCAGATAATCGAGTCTCCACGTAATAAAATTCTTGTTAAATGTTTTTTTAAAAGGATGTAAATAAAAATGCTGGGTTTGGTAAATGGTATAAAACGATAAGGCAACAGTGGAAGACGAAACGATGAGGATGTAGTTACGTCAGTACTCGTGGTGAATGTAAAAGGAAATATTCCGGATGGTTTCCAACAAGAACCGGGTGAAGGTCGACCTGACAACATGCAATCCTATGTTCCTACTTATTTATTTTATCCATACCACTAGTACACGTGTACGAGTGTCACAAAATTCTAGATCACTGTCCGTTTATATATGAAAGCCTCTGAGTAGGCTTACCAAAACATTAGGTTTTTCTTTAAATAACTGATAATGGAATGGTAATCTCGCCTACGCTGATGGGGAACCAGTAAAAGATGATAGGTGAGGATGAAAGCAAGTCAATTAGCCCATCCTGACGAACTGCACAAGAATTAGCCATAATGGTGTCCAGGAGGAACTGTATAGAGATCGACCTGATAAGACATGTTGTCCCAAATTATTGGTTTACTTGTTTACCAAACTATGAATCAATTAACAATAATTTTAAAATGAAACATTAATTTGAAAGTTCAAAGGTCAGCCTAAATCCCTAAATGTTTGGCTTCGATCTTGATATCTTCGAACTAATCTATCTATACCATTACGTATTTAGACAAGTCAAAGGTTTTCGAGAGACTTAAAATCACTTGCTAACTTTATACACGGAGGCCCAAGTGGAATTTAAAATTCTCAGTTTATTTCGAATCCTCCGACTGCCGGGACTAGTGTAATAGCATAGTGGATCTTAATACTGCGACTACTCAGTATTACCTACTCTAGGGAATAGAAATCTAAATAACCTGTTTTATTATACTTGGCTTATTTAATAAAGTGTCCTTTTTTCAAAATTCGTTATCCTGCTAATAAAAACTGCAATAAATATGACTATACTCGTAATCTAATAGTGTAAACACAGGCAGTTGATAAACTACCCGAGTCTCATCGAGCATGTTAAAATCTACTTGCACGGACGAGTCTACCGCTATCTTTCAAGTTAATGTTCCTAATAATATAAATATATTGTATATATTGGCCATTAACAGATATATATAATATCGAAAAGGAGAAACCACTCGCAATGAATATAAATATCCGACTGATATAGGCGATACAGTAGTCGTCAATGTCCAAAAGAACTTAATATGTAGATATCTGATATCAGCTAGTTGTAGTTGTCTCTAGTTGTAACTTCTATTCTTTATATACTATATGAAAACGCTTAAATGGCTGAATAGATTTAAATGATAAAGTTTGCATATAGATTGATTTATCAATTTATTATGATATCCTACTTATTAATTCCGGTCTGTTAACTGCGTTTCCCGATACCAAAGTAATAATTGGAAATATAAATTAGTACAAAGTTTTTAGTATTAATCAGATTATAACTTAAGATATATATGTATACCTAAATAATATTTCATTGCTAAAGATATCCTCTACTGATTACTCAATAATTTTTCTATAGGGCGCCGCTCCACTTCTGGTACCCTACCTGGCAGAAACAGGCCACATTTGTCCCACTACTCATAATCCGGCTGACTACGTACTGGAGACACTGCTTGGAGAAGACGAGGCACCAGCCCAGCTGTCAGAACTGTGCCAGAACGGGAAACTATGTCGGAAACAAGATCGAATGACAACTCGCGGTGGAAAGTGAGTATACCTTATTTCATGACACTTAGAATGACAAGCAAGCTGGCGGCCCATCTGATGTAAAGTGGTACCCATCGCCTATAGATATGTACAACAACAAAATCGACATGGAAAAATAAAAATATAATAGCATGATAATGTATGCTTAAAGTACCACTCATGCGTTGCTATTCCTGTGAACTAAGATGTTATTCTCTCTCTGTGCCCTGTAATTTCACTGGCATATTCACCTATAGACCCTCCCTTCAAATTAATACAGTCAGCTCGCAATATCACCTGTTAGGTCGATTACCTCTTAATACCCCCTGGAAATCATCATGTTGAGGGGAATGGGATTGTTAATAATGAGATCTAACTGACCCATTGCTAGCAATACTCCCTATCAGGTCGCCTTCCACGCGGTTCCACCTGGAAACCATCGTGGTTAATTCTAATGGAATTCGTGACGATGGGTTAACTGACCTGCTTTCATCGTCACTTATCAACCCTCACTGATGCCCTACCACTGTATACCAATAGCGCGGGCGGGGATACCATTCCATTATCACCTATTAAAAAACTATCGTGTTGAATTCCAGATATATTCATCACGACGAACTGACCTGCATTTACATTTTCACTTGTCATCCTTTACTGGTGGCCAGCGTATACCGTTAGCACAAGCAAGATTACCAGTCCATTATCATCTCTTAAAATACCTTAGTCCGAAAGGTTCATGGCTACTATATGGGACAGTGCTGGTAGAAAGCCGGTCTAATTCCTTGCTATCAAGTATATTGAAGCCTAAATCAATCATACTCGTATATGGTAAAAAAACACCTTAGTCCTCAGAAATAACGACGCATGATGAGCTGATACAAATCTTTTACATTATGATTAATATAAACAATCTATGCTGCGGTTCACATAATTTATATAGCCTGTGCACCATTCCAAGCATCATAAAATAAAATTCTCACACTAAAAATATTACATAATAAATGCACACACTTTACAAAATTATGCAGTGAAAATAAATGTTATAAGAATTAAAATTCGCTCAGGTTTTAGCTGAGCAAACTTTTAGCTGCCCAGAGTTACTTGCTTTAAATTTTCACTTAATGTTCCAGGAAGCCCGTATTACACTCCGACGAGTCCATACAAAGGATATTCGTTGAACACGTTGCTAAAGAGCAGATGCAAAAAATGGAATTTCCCACTACCTTCCTTAATCAGTTTCTTATTTTAACTAAAAGAATGTTCATACAAACGAAGAGGAATTCGGTGAGTTATATATTTATTATGTTTTTGTTTCTCAATACAACATAAAGGCAAACAAAGATAGCTAAACCACACAGCTAATTCTTCGATATTATAATTCAAAATGTTATTGTAAATAAGGCTTTCAAACTTATTATATATACTAACTAACCAGGACCGCAGATACTGTGCTTAATCTATGAAGCTGACCCAACAAATATCGTTTTGTCAAAAGCTATTTGATGTGTTCAGCATCATTACTTGATTGGAATGTTTGAATTGGATACTAGAAACAGTTTGTAGGGAAAAAAGTAAAATTATTTCGTTTTTCGAAGAATTTTTCTCTACACAAAAACCTTCCTCGAACTTCAGCGTATACGAAAAAGAAGTTTAGGGTATTTCTCTGATTTGGTGCAAATTTAACGAAATCAAGAGAAAAAAATAAATAGTTTCTTTTCGATATTCATATGAAAATACATAAAAAGTATACTCTATTCATACAATCCGTATGAAATTATACCCTATATTTATGAAGATATCGATCGATGAAGTTTTTACTGTGGTAGGTAATGAGAACATGGTTTCATCACAAATCAAAAGTCGGTGTTTTTATGGGATACAATTTTTAATTATGGATTACATGTCTTTCGGGATCATTTTTAAATCTCTCATGTTTTTTTTTCTTTTATGTAGTCTCTCTTGAGCTAGTTTTTCTTTAGGTGGCATTTTAGTTTTCGTTATAGCCATATTGGCACCTGAATTAGAAACAGGTTCGTTACTATTTATTATAACCCTGTATATTATTAACACAATTTGAATGAAAAACAAATATAACCACTTGGTTTAAAGTAACTATTTTATCCTAAAAATGGTTCTATTGCTACTGTGTAACTGAAGGAAATCGATGGTAATGAAACTGAGAGTAATTAATTATTTTAACTCTTTTTTAAATTATTCATCCTACAGTCACGAATTAAATATACATTAAATTAGAAGATACAAATTACGCTTACGTCACTATTTAAACAAATTTAAAACAATGGAAATTACATACATCAACCATCCACTGAATGTAATGAAAACATATCGGACCACAATGAATTTATTATATTGTAAATAATTTATAGATATTTGACGACAGATTTGTCTACTGCTGCTTCAACTACTTAGTTTGAGACATGATGATGTTGTTATTATTATTTATAATACTGTATATCCCTAGAATTGGTTGAGAAAAAATATTAAATCTACCTTTAGCGTCATACATACATATATACCTATACTATAAATTGTTAATAGATATTAAATACCTAAACAAATAACCAAAATACGGAATTTCATTAATTCTTATTCTTCGAAATCGACTAATATCTTTACCTATTACACTATAATACTAAAATAAAATTAGTATACCTATACGTGAGAAATAATTTAGATAACAAAAAATATTACGATATAAGTAAATAGGTACTAATACTATGTAATTGCTATTTTTTATTTATAAATGTATGAGTATAATACATAATATGTATACTGTATTAACGAAATCTATTCTTTAGTGTTAGTATTTCTTAGTAGGGCCTCGAATAAAATATTTTTTCTTGGGTAAAATTTTTATATTACCAAAGACGCGGGATAAAGCTAGTCACCTACAAGAATAAAAGTATTTACGTACATTGCAGCGAAAACTACCTACCTATAAGTTTTTAAAAATATTTATAGGAATAAATGAATAGTATCTATGTATTGAACAAACATATTGTATGATCTATCATTTTCAATAAGTTTCTTTAAATTTAGTGTAATATATGTATTTATTGATATATGTTTTAATATAGGATGTAGCCGTCACTTTCGCGGCGGCTCCGAGTCTGAGACCGGAATCTCGCGCCACTTGTGGCGCGTCTCTTATAAAAAAATATAGGATGTAAAAATAATTATATCTTATCATTCCAGGTAACTCTGTGGATCCAACTGATGCATCATTTAATAACGGCACTTCTTCTCGGCAGTATATTCTACCATGTGGGGAATGATGCAAATGCGCCAATAGTCAATTTCAAATTCTGTTTGAGCTGCCTTGTATTTTTCATGTATACCTACATCATGCTGCCTGTTTTATTGTGTAAGTTTTTTATACAACTTAGAATAGCAACCTATTAGAGTTGGCCTTAGTATCTGGCGCCCCTGATCTTTAAAAACTCTTTTTCTTCTTGCAACACAACCCCGTGTTTCAGTCAATGACACCAACAGAGAGTTCGATGCGACCCCTTCATTTTTACGTAGCTCCTGGATGTCGACGTTTCCGCACGCCATTCGACGTATTACCTGCATTTTATAACCAAGCCACTCCAGAAATTATAAATTACGTGTGATTGTAATGCGAGATGCATTGAAGACACATCAGATACAGCGGCATCCAAATTAATCACGATGATGATGATATCAGCCGTTAACTGTCTACTGCTGAACATAGGCCTCCCCCTATTGAGAAGTTTTGCCAGTAGTTGCCATATTTGGCAACCGCAGCCAGACTGGTTATTTTTTTATGCAACTTAAAATGGCAAACAAGCTAACAACCCACCTGATGGATAATAGTAACCGTCGCTTATAGACATGAACAGTATCATGAACATGTCAGAGTGTACTATTTCGCCCATGATACCACCAATGCGTTGGCATTCCTGATAACTAAGGTATTATACCTATGTACCCTGTAAATTTACTCCTATATATACATACCCATCCTTCAAATCAAAACACAGCCATACAAATATAACTGCTTCACGGTAGGACCACAAATGACACAAAGGTACCCAAGCAAACGACTTTTGTACAAAGTCTTCCTTTGGTGATGCTTTAAAAGGGATAATGTTGCCCATCTCTCAACCATTAAGTTCCCTCTGTCGCTTCTTACGATACCTATGTTAAAGCAAGGGATGGCTTATTTTATACTGGGATCATACGGCCATCATAATTAATATTATGATTCATATGGCTTTTTTAACTCCCGACAAAGCAATTTACTTTCACTGTACTTAAAATGTTTCTATTGCATAGATGTGTAATTGTCTACTTCCAGTTCCGATGGAGGTGCGTTTGTTACGGCGGGAATACTTCAACCGATGGTACAGCCTGAAAGCGTACTACGCAGCGCTTACCTTTTCAACATTACCTGTCATGGTGAGCTATAAATTATAAATAAATCAAAACGCATTGATAATGTAACCCTCGTAATGTATTCTTTTCAAACAAACAAGCTGACGGTTCACCTTTTAAATTTTTTAAAAGTGTCGTGGTCATGGCCGTAGCTAGGAGAAAGGGAGTCATTGAGGAGCAATGCCCTACCTTAAACTAAAAGGCCCCAAGAAAATTAGACAGATTCGTTTTTTCAAAGTCACTTAATTATGGTTTTTGCCCTACCAAAAAGTTCTTTTGTCCTAACTTAAAGCTGAGTACAGCTACAGTCCTGGACGTGATCCAATGTCGTACTATACTACGTCGAGTTATAATCACAAAAAATTTCATTTTCAACGATCTCCCCGGTGATAGACAATACCGCTAACATACCGCATTGATTCGAGGGGCGGCGATAGGCTCACCCATCGCCATGTTGGATCATATAGAGTTGTACCTAGGACAGTTTTCGTGAAAAATATTTTTTCTGTAATTTGACGTATTGGAAATAAACAAAATTTTTACATATTTTGAATGTTGTATGTTATTTTAGTATCTATCAGTAAAATATCATTAATAAATAATTTATACTTACATGTGTTTAAGAAGTTTGAAAAAATCGTAAATAAGGCCAAGGTACATAACAACGTACTCTATGTACCTCGGCTAGTACCATGTTGTACCTAGAACACGTTAAGGATTTGAGGATAAAACATAGGTATTTAAGAAAACTGTTAATTTTTCTTATAAAAATTGTTTCATTAGGCCTTGTAAAATATGTAAATTGAAAATTCTTAAAGGAATAAACATCTAACTTTTTGTTACTCGTTTAATCATAACTTTTAGCACATGATAGGCATTAAGACTATAAGGTACATAGACGTAGATAAATTAAAATATAAAATTTTTAAACGTTTTAGTTTTTTATTTAATGACATTTATCGAGTACATATTTATATCCTCTCTATCAGGCTATTTCTAGTTTTTGAAAGACTTATTTATCGATCCCACCAGTATTTTTCCCAAAAAATGCACCAAAGGCAAAATAATATAACAGGAACATTTGAAACGCGCTAAGTGGCTTAGGCAAAATTACGTTTACCACTACATTAACAGTCGGTAGATATCTTTGACTGGGGTGGAAAGAATTGTTAGTAATTAAAACTATCAATCTTATTGCTAGCATTATTACCTGTCAGATCGACCTCCTCGCGGCCCCCACTGGAAGCCAAAGTGCTTAATTCCAGGAGTATTCATCACAATGGACTAACTGATCTGCATTTTCATTCCTACTATTCATCTTTCACTGGTTCTTTCGCCAACGTATACTGGCAACACAGGGGTTGTATTCCCAAAAATGAGATCTCCATTAGGAAATATATTTATATATATAATATGTAGTTGTTGTGAACATATCTTAATATATTTTATATCTTTATTTCAGATAATTTTATGTTTGCTATTCGTTACCATTTGCTACATAATGTCTGGCCAGCTATTGGAGTGGAACAGATTCGTGTTGTTCTTTATAATTGGAATAATGACAGCAATATGCTCTGAAGGACTCGGCCTTGCTGTCGGCTCTGCATTTAGTGTGACTGTAAGTAATAGCATAGAACATAGACTAGGTACAATAGTATTGTAATAGTTTGACCTAGTCCTACATTTCTTTAGTCACGGAATAAAATTCCCATCAAAAATTAACGATTACTTGACGTTTCGTTGATGATGATGATGATTATTATTATGATAATGAATTGTCATTAAAGACCCACTATAGGTAGATAAATGGATGAATTAATACAATATTATTTCTTGAAATCTTTATTATATTGTTTCAGAACGGCTCTATAGTCGGTCCAGCGACGGCAGCACCACTTCTAGCATTATGCTGTTATGGCATGGGCTTTGGTCCATACATAGAGACCTCTATGAAATTTCTCATGTCTGCATCCTATCTCAGATATGGCTTATCAGGTTTTTCGATAGCACTGTACCAAAACAGAGGGCCAATGGAGTGCAATGTTGAGTTTTGTCTATACAATAATCCTAAACTCATCCTTCGCGATGTCGGAATGGCGAATGACAACTATGGCTTTCAAATATTAGGATTATTAGTATTCACAGCGATACATAGATCGTTAGCGTATTTCGCTTTACGGCATCGACTTACAGCTGAAGCCTCGAATAAATTTATAGCGTACATAAGTAAATTTTTAAAACATAGATAATGATTGTAATAGCATGCTGTTAGTGTTTGTTATTGATAAATTATATTTAAGTAGATCTAATTCAAAAGTTTATTGTCATAAAATACCAATGATACATAATTACCAGAGGGAGACTTTGTACAAAGGTTGTTTGTTTGGGCACTTCTGCCTCATTCGTGTTTCTACCGTGAAACAGGTGTGTTTGCATGGCTGTGTTTCGGTTTGAAGGGTGAGATATGGCAGTGAATTTACAGGGTACATAGAAATAACACCTGAGTCCTCAGAAATGGCAATGCATGGGGAGTATTATGGGCGAAACAGTATATGTTATGTCCATAGTACTGCTCATTCCTATAGGCGACGATTACCACTTTCCATCAGGTGGTCCGTCAGTTTATTTGCCATTCTAAGTTGCATAAAAAAATAGTTTTATTTTTTATGCGTTAATGTTTTTCGAATTTATGGTAAGCAATGTTAAAATGTTGAATACTTATTTTTAAATTGAAGAAATTACTATGTACTTAATAAACTATTACTGAAACCTATTTTACTGTTTCGAGGAAGTAGCAAACATGCCGACAGCCCGCCTGATGAAACGTGGTCCCATCATTTGTAAACAATATATTAGCACCATAAATCACGGTCATACAAGTAAATAAATGATACATATCATGTGTACCATTCCTGAGGGCTAAACTTGATTATATCAGAAATCTCTCTGGATAATCAGGACTTTCTTGCCATTTAGACTAAAACTAGCAACGCATATATTGTTACTTTATCTCAGGAAGAAATAAGACGACGGCACGTCACTTACCAGAACTCTATGGATTTTAGATTATATAGATAGAGCATCGAACCTCAAAAACGCGTCAGTTAATTAGCTGTATCTATATTTAATTATTTAATAAATAAAATGAGTTTGTGCGCATTAAAAAATTGCAAAATTTATAAGATAAAATAAATATAGAATTTATAAAGGAATCACTCATTATCACACAAAATTGTAGGAAAATATTGACCCGCTTTGCTAGAAACATTTATATGGAGACACTCCATCTACATAATCTAAGCCTATAGCCTATGTATATTGGTTATGGTTAAAAATATCATATTTTTATTGGATACATTTTTAATTTAGAAAAAGTTTTAGTTTGTATTCTGTAACGGCCATTAGATACAGATCACAAGTTTTATTATAAGTAAATAATTACAGTTATTCTCCAAAATTAAATTTGTACTATTTTTAGAATTCGTATTCTTACTAAAAATACGAGTTCTACAAATTCAATGCACGCCTTAGGGAGTCAGAGGATACTAGGAAATTTTATATGTTATTTATCTTTTTTTAGTTTACTATAACAGACAGGGTTTTTGAAAAATTTAAGTACAGAATCAAATTGTTTTTATTGGACGATTAGTTCGCGCTTAGTCTTACCTCACATATGAAAAGTAAGAGCAAGACTTAAAAATGGAACAAGTTTACACCTAAGATAACTAGAATTACATAAAAAAAAATCAGAAAACCGAAAAATATATGCAAAAAAATTACCATATGAATTAAACATTTTACACAATTAAAAACGACCTTCCAATCTAATGCAAGAGTCTGACCCTTGTAGCCGTTTATTTACTATTTTTAGGTAGATCTAATTCGAAACATTATTGTCATAAAATAGTTTTTATTTTTTCTTATAAGTTGAAGGGTCAGACACATCCCTGATTAAACTATATTCTGAACAAGATACAAAAAATATTCGATTATTAGACAACAATATTTACATATTTAAACATCACGAATTAAACGACCGCTTCATAGGAACCCATTAATTTCTCTTAGACTGTATAATGTGTAAATATGTAGCTATGAATTATAAAACAATTAACGATCACGGATTTCGCGGAAAAATACCAACTTAAATCGCACACGCAAACTGATATAATGCCGCATTGTTTTAATTGAAATAGTTCCGCGTAATGCTCGTTGTGCCAACAAAATAGTGATATACTGGATTAGCCTTTTTTGGTATTCGAATATTTTGGCTCTGGTTATAATATAATCGAATCCTGGCTCGATTTTGATGACTTGAAACACATAGATATAGGAACGTATTTCACTAAACTTGAATATTTTTTCAAGACTTCTGAAGCTTAATTTTAAAGAAGATAATAGACGTTCCGTTATTCAATAATTTTGTCTTTGGTAATTAAGGAAAAAATAATGAAACCATGAAACAAAAACTTAAAATAAATATGTAACTAGCATTCAAATATCGCTAACAATCCGCATATTCAGTATTCTAGCACTTGAGTAAGTAGCAAGTAGGTATTCGAGTCAGCCGGCCTCGGCACATCACTATACACAACTGGCATTAATTCCTCAAATTAATTATATTAATTATACCAAAGTTCATGTCACATGTCACATCATATTGATGAAATGAACGATTTCTCTGTTTCCCTCAGTCTTCGTACATAAATGTGATTGATACAGACGGCTGAAGTAGGTAAATATGAAGCAGTATGAATCGTTTGTTTAAAAAAATTTTTTTTCATGCGTATAAATAGACTATATATCTTATACCCTATGACCGTAATAAGTCATTAATTATTGAGATAACTGGATAATCGCTTATGTTAATAATCTTCACTGTTACTATGAGGGTAATTAATTAAGTACCTACAATTGACAACCTATATAATTATTATGTGATATATACAACTATAGGTGTATTAGATAAAGTAGCATAGGAATCTATGGTAAGTAACACCTGTTGGAATTTGTACTTTATATTGCAAAACCACCTTTTAATTTCACAATATATTTATTTTAATTATATTTTTACACAAACACTTGCACATTGGACGATTGTTGTAACGGAAGAGAGCGAAGGCAATTTTAGAGTTGCCATAGTATAATATTAAATTTAGTGTTTCCAACAACACCTACATTTTCGTTAACGCATAGAATAGAAGTTAAAACCATCTAACTCAAATCAAATATTTCGGAATAGATTCAAATAGACTTGTTCACAAGCTCTTTTGCAGTGCAGCATACATCAAACAGAAAGATAGCAACACTCCTAAGTCTTGTTCTTATAAGAACACTTAGAAGATCCGAAGGGACTTACGTTTTCGTTACCGCACGCATGTGAAAGAACGAGGTAGATAACTCCATGTTTTATAACATGTAAGAAATGGCGAATATGTTGAAAATTGCTTGATTTAATATCGATTTTTATTAACCCTGTTGTTGCTACCTTTGCTGATGTTTGTACTTCACGAACATTTGTGTAAACATGAGTTATATTGAGTAAAATGAATATCAGGTAAAATTCTTATTTCATATAAAACATTACTTCGGCATTTAATACAATAGTCTGTTTCGATCATTACATACTTATAATATGATACCAAGAGATATATTGAATCTACCTAACACCATACCTTTGTACGTAACGCCAGAACAAACATACAGACAGACAACATTTCTAAAAATTTATGTTTTGGCTATTATTATATATTATATTATTATGACTTATATATTTTTTTTCTTAAATATCACCCATATACAGACATCACCATCATAACATCAGCCATTATCCGTCTACTACTCCCCCATTGACTGCTATAAAGAACGGTCCTGAACCGTCTGCATCCACTGACTACCTGCAATGCATTTGAGATCGTCACTCCATACACTGCATTTACCTCTACAGGGTCGCCGCTCAAGAATCTTTCTTCCCCCTCGATACCGACATCGCCTAGTTACATTATTAAAATATTTTTTATATAAGCACATAAAAGAAGTGATACTAGCCTATATAGGAAATAATTATATATCTATATTCCAATTTGTATTAATATTTAAACTATGTCCTTAGCAGTTTGGAGATTAAGTGAAAATTAATAGTTACCTTAACTTCGAGTGCAAGCGAGTTGTGTATTAATAAAATAGTTTAAATTGTTCCAAACTTCTAATGTAATTAAATTTATGACAAACTAAATAATGTTTAAGTACATTCCCTATCAACGTTCCTCTATTGCTAAACAATGTGGCTATGTACATACATACGTCTATTTCTTAGCTTAATTCTAAACCACGCAACGAAATATGACACGGATTTCATTATAATTTAAACTTTTTTAAGTAGATAAATTGTAATTATTATTATTATTCTTTGTAATTATAAGGGTAATATATATGTATGTGTGTGTATATATATATATTCTTGTAAATTGTATACGTACAAAGTCCGAGTCGCTAGTAAAACAAAATATTTAAAGTAGGTAAGTACTTATTATCTAAAAACGAATGCATTATTTTCTATTGTAGATTAGATATACCTACCTACTAATCTATCTATCCTATAGAGAAATTATCGATTTATCAACACATTCAGCGCACAGCAAAGACTATGATATGATCTCGTTTGTACCATAGCTAATATTTAAAAAAAGAATTTTAAAATAAAAAAAATATAATACAGTAATGTCATACAATATGGTACATACGAGGTGTTGGGGAGTATGACGGATTTCCCAGTATTATGCTGAATACTAAATAAATAATTGTCTTTTAATAATAAATTGCTTTCGTATATTTGATAGAAAATTATAAAAAAAAGAAACAGAAGAACATCAATCAGATAAAATAAAAATATATGACTATTAAAATAAAGAAGGTTGCAATCTTCAACACAAGAGATAAGGAAGATTGTAGTAACAGTGGTTAACAGTTCATTTGCTAAAAAAAAACCGTGGTAGGTCCTACAAGAGACGCCCTTTGAATAGCAAATGCCTGGAGAATACGTCACAATAATCCAAATCTACAATCCCCCATATCCAGCCAGCGCAAACTAAAAACGCGAGCAGGAATACCGCACAATTTTTAATAATTACTAATATCATTATCTAAGTGTATACCTACATAAATATATATTTATCAAAATAGTGACGACTCTTTTGTTTCATATGACAATATTAATAATATGTTTTAATTAACGATATACCTATTTTAAATACTTTTACATATTGCATTGAAAGCGAATTCTTTAAAATTTTTGTCTCAATTTGAAAATGGACAGTAATAACCGTAGAAAGTAGAACACTTTTCTCTTTTAAGTTAATCGCATTTAGGACCATATTGGGGTCGATTCTGAGTCGCAATTTCTCTAAAACCTATCTCTAAAATAAAAATTTCAATTTAACACCACAGCAAAATCTTTATTCTAAGACCAATATAAACTATATTTTTAATATATTTAAATCTATATTGTTATAAATTCATTTTGTGATACTTAACAGTAATTTAGCGAAAAAATAATTGGGTACAAGATAAGTTTAGAGAAATGATTCCAGTGTTCCTGTGATCGCTCAGGATGATGTGGTTTTTATTGAAAATTTATATAAAAATAACTAATTTATACCGTGTGTTAAAACTAGGTTATAGATATTGTTAATTCTGTGATAATTGTTTGATAGAATTTTCCAGAAACCGGATATATTTTTGTTAAATCAATTATCTAGTAGGTACTTAATTAAAATATTTGTATATGTATAAATATTTTAATTAAATTTTACTTGCGTACATAAGAACTTCAAAATATTTATTTAATATGTATCATTATGTAAAATTTTTATTATTGATTATTGCAAACAGCCTTGATTTTATACTTTAAATATAAAGATAATTATGTACATTGAAGAAAATACTTAATATCTAAGTGACAAGACACTTTATTTACGTTATTACATTAGTTACGAATACAATTCTAAAACTTATTTTTGATAGATGTATAAAGATCTTACCAAATATATTTTTAGATGTATATTTTAAGAAATGGTGTATTTGGGTCTATTAAGTGTGCAATAAATATATATATATATAATTATAATAACAGCGTGTTTGATTAACCTTAATTAATTAAGTATAACTACCACAATTTTTACAGTACTTGGTCTTATAGACTGCACGAATTTAATAATTTAGTAAAGCATATTTATATTTAAATTGGTTCCAGTAATGGATAGTGGGGTCGATTCTGAGCGCCATTGCTCTAAACCAAATATTTTTATATGATATTTTCGCAAAAAATACTGTTTTATAGATTATTATAAACTAATTAAACTAACCTATTCATTGAACCTAAAACCTTCTACAAACCCATTTTAACTATTACACTGTTTTGTCACTTTCTTTCAAATATGGAATTTAGCACAAGAGAAAGAGACAAATCAGTTCAATAGCTAAAACAGATTTATCAGAGGATTGACATTTTTATGAATAAGGAGGTAGTTTTGTATTTTTTTTTTTTTTGTAATAGGAATTTAGTTTTTTGATCCTTAGTACTAATATCTTTATAGTGTTATATCAAATTAAAATTAGGTAAAGAAATAACGTCTCAGAATCGATCATAGTATTTACGTACCTAATTTTGATTGCCCACCTAAGTTACAACGGATCGCACGATTCCGTGACGTATGTAAGCATGTACTCGTATTTTTTATCCATAACCGCGTTGCTGAAATATGTATAAATACAAATAAAATCCTTATTTATATAAAATCAATATTTATATACAACCAACTTTAAAAAGTAGGAGGTTCTCAATTCGTATGTTTTTTTATGTTTCTTGCCTCATAACTGTGTCAGTTATAAATCAACTTGGGCCATTTTTTATCTGAAATTATATACTTACAGAATGGTCCCGTAGAAATTTTAACACGTTCAGTCTTTAAACTAAAATAACTGGTTTTGTTACAACTCAAGTCTGTTTTTGTGGAACACGATCTTGTATAGATATAAATATATACAAAAGTTTCAAGTTTACTAGAGAAGAATTGATTTTTGTTTATAGATATAGGTATAAAGGAAACACCGAAAAATAAACCTCATGTCAATGACCGACCGAGTTTGTATATTATTAATTGCAGCACTTATAATGGACACATTACGAAGATGATGAGGATCATGTAAGTACATACATAACTAAAAGTATGAACAGTTTGAAAACTGTCTGTGGTATGAT
Source organism: Galleria mellonella (assembly GCF_026898425.1). Lineage (NCBI taxonomy): Eukaryota > Metazoa > Arthropoda > Insecta > Lepidoptera > Pyralidae > Galleria > Galleria mellonella. The sequence continues at coordinate 1,972,670 of NW_026442133.1, forward strand.
AAGCGATACGACCGAATCAAAATCAGCCCCCTCCTGGACAAGTGACGAACGAATCTGTCGATAGATACGTTATCGCTATCAAATACATGAGATTGAACATGACAGTAACGTCAGACGTGTTCTCCCTCATGTGTGCGATAACAAACACATGTATACCGCCAGATTTGCTAAGAGGGGGGGGGGGGCACAAAATAAAGCATAAACATTCTTAACGACCTTGGAGATGTAGCCATTTAACATACCACATTCTTTCTGAACTCGCAGTTAAATCACCGCATAATAGATGCATTTTTAATCATAAATGTAACTTTATATTCATCTGGATGTTTTCTACGATAATATGTATATATACACAAAAAAGTAATATTCCTATTAGTTGCCTATTGCCCATAGTACAAGCTCTGCTTAGTTTGGTACCAGATGGAACTGCATAATATATCCAGGAGGGGGGGAAGGAAATGTTAGTAATGTGGACTACCAGTCCCCTGTCAGGTCGATCTCCACGTAGTCCCCCTGCGTGGGCCTCGCCAGCGTATATCGTTAGCGCAGGCGGGGCCATTCCATTATCATCCATTGAAAAAAATATATGTACAGCAGTATTTATTATTACTATTATACTGTACCGATCTCATATAATATTTCCCCAAAAGGATGGAAAGGTGACGAGGAGCTCTGGATATATCAAATCAACAACATTCTTAATAGTTCTAACGTAACATCCTTACTAACATTATGTGATTGTTTGTTACTTCATAACGCTTAAACGACTTCACCAATCGCTGTGAAATTTGGTCAACACAGTATGTGTTGACCATGGGATGGAGAAGGATATAGGCTATTGTTTACCTCGGTCAATGAACATATATCGATCAAGCAAACGAAGTCAACACATACTAGATGGGGGAAAGGGATTGTTAGTAATGGAGACTGAGAATCCCATTGCTAGCAATATACCCAACCAGGTCGACCTCCTCGCGGTTCTCCCTGGAAACTATCATGGTTAATTCCTGATGAATTCATCATGATGGGCTAACTGGCCTGTCTTCATTCTCATCTATCACCCTTCACTGGTGCTCCGCCAGCGTATCCCGTTAGCGCAGGCGGGGTTACCATACCATTTTCACCCATCAAAAAAAAATACATACATAGACTTTTTATCTCGGCCAATGAACATATCTCAATCACGCACGCGAAATCGCGTGTAAAAGCTAATAACAAATCAAAACAAAAATATGTAATTAACTATGTCACATTAAGGGTCAATATTTAGCCACATACGCCGAGTCCCCTGATTATATCGCAATCAATTTGCTTAATAATTGCTATTTTTGACACGTTACTACTAGTTTTACAGAGTAATTTTAAGAAACTAAAATTAGAATTGCAAATACTAACTGCTGCAATCCTATTTTTTTTTTATATAACATACATAAGGGGCATACGATCATACAGCTCACCTGATGGTCTTGAGCACCCGCAACACCAAAGGCATTACAAATTTTCTGCCGGACTTTTAAAAATATGCTTTTTTCTTGAATATTACGATGTAGTATCTTTTCAGAAAATCTGCTGCCGGAAATATTGATTCTAAAGCGTGATTGTGCATGGAAGAAAGTGCCTTGAATAATTTTATACATCTTTCTATTCTTAACTATCCTTAATCTATGAAAATTGCTATTTGATGGCTTGAGTAACTCATCTACTCAATTATATGTCTATCAAATCTTTTGTCAGTTAACAATTGCAGATTTATAATAGCCTACCGGAATGACTAAATATTTTTATGATGTCTTAATATCGTGATTTTAATCAGTAAATATTTAGAAAAGATTGTATTAAAACCTAAAAAGATGTTAGAATAGAATAAAAATAATACTTAGAATAGATTAAAAACTTGGGGAACTTCCTGCTAAAACATGGAGTTTGAGGTCGGCTGGTGACAAGTTTTAAAGTCCGAATTGAAAAAAAAAAAATGATAAAATAACTCAAGTTTGATTACAATAATTATAATACAAAGTACAAAAGGCGGTCTTATCACGGAACAATAGATACAACGTACTAATTTAGCAGGTCTAAGAAATACCTATATTAAATTAGTACAGATTATAGGTAAAATACCTACCTCACTTAGGTTTGAATTTATTTATTTAAATTAAAAAAAATATATCATTAACATTTTTAGAATACTTAGTAATCAACATGCCGTAGATGTTAGAATAATAATAATAGAAATAGACTACTAGAAATATTTTTTTAAAAATAAAGCATTGCCATGCATAAACATAAACACCCAACTGTAGTGCTATATGAGGTGATCAGAGGTATTAGTTGATATAGGCATTGGTTGATATTGCCATTGCGGAAACAGCGGCACTCAATTTGCTAACTAAAAGATTACCTACTAAAATAATCACTGAATAAACTTTAATATTTGATGTTAGCAAATACTAATTCACACTACCTGTTAATTATAAATTTAAATAATAGAAATCAATTATATTGTACTTAATTACAAAGGAATAATTGATAAAAAAAAATCGCTAATAATTATGATAATCACTTACTTTATTGATAGGCAAAATATTTGTAGATAATAATAACAAATCTAGGATAGGTTTATAATGATAAAACTGGAAAGTACAATTCTATTACCAAATGATCAATGTATATCTTAAACTATAAATGCATAATAAATTATGACATACATGGAAATGTGCAAAATAATAATTATATCAAAGAATATTGTATACCTACATAACAGAAGTCATGTTACATAGATAAAAACAAAAGCATCACTGTATGAGATAATTATGACCCTTAACCTACAGCAATACGTTTAACAAACATAGCAATAATTAACATTTTTGTAAACAATAACCCAGCAGATAGAAAACAATCATATACCTATGTTGTAGTTATTATTATTAAACAGGAACTTAAAGATTACTCGGTCAATCCTTGCAGACTTCCAGAGCATCTCTCTTCTCTTCGGCAAGCTCTTTACCAGTTATATCTAACATTTCACGAGCAAAATCAGAGATAGTCAGTCCCTCTACAATCTTCCATTTCCCATTAGTAACTGTCACAGGGAATGAGAAGACCACATCACGAGGAGTGCCATAGGACCCATCTGAGATTACACCCATGCTCACCCAACGGTCCCCAGTGCCCAAAAACCAATCCCTCATATGGTCTGATGCAGCTTTAGCTGCTGAAAGAGCAGATGACATTTTCCTAGCAGCAATAACAGCTGCACCACGCTTCTGTACAGTGGTCACAAAAGTGGTCTTTAAATATTCATCATCATTAACAGCTGCTGGTACAGGCTTGTTGATACCGCCAACATTGACAAGAGCATTTGAGGCATCAGGGAATTGTGTGGAGGAATGGTTACCCCAAATAATAACATTCTTAACATCACGAACTGGGACTCCTAACTTGTCTGCCAGTTGTGCTTGTGCTCTATTATGATCCAAACGTGTCATAGCTGTGAAGTTTTCTCTGGGGATGGACGGTGCATATTTTGAGCAAATTAGTGCATTTGTGTTTGCAGGGTTACCTACAACAAGTATTTTAACATCCTTTCTGGCTACTTTGTCGAGGGCCTGCCCCTGCTCTTTGAAAATACGAACATTTGCTGATAGAAGATCCTTCCTCTCCATTCCCTCTTTCCTGGGCATGGATCCAACTAGGAATGCTGCGGCAACATCTTTAAATGCTTCTTCTGGGTTTGCTGTTGGTAAGACACCAGCAAGAAGTGGTAATGCGCAATCTGCTAGTTCCATAACAACACCATTGAGGACTCCCATCATAGGAGCTATATCTAAAAGGTGTAGGTAGACAGGCTGGTTGGGTCCAAACACTGCACCAGATGCAATCTGATACAGCAGAGAATATGCTATTTGACCTGCTGCTCCGGTCACCGCAACTTTGATTGGTGCAGCCTGAAATAAAATAGAGCATTGCATTAAGAACAATAAATATTGCCCAATGGTTGACTGGTAGAAAACACCATTCAGTGTTAAGTCCACCACATCTACAGTTTCATGGTGCATTTAAATTTAAATAAATATCTAAAAATAAATTGTTTATCATCAATTATATCATAGTGAATATAAAAAATAATATGATCACAACTGTACTACATTAGAACAATTATACTACATTAGAAGTATATATTTATATATTTAACATAAATACTATGTAGTGTTGTCTTTGAAAATACCAAACTAGTTTTGAACTTAATTGATGAGTGATTGAGAAAAATAGTATAGAGAGGGTAGTTCACCTTAAACATAAGTGAAGGTAATGTAATTTCAATGCAATTTTTATATAAGGATATTCATTATAAAACAAATACCAAAGTACATAAATTTTATATTACTTTAAATAAAAAAAAAATTATTAACTGAATCATAAATCATTATGAAATTATGAAATGACATGTTTTGTAAACATCTCAAAAAATTATATTGCAATTGATAGAATTTTGCATTTTACAAATATAATTAATACTAAATATATCAATAATTACCATGACTACAGGTTCCTTGACAATAATTTCTGTTTCCTCAACAATTCTTGGAGCACTACCGCAACAAAAACATGACATATTGATTGGAAAGTATTTATCAATATAAGTACCTACCACTCAATTACAAAGTAAGTATATTGCGATGACGATAACAAATTACCTATCTAAAGACCTTCAGATAAATATTCAGATAAATTATTACTCACATATCTAAATGCTTAACATATTTCCATCTTCAAATATTATTCTTAAGTATTCCCGAATAAGAACGACATCGCAGATAAATATTAGATACTTTTTTTAATAATTTTACAGAATTGATAAGTTTTTAAAGTCAAGTGAATGTCATATAAAGTAAAACTAGTAAAGATTAATACTTACCATATTCTATTAAAATAATGCACTCGTTTTAATAAAAGATAAGTACTGATTAATTATTAGTCTTCCGCTTATCAAAAATAGATCGTCTTTCCACTAGTCTGTGCCGTAAAAATTAGACCGGCGACTGGTAAATATTAAATATAATAATTGTGTAAGTTATGTAATCTGAACAAAGTTCCGAGCAAAGCAACCAAAATAGCTGTCTATTCGTTCAGTTAGTACATAACAAACAAAAGATAATTAATCAGTCAGTAGAATACAATTATATCAAAATCTATTCATCAATCGCTAATCTTCACAACGGTCAACAAAACAGTGATGACGTTTAAGAAGTAATCACTATGTTATGTATCGGCACTGCCTTTATTTGTCGAAATAAAAAATAAATAAACTTAGGTAACCATATAGGAGAATTAACACCATAATGTTCGTAATGGTACTAGTGGTATATAATACATCAAAACAGGGTGAATACGAACAATTTGTAACTTCATGTAACTTTTTTTTCTAATTAACCTATCTGTTCAATACATATAATACGTACAAACATTAATCCGACAAAAATCCGAAATCACATTTTTTTTTATCTTTGACTACTTATTATTATTTAAAGCGCATGCATTTCGTGAATAGAAATGAGAGTAAGGTCATTAGATAAATTAGCCAAAATTCTTACTTTTATTATTTAAATATTAATAATATAACTAAGACTCTTACTTAATAATCTTATATCAAATATATGCTTCTTATACCTCCATGACAATAAAGAAAAACATAATTAAGCTAAGCGTATCTTTTTGTTCAGGTAACAATGTATAAAATTAAGAAGAATTATTTAAATGAAGAAAGTTACACAAAAAATCATTTTGTCACTTGTTTAACAACATCAATTGGCAAATCAAGTGGCATTTTATTAAGTTGGGAAAAATAGTTTTTAACTTTAATCGACGAAATATTTTCACTCTGTAAGCATTTTTATTAACCCCTTTAGGTTGTACACGTTTCACTTCACCCTCTTGATACTTCTATTACCTCCTTTCTTCGTTTCAATTAACCACTTTAGCAACAATCACCACATTGTTTACGATATTTTATATGTAACTGGTTATAAATTTATTTATTTATTTTAAACAATAATTATAAGTTTCTAACAATAATTAAGACATAGATATCTTTTAGACATTTATGATCATAAATATATTGTAAAAAGCAGACATAACTGAAATAAAAAAAAAATCAAAACATTTGAACTTTTTTACTTTCCCACCACAACTTTCAGAATATATTTTACATTACTAAAATATTATTTGTACTACGTGTAAAACATAATAGACAAAGGAAAAAAGTTGAAGTTTTCCTAAGTTTTATATTATTCCAGGAATTCTATTAACTCTGTTTTAAGATATATATTTTTCAATCTGTAATCTTAATATAGACATGTATCATAAAGGATCTACTTATATTGAGAAACTTTCAAATTTAATGAACTGGTTGCATTTATTTAATCAAAAGCTATTTATACGATGTGAGTTCAGCCTGGTTTAATGACCAATCGAATGACGACGAAGATGACATAAAGTCAACGTGACAGCTTTGGAGTTGATTCTGAGGCGCTATTTCTCTACATCTGTCAAAAATATTAAAATTTCAATTTAATATTACTGCGAAATTTTTATTCTAAATATTAATATGCACTAAATCTATAGTAATAAGAATTCTTTTAAAAAATTAATTTATAAACAAACTTTAAGATAAAAGACGTAAAATAGATATACTTATAAGATAAAAATTCAGTGTGATTACTTATTATTACAGTGTGGAAAGTAAATATTTTCGTTTTAAAAATTAGATGGTATCATTTACGTCTTGCATAATGATTGTATAATTATTACGAGTAAATAATTTTTAATATAATGGCTATAAAAAGGGCTATAATTACATTATATTTAATTATTTCTTTTTAAACGATACTTTTTTTAGAATTATTTTTTTAAAGGTGATTTTATTTACTTTTTAAAACATCTTAATAAAAATCATCATCTAGTAATAATACTAGCAATACTATTAAATATTTATATATTCTCATCTTTCCATTTTTCTCGTAAATCTGATATGACATTAGAAGCGAGATCTTTTGTTTTTAATTTTTATTGCTATGTAATTTTAATTTTTTGTCTAATTAAATTGTATTAAAAATAATAATCTTTTTTAATCTATTTATTAGATTGTCACCTGCCCCATCTGATGTTGTAAATCTGTCTTCAAATTTATAACAATTTTAAATGACTGTATCTTTATTAACACATTGTGACGTGGATTATCTATATTTTGTGTATTTTACAGTTTATATAATTTACATATTTGTCAATTGTAGTCCTTTTTCTTTGCATCTATTAACGAAAAGTTTTCGGTTTATTTTCTTTCATGTGTAAACACAATTTTTTATTAATTTTAGTATGTACTTAATAAGACCTTTATTAAAATATATACTTTGCGCACTGTAATATAAATACGCTTTGTAAAAACCCGTGACAGAAAAAGATAGTAACATTAATTTAACTGTAGGAGCGACAAAAAAGAAATATCATACTCGTGCTTTCAACTCGTTGTCTGCTTTAATATTGTATGTCTGTCCTTAGATTATGAAGCGTGTTATACTAAGTCAATGTTGATACCTTAGATTATATCGTTTGTACGGTAAATTTTAGTTTAATAAATAATAATTCTTTATAACAACAAATTGTTCAGTATAAAATCGACGCCAATTGATTACTCTGGGTGTCTTAGAGAACTTATCTTCCAGTTCAGTAAAACCTAAGAGTAGGATGAAAAAAAAAATAATTATGACATAATAAGCAAGATAACCTTAAAATCTCTTTCTTTTTGAAATAATGTTTAAAGATTGAGGAACATAATATTATAAAATATAGTACATATAATATCTACTTGTCTTGAATGTGTAATTGTTAATGTATTAGTAATTAAATATTTCGAACCATGTCGCTGCTTAGATCTACTAAGTTTGTGCGGTATTTTACTGGTGCGGCGAGAACTCTCATACTGAACAGCGCCAAGACTGCAGAAGCCAACATTTTAATTAACTCTAAAGCTTTAATTGGCGCCAACAAGTAAGTTATATTTTTTTATAATGTTTTCAGGAGCAATTGTACTCACGGGTAATGTGGGTAATCCACGCTGGTAAATCTCATGAACATTTTTTAATATCTGTTTTTTGTAAAAACAACATTCTTTTTTTCTAATTACACGTATTAACTATATATGTTTAATTAATCGGGAGATTCTTTATATTTCCATTGACATTTAAAATTTCTTATCAATTTCTACTATTTAACACATACACGTTTACTTGATAACTTGTAATGAATCTCATTATTAAATCAATCTTTTATTTAAACTGTAACTTAAACTACTCAGAACTATCCTCTTACTTATAATCTTACTAATTATTGTGCATCTTTTATACAAGAATTGAATATTATTGGTTACATTTGGTAAATGAATAGGTCATATTGTAACTTAGGTTAGTACATAGGATACTTTGTTTATTTACACCAGCAAAGACATAGGACATTAATATATAGGATAATTTGGATAGAATTATTTTCATCTTTTCAATTGAAATTACAGTGTCTTAATAAGAGATTATTCAACATCCAAGAAAACCGAAAGCCTCGAGCCCCTTCTACAAAAGTTGGATTCAGAAGTACGGAGATTTGGACGAATCACTAAGAAGGATATTGATGAAGTATTTGATGAAATTCGCTCCAAAAATGACATTACAAGTTCACAATCACTGTTGGTCATCAGATGCTGTGGTTAGACTATATAATTTTACGTTCTTTGATCCCTTACATCAATCATAAATAATCATGTAAATCAATCCTATGCAGGAGGATATGATTGATTTACATGATTATTATCCATAATCCTTAAATTCTTGACAACCATACATCAATCTTAGTACAATTCATGTAGACAAACAAAGAAGTAAACCCTTTTAATAAAAAAAATAACTCATATTTCATAATTAATGAAAATAATTATTAAAATATTATTTGTATTTTTTTAAACTAATTATCATTTTTATACATAATATACATGTGAAATGAGAAATTAATGTGTATTCAATATATCATTGTGTTTTTGTTGTTTCTGACAATTATTTCGACTTAATCTGGAAGTTTTCTTCAGGGGTATTTGACACTGTGTCACAGTGTCTCGCCTCACATAATGCAAGTAACACAGTGAGTTCATTAATACTCTGTTACACATGTATATAGTTATCCAATAAAAATGAAGTATATTATTACATAAAAAAAAATAGTTTAATCATATAGATATTAGATTAGTCTATATAAATTATTGTAAAGCTTAATCTATATACATAATTGTTCAGGTGAATTGGTGCCAGAAGAATTGCCAGAACAAAGAACACTACTTGTACAGAAAATATGGAATGTTCTAACAGAGAGAGGCATTCCTATGGACATTTCACATTACAATGCATTGCTTAGGGTATATATTGAGAATGAACATCAATTTTCACCTGCTAAGTTTTTAGAAGAATTGGAGAAAAAAGGGTTACAACCAAACAGGTTGGTATCAGTAATCCTTTTAATATAATAAATGTGAAAATTTGTGATGATGGAGGGATGGATGCTTGTTTGTTTGTTAGTTACTCTTTTAAATAAGCAAGTTATTCATATGTATTTAATTTGGCCATTTCTATTATAGAGTGACATATCAAAGACTTATGTGGCGCTACTGTCAAGAAGGTGATGTTGAAGGTGCAACTAAAGTTTTAGAGAAAATGAGGGAGCTCAACTTTCCTGTCTCTGAGCCAGTATTAAATGCTTTAGTTATGGGCCATGCCTTCCATGGGGACACAGATGGTGCAAAAGCTGTTCTCGAGACAATGGCTGGTGCTGGTCTTGAACCAACAAATCGTACATATACCCTATTAGCCTGCGGCTATGCTAAAAAAGGTGACATTGAGGGTGTTAAAAGCACTATTGAAGCAGCTACACAAAAAGATACACTTCTACTTGACAAGGTAAATGAAATCTTAGTTGCTCCAGATAAACACTTTGATACCTGTGAATTATAAACTCTCTGTTAACCAAGAATACTGAATTTACAAGAACTTATAATAAACATAAACATTTATAAGCACCTTATCATGAACCCAGCCATTCATTGTTCGTTGTCGCACATAATAATTTATATAATTTATAATAATAATTTATCTTTTTATTTTATATTTTTAAAATAATCAATACAATAAATTCAAGAGCACATAACTATATTCATTATTAATTTGATTTATTAATATATTTTAATTCTAATTCACACATTAAATTGTCAGAAAATTGCAAAATTTGGATTGTTTTCTGAAATTTTATATCATCATTATCATATCAGCTGTTAACTGTCCACTATTGAACATAGGCCTCCTCTATTGGGAGGGTTTTATATAATAATACAAGGCACCAACATAATTCACAATAAGATTTTAAATTATTCTATTACAGGATATTTTAGATATTGTAGAGTATCTGGCAATTGGAGGCCATGAAGACAAGGTTGAACAGGTATTCCCATATTTGCAAAAAGCAATTGGATATAATCAAGATGTCTGCAATCTTATACTAAAATTACTCAACAAAGGACATGAAGAAACAGCCAAAAAGATAATGAAGACTATGCCAAAAACAGCCAATGTAGAGGATACACCATTCAAAGGAGCTTTCTATGTGAAACAATTATTGAAAATTAATAAAACCGCCGATTCTATCATTAAATCATGCAGAGAGTTAAAAGAAGAAGGCCTAGTACCTAATGCCATTTTTATTGCAACAGAAAATGCACTTCAAAATGGACAGATTGAATTAGCACAAAGTTTATTCAAAGAGTTACAAAAGGACGGTATAGAATTGCGTCAGCATTATTATTGGCCATTGTTAGTCCAGAAAGGTAAAGAACAAGACGAGGAGGGACTTTTACAAATACTTCGCAATATGTCTGCTGCTGGTGTTTCACCAGTAGGCGAAACACTTCGGGATTATGTCATACCATACCTGATAGAAAAGGATACACCTCAAAATGTAATATTAAAACTTCAAATTTGTAATGTGCCTCTTATTGCTAGCGCTAGGAATGTAATGGTAGCACTCTTGGAATTAGGCCATACGAAAAAAGCAGCAGAAATTGCTCTTCAGTACCATCCAAGAGGTCAGTACACCTTGATTGCTCGTCCACTTCTCAATGCATTGTCTAAAACTAAGGATATAGAGTCTTTTGCTAGCATATTGCATGTCGTTAGCAGTAGACCTCAAATATCTCAAGTTGATGAAGATACTAATGAAGATTTACAAAAAGACGACAATCAGAACAACATAAATGTTGGTCGAATTGTAAATTCAGCTGTAAGGATATTGTCCAAACCAGATCTTTGTGAGAACTTACTGTCGAATATGTACTCTAAAGGGCTTGGCATTAATACTGAGTCGGCCGAAGCTATAGCACAGTATCTTGGTGAAAATATGACGACCAAATTATCAGAGTTATTGTCACAACTCACATCATCAGATTTAGAATTAGCTCCTGTCCAGAGCATACGAAGAGAATCAACTGGCCCTCCATCAGCAGCACAATTGGAAAAAATTCTTAAGCAAAACAAAAACAAGGGAAACAATGTTAATCGAATCCAAAAACAATTGTTAACTGCATATATAAAGGAGAATAATACAACTAAAGTAAATAGTTTCTTACAAGAGTTAAAAGGGTCTGACTTTGAACTCACTCCAGCAACACTTGCCCAACTTTATGAATACTATAGTCAGAATGATGAAATCGATAGAGCTAATGAATGTAAAGCCGAGATTTTAGCAAAATATCCTGATTTTACATTAAATAAATTTAAATTAATACAAATGGCTTTTGCTTTGGTTAGAACTAATAGGTATGATGAAGCTGTTCAATTCCTTAAGGATAACAAGCAGGCTGATGACATTGATACAGGATTTATGTATAATTCTAAAGTTTGGCAATTACTGAATAGTCTAGCTGAAAAAAAGGATTCCGAGAAAGTAAGTGTAAATATACACTAATGTTATTTTGAATATTAATGTTGCTTTTATTTTAAACTTTGTAAATACTCTTTACTTTTTTAGGTCATAGAACTAACAAAATTATTAATAGAGAACAACTACATTGAGCCCTCTAATGTGATATTAGGTCCCTTGATAAAGGTGCACCTACTGAAGGATGATATTGACAGTGCATTAAAAGAATTTGAGAATTGTTGCAATCAGTACAGAAGTACCCCATGGAAAGGGGAGTTGATGAAAGCACTTATAATGAAAGAAGATGCATCCAAGCTTCAGTGGCTAGCGGACCTTAGCACTCAGGTAATTTTGTTGCAATCATTCATCATTTTAGCTGTTTATCTTTTACTACTAAATATGGTCCTTTTAGATAGACTATGTACTACCTATAAGGAATTGCTAGCAATGTACCCTATCAGGTCGACCTCCACATTCCCTCTGGTAACCACTGATTATGAGTAATTCTTGAGAAATTTATCATGATGGGCTAACTGGCCTGGTCATTGTCACCTATCTTCTCACATTGAGGCCACCCTAGCGTACACTTATAACGCAGATGGGGATACTATCCATTTATCATCAATTAAAAAAGAACCACTGTCCATATATTTCTTTCAACATTTGAGGTGATCAATCAATTTTGTAGGATGTCAAATGGGTGACCAATTTGTTAACCATTTAAAGTAGACTTTAGGATATGGTTAAAAACCAAATATCCCATGGAGATTTGTGGATTGAACGGAACACCCAGTATGCCTTTTGGGGTCTAGCAACCCTGTTGCTAGCAATGTACCCTATCAGATCGATATCGTGGTTAATTTTTGTGGAATTCAATCAAGACTGGCTAACTGACCTGCATTCATTCTAACCTATCATCTATCACTAGTACTCCGCCAGTGTATACTCATATAGCGCAGGCCATTACCATTCCATTATCAAACTTTTCATAAACCTATTTTAGCTGTGGAAATGTTTTGTCACTTGAGTTTAAACTGAATTTGTTTACGTTATAGTTCCTTAACGACTTAAAAGATCACTATGAAATTTGGCATACACATACCATACGGGATGGAGAAGTTTTTAGGCTACTATTTATTCTAGTCAGTGGACATCCGGCCACGCGAATGTAGTCGCGGGTAAAAACTAATAGGTTATAAACATGTACATCCTATATCATCATATTAGCCGTTAACTAACCACTACTAAACATAAGCCTCCCCATAAGGGGGGTTTTATTAGTAGTTGCCACGCTTGGCAGGCGGGTTGGTAGGCTTTGGTGATGTTCTAAGAGGGGCCCTGCTGCCTATACCTCGACCATTAAATTTCCTTAGTCGCCTCTTACGACACCAACGTGAAAGAAAGAGATGGCCAATTATTTGCCGGGACCACTGACATCCTGTATGTATACGTAGCACAAACATCTCGTCGTTCATAGTTGACTTCACGGTTAAAGTACTTTTTTACGGATTAATATGTTGTTTGTTTTAATACATAATGAATTTAATTATCTATGAATTATGCTATGAATTATAGATCCACGGTGAAGTGAACATCCTGCATGACTTAGTGCTCGCATTTGTGGAATGCGGTCGATTACGGCAAGCTCGCCGTATCCTGGAAACACCGGGTATGCAGACCCGCCAGCGACGACTCGACGACGCCTGTCAAAGATATGTTGAGGTAAACATTGATGCTCCTTTCCACTTTGAGTTTGCTGGAAGAAAACACTTGTAGAAGCTCACCTTTGTACATTTGCTTGCCTCTGTAATATTTTTATATGTGTGTAATATAAATAAATATAAAAATATAAATAAATAATCTATTCACTGCAAAGCTGTTTTAAGATGCATTGGAATCTAGCAACTATAAAAATATAGTTTTTTCTATCCATCTGAAGGTCTTGTAATTAATAATTACAAATTGTAATCATACCTAGCAAAATGTTTTTCACTTGGATTGTTCACTTTTTTGATTATACATTTCTTTTGCATAATTTTTACTTTTTTATATTTTTAACTAACTTCAAAAAGAAGGTTTTTTTTAATTTGGTTGTATTTTTTTTTAATGTTTGTTACATCATAACTCCATCAGCTGTTTGACCGATTGGGTTTTTTTTTTTTATCTAACAGGATATATTTACATAAAAATTTTATCAAAATTGATTTAGTGGTTTTTAGATCAAATTAATTGGTTTTGTCACAATTGAAGGCGGCTTTTTTTGTAGGACACAATCTTTAATGAATTTTCTTATTTTGGGTTGGATCAATGAATTATTATATTCTTCAAAACTCTCTAAGGAATTCGTACATAACTCTTTACTAATTTATCTGCTCAATATTACCTTTTAGACATTATAATAAATTATTATTATTACAGGAAGGCAAATCTGAATACTTGGAAGGTCTTCTCGAAGCCACAAAGGAACTGTCTTACATTGACCGTTCAAATATCTTCTATCACCTTCTTGTAACTTACTGCAAAGCCAATCAGACTGACAAAGCAGTTGGTCTATGGACTATTTTGCAAGAAGAAGGTGAAATACCAAGCGACCAATTCCTCTCGTATCTTAGTAAACATCTCAAATCTAAGAATAGGGAAGTTCCATTCGTGGTCCCTAATGAAACTCCGACCAAACAGAAAACATCTGAAGTTACCAAACCTAAACAGACTGGCCCAACTAAAAATGAACTAACAAACACGATTGAGACACTGGTTCAAGAAGGCAAAACCGATCAAGCTTTGGACGTGGCTATAAAATCATTTGAACATGGAATTATTCCCAAATCAAGTGTTCTGAAATATACACTAAAAAAACTGGCTGAGGAATCTAATGTGGAAAAAATACAGCAATTGGGCAAATATGTAAGTGATAATTTGAGACGCCGTATAACCTATGATGATAAACTTACTTTGGCTATTTTCAACCGAGGAGATGGAGCCAATCACATGGACAGTATACTAACATCTTTAGAAAATGCCACCACAGATGAAGATATAGAAAATATTCTAACAAAATTCCCGAGAAGCAATGCATTAGCATCTATTATGGAGAACAAAGAGGTTTTAAGCAAATGTTAGTCTGCTTTTTTATTTTCATAGACATAACAGGAATTAGTATAAGAAAAGAGGGTAGTATAGTTGTCAGGAAGAGAATATGGGCTGAGAAAGAGCAGGGAGGGGGGATAATATCGAAACTTCCATATTACAAATATATATTGATGTTTGAAAATAAAACAGCTCATATTACTTGCTGATAATATAACTTTCTCTAAGCGAATGAATTTATAAAATCTCTTAAGAATTTTTGTAATTTAATAGAAAAAAATTTGCATGCCAATGGCATATGCATTGGCAGTCCAAGTAATGAAAAGTTGTAACTAATCGCCTGTATTATATAAACATACGTAAATGAACAATCAAACCTCATTATCCTATACTGTTATTATATTATAATGTAGTCGATTCTAAGGCACTATCTCTTTAAATCTCTTAACCAGATATTTTAAATTGATAGTTTCGGAAAAATACTGTTTTATGGATTATCATAGACTGATTAATAATAATTATGACTTAAAAGTTTTTGAAATTTAAAGATATCAATTTTAATTTTATAATTAGGTTTAAAGAAATGGTAGCTCAGAATCTATCACAATATCTGATATTTTTTAATTAAAATCAAGGTATGTATTGTTCAGCAATGTTGCAATTTTTGTTCTACAGGTCACACAGTAGCAGAAATTCTTGCATCGAAAGGTCACACGAACCCCGCCAATCTGTTGTGGATGGAATATGTGCTGTCAGATAAAGAGCAAGAGGCAGATACGTTATGGAAGAAATCACTCATCAATGCTAACAGCATTTTATTTAGGAGACTATTACAAGAGAGCCATCAGAGAAACGAGCCACGGTATATTGAAAAACTGATAAGTGCTTTGCAGTCAAATAATCAGACATCTTTGGGTTCATTAGGTAACGCTTTTTCGCGATTGATAAACATGCATGTAGTAAATAATAATTTACAAGAAGCAGAAAATGTTTTAAAAAGGGCAATTGATTGTGGTTTGAAGAAAGAACATTTTAATAAAAATTGTATAGAAAGATTGCAATCGGCGTTTACCACGGCAGGCAAAGAATTTAAGTTTACGCTTTAAATACTTGTGCTGTATTACATATTTGTATTACATATTATACTTTATATTATCTTGTGTATGTTTATATTAATATATCAATATATTATCTCTATTTTAGTCAGAGAAAATATGAAAGGTCTTAACTTGACATGCCACAAAAATTATAAATACCAAATCTTAACTGAACTAGTTGTAAATTACAAACAGTGTAGTTTTAATATTATTTAGTAATTAATGTTTAATAAATTATTAGTTCCCAACAGATTGTTTAATTTTACCCGACCGCAAAAAAGCATTTTCGTAGACACCTGTATGCTATTCTTAATAATATCGCAATGCGCACCAGATCCAAGTAATCTAAGATTAGTCAAGGGAATTGAAAAGACTACCAGACCTAAATCGTAATAAAATAGCTTTATATAATCCATCAATTCTGGGGGGCGGGGGAGAAATTAATGGGTTTTCCTTTCCCTTTCACCTGAAAACCATCCTGGTTAATTTTTGTTGAATGGGTAACGATGGGTCAATTTTATTCGGCATAGATACCATTCAATCGTCATTCATTAAAAAAAATTAATAGGCCACACACACTAATAGCGTAATCACAGAACTAGTAATTACTTGGCCTTAATAATACTAAATAAGAAGGAAAGAAAGAAGAATTTATTCATAAAATCGTGCGATTGACATATCTCTAGCATAAATGAAATCACTCTCAGTAGCATAATTGGAAAAACTAAGTATTAAAATATAATTAAAAGAAAGTTTGCATCAGCGGATTAAAAAGCGAATTTTGTTATGATTTATGTACAGTGCGGTTTTTAACGTGGTTTTTTAATGTTAGTTTAATTTTATTTAACACCAAAAACTAGTTCGTAATACGATACCAACCTCATTATTTTCTCATAATATTAGAAGCAAACATAGGTATCTGGCCTAATTTTCAATATTTGGTGCTATTTTGCTATTTCTGAATTTGGGTCAGCCCGAAATTTACTTCAACATAGCAATATAGGAATAGAGATATACAAAATATCGATATTATTATTAAAAATATTATCGATATTAAAATCCACTGTAATTTGATATCAAACTTATTAGTCGAATTATTTAATATTAAGATGTAGATCAAAATTATCAACAACAGTTAATGAACAAAAATAAAAAAATTATGTAATCTTATTGGTTTAATACAGTTATCTATTTAATCACTTAATGTAAATGAATTTAATCACTTAAATAAAAAAATATATCAATTTCAAATAAGTTAAATTTTAAATCAAGAGTCCTAACTAGACTTTTCTTATTATCTTGACGGTATTATGCAGTTTGGATTTAAATCATACTTAATGAAACCATGAATTATTAGACGAATTGATGACTTCAGATGAATTATTTTTATTCAATACCTATTGTGTTAATATTTATTATAATTATGTAATCACTATATACTTGTTTATATCGGATTAATTGGATAATATTTTAGTAAAATTACGATTTATCAAAAAAACTAGTAAGAAACAAAATTTTAAATTTTACCATCAGATCAATGCGTACTTTGTCTAATTTAAGTTTATTTTACAGGAAGCCTACCTAGCTCCCTAAAAAAAGGCTCATATATACTATCGGAAACTTTTTTGCGCATAGCTGAAAGCTCCGCTTGGTAGGTACTAGTATCCGCTGAGGTGGATATTAGAGAATTGTGGGGTAGACACTGTCTCACCTAAATACGCCTGTGAATATATACTATTCGATACTGATTCGCAAGAAACAAATTGTTATTATGCATAGGGAATATGGATTGAAGCTTAAGCTGTATATATATATATCATATTATTAATAAAAGGTTCACATATCAGCAAAGCCAGTTTTATATTCAGCAAGTTTTTCACGGCGCTTCATTGAAAGAAGGAAAAGAAAACAAGATCATCATTCAACTTACTGACTTGCCCTGGAGAAATTTGATTTTGATTCCGCCCATTTTGATGCCAACAAAAAGGTCGAAAGATCCTTCGATTCATCAGGGATCTGCTGTTTCTCCAACTTTAAATTTAATGTGATGCTTTACTAATCCTATGACGTCTCTGTTAAACATTGGCTCCCTACTTGGATATAAAAGGTCGGTTCTATCATTAAGTCAACATGAAGATATTCAAATCATTTATTCGTACAGAAGATTTCTGGCTTTTAAGAAATTAAAGGGAACAGGAAATGTAACAGATTTAAGATAAGAGAGAGTATTTTTTTTTTATGGATGATAATGGAATTGTGACCCCACCCGCGCTATCGGTATACACCGGCGGGGCACCAGTGAAGGATGATAGGTGAAGATGAAGTAGGTCAGTTAGCCCATCGTGACAAATTCAACAAGAATTGTTCACGATGGTTTCCAGGGGGAACCACGTGGAGGTCGACCTAATAAGGCATATTGCTAGCAATGGGGCTGTCAAATTTCATTACTAACAATCCCTTTCCCCCCAAGAGAGAGTATTAGTACATATATTTGTAGTAAAAGTAATTTTGTTTCAACAGAACATTAACAAAACAAGTTGCTAGGTAATGTACAGATAAAGAAGAACACTATTATCGTTACACAAAGATCTCTTCTTAAGACTGACTACCTATGTAACTTATATTTTTTTTAACTAATATCGATATCAAAATATCGATATTTGTACTTGATATCAATATTTGACATGCTTAATTTTGGCGGGAAAATAAGCGTCATTTTGTAATTGTATATTTTTTTGATTGTGCAAATTGACACGAACTTTTATATTAAAGAATATTTTTAATTAAATTTTGTGAAAATGTTTTATCCAGTAGATTCATTGAAAAGAGGGGGCAGGTTTTATTTATGCTGGGTAGCAGACTCATGGCCATTACGGTTTGCTACGATAACACAAAGGCAATTATGGTCCCAAGATATTCGGAAAATATGGTATTTATTTTCAAAACTAATTATTAAGTATATTTTTAGTGATACTTTGAAATTTACAAATAAATTTGATACATTTCAGTGACGATTTGTTGGAAGTAATGACCAACGAATCCGGCCGTCCAGTCAACAGGTTTTCTCTCAGGCTAAGCTCACAATTAATGCGAGGTTTAGTGAGACTCTACCAAAGAAAAGTCTCAGTTTTCTTAGGTATATGCATTGTCAATCATTGTTACGTAAGTATATAAATATGAATATTAAATTCATATTAAATTTTGTACTAATTTCAGGAGACTTGTGCATGATCAACGCCAATGTTATTAAAAATATTAATAAAAAGTAAGTATTATATAGGTCGTTAACAAAAGGTAAGAGCAATAAATATAATTAAATTTCTACAATAGAAGACATACACATCTTACTGTACTTTAAGGCTGAAATGCCAGTCTCGGTTCAATCTCAGACAGATCTTTCTCTGGTAAAATATTACTATGTAATAATGTATGTATTTATACAGTCCAATCCAATCCCGTGGGGGGAAAGGGATTGTTAGTAATGGAGACTGAGAATCCCATTGCTATGAACTGACTGAGAATCGCTGCTTTTGGAAATGATGGTATAAGGCAGGGGGAAGCACAAAAGATCTCAATGGGTCGACGTGCAACAGCTTAGCTGACCCCATATGCGAATATATAAGATAAGATAAGATCCCATTGCTAGCAATATACCCAACCAGGTCGACTTCCTCGCGGTTCTCCCTGGAAACTATCATGGTTAATTCCTGATGAATTTATCATGATAGGCTAACTGGCCTGTTTTCATTCTCATCTATTACCCTTCACTGGTGCTCCGCCAGCGTATCCGGTTAGCGTAGGCGGTATTACCATACCATTTTCACCTATCAAAAAAAATCCAATCCCATTCCTTTTACTATCAATTTCAAGCTGTTTCTATTGATCATACTAAGAGTAATCCCGAGACTGCCATTATAATGTGTATCCAGCCTAAAGTTAATATTTTAAATTGGGCCAACTGAGAATTCAACCCAAGACTTTCTTTATATAAAGCAACACACACACACAAACTTATACACACACAAAATTATAATTATTATCTTAATGAAATTTTGAATCATAAAAAGAAAAAACTTCAATCAAAATAATATCAATATGGAACTATCAAATAAATACCCTATTTAATGCAAAAAGAATATTTAAAATTAGTTTTAATTTGGTAAAGATATTGCTTTAGTATACACATACAAAACAACACAGGAGAAAAGGGCACCACTTTACCAGGAAAATTATTTAAAAAGATCTTAGTATGTTGTTGTGACTTTATAATTTTTTTTTTTTTATGTACATAGATGGAATGTACATGTTTTGGAGTTGGAAGAACATCCACGTTTACAAATGCTACCACCACTTCAACCTCCAACAGTGGAAGTACCTGATGAGCCTGAAAATGAACAGAGAATTGCAGAATTAATCCAAGTAATTTTTTATCTAATTTAAAATTATTATCATCATCATCATTTCAACTGTTTTTTTTTTATGGTTTTTCGGTACAGTATTTAAGGCATCCCGTCCTCACTATTGGATACGGGTGACGGAATGCCTATACAAGACGGTACATGGTGGACGCAGTTTAGACGCAATATTTGAGGAGCATTAGGAAGATACATATCAACCGTTAACTGGCCACTGCTAAACAGGCCTCCTCCATAAGGGGAAATTTTGCCAGTTGACAGGCAGGTTGACAACCGCAGTTAGGCTTTGGTGGCTTGGCATTATGTTTTTGAAAATGGTTAAAAATAGCTTTTATTTCATTACAGAACAGTGGCAACATTGTGCCGAATATCCAAGATATAACATTAAAGGAATCTACTATTCCTGAATTCCAACTGCCACCAAATGTAAGTATGTATTAAATATGTTAGATGCTGCCATTTTGAGTAAGTTTCATATTCCTCTGGATATTCCTAGAAGATGTTTCTTTGTGCCTGTTTTATGTTTGTTTGTAATGTATAAACTCAAAAACTAATAAACTAGTAACATAAGCTATATATTATTAAAATAAAACTGAGATTGCTACAAATATTACAATAATGTAACCCAAATATTAAATAATAATTTATTTCACTCTCTACTCGTACGAAGCCGGGGCGGATCGCATGTTTTGATTACGTCAGAAGACAAACGTAAGTTATATATCGTTATTTTAAGGACGGTTTCGGAGAAGAGAACCCCGATCGGACCCTTCAAATGGTAGCAGAGCGCAGTGTGGAAGTGATGTTGCATGAAGACCGGTCGGCCGCGCAGCACAGCGCTCTAGGGGCTCAGGGGATGTTTGGGCTCGATTCCACCTACGTGGGTGACACGCGACCCTCGCACGACCCTCAAATGGAGATGATATCGGAGTACGACCTCTCTATGTATAGAAAGTGTATGTATTATGTGTTTTGTTCCATGAACATTTTGTATATTATCAGTTTGTATAGGTATTAATTGAACTAAAGTAACACTGCAAATGGGCCGGTCACATAGCTTGAAGAACCGATGAAGAAGAAAGATTCTTGAGCAGCGATCCCGTTCGGCAAACGCAGTGTAGAACGACCTCCCACTAAGTAATCCCTGTAAGGCATTTGAGGTCGTCACTCGATGGAGTGAGGGAGTCGAGGGAGGCAGTAGTTGCATGTGGTTTAGGATCGTTCTTTATGGTTGACTAGAGGGGGGGGGGGGGGCTTATGTTCAGCCGTGGACAGATAATAGCTGATATGATGAATACAAAATGTTATTATAATATTTTTTTTATGGATAATGCTTATAATAATGGTATTCACTGGCAGATCACCAGTGAGAGATGATAGGTGAGGATGAAGACAAATTAGATGGCCCATACAGCGAATTCGTAATTCCTTATATTGTATAATGCAAATAAAGTATACTCATTCGTTCATTCGTAAGGGATTAATTGATGGTTTCCAGAGGAGATCGCGTGGCGATTGTCCTTACTTTCTGATTACTAGTGATCTACCACCAACTTCCTTTACTGACAATCTCCTCGTGGTGTAGCGATAGGTTCATTGATTTTAGTAAATATAGTCCCGGGTTCAATTAACGGTCACAATTTACTTTTTTATTTACTTTTCTAAGTCGGTTAGGGTATATAGGCGTCGGCAGAGTATTCGTATTGAGGATATTTACTCTCCTTGGTGCAACACGACTCTGGCGTTCCTCAGGGTGGCATATTATCTCCTCTTCTTTTCGCATTATTTATCAATTCCATCACACATAATCTTCGATCTTCCTATCATGTCTATGCAGACGATCTTCAAATTTGCTCTCAAGCCAGTTTTAGTAACATCACTGATGAATTTTTGTATCATTAATGAAGATCTTTCCCGTATATCAGACTGGAGCAAACGTAAGCTTTGCTCCACAGTAAATCCATCTAAAACACAATGTATTATTATCGGTAGCTCTCATTATATATCTAAATTAAATTTAATTAATCTTCCACTAGTAGTTTTTAATGGTCAAGTATTTAAATATAGTACTAATGTTAAAAGTGTGTGCTTCCCGTCAGATGCTTGCCTGACTATGCATTGCAACCAATTAGCAATTGCATGGTTCTTATTATTATTAATAAATAAATTATTTTACAGCAATTGCAGATGAAATTTTGCCGGCGGATTTATTTGAAAAAGGTAAATTTTAAATAATATTACTTAGTATTCTTTGTTTATAGTTTTGAACGCCAGTGAAATAATTATTCGACAGTGATATTAATATCTTATGTATAATATAGAGAAATACATAGGCTACTTTTTTATCCTGGTTAGTGAATAAAGTCACGGGGATAAAGTCCCAGCTAAAAGATAGTACTGAATA
This sequence comes from Galleria mellonella, assembly GCF_026898425.1. Classification (NCBI taxonomy): domain Eukaryota; kingdom Metazoa; phylum Arthropoda; class Insecta; order Lepidoptera; family Pyralidae; genus Galleria; species Galleria mellonella. Next base: position 1,995,673 of record NW_026442133.1, read on the forward strand.
AGAATTCGGTACTAACTTTTACACACAACGAGTACAAATTGGACTTATGTATTTACATAAGTCCAATTCGTACTTGTAATTTTTTTTTGTATTAATCTTTTGATAATTACTATATTCACACAGACATCCCAGAAATTCCCGATATCCCGATTCCTGAAGTTCCAATTCCAGAAATACCTGCTCCTGGACCTCAACCAGATAAGTCTGTTATCTTTTACTAATAATATTTTTAAAAGATAAAATTATTTTCATTGGCATAGTGGACGAAATTGTAATTTTTTTTTATAATCATGAAGTTACAATTTCATTGTAAATTTTTTTTTTTTTTATTAATTTGAATTTTAACTAAGATATCGAATTGTAAAGGATGATAGGGATGATAGGTATAACATGATTTGCCTTAGAATATTCAAATTGTGCTGAGTAATGGTAGTAGGTATATAATAATTATGACAGGTATATGATAATATTTTTATCATTTGGTGGCGGCAAATGTATAAATCCGCTGAGTTATTGATACTGAATGGGTAATTAGCTATAATAAAATCATATTTACTTTTCCAGTCAGTTGCAAATGCCGCAAGATGTATCCCCAGTAATAGAACAAGGGAAAGACGTTGCAGCAAAAGAGGCCGCTATAGAAAATCAATTATTTGACATTCAATTAGAAGTACGTATCCATTAAATCATCATAATCATCATATTAGCCTTTAACTGTCCACTGTTGAATATAATCCTCCCCCTTGGGGGGGTTTTTCCAGCAGTTGCCACGTTTGGCAGGCAGATTGGCAACCGCAGTCAGGCTTTAGAGATATTTAAGAGGGACGCTGCTGCCCATCCTTCGCCCTCTTTTAGTCGGCTCTTACGACACTGGGAAAGAAAGAGATGGCCTATTCTATGCCGGGACCACACGGTCAAGACATTTAATATTATGATTAAAATATAAAAGAATCAACGAAATCGATTTCCAATGAGTGAATATATGTATATAGAATATAGAATATATATATATATATATATATATATATATATATATATATATATATATAAAGCATGTCTATAGGCGACGGTTATCATTCTCCATCAGGTGGGCCGTCAGCTTGTTTGCCATTCTAAGTTGTATAAAACAAACAAGAATATAGTTGAATTAATTTCATTTATTTGACGTAGTTTTTTTTTTATTATTTTATACTAAACAATTAGATGTCCGCCCGATTTGTCAGTTATTTTGTATTTTGATTTAAACTGTTCCTTATACCTATTCGTGATTTATGAATTTTCTAATTTTATATCACACTAACTCATTGCCACATATTGAGTTAGTGTAATGGATAGAGCAGAAACAATGTTGATACTCATATATATTTTCTCTGCAATAGGAATTAGAAGACATCGGCCCTCCGGTTAAACGAAGGCGTGTGAGGAAGCTAATAATCGACAAGAAAATAAAAATTAGCGCCGACATTCTACACGCGAGAATAGGCAATACAAACTTGGAGTTGCGATGCGAAGTATTTATTTGGCTTTATTATATTATCATTTTAAATATAATTTACACAATTTTTGAATAAAATTTTATTTACAATATAATATGTAATAAATCTGAAGAGACAGAAAGTCAAGTCATCTTTAAAACGGCGCATATGTGCTTTAGACATGCTTTGCTAATAGTTGAAAATGCCGCTTTTGATACTTGAGTGGGCATCAGACAATTCTGTTATGGGCACGGTCCACTTGTCCCCCCCCCCCTCCTCCTTAAATATACCTATGCTTTTGTTTCACTCGTGTTTCTGCCGAATATTGCTGTTTGTATGCTGCTTCGCTTTGAAGGGATGTCGGGTATGCTACACAAATTACAGTTAGTTTTCAGGAATAGGTTTTTAATATGGAGATGGACTGAAAAAACAATATATCATCATTCCTGTTCATCCCTAGAATGCTGTAAGAGGATATTTTTTTAATGGTTGATAATGTAATGGTAACCCCGCTTGCGCTATCGGTATACACTGGCGGGGTACTAGTGAGGGATGATAACTGAGGATGAAACAGGTCAGTTAACTTATTATGACCAATTCCACAAGAATTAACCGCGATGATTTCTAGGGAGAATCGTATGGAGGACAATCTAATAGGGTACATTGCTAGCAATAAGGCGGTTAGAGCGCATTTTTTTATGGGTGAAAATGGTATGGTAACCCCGCCTGCGCTAACGGGATACACTGGCGGAGCACCAGCGAAGGGTGATAGATGTGAATGAAAACAGGCCAGTTAGCCCATCATGATAAATTCATCAGGAATTAACCATGATAGTTACCAGGGGGAACCGCGAGGAGGTCGACCTGGTTGGGTACATTGCCAACGATGGGATTCTCAGTCTCCATTACTAACAATCCCTTTCCCCCGGTTAGAGCGCATTACCCCACTGTAAGAGGACACTTCCAGTGGCGTAACAATAGTGTGGCAGGGCTGGCAAAATATCACGGGCCTCCGGCTCAAGAGGCCGCGAGCTCAGAAGTTTTTTTTTTTTTACATTGTACCTGAGTACTTTATTTTACTTGAAAAGTATTTTTTTTTACTGATAGGGCCTCATCAAAAGAATTTGTCACAGGCCCCAAATGGTATAGTTACGCCACTGGACACAGCCACTATCTATCCACTGCTGAACATAGGCCTTCCCCATAGACTCCTATAAGAGGGTACTATGGGAGTAAAATATAGATATACCAAAGAAAACTGGAACTTATAAACCGCCTACGCATTTTATTCACTAATATTAAAATCCTGAGAAGAGCGTTGACCGCGAGACATAGACGTTGGAAGTAGGAAGTTATTAACCCCTTATAAATTAAAAAAATAAGATTTTATAAACTTAAAATAAAACAATCTTTAGTCATTTAGATACTTTTTAATAATGTAAAAAGTCATTATCTATCGATGTAGAGTTATTTAAAAGTAAATACGTTCTACGTATATACACTATACATTGTGAATTTTGAAAATGTAAAATTTAATTTGATTATTTGCTGTGATATCTCTATATTATGTATTTATACATATGAACGTGCTGCCATTTTTCTTTATAACACGTAACTGATTTCCGTTTACAAATAAAATCCACTACGTGTACAATTTTACTAAAATATAATCGTTTATGTGGGTAGTGGGTACATCGTGCGACTATGAATAGTATGTAGGTAGATTTTGTTCCACGTTCCAAAAAAAAATACGGACTATAAATCGTGATTAAATTAATATTGATAAGTAATTTCATTATTCTTTTTTAAAACGAATATAACGCATCGATAGCTGACAAGATGTTTCATAGACACATTAGATTTAAAATGTTTGAATTTAGAACGCGGAAAAGTGTAAACAAATAGTTTTGCTCCGCAAAGTAAAACCTACTTCAATCGTGACAAAATATATAACCAACACTGGAGTAATTACTTTATCGAAAGGAATTATCAAAATCGGCTCACACTTGGTGAAGATGCCGCGTAATATAAATAAAATACAGACGAGTTGAGAGGTTCTTTTTGGAAATCACTAAGAAAATTGTGGGTTTTATATTATTATTTAAATATATTTAAACTACCTTACGTTATTTTCAGGATAGTTCAGATGATATAGTGGATTTGAGACTGCCTGCTGCCGTGTACTTTCGACGGCCGTGTCACGCTGGATCGAAAGTTCACCCGAACATTGCAACAGTGTTGATGCGACTCTTCGAACGGAATTTGGGAGTTATCGCTAATCCAACGCTTACCGACAGAGAAATGGAGGTAATTTGTACTTTTAAATACAAATAAAGGATGTAGATTTGGCTCACTGATTGTAACAGAATCCAAGTGGACTATATTTGTAACTTATTAGGCGCAAATGTACTCTCTACGCGTAAATGTAACTCTATTCTGAAGATTCCTAGAAGAGAAGAAAGAAGAGAAGTTAACGGACCACCTTAAGTTGTCATTGTTTCTTGTTACGTTGTTTGTTACAATAACCACTTCTTTTATTTTACGTTTTGTTTACTTTGTTTTATAACATCGTGGATGTAGTGTAGGATTTTTTCGTGCAGTTCGAGTGAAGGATGTTTAGTCTACATCTAAACATCTCTCCATTGCTGGACGAGTCTCGTTCCAGCAGTAGGGTCTTAATAGATTCATATCTTGGATTATATGTATAGATAGAGTGTCTTCATATAAATGCTTCGTGAAAAGCGGGTCAACTTTTTCATACAATTTTACGTGATAAATAGTTATGTGATTCCTTTATAATTTCTATATTTATATTGTCTTAAAATTAGTGCATCTTTTTAATGCGTAAATATCCATTTTATTTATTAAATAATACGTCAAGATATATTGTATGCATATAGAATACTGATAAAAAAACGAGTCAAACAAAAACTTGACCCGTTTTTGAGACTCGATGCTCTATCTATATAATTCAAGATTTATATATTAAATATATATAAATCATATTCGTTTACAGGAAGCAATGGCCCATCAACATATCAGGCCACGTACAAAGTCTATTCTCCAACCAATTGTGGAGGAAAATCCTATTGATATAGAGAAGCATCAACCGATGGTTACAGAGTCAGCACCAGAAATAGAAGCCTCCAAAGACGTCAACAACTTACTTACAGAGTTTCAAGAAATACAACAACAGATTGACGTGTCTGACTTACCTACCCAAAAGTTGCAGTCACCTCAAAGCGCTAAACGTAAAAGCGATCAAGAAAAACCCGTAAGTTTTATGTTTACATATATCATCATCATCATACCAGGCGTTAATTATCTACTTTTTTTTAATGGATGATAATGGAATAGTGGTAGATGAGAATGAAAACAGGCCAGTTAACCCATCATGATGAATTCATCAGGAATTAACCATGATAGTTTCCAGGGAGAAACGTGAGGAGGTCGACCTGGTTGGGTATATTGCTAGCAATGGGATTCTCAGTCTCCATTACTAACAATCCCTTTCCCGCCAGACAAGTGGACTACACCCTGTCAGGTCAATCTCCACGTGGCTCCCTCTGAAAATCGTCGTACAGAACTGATCTGCCTTTTCATTCTCACCTATCATCCTCTCATTGATGCCCCCGCGTATATCGTTAGCGCAGGCATTTATCATGCACTTTTGACAACAAAATTTACATACATACATATTAATTTACAGACAAAAAGACACCGTTCCTTTGGATATATAACATTCCGACAGCACCAGGAACCCGCTACCTTGCCATTTATTACTGGTAAATTAATAATACCTACTTAATGTTTGAATGTGGATGACGTGGATGAAGCGAGACATATATAGATAGTAGGAGCATAAAATGGCTTTGGATCCTTTATTGATATAATACAACTGGCGTGAAGAGACATGGGTATTTCATTATAATATTAGCCGTCGATTGCTATGGGGGGGGGGGGGGGGGGGATTAGCTATTATTTCCCACATTTGGCTTTGGTGATGTTTAACCCTTTGAGTGCCGACGAGTGCCATCGCGCTCGTGCGCTTTGCAACTAAAAGTGCCACGAGCGTCATAGCGCTCTTGAAATCAGTCGCTGTTTAGCTTGCTGTAAAAAAAATATTAAAATTGGATAATTTTTGGAGGCGATAGTTTTTTTAGAGATAAGGGTACATGACATCAACACGACAAAGGTTTCTTTGGTATTTTTAAGTAGATATGAGTAAAAATCAATGGCACTAAAAGTGGTTAAAGAGAAACACTACTGCCTATTCCTTGGTCATTAAGCTTCCTTGGTCGTCTCTTACAACACTTACGGAAAAACAAGGAGTGGCCCATTCTACATCAGGACCACACGGCGAATGGACATTTACATAGTATAATATATACATATATATATCTTTATTATTATTATACTTGTATAAATTTTAGTGACTGATGCCGACAAAGAAAATATATCAAAAATATCATTGGAAAACGTGGACAGATCCCTGATAGTACCGGAAGAGCAGAGTAGTGTTGAGAAAAATCTGATGACAATGCTAGAAGAAGCTGGCTTAGTTGACGTCACCACGGCTAGAGTTGTAGAACAGACACAGGAGATTGCGAAATCTCTAGAGAAGTCTACACGAAAACATGGAAGCGATACGTCGGAGACGCCGCTAGGCAGTCTAGACAGAACCAAGGTCTCTCTTGGAGATTCTGACCGAACTACAGACTCTAAGCGATTTATACAGTAAGTTTTAATTCTTTTATGTTTGGGCATTTACGAGTGTTACGTTCACTACCTTCGCAACAATAAATAACGACTAATGTCTTTGACTACCCTATCAGGAATAAGTCGTGTGAGCACATTTATTTTTGAATAAAAATTTTTATTTAGACATGTTTGGATAAATAAGTTTTTTTTGGATTAATCGAGCGAGCAGAGAAGGAGGGCTTATCTCCTTTGTTTGTAATATACCCTGTCAGGTTAACCAGCTCGCGGTTCTACCTGAAAACCATGGGCTAATTGACCTGGTTTCATCCTCATCTATCACCATTCACTGGGTCAGTGTATTTTTTTTATTAATTTATTTATTTAAGGTAAACAAACAGCTAAAATAATACATAATTATATACTTAAATAGTAATTTGGTAGCCATTAGAATTTTCACAAAATAAAATACAAGTAAACGAAACACAAAATTAGACAATACTAAATTAAACAAAATTTAACAAATATAAACAAAATTAAACAAACAAATACTATTGAAAACCACAGCAACATTGTATACCGATTCATTATAATCCATTAAAAAACATAAATCAACCAAGCTAGAATTAAATTTACAACCACTAATATCTATTAATGCACGGGGGCAAACCCGATGACTACAACTAGTACTAAATATAATTCACAAATTAATTTATTTATTCGTGTTTTGATACTAATTTACTAGGCCAATTTAATTAAAGCTTGGCAGAAATAACTTAAATATGGCTTTAACATATTTATTTTAGCGACCAATGGGGAACAACGGGAACAATGGTGAAAATTTTGAATTATAAGAAGATGGAGAAGAGGCCGTTGACAGTCCGCTATCTCATCTCGAAGGGCCCGGTGCTAGCTGGCTACAAGTGTATCATTGCTGCTCGTTGTTTTACTTCAATACTCAGTAAGTTACTATAAATTCTTTGTTTTATGACTAAAGAATCGATTTAGATGAAAATTGAACTAATATACTATACTAGCTAGCTATAATATTAGCTTTATAAGGGCAGGAAGATTTTATACTACCTTTTTCCTTCAACTTGGTACACATGGATTTTGGAAGTACTTCTAAGTAGCGTCTCAAGATGAAACATAAACCAGCATTTAAGTTAGGAATACTACTGTGAAAATAGTATCCAATTTGGTGTAGTAATTCTTTGCGTGATGCCAAAATCGTGGCTTCTATTCGTTTTATTAAGACCATACCAATTTTTCGTAACGATCTTCTAAGTAACCTATTTTTTTACAGAACTGAAACAACATGGGTTTATTTGCGTAAGTAAAGATCCTGAAACATTGGAAGTTACCGATATATTCTTGGGTCCAAAATTTGATAAGTTGCCATAGGCAACTTTCTAATTTTACTGCATAATACCCTAATTATTACGATTGTATCTTTATTTGCGATAATTTACTCATAGTAGTATGCATTGACGTTTTATATTTTTCTATTCAATTTTATTGTCATTTCGAAGAATTAAACATGTTATTTAGTATGTAAAGGTTGTAGTTTTATTAAATTAAACCCAATATTATTGATATGATCAATTTATTTCATAATTTGTATATAATGATATGATTTCTGTACAATTTACATATGTCATCAACTAGATTCAAGTCAACTAGATAATTTTATGAGTATCTTACTTTTAGGTAGGTAGTGGCTTAATAATTTACAATAAACGCAGATAAAGCTGTACAATAAACAGTTGACTTAATTATTTAGTTGCTCTACTTAATTTTTACAAAATAGTCATATACACTATAGAATTGGAATATTAATTAATAACCTAACAGTTACTTATGCTTAGGCAATATCTTTTTACACATTATGAAGCTTATAAAATAGAACAAAAAACATTAAGGAGTTTTAATCGGAGCTTGCCTCCCTTGGTATAAGCATATCACTATGTTTTTTTTATACAAAATCAGTCTCCTACTATTTGTTAGCGAGCTTTATCGCGACAAAAGCGTTACGCTACTACAAATCAACTAATGATTGATACCATTTTAAATTTCATTAACACCGGCAGTCATGCGATGGACGTTCAGTACTGGACATTTGGACAAAGTTCAACAATAGTATAGTTATGTATAAATTAAAGTCGCACACGTATAGGTTTGACGTGTGAATAAATTCTTTAAACTAACTAACTCTAAGCTATTTATTATACTCCTCCAAATCAAAGCACACTTGAGTGTTTCACAGCCTTACTACAGTCGTTCCAAGCTCTCACTCAATTAATTAATTTGTTACAGTCTGTCCTTATAGGCTTAGGAATGACAATAATTAGGTTAAATAGCTACCATTATTCGTCCAACACCATCTCACTTTGTATTCTATTTTATAATAAGCATTTTCTCAATATAGAACCTCACATACAATAAAATAACTAATAAATTCATTAGGTATGTAATATTTGACACTTAATAATTGTATTTCATTTAATGTAAACGTAATTTACACATGAAAAATATATTCCACTAGTACATTGTTTAAGAATAATATGGTGAATTAAATGTTTACTCATAAATTAATTATCGAAATATTTAACTGGAAAAAATCCAGTGTACTCAACGAACACAAGATACTTGTAAATTGATAGAATTTTAAATATGAAACAGTAGAATATTATATTAAAATCTATCACAGATCACTCGCTACATTCCGAGTGTGCCTTTATAATGGAATGGTTGGTCTGTCTGTAAAATTAACGCTACATTACCGCACACATGAAAATGCTTCGAGACGATCCTGCATTTAGGCGGTAGAAATGAAAGGATTAATTTGATTTAAATGAAAAAAAAAAGCATGGCTCTGTGAACCTGTAAGCGAAATTTATAATAAATATTTTCAATTGACTGGCCAATATTACTTAGTAACATAGTCTATTAAAAATCCTCTCATTTTTAATGCAATTAGGATAAAACCACTTCACGGAGCCAGCGAGTCGCTATCATAGTCTTTGACGTCTAGATCGTTGTCGGTCGACAGAACCTCACCGTAATTCATGCTCTCGAAATACTGCTGCGGCTTGCCGTTCCACAGCGAGTCTTCGCCGTGCGAGTTGATCGACTTGAGTGTTTTGTCGATCGAGTCGGCGTTCTCGTAGAGTATCGACTTGGTAAGTTCGAGCGCCAAGTTCTGGGGCGTCTCGTACGCGAGTTGGTAGTCGAGCAGCAGATCGGCGGGAAGCGGCCGCGAGCGGACCGCGTGCGTGTGCAGTCGAGAGAACAACGGCGCCAGACGTTCCGTGCGAGCCACGTACTCGGCCACCAACGGCGCCCGGGGGTCACTGTGGGGGTCACCGCGGCACTGCGCCTGGCCAGATTTCTGCCAAAATTCCCAACAATCATAACCTCTCGTTTCCACCTGCATACACGTTGTAATGCATGTGTAATTAACCTACACATGTAAAAGTAAATTATACATGTGTCAAGTCGTATATCTATATAACCATATTGTATTTTTTGGTGGAAACGCGGTGTTATGTAGCTCTAGCCCACCGCTACGATTGATTCACATGTGATCAACATGCTACCTTTAATATATAAACGTCTCATCAACAGTGAATTGGAAATTTCTCCAAAGACATGTTGATGGCATATGGCGTAGCACCGGACTTAAACACTCGATAAATACTTGTGATAGTGCACGGGCGCCCACATATTACACAAACTACTATATTTATTGAGTGTTAATTAATGCAGACATTTATATTTTAAGCTTAAATTTATTAAAGATATAAGCTTCAGATATAAATATGGAATATATTACTGGACTTTAGTTCTAATATTAGGTAGGTTTCAAAAGTGATAATAACTTATTGCTCTTTTATTAAGTTTATCGTTAGAATAAAGCGGAATTATTCTACTATCCGCTATATACAAGCGTTATCAATTTAGAGCACTACTGTTTCTAACCAGTTTATAGTATCACTTTATTTTTTTTTTGTATTTAATCTCAATTACCCATTTGTGATTAAAATATGTGTATATGTGCATCAAACATTGTTAGGGCCTACAGGTGGGTCAAATGTTCCAACAGTGCGCATAGCCATGTGGGAGTCTCAAATTTTACTTTGTGTTTAGCCAATTCAGTTGCCATTATGCCACTATGTCAAAATACAAAAATAATAATAAACATAAAATAACAAATAAACAAAATTAACAAAACTCTTCACACCATTGTGACATCTAACTAATGTGATGACTAATCTAGTGACAAAGTGTGATTAATGTATGGTATTTTTGTTTTCCACTTACCAAAAACAATGTGGCCTTAATGTTCTCTTATGTCACTGAATGTGTAAAACAATTCTAGAAGTTGAAATGGAATTGATACAGGTTAATAAATTTGTATTAATTAAAACCCATGCCAAACAAAGTCATCGTGCGGGAGATGAGTGTAAGACATTGGGGCAAGATTACTACGTTTATACATTTTTCCATATTCATTTTCCACTAATCCCTTGCACGAAAACTTTTACAAATAACAAATATTAGTATGGGTATTCTGTGATAGCCATAAAAATCTTTACAATTACATATCTTATTCATTAACAATTGTGAAAAATATAATTTTACTGTCAATTAAACATGATTCATTCACAGATTAGGCATTCACAATTTTATAGACAATCTAAAATACATTTACTGAAGATAATCATATTAGGTGTTATTGTTATGTGGCAAATTATCTAGAATATTCGAGCAGACTATTATCAGTTACCAATACAATATCGACCGTACACTATAGATATGATTTTTAGGCCATCACTGTGTCTGTATGATCATTAGTAACAACGTGGATAACAGATAATTAGTATGAGAACATGCTTTCCTACGCTACGCACCGGTACGATCTACAACGGAACAAAACAAAAACTACAACTCAACTCCGATTAAACCAACGCAAGTTATCGCAACAGGAACGGAACTGAAGCGAAACGGAAAGTACATGAAAACAAAACTTACGATCGACATAATGGCATGGTACTACGCGTCGGCGGCGGGCGGCGACGGGGACGATCGGGCCGCGCGCTTGGGGACCAACAACCAACAAAACATGAGAACGGTCACGGCGGTTCGTTAAGTCACTGGGTGCACTCTCACACGGTGGGTTTAGCACTCGGGCACTGTTAGCGGCTACGAGCCGGAATCTTTATTAAAGAACCATGAATTCCAGAAGGAGCGGACGCGCACCTTGTTGTCGTGTGGCGGGGAGCGGCGCACGGGCACCGCCGACTTGGGCGCCGACGTGGAGCTGCGGCTGCGCGCCGACGCCGCCGACCGCGCCGAGCGCACCGAGTGCGCCGAGTGCGCCGACGGCGGGCGCGGCGGCGCGGCGCCGGCGGCGGCGGCGGCGGCGGCGGCGGCGGCGGGCGGCGGGCGCGGCGCGGCGCCCTTGTGCGCGGTGTGCAGCGGGATGCGGCTGGGCCGCGCGGGCGGGCGGCGCGGCGTGTCGCAGTCGTCGTCGGCCGCCTCGGGGATGTGCAGCGGCTCCATGTCGCGCATGCTGCTGTGCGCGTCGCGGCTGCGCTCCAAGCTCTCGCTCGCGCTCCGCTGTTTGCCCTCGAGCTGTCTCACTCGCGCGCGGGCGCCCTCTAGCTCTATATTTTTCTCTTCGAGCTGCAACAGTTTAAAGATATTTTTATAGTAATTATCTTAAATGTTTTTTCGTTTATACAGCTTGGCTATTAAATTACTTGCAACGGTTTGTATAAAATTTGGTTGAGATAGAATGAGTTGAATGATTGAAGGGACATCAAGAATTTAACGAGCATCACTACATATTTAGAAAACGATTCTCACACAAAAAAAAAAAAAGAAATTTATATATTATAGTTTGCAAATTCGAATCTACTAATGTTATTGGCAATACTAAGAAGAAGAGAATAAACAAAAATCCCTAGTTTTAGTTAGTTAAAAAAGTTTAATTGACAAGCACACAAAACTAATGAGTATAGCATGCAAAAAAAGAAAATAAAGAGGAGTGAAGAATATTCATATATAAGCAGATGCCACTGCATCCACTTTATTATTTATTTATCATTAAAAATTCAATGGAAAAGATGTTGGTAATTACCTATAATAGTGATAAAGAAGTCGGCTTAGTGCGGCCAACCGTTAAGAGTAGAAGATACTTTTATATGATTGATCGCATTCATGCACCATAGGGTTCGTAAGTTTTAGAATCTCAGGATGGTGATCACATGTCGTGCTATTATATTTGTGATATCATAATAATGTACTCGTGACAATTACCCTAAATTTAAGGTCCTCGTTGAGGTCTCGCGCACGCTCCAGTCTCTCCAGCAACAGTGATCGCCGCGCAGCCGCACGTTTTAACCGCTCGAGTAACACCTGCAAATTACACATATACAAATATATTAGCTTATATACTATGTACCAAGACCATAATCATATTACGTTCAATTCGAATTTTGAAGTGCTTCGATAAATAACCTTATGCCTCTTCGGTGGTATTTTTATACATAGTGAAAGTGAGAATAAAAAAGTTTGCGATTGAACATATTTTTTATAGCCATACACCAATGCAAAACTGAAACAACGATTCTGAGATAAAACAAAATTCATTTTTGGCATGGATCTCTGAAATTTCTTTACAGATAAAAGAAATTTCGGAGATCCACGCTTCGTTTTCTCAGGAGAAAACAAAGAAAAATTATATGTATATGTGATTTTTTTCACATACAACAGCTTTACCACTGGCAACGTTAAAGGCATCATTTGGACGCTGTCGGCTTTTACCAGGCTTTAAATATCTTCCAGCCAGTTATCAGTAATGGTACTTGCAAATTTCATCTTTTAAACTAGAACACAGTAAGCAAAAAAAAGTTTTGGCAAAAAATACAATTAAATAAAGGTATCATATAGTTTATGGGCATCGAAGATTTAGTAGAATAACGCAACGGCAAAATCAAGCCAGGAAGTAAACATAAATTAGTATGCTCAAAACTACGACTTACTAGCATTTTTTCTTCATTAAAAATAAGATAACCCTGGGTGAGAAATGTGCAGCAATTAGAATGTAGTAACAATAACGGTTACAATTAAGTAATTGCATCAGATATAACTGTTGAAAGTTAAAATTAATGAATCGTTGTGTCAAGCAGTACATAAAGCTAATTTTGTGTACATAATGGATACGGAAATTTGTATGTATCTTACTAAACCTTTTGAATACGGCGAATGGTTTCAAAGCAATTAAGCGAACAGAGAGAACAGTGGCGTAAGGAAATAGGCTCGCGATCAACAGAGGTCAATCGCATTATGCCTGTTATTAGGTAAGTTAGCTCTGTAATAGCCGATAAGCCGCTCTGTTCTTTTAGTATCAAAGTACTTTTTTATTACGACTGGCGAACAAGTTGTCATCTCACCTGATCGAAAGTGATGACCTTCGTTTAGACAAATAAAACCATAAAGGTCATGGAACGTTCTGTGTTTATAGAACTTTGTTATTGCCATATTGTTAGTCAGTTTAAAACTGGCTCGTAATGTTCGTTCGATGAATTAACTATCACCGATAAAAAAAATGCGTTCCCTCAGAGACGCCATAAGTAGTTGTTTTTAGACGAGCATCTAGTGTAGCAGTAAGTAAATTGTTAAGAAGACTCACTCTGGTATAGTCAGAAGATATTGGATTAAACTCTGACCATTTTGAAATTTTTTTTCACATTTCAGTACTAGTTATCCTGTAACACATTACGAGCAATTATAGTTTGATAGTCCTTTATATTACATTTGTTAAAATTATTATTTTACATAACAATGTTACTAATATAATAAAATTGTAACTAGACAATGTCTGTACATTTATATGGAAAATATTTAAGAAAAAATTATATAAGCGGTCTTAAAGAGATAAAAAAAGCCAAAATAATGTTTTTTTTAGAAATTTTGTCTGTCAGTCTGCATGTTTGTTCCGGCATCGCGAAAAAACTACTGAAGCAAATTAAATTCCGTTCACAGTTGTGATCTTGAAGGTGTAATTTAAAATCTGGTACATATTTTATCTTAATATACTATTCCATTAATATATATTCCACCTAGAAATGGTCTGTTGCATTGGTTTTCCTTCTGTAATCCACGCGTACAAAGTAGCGGGCAAAAAGCTAAACATAAATATGTCTGTTACAGTTAAAACTACTTTTGGGAGTTTTGTCTGTAATACATAAACCGCTTCTATGATTTACAAACGTAATGTCTTAAATATTCATATTTTTAAAAGTGTTGAGAGACCGTTCACCCGAGCGGAGTCTCATGAAGAAATTGAATTTTAAATTCTGGCAACTAAAAACTAAAACCGGTATTTATTTAATCTGATGTCCAAATCAAACTCTGAATCATTTGATCGTTAGCAAAACACAATTCGATTATCTCACATTATACCATTGAAAATTACGTGTTAAAAAGGGAGGTGCAATAGATTAAGATTTATGTACCTTCTTATTTAGAATATTCGAAATATTATGCATATAGATATAATCCTTTTAGATGTATTAGGTATCATTTAGATATACCCATTATTTTTTCATTTTAATTTTTTTTTTTAATCTCTACTTATTCACAATTTCTATCAAACATTCAAAGGCTGACTAGAAAAAATCTCTTATGGTTTAAGCCTGCTATTGTAATCTTTATTTTTTATAGAATTTTGTATACTATAATTTAAGACTTTACACAATAAAGTGTTACAAACAAACAAACGAAAGAAATGTAAATCGCAAACTTGACATTAGCTTTATATTCACAGCTTGCTCGGGTGGTTGGCCTTTCATGAACGTGTGTCAAGGTTCGATTCCGCAAATTGGAACTAGACGGCATTTATTGAAATTGAAACGATGTCTAGTTCGCTTGCAAAAATACTAAATTATGTAGGTAATATTTATTCAGAATATCTTCGAACACATCGAACACACTCTTAATTTTTATTTACCCATATCTATAAATAAATATGATACTGATTAAGCATATATTTATAACAAAATATAGATTTAGTTCTACAAAAAAAAAAAAAAAACAAATCGTGACATTTACAACGAACCAACTTGAGTGTCAATCTCAATGAATGCAAAAAAAACAAACAAAAAAACATCGCGTAACACACATATAAAATATTCAGACCTATTCAAAACATTGTCCTTTATGAAGTCGCTTTCAAAAACAAAACTGCTGTATTTGTAATTTATTCTACAATCAATTTGATACGTGACTGTAGTCACATACCTATTTGAAATATAACCGAAACCTGCATTCATAAAAAATAACGATTTAAAAACGCTTGTAAACAAGTCTTAGAATAAAGATGAATTTGAATATAGAATTATAAATTCAAATTTACTTCGAGATTTAGAATGTGTAACATATTGAGTTCCCATTATTATTAAATAAATAATTGATTGCAATAAAAGCATATAAAACATAATTATTGTAATATGCATTTTTATAATGAAACCTTGACGTTGTATCGTTATTATATTAAACAGAGAGAGTGCAATAGCCTTCCGTAGCAATGTATTAGTGGTATTAGGTACATTATATGTAGTTAAAAACGATAATTCATAAGGAAACCGATCGTTACTTACGATCAGTTAGCCAGAATAGGCCAAGGTTTATGACGCACAATTATAAATATGATATTAGTATTGTTTAAAAGAATCTTAGGCAATTTATCCTAACTGTGTCATGTTTAAGGTCGTTAAAAGCAATGTGGTAAATTATATTTTCATATGTTACTAATTTGTGGGTTTTCAGCTTTCTTTATACAGTCCGGTAATAATAAAAGATGTCTTAAGTATTTTTACATATTTTTTTTGTTTCAAACCCTTTGTTGTATCCCTTATAAAAGTACCTGATATCTTCAGATATATACAAAAGTTTATATACCTATAAGAGTATCTATAAGAGTAATTTAGAAAAGAGACAAACATTATAAATATTAAAAATAAAAAAATTGCGTTATTTAACTTTCCAGATCCTTCGTGCAAAATGTTGCAATTCTATTCTAGTTCAGCCTTAGAATTTTTATATTACAATATATATGATCGTCAATAAAAAATTTCGTTAAAAGTACGTATAGTTTGTTTCAATGGATCGTTTCTAAATTAAATTTCATTTAGAGAGATGTTATTAATTAGTGATTAATTAAAATAATCAATTACTCATTTTTTATTTGTATCACTGTTCATCGGCAGACCTATCCTATGGTGGGTTGAATTAACGTTTGTTTACATTTTCGTTAAATTCACTTGAAGCAGTCTATAAATTGGCTGATAATGATTAAGTTATCTAAGCCTGGTTAGTGGCACAGGCATCGCGGATTGTGCTTAATGTGGTGCTTGACTGGCCTCCGACACACTCCATTAGCTTTATTTACTGTTCCGCGTAATTTTACCGAAATCGTGGTTACGTCAGTAGGCACAAACCCCTCGTTAGTGCAACTATTTTGCGTTCAAGTCGCACGTACTGCGTTACCTCACTTATTCTGCAATTAACTACCTCAGAATACAAAAAAAAATGGTCAAAACTATTTAGTAAATTGCTCTTATGTAATATTTTAGGGTAATGGCACAGCGTAATGAATAGTCCTATATATGTGTACATAATTACCATTTATGCCTTCTATTCTATTTTTTTTTTTCGAAAACATAATCATACATTATTAACGTGTTTTTAGAATTTATAGCTCTAGTATTGGAGTATGATAATGACGGTAATTTGATACACATATACACGTGTGAAATATTGTTGATAAATCTAATTATGAGAATTAAGTCGTAATAGTTTTCTGAGATAGCTTTATTAAAAACATACTTAGACAGGGCGAAATAGAAATCGTTAAACTAAAAATATCTCATGCTATAAAATACATTATCAGGGCAGAAATTTCTCAAATAAAAAATTTCAAAACGAAGAATCAGATACACGCGATGTTTGTACCGACAATGAGCTGTAACTGTTTATATACAACAATTTTCATTTTTTTACAACATAATTACATTTCTATTTTGCCAAAGGTTGACTGGAAGAAAATGCAATATAACATTAAGCCTACTTTATGTACCAAAATTTTTTGTAATGTAGTTAATAAAAAATAAATAAAGAAATGAGCACAGTTTTTTTTTACCATTTATCGACTCATTATTCTTTGGGAAAAATTCTCTTTCATTAGTACAACACTCCCTCAAAAGTAAGCTAATGATTTCGATTATACCCTGTATATAGAGTTTTCACTTACATGTAATATTTGGTACTCACCTACTAAGGTACTAGAACAATAGTTGATGTTATTCTAATTATAGAATGACCTCCTAATCGAAAGTATACAATAGTGAAACCGTAGCCAAACACTCGAAAGTTGAAATGCGAGATAACTGCATTTGTTTTATTACGCTGCCCACGTAAATTGCCCTATTGCAACTCTCGCACTGTTTATCGACTGATAGTAAGTACGTGGGATCTCTAAAATAGATAATACACTAGAACCTGTCTTTGAACATCGACGGATTTTCTTTCAAAGACAACTACTGTAAACTCGAAAAGTCCTACGAGCTTAACAGGGTGCATTTTTTATTGTACATAGAATGCAAAAGACTAACTGCTAGAAAGTGATAACCGTACTTACAAAGATGAACAGCACCATGGGCATCAAGTAATACTTATAGTATCTTACGTTGTTATTCCAAAAGACTATGAGGTATTCAGTTAAATTAGGTGGGTCGATAGCTTGTTTGTCATTTTATGTTGCATAAAAATCTTCATTAGCAAAACTATATTTGGTCTTTACGTTCCTTACATAAATTGCCCTATTACAATTCTCCCATAAACACTGATAGTACGTTTGAACTACACACAATACAAAACTGATTGTGTTCGCTGTAGGTGAGGAGTTCCTTGAAGTTTCAAGGAGAATCACGGCGAACTTCATGAATAACGCATTACGCTTTTAAGTTGCCTATGTGAATTGTGTTATGCAAACTCTCTTTTAAAGCCTGAATAAAATTGTACTTGCGTAATGTGCTATCCAATTCTGTATTCGAAATATTTTTACAATCAAAAAAGTATGCTGAATTATTTCTCATCACAGATTTTAATGGACTTATGACACACAGAACAGAGCGTAAGGCTCTAATATCTAATTTGAAAAGTGGTAAATGTGAACCCTGGACTGATGTCCAGGCTGGAATGGTAATCCATTCCACCAGACGTGGAGGTTCTCAATTTATTTTTATGTTTTGTATATTACGTGATATTGCAATAGATAATACTTGTATATTTCCATGTTGGTCCTGTATTAATCTTGCTATGGTTATGCCGCTGACTGGAAGTGATTTTTTACGCAGCAAAACCACTTCCAGTCGATATCACTTTCGAGGTTCACCAATGGCTGAGACAACCTTACATCATGCACGTAAGTTTTCTGAAAGCACATTCCACTTATAGACAATACACACCTGATTCTGTACGGTGGAGGTGAGCAGCTGTCTTTGAAGTTCGACGGGATTGCTCTCGAGGAGAATCGCCGCGAACTTCTTTGAGTCCGGCGTGGCGACGCGAGGGGCTCGGGAGGGTGTGTCGAGCGCGGAATCGAGGCGGCCGAGGGGCGAGCTGGTGGCCAGCGCCGCGGCCGGCGGGCTGGCCGCCGCCTCCGCCTCCAGCTGCGCCGCGCGGGCCAGCAGCGCGTCGCGCTCGCATCGCAACCGCTGCAGGTCACCGCACTCGCCGCATTCACCTAAGATGATCAATTATGACCACGATTTAACAAACTTATACGTTTATATGCGATGGTTAGCAATTTCCATCAGGTGGACAGCCAGTTTGTTTGCCATTCTAAGTTGCACAAAAAGAAACTTAACAGCTTAGATGATGCAACTTAGAATGACAAACAAGCTGATGGCCCACCTGATGGAAAATGGTAACCGTCGCCTATGGTCATGAGCAGTACCATGTACATAACAGATTTTACTGTTTCACTTATGATATCCCCATGCGTTGCCATTCCTGAGAACTTAGGTGTTATTCCCTGTACCCTGTAAATTCACTGCCATATTCAACCCTTTTAACTGAAACAGTCATGCAAAAACAATTGCTTCACGGTAGAAACACGAATGGGACGGAGGTGCCCAAGCAAAACGACTTTTGTACAAAGTCTGCCTCTGGTAAAAGATGATTAATTAGGAATAGAATTTAACATACTTTATAATACATTTGGAGAATACTTAATTGCAATTCGAATACTCCAAAATGTAAGAGTAATAGTAGTTTTTTGTATATTCAATATGTGCAATGTAGCATTGAAATTACAAAACACTTATTATTACAAGAATACATCTAAGAACTCAAATATAACGCATAACCATGAGCATCAGTGTATTTTATTACGACCATGTTGTTGTTCATGCCTATAAGAAGTTTCATCAGATGGGCCGTAAACTTGTTTACCGTTCCAAGTTGCATAAAAAGTTGAACCTCAGCCAAAACCTCAGAAGTTTTCCAATTTATGTTTGGATCATTTAAATGGTTGTCACTTGTTTCGTGCTCTGTAGAGGAATCTGCTAAAGCTGTCCGGTAAATGACGTTGAAAACTTCATTTACAACAAAGGTGGTTATAAACTTGACTTACACTCTCCCACGAATAGTATGTACTAATATATTCTACAAAATAGCTAACAGTGACTCACATTGACATCAATAAAGCAAATATTTATTTGTATAGATGAGGTATATAACAAATAAATACTTAGCAAATAGAAATAGCAATAAACAAAAGTTTATAGCTATCAAACCAAAATTATTTTAGTCACAGTGAGCTATTTTTAGTATTGATTTTATTTGTTGATTGTCTAAACTATTACCTCGGGGTCACGTAGTACATACACACGATATTCCATTGTATATATTTTATTTATAAGAAAAATATAATAGTTACGTGCGAACGTGGTAATTTACGTTCGCCGTGTGGTCCCGGCATAGAATGGGCCACCCCATCCTTATCCATGTGTATCGTAAGAAGCGACTCAAGGAACTTAATAAGTGAAGGATGGACAGCGGCGTCCCTCTTAAAACAACACTAAAACCAACCCCCTTACCAAACGTGGCAACTACTAACAAAACCCCCTCATGGGCGAGGCTTAGGTACAGCAGTGCACAGTAACGGCTGATATCATAATCATCATTTACCATAATATACACATAAATGTATGCGTTATTAATTACCTTCATAAAAATTCGATTTATTTATTGATATATGTAACTACAACTGTTTCACCTGTGTCAACTATAGATACAATCATAAGAGATAAAAAAAATTAAAAAGTATAATGCTGCACACTGCGATGTCGAATTTTTATATTTACCATATAATTACATGGTAAACATATTTATAGCAAAAAAAGTAAAATTATGGTCTTTTGAATTAATAATTATTTTAAATTACTAGCTTGCAATATCGTTCAAAAGAGAAATTTTTATATTTTCCCATGGAGTTGATTGACCATACACCACAGTGAAAAGTATCCTAAATTTTGATCTAGGCAAGCTATTACCATACTAAATTTTATTAAAATCCGTCTAGTAGTTTTTACTTAATACTTACATACAGTGTTAATTAAGAAAGATTTTTACAAGATCAAGAGAATAAATTATAGGTTATAGAGTTATAACACTATAGTTCTCAGGAAAGGTGACGAACAAAGGGTACAATGGTCATTACAGTTCTGTAATATTTACGGGGCCGTTCAATGGGCGGGCCGTCAGTTTGTTTGTTATTCTAAGTTGCACAAACAACTTAGTGGTAACTATAGAGGAAGTAGTAATAGACCATAAAAGTTAGACAGTTCAGCATTATTACCTGATAATGCACGTGCAAAGGACTCCTCCGCTGTATCTCCCGAATGTCTTTCATCCAGCTCTCCCCGCAGTAACTCGGCTTCGTCGCGTAACCGTACGCCTTTGCGTTGTATGACATCCAAAAGCGGCCAGAGCTCATCCTCAAGAGGCCGCGTTCTGGACGCCGACGCCGAGGCCGAAGCCGAGGATGAGTGGGCGTCTTTTCCACAAGACGTTTCTGTGCTAAAGCCGGAGTCCTGCACAGATGGCTGAGGCTTTGTCCGCGTAGTGTCCCCACTTCCTCCGGCGAGTTTCCGGCGTACTCGCACGCCTGGCTCCCAGTCACGGCGCGTGCCACTCGCGGGCGTTGACGGCGCCATCTTCGAGCGCAGGTTTGGGAATGTCTCGATGACGAGGTCGCGAAACTCGAGCAATGCGCCGACCTCATTCTGGAGTTCCTACCCGTGATAAGTAAATCTTAATATCTATAAATACATAATATTTAATTACATAGACTGACATTTAAATCATGAACTTTCTTATTTCGATTTCACATTAAGTAATATATAGCCGTTATTCATTACGCCGTTAGAAGAAGGGACAATCTTAAATGTGTTGAAGGAATTGAAGTCAGTAGGTAATTCAGGATCTTTCTTAGTAACATACTTTAAGAAGTTTCTGTGTTCATCAAAAGATTATGGTATACTGAAATCATTATGATCATAGTAATCAAGGAATACGAACCTGTAGAGCGACGAGGGACTTAGCCTGCTCCGATATGAGGTAATGGAAGGGTCCGGGCGGCGAGCGCAATTGGATGCACTCCATGCCAGAGCCGCCCGAGCCCCCACTGGCACTGTCTGCACCGCCCGTCTGTAAAGAAAAGAAGACCAATATCATCCACTGCTATTAACAAAATATTAAATGTCAATTTGAATTAGTTTTATACACCTGGAAATGGCAAACAAACTGACGACCTACCAGAACGAAATCTGGTAAGGGTCACCTATAGATTTAGAATAAAATCTAGAACACGATCAATTAATGTGCCAAATTTCGTTCAAATCCATTCAGTCGTTTGGCGTGATTCATTAACAATCATCCAAACATCTTTACTAACTCCCATTTGTAATAGGAAATATACCGTTACCGGAAGTAGGAAAGTGAAGCTAAGTATCTATTGAGCACGGTCCATAATCTAATTTTTTAAGGCGGCTGCAAATGTATAAACAGTCATGAAGTTCAATTTGCTAGATTCAATACAAAATTACTGTTTACATTGCTGTCAGTTCAAAGTGCGGAACGCCCCGTTACGTAAATAGTAAAAGGCAGTGTTGTTTGACCACTGAAAATTGAATACATAATTTATTTACACTAGAACTTTTAGAATAAAAATACCTAGGTTTTACTTCGTCGCATAATAAAAAAAAAATGACGCAGAATTTGAAAATAAAGATGTCAGTCGAATTTGAACAACATAGTTTTGGATAGCATTGTAATGTATTCATAACATACATTGCATACTAGTGGTCCGGCCCGACCTTGCACGGATAAATAGAAATGTTGGGAATAATAGATAGTGTATGTTACTCACTGATAATGTAGCTAAAGGTGTAAGAATTTGAAAAATTGGTCGAGTACTTTTGGAGTTTATCCAATATAAACAAACAATTAAATGTTTTCTCTCTATAATATTAGTATAGATGTGAATAATGTGTTCGATTATGGTGAAATAAAACATATTAGAAAATAATCGAGTACGTGAGTTGATTTCAATACAAAAAAAGAAAATAGACATGAATTTATGTTTATCACTAAATTAGATACAAGCAGATCCAAAGAGGAAAACAAAAATAATGTCGTTGTACAGCGTAAAATTGAGGTATGGTTGAGTGCGCGCGTCCGGGCGGCCTCACTTCCTTCGCGACCATTGTAGTGCTGTTGCATTATAACAAATCTATTGCTAAATACTTTTAAAAGCGTACAATAGTTTTATAAATCATAAATGAAATATTTAATATATACATTGAAATATTAGGTATGTTTTATAAGGCATAAAATCTTGCAAGTTTTTTGTAATGTCAGAATTTGCGAGATGGTTTTTGATCCCACTAGATCCAGGTTCTTCTAAGCACAAATATAAAATAATCTGAGACTATAATATGGCAAACCTGATACCTGCACACACTGTGCAGCTGTGTTTGGTCAGGAGGCTCAATGTTTTTATTTCTTTTGGAGTGGTCAACATAACATGTTTTTCAACATAGATGTATATGCAAATGTCATACAAATGTAATAATTTAAATGTATAACTTACATTGTTTGAATTGTTTGAAATTGTATGAATCTTTCTATCGACGAGGTACAAAGTCAGGTTACAATGATAATTTTTTTAAATGGTTTAAATTGGCAAACAAGCTGACAGCCCACTTGATGGAAAGTAGTAAACACCATCTATATAACACATCCTACACAATAACACTGTGCCTATAGATATGAAATAAAACACAGAGTTCTCATGCGTTACCATGAATGAAGAGTAGGGTGTTATGCCTTTGTAATTCCGTACCCAGTTATTTCACTGCCATATTGAAACATACATTTGACTAAATAATAAATTTCAAATAATTGCTCTAGTGTTAGTCTGAAACGTTTTAAAAATAACATTTCACATTGAGATATTACAATAAACGCCATCTGGTCCGAACGCAACAGTTAATTTCACTTGTAAATTGGAAATCACTGGTTACCGGCACGATTGAGCTATAACGTTTACATTGGCCGCATTAAAATTGTTAGTTGTTTTGCTGGCGGTTTCTCAAATAACTGGCAGTTTAAGTCGATCGTTTGTTTGAAATAAAGTTCTCGTTTCGAATAAGGATAATATTGCTATAATAAAACTTAAAAGATCGACTTTCAGTTTCGACTTTGAGTTTAACAAGGTGAAGTTACCTAAAGTTTTATGTACCTCTAGAACTTGAATAAGGTGTCTTTATTTTAGAAGAGAATAAACGTGTAATTATTTGCATGAATAATTTATAAACAAATTATATATGTATAATTAAATGCAAGTTTAAATTTTTTATGACTTAATTGTATATAAATGGTAAAGATTGTAGAGTATTTAAATAAATTAGGTAGACTGAAAACTGTAATCTGTTTTGTATAATACGTTAGTTATTTCTCATTGTACGTCATCAAATAACATTATTATCTAGGTAGGTAGTTCAGTTTAAAAAAACATACTTTAAAATACAAATACAAACCGAGAGCATCGAGTTATTACAGATAAAATCTATTAATGATAATATAAAATATAAATAATGCTGTGTCTGCTGTGATTTAGTCATTGTGTGCTGTGTTTGTGAGCTGTGTGATTTTTTAGGAAGTAGGCAAAAATACTTTTTACCCCAGTCCAATTCTGTTCCCGTGGTATAATCAGACGAGATATAATCAAATATTAAACAAAGATAACCTACAAACACATTCATTTTTCAAAGAATACCTGAATATAATTTAATGTGAGAATTATTAATCACCGAAACAGCCTTCCAATTCGAAACATTCGTGCAAAACAAATAAAATTCTATCTAACATTTCTTCAATTAGTATAATATTTATCAGTTTTTATTTTAACCATTAAATGGCTTAATTCAGAGCTATTCTAATCGATGTATCTTTGTTTATTTATACCACTGAGGTGACAAACAAGCATACGGCCCACCTGATGGTAAGCGGTTACTGTAGCCTATGAACTCCTGCAATACCAGGGGTATTATGCGCGCCTATTATTATTATTAATTATGATTAATTTCCTTAATCATAAATAGATACATTCTTCAATCGACTTCAAAAAGAAGGAGTATTCTCAATACAGTTGTATTTTTTTTTTGTTTGATACCTCATAACTTCCTTCCACACCTAGACGTCTTTGTCTGAACCAGTCCAGGGTACTGAAGCTTCCCAGCTGTAAAACCCATTTTATGGGTAACTCATTTGCATATCGTGCTGTACAGCTGTGGAATAAACTTCCCGTGAATATTCAGAATAGCCCGTCTAGCAGTTCCTTCAAAAAAAGATTAAAATCATTTTATCTTTCCAATTTAATTTAAATATAAAAATGATTAGAAAACTGTCATCATTGTGTTCTCTTGTATCTGATATTTATATGTTGTATTTAACGTGTGTATGTATGTGTGTATATGTATGTGTATGTGTATATGTATATATATGTGTATGTGTATGTATGTATATATGTGAATGCATGTGTGTATATATATAATTATTTATAATTTATGTAAATATTTATTTAAATTTCTGTCTTGCACTACTACTGCCCACTCACTACTTCCTATGCCACTGCGTTAGGTTGACTGGAAGAAATCTCTTTTAGAGATAAGTTCGCCTTTGCTAACATTGTTATTAACTTATTGTTGTTACTGTATGTTTTTGTGCAATAAAGAATATATATATATATATATATATATATATATATATATATATATATATATATATATATATATATATATATATATAACTCCGTTACTTTTAACCCGATTTGGAAAAATCTTTTTTTTTTATCTAAATACTTACAAATTGGTTCTATAGAAATTTTATCAAAATCGGTTAAGTTACTTTTTAGATCAAAATAACTGATTTTGTCACAACTGAAATCGGTTTTTTTTTGTGGGACACAACCTTTAATTATAACTGTAAAAATACCATTTTGCCAATACTTCAGAGTTTAGATGTCGCAATAGATATGCAATGCGGAAGTGAGTTATATCAGAGGAGATCTAGACTAGCTAAACTGAATTGATTATACTTTAGATTATCTAAAGGAGAAGTGAAAAGTCATTGAAATAGACAGGTTTATTTAGAATCAGGAAGTAGATGAAACAAGAAAAATGAGATTAGATAACGTACAAGTAAATTCTTCGTATAGTGACGTTGAAAAAATACAATTTGCCATCACTGTATTTAAACTTAGAATGTTCCTGAAGAGGCCTGAATAGAGGAAGTGCCAGAAAGGAAAATTCTAAATAAAACACTTAGCTACTACGTTAATAGTAGGTTAATATCTGTCGTATGGGGAGTCCATTACTCAACAGTATGACGTCATTAATCTATGATCACAATAGAAGTCCTTCGGATCATCTTTATTACGAATACCCGTTGTATTACTGCATTGCATTATAGTGTACGGTTCTCTTTTCCTAAGAGGATAATGCAGTCCCTATTACCACGTTCGTTAGGCGGCTTAGCTCAGCGAGAGTTTTCTTCTCTTGCACAGAATGCGCTTAATTCCTTTATATATATATATATATATATATATATATATATATATATATATATAAATATATATATATATATATATATATATATATATATATATATATATATATGTGTATATATGTATATAATCACGGAATGATTTGTTATTATAATAGTAATATGTAACAAAATATATGCTGAATAAATGGGCAAAAGTTACTGGCAAAAATTGGGACGGTCGCAAAAAATTCATAACTTTGCAGCATCTAGGAATGGACGGATACTCCGAATGCAGGCGACTACTCCACATCGCATTAGACAAGTTCAATTTCGTGAATTTATAATCAACATTCCCTAGTTGGAGATGCACTACAAATAGAATTAGACATATAAATGACACTTACATGCACACTTATAAATATGTCTTGCGTGCGACACATTGATGTTTGACTTTCGTACACTGATTGATAATAACTCGAACTCATAGGAATTAATTAAATCAAAAGCGAACGAAAAATTATAGACATTTTAACATAAATATATTAGAAGTATTTATTTCACTCTATCACGACGTCACAATTAAATAAATTTAATAGATATCATAATAACGTAATGAACTTTTTAAATTCAAAGTGGATACGTATTTCTCGCACAAAGGAAAATCAACGAATGAGTAATGTTATCAGATTGACTCACTTTGACACCTTACAGGGGCATATGGAGGATGTACTGTAGTACGCATTATTATCTATGCGAGGTATTTATAAAACAAGATACAGTTGATAATCTACAGCCGCTATGAGTCGACGGTCTTTTTAGAAAATATGTAATATTTATTATACGAATTTTTTTTCTTTTTTTTTAATTTTATATTCTTTTTTTATATATTATGTGTAAATATTGTGTGTAGTTTTGTTGTTATAATTCTTAATATTTTTTTTTTAACTCCTGTGTGGGTGTAGTCGCATATTTCTGTAGAATAAAGTTTCTTTCTTTCTTTCTTTCTTTCTTTAATACTCGTAAATTGTCCCCATATTAAACTACGCAAGAAAATTAATTACATGAAGACATTTAAATTAAATCATTCGTGTATGCGGACGATACATGTTTTATAATCGCTACAGTAATAGGATTTGCATCGTTGGGATTTTTAAAAATATATTATTTGATTATGGTTTCATACCAAATCTTAAGGTATTATTAAACCGCTACTCCAACAACTAGACCAAAAAATGTACGTTAAAACAGGTATAAACCACGACAAGCTTGTTTTGAATTAATCAAGTAATTTGATTTTGTATTCACCATATTGGAATACAAATGACGTTATAAGTAAATGAAGAAGATGCATCGGATGACCCACGCGGAGACTGTTTCTTACTCTTGGGAAATACCAAAACTTTCAAAATGAATACGTGACACGATGAACGTAGTCTTAATACAAAATTTCAAGTTCACCGGCTGACCAATCACAAAATTTCCAGAACTATAAAAATTCAGAGGGGTCTATCATGACAAGTAAAAGTTTTGGGTCTAAATATCATATGTACGATAAAAATAATTCATGCCAAAACTCGAAATTTTGACAGCAGATTGCGTTTAAGTAATCAAAAGAGGTTGAATGCGGACGGAAGAATGCACAATATTTATAGACGGGTAATAGTTAGTCACGTATGTTCATTATTATTATTGTACAATTCTATTCACTACATCGGTGGGACTCCAATATTATAGTTATCGAGAACGAGAAAGTGACTTGAACATAGATAATGAATACAGAAAGTGAAGGAAGTAATCAATTCGTAAATGTGTCCCTTAATTTCAGCTGCATATTTCATCACAAGCATTGATATTTCTACTCGCGATACCAGTTGTTCTTTAATAGCGAAAGTATATTTCTGTTAGGTTATTATATTGACTATTTCCCTTTTAATCTCCAGATTGTCTATAAATTTTAATTGTTAGGAAGCAGTATTATTTATAAGTATATGTACTATTTACATAAATAACAGAAAATGAAAAATGTATTATAAAGAAATAAATGGAAATAAAAAAGTAGTTCGTAGGCATCCTCGCCTATGAAATTGGCTGTGCTCTGAACGAAGGCCAATTTGAAGTATTGGAAGATGTGTAATATACTTGAAGGCAAAATATCGAAAGAAATGCTGTCAAAATAATACAATATCGAATATTCAGATACCTTATATATGGTTTGCGATAAATAAAATATCATCTCTATGGATCTGATTTCAATATGAACGTGTTACATCCCTACGCACTAAATTTTAGTATAAAATTTTGGAATTAGGTTTCATAGTAGATCCAGTAGTTCATGTCTGAAGAAGATCGGTTTCAGATACTTTGAATTTAATAGAAAAGAGAAGATAATCAAAATATATTAAGAATAATAAGACGAAGGCGAATATATTTCTATTATCGGCCATAATTGTCGACTTAATAAATCATTTATTTAAGTAATAAACATTATTGTGCGCTATGTTTATGTAATTAGTGCGTATAAGAATTTTCATTTGAGTAATTTCTACATTGCAATTTTTTAACAACATTGACTATAAGATAAAAACATCAATGTAATAATATATCACTTAGTACAAATAAACGAATGGAATTACTTCAGTGTTCATTCATTTATTCATACTTTCTGTTAAATGCGTTAATTGTAAGAATTTTGATATATGACACACAGAATACGATCAACAAGGAAGTGGTGACACATTTCTAATTCCTATTTTGTAACACAGATATTATTTAGTAATAAAACTTTATTTATTAATGATTATGAAATATGTAACATTAATGTTGGAAGTAAATCTATGTAACTTCCTGGACTAATGTTGTTATATTTTATAATTTTTCCATTTTTTTGTGAGGTTTGGAATTATGTAAGTTTATACCAGACAAAAGATAGACGTGATTGTGAAAATAAAGATCTATCGATGAAATGGATGACAATAATGTAAATATTAGTATAAAGTCAGGAAATAAATTATTAGCATTAATATATGAATTTATGAATAAAACAGGTTTATATATCATTCCGATGAAGTACTGCAAACTGTAAACAATGTCATTTTTATATGCAAAAATAACCCACACAATCTTTGACGGAACGGAATGCACAGTACAATTGAAAAAATGGATCGTATATTTTCTTTTATTAATTGGTCATTACGAACATAACTGCAACAAGCAAATCCGGATTTACATATTAATAGAAATTTACATAACCCAGATACAAGTACCACGTAATGAACTAATTTACACATCCAGCTCTTAGTTAAAAAAAAAAGATATATATTAAATTACAGGTTTTCAATTCACTGTTAACCTAAACTAGTTATGTCGACAATGGTGTACGAGAAAGCGTGCTGCGTCCGTAATTACCGGGTACCAGTGGCAGTTCACTGTTGACAAACCATGGCAAAAAGCAAAACTTTTTATCCACTGCAGACACGACGACGTTTCGATGGCGATTTCTCAGTTTCACTTTCTTTGATATTGCAAGGCCGTTTAAAAAACTGGGTTCTAGAGACATATTTGCCCTAGATATCTCGATGGAAATTATAGGAAATTAAATTTAGTTCTATTTTTCTTGTCGTTGGAACGTCGATTATTCACTTATACACGAAGGTTTGTTCACACGAATGAGAAAACTTTACGTTCAAAACAAGTATCAGAAATACAAGTCTTTCTTGACTTTGAAGTTTATTGTATAAACTAATTTGAGAAACCATATATTCGTATACGCAAATCTTGTTTGCAAATGCGATACGATTTTATGTCATGGAGGGGAGAGATTAATTTACAAGTGCTATTAAACTACTTTACCAGAGTTTAACTACACTATGTATAACACCATTCCAATCACCTACGTAGGTTCATTGCAGATACAGATACAACCTAGATAATAAACAAATAGTAATATATACGATAGATTTGGAACCTTGTGTGCGAAAGATACTTAACATATGTAGAGCATACGAATGTCGGTGAGTTGGTTTTTTTTAGTAGTATACTAAAAATCAATAAGTTTCAAATCCTTTCGAAAGCAAAAAATATTTTTTTATGCAAATACTCTCTATACATATATAAGTTTACGTATTCTTTCACTGGTGAGTGACCACCATTATATAAGTATAGGAGACGAATATGTAAATAAGATATCCAAAGATTTCGTAATAATCACCATGCACAATAGACTACAAAATACCACATTCTATCATTATCTGAACCACAGAATAGTTGATTTGTTGAATAGTGTGTGCAACGTGGAGTCGTATAATTTATGGATGTGTAAAAAATCCACACGCTATGGCAAATCTCAAATTTTGTATAAATATACAGAAATGATCAAGGCATTCATAAAACCAAATACTCTGATGCCACAGTTTTGAGTTGCCGTTTCGCTTATATGTATATGAATTACCATTATTATATAAGTACAAGACACGGATATGTAAATGAGATATCGTAAGATCTGATAATGACGCTGCACAATACAACAGTACAAAATACCACATTTTATCATTAGTTGAAATAGTTTAAGTAGCTTTGATGTGGGCCAAAGTGGCAAAACACAAACCACACACTGGCGAATCTTTACGTACCTAGATCAAACTTTGCCTATTGCATAAGAAAATTTAATTTAAATATCAACTGTTCCGTGTCTACCATCTACCAACAACAGTGATATAAAAATATAAAAAAAAAACTCTAAGATGTTTTATTTCTATATAAGTAAGCGACCGCTATCATACATACAGGACACGGATATGTAAATGAGATATAGAAAGATTTCACAATGATAAAGCTGCAATAGAACAGTACAAAATATTTCACTTTATCATTAACTGAAATACTCGTGCGTTATAAACGATCCACTAATGCGATACGACATTAAGCCACTCACATGATTAGGTGGAACTACCGGATCTGCCGATTGTTTATTTTCACTCGAGACGTAACAATATGTAAATTACGGTGCATAGAATTATGTGTACTTACATATTTGTACAACAGTTCGTAATGACGCTTTCATAAACATGTCTCTCGGTGGTGTTGTAGAAATGTTTTTTAAATTGTATCTTCACGTTATAGTTTTGGTGGTTGAGTTTTTTACGAGAAAGTTTATTTACCACCATCTCGTCTATATTGTCATCGCTAAAATGTACAAGACTAGCAGATAAACGAGTCCTTTGACAACTCAAATAACTATATAATACAATGTAACAACATACAGTTGATACATCCTGTTTAGAAAGGAAAGCTACTAGTTTTCTGCTACCTTTTTTGTTGCTTTTGGGGTATCGCCCGTACACCTTTCGGGTTCATGAATGTGATACGCTCGCTTAAAATCTGTTGTGAAGCTGAAATTTGTGTTTGTGTTTAAAATAGCTTGAGCAATCTTCGACATCATCATAAGGTCCCTTTTTAGGATAATGGTATATATAATTAAGATCCCTAACCTCTAATATGATACATACAGAAGAAAAATCTTCCATAATTCAATATTTTATTGTTAAACAAAAAAAAAATCAGTGACATGTTATATTCTTACTCTATCATAGCCAATGTTGGTTTAATTACTATTCTATTATTTGTTTATTAAATTATAAAATCACTAGTTTTTAACCGGTGACCAAGATAAAAAATAAACTATGTCCTTCTCCATCCCATACAATATAGAATCTGTATACCAAATTCAATACTGATTGGTTAAGCGATTATTGCTCCAAAAGGTAATAAACATTGTTTATACTTGATAAGTTATTAAGAAATTTTTTTATAATATGCACTTATCAATAGGCAATGTTGTTAAATAATAAGAGGGACCCTGAGAATTGGTACTATGTATTGCCCATAGTGCTGTTCGTATTATTATACGATAATTTGTTGTGAGTATATCAATTTCCATTTAATGTCTATCTTATAATCGCCCAAAATGAATGTATTTATTGGTTGCGTTAAATGCGCACCTAGACAAGATGGCTGATTGATATATCACGTATCATAATCAAGCAAGTATGAACAGTGAAGGACACAAGATTACACGCATGTAGCGACTGTTGTTTTTGTACGAATATTTTTAATTTTTAACTTAGGGCGCGAGTTCTATTGGTGTTTTAAAAGTTGCGAGTTTAGAAAAAGAACGCTTCGTGACACTTTTGTAACTTTTTTACTATTATGAAAAGAACACAATGTCAGCACCAAAAGTCAATTGATACATCTAGATTTCTAAAATGCCTGAATACCAATCTAAGTAGCTGAACAAAATGAGCATCAGAATAGGTAACTGTAAAAGATAAATTAGAAGATTTTGATTGGATCGTGTTAACCGATTTTTGGCGCTGACCGTATTTATACATACAGATTGCAACAGAAGCTTAGTCATCGTACCATCCATACAGCATTTCGTATATGGAAACGCGGAGGTCAGTCACAAATATTGCATAAGACCATCTCGGGTATAATCAGACAGTGACGAGTAACGTTGAAACAATCAAGCCAGAATGGAATTAATGTTCCCTAAATTTTGTATATCAATTTTGGATTCTATATTCGACTTAATAAAGCTTAAAGTTCAATAATGAGATATAAGTGTTAAATAATTATACCAAATGCTTGATCTTCAAATTAAAAAAAAAAAATCAGATAATACCCTGATAGTACGTACAATATACATTGATACAATTTAGAATGTATTAGAAACATTTAGAACAAAATTACGACTGAAGTAGCAGTATTTTTTTTTTATTTTGGAATCTCATATCATGGAAAAAGTTTTAGACATTCTTGATTATATTGTACATTACTTAAACAAGTTAATAGCAGTTGAAATAAACATTTGGAATGAATTTCTATTGGGAATCCTTAAAGATATTAGATTAAAAACAAAAGCGAAATTTAAAATACATTCAAATGTAATATATATTGTATACGTTTTATATAATAATTTATCATCATTTTACACGCGTGCGCATAATTTATCAATATGCTATGAAATAAACTGATTGATTTATTATTAGTATAATACAGTACCATTTCTCTTCTAGACTTATTCTTTAACTATAAATGTGAAAGCCGACCGTTTGCAACCAGATTCTTTGAGACAGTCCTTTTTCTAGCACCCACTTCTCGCATACATCTTCGCCATGAACTTATAAAGAATCTGGCAATACTAGTTGAAAAACTTGCCAGGGCCGTATTAGTCGGCGGGTAATAAGGTTTCGTAGTATAACGACGATGGATGCACTTAAATTGTAGACAAGCGAGTTCAAATAATATTTTTACTTAAAAAAAGATATAATTAAGTAGTAAATGAAACACATTCTACTTTCTAATGATTTAAAAAAATACTTCATTTATTTAATTTGGCTATATTTTCTCTCACCGTAAATAGAATTTGGTGAGTTTTTTTTAAATATAAACATTACTCCGGCTTTAAATCTGTATGTAGAGATTTTTGTTTTTGTAAAAAATCTAAAATTATTATTTTTTAAATTATAATTATTTAACAAGACAGATGACAGATTAGCATTTTAATCAAATTGATGTCTAAAAATGAGCAATTGATTTATAATGTTAAATTAGTGTCACCAGAGAGAGACTTTGTTCAAAAGTCGATTGCTTGGGTACCTCTGTCCCATTCGTGTTTCAACCGTGAAACAGCTGTTTACATGGCTGTGTTTCGGTTTGAAGGGTGGTATATGGCGTGAATTTACTGGGTACAGAGGAATAACATCTGAGTTCTCAGGAATGGCAACGCATGGGGGGTATCATGGGTGAAACAGTATACTCTGTTATGTCCATGGTACTACTCATATCTATAGGCGACGGTTACCACTTTCCATCAGGTGGACCGTCAGCTTGTTTGCCATTCTAAGTCATATAAAAAAAATGAATAAACTATTATAATAGTAGTTACCGTTAGATACACGAGGTTAGTGTTGGTCCAAACTAATTTTGTCGAGAAGAAAGCCGGTTTTTTTTTGGGAATAAATGTTACGTTATTTTACTTTTAAATTTTAATTATTCAGCGAGGCAAATGCTTTTGTCTGTTCAGCTTATTTATTAGTTGGCAAGACTGAAAAAAAAATACCAATTGATGATAGATGATTTAACCGGTGCACAAACGAGCAAAGCAAACTATTATAATAGTAGGCACCGTTAGATTCATGGGTACTTATCTTTTTATGATTTCATACCTAGTTATTACTTAAGTAACTGTTCGTGGTCGATTAAAACAATATTACAAATGTTATTACTGTAACGAAATGCCATGTAACTGAGAATTAGGACAAGGATATGTATATGTGGAAACTGTATTACAAAACTATTTTTGCCAATTGTAAGAAATTTTCGAAAATACATTTTTAATCAGATTAATGAAAAATATAATTATTATTTAGGTTTTTTTGTTTATGAGTGGCTAAGCGCGGAAAAGAGAGTCCAATCTACATTATACATTACATTAGGTTTCTTTGGGATTAAAGTAATGTTTTCTTTACTATTACTGTTTTATCTATTTCGTTTAGTTTTAAATCGAAATTTCTAACACGTAGATATTCTATTAAAATTATAAACGCGAATATTTGTATGGATGGTGAATTAAATTTTGTACACAGGTAGGTTATATCTCAGAATATAGGATATTTTATATGCCGATTTACGCGAGCGATTCCACGGGACAACTGGTCATATAACTATAAAAAAATAACTGTATAAAATTAGATGCAGCTATTTTTTAATAACACCATATCTCTTTCAGGGAACATTGATATTAATTGGCTACAACTATATCAATAATATCTATATACAGTGTCTCCTTACAAACACTTTTTGACGAAACAGCCTGTTTTTCACAATAGCTCACCTCTAAGCAGTTTCAAGTAACCATTCAACAATTAAAAAGTTAAAAATAAGTTACAAAGGTTATAAAAGTTACAAAAACTTTATAACTAATTACTACCTCCTAGAAACGATTATTTAATTTAATTATATTTCCTGTTTTATCAATATTTTACTTTTAAATTTTTGTACTAATAATAGAATTTTTTTTTATACAACTTAGAATGGCAAACAAGCCGAGGGCCCACCTGATGGAAAGTGGTAACCGTCGCCTATAGACATGAGCAGTACCATAGACATAACAGAGTATACTGTTTCGCCCATAATAACCCCCATGCGTTGCCATTCTTGAGGACTCAGGTGTTATTCCTCTATATCCAGTTAATTCACGCCATATTTCACGCCACCCTTCAAACCTCTTTATTAGTTATTCCTCTGTACCTTGTAAATTCACGCCATATCCCACCCTTCAAACCGAAACGCAGCCATACAAACCCAACTGCTTCACGGTTGAAACACGAATGGGACAGAGGTACCCAAGTAATCGACTTTTGTACAAAGTCTCCCTCTGGTAAGATTGAATATTAGAACAAGTTAACAGTTAGCTGACCATTTCTTGAGACGGTTTTTGGCAATATATCGAGATGTATTATATATCATTATATATTTTAAGGCCACAACAATAGGTATGACTATACCTACTATAAAGTAATTCTATGTATTTTTAATAAATCAACTAAGAGTGTCGGCTACTGGGCAGGACGAGACAACAAGAACGAACAATGATACGTATTACGTGAATTATGACAAAATGGAATTAATTGAATGCGTTTCGAACATATTTCATGATACACTGTTATTACGACGGCGAAATAATTACCGGAATAAATAATTGTTTAGGTTTCACTGTACAATTTTTTTTACAAAATGTTAATAAATGTTTATCAATTTTCAGTACAAGTACGCGCTGCTTGGGTTTTTTTTTGTAATCATGTAATGATTATTAAGTAAACTTATCTCGATTTATAAATCGGGACAGAAGGAGCTGCATGAAACAGAATAACTTATCCAAAGAAAGTTAAAAAAAAATGAAAATTTTTAACGTAAGTAATAAGCTATTACATAATAGGAGTTCAGTTCACTCCTGATGAAGTTTCCATAAGGAGTTAATATTTCTATCCGGAAATTATAAGATAGCATGTATGCGCTAAGTACAATGAAATGCGTGCATTCTGTTGCTCGAATGTGAATTCCGCTAAGGAAATCCAATTAGACACCATACATATACACATAAAACCGCATGTTTTGTATGAAAGATTAAAAAAATATATATTATGATATATATTCACAAGAAGATGTAATCAGTAACTTTCACAGATGCTTTTGTTAGATGATGAAAATAAAAAATAAAAAGCCAAAAACTTTAACAATATGAACAAACTAAGTAATATTATATGAAACTCACTATTTTTTATAATTACAACTATGTGTGTGTGTGTAACTGCAAAGTCGTACGTACAGAACGCGGCACATTAGTACAATTATAATTCGAATGATAAAAGAAAAAAATACATTTAATATCTGTTTCTACAGGATTTAGTAATAAATAAACTTTGACAAGAGATAAATGTATCAAATTATAATATTTTTGGAAAGCGACTTGCCTATCTAAAATATAGTCGGTGTGTAATTGTGCATGAAGAAGAGATACGCAGTGTTGTGAGTGGAGGTGGAAACACTTAATTACATGTAGATTCAACTGCGAATTTCACTTTGTGATTTCAAAATGAATTGTTGAACTAGTTTTCAATAACTAATGTTAATAACACGTCAATCATATTTATTCACAAAAAAATACAATTTTAAATTGCAATATCAAAGAACAATTTACATAACATACAACGCAATAAATATGTAAAAAGAAATCTATAAAGAAGACACTTAGTACAGTATTTCGTTTGAATTGAAATATTGCGAAAGTACAATTAAATAAAAATGGAGTCACCTTTTCAATGTAACTGGCAGTACCAATGCAAACGAGATAAGATTGTACGAAACTATTTGGTTTTTGACAACAGACAATATAAATTGTATAAAAGAAAATAACATATGAAGTAATAACTGTATACAATGATACAAAAGAATAAGTATTGTCACGATTTCGTAATACATTTTAGAGGCACGTCACTCAGACATGTCTTCCGACCTCACTATAAGACTAGTGACCTCACTCAACTTACGAGTATATACACGCCTATAATAGTAACGCCTGGATAATTCTTTTGCATTAAAATCGTCCTATTTACATACATACATACATACATACATACATACATACATACATATACTTTTCGCTACTTTGTTCACTACTTGATGATATACTTCTGTCACACGTCAAAATCTAATCCACAAAAACATTACTGACGTCTAATCTCAATAAATTTAAAGGAATGCATACCGGTTTGTCATTATTAATATTTTTGAATAATTTAAAAAAAGTGTATTTATTTTGTTAATATAATAAAATTGGAACTAAACGATGTCTGTACATGGAAGATATTTAAGAAAAAAATATATGAGGATTCTGAGTGATAGCAATAGAGATAAAATTTTTGGAAAATTTATCTGGGTGTATGTTTATTTTTACACCAAAACTACTGCACCAAATTGGATTGGGATTCACTGTTGTGTTTCTGAAGTAATCGATTTAATTGGGTTTTCTAGTTTTTCTATTGAATGCCACGTGTACGAAGTAGTGGGCAAAAAGCTTGTAGTGAAATAAAACATAAACTAAAAAATTTTAGCTACATCTTATTTGGCTTTAAATTTCCAAATATTTTTTTAACTTTAACATACAACATTTTAGAGCTAATTTCTCATTGCACACCTAACGTTTTGCTAAAAGAGAATACTTTACATAATTATTATTCAGAAATTATGAGAATAATTTATTTGCCTTCGCTTTCTATTTATTGCTCTAAAATGTTAGTCATAAGTTGGACATAAATCTACCAGATTAAGTTTTTTAAGTTTCTAAACGTTTTTCAACCATAAATCCCAAAACTTTAGTAATAAATAAGAATGTCACATTTAGTTCGGTAACAGGCCATTTTTAGCAAACAAATTATTCAATTACGTTGCAGGTCTTACGGTTACTTAAAAATATCTAATTACTAATAAAATAAAATTGTAACTTAACGATGTCTGTATATGAGAGATATTTAAGAAAAATTCATATAAGAGGTCTTACTATGAACAATAGAAGCCAAAACAAAAATTTTTTGAAAATTTGTTTGTCTGCCTGCATATTTTGGCATCACGTAAAAACTACAGCAGCAAATTGAATGCGTTTTACTGTTATGATCTTGAAAGGTCTAACTTAAGAACTAGTGTATAATTTATCTTAATACGCTACCTAAAAGTTGTTTATTTCATTGGTTTTCCTACTTCTGAAAGCCACGCATACAAAGTAACGGGCATAAAATTAGACGATGGGAATGTTGATTTTTCTATTACACGTAAGTGCCTACATTAATGTTCTAATAAAGGTAAAGATTGTGCAAAAAATGAACATCGCAGTAAAGGTTTACTTACATTCAACGTT
This sequence comes from Galleria mellonella, assembly GCF_026898425.1. Taxonomy (NCBI): domain Eukaryota; kingdom Metazoa; phylum Arthropoda; class Insecta; order Lepidoptera; family Pyralidae; genus Galleria; species Galleria mellonella. The sequence continues at coordinate 2,034,502 of NW_026442133.1, forward strand.
GCAATGGTTTTCTTGGTTAAATAACGTTATATTTTATAGTGTAAGTTATACAACTGTTTAATTGACTAAATCGTTAATATCTTTTTGTTAATTGTATAATAGTACAGATTTTTTTATGTCAGCACATTAGATAAAAACAATATTATGAAATTATTTAAAGACATTACTTGAGCGCTTTAAATAGTCAAATGAACTAATTTAACTATTATAATTTTATGAAACATCGTAACATAAGGAAGGTATCAAAGAATTGATCATATTATAATGATTCTTAATATTTTTTTTTATACGAGTACATATTTATACTGTGTTAATGGTAACATAGCATCTAATGCAAACAAAACTCTTTTAATTGTATGTAATTCTTTCAAAAGTATAGAGTACAGTCTTGATAGAGTACATTAGATATTCCATGTGTAATTACCTAATAAATCCTTGAAGAGCATAATACTAATCGATACTAATGATTTACGTAATTGGAGCTGATTTTTTGTTGTTTAAGCATTACCTAAATGAAACTAATTGAAACACAAAAACAAACGCATACGCCAGCAATTGATAAACTTTAAGAAGTAGGTACTTGATTTTATAACCTTTTTGATGAGTATAATTTACACTATGTCCAGTTCTCTTAAGCAATAGTTGCTTACTTTATTAAAATATATACAAGTATTTCTCATCTTTCGTCTTTTGGCAACATTCGTTTCATGTGAACTCGTCTGACTCTATACTCCTGACCCTTGACTTGAGTCCTGACTTCTTACAGGTAGTTGCGGTTTCGATCCTACACAATACAAACTTGCACTCATGACTGTATATAATCCTAGTTTCTATATATTATGTATTTTAAAAAAAGTATCAATTGTCTAGTCCCTATTACCCACAGTACAAGCTTTACTTAGTAATTCATCTATTTCATCTTCTTTAACTGCTCCATTGCTATTTTGCTGAGAACCATTATTATTATCTACAAATGTAACCAAATAGATTAGTTTTATTACAACCGAATCACCGTTTGTTATACTAGTTGGTAGACATGTATTGGTTGATACAATTACAAAATGTCGTCATCGCGCTTACAAAAAATAGGAAACGAATTACATTCGACCATGTGAACGGCAAAAAACTAATAGAACCTCTGGACTGGACGAGTGCAAAAACCAAATTGCTACACAATTTTAGCTATTAGAATAGAGGTTATGATTATAGGTTGCACGATATAGATAACCAAGTATTACCTTATTAAGATAATTAATATAGATATACAATAGTTCCGCGGTAGACGAAGTAATTGCTAACACACAACCGGAGATTGTTGAAGGCAAGATTTCAGAAATGGACAGACGACATCTTCAAAATGGCGGTGAAACAGTAACTAGACCGAGTGGAACCGGTACACGACCGTGAGAAGTAAATTATGTTTGATTTAATACAACGTAATAAACATATACTTTCTTAGATTTTCTAATGGAAATACATCAATAGTTTTGTGTTTGAAATTAAATAAGTTTTTTTTTTATTGATAAACAGACAATAGTTCAAGAACGAAAAAAGAGCAAAAAGCGTATCTATTAGGATATAACAAATTTGTGAGACTGAGACGAAACTACCAGCCAAACATAATAATTGTAAAAGTCATATACGGAGAGAAATCGAAATCATTTGCCAATGCTTTTAAGTGATTGTTCAATCCACCAGTGAATCTGAACTTTCTGAACTTTTTCAAACGCACATGAGTCGACAAAAGATAAAAAAAAAATCAGACACTCCAGTACTTGAAAGCTGCATACGCCGTCTACTTATTAAAAGGAAACAATTTTTTCCAATTTCACTCTGTAAGTATATTAAAGGTGATATGCAAATTATATTATATATTACGGTTGGCAACCGTAGTTAGGCTTTGGCAATGTTTTAAAAGAGACGCTGCTCTCTTTCCTGAGCCATTAATTTCCCTTAGTCGCCTCTTACGACACTCACGAGAAAGAAAGGGGTGGACCATTTTATGCCGGGACCTCACGACTTGGAAACTTCAAATATAATTGTATTATTACTTTAATTATTTGGAGGGAACAATAAAGATTATATAACCTATATATCATAGTTCACTTCACAAATTGACATACATAAATAAAACCAGAACTAACTATAATTTTACTAAATTATAAGTAGTAATAATTTTCGTTAATCGTGATAAATGATCTCGGTATATCGTTGGTAAACAACGGTCCATAGAAGCTGAATAACAAGCTGCTAATTGTAATATAACAAGAGTGGTTGTTTTGACATCAGCGCAATATATAAAAAAAGTTGATTCCGAGTGTATGCTGATCTCGACAGATCGACTGGAAGTAAAAAACGTAATGGCACACGTGTAAATAACTACTATGACACACCTTGTAAAGATATTAAAATTGAGCATTACTTATGGGTATTAATATCTATGTATATGGTTTAAAATTATATTAGATGAAGGATCTTTTGACTAACCATACGTAGCGTTAAACATTGAATAGTAAATATTGACACTAATAAAAAATTTCAAGCAAATATGAATATAAATGTATAAAAAATATACCTAATAATATTTCACTCAGTTACGGCGCCTGGATCGAGTTGACACTTTGTATCTATGAAAATTTAAAAAAAAAATTCCTAAGTTTCAGTCAGTTTCTCATTTTGTATGCAAATAATATAAAACCGGTTATAAAACAGTTAAGAGAAATTTATACCTTAATACGATAGGAGTAATCTAATACGGTACAAGACATTTTCTTGTCGAGTGAAAGCAATTAGTTGATGTCACGTTAATGAGACAGCTTTGTACCGATAACTTTATCTACATAAAATTATTATTGTAAACTTGTACCTGGACGTATCATAAATAATGACATTAACCAGTTTGATAATAATATTTTAATTGATTCATTATTAACTTTAAACAAATTCATTAAAAAAGAGCATCAACATCGCTTACTTAATCTTGTTTAACGCATGAAGAAGATAAGCCTTAGAACACAGGATAATCCATCTTTTAAAGGGCGATACAGTGGTTTCGCTAATAGATTCGCAAGAATTGCACATATTCATTAACATAATCCGTATATTAGTTAGTGTCTTGACTTTGAAAGTAATTGTTTAAGAATTAATTTGTAATCATGGAAAATTTTCGTAATGATAATAATCTTGGCGGGGAAATGAAAAACATATTTAAAGTGGAATGCGCACGAGTGATACAAAATTATACAGGTAGGTGTACACGTTCGCAACTGGCGCAGGCGCACGCACACGGAAAGACCCGCATATTTATATTGAAATTACTGGCCCCTGCCCACACCGCCATGCGTGAAACAATACAGATACTGCTCGTAATAAAAAAAAATAACGCTTCAATGAACTTACTTCCTATGCAAGGTTCCTGAAAACATAGACGTATTGGAACAAAACATATAAAGATAAATCTAATGAAAATATATTACAGTAGGATTGTTTATTACTCGTATTTTGATAATTACCGAAACAAATGGCCTTAGAGAACAAAGTTGTTAACATAATATACCTGCAATTATCAAACAATCAATACTTAATTACATTGGTAAACATGTTTTGAATATTCACATTTGCGGAAAAATATTGTCGAAGTTTAAGATGTAATAAGATAATATTTTCTTCCTGTAATAAGATTCTTCATCATTTTTTCTAAAATATATCTTATGTATAGACATCGTCTGATTATAATTTTATTAAGATATGTAAATAAAAGTACACTGTTTTATGTAAATGACAAAGAAGAGATCCCTGACACAGCCAACGCTAGTTTGGATATCACTTGTAATAAGCATATTATTTAGAAAAATAAACTTATTATTGTGTTAAATCATAAATAGGTTATCACACACATACACAACACTTAAAGTAATGGGTCACGTTGTTCTATTGTAAATAATTTACACGTGCATTAAAACATGTGCCTAATATAAACACTAAGCAATCTAATTACATACCTAACTTATTGACAGTATTTGATATCAATTATAAATAAAGGCTATAGATTATCACAGAGTTTACTGTGGATTAGGGGCAGAAATACGAGTGAGACAGTTCCATTATAGAAAATGTAATCAAACTAGGTGCAAATACTAATCATAAAATTGTTTATATTTTCACTGGGCTAAAAATAGTGAGTGTATTACAAAACGGACGTAGCTATTGAATTTAAAATAACTGGGTTAAGTACGTGATTAGTACAAATATTTAGATTTTATGCATATTATATAAACATTAAAGTATGCATATAAACTTCTGGCTTATACAGAATTACTGCGGCATTCGAATATTCGGAAGAGGAACTTGGTAAAACTAACATAGAGTTGTGACACAGCTAATCAAAATAGCAACATTATCTGAAAACAAATATGTAATAGGTACTAATAGCCTAGTCAATGAGGTAAGAATAAGCTAATTATCTTCTTCTTAAAAAAATGACCCGTGTTCAGCAGTAAGACTTAGGTTGAAATGACAACGATAGTGATAATAACAATGGCGATAAATAGTATAATAATCCATTAAATACCTATTAGTAAGTACATACTTATCCCAACATCACCAAAGAATATATAATAGACAAGCATTAACACTTTTTAAATTACAAGTGAAAACTATTTAAGTTTTAATTAATATAGACAACGTATAATTAAAAACGTTGGTTGTCAAATTTAAAAATAGCGATTTCAATGTCTACACATTCACTACGTAGATTATTAATTATTTGTAATTAAGAACAAAATCAGAAACATAATTAAATTGGTAGGGACTATTAATTCGGTAAAATTAAAAAATATCACTTTCAAAACTTCTATCGAACAAGAAATAGAAAGCATTGAAACCAACAAAATGTGACCACACAACAGCATTAAGGTGAAATTAAACTAAAAGAATTCCGAGCACATAATAAGAGATAGAACACAATGGAAGTTTAAACTAAAAGATAAAGTTTAAGAGTCTGTTCTATAAAAGGATTTCAATCTAGACCAAATTAGAAAGATGTTCCTCCCGTTTCAACTTGAACAAACCTCTTTTAATTTAATTAAAAGAAGATTTGTCAAAAACAATTCAGAATTTGCTAAGATATCACGTAAACATATTAGGCAATAACTTTGCAAAACAGTCTTTAAAATGATTGGAAACTTCCTCAATTAGAAATTCATTTAAAAACTGTTCACCGGTACAGTCGAGATAAAGATTTTAGAACGCTCCTACTTTTTAAATATAAATTAGAGGATAAGAAAAAAAAAACACTTTTCACTTTTTTGGTGTAACTTCACCTTAAAGGTGAACATTTGGTGAATAACATCAGCTCATTGTTTCAGGCGTCGGCGTGGCGTGGGTGACCGATTGTTGCACCCACAAAGCATTGCGTTGATAAATTGCACCGTGCGAAACGAATTAATCCCAATTAAGCATAAACAATACGGCGGAAATAGAGAGCCCGTACGGAGGTGAATATGAAGGGTCATAACTGCCATAAATACGTTATTTATTTCCTCTATTACACAAATCGTAATGCGTGGGATTTGGGATGTTAAACAACAAAATTTAAAGATAGGTTTACCTCATAGTACAGACTGATGGTATATACCGTGTATTTGAAATAAATAATACTACTGATTCAATCTACGCCAGTGCAACCCCTTCGGATATTGAGTTACAAACCGCTAAAGCCTTACAAGCTATCCAATCGTGTTTTCGAAAGATCAGGTGCACTATTGAAGCGCCAAGAACACTATGACGAACGATAAGTACATTAAGGAACGTTATATTTCAATCAGTAAATTTTATCGCATACAAATGTAGTTCAGAATTGATACAGTACATATACAGAATAAACAATACATTGAACAAAAAAATACAGACCATTTTAGAAGGAAGCGTGTTGTACTACATTGCATTAAATGATATGCTAGAGAAATTTACTTATGTTACAAGTAGATTTATTATAAGTGTCAAATTAATATATGACGATGTTATAAAATGCAATCATAGTAATATAATGAAAAAGCTAAGCAAATAAAATCGTGAGGTGAGTTAGTCCCAGTACAGGATGGAGAGTTGTCAATCTTTTAATGATTAATGTAAGAGTAGCCTATATCAAATCAACTATAATTTAAATGAGAATTTACGTCTGAATTCTATACGAATCACCTATTTCCACAGCCAATAGATGAAAATAAAAATGTTTCGCTTTGTTATGATATAATAATACTCATATTAAAGAAAATTATAACGTCGGGACTTTCTATTATCCGTAACTGGTTTTGTTGCTCCGCACTTCCACGTGAGGTGTCTAGGCACTGATCGATTAAATGGAAGTTGCCTATAAACGCCTAAACACGTGTCACAGAATGTGACTAAACTCACTAAGAATATTGAAATATTTTTTTTTTTTTTTTTATAAAACTTAGAATGGCAAACAAGCTGACGGCCCACCTGATGGAAAGTGGTAACCGTCGCCTATAGACATGAGCAGTACCATGGACATAACAGAGTATACTGTTTCGCCCATGATACCCCCCATGCGTTGCCATTATTATTAAGCTATTATTAGTGGAAATGGCATGTTATCCTAGAGTAATGGACTATGCTAAACGAACGTATTTACAGACACTATAAAGGATACAAAATAATCATTCAACCCATCATTAACAGAATCTTACAGCTGTTTTACTAAAACAGTTGTAAGTTGTACAGCATGCTATTATCGTTACAAAAGAGTCATACATAAGACCAATTTTTCAACTATTGTTACGCAAAAATAATTTGTCTCATGCACTATTATTATACAAGACCGAATTAACAATTAACCAACCGTGTTGCTTTTACATGTCTATTGAATGGCTACGAGTTTTTGTTAAACTGTCCGTGGCGTTTGGACTCTACGATTAAAGTTACATGCGTTATGACAAAATTATAACTTTTGTTGCTGCGTACCGTAAATTCAACCATTCACGGAACGTTTATTTTAAATCGGCTCAATTACGCTATAATTCGAGGTCTTGTGCGTATTTGGGCTACGGACACTAACATCCGGCGGCTCGTACACAGAGCTGGTGTAACATATTTTTTTTTTACTTTAATTACAATTGTTATAGGCATGTGCGTGTTAGTAATAAGACAAGGTATTAATGAGGCAGTATATAGATTTATTACGTTTTTTATTGTAGTTATTAACAAAGATTAGTTATGTAACATTCAAAATGTTATATGTTAATGATAGTTCCAATTGTTTATTTCCAATTTCATACATGCAAGTTACTTAGTTTACATAATTTAGACATAATTTTAATTGAATGTATTATTATATATAGCAAATTACTATTGTATTAAAATAAATTATTTTCTAATAGGTCATAGCTGAAATGAATGAATACCAATTTAAATGTAGGTTACATATTAAATAATAAGTAAGTATTATTCTCATTTTCGTGTCTAATATGGTATAACTTATATACGTGTAAGAATATTTGTTTTTTATATATATTTATTTGTGTATCCACTAGTTACCACCAATTAATACTAGTACCGCATATTAATATTTCCCTAAGGTTGACTGAGAAAAAATGCTTTTAGCATTAACTCATATATGTGTACTAAAGAATAAATAAATAAATTATCACAGTCGTATATGCTCTCGTAAACTTTTGATGGAACAAACTATTATTTTGTAACTACATACTTCTCATTTGTAAAATTCCTAAATTAGCAATCCATTTTACAATCATTCGTTAAAGTTACTGCACACAGATTGTTTAAAATTGTTAAAATATCGTTAATCGATACCGATAGATAAATATAACTCAGCTGTAAATGTTTCTTGATTGACTATTAATGCATCTTATAAGAAAGAAATTACGAGTATCAATCATTGTTAACGTAACTCTACTACTTTACGCTTTATGTTTATTCTACGAAGTGGACCGGATGTCCAGACAATAAATGGGTAATAACTGTATCTAGCAAACACGATCGTCTGCCTTTTATATAAGAAAATAAATAAAATAACAGAGAAATTACGGAAACAATATTAAATTTATCAGGAATCAGGAAGTGCGAGATTTCAATTTCATCATCGTTTATCTAATGAAATTTCTTATTGAATCAAATCTGTCTTATAATATATCGCAACCATTTTAGCTTTTTAATTTACTGGGACAATAACCGTATCTAACAAACATGATCGTCTGCCTTTTTTTATATAAGAAAATAAATAAAACAACGGAGAAATTACGGAAACAATATTGTATTTATTTAGGAAATGCGAGATTTTAATTTCATCATAGTTTATCTGATGTAATTTCTTATTCAATCAAATCTGTCTTATAATATATCGCAACCATTTTAACTTTTGAATTTACAGAAACAATTACATTAAACATTATCTCAGACGTGAACTCAAGTTTCATTGACATTATCCAACAGTGAGATATTAAAACAGGTTAACTTCTTACCGACAAAATACTGTAGGCAATCCAAGCATTATATCGTTGTTTATACACCTTATGAGAAACGGTAGAAAATGGCAAATTCATAAAAGGTAATAAACATAATTACATACATAAAATAAATATACTATCATTAAAGTCTTCAAAAAATATTCCATGTGTAGAATCGTTCCCATATTGTGAATGTACTATTATAAAGTAAGTATTTATTATTATTATTACTGGATGTCTTTCATATTCAATTCGACAATCTTGTTGCTTCCTAGAAATATTCTAAACTGGCAAATTCGAGTAATTTCAATTCATATCTCTTAAATAACAAAGACAGACACTTGTTTCCGGTACTTGTACGAAGACATTTAAACACAAATGGCTGGACCGATTATAATAAATGAGACAGCTCATAAAACCTATTATTATGTATGAATAGAACATTGTAAAAGTTTAACACATAAGCATTGTAACTATAAACGTAGTATTTTCTGTCAGTTACTTATCCGTCATCTAGAGACAATGTTCACAAAACTATCAGTCATGAATTATCATTCCATGATCTGTTAAATTATGACCATGCAATAAACACAAAAAATTTAACAGGAACCTTAAGAATTTGTAAATTAAAATTAGTATAAAAGAAAATAAAAGCAGGTTTTATTTTTTATGAAGACATACAACAAGCGCGATGTTACGGTGACCGCGATGCGCGCGCGCAGAACAACCGCTAATCTTGTCGCTCACAACGCTTTACGGATATTTAGTGCACAGAACGCTGCACATGCACATTTGGTTATATTACTCATACTGTTATTATGTAAGACGGTAACTACAGTTAATCATGCGCAGATAAGCTTATATTACTGTATAACAGCAATTAAAAATAATGTATATTCATAATTTATTAAAATATATAAAGAATCAACTCTTTAATAATATACATTATAATTTCTCAAATGTAATTTTCGATGAACCTTAGAGAGGTCTATAGTTGAATTTCGTCATATCTATTGTTATTTCTATGACATCTGTATATCAGAGCATAATAAACTGCTGCAGTTTAAATTCGATTATGATGGGATTTTACAGGAAAATTTACAATGGTAACTCTCACAAAAAATTATAAAGAAACATTATGCAAGATGATCATCATAACAATGATGACTTGATTTCAACGATAACACCTTTCTCTTGTCATATGAATAAAATGAGATGTGATGTTACACATGGATGATCACGTAGGTTCAAAAAACCTATTCCCAGAAATGTTCTATTTTAAAATGAATGCAATTTACGCTTTTATTGCTGTCTGTAGTCACATATTGTTTGGTATCGCAAATGACATCCTTGGGATTACCATTCTCGTGAAATATTCAATGATGCCCATTGACTTTATAAGCAAACAAATTGTGGGTGTCTCTATGTTACTAATATTATTTATGGAGTGACGTCATCTATAATTTCATATATATTTATGCAATAAAAAAAAGAGTTGCAATATTTTTCAATTGTAACAAAATTGTTATTTGACATATACGGGAGTAAACCCTATATCAATTGTAAAGATAATTATCAAAATCATTTCAGAAGTGGAAAATATCGGGTAATCGCGTACAGGTAAATTGAGAATAGCCTCTTTCTTTCGAAAGTACTTACAGAAACAGTGTTTTAGTTTTAACAGGACTACTATTTAACGCTTCATTCCGTATAGTTAATTAGGACCATATTTGAATTCAATTTCCCTCGTATAAGGAAGAAAGACGCTGAGCATAATTAACGTGTACTATTATCGTGACAGTGGATCAACATTAATTTGCGTATAATAACCCGGAATCATGTGAAAAATTCAGGTGGCCTTACCCTGTGATGATAATCAAACTAGTTTAGATTACGTAGAATACACTCCGAATAATCGACTAGAAAATGGATCTTAATTTTTATTTTCTGCTAGTTTGGTACCTACTCTAATGAGCTCGTTGAACTCTGCTGATTTTTTATATGATGCATTCAAATTGTACGGACATTAAGAATGAACGATGTTAAATTACAACATATAAATACTAGTGCAAGTATTCATAAGTACAGCAAGAAATAATGTCAAGTCAACATCCGGCTTATAGCCAACTACTGTTTTAAGTGGTTTTGTTTCCAATTTCAAGGTTATTATTCTATAACGCCTCTTCCAAGATAATCAGAATCTTGAGTAATTGTTGGTTTGTTAGGAATATTAATTAAAGAAAACTTGGCTGCGAACAACGTAACAGTGTTACTCAACAGGCTGATAGCAATCGTTCGCAATGCATCTGCTGTAAAACTTGGGTTTAATACGACGCTAACGGTCGGTTGGCTGAGATATGAAACGATTGATATAACTGATGGTCTGATTAATGTCTTGGCACGCCTCGAGGGCACATTAAGTTAATACTAAATTAAATAGATAACGAATAAAATACACGCCCAAATAAATAAAGATTTATGGTAACAAACTGATATATACCTGTACAATATGGAAAATTATTTTAATTGAAAAAGTAAAATCGTGGTTAGATTCTATATAATGGATACTACGAGACAGGATAAAATGTATTTGATTACTGTAATATAATTAAAACTATAATGTAGTTGAAGTTTGCATATCAAGTTTTATAATTCAATTAGCTGTGAAGGGAAAATAGAAATAAGCAATAAGTCAATAATTTTTATATAAACTTATAAAAAAAATTTAAAAATATTTAATAATATAACTCGTGTATTTTTTATTAGAATATATCAAGTATATGACACATAACTTGATCCTTCTATTGTAATTATTCGCGTACAACGTAGAAACACACACATTAGAGGTGTTTGTTAAATTGGAGTCATATTTACGAAATATCCCCTAGAGGCCTAGAGATTGTTAACGATACGAATCTAATAATAACAGTAAAAAAAATTTCGATTACCAGGCAAAATCAGGTTAAGTATAATTGTAGAATAATTTTTTAGACATCGTCAAGGAAATTTAGATCATATCCGTTTCCAAATGCGATATCAAAGATTAATAATGAAACCTATAGTAAACATTAATTTAATACTGAATTATCAATTGGTCGTTGTTCCGTTTAATTAACCACCAATTGTAAATTACAGGGCTCTTAAAAATTAAGCCATTATCTGTCAGTTTTCAAATTGTTAACGTTAGCATCGATCTTGGTTTATTTAATTAATTACATATATTCTATCTTATATAATATGTTTAAAAGGAATTGTCTCTGGTTAAAGCACAGTTGAAACTGATGAGTCTAGAAAAAAATCTACAGTATTTTATATAAACTAAGCAAGCAGTAGAAAGAACTTTTGGATATTTGTAGGTGAAGTGGGAACAAGAAATATAAAACGATCCTATTAATATAATAAATGCGAAAGTTTGTAACGATGAATAGATGGATGGAGGATTTACTTTTTCAAGCAAAAATGACTGAACGGTTTTAAATGAAATTTAGTACACGGATAGGTTACATCCTAACTTAATACATATAATAGTTTATGTACTGAATCAGGCGGGTGAAGCCGCGGGGTTTATTTGTTTATTTATTCATTAAAATAATTATAACATTATGCCAGTAAACACCAAATCAATATTATAATTCTAGTGCTTACATAAAAAAAAAATATATTAATGGTACATAATCGGATTTCAGATATTTGGTTGAGATAATACATTTTAATCTTTCTCTATTACATTAAAAAGAGCCATTGTTCTTCTAATGTAATAGAGATTGTTAAAATATATTATCTCAACCAACAAAGATTTCAAATTTTGCGAATAATAAATTTAATTACATGCAGTAATTAAATATGCTAAAACGCAATTAACATACTTCAATTAATTTCGTTAACACTGGAAAAACAGGAGATTAAGGTAATATATAGAATTAGCTGCGATTATTATCTATCAAATGTATTTACATACTCGACGAAAACAAATTCATCAAACTGTAACGTATGATTCATTTTCTAATGGAATGTAGTAGAAACCGAGGACAATGAGAAACATCTGAAGAAATTTAATATTAATATGTTGATGTTGACAACGTTTATCTTTCATATTTCAAACTTGACTTCAGACTTGGGTCTCAGGTTTCGGATGATTCTCTTTCCTCATGGTGTCTTAAATTATATTTATTGACAATCCGTTTGTCAAATTTCTTACAAATCCTGAACGGAATTAAGCGTGATTAAGCAACAAGCATACAAATATCTTTAAAAACTTTCATATGTATAATAATTTAGTAATTTACGATTTTGTAATTTTTTTTTTTAAATTTTAATTGTATCAATCAAAGGAGTGGTCATATTTGCAAAATATATATCCGGGCATATACATTATGGCATTACTTTATGACAGTCTATGGGGGTGGTCTATGTTCAGCAGGGTACGGATGGCTAAGATGATGATACTGATATCATAATACAAATATTTAGGTTAGCAAATGGTTGTGTACTTTCGGTTAATACTAACCCAACTAATCATTAAATGTTGTTAATAAAATAGCGTACTCGTAAATGGATGAATCATTTATGTGCCTTCTTACACGTCATACTTAATAACTGTCTGATTTGAAGACAGCTGTTCAAAGTGCCCGAGTTCAAGAGGATAACCCAATGTCAGTTTTAATAAACAGTTTCGCCTTATTACTATACAGTTAGAGCCAATGAATTTGTTCAATCCAATTGAAGATAAAGAATAAGTAACTCGGTCATTGGAAGCATTTATCTTATGTTCAATTGCGCAGCCTTTTATTTTGCCATCAGTCTCATGTTAAAATACTACTTGAAATAGGATGTAATAAATAATAACAGTACAAGCAGAACCAAAACTTCGTTGTAATATTTTTAAATAAATGTTTTACATAATTTACCTGTCCACTCAGGTAAATATCCAGTAGGTTAACTTTTATTTATGTCAGGCATGCCACGTTATTACTTCGGCCTGAAAGACAAGTACAGTTCAGGGCAAAAAACTTGAACAACATAATAGAAAAAAATACTACATAGTAGCTACTTTTGCAAGTGTTATTGCACAAGTCACAGGTAAGGAGAAGGTTGTTACAACATTTTTGTTCGAATTGTTTTTAGGATATAGATCCTGTGCTATCTTTGATACAAAAGACATAACTTATTCCTCAGGAAAGGTTACGATTACGATTGATGTGTTTTATACGCAGTATAAACAATTCTCTAAATCTATTTATTTATTAAAAAGGACGTCATTAGCAATTTGTTTACAAAATCCAGTTGTACACAAGACTTTTCCAATCGAAATTCCGTAGATAACGGAATACTAGTGGGCAATAGGTAATACCAGTGGCATGCTTACAGATACCTTCATAGAGTCAATGGGCCGGTACTGAACTAGCCTTTTCCGTTTAGTATCCGTGTCACTAGTCTTATCCTACGCTTCATGTAAATACAGCTCTTCATTATTAAGTGGCAATACTTCCTGCGATAGACAACCGTTTAATGCCATAGCACGATGATATAGAGCCTATAATCACATCAATCCATATACAAGTTTAGTACCATGAAGTACATCTTCAATTTGCATCTTTGCATAAGGAGTAGTGCCCGTGACTTCGTCGGCATTTCAGACCGGTATGATCTTAGTACTAAACCAGTACTAAGTAATATAATAAAATATAAATAACGAATGTATATTTTCATGTTTATAGATTTAATAGTTTTCACATAAAACTGCTATAAAAAAAATAAACGATGAAAATTATAAAAAAAAAGTATTGGCTGATTTTACAATTTATATTGTTTATATATTAGAATGATGATAAGTATAACAAAATAAAAACTTAAATTGGCTTTCTACTTTTATATTATAATAAATAAAAAAATATATTAATATTTTTAGTGTTTTCTTATATATGTAGTCACTTGCCAAAAAAAAGCTATAATATCATTATGCATACTAATTTCAAACAAAATAGTATCCTTATATGGCGCGAGAAAACTTTCTATTCGGCATGTAATGTCGCTATGAAATTATAATCGTTAGCTCAGTAAAATTACTACTAATACTTTCTCACATCTTTATTGCTGACAATTCTGTAAAAAACAAAATACGTATTTGACAAATGGTGGACTTATTTAGCTTCAAGCGCTCGAAGTGTTGGGGATACTTGGTGAAATATTGTTCTAACTTAGATGAAGTACACAATACATCTAGAGAGTGATTGTGGGCGAACAATACCGTGAATCATCGCAGCTGTGAATGAAGTCTGTATTAGACAGTGGGTCGGTGCTCTCAAAACCAAAAATAGACACACCGTTGTGTGTAATTTTACTATTGCATACGTTTACGCTAATAAGGAAATAGCATTCTAACTTAGAATACAGCATGTTAAACATCAGCAATATGTATTTTCAGAAGAGAACATTCTTGGTCGTTACTACTAACCATGGGATTTTTTCTTAAACAATAATAAACTACGGATACAATCAGGTTTAAGATTAATAACACTAGTACGGAAATACGGGTATAATTATCAATACCATTGTTCTGGTAAATCTCTATATATATTTCACGTTTCATTCAAATAACCACTTTTACGAGATAACGTTATTTAGAACGAAAACATTCAGGTGAAGAAAGTTTATGTAGACAGTTTATGTTAATTTGCGCTGCCTGCATTTATTCGATAAGATAAAAGATCTAAAAGCATACTATATAAAGTAATGTTGGTGAAACAGCAATCTTATAAACAAGGAAATGGGCGCTGGCAATGTGGGTCGGCTTTAAAGTTTTTACCATAACTCTTTCACCTCCCACAATCGCGTTACAGCGATTATAAACGAACGACTAAGAAACACGTGGGTTGTATTTTTAAAGATCGGTTTAAATGAGACTTTGTGAAGTAAACTAAAGGTAGGATGCATTGCGACATTCCAGGAAGACTGCGATATGTATCATATCTTAACTTAGTGACATTTCAAAGAGTGACAATCGATTGTTTCAGAGTGGGACACTTTCACTTAGGAACCCAAGCTCACGCCTCTAATTTAAAAACCCATGTGATCCAGTTCGCTATTGCAGTGGCGGATTATAATCAGACCGCGCAATAAATTCATTCAAATGCATGACACGTTTCATAAAGGTTACAGACTACGCTGTAGTGTTAAGCAACACTTTCTATTCATATTTTTTTTCTATCTGCTCATGTTTCTATTATTTAAAACGATTTCTATAATGCTATTAACAATATTATGTAACAATTAAATCTTTATTTTTGTGATGAATTCACATTATAAATTAAGTTACTAGATAATGAAATTATATAATAAATAACAGTCTATATGGTAGTAACGTCTTGTAATCTAATGGAATAGATAGTTGTAACAGAATTTTAGTAATGGAAAAAGTTTTATGAAAGTTTATTACAACCTGTCAGGTTTACCGAAATTGAATGTCCATTTCTCCTTAATTCCAAAAATAATAGTATTGGTAAAATATAATATAATGCTAAAATGTACGTCCAATTTCGGAGAATATCTACCAATTCCAATGTCAAATTATTAGACTGTAAAATAAGCGGGGCCAATACAATTGACAGAAATAACTTAATTGGGGTTTCTCATAATCGAATGCCAGCCCAAATATCAGAATTTTTCAAAATGTTTGAATTGTTTTAAAATAGCTTGCTGTATAAAGAAGGCGGCCTAGAAATTCTTGACTCTTCACTTGACCTCTTGACAGAGGCTACTGTCCTCAGGTGATTATTAATAATACCTAGTACATGTCATTATCGTTTAATTAAAGCTAATAAAGCTTTAATGAATATTGTTTTCATAGCTCATATATACATAATTCGTAAGAACTCAGAACAGACATAACAATCTCAGTTTAACACTGATATTGATACAGAGACTGGCTCCGACTATGCACTAATAAATGTGCATAGCGTAATCCGATAAGCCGGTATCGGGTATCCTCATACAGTACAAACTTACAGCTTACTTAAGCGCAACCAAGTACCTGGACTTATTAGCCCTGACGCGACAGGCTCTTGTTACTTGTGGTCTGATTAATTCATCTCTACATAAATATAACTAAACATAAATCGAATGAGTCGTTTAATACAGACTGTCTATGTTTTTTATAAATAAGGAATTTTTGTAATTAATTCAATAATAATATAATCAAAACCAACATGCTTCATAAAAACTTTATGTATGGGCACATATAAGTTCCAAAGACGTTTGCATTTAACATGTAAATCATTGTAATTATTATAAGAACTAAATGGTGGATAGAATTTCTTTCATTCTAATTGGCAAAATCGTTGCAAAATATACAGTATCACTTCCAAAATAGTATTTAACATTTAAAATATTTTTTAACAGTTGTGTTACAATGAATGGTAAAATGCATAGAAAGCTGTAAGCAGAATTATAGAGATATTATACATTTGATAATAAGTAAGGACAATGCAGGATTAATTGGGTGTCAAATGACTTTCAAAACAAACAATAGCAAAGTGGGCGTTGCGATTGTATCATATTTTGTATTAATTTCCACGCAACAAGAAGATTAGTTGAGCGGAGATTTAGTAGAAAGTTTGGATGTATTCTATAAAAGGATATATGTATATATTTTATTGTTTTTAATATTAAAGATACTGCGAATTAAAATTAAACCAAGTAAGCAAGATAATTTCATGCGAATTATATAATTCAATCGCAGTGTCAAGAAGTCAAGCGCTGAACGTTACTGAGAAATCGCCATAAAGTTCAAACTGGATTACGAAATGAAAATTCAATTTAACAGTTCACATAATTTTGTTGTGGAAGGCGGAAACAACAGCGGAAGTGGCGTCATGGTCTACGGCGTGCGCGCATAGTACAACGTGGCGTCAACACTTCGTGTCCGGGGAACGGACAGGGGACAATACTGGGCAGATTTCATGGTGTACGCCGATCCGACCGAGTGGCCGAGTAACAAAAACTGCTGATCAAAACGCGGTAAGCAATGTATATTCAGACATTTCTTTATAACGACTTCCTAAATACGTACACATTCATTAGAATGCGTTTATAAAGTGTAGTACAAATAACGAAGATACTCGTATTTCCAATTAGCAATACTGACGTGATAAGGTATCATCGTCAAACGTGCTTTTTATCTACAATGTAAGAGTAGACGTAATTATTTGCAGATTTTATCAAGTAGGTGGTCGGTATTTCAGGTTATTACACCGATAATATTTGCACAACTGGAACGGGTTAGAAACGCAATACTTTCAGTGTCTCCTATATCGAACAATATCGAAAATATCATGTGACATTTCAAGGCGATTACACTTTTGATATCGTTGAGATAAAATCAACAATCACAAATATTGACTAACAGTTACAGATACTTTGTGATAACAAAATGCGATTAGCCACTAGAATTTTTGAACTAGAATAGTTGTAGAATCAGAGATATAGATATATGTCATGTAAATGCTTCGACATATATGAAAACGAAGTGTGTCAATACAAACTGTTTGCCTTAACGTTACGATACCTTTTTTATTGATAGCAAAGCTCTTCCTGCAATGAATATGTAGGTAAAGTAACGTTTACTTTTGACATGAATTTGATGTGATTTTGATTTGATCCCAATTCAATTGCGCACAGGTTTTTGCAACAAATTTTTGTAGCGTCAACGGCAACCAGTTACAAAAGTTTATAAGAAACACTAAATTGAGTGTCATTATTTACAGCTTATTTTAATATTTTTACATTAGTTATACGCAAAGTTAAAATATTGCATAAGCATTAAATCGACAATCTACGTATATTTATCAGAAGTTTCCCATTATTATAAGTGGAATTATTATTATTATTTATATATTGTTATTTTCAAACAATACCGTATTATTACATTAACAAAGGGCGGAAGCCTTTGACAGGAAAGACAAAGACGTATACATTTAACTCAAAATGACTGCCAATTTTCTGGCATTCCAAGTAAATATATTATAACGATGTTACGTTGGATTATATCACTTAAATGTAATTTTATTGCTATTAGTTATATTGCCGTTAATGTTATCATGAATTGTGTACAGAATACCTAAGTACAATTATATACCCACGGAACACGATACTAAGCACCTATTTAAGTTTTTATTACCAAATTACAGACGTTACAATATCTGAGTAAATAATTTTTGCGACATCTCTGTCTTAACTCAACCACATGTAAATAGAAACGGTCCACTTAGTATTTGCTGGTACCTAGCCTTGTTAAAGCTACTTTGACCGTCATGCTAGATAAACATTGTTGCAAAAAATAATAAAACGATCGGTCACTGTGTTTACTTAACTACACATCGGTAATATTGAATTTTCCTTAACTGATTTAAAATGTAAGAGAAATATATATTCATATTTGGTGTCGGTATAGTGTGGTACGATTTCAGAGGATTTTCCTCCCACTCATGCTCAGGCTGTGGAATGAGATTTTTGTCGAGGTATAAATAGATATAAAATCATTGCAGACATTTTATAATAAATAGACTATTACACATATATAAACATAAAGCGGTCAATCTTTTCACCGAAGCGAATACTACTATTATTTTAATATTGCAATAATTATATATTTTAATATTATACTACTGAAAATATAGTAATACTAAATATATTTATTTATTAGAGTACTAAAATTTGTTGAGTACTAAAGGTTGTACAGATTCGGTTGTTTATTTTTAATGTTTGTTATTATGAAAATTCTTTTTTTTTTTTCTGAAAGAGTATATTTTGAGATTGGTCTCATAGAAATTTTATCGGTCCAATAGTTTAGTTTATAAATCAAAATAACTGGTTTTGTCACAATCAAAGTCAGTTTTTTTGTGGAACAACTTTTACATACACCTATATAGCACAAGATAATATTGAAACTTATTATGTATATTTGAAACTCATATAATTGTAAAACATCTGTTAAAATATGAATAAATAAGAAATAGTATTAGCTCGAACGAATCAAATAAGATGCAAGATAGAACTAACAGAATTGCAAACCTATAAAAAAGACGTCATATACAGTATATGATTGCTATGTATATACATCATAGTAAATTTAGTAATTATTTCAACTATTATAAAAGAAACATGGAAAGCTGGACATAGAAATGCGATTGATTCGAGAGTGGCATCTGATGCTCGCAGTATTGAATCCAAATAAATCTTTACTCGCTCCACATATCACAAACGAGGCGAGACACGCGAACCACAATAATATCATGCGATATCAATTGAAATCAATTTAAACGTAATATGTGACTTTTAAAGGTATATTGCACAATTATTGTGCTTTCACTGTGAAGTTATATAGGAGAGGACATATTTGGAAACCAATATTTTGAATTTACATTAAACATTTTTCTCCTCATAAAAGATTGTTACTGCTACCGTAACAAAACAATATGAAATCAATCTGAACCAAAACAAAAAACTTTCGTTCCCAAAAAAACAAAATCACAATCCAAGCGAATTAAGAATTTCTTAAGTAAGTTTAAGCTTTTTTTTGTGTTAGATAGTAACTTGTAATTATATTAACTTTAGAATATAGTAGGGTATGTAAATATAAACACTAAACAAATATCCTGATTGATTCCCTGCCATCACTCCGTCACCTAACAATAAATATCAGTTACAGTGACAGATAGCCCCGTGAATTGAATGACATTGGTCATTTCCGTTCGGTAATTTTATTTTGAAGAGTGTTTGAAATATTTGAATGTACTGATGTAACTAAAAGCGATATTTTATATAAACAAATTTCTGGATCGTATTATATGGTATTGGATTAATCGAATAAATGTGTATGTAAAAGAAACAAAGAAGATTATGATACAATTCAAGTTTGACATAACTGAAATGATTCAGCACTTCTAATAAGTATTCATATTTTATTTTTTACTGATTTAAAATAAAAATAAATAAAATAAATATAACACTGGAAAATAACTAAAGTTTAAATTTAGGATTTTAAAATTTTCCATTTAGATGTAAAACGGCTTTTAAGAAAAATAAATTAGGAAAAATAACTTTACATTGCACAGATGCTACCTATGCGAGAACAATAACACTAATAACGTGATAATGACGTGTATTGCAGGGCAGGGTAGGGAAGCCGGGCCACTAACACATTTATGAGCCGTGGGCGGTAATTGAATTACTACACTGACGCCACGGACGCTCAATAGTGCGCCTCTTGTAAACAAGGGCTAGCCGTTGCCCTTTGGGCATTCAGCTGTTCGTTTTTACTACAATAACTTTTATTCTTCACTTAAACAGCGAAGAATCATTTCCAACTAATTTAATAGTAGATTAGATTGAATAATAAGTTTAAAATGAGTACTCACAAACATTAAGTATAAGATAAAGAACAACATTTCTGCATTCGATGCTTACCTGTAAAAGAAAACGAAAAATTAGTATGAAAGTAACAGAAACAAAACAATAACAGGTTTCTATTTTAACTATAAATAAATGTACGTGTAAATGCTGTCTTCTAAAACAGTTCCACTTTCACCTACCGCAGATAATTTGATTAAATAAAAATAGATATCTTCTGGTAAATGAAAGATAGAATTGTTATAGAACTAAAATGATTAAATTATAAGCTAGTGTTAGTAACGCGTAATAAGAGGAAAGCCAAAACTGTTTAATATGTAAGCAAACTGGCATTTGAGATGCGTTTACTGGATTTTTGACCAAGTTGCTAAACAGTGGGATATCTTGCATCATTGCTATATTATTGATACTTAATTGTACTTTATATAATAATACCATGCACATTTCCGGCTATTATTTTAATAATAATAATCTAATACTGTGATGTAATCATAAAAACACTTTAGCAGCTCAGGTATGTGTGACCATTCGTGTTAATTCACCTGCTTCCATTAACGCCACGGACATTGCATTGCAAAGTCATTTAACGGTTATTGCGTGGTTTTAATTACGGAAAAAAATATTTTTTAGGATTTTAAAGGTGTAACACATTAAATATATGTCTCCGTCTAACAGTTTCTTAAAAAAAAAAAAAACAGTCAGCGCAGCAGCTTTCTCAACAAATGTCTTATTCGGTGAAGTTTACCAATTTTCCACAATGAGACCATAGACTAGTCATAAAATCCAAGAGAATATATTGTATTCTATTCTTTCAGGTTTAACATGTTCTGATAGACGGCCTTTTAATAGTAACAATGTCGATACATTTTGTTCGATGTTCGACGTATTGTTCATAAACAAACCCAAACAAACTGATGTTTTGAATGAAAACAATTTACAATACCGTGTAATAACAAATGCAAAGTGACCGCATTATTAACAAGTCAATTGGAATTTACACTATATATACAAGCGTTTGGAAATAGATGAAGAAAGTCAACATGTACAAATATAGCATAATTTTGTTAATACTACCAAATTATATAGATTAAAGATATTATAATTTAAGCGCATATAAATATTAAATAATTATATTGAGAAATACAAAAATGAAAAAAAAATACAATAGCATTCAAAACTGATTGAAGTCGCTAAAGTACCCTCGATACAATTAAATATGTATATTCTGTATTTACTTCAGTCTGCTAGAGATTTCACTAGCCGTTTACCATAACGTGTTCGTGTAATTGTTACTTATACGGGGAATGCAAACACGCCCCCATTTCTTCAATGCTGTTAAGATAAAGGCGATTCGATATAGTCAAGTAATTTCAACTTCAACTTGTAACTTTTCTGTATAATTTATGTTATTCTACTAGTAAATATTAAATGATATTACGTTTATTTTCTATATTATTCCTCTTTCTTTGCCATTTGTCAAGAGGTGCCAAAGAGAACCGAGTGCTAAAACATTATTTATTTGATTCACTTGTATTTTAATTTTTTGTGCATAAGTTTTGTATTTTTTAACGCTTTCCCAATTTATATGCCTTATTATTGTATTGTATTATTATAATTAACAGCAGTGCAGTGTCTATTTTTTTCACGTCTATATTATTTTATATTATAATAGAACCAAAAACTTAATGAACATTTATTGTATATATAATATTATAATTTTAGACTCATGGTTTACTTGTTTAATGAACGTTGCTTAAAAAACATTATAACGGTGGAATCTGCATCTTTTACTCCAGTGGATGATTCTCTAAGTGCTGAGCATTCTAAGGTCCTAATCAATGCTGCGTCCGTTCTGCTTGAGCAGTATCCTCGTCTAGCGCAATGGAACGTGACCCGTTTGAATGTCCAATTGAAACACCCTTCACGGAGGAAATAATTACTTAAGGTGCAATACTGAATTACGTAAAACGAACAATTCGTAGGCGTCGTTGTCTCTGTCGTTGTTGCGATCAGTTATTCAAATGACGATTTTATTATTTGTGTTTGGTTATAATAAGTCATAACAGTGAAAGCCCTTGTTTATCTTACAGAACAAAAGATAAACAACGCTACCTTTGTAAATTTGTGTGCCTGCAAAGAGCATGATTGGTAATAGCTTAAGATCTTAGAGTTTCGTAACGAAAGAGTGCAAGAGCCGGGAACGCGCATCTGACAGAAATAGGGCCAACTAGCATAGAGGGTACATAAAAATGAGTGTTCAATAACTTAAAATTAATTCTGCAATTCTAAACTTGAATTATGTTTATAAATAGCAATACTTTAGCAGTATACCTACATATATAAATATGTATATATCGCTCAACTAAGTGCTACTAACTGCTTTTGAAAACGAACGGTTGAATTGTGCTATTTTATACGTTTTATAAAATGCTAGGTCGATGTCCGTTCGAGACGAATGCACCGTAGATGGACAAACGACCGCAGCACTTCGCATGCGGTTATCGACAGAATTAGTCTAGAAAATGACAGTAGTATAACGTGATTTAGTACATTCTTAGAAACCCAGTAGGAAACTTATAGGAAAAAACTTTACCAAAACACTTTCAAATTTGACAATTGTGGAGAACTCTCTACCTCTACGTGACTTATTCATGCGATAATGTTGGATAACGTAAAAAATAATAATAAAGATTGTTGACCCAGAAAAAGATCTGAATGTAAAGAAATAATAAAACAAAATATTTAATCCGATTATTTGATTTGCAACATTGAATCAACGAGTACCTTATCGAGACCATATCGGCTACCGAGACGAAAAAGGCGCGGTCCGATGGTGATCTCGAGATAACAGATAGAAAGCGCCGTCGAAACAACACCAACCGCGTTACGCGCTCTGAGCAAATTCAATTCGGCATCTCAGCCCGTATTACGAATAAGGTAGGCTGTATAAACATGTACTTATTTTGTTCGTTGCTAATTTAATATTAAGTTACAGTAATTATCACAATTGAGAATTAGTATATAGTTATAATAACGCGTAGGTACTTTCTGTTACAAATTAGCTTTACGACGTCTACTTCGTACACGTGATTTTATAAGTAGAAAAACCAATGAAGTAGACCTTTACTCGATGGCACATCAAGATAAAACACACCACGTTTTAAGTCCGACCTTCAGGAACATAACTGCGACAACTACATCCAATTTAGTGCAGTGGTTTTTGCGTGATACCGTAACAAATACATAAAAAAGACAAAATTTCTAAAAATTATTGTATTGATTTTTTCTTAAATATATTCCATGGAACGACATGATCTATTTATATATCTATTATATTAATAAAGTCAGTCATATTTTTAGTCGTTACAATAATAACATCATAGGTATCAATAATATCCTATTATTATCATGTTGTTTATGAATATTATTTCTGGATTAGTAAACGCAGCACAGAGGCAAAGGCTGCACAGAATATGCAGTTGTTGTCTCTACAAAAGCAATTCGAAATCAGTGCCCCAATGTCAGACAGTGCAAGGTCGCCATTCACGATTACCGCCTCTGCGAAAACATTTTGAGCAAACAAATCTGGAATTAAAACGTGTTAGCGTTCCACGCAGTTGCATATTAGGCTTGAAGAACCTAATGCGGAGATTTATTGTTACATGTAATTCACTTTTAAGTATTGACATTAAATTCACGTCACTAAATAAGAATTGTCTATCCTTAATGGAGAATTTGATATTATCTATTGGCGGATATCGTATGTATGTTATATGAATAAAAATTCCAATTTAAGGATCAAGTAATTATTGAAACTGTCTGATATTTCTAAAATATATTTGCTAGCAACATTATAACTATAGCTATTGACACCAATGTAATAATTATTCTAAACATTATACAAATCTCTAAGTATTTTAAATCGAAGTAGTTTGGCTGGCTGTGAACAATCGATCACGTTTCGCGATTAGTCCCTTATCGCGATCTCGTAGGCACGAGCTGGCTTCCACGTGCCAGTGATTACCAATGGGTTTTATGTACTGTTGCATAAACTTTATAGTTAACTATGTAATACAGTTATGTTTTATTGAGTGCACGGTTTTCTATGACTTTAATAACTACGAATTTAACGACTAAGAATTTATTTTCTCAGTTTTTTTAAATATTTACACAAAATTAAACAAGACACGCAAAGTATTTATATGAGTATAACATGATTAACAGAAAAATCAAATACAGTCGAGCTCAAAAATGTATCGAGCGCTTATTCAAAGGACCTTTTTATTCCTTGTTCCAATCATCCGAGAGTAATCTAATCCATAATTTGTCAAAGCACAATTATATTGTCGTTCTTAGTTGCTTCGTTCAATTAGTTCAGAAATTAACAATCTAAGTCATCGTCTCTGATATTAAATCTTATATTAAATAACGAAATATTGACAGCAGTACCTAATTATAAAAGCTATAATTAAATTTTTATTCTTTATCATCATCATCATCATCATCATCTCAGACGTTAACTGTCCACTGCTGAACATCATAGACTGCCCTTTTATTTACCATTTCAGCATTAGAGAACGGGTAAGCAACCGCAGTTAGGCTTCGGTGATATTTTAGGAGGGACGCTGTTGCATGGGCAACAGCCTTTGACCATTAAGTTATTTCAGTCGCCTCTTAAAACACCCACGAGAGAGAAAAACATTATTTAAATTTGAATTGCTGAAATGTTCATATATATCTAATATTCAGTGAAATATGTAAGTTATATGCTCACGATTAAATGACCACATATCAAATTACATTTTGTTGACTGTTACCGTTATGATAAAAGTAACAACCGACTTGCTCAATCGTCTTCATTATTTTAGCTATTCATTAACTGTTATCCATTTGGACAATATCGAATATGTTTAAATCCATAATCACCCTCTTGGAAATTATGTACCTATTTTTTAACAATGTTGCCCATCACTGGATAATTAATTAATAATTTTGTACTTTAAGATTACATTGGTGTGAGTAAATTCCGACTCAATATTCTCAATCCTGTGAATGTAACTGTTTATTGACCCATTAGGGAACGATGCTCTCAAATCTTTCCGACAACTATACAAAAAACGCAACTGGGTCAGTTGAAAACCATACATTTAGAACTGTTAACTGTAACATCAGTGTGGCGTAGAAAATTACAATAATCAATCAGTATAAGTCAAGGCAAATGTTCCGCTGTAGCAAGATTCACAATCACGACCCATTTGGCAAATACAATTATTCACAATCGTATAGTCACGCTTAATAATCAACAAAGAATGGCCACCATGAAATAGGTTGGATCAAGATGTCATCATCATCATCATATCAGCCATTAACTGTCCACTGTTGAATATAAGTCCCCCTTGGAGGATTTCGCCAGTAGTTACCACGCTTGGCAAGCGGATTGGCTACCGCAGTTAGGCTTTGGAGATGTTTTAAGAGGGTTGCTGTTAATCATCCCTCGCCCTCCCTTAGTCGCCTCTTACGACACATACAGGAAAGGAAGGGGTGGCTTATTCTATGCCGAGACCACACGTGATGAAGATGTGTTTCCACATATTTAGTATTTTTATTGATTAGATGTTATTTGTTGATAGTACTTGATGATCTTAAATCGATAGATGGTTATAATGAGTGCCAATTGTTGAAATGTTAGGTTTTATATTCTTATCTTTATAGTTCTTGACAGATAACTTGAGCACTTACGAGTACTTTCGACGAGCAGGCGAGATTTTTTTATGAAGTAACGTTATGTTAACGGGGTCATCGTTCAAGTTATGTATGTATTTGTACATGCCGGGATCTACGATACGATAAGTCGGATCGCACGAGCTGTTTAATTTTTTATATGATACTTGCGGCTCATAATGGAAAATGGAGTATTTGTGTTATTATTTTTTTTATTTCTTAGCATATAAAATTATGTATAATATATAAGAGTATCTATATTGAGAATAAGATAAGATATTCTTTCTCGATTCATCTTTTTTCACAACTGATATACATATTTGAACTCATTCGCCGGAAATTGTTTATTTCGTTACGGCGACCAGGTGTCATCCAAGAGGATGTAAAGGAAAAGGCGGAGCCACCTGCCTACTGTGATGACTGGTTAATTTTAAATTCTTTAAAGCAACATTGATTTCTCAGATCCCTTTACAGAGCTCATGACGGATTTTATAATAAATAAATAACAAATATTATTTTTTAATATATCGACCATTACAATTTATTCACTTAAATCCGATCACGATGTTTTTTCAGTCAATCACAAACAATTTAATCATACCTAATATGGGAACGCAGATCCTGTTTAACAATGGTAATTAAACAGTTGATTATGACTTCAACCACACTTCATCGTCACAACATTCCGATATTACTATTGTTTCGCGGGAGAACGTAAATCTCACACATATTTCACCACGAAGTATAATCTCAACTCCTAAGCAACCATCAACTCCCATCCACCACTCCATCGTGGGCAGTAGCATCATGTTGCAGGGGATAGGGCGGAGGATTGCCACTAGATTGACAATCTTCGGAACTATATCGGTTTACTTTAGTTCTACAGATATTCGCATTTCAGGTTTGATTATACAGTAAAACTCAAATCGAAGTTCCTTTCAATAACTTGCCGAAGGATTTGGAGACTCATGTCTAAGTACATCTCTCTTATATTTAGTTATATAAATATACATAATGATTAAATAGCTCAAATATAAGCATTGTTGAAAACGTCAGTAACGATTGCGCCATAGTTGCGTTATAGAATGATAACTGATTGTCAGACTTCTTTTATCTTCACTTTATATAGATATAATATATACAGTTTATAGTATGGGTATAGAAAAGAATGTAAACTGTCAGATAATATCTAATCAACCATCACAAAGATTTGAGTGTTTTTGAGGAAATTAATCAGATCAATTTAAGAAACCGCACCTTTAAAAATAATTGATAAAGACTGAGCATACCTAAATAAACATTCAAAAAGTGGCTTGTCATGATAAGCGAAATGTTATATACTGGAACAATACTTGACAACATTTGTGTTCGCTTGTGACTCGTTGATTAATCATCCATATTTATTCTTACTCTAATTAATATTATAAATATGAAAGAATTAATAACATATCATCTATAATGGACGCTAATCTATACGACAATTTGACATTCTATCTCGGTATGAATTGCAGAGAACATTAATATTGTATCTAACCTCGGTTCTATATAAGGGAGATAGACATTTTAAATTAGATAAACATATCTAATTACAAGTTATCTGAATATTTATCAATAAAAAAAAAAACTAAAAAAAATTATAAGCATGAGTACACATATAATACATATATAAGCATGCATTCATGCATATGTACATAAAATATTCCACGTGTAATATTTTATGTACATATGCATTTTGATATATGATTAATCTTTTAATTAGTATTAAAAGATTTTTTATCAACCAGTAGAAAAACTACATTCAGATAAATAAATTAATACGTACATGAATAAATTTTTTTAACCGTATTACTTTTTCTATTTAATCGCTAATGAAATATACAATAGGTACATAAATTATACTTGATGATCGATAGAGGAAGACAGTTATTATTTGTCATACATAAAAATGTAAATTTTATTTTCTTTTCATTTTAAATCATGCTCACACTATTTCCAATTACATCAAAGATATTCTATAGAAAAATATAAATGTTCAAAAAATTGCGATCAGAACCTGTTTTGTGTTACTATGTGTAAGTGCAGTATTTCCTTCTTTTGCATTTAATATCTACGCCCCCACTGCGCGCCCACTAACATTTGGTACCGACCGTTTAATTGGCAGAAATCAATTCATCCATTTCCCTATTTAAAAGCAACTCAGTTATAGAAGTTTAGCATATATAAAATATTTTGATGATTGCACACGTAATGTTCTTTTCTGCAAATATACCATGTACAATCAGTCTTTTTCAAGAGGCCACTGCGTATTTACGAAATTATGTTACTGCAAGGTTATAAAACAACAAAGTCATATTTTCGTTATTGCTTCGTATATTTCCATGTACTATCATTAAATCTAAATATATAATCATATACCTGTCAGAAAAAAAACTTTCAACATGTATATCTTATTTTCAGTAGATAATACAATCTTTCATAACATAATATGTGACCAAAAATATACGTGTTACCACTACTTCTACTATTTATTATATATATAAATATTATATAGACAGTAATATTTTTTATATTTTTCTTGGGTTTCAGTAAACACTGAACTAGACTAGTATTAGCTTGTGTATTTCTGAAACTACATCAATTAAATAATTTCGCAATCTGTCCAGGTACAAGCGTTGGCGTTTCATTTTGTTTTCCAGCAGATGATATTTTAGATATGCATGTTTCGTATTGCCAAGAGACTGTCTTGTTGAATACTAAAATTTTTAAGTAGCGAGAACCATCAAATCAGATATATTTTTAATAGAGTTTAAATATGTAAGCAATGGTGTTGAACAATCTACTTAGTGGCGGAGTGTGGGATAAAAATCATACAATTGAAGTGACACAGCTGTAAGTACCGGAATCGTAAAAAGTTAATTAGATTTGGCAATATTACTTGGAGTGCAGCTTGTGGTATACATAATAATATTGCTCTGCAGGTGACTTTTTTATTCACCAACCTAGATTTTTTATGATACCTATTACAATTTGACTTACGCAATTCGTCACAGAATTACAGTATTTGTGAATAAAGAAATATATTTGACGACGGTAGAAAAGATAAAAATAGGTTTAAAATAAACAGAAGACAAAATAACAGGTGTCATCCTATCGAAATAGCTATAGTAAAGGCTCTTACACATAAACACGAAACGACGTCGCGTCGTGTTACGATGCAGCATCGTATCATGATGCGACGTCGTATCGTGAAAATGTACGATGAATAACGTAAATTCACGACACGATATCGCAACGTGCCACGACGCACGATACGACGCCGACGGTACCACACGGTCCATACGGAGGCGCGGGTTTTATTAGCTCGAGTTGAGTTTTTTAACGCCTGCACCAGATTAATTTATTTCTTTAAGATTTTTTACGAACTTTGTACAGGCGGCACAGTAATGCACCGTGAGTTTCTATGATATGATATCGTGCAGTCGTGGCACGTTACTCATCATAGATTTCTATGATACGACGTCGCATCGTGAAATGATGCTATTTTTGTGTAAGAGTCCTAAGAAGTCAAGGATGCAGTGTTTTAAAAATAAAGAATATAAAACGTTAATTTACGGTACAACTTATCTCGAATAATAAACAAGTATGGGACATCTTTGAAACGGGTTTCTGTGACACCTGTCGATAAACTACACGAATATTTTTTACAGTTTATACTTAACTAGTTTGTTCTGTTTAAGTATTTGTAATTTTATTATTTTTATGTCACTGTATTCTCAAGAAATGTATACATATTTAACTTCTTTTTTTTTAATAGAATGAGGTCACGACCAACCATATCTCAATAGTTTATAGTGACACCCGAAAAAGATAAATAATAAAAGAACACTTCATTTTAGTGATAACAGATGATATCCTGGATGACTCTTCTTGCATTGTAATCATGTTTATAGTGCATGCGTATAAATAGGACTATTTAGCTTGCATTATCCAAATGAAGGCAAAGATTTTGCCTTCCTTCTTCTACTTATGACTGTTCAGAACATAAATACTGCAATACTTAGAATGATAAAGCACATCTCGCTATCGTTGTTTCAACTCGGTATATCCTTCTGTCGTATGGGATCCAATTGATAACACAAGTAATTTTAGCAGATTGAACCAGATGGTAGCAATTCAGAAGTGGAGTTCCACTTCATAATTGCCACCATCTGGTTCACATCCACCAATTTGTTTGAAAGTAAATTTTTATTGCAATCTACAGATTTCATCAAGTTATTATGCTGCACTGTGTGCTAAATTTTAGCACGTTTTGAGGGTGGACCTTTGATGATCAAAGACAAAGTTTGTGCATTGTATGAAATGAAAAATGCATGTATCTATTAATTTACGTCTTCAATGCAACGTTTTACTAAAATAGTTCTCCTTAGTAGTATTGTGGGATTTTCCTGTTTCAATCAACCATGCTTAAACCATAAATAATTTTTGCCATCAAGCTACAATGAAACCATATAATAAGACAAGTGATGGATTTCTGAAGGATAAAGAGGCAGAGGACAACCAACGACAACCTGGTTATGAACCATCCGACAAAATCTGCTGACGATGAGTGTTTAACTCATAAGCAGACATGACCATGTCATTGTGCCAACCGAGATGACGCAAAACCGTGCTTCACGCCGAAACACGGTGGAAGTTAAGGTGTAATCTTTGTTACTAACCAATAAGCAAATTGCTATAATACAACTGTAATTTCTATAATAGATGCTAAAAGTTAATAAATTTAAGATAGGACGACGTCCGTCGGGTCATTACTTGAGAACAAATGGAGTGATCTGAATATTTCTTTTGTATGCTCTTTTCGTAATAATCCTTTTATAATTTTTATGGAAAGCAGAATAAAAACTTATTTGGGCAACAACGTTTGTCTCTGACTAGCATTATGCAGAATGAAACCGAAATATTTATCATACTTTTAAAAAATGTCCCAGAAGTAAACAATATTTACATTGTTGTACCCGTCTATATTGTAAAAAATTCAAGTCAAATACTAACTTTACAGTTTGGTTGTCAAGTTAGTATTTGGCTTAAAATTACCAATTAACAGTATGTGGCTTAAAATTTTAGTCGTTGTCATAGAAAGGTCTAACCTTCATCAATCACTTCATTAGGAAAATACCGAAAAGTATGAAAACAAGTAAATTACGTACCATATTTTAGGAAAAAAATCTTATTAGTACCGTCAGTAAATATGCTACTTTTTGTGATACATTAATTGTAACAACTAAACAATGAGTCAGCAATGTACTTAACTATAAACGGAATTAACTACTTTATTGTAAATATAACATTTCGTTCCTATGAAATAAATACAGTGATCGTAAGTATGGTATCAAAACTATTGTTTGTTTGTACAGAACATGAGTCGCTGTTGGTCTAATATGTATAATCTTTGTTTGTTTGGGTCGGTCGATACACCGAAGTATTTCTTTATCTCCTCCGCTTTGAATATGATAACTTATGTAAATATTATTGCACCATTCCAAACATAGTGTTATTCACGTCTTTGGATCGCAAACAGTAGTTGTAAGATCTTCCATAATAGACTCGAGCGTTTTTTTTTTAGTAGTAACTTCCTTCGTCTACATCGTCTGTAGTTTGAATACTATGCATCGACCAATAATATTAGTTAATTTGAATTTGTGATCTTAATTTAGCAATTTAGGACTTCCTTCAATCCATGAAATATTTATAATTTTTAATACAAAATATAATCGATCAGTATATCAATTTATACGTGCGTTATTTTACGTAATCTTTAAACAGTATTTTCAAATAAGACGTAGGTAGGTATCTTTTAAGTTTTATTTTTGTTGTATTAATAAGTTATTTATTAAATACAATATTGGTTGAATGACGTAATCGCGTATTCTGGTTTTACACCACAGTCATATGCATTATCATTTCAATTGCTTAATGCTTATCCCTTCACAATTTGCCTTGGAAACGTTCAGTCTGAGGCACGACTGACGTGCATTTACGTTTAGTTATGACAGGACAATGTCTACAACAAGGTTCAACATAGGTATAAGGGTGTTATTACACTATCAAATATTTCTTATACAACAATGTCTAAATAAATTTACCAAAGGAGTTAGTATCTTCAATCTTAGCAAATTATAATACAATATCATATACTTGAGAAACGATCTAATAAGATCACATTTCATTTCCATCCTGTATTTCGATAGCGTAATAACCACATAGTAAGTGTATTCATAAATCGGATGTGGAAAGCAAACCTGTGGTGCAAGTACCGTCGCAGCCTCCGTCGCCGCCGTTTTGCCGGTATTTGGGGAAACTAGGGCCAACCACGAATTCCTGCATGACGCCCTTTCTGGCGTTCCACCACACAATCCTCCATCAGTCACCGTCTCTCTTGATATTATGCTTTGAGCTGCAGCTGTACACTAGGGTCACACGATAGGGGCCCGGCGGTTCACTGGGCCGTATCCGACACACGCACACACTCTGTTGGTACCGCTCCCTACTCTACATATCGATACAGTCACACCATAGTTTCTTCAGGCGACATGACAACAGAATTTAATGTTTTGAAAACAATGCCAATGAAATTAAACTACACAAGGCAAATTAAACGACAGATTTACCGTTAATATTAAACTCGTTTAACACTTTGTGATAAACCAATCCAATTATATGTATCCTCAATTTCTTATAAATTGATAGTTGTTGTGTCCAATCAATGAAACCGACTATTCGAGATTCGACAACGGGCTTAGTAGCGAGATAAATTCACGTGACGGTCTGTATCTGTTGA
The DNA here is from genome assembly GCF_026898425.1 of Galleria mellonella. Lineage (NCBI taxonomy): Eukaryota > Metazoa > Arthropoda > Insecta > Lepidoptera > Pyralidae > Galleria > Galleria mellonella. The sequence continues at coordinate 2,067,952 of NW_026442133.1, forward strand.
ACGCTTTTACAATACTGACTGAAGGCAGCTGTGCGGGACTGGGAAAAAAAGAGAAAGAACTATAAATTGACGTTTGGAGTCACAAGTCCGTAAACCGGCACATTTATCACACGCCAGAATGCTACTCTACACGTTTTGAAATAAAGTTCAAATTCATATAGCTAACAGTGTCATTAAAACACAGCTGAGTCAGTTTCCTAGAACGTTGTATGTGAAAATTCGAGACGGATGGAACAGTACCAACATTGAGAGTGACAGAGAGAGTGACACAGTCCGACTGACGGCGACGTAGACCGAACGTAGACCGACCGCCAAGGCCGGCTCACGTCACGTTTCGCGAAGACTAGACATGCCTCCAAATACCATTTACGTATACATGTGTACGACTATAGTTTATTGCACTTTGCTTATTGTTCACTAACCGTAGTACAAAGGAACAATTAATTCTTAAAAAAAAAAAAACATAAAAAAAAAACTGATTCCAAATAGGGAATTTTATCCAAAAGCATCTATTGCCTTTGTAGGAGATATTAAGATAAATGATGATAATATAATTATCAAATAAATATGGTATTCCAATTCCTGGTATAACTGGATTATAAATTATATTTAAATAATATCTTATATTTAATTTATATATAAATGGTACTATTGACAGTTTCAATATAATTGTTTATTATAAAGATCGTGTGGCGTCGGCATAGAATTGGCAACCCCTTCAATTCCCGAGAATGCCGTAAAAGGCGACTGAGGAAATTTATTAGTCAAGAGATGGGCAACAGCGTTCCTCTTAAAACATCGCCAAAATCTAACTACGGTTGCCAATTCGCCTGCCAAGCGCGGCAACTACTAACAAAATCCCCCAAGGGGGAGTCCTTTGTTCAGCAGTGTACAGTTAAGTATTATATTGATGATTTATTATATTATATTTCAGTGGAAATTGTCACTGATAAACATGTTAAGGCATTATTAATACGATTAAGAGAAACTAGTAGTAAATATGTTCGTATAACGAAATGCATAATTTTGTATAAATTCGCATAATTCTGTCGTATGTATGTAGAACAGTATGTCGGTTGCAGTGTGTCAATCTACAGACAGATATATTTGGTGTTTTCACTCGCAGCATCAGTCGCCACTGAAGCGTGACATGCAAACTGTATTGTAATTTCAAGCGACCGTACAATAGCATCTCTAAGAGAAATGTCTCCCCAAATTAAAGTTCAATGACGCCGTAAAAGTTGTTATGAAAGCATATATATTCTGAGGTTATATTTTCCTTAGTTGGTCGGTAATTGTGAATTTTAATAAATACAAAAGTTATTTGGCAGTATTAGATTCTTCAGAAATGCTATGATAAAATACCTTCAAGGTTTTGTAATATATAATAAATGATTATAAGCCTACTTTGTAGTATAAAAAATGGTTTAATACAATATCTAACGACTAAAGTTACCTTCATAATGAAAATAATAGCAAATAAAATGTAAAATTTCTAATGTGCTGATTTTTAGATAACCCCGAACGTACCTTACTACGTACGTCCTTTGTGGTATTAAACTGTCAGATACCTCGCACGTGGAGATTGTTACAATATACTCTGATACTGAGGTAGAGAATATATTCATGTATTGACAATACAGCTTTTGTTAAAGTATTCTAGGAATTTCTATAAAGCGCGGTAATAATGATTAAAATGATAAAACACAGATTCTATAAATTCACAGAAGAAAATAAACAAAGAGGTAACCGTACAGATAAGATTTATATTCACAAGGCATCCAATGACGTTTTAGATAGCAAAATAACAGAGGAAGCTGAAACATCAACTTTCTTGCTATTTTTAGTAGAATAAAAGAAACCGAAGTCTATACATATTTTTTCTTATCAACAAATTGACATGTCAGTTGGTCGTTAACAAAATAATAATAATAATCTTGTATAACAAATTTAGTTATAATAAATTAGCAAAGGAGAAAATATAATGGTATTGTCATTTAAATTTAATAATATGTATATTACAAGGAATGAGCTATGTAAAATAACAAATTAAATAATGATATTTATAATCAATAAGGATGTTATAAAAATAATATATGATTTGTCACAATTACTTTTAATACTCTATTAAGAAGATAATGATAATGCAAAACTATAAAATTTGTGCATGTATGTTAAGGAAAGAAAGAGATTCTCTTGATTTTATTACAATTTTAACTTACAGATTACAAATAGACGAGTATTATAAACAATTATTATTTGCAAAATGCCAATTATGTATTTGGAAACCTGTTTGGGAGTTAAGATACTGGTCGCGGAAATAATCAATACCAGTAGGTGAGGCAAGCGGGTGAACAACCCGAGCGTAGTTTGTATTCTTCTTCTTTCGAAAGTCTAGCCGGAATCTAGATTTCCGATTTTATGTTGACTATAATTGACGAAAATTGAATTGAATAATATGAAATAAAAATTAATTTCAAAATCAATTTGCTTGTATATTGATTGTGACTATTTTTAACGAGGGAAGTTTTCTCTATTCAACTGGTATATCCAACAGTAAAAGTTTTTTAGTATTTCATTACATTAATTAAAATTATATTTAATTGGGAATATTGTTTTCAACATAGTGGTAAACCTCACCAGTAGCAATTGCAAAATACTTTTATTTTCTTCGTACTTAAATAACACAAACGAATACATACAATTTTATCGCGCAATTAATTGCTCTATTACTTCTGCAAACAAAATCCCTGATATGGTATCTTTAGAAATTAGTACCGTATTTTAATGGTAATAGAAAACAAAATATAAAATCTAATCAAAGGTACGTAAAACACGATTTTTATTGACACGCCGTGGCGCCCGATGGCTACTTTCTTTTCGCTCAGGCAGAGGTGACTCGTCCAGTTTGTTAACATATTGTAAATGTCAATGAATGCCGTCCGACCGGTCGATGGAAAAAAAGAATCAGTCAAGCCACAATCAACTTCTCCTAGTTAGGGTTCCTTACTATGTAAATATCGTCATAATCATAATAGAATACTGACGGATATGTATATTTAATATTTAACAGATCCGTCAGCATTCTACGACTATGACGATATGATCACTAAATAACTATACTAGTGAATATATAAGACGATTACGAATTTAATACTTTAAAATTTTAATTAAAGAAAGATAATTGAAACTTTAATGGGTAGTCTGCTTCAAAGATTCTAATCACCTTATTCTGACTTTATTTTATGTAATTTTAGATTATTCTTAGTTTTTCAACGGAATTTTGTAAAAATCAGTTCAGTAATTTAGTCTTTAAATCAAAATAACTGGTTATGCCGCAATTGAAGTGGATTTTACCATATTGTAGAACACAATGTTAATCAATTTTATTATTAACTTATTATGACAACCGCTATAGCGCGGCGTCAAATTTATAAATAGAAAATCGATCACGTCACTTTAGTAAATTATCTGATGTAATTGAGAAAGAAGTCATGGAGTTAAAAAAATACAATAATTATTAAAGGATCTCAAACAATTTATTTAGAATTAAGAATATTGGACCTTTGACTACATAACCCTAAAATACAATTTACTATAATAGTTGCCTAGCGTTATTTTGAAAGCTGCACATTATACTTCACTTTTGCACATCTTGTCTACTTAACCTTTGAGAATAATTTTAATTGTCAGTAATGAATTCGTTAACAATAGCTAGTCATAAAGACACGTTTCGAAATTTCCGAATGCTAGGATAGATACTCAAATGCCTTAACTTAAGGCTCTAGCACGCGTTTGTGTTTTCTACGTGACGGGTGGAAGGCCAACGATGCAGCCGAGTAACTTTGATAAACTTCTGACAAACAACTAATTTGTACTCATAAATATTTGAGACTCGACAGAGTACCTTCGACAGTTACAAGCAGCATATTTTAAAATATACACAGTATAGAATATTTTTCATACCACAAAAAAATTTATGATATGGGCTTGGCCATACACAGCTAGTTTAAGTGACACAGTAAACTTTAAATGCGAGCAACATCATCTTGTCATCGTGAAATTATTCCAAGACGCGCTATATAAAGAATACTATGCTACAAAGAATTACAGCACACTTGTGTAAAGCAAAGATGCAGAAAGATCAGAGAAAGATGCATGAAGTTTAAGGATATTCACCATACACCACCTTATGGTACTATTTAATATTACAAATAGTTTCTGTTACTCTTTATTCATGTATTTTCCCTTAGGGATAAAAAGGAACCACAAAACACCATTTACTTATGCCTTGAGTAATGATATGTTTTTATACGATTGTATTATTACATTGATCGAAGTATCTCATGCTTGCTTAATTCCGGATACTCTTGATTTGATTTCTCAAAAGAATATTTTCAATAATGTACATATGTATAAAACATATATTGTGTTGCTATTGAAAAGCAATCCGAACGGCATATACATAACTCATAATATAAATAAAATAAAAAAGCAAATCGAAGATGGTTATGTGTTAATTTGCTCTATTTGATGATTATAAATTCCAAAACCATATTTCGTAACGATGGTACAAAAATGAATTGCATAAGTATGGTTTTATTTGCTCATATTTCTTTTGGATTCGGAATGTTAATTAGAATAAGTTGTAATTACATACTGACACATTTGGTGCATATAACTCGGACCGTGCATATATAAACGGATTCCACCAACCCACTTAAATGATGCGTGACGAGCATTTTAAAACAAGGCGCTTGGTTTATTCGCATCTTAGAAAGGAGTGTTGCATGACTGCGCGCACGTTCGCGAGATATAATTTTGTAAAATAATTTAAATCCCGCTAAGTGTGCAGTAGAATGGTCTAGGCACGATAGGAATTCAATCAAACCGCAGTGTATCAATCACATCGCATGGCAGTGTGCACCGACACCATTACCATTCTAATGGAGTCAATGAGCAGAATTGACAATGCTGTACACAAACGGCGGGCGAGTGACCCCACGTACCTAACGATGTGGCGATGCACACGACGCACGACGAGTTTATTTGTGATGCAAAACTGCGAACATCCTATCGTCACGAAGCTATTGCTTACCGTGAGAGTTTCGTAATACAAATATTTTAAAACAAGTATGGTTTTTACACAAAGTCCTATTAGTGCGAGAAGGAAAATTCGAAACAAAATCCTATAAACTCATAGTTAATGTAATAGTAAACTTTTATGATATTTATGCTACTGTTGTCCCTATAAATGTTAATAACATTATGGATAAATTACTCGTATTGCCGATATAGTTATTATCAATTGTAACATTTTTATTTTTTGTATATATCTTACTATAGATAAAAAAATTATGTAAAACTAAGAGCTTGTATTAGGGGTTAGTGATGATATAATCGTTATTGATAGTTTATTATTATTATATTCAAGGTACACATAATATGCAAAATGAATAATACCAAGGAAGTCAATAGATTTAAATAACACATCACGATTCAACATTCACACTTCACGCTCGCCGACATCATCCATAATGTAGCAAAGTTCCTGCGAGGACGTTTAAAGCGTTGTTTAGCTACTTTTACTATCCTTATAGTTTGTAATGGGACAAAATTAAACGATCCTCAGAATTATGACTTTGATGCACAACATTGTTTATTAACGAGTGCCAGACCAGACCGCGGGCTCTTTGAATAAAAACAGGAAACGAGCTAATAAAATGAAACACACGGGTGCTTTACCTCGAGGGTGTAAACTGTTTATGTAAAGATATTTGTACTTAAGATATATAAAGTAGACATTGCAAGATTCATATTTATTAATTTTTCTCTACTGAAATAAATTATCAAATCATTGTACTGCAGTAAGCAAAGCGTGGAGCATGGAGGATTTAGGATTAGGATTTTTTATTTCCTAAATTAAAAAGTATATAATTGTATATTCTAGGATTAGCAAATAACACTAAAAAATTACACATGTCACATTATTTTCAGTACCCACAGCTTTAGCATGTTATATTCCCATTGACTATTAGTGTCATCTAATTTAATAACATCAAATAACATTAAAATAGTCAATTTCGGATAAAGTGCTCTTCCTAAAATGAAATCAAACGGTACGTGAACTTTTATACGTATTCTTTAACAATTTACGTTGTTATTGGCGAACCTCCCTATTACCTTCATACTTTGACGTAAACCGTCTTTAACAATTTCTTGTATCACTTTTTAGCGTCATTAAAGTTCACTAAATATTACAAAGAAAATCGATCACCTACATTATGCAAGTTTACTTAGTAATTATATCACTATTAACAAATAAAAGCATAATCATTGCCTCTGATAATTAGAAGCAACTATACCTTTTCGATCATCGACAATGACAGTATAATAACTAGTCGAGGAAGTAATCATATGATTCTGTAACATTCTTACGATTAGTAAGACAAATTTATTTGGATCTATATTAATTTCATAGTAGAATGATTGACTGACTATAAGCGGTGACGTAATGTAATTATTTACAAAGTTTGATTAGTTTAAATGTAATAGCGATGACAGATCGAATTGATGTAGGCTGAATAGTTATTAATCAAAATTATTCCCATTTTGTGTTGTGTTAACAAAGAACCATAATATGGATAAGTATGATCGGATTATATCACCGACAGTATATCAATTAAGTATTGTGTAATTTAGAACAGAAATTTAATGAGAACAGAACAACAGAAGCGGCGCATCTTTTGTGGAATTAGAATCGTCACGTTATGCTCGTTTGCGTAACATGAGGTACAAGTGTGAGAATTGTTTTTAAAGTTTTACAGTGTGCACATTTTTTGCAGCAGGTGTGAGAAAAGAGTTAAACATGCAGACAACAGGCCCGTTGCACAATAATATAGATGCAATACAGTTTCATGCGTCATTAACACGAGTAAATATTGACACAATTGCAAATGATTATTTCGTCACGAAACAAAAAGGTAACAGGCGTTGAATGCTTTCTGTCTAGGAACCCCACAACGTTCACAGTTGGCGTGCAATCTGTATCTAGGTGTTGTTGATGAGATTTTAACGCAGCGTGGAGATGTTAAATAATGCACTGAATGAATTATTCAGAGCGAGGTAACGACAACTGTTCGCTGTTCGCACAGTTTGCCGGCTAATGTTTAACATGATTAAACAGGAGATATAAAGATGGCACGACGGTGCCTACATACGTACGATGCAACAGCATACCGGACTTGAGGGTAATAGATACATATATTTCTCTACTCTTATCAAGATTCTAATTTTATATTATATGTATATGAATATATTTATCGTGAAATTTGTTGAGAAGAGGAAACGATTGACATCACGGAATTTTTACTATTAGGTACTTGATTGACTATAGACAAAAAACTATGAATATCCCAGAATATCTGACGATATTAAGTAATATGCTTCCAAACCTAGTTATTTTACTGCCATATCTCACTTTTGAAACCGAAACGCAGCAATACAAACTAGTTGACAATACAAGCACAAGTGAGACGCATGCATATTACTTTTGTACAAAGTCTCTCTCTAGTTAAGACTTGGATTACTTTTAGTCAGTGTATAATCTAATAAATAAAAAATAAAAATGGCATATTTAGGATTACAGAACATTGCCCCCTATGCTATCCGCCGATCCCTTAAGGTGCTGACATAAATTAACATATATTACTCTCCGTTTTGTTTTGTTTGATTATGTATATAAGATCAAATAATGGAGCTAATTCTGAACAATCATTCTATATCTTTAAAACTATATTTTCAATTCGATATTATAGTATATCGAAATCTTCACTAGCAGGAAGCAAATTTATTACAATTTTTATATTGCAATAGCAGTATGCGGATGTATTTAGAATTTAAGACCTAAAAGTAATTCTAACTAATAAGTTAGAATTACTTTTAAGCCTTAAATTCTAAATACATCCGCTAAACTATCAATTTAATATTTTAATTTGAGAGACAGATTTAGACGGGGTTATCAATTATTGTTAATTAAGTTCTAGTAAATTAATAATCAAGTAGTTTTGTCAGGTAACACATTAATTTAATATAATAACGTGGTAGCCTGTAACGGACGACATTACTGTACTTGTCCATCAGTGGACATTTGCACAGCGTTATGCTCCAGTTTCGAATAATTGCATTTACACTTGTTATGCGAAACGAAGCAATAAACTAACTTCATCGGTTGCAAGCTATTACCAAACGTCCAACACAAATTATCCATGAAAATCTACTACGTATTTCATATATTGTTATGTTTCGTATGACATGAAGTAATTATATTAATATAAAAATTTCAAATTGAAATGACCTTTATTCAAATGGACTTGTTTACAAACACTTTTAAATCGTTATTTTTTAAATCTACTGCAGGATTCGATAAATTGTTATCTGTTGAGAAAAGCCCGCAATAAACTCATCAGTTCCTTTTTAAAATCTCTGTTAACATTATGTGTATTTATTTAAATGTACTGTGTTTAAAATTAAATGGTCGTTAGCGCGTCACTTCTCCTCAAAATTTTATCCTAATAATTATTAGGATATAATTTTTATATTCTATTAATATTTCTATATAAATTTGCGATAATGATTTAATACGAAAATTGATATTGTCTATTTTTATCAAGAAAAATTTTTAAGTATAAGAAGTCTGAAACCAGCGTGTATGAAATATTTAATTGTAAACATTCGTGTTGTTTACATATATTTTAAATACACTATGGGGATAAGTCCTGATGGTGTATTTAGAATAGAGTATAAGATTTTTTTTGCAAGTAAATAGTATCTACATACTTGCTTTTTTATTGGCGACGTTTTAAAAAGTTCCTATCGCATTATTTAAAATATATATGAAATAAATTATTAAAATTTATGAATCAAATGTGTTTAAGAGAAGCCTTTGGTTCTCTTTGCAAACCGTAGGGGGTCCGGTGTGAAGATAAGTGGATTTATGTAAGCCGTACTTATATGTAATCGATGAACTTCAAAAACACTTATCACTCTAAACTTTCACTAATGACTGTATGTTTACCGTATGCTTGACCTTAAGTCAAGTAGCGACAGTGAAAGAAATCTAACTAAATTTAATTCACATGAAAAGGTTTACTGGAAGAAATCTCTTATTAGAGATAAGATCGCCTTTGTACATTACGTTTAAAATTAATTGTTATTAACATTATGTTTGTGTGCAATAAAGAGTAAAGAATATATTATAATAGAAATGTATACATAGTAATAATAATAACTAATAATAATTTCTAAATACATTAAATGAATAACGCAACTCACGAGAAAAATCATAGCAATTTTATTGCATGGTAGCGAAGTGATTATGATTATCCAATTAATAAAGACCTATATCAGCTATATCTCTTAATTCAAATTGATTTTTAAAGTTGAGCCCAACTTAAGTATATACAAATTCTAAGGAGCTAATTATTTATTCGATTATAAAACTTCTTTAAAACCGTCCTGCTGTTGTCTCGTGATTACATCAATTTTATAACTGACTTAGGTTTCATGGCTTTTAAACTGACCTCCTTAACAAATAACTGTAACTACGGAAATAATAAAATTTTGCTCCGCAAAAAAAAAAAAAATCACTTCCATCGTGGTAAAATGAATTTAGAACTAAGATTATATCCATATGAATTTTGTCACTCCTGTGTTCTAATTCACGAGAGTTAACTCAATTGATGCAAAAAAAAAATTGGCGAAGATATCACATAACGTATACTCAAATAAAATAGGCAAATTGAGAATCTCCACAAATTTAAAATTGTCTGTATTAAAAATTACAAAACACCATTTTGTTAGTATCAAAATAAAGTATACTTCAAAATAAAAATGCACTGTGCAAGTGAGGCGATTTTCGGTCATTTTGGAAGCTTTGACGAAAGATTTAATAGTAGTAGCGATCATAGCTTGAAATAGAAATTTGTATAATAAAAAGTAAGCAATATTACTCTTGCTTTGAATGTCATTGGATACCAAGCTATTAGTATACAAGTTGAAATTGTAGCATGACATGGTATGTCAGGGTGTGGTGTATCGTTATACAGTGAGTAGATTAGCATCAATCATGTTTATGAGTACACTAGTGTGTTATTATATTATACGGTCTAATAGAATTAATTTCAACTTCAGTATTATGTTTAACTATCTAAAACAGAGTGTTGTGGTTTCTGACTTCGGTCGCTATTGATTCGAAACCTTAATTATTATTGATTCGAAATAATATGCTTAAACACAATTACTAAACAAAATTAAACCGTGACACAGCGATGGGTTCGCTCCCTGTAATGTTGAACTGTAATACGCTCTACTTTGGATCTACGTTCGTCACAAGTTCACAAATACCTCTGAGACTTGTGTGACGGGGACTACAGTCGAATGTGAATAAGCATTAATTTAATATAAATATAAATTTATTGAAAGTTCATTTACATATGTTACCTCATCTTTTCCCGTGGGTATCGTAAAAGGCGACTAGGGGAGCTATATTCAAGGGATGGGCATGGGATAGCAGCGTCCATTTTAAAACATCACCAAAACCTTACTGCGTTTACCAACCCGCTTGCCAAGGGCGGCAACTCTGCCAAGCCCCCCCCCCCCAATATGGGGGAGGAGTCCAGCAGTGGACAGTTAAACAGCTGATATGATGATGATGATATGTTCAATAACATCATATTTTCAAATCATGCACGTTTAAGAAGACTGCAAGGTCCCTTGTCTTCTAAGTAACCTTTAGTCTTTGACCAACAAAAAACATATAATTATAGATACGACGAAGCCATCATAAAACTTGAACATCGCGTGATATTTGAGCAATTATTGTACCCTTTTACTATTTGCAGCTATGATGGATAAACTGTCGTCCGTTTAGAGAAAAACAGGAGGTTAACAGTAAAATACAAAACCTATAACTGATTGGACTATAATCATTAATCTTTGTGTTATAAACGTGAAAATGAATTTGTTTATTTATTATTATAATTCATAATAAAAAAGCTATAAATGTTGTGACAAAATCAATATAATCACACAAAACAGTAAATGTCGATTGTAAAATTTTTTTATGTAACTTGTAACGGCAATAAAACTGATAACCTATCTGATGGAAATTGGTAATTTTGATCTATAGACACAGAATTATAAAAATTGCCTTAGAATTTTCTAAAGCTATCGCATAATATACCAAAATTCAAGCATATTATAAACTTCCTTTTTAATAAAAGATTCGCATATTTATTCGTTCCGAACTATCAACGAAGTGATAATTCTCGGAAAGTTGAAAGCAGCCCGTGCCTCGCAGCAAAAGTGGCAACCACTAGATAATCAATACTTGAAGAAAACAGTCGTAGCAGGTTATCTGATGGCAATGTGAATTATGGCGCATCGGTGCCTGCCGGAGACGTCACCACCCACGGAATATTACGATATTTTCGTGTTGCCAACACGAATATACTCATAAAAAGATATGTGGCCAATTGCAATATTTTGTATTTCGAATTTATACTTTAACAGCATTTAACTGTGTGGGCGACACTGAAATTATAAGGTACTGCTCAGAATAAGAGGATAATTAAAAAAAAAAAAATATATATATATATATATATATTCAATTCTATTTATTTATTGCATTTTACAATATTATTATATAAGATGAAGAGATATAATATTAATTTATTACAAATGTGACTTTTTATCCCAATTGAAACAGACATAGTTGCAGCTTATTTTTTATTCCTTTTTTTTTAATATATATATATATATATAATATATAATATATATATGTAATACTACTTGTAATATAAGCTGCAACTATGTCTGTTTCAATTGGGATAAAAAGTAGCTTATTAGTTGCTCTGAGATGGCCTATCTGTGTACCCAATTTTCAAATTAATATTATATCTCTTCATCTTATATAATAATATTGTAAAATGCAATAAATAAATAGAATTGAATTGAAATAAGGATGATTTAAATATATTTCCAATCACATTATAATAACTTTTAAAAAACTAGTAACTAACTATTTGTAGTTAACATAATTCTATGTCTAACTAAAAATAAATATAAAAAAAAAAATCTTACATAATAATCAAAATAGCCAATCGCCGCCGACAAATCATAATAAAGGTAAGCTATGGATAGATCTTGTCGTTGGGAGCATTTTTATAAAATTGGATTATCATTTGTTTTTCTTTCCGTTTAAAAATGCGCGACCATTGTTTTCTATCTACGATTTTTACTATACCCGGTCTAAAAAGAAAGCTGCTAAAATGTTCAATTAGTATGAGTGATGAAGCTCCATATCCTAAGTGATATTATACTCGTATGTGGACGTCATCACCCGCATGTCGGAACATATCACTTGAAAGCGATAAATAACACTAATATTGGTATTAACTACATAATCAAATCGCATAACAACAATATACGACATCAATTTTGTACTACATTATGAATTAGCATTAAACATATGTAAAAACAGTTATGAAATATGTGTAAAAAGGTTTTTTAAGTCACAAATGCGTATAACCTTCATTACCTAATTCAACACACGAGTCGAGTTCACTTTTTCATCTTGCATTAGATGGAATGCATTGGAAATTTATATACTTAGTATTATCTTAAATATATATTCTTCGTTTATTGAGGTTCGTTATATTGAGTTATGAGTATACATTCGGAACTCAGTATAACGAACCAATTGGTTTAAGTTACAAAATTATTTTTCTACTCAAAAAACAAACGATTAATTCGTTTATATGCTAAAAACTTGAGCATTTGTCTATGCCAACAGGAACCCCTGAATTATCGCATACATAATAAAAAATGTGCCCTGCCTATGTGTATAAATGCAGGTAAAAATATAACTTATTGAAGATTTTCAAATTGTTCTTATCGTTTGTGGCTAATATATATATATTTGTATTTCATAGGATTTACTCCCGTTGCTTCCATAGTATTTTGTGGCGATTGAAATTGTTGGTTTGTATATAAACAAATGATTACTTGTTGCCAAACAAAATCTAGATATAGACACATAGTTCTGCATTTTAAATTCTAGTATTTCCAATCTAATGTGTAAACAAAACCTTGTTACGTGCGTTTTGCCCTGACAGCAATTTTATTTTTTATTACGTAGCAAAAAGTACTAGTTTTCTGTTCCCATGTACAGCATGTACTTATTAGTCATCGACTGCTTCCAATACTACCAGCTCAATAATTATAGGTCAAACAACTTTGAAAGAGCATGGTAATTGCTTCCTTATAATGTAGCTAAGGTATCGTTCCATTGTTGACTTTTTCTATTGGAGCACGTGCGAATAGGTTCTGAGGCCTCGGGCCGAGGACGAAGCTGGCACTCGACCGTGAAGCCACAATGTTTGCCCTTCCAAAACACTATCTTACATACTTCTTTGTACTTATTGCCATGACTGGACTAAAGTATAAAACTCGTTCCTACAAAAGGTATTAAAAGTTAAAATAAGTATTAAGGTGAATTAAAACCAATAGAGCGAATAATTCTTGTGCTTCCCTGGTCCAATTTTTATCTAGTTGAACATCCAATATTAGTTTAACATTAATAGCTGAATTGCATTCATGGATTATTTTTCATACACTATTTTTCTTACGTTGATCAGTCTTTATTTTTTATTATTAGGAATGTAAACCATCAGATAGTCCATCTGATAGAATACAGTAACATGAGAGGTGTTGCTTATGTGTCACGTCTTTTGAAATGCCCCATATTATATTGTAAGGGGAAAACTGAAAACGGGAGTTTGTTCTTAAGTCGAACTCCATTCCTACTTTAATACTGCACTGCATTTTATCAAAATAACACCATTGCCGTTTTGGTATGAAACAATAAAACATTACAACATGCCATCTATTTTCAAAGACGTGACAAGTGATATTTTATTTGTCTGATTTATCTACGTCGTTGCAGAAATACATAGATGCAATAAGTTCAGTAAATCAATTTGTTAATTAAAAAAATACCACAGACTTTATACACTAATTCTAAGAATGTTCTTGAAGAATGAGGATAATTTGCCTATCTATTATTTTCAGTCAGACTAAAAGCTTAGCGTGCAAAAACTGGGTGTATCACTATTGAATATTATTAAGGTTGACGGTCAAAAACTAGTCTGTCGTGCCTTAGGGCATATACAGGCGTCAAATCATGCATAGACAAAAATATTGATACAGTCGTCTGAAGCGATACGTCCATCCGGCATTTCACTTTCTTTCGTTCCGTAGCAATAGGATGGGCGTGACAAACGCCCGCGGCCTCCGTCTTTACCGACGGCTTGTCGATTGCATACTTTCCCTGTTTTTATGGGAATCTTGCGGGGCGTCAGTGATATAACAATACCGTGAAAGCAAATACAATACAGCTTTAGTTAAAATATATGAGCACTTTATGATCACACATCTATATATAAACTTTCGAAAAGGATAGATTTGTCTCACTCGATTAGATAAAACGACCATGAACTACCATCGCGTACAATGGAATTTTCAAAACCGCATCTAGCGAGGCGTTATTGTCTCCTATTTTATTCGAGTTCAGCTCCCGAGCCCGAACAATGATTTGCGTAAGCTGTAGGTGCTGTAATGACATTATTGTCAGTCACAATAACTTCACAAGCTACAACATATAAGAAACTGCTTGCGAAAGAAATAAATTTGAATTACTATAATAATATGTGCAGATAAGCTAGCTAAGCTATAATTATAAAGGAGTAACAGATAAACATTTGAGACATTTAAAATAAACGTGTAGCTTGATATAAATCTCAGGTAGGTCAACTTTGATATTGTTAGATCTTACTGTTCATGATATGATAGCATATTAAACAAAATAGAATAAAAAATAACTTAAATAATAGAAAAGAAAAAAAAATATTTATAATCATATTACAATTTAACAAAATTAAAAGCTTACATCATTTAAACCTATGTTAGATTCTTCTTTGTGAAGAGTCGATAAGTTAATAAAAAAATAACATAGAGAAAACTAAAAATATATATATTTGCTAGTTCTTCCATATCTATTAAGGTGACATTAAAAACGAAGATTACGGACCTGCCCGTTAAAAATTATATTACCTAATTACAGTAGACTACGAACGTTTGAAACTCAAAATAACCTCAAGTAATACTGTATAAATCCTTTTTGGTAGATATATACATGCACATAAAGAATTTAATTCATCTGTAAAGTATTTTACAGTGTTGTTATTAAAAACAGGCAGCCTACACGAACAATACCGTATAATATATTTAAAACAAAACAACGCAATGACTACATGCCATTTACGGTTCGGATATAAAAAATATAAGCTAATTCTTTTTGTACAAAACTATTTACAACTTAAAAATCTTTGTATGAAGCTTAAACACTATAGACTTGACTTTCATTAACAATGACGTGTTGCCTACACAGTTTAATCAGCAAGGATGAACATAAATCATTCTGACAGTGCTTTCAAGAATTACACCTAAGCTTCGACCTTATCTGTGGAGTGGGTGTTCGTTTGGTATTAGCATTGACATACATTGCGTTTGCAATTGCAGTGACATTCTTGCCATTTCGACTGAGAGAACAATTATAATGTGGATTACGAAAATATGAGATTTGTCTCGTGATTATTATCAGTAAGACAACGCGAACTTATCTATATGAACTGTGAGCCATTTTGTATTGTTACTTCACATACGCACAGTTCATAAGCTCTGTGTATTCTAATTAATTGGATTATATGTCTTTAATGATATAAATAAATATATAGCTTGCAATTGCAAGCCATATATTTATTTTCTTCTTATCGTGTTTTCTCTTTACACATAATTATGTGTGAAAAGAAAACATAAATTTTCTATTACTTGGTAAAAGATTTTTTTTTTCAGGTAATGCAATATTAAGCAATAATTTGCATTAAGTTGAAATGCATGTGAACACTTTTACATCTATGCTATCGACTATTTAACCATTCAAGACATATATAACTATTAGATATATATATATACAAATGAACATAAACACAATACAAAAGTGTATAACCAGTGCAATATTGAAACAGCTTGTGATTCTGACGTCAGTGGGTAGACGTAGGTAGTGCGTGTGCAATTACACATGAAATACGCATAAGTGTACATCAAATACGATACTACAATCAGTCTAAAATATTATCAAATACCTATGTATTTGATATATACGTTTCTATAAATGTACGAACTTTTGTAAAGAGTTCCTTACACATGACATTATTATTTTTTATAATATAATATATTACAAATTAATTACAACCTTTTTATTCATTATAACATCATTTGACAATGTTCTAAAATTGATTTGCATTAGATTTTATCTTAACATATAAACTATTAAATGAGCGTTTAGACTAATACTTCAATTAGGATTTCATTTTGCTTTATAGACCAATATTCGAGAGACACAAAGAGTGTATTAAAATTATGTTTGTACATATCAAGTATCTTGTTATTAGAACACTGCATTGTATTTGTTATTTTTACTTTGAAAACAGTTTACTCACAAATGTGAAAATTTTTCTATCATTCAATAATGCAAAATAATTTTCATATTTTATTAATAGGTACTTTTTTCCAAGAGTTTTCAAGAAGCCATATAAACAAACCCGAATCATTTATAAGACATTTAATATAACGAATTATATAATAGACATAGTCGATTATATTACATAGGTTAAATTTTATATAAATTATAACAAACCGTGTAAAAGCAAAACAAAAAAAACAACAAACTTGCATTTTAACACAGCATCTCCTTGAATAATAAAAATTCAAGTTTTTGAAAAATTCTTCGGGAACGAAAGAAATTGAGTGGCGCGTGATGCAAATTGACGAAGTTTCTTTCTAGCACACAATTAATGCATATATTCATTATAACTGTATCCGATTATACCTACATGGTACTATAGGTCAAGATTTTAACGTTCATTATAAACAAGGTTGCCCACTAAATCCAATGTTAAGAGTTCCATATTAAAAATTACCTAATAAATGTACAATTCAGATGCAAAATAGACATATTCTTTGACGTAACTATACATACATTAGACTACCTACACATCTAAGACTTAGATGTGTAGGTAAACGTCCGTTTTTGTCTAAACGCAAAGACACGTAACATTAACATCATCTTAATAAAAATAAACACCTTAATCCCATAACTGTAGTGATTGGTGTCGGAGAAATATTTTTATTAGGGATGAGTTAATGGTACAGTATTGATATCTATATATTGAGTTTATTTATTTATTTATTTATTTTTTCAAGTTACATCAACAGTGTAAATACAGACATTAATTTTAATTGATATACAGGGCTTGCATCTTGCATTTACACCAATTACAGATGTACACAACATTTTCTTAAGTCATCATTACATATTAACAAAACTGACACTAACAAAACAATAAAAAAACATACAAGTAACAAACATAAGAATACTTAAAATATATAATTATTAAAATTATGGTTTCCTCTAGACATTGATCACGAAAAAAAAGATCATCACACCACCATACCAGTCGGATATCTACGTTAATTTGGATTGAGTGCTACATTTCAATACTGTATATTAGTTAACCAATATAGATATATTAACTACAATATACAAATATTATGTATTAGTCAACACTAGTTTTTACCTCCTCACAAAACTCATACGAATGAAGTTGTAGGCAAAAACTAGTATACCATAATACGTAATAGACATAATATAATCGTGTAATAATATAATTTTTCGCATTTATATTATGTCAAATGCTTTCTGAAATAAATGCATGTGATATACAGAGACAGCCACAAGTGACATCTCATAAGTTCCGTCATTTCCTTTTGTGTGCGAAACCCCAATGAATGAAGAGTTATATGTATATATATTTATAAAATGTCACAGGTGTGATCAACACAATTGTCACACGGTCACATAACAATAGTGAGTGGAGACGTACTAATTTGGCTATTGTACAAAGAGACACGCGTTTTTGCAAAGAGAAATTCGACAATGCACTTATAAAGAAAGTTTTTGTGAACTCGACTTAACGTCGTTAAACAAACGAGTTTTCACACTCATCTATACATGTATTACAGTGGTAGATATTGTTTCGCAGATTGTAAACGTTTACTTTCAAGCAGTCCTGAACATGACATCCGCGTACTAGACAACGTTATGACAGTCCTGTCCAACAATGTTCAAACCAGACAAGTAAATTTTGTTGCGTAAAAAAACAAAGACAAAACAAAGCATACCGATGAGAGATAACGTGACTCGTAGACACATCGATAGAAAACATTTAAATTTAGAACACGATGTGTCAAAAATTAGATTTATTTCGCAACAAACAGTATTTGCTCTGCAAGGAAAAACGACAGCTTTACAATTTACATTACATTTAATTTAGATCAATACACAAGTAAACCCTATCAATTATAAAATCATCAAAAGCGGTTCGTAAATGGCCACGAATTAAGAATCTCATACCTCAACATCTACATTTTGATTATTGAACAGATTGCAAAAAGGCAATTTTGGTAAATTTTAAGCCAATTTCAAAACTTATTTATCAATCAATATGGTTTGTCACCGAATCACATAATAATTTTCGCAAAATTAAAATCGATATTTTAATCTTATCTAGTTTAATTACAGTTGTATAGATACCGATTACGGTTGATACATAATTATTATAAACCGTAAGTATGCATTTTGCTACCAATTTCTGATAATTAGTTGATACATAAATAATTAACATATTTTAGATAAATAATGAAATAAGCAAAAAACGGTTGCAGCAGTTTTATTATTAATAATTTAATATTACTTATTAATATCAAAGCTTTTTAACATAAATGTCCAGTAGTGTAGTAGCCCCGATCTTTAAACTATGGTACAATTTGTCGTGAACTCATTATACTCTATTTAGATATATTTTCGCTTAACTCTATTTTTATGTAATCCTAATCCTACTATTATAAATGCGAAAGTTTGTGAATATGTTTGGGTAAATGTTTGTTATTCCTTCACGTAAAAACTATTGAACGAATTCGAATGAAATTTGGTACACATATGTGTACCAAATCTATATAGATTATATCCTAATTTAGCATATAGAATATTTTATTCAAGCGCACAAAGCCGCGGAATACAGCTAGTATTGTAAAAGAGAAAAATTGTAAAGATGTGTGTATATTTTGATATTTGTTGCTCCATTGCGAACAAACAACTGAAGGGATTTAAATTTTGTACACGGGTATATACCCGTAGGATATCGTAACTAAACCCTCTAAATTGACGGAGGCCTATATTCAGCAATGGACAATTAACGAGTTATATGATAACATCAAAAGTTAGCATAGGATTATTTCTATTCACGTGAGCAGAAAACAACTGGAACAACAAGTTCAGTAAATCTAGTCATGCCGAGCGTTATTTCTCACAATGATTTTAGTCGACAATTTATTCTGGTTACCCCTTTAAGAATTGCATATTTTTTTAATAACAAATAAAGATCAATTTATAGTGCACTCATGTAGACCTATCTCTCAATGGAATTTCTCCCAGCAAACTTATTTCTGCTAAAATCGGACAGCGATATAATTCTCTCGTATAAAAATACCAAATTATATGCACAAATTTAAATTACCGAAGCAATATCCGCATCAAATCGATTCCGATTCCTGACTGTTACATTATTCGGACGGATTAAATTCGAAACATGTATAATAACATCATACATAATATGCAAAATACTACACCGGAAGGCGAAGAAAGTGGCATGGTGACCCGGTTTTACACGTTTCAAGCGAGAGTAATTGGATATGTCTGGTGGACCCGGGCGAGTATGACTGACCTTTGGGCTACCGACCTACCGCACAGATATTTGCACGTAAGTTGTGACGTGATAAACATTTATTTATAATTAGAGACTCGGCAATCTCTATACATTGAAAATGATTAAGGAAATATTATTGAAATGAGAAAAACAATAAACATAAAAATTATTGCGGAAGGCTTCAAAATTTTTCTATATTGTATTTTTCTATACTTTATACTTCAAATGTAAAAGTGGTACGATTTAAAATTCCCCAAGGATCACAGTTGAAAATTTATAATGCAATAAATGCGTTTATTATATTCGGAACCTTATTTTCATTTATCGGCAAGAGTTTATTTAATTAATGTTTTTTAAAAAATGCGTAAAAAGATAATTGTAAATACTCTGAAGGGGTACTTTCAAAGGGAAAACTGAATTCATTTGGCACCAATTTTAGCAAACGTTATTTTTTTTTTAAATGAAATTTTAATTTACTTGTACTATGTTAAAAGAAATATCATACCTATTTGTATTCATATCTATGAAAAGTTACATAATCGAAAATATGTCGTAACATTTTTTTTTTTTAATATTGTATCAAAATCAGAGAATCCCATTATTATGGTTGGTACAGGTATGGTTATATAGAAGTGAATCTGTGTCTATATCTCTTATAAGTAAAATAAAGAAATTAGAGCAGCAAATTAGCAATTGCGTATACATTAGGCGTAGTCGCTAACACAACTACTTCATTAGTTTAATAAACGACCGCCAGTCACGAAATGTACTTCAACGGGTCAGACAATTGTTGTAAAGCTGATATAATTATTGGTCTTGTTACAAACAAGAGAAGTGAAGGTCCGGTAATAACAGAAATATTATAACGCGGTAAACTAAAATATGCTCGGTTACGCGACTGGATAATACATAACGCACCTGTCAAATTTGGCGGTTATTTGCCGAACTATATGACGAAAACCAATTTAACAACGATCTAATTTCGTAATCGGAACTGACAATGTACAATTGTGTAAATGTGGTAATGATACCACGAGAGCAATACGAAATCGCAGATCTATGAAATGTATGAGACTTAGGGTGTCGAAAGTGTGCAAGCGTATATGGCAACGTATCTCTTTATCATGAAATTATGAGTCATGACTTGATTAGAGCAGTAATAGACTATATTGTACGTATGAATCAGTCCTAGATACTTCTAATCTATCAATTTTAAATGATTCATAAGAATGATGTGGTACTGAGATACAAAGATTAAATTCGTGAGAACTTGCCTTTAAACCAAATAAGTATCCGAATAATAGAGAAGGCAAGTGACGTCACCAACGTCTATTCAGCTTTCCGGTTATACAATGAGGTTATAATTTTATTCATAAAATATCTTCGAAGGTCTTACGATGTCTCTTTGTCAAAGGCTCCATAATTACCCATTATACAAAACTTACGTCTTTAATGACTTAACTTCTCATTTCGCCATCTGCATCTCCATCAACACCTATTAAGGGCATTGTTGGTCGTGTTTTAAGTTACATTGCAATAAACGAACAATTAGCTAACACTCAATGGCAATTTACTCACATATACCTATTGCGTCTGTCGGCATAAACGTTTTAAATGTCCGAATCGTGTAATAGTGGTGCGGATGGCGATCAAACTGCGGCGCACGCGCATGTCACGCAACTACTTTCGCCGATTAAAAACCGGCGACGTCCGAGATTTTACGCGACAAACGTTTAACTCGAATCTATTATGAAAGTGTCTGATCCGTTCAAATTATATTTCAAACGTATTTATATTTTTTTATAAAAGTTTCTGTGCCCGTATAGACAAATGCAAATGTGTATGTGGAATGTGAAAGGAAAAAAAATAGATGTATGTAGATGCTTGTAATAAAATTCATGTACTCAGAAGTTTTATTATCGTATATTTACTAGACAACAAACATCAATCAGGAAAATTTTAAAAATAAATCAATATTCATAAAAGTAAATAGAACATAAAAAATTAGCAAAACGAAATTTCCGTATGAAATACTTTAGAAGAATTAATGCTTGTTTTATTGCACAAAATCGAAAACGATTTCCCATTACAATTGAACGCTTTCGATCACTATTTCGATCTGTATCGTCACATGACGATATCCCATCACATAAACATCGCGTAACATTCGATAAAGATACTTCGCATAACATAATATTTCGTTACGCTCTTTCACTAGAGTGGACCAAAGCATTATTAATGTAGTCACTACCCACTACATGTACCGAACGAGATACCACTTACCGAATAGACATATCCGAGTTCAGTATCCCTAATATGGTAAGGTCTGATTGATGGCAGCGGCAAACTCGTGAACTATGGATAAGATGGGTTACCGATAATTTCACTTTCTCCGATAAGCTTGGGCATAAAAAAGCGATCAATAAATCAACGCTAACGAGAAATACCTACGTAGCTGCAGGGAGTAATGTTATAATTTGGTGTGTGTGTGTGTAGTAGTATATGCACAAAAGTTCGGGTGGATTATTAAGTTTAATAAGCGCTCAAGTGAAATTGAACTGGATGATTGAAAGGAAATCGATAGTGATTTAGTTATGGCATTTTTCTATACACACATATAGACTAAAATATACGAAAGTACGATTTGAAAGCGATAATTCGGTAAGAATCAATTATGGTAGACCTCGAGACAATAGGATTTGGTAATATAGATACATCCATAACGACGAGGTAGTCTGATATTATCAGATAAATTCATGTAATGCTAGTGGTCAAATCGTGAACATTAATGCACGCTCGTGTGGACGTTATTAAGCTACGTTTGTTATAAGGAGAATTATATAACATAGCGAAAGTTTTGGCAGATAATAAATTTGATTTAACTTTTTTGATCACACAACTAGTGTTAGTTGTGATTTAAATAAATGAAGATCGTGTTTAACAAAAAGCAGTGTTAAGCAAATTATAAATCAAGAATAAAGTGCCTACTTGTTAACACCAATACAACTTACAAATAAAAAATTACAAAAGCTTTAAACTAGCTAAACGATAAATAAAAAATTCTGAAGAATTTGGGGCGGGTCTGAAATAAGTGCATTACAAATTGGACAGTAGAGAGTAGCCGCGAGCACTAAAAATACAAAAATTTCATTGTTACATTATTCTGTCACCTATAATCTGCGTGTCGATTTTACTAATTTTTTCAACTTTTTCTTTATACTTTCTGTTGAGGCATCACTTTCCATCAATTACACGGCAGAAACGTTGGCACCCTGTAACAGATCGATAATGAAACTCGTTTACTTAATTTTTAGATGGTTTTAAATTATCAATCAGTCACAGGGTGCCACCAATTTCTATTATTTTGTTTTTAAAATATTTTCTAATAGCTACTGGTTTGATCAGACAAATACATATACTTTATTATTTTATATTATGTACCTCTTAAATACAAATGCATTGTTTGTTATGTCTTGCAATATCAGTTTAGAGATTAATATAAATTATAGATTTAATATTTAAATTGTTTTACAAGAAAAAATCAGCTGGTAACCTTTATAAAATTTTAAACTGAAGAGAGTATAGATTACGAATATCAGTGGTATCTATAACAAGACTATATTAAATTTTTTTATTTAGAAGACAGATATTTTGAATTAAACAATATTATTAAACTCATATAAGCTTTTTAGTAATTGTTGACATTGACTCAACGCGTCAACTTCAGTTTTTACTATAGCTATCAGGTAATGCGCACCTAATTCGCATGTTAAAAAAGGGTTGGTCTCTCGCTCAGGGATTAGTGTGTTAGGCGTGTCTAGGTTGAAATAACACAAAATTTTAATAGTATCGTTCTTGAACATATTTAGGTTAAAGATACACCATACCGTTTAAAACATTAGGTTAATTACAATAAACACGAACAAATTTATTCCCATTTAAGATGCAAACACTAAAACTGGCCTAAAAATATAATAAATGGAAGAACCACATAGTGGATATTCAAAAATACGAGAGAAAGGTTTCCATAAATTGGTCCAAATTTGAACATGACAGATTAATATTCTGTTAATATTATTTGTCACGACAAAATCAAAAGCCCATTTTTAAATGCGACTTAATTACGTAATATCTAGTATGACAATTCTCAAACTTTATATTTAATCTGGAGACAAAGTTTTGAACACTTCATTAGCTGTCGGTCGTTTTGAGATAACAAATTCTTAATTTAATAATGCAGCAAGACATCTAGAACATTTTGAACGTCTCCGGATATCTTGGCCGATGTAAATTGAGAAACCTTATATTTTGGACTTGTGGGTATCAGACAACAAGCTGAATATAAGTTATTAATATAACTCAATGGTATAGTACAAATATAATCTGGCTGTTCAGAAAACGAGTGTTATGTTTTTAGCGTCCATGTATATATGTTGGGTTTTTTATTCCAGCATAACTTCGAAATGCATAAATGGATTTGGATGTATGGGGTATGATTAGAATCCTTAAATCATCCCAAATATCACTGGTTTTTTTTTTTAATAGTTCAGTTATCAGAACAGTCGTATTTGTATAGAGCAAAATGTATTAACTTGTATGCCTTGTGCCTGTCATAGAACAAGCCATTCCTTCCTTTCCTATTAGTGTCGTAAGACGTGAACTAAGGGAGCTTAATTAATAGTCGAGAAATGGGCAGCAGCGCTCGTCTTAAAACATCAAAGTCTAACTGCCATTGCCAATCCACCTGCCAAGCGTGACAACTACTCAGTTTTTTTTTACTTATAAAAATGGAACGGTAACCCTCCTGTGCTATTAGTATACACTAGCGGAGTACCAATGAGTGATAATAGGTGAACACAGGTAAATTAGGCCATTCAAAATATTACATTCAACTGAAATTAACTACAATGTTTCTAAAAGAGAACCGCGTGAAAGTCGACTTGACAGGGTATATTACTAGAAATGGGGCTGTTAGTCACCATTACTACGAATCCCTCTCCCCCAGACTTTCCAGTCAGGTCAGTTGACAGAATGTGGTGAATTAGAAGATTAAAAATACAGCTAAATAATGCAGTTATAATATATATGTATATAACAGATAGGATATGATGTAGCAACTAACACCGGGGATTGAAAACGATACCGGACGTTCGATCAGACCGCGCGATAGCAAAACCACTATGGGTGCGCCTCGATAGGTATTATTTACCCCGGTGTGTGTGGTTATAAATACAGACCACTTATATTTTGTTGTTTCAATTAAAAACATTATATAAGTCTAACAGATTAATACAAATTCCTTATGATAGAACAATAACTGGTTTTGCTTTTCTCCTTATAATTAATAATGCTATAAATTGTGAAAGTGAGTTTATTTGTTTGTTACCTGTTAGCGTTTTAACGGCTTAACCAATTACTATAAAATTTGATGTAGAGGTGCTATATGGGATGAAGAAGGTTATAGATTTTCTATCCCGGTCAGTAAACATATTCCAGTCTCATGACCGGGACTCCTCTTTCGTCCTCATGGACGAAGTCACGGATAAAAGCTAGTGATGTTATAATTATTAAATTAATAGATAATAGTTTAAATACACAATTGGGACTTAACGTGATGAAAAAACCTTTGCAAGTAAATAGTACCTACATACCTGCTTCTTTATTGTCGACATTTCAAATATGCGTAAACGCGAAAGTTAAATTTTTTTTTATACAACTTAGAATGGCAAACAAGCTGACGGCCCACCTGATGGAAAGTGGTAATCGTCGCCTACAAACATGAGCAGTACCATGGACATAACAGAGTATACTGTTTCGCCCATGATACTCCCCATGCGTTGCCATTCCTGAGGACTCAGGTGTTATTCCTCTGTACCCAGTAAATTCACGCCCTATCCCACCCTTCAAACCGAGACACAGCCATGCAAACACAACTGCTTCACGGTTGAAACACGAATGGAACAGAGGTACTCAAGCAATCAACTTTTGTACAAAGTCTCCCTCTGGTAAATCTTTCCCTCTGATAATACTTACAAATTGGTGCTATAGAATATTTTTTATCAAAATCAGTTCAATAGTTTAGTTTGTAATCAAAATAACTGACTTTGCCACAATTGAAATCAGTAAATTTTTTTGTGAAACACAATTTAATTACAAAGGAATGTTCTGTAGATGAAGTTGAGCAGAGTCTGTATAAAAATCGTTTGCTTGAGTTCCTTTTTCCCATTCGTGTTTCTGCCGTGAAGCAGTTTTGTTTGCATGATTGTTTCGATTTGAAAGGTGGGAAATGGCAATGAAATTACAGAGTACAGAGCCATAACATACCTTAGTCCTCAGGAATGAGGTGTATCATGAGTGATACACTATAGATACTATGTCATGTCCACGGTACTATTCATGTCTATAACCAATGGTTATCACTTTCCATCAGGTGCGCCGTCAGCTTGTTTGCCATTATAAAAAAAAAGTGAAACTGAATATTTTCCTCAAAGAAAAATAATAGTACTATCTTATTGGTATGTATGCGTTTTTTACCTTCAATATGTATCGAAGAATTTTTATTTATTATTTTTTTTTTTAATTATTTACTTATTATTTATTACTATATTTTGTATTATTATTAGTAAATATCATAGGATATATATATTTTTTAAATTAAAGATTCCTATGAAAAGTATAATAATGTAACCCAAGGTATTAAAAATTTGCTTATTAAAATACAAAATACTAATTTGTCTTGTTATTTACCCGAGCGAAGCCACGGTGAATGGCTGGTTCATTATAAATATCGTATCCAAGAGCAACCGGAAATATCACTCAATATTCGATACTCGCTATAACTCGATACCACTATTATAAGGCTGTAACATCTCGAACTCGATTACAATCTCGCGAACATATTTATTACAGCATAAATCGTTTACGGCATGATCGGCATGAAGTTAAGATCATAGTAGCATCGGATGACCGGAGATAATGTAGATAAATGAGATATCATTCTAGTTATTGCATAAGGTAATTGTTTAAAACCCCTTGTGGTGAAACTTCTGTCTTTCGTAATTTTTAAGCGACTTCCAATAGAAGTAGATTCTCAATTAGTCTATTTTTTTATGTTACGCAATAATTTACCCAATTCTCTATAAAATTTGAGAATTGTAATATATGAGTAGCTTGGCTATGTCACAATATGCAATTGCATACAAATACACCCCAATTTTTCACTTCTATGTTTGAAATCATATAATCTAACTTATATAAATAGTTACATAAATGGATTATTAGATGCTGTTTTAAACATGTTATCAAGAAGAATCTTTCACATATAAATGTATGTAGCTGTACATTGACCTTTATCCTTATGCGTTTACTTAAACACAACAATTAATGTTTTCTACGCCTTAAATAGTGTAAAGTTTAAATGGTGTGGGACGAGTTAAATGTGAGAGCGCTTGAATATCTCTATATTTAGATTTAAGGAAGTTCAACTTCAAAGTGGAATGAAAAACAAATTTAAATATCGTAAATATGGCAATGATTAATAGAAATAGCTGTTTCTAACATACTGTTACGATCTATAAAATTAATTATAAAAAACACAATTTATGAGATAAAATCCACCTATATAAAATGTTTCTGATAAGTGACGATATGTATATTAGTTTCTTCCATTATAGACAAAAGCTGTTTCCTACAGATTCACATGAAGCCGATGTGCTTCGTTTTTATAAGAATTAAGAGAAACAATCTCATAAATAAATAATGATAAATAAAAAAAAAATAATAATAATAAAGCCAGTAATAATTAAGTTATCAACTACCGATTAGACAGTTAATTTCTCTTTTTTACTTATAAGATTATATTGTATTTCATCAATCTCCTATAAAATTGTTTGGTTTAGCAATTTATTTATTTTCTTTTTAAATCATTATTAAACTAATGATATGATCTCTTTTCCATTTTATCATAATATCATTACATATGACCACCATAAAAAACAATCATAATGAATTCTCACAGTACACTCTATTGTACATTTTCTAGCAAAACTATTAACTAATTTTAAAATATCGTGAAAAGAGATTCCTTATGTTGCACACGTCCATAGGCTATAGTGACCGCTTACCATCAGAAGGGCTGTATACTTGTATGCTATCTTAGTTGTATAAAACAAAACGATAATAATAAAAACCTATAAAATTTTATATTATATTATATTATTGTTACGATACATGGGGGATACATTAATCCCCTCAAATATATGAAATCATAGCAATTTAAGACTTTATGACGTTACTGAAACACTTTTAATTCGAAAATGATAGTTGATCTTTTGCGAATCAAAATCTTAAATTATCAGGAATTTATTTTTGGGATAGCCTTCTAATAATAATTTGCATAATAAATTGTATCAAGTGAAAGTTTTTTGAAGCGTGATTGTGTATTATTTTTTATTTCAATATACAGAACAATTATTACGAAAGTACAACATGCGCTTGACTGATTTTTTTTTTGGTGATTAGCATTCATTATTCATTTGATAATAAAAATAATCGAACAGAACAAACCGAATATAGTTATGTAACAAAAAAAAAACCATTCAAACAACATAAAAGAGGCTGATGCCATTAAAATATAATTATTACTAGCTATCCTAGAAATATACAAATTTGATAGTATAACAGTAATATTTTTTTATTATTATTATAAATGTAAAATGAGTTTGGTTGTTTGTTAACTATTGGTGCTTAATGGTTAGACTTGTCGTCATAAAATTTGGTATTATACCATATTCAAGTAGTATTTCAGATGGAAGGACAGGCCATTTTTTATGCCGGTTAATTAACATACCTATCCTGTGGACGAAGTCACGGGTAAAGACTAGAGTTGTTAATATTACGTAAGTAAATACCAGTGACGAGTAACCTTCACTGAGTTGCAACGAAGGGTTTCAAATCGTGTGTAATCTACTAACATACTAATCTTATTGAATAACTACTCGGCAGATATAATGTACAATTTAATGAATTTATGGGGTCCATGATTATACATACTTTGCTTTACTATATCGCTGGCTTGACTGCAATTTTACTGATTTATTCATATTATACTGTACACAAAAATTATATCATGCGGATTCCAGATTCCATTATTACCTTAAACTTTTAGGAATGATAAAGGTCACGATTGTATCACATAAAGCATATAGTATATAAATATTGCATATTAAAAATAATCATTCGACTGTAATCGGAGAAAGTTCTAATTACCTATATGCAACGAATAATGTAGTCACAGAGACACGCAATATGAATCATGAGCAAGCTTTCATTTGTGCATTTGATACGGAGGCGTAATGAGGGTATAGGTGGCAATATAAGCAGAATAGTTTATACATATTACTGGAATAAAACAATAGACTTTATGTTATTAGCATAAAGACTAAATTAGAAAGCACTGCATTGACATAATGGCATAACCGAAAGTGTTCGGTACACAGGCATGATTACCCTACAATCGATATAAAATGTAACAGGTAAGCTGACAAATTTGCGGTTAGAAAACGATACTCACTATTAGAAAGAAACGGTGAAACGTTGAATAGCGCCACGTTTTGTTATTTTATTTCACCCCAGTTATAATGACATGCTATCAAAAGTAATTTATTTAACATTTTATTGTTCATCACGTATAATGCGATACTTTTATCGAGAGCCAATTAATATACAAAAACATTTTCACCATGAAACTTAAATAAAGGATCTTATGCATATATTATAAATAAAAGAGAAGACTACGTATAATAAAAGACTACGGTTTTAGTTCCCTCTAAGATTTCTAAAGTATAGGTTTATTTTAAATGGGGACGGGACGATTGCTTGAGCACACCCACGTCCCGAAGATTGCGTTGAGAAGGAGCACCGGGGGGTGTCAGCCGGTAAGAGTCTGGCAGTACCCACATATCTCCCCCGAGATATGTGGTTCTGCATGAGCATTTCCCCTCGACAAAAAAAAAAAAACATTTTAAATATTCATTCAGAAATATTGAAAATTTTTTTATAAATCAAGTCAGAATTTCTGATATAAACACTAACATTCAAAATCACTCGTTAAGCACGTACCTAAAAAGTTATTTTTGTATGGTTAAGTATTTCTAGACCGATTGGAACGCTTTTATTTAAAACCAAACGCATTTAATATTGTGTTTATAATTCAAAATCAATTTTTAAGGAACATAATCCTATTTTTTCCTCCCCATTAACGCTCTAGGTCTGTGTGTAATAGTGACGACGTTACAAATCATATATCGAATTCGAATTACATTTTTATATTTAATTATACTATCAACTTTGATGATATTGAGATTTATGAGAGAGATACATCTTGATACCAAATATCACTTACAGCACGTACAATAATCATCTAATAGCAATTTCCAAATTGCGCAAATCGAACATTAAGGTTTAATGGAAAACTCTCAGATTCTCATAGAGCTACCGGTATCGATGTAACACAAAATTAGTTGATGCAATCGAAATGAGGTAAAAAATGGACTGGATTGAGTGAGCAAGTGATGTAAGCTGGGTGAATAATGGTATGTCACTGTATACAGAATAATAATTACATTAATTTTATTATCTTTGGTCCTAAAGCTCTGCTCTATTAATATCTAACATTATTCACAACTATATGACATTTTATATTTATGATTTAAAGATGTTTCAAACGCAAGTTTTAATCATACGGCTTATAAAATAATTACAATCCTTAATAGTATTAAAAATGTAAAAACGAGTTTGTTTGTTACCTTATAGTGCCTTAACGGCTTAACCAATCAGTATGAAATTTGATAGGGCCAAATATAGGATTACACATTTTACTATATGGGATGAAGAATGGTGTAGGCTACTTTTTTATACCGGTCAGTAAACATCCCAGATACGCGAACGAAGTCACGGGTAACAACTACTATCTTAGACAACCTAGAAATTAGTGAGATTAATTAAGCGACTTACAAAAAAATACCTCCCTTAATTCGTGTGAATTTTTAGAGCTATATTATTATATTACACACCAATTCTAAAAACATTTTTTTATTTTTTTGCAGATTTATGATATACCCATTTAGGTCCCGTGTTGGTCTCATATTAATTTTGTGACGACTGAAGCTGTCAGTTTACTTTGCGGAGTAAAAACAGTTCGTTACTAAGCAAAATCTACTTTAAAACACCTGATTCCACGTTCTAAATTCGAATAATTACTTTCATTGTAATGCAACTACGAAATATATCGTTGTTCATCGGTTTGTTCACTATTTAAGTCACTTTATATGTAGTACTTCTTGTTTTGCGCTACATATGTCGCTCGGATATACATAAATATTCCGTATATTTGATAATGTAATAAGCCTGTTATCATTTATATTAAAAACATAACTGATCCCGCTTTCGATATACATATATATATATATATATATATATATATATATATATATATAATGAATAAATAAATATCTACGTTGCGGTACTTTAGCGCGGCATCGCTTTTAAAGCGAACATTGTAAACTCTTGTAACTTTCCAATAATTACAAAGGCGAAACTTGTTCTACAAAATTTTAATCTTTTTAATAGAGGTTCGGGGGGGGGGGGGAGTGGTTGTTAATAATGGGCTAGCAGATTCTCATTACTAGCAGTATAAGCTGTCAGGTCGACCTTCACGTGGGGAACCAAGCTGAGTTCCACGTGTATTCATCACGATTTGCTGACTTGCCTTTTAATTCTTACCTATCATATCTTACCGGTATCCTGCCAACGTGCACCGTTAGCGCAGGCGGGGTTACCAATCCATTATCATATATTAAAAAAAAAATCTCTCGAATCCTTTTTTATTAACCTGTATTTGTGAATGATTATAGAGATAACGTAGAAAAATTTGCAACGAATGCATTAGATACTATCAAAATTAAAACATATTAAAACGATGGCACATAGTTTTGGAAAATCAATAGAAAATATAAATTTCATAATAACTAATCAATAATAGAATGTGATTAATTTAATATTCAAAAATGTGATTAACTTAATATTCAAAAATGTGATTAACTTAATATTCAAAAATGTGATTAACTTAATATTCAAAAATGTGATTAACTTAATATTGTGAGCAGGTACTATCGTCTCGTGTTATATCTTATAGAAGCTGATGGATAACATCGTTTACTTAAATCATTTTGAAATACGCTGTAAATTCCCGCCTGCCGACGAGCTGAAGAGATTTAATTAAAATCGGTCTACGATAATGACATGAAAAATTATATACTTATATACTTTTTCTTTCTTTCTGGCTTTCTTCTTTTCTTTACATACACGCGCACGTACGCATGCACACACACACATTGACACATGCTGACACACACACACACACACACTCACGTACTCACACATACACATACACGACATAATTATTACCCAAAAAGCTTGCATACAATATATTTATATTTTATACGAACTAATAGGTAAATAGTGTTTCATTGCTAGCAACATACCCTGTTAGGTCGACTTCAACGTAGTTCCCCGTGGAATCCCTCTTGCTGAATTCCTAGTGTAATTATCTACAATATATATATATATATATATATATATATATAATATTTAATATATCCATGAAAAAATCAAAACCGCGTGCCTAATAAGAAATCAATAGGTAAACCAGAATATGCGGAACTCGAACATACTCTTAGCACAGATAATGTAATGATTAGCTTACCCAGTGCAATGTTCTGCCTAAGTGCGTCACTATACGTTATCTACGGCAATACATTAGTTGAACACGAACCGTTTTCCGCACTTTCTTTTTTAGGATAGAAACTTTTTTCATCGTCAACAGCCAGTGTTGCCACACAATTAGACACAGTTTTAGAAAATTATCTAAAACTTAAATTATAGTAGAGGCCACGAGGCAATGTTTCGCAAGTCTAAACTGTACTACCTGCCTGACAAAACCGAATATTGCCAACTAGGTAGATAGGTTTTACCACAAACACGCGATCAAGTCTAGCTGTAGGTACCTATGAGTATTATGTTATACACGAATATTATTTGTTGATTACATTTAAGATAACGTATTATACTAATCATGATGATGCGTATTTAAATAATTTTATAACAGAAACTTTAATGTTTTTTAACAGACAGGATTTATAAAATTAAAAATATATTAAATTCTATTATCATATCTATTTATATTATCCATTCATTATACACATAGATATAAAATTGTGATAATATTGTAGTAGTTAATAAGAATTTACATAGAGTTGTAAGCTCAAGTCAAGTAACCAATAACAGAAACATGGTATCACTAGGTACAGCTCGTTATCCATATAACTATAGTTATTGAGAAACGTTCACGCAAGCACCAGTCCGCCCCTGGTACCCTGGTACCGACTGTCAGCTGCGACATGAACATGCGACCTTTAGAGCTATAAAGAATATTTTATATCTGATCTACATCTATTATATGTATTCAAATGTTCTACTTTGCAGATTTGAAGCATTATAGTAATTAAATGAAAATATAAGTACAGGCATCAAAGCAGCTATTAATAACATAATACAATTGCACGAAAGTGACGTCCCTTGTTTTCAAGAGTTTATAAGACGCTTTTATCAAATATGACACGCTTATACATTCATCACGTATTCTTTTGAGATGACTTACTAGACGATTGCTTTACGTGCTCTTCGAAGCACGAAGCAAGTGAGAATAATTTTTAAATAATCCAAAACATGAAAATTCATAGGTTTATACTAGGATTAAATCAGTCGAGCGTTATCAGACTAAGCTGTCACCGCTTCTGATTAACTGCATAGAGAGGTTAACTAGCAGACTCCATCTATAATCTGTGTATCACGTATAAGCAAGTGGAAGCGTGGGATTTAATTACTTGAGCTCCGTACTTCGTGCAAATTAAATTGTGTCAAATGCTTGCCCCACAAAGCATTGTCTCATCGTGGGACCAAGAAAACTATTATTGTTCATCGGTAAAGCGAACTGCTGGCAAAATAGAAAATGTCTAACAATGCCATATTACTTCTTTCACGCGCCGAACCACTCGCAACAAGACAAAGAATGATAGTTATGTTCATAACTAGCATGCTATACGCAATTTTAACTCCCTAGTTAACTATACTTTCACGGCACGTGCCAGGACTTTATAATCATAATTCGTAACTGTTAACTATAATTTCAATTATCGCGTTGCATTGCAGGCACGTTTCGGCCGGCAGCGAGATTAGAGAGACAATCGGAAATCTAAAGTTTCACTTAGCTTTACTCGGTTCACGACAAATTGGATTCGTATGTGCGTGCCCACACATAAATAATTGCACATCGTCCAGATTCAAAAGTAAACATTGCCGCCGATGACTGTAAAGATAAATTTTACTTAATCTTAATCTCTGGGTACAAAGACGGCGTGATGAAATGTTAAAAACCGCACACAAATATGCATCTGCATCAAAACAGTCACACGAGTTTACTTGTCCTTAATTCTCAAATCCGTTTTGTAAAACTTACGTTTCCTAATACTTCACTGTAACCTTAATGTTTATGTTTCGTTCAAATCGTTTTATGGGTTGCAGACAAAATAATGTTGACCACGTTTCTGGAAGCAATCATGCAATTACTCGTAAGTGAAGCGCGACCAACAATACAGATGAAATGGGCAAAATTCACTAATTCAGCATAAGCAATATAATTAAATTGATATTTCTTTTAGAGTAAAATAGAGAAATCAGTCGATGTCGAAGTCATGTTATGTAAACGATGGCAGAGTAACGGCAAAGTTATTGCAAACAATCTGGCATGAACAGATCGCAGAATTTGTCATAGCTAACCACACGTAAATCATGTCAGTTAATAATAATTAAAATAAACTACCGATTTCTCCGTTTCTTGCTATTATAATTATTTTGAAATTACGAGTACATTCACAAAGCAGAAAAAAAGAGATATTTTTACATTTTATCTTGGGACAAAATTTACTTTTCTGTTTATCTGGTCTTTCTAGACCTTTCAGTTATCTATGCCGAAATCTTCTCAGTAGATATAAATAAAACCAATTCTGTAATAATAGAACTTCTATATTTGCTTGCTGTAGCGTACACGTGTAGTACAAGGACACAGCTTACACAAACCTTAATAGTACATTATTAAGAATAGATGGACAATTTGAAGAAAAATATTTTGAATAATAAAAGTACAATACAAAACTATCGAAAAAATTCATTGATTGCGCTTTATAAGTAGCTGACTTTGCCCGTGTAAATTAGTATAAACTTTATCTATTAAAAAAATACATCGAATACTTTATACTGTAAAGTAGTAAGCCCGCCTGCGCTATCGCTGCAGTGAGAGATATTAGATAAGGATGAAAGCAAATAAGTTCGCCTATCGTGACAAATTCAATAAGAATTAACAATGACGGTTACCAGGGGGAACCATGTGGAGGTGTATACATTATGTTAGGATATAACAAACTCATGTACCAAATTACATTAAAATCTATTCAGCCATTTATGTGTGATTCAGTACCAACATTTTTACAAACTTTCACATTTATAATATTAGTAGGATGTCTTTCACCTATTCAGTAGAATAATGAAAAGGTATATTGTATATGAATTGCATGTTGTGTATATCCATTTCTGTGAGTGTCGTAAGATGTGACTAAGGGAACTTATTGGTCAAGAGATGGGCAGCAGCATTCCTCTCAAAACATCACCAAAGCCTAACTTCAGATGCCAACCTGCCTGTCAATCGTGACAACTATTTTTTTAATGGATGATAATGGAATAGTGACCCCGCCTGCGCTATTGGTATACACTGACGGGACACCAGTGAGGGATGATAAGTGAGGATAAAGCAGATCAGTTAGCCCACCTTAATGAATCTAATAAATCAATCATGATGATTTCCAAGGGGGACCATGAAGATGTCAAACTGACAGGGCATGACAACTACTGGCCAAACTATATGAGGGAACTGCCTATATGAGGGAGTTCAATGTTCAGCAATGGACAGTTAACAGATGAAATGATGATAGCATTTCTTCAGTACTATGTTAAAATTATCACTAGGTAATATTAATATGGCACTGAAAATTTAAATATAAATGTAGTAATTTTAGTGGGGGATGTACACTGTAACAGTACGTAAATTACAGCTGGGGTATACAATTGATAGGAGAATCAATATAACAATAGATAAAAGTCTGACTCATGAGTGAAATGTCTGATTATTATAGTATGACAAGAGCTCACATTATCATTAACCAAATCATAATGATCAAACATTATTATAATAATGATAGTTTCAATAATTGTTTTCAATATTATTTGTCATTATTCATTATACAACTTTATAAAGAATGCTGATTAATTTAGTCCATAAAATAATAAAAGCGAAGGATTGTTAGTAATAGAGACTGGTGGTCCCATTGCTAGCTATATAATCTGTCATGTTGACCTCTAAGCAATTGTTAGGGAAACCTATTATAGTCAGTTCCTAGTGAACTTGTTATGACAGGCAAACTGACTTTATATTATTATTTCATTCTTCACTAGGGATACAAGGGTGGGGACCCTTGTATCCCTTTAAGATAAGCAAGTACATCATATCTTCTTAATTGATGACAAAAAAACATGAACTAAAACAACTAACTAAAATAAAAAATAGAATATTAAAATGTACTCCACCCTGTTCATTTTTCTGTAGTTTTACAATGCTCTAGTAGTTTCAACTTGATAAGTGCTTATATTCCTACCAAGATATTAGAAAAAAGTTAGTCAAGACACTAATATACTACATTTTTTTAATTTGCACAATTTCCTTAGGGTAATATCACAAAGAAAATATAATAAATAGGTTATCAATTAAAAATTGAAACACTTTATGTAAAGTATATGATGTGTATATAATATATATTGTATGCATATGAAGTTTTATTAATATGAGCATTTTTTTTTATTAAATATACTTCTTGAATTAAATAGCTACCATTGTTTACTTTTCTACTTTACTCAAAAATAGCCTGGAAGTGATTGCTTTAGCGAGAAGACTGCCATTTTTATTGTATAAGTATAATATAGATATTTTCTTATATTATTCTTCATCTGGTGCAATAAAGAATAAAATAAATAAATATCTATGTTTTTTAACAAACTAAATATGTACTTCATTTAAATGCAACTAACAAAAAAGTTCTAGATTAAATAGACTTACTAGAATTCACAATTCTAAAAAAACATTGATGGACTATTTTCATTATACTACTTAAAGGAAACGCAGATTAAAGTAAATTGAGAACTATCTACAAAAATATGTCAACTGAAGTCTAGTTAGTCTAACAAATCTGTCCTACTTACTTGGACTGCTTTCACAATTATGACATCCTTTTAATGTTGTTACATATCTACTTAGATATTCTATAATTTATTAAATTTTCTACATTAATAACAAATACTTCTAAATTAATTTACAAAACAAAACTGTCAGTACAGAGGATATTCGAGTGTGTCTGCCTACGTCGCAAGAGCTTTGTCTGAAGATAGACAAGTGTACTTCAAATATACACCATAAATAACTAATTATGATAAATTCTAAAATGTAAACAATGTAATGACCTGTTTTATATAGAAAATTTTTCATTGTTTTAAAAGGTAAAAGTGCAATAACATCAATAAAACTCACCACATTGTTGTAATTGAAGGCTGCAGCTCCAGGTGGGAAATACTCTTCATTTATCTTATCCCCCATGGTGATTTATTAAACACTAATTAAAGTTCTAGATACACGCACAATCATTACAAACACTCAATTTGATAGCATTTTATTAAACACAAAACGTTTTTATTGAAATTCCGTAAATTCAAAGGCCGTTGGGAGCGTCCTAACCAGCATTTTAAGATCCTTTCAAATTTAGGCCAGCGAGGAACACAAATTTACGGAATAACCATGATTTATATCTATAACACGATAATAGATAAAAAAAATACACAAATTAAATAGTACTGACAAATATTAATTAATATAACACGTAGAAATTATTTTATTTAGCTTGACAATTTACCTTGACACAAATAAATATGTCAAAGCAGCCATCTTGAATCAATGTTGCCAAGTCTCACTCCAGTCCAGTGTTGTAAACTTGAAAAAACATACAATGAGGTATGTTCGCCTACCCGAGATTTTCCCCTCTGCATGATCTTTTTTTTTAATGGGCGATAATGGAAGGTAATCTCTACCGCGATATCGATATACGCTAGCGGGGCACCAGTGAGCGATGATAGGTGACGATGAAAACAGATCATTTAGCTCATCGTGGCGAATTCTACTAGATTTCTTTATGATAAATAGAGTCCGTGTTATTTATTATGAATATATTTAAAAAAAAATAAGATTACGAATTGTCCAAAAGAAAAATAGGCAGAATTTTATTTAGATATAGAATGACATCTATCGTAAGTGTAACTAGCCAGTAACAGAAAAGTAACCATAGTTTCATTTACATAGGTTGATATGCTACAAAGCCTGACAGAATTAACCACAATAGAAACTATTGTGGTTAATTCAGGGAAAACCGCGTAAAGGTCGACCTGATATTGCTAGTAATGCATCACACAAACCCCAGTACTAACAAACATATATATTTGTCTAGTAATATACATATGTATAAAGTACGTTGTACTAAATCTACGATCTGCCATCTTTTAAAATCAGCAGAAAAAATGGAACCCCAAGTGCTTTCATTCTATATCCCTAAAGCTCTAAAATTATAATTTCAATTTAATATTACAATATTTATATTATAAAAATTAATACAAATTACATTTCTAATTGATTTCAGTAAAAAATATTATAAAAATTCATGATTGATTGTAAAATAATAATTTCACCGAACGAAATTAAAATATTAGGCTAAAAGATACATTTAGAGCACATTTATTCCTTTTTAAAAGGCCGGCAACACGGAATTCTTTCGGTGTTGTGAGTGCTCATGAAATGAAATGAAATGAAATGAAATGAAATTTATTTGCTAGAAACATTGTAGAAAAGGTGTTGCATTTGTGAAGTTTATAAGATGTCCATTATGTTTCGCCACATCAAATGGCATGCAAATATTAATTATTGAATTTATCCATTTTCTATTTTATACAGGTACATCATATATTTAATTCTCAATTATATATACAATAAATCACTATTAGTACGAAGTGTCACTTTGGTCATGCATTACAAACAGTCAATAAAGCTACTACAAATAATAAAATGATAAAAATGTCAAATAAAATTAAAATTACAATTTAAATTTCAACTAAGTCAATGTCACAGCATTTGTATTTTACAAAAACTCATTAATATTGTAAAAATTATTTTCTATTAACCATGTTTTCAATTTTAATTTAAAATAATTTAATGGCAATTCTCTTATTTTTTTTGGTATCCTATTATAAATTCGAATAGCCATTACACCGCAATTTTGTTGATGCAGCGTTGACTTACAGGTGGGTAGTTTCAGTTGTGTGGGGTCTCTGGGTGTGAATTTATTATATTCTGTCATTGTTGTAAATAAATACAAATGTTTTTTTACAAATATTCCCACCTCATAGATATACATTGAGGTAAGTGTCAAAAGCTTTAATTTTTTAAATAGAGGTTTACAAGATTCTGTTGGACCAACACCACAAATCGCTCTTATACATTTCTTTTGCGCGATAAAAACTTTTCTTACTAATACCGAATTTCCCCATAGTAGAAGTCCGTATCTCAATATCGATCCTACATAACCGTGGTAAGCGGTAAGGACTGTGGTTTCATTGGCTTCTCTTTTTAACCTTCTTAGAGCATACACAAAACTGTTTATACGCTTCCTTACATTATTTGTATGTCCTTTCCAATTACAATTTTGGTCCAATGTAAAGCCTAGAAACTTTATTTCTTTACATTCGGTTACAATTTCATTATCACATTTTATAAAAATGTTTATTGGTTTCATGGAATAATTCAAGAATTGCATATACTTAGTCTTAGATATATTGACACTTAAATCGTTGTATTGCAACCAGTTTACTATGTCTCTTATTGTGTTCTTTATAGTAATTTCATAGTCAGATTTTATTCTTTCATTTTCAGGAATAATAACTGATAAATCGTCGGCAAATAAAACACATTGATATTTAGTTATATCTGGCAAGTCATTTATATATAGGAGGAATAATAGAGGTCCTAGTATACTTCCTTGTGGGACTCCCGATAGGTTACAATGATAATTAGACTTAAAAGACTTGTTTGTGTTTGTATTATCAATTTTATTTATAAGTACACATTGTTTTCTGTTTGAGATGAAGCTTGATATCCATTTCAGAGTAGGACCTCTAATCCCATATCTTTCGCACTTATTTAATAATATAGTATGATTTAAATTGTCAAAGACCTTAGTCATGTCAAAAAATATTCCTGTTACTCTCTTTTTATTGTCAATATAATGTGTCAAATTACGAATAACAGAAAATGCAGCTAATGTTGTCGATTTATTTGTTTGGAATCCATTTTGTTCCTTTTTAATTATATTAAATTTATTAATAAAATTATTCAGTCTAATATGCATCAATCTTTCAAATACCTTTGAAAATACTGAGTTTAATGTAATGGGTCTATAATTGTTTAATTTGGTTTTATCGTCTTTTTTATGTAGTGGGATTACTATTGAATGTTTCAATCGATTTGGAAATATACCTTGCATGAAAGACAAGTTCACAATATACGTTAACACTGGAGCAATCTCGTTTGCAACTCTTTTTAATACTCTTTTTAATATGAAATGGTACTATAATATTTAATATGATATGGTAGTATAATGGTAATCATGGGTACATTCATTTACTATTATTTGAATCACATTCTCGTTTGCCCCTTGTGTTATAATAAAAGTTTAGATAATTGGAATCCATTTCTCGACAAAACCCACTCCACTATCAAATTATGATTAAAGTTAAGATATGAAATTACCCTATATATCTCTACATAGTATGAAACAAAATTGCTTTTCGCCATTTATACGCTTGGATTTTTTAAAATACGTAATGGATATTAATATTAATTCGGTTATATATATAATATATCATTATGTACTCTGTATATATGCTCTACTACCCGTACGAAGTCGGGGCGATCGTTAGTATGAAATAAAATAATAAAACATTGACTTTATTTTTGTAAATGTTCACAACTTCTGTCTGAATACTGAAGTCATTTTGACATTGACGAATTTGACAATGACGTTTATTTATTTACATTTTCAAGTTAAACATTTTGATTTTTATTTGAGTGTTGATCGTGAAAAAATAGAAATTTAATTTTACTTAATAGCGGTGGCATGCATAATTTAGAATCGGATAGTGAAGACGAACTTCCTCCTGGTTGGGAAGAAAAGTCTACCGAAGATGGAAACGTGTATTTCATCAGGTACACTTATATATATACAATTATTATCTAGGAAGTTACAATATTTATGAATCTTGCATTTTATTTAGATATGTTCTTATTTCATTACAGCACTTGCACTAATAAAATACAGTGGACTCATCCTCGTACAGGAAAAAAGAAAGTTATACCTAAGGAGCTGCCTTTTGGCTGGACCAAAACAGTAGATGAATCTGGTAAAACGCTTTATGTGCAGAAAGAGACTGGGGACAAAACATACATTGACCCTAGACTGGCCTTTGCTAAGGAAGAGAAGAAACATGTCCATGATTTTCGACAAAAGTATGATGGATCATCTACAGCTTTCCAGGTTAGATTGTATTATTACATTATATTGTTGCACTAGCTTTTACCTGTCACTTTATCCATATATACTGGAATATGTTTACTGATGATATAAAAGTAGCCTTTGTTTTTTTCCATGTCATAATCTCATAGTAATTTGTTAATGTTTTAAGAGGTAATAAACAAACAAATTTATTTTCACATTTATATTATTAGTAAGGAGAATTTGCTACTGCTGGGTATAAATATTTCCATCAGAGCATCATGGTAACTTTTAAGTTTTAATTCCAAATTTTTCTTTGCATTGGTGTAGTGTGTTTTCTAATTTGATATATTTTGCTTATTTGATTTTACTCTAATTATAGTTTTAGACTAGCAATTTTTTTAAATTATTATCACAAAAATACAGAGTTACAGAAATTATGTTACATTAGCATTAATTGTACCTGGTTTTAAGACATTTTTTAAAAATAATACCTATGTTATTCACTGATGATGAGCTTTCTATAGGTGAAAGAATTTTTAAGTTGGTTGACTTGAGTTTAACCGTTACAAACAAACAATAAAATCTTTTCTCTTTTTAATATTATTATGGATCACAGCTAAATACTTTTAATAATGTCAAATTTTATTCTAAAACAATTAAAATGATGATGACAACCTTCAATATGTGTTTTTCTCTAAAATATAATCTTGACGACTTAAAAAGATATGGGAAAAAGCATCTTATAAGTTAATATAGCGAGGTAAAGCACTGACTTTGGTCCAAGTTACTCATAGCTATTATAAAAAAGTACCTACCAGCTCTGTTTGGATTATAATATATATATTTTTTTTATTTATTAGTGAAACTCTACTAACTAGTCCTTTTATGTTATGCTTTCAATTTGAAATATTTGATGGGTATAATGTAGGTTTTTAACTTTCTGGTTCCCTTATTATTATTAACTTATCTTTATATATATTTCTATATATACATATATATATATATATATATATATATATATATATATATATATATATATATATATTTCTATATTGTCATGTTTGTTTAATTACACATTACTTAATATTTTGTATTTTCAGATATTACATGGAGTGGATTTATCAGGGAAATGTGCATTAATAACAGGTTCAAATTCTGGTATTGGTTTTGAAACTGCAAAATCTTTAGTAAGACATGGTTGCACTGTTATATTTGCAAACCGAAATATGGAATCTACACAAACTGCTATAGAGGAAATAGTAAAAGAAACTAAGGCATCAGAGGATAATTTAAAAACTGTTCATTTAGATTTAGCATCATTGCACAGTGTGAAGAAGTGTGCTCTTGCTGTCAAAACTATTACCAGGTAGGAGATTTATTACTAAAATGTACTAATATATAACTAAACAGAACATCATCTGGTGTTAGGTCCATCAAATGTAACATATATTTATACTGTGCATTAAAGTTTAAATAAATAAGTACATATATAATGGTATGATATCCACATAATATGCTTTACTTAGTCTTATATGATAACACCCAGAGATGTCTGTTATTGTAAATCTTATGGCTGTGTGGTCCAGCATAGAATAGGCCACCTCTTCCTTTTCCATGGGTGTCGTACGAGATGACTGAGGGAGAGGGATGAGCAACAGTGCCCCTCTTAAAGCATGGCAAGTACTGGCAAGATCCACCCCCAAAACAAAAATAGGGAGAGGCAGTAGACAGTTAAAAGCTGATATGATGAAATAATTTATAATTTGTTTCAGTTGTCTTGATATTTTGATACTGAATGCTGGAGTGTTTGGACTTCCATATATAGAGACCGAGAATGAATTGGAAACAACATTCCAAGTAAACCATCTGGGTCACTTGTATTTGACTCTGTTGCTTGAACCGGTTTTGAAACATGACAGTAGAGTAGTTTTTGTATCTTCTGAATCACACAGGTTGGTAAAGTTTAGTTTTATATTCAAGTTTATAATTTTTAACTAGTTTTACTATTAGGAGATTTTTACAAAAGTCTGAATAGGGTGATAAAGAAAAATTTATATAAGTCTAGATTAACTGTATCAAAGACGTAGTACTTGCATCCTTCTAGTTTCACGTTATATATCTTATTCCCATAGAACTGATTTTTGTTCTGTTTAAAATGGTTTAAAATGGTACCAAGGTACATATTTTATGGTATCCATGATTCAATTTATGTCTACAGAGAATGGTTGTCAATATTTGAGCCATTAAGTTATTAGCCATTCTAAAATAAAAAATGGATATTAGTAAACAATTCAGAACTTTTTCAGATTTGCAAGTTTAAAAAATGTATTCACACAACAAAACATTTCAATGACCAGAGACCAGTATAGTTCTATGATGGCATATAATAATTCCAAATTATTTAATATTTTAACAGCAAAGGTAAGTAACAATTATCTTATATATTAGTATAATATTAGAAATGATTGATCTAGAGGGTGTCTCTGGATCCTGGAAATGAAGAGTTATGAAGTAAGTCAATAGATTTTTTTTAATGGATGATAATGGAATGGTAACCCCGCTTGCACTGACGGTTTACTCTGGCGGGGTACCAGTGAGGGATGATAAGTGAGAATGAAAGGGCAGGTTGGTTAGCACATCGTGATGAATACACTTGGAATTCAGCATGGTGGTTTCCTGGGGGACTACACGGAGGTCGACCTGATAAGGTATATTGTTAGCAAATGGGACTGGTAATCCACATTACTAAAGCTTGAATGCTAATGCACCTAGAAAATGATATGGCTTATAAAATATGCGCT
The DNA here is from genome assembly GCF_026898425.1 of Galleria mellonella. Classification (NCBI taxonomy): domain Eukaryota; kingdom Metazoa; phylum Arthropoda; class Insecta; order Lepidoptera; family Pyralidae; genus Galleria; species Galleria mellonella. The sequence goes on from NW_026442133.1 coordinate 2,112,508, forward strand.
GTATGGTCTCGACATAGAATAGGCCACCCTTTCCTTTCCCGTGGGTGTCGTAAGAGGCGACTAAGAGAACTTAATGGTCGAGGGATGGGCGGCAGTATTCCTCTTTAAATATTACTAAAGCCTAACGTTGTTGCCAACCAGCTTGCCAAGTGTGACAACTATTAGCAAAAACCCCTATATGGCCTATGTTTAGCAGTGGACGGTTAACTATACTCACTACATAGTTACTCATATGTTATGAATTTTAGCTATTAAGAGAAAATACTATTATATAAAATTTACAATTGTTATTTATTAATGTTTCAACCGTGAAGCAGTTGTGTTTGCATGACTGTGTTTCGGTTTGAAGGGTGGGATATGGCGTGAATTTACTGGGTACAGAGGAATAACACCTGAGTCCTCAGGAATGGCAACGCATGGGGGGTATCATGGGCGAAACAGTATACTCTGTTATGTCCATGGTACTGCTCATGTCTATAGGCGACGGTTACCACTTTCCATCAGGTGGGCCGTCAGCTTGATTGCCATTCTAAGTTGTATAAAAAAAAATATTAATGGTCTTTACATTTAAATTTCAGGTCCTCAGTGAAGAATGGCGCAGTAAAAATATACGTGTAAACTCCCTTCATCCAGGCAATATGGTGTTTACGAACCTCAGCAAGTCTTGGTGGTTGTACAGATTAGTCTTCTTTCTTATTCGCCCCTTTACTAAATCTTTAGTGAGTTTTTATATATTATTTATTTCTGTGATTTCGTCTTTGAAGCTGGCGCACGATACATATGTATAGGGAGGAAAGGGATTGATAGTAATGGAGACTGAGAATCCCATTGCTAGCAATATACCCAACCAGGTCGACCTCCTCGCGGTCTCCTCGCGGTGCAGTATATGTCTTCTATACACTAAACCATAGTGTATAGAAGACATATACTGTACTAGTTTTACTCTGTGGCTTCGCCCATGGTTGTATTGTTAATACAGAATAGTCTATAGGCATTTCTAAAAAATATGAATTATTAGATGTAAAAAAGAATGTTTCAAATCTGACTGCTAGTTCCAGAGATTTGCGCATTTAAACAAGTAAATTCTTCCACTTTATTGTATTAGAAAAAAAAAATTGATTATATTTTTCTAAATGGTAAAAAATAGAAAGGTATTCCCGTCTGTGCTATTGATTTACAGACCAGCGAAGGTGAGAATGAAATTGGTCCATTGTGACAAATTCAGTAAGAATGAATCGACATGATGCTGTATATTGCTAGCAATATGTCGTTAATTTCCATTACTAACAATCCGTAGGGACTCTATTTCCAATTACATTAATTTGTAACTTGTTAATAGTCATAATTCCGTAGTAAATGTAATTTTGATAAAACCTTTTTACGGCGTTTCACTGTCAGTAGGCGTAACCTGTATTTAGTAGTGGATAAGAATGATCGAAATAACGATGCTTTAACCGACTTCAAAAAGGAGGTTTTCAATTTGGCCGTTTTTTTATTCTTGTTACCTCATAATTCCATCAGTAGTAAACCCATTTAAAAAAATATTTTTTATTATCTGAAAGGATATACTTACAGATCGGTTCCATAGAAAGTTTATCTAGAGCGATTGATTTAGTAATTTTATTTTTATATTACTATGATGGAAAACAAGCATACGGCCCGTCTGATGGTATACGAAGTTACCGTAGGCTATAGATGTCTGTAACATCGGGGATATCACGCGCGCGTTACCGATCCTTAAGAAACCTTAGCTTAGTTTTAAATCAAAATAACTGGTTTTGCCACAATTGAAGGCTGATTTTTTGGGATACACAATCTTTTATTTCTTAATTACAGCAACAGGCGGCCGCCACGTCGGTGTACGTAGCAACATCGGCCGATCTCGACGGCGTCACAGGACTATACTTCAACAACTGCTTCTATTGCGAGGAGTCGACCCTAGCTCGGGATAAGGACATAGCCAACGAAGTGTTCGCTATGTCGCTCAAGATGATCGACGACCGAATGGGTTCGGAAGGTATTGAGAAGTACATAGATAGATATTGCGTCGCAAATATTCAGTCTGAGAGGTGAGGTTTTTCTAATTGTAATGGGTTGTTAATCTGTGGTCAACAATGAACTGTAGTAACGTCGCACTGCTGGGTATGCTTTTATCCACATAAGAAAAAGATATAATTATTAGATAGTATTTTAGTTATTTGCATAGATTAGATATTTATATTGAAATTTGTGAGAAATCAATGATATGATTATTATTATTTTATATTCTCATTTTAACGAAAGACCGGAATATTTATATCATATTCCATGTATCATTTTATATCAATCTTCAAGAGTGTAAAGGCAACGGAATATGAAATTATTGCCATATTACAAATAAAACATAATATTAATTTGTTAAATTATAAAAAAGATATATACAATAAATACATGTCTTGTATTTACAGCTTATTATTTTAATTTCTGATAATGATATTATTATAACATGTGTCTAGTGATATATAATAGAATAATATAATATATATGTCGTATATTATTAAAGTCGATCTTGACAAAATTTATAGACTACCATATTTATACAAATTTATTAAAATGATGGGAGCCTTTCATATATATATATATATATGTATATATATATATATATATATCATATATGTATATATATATATATATATATATATATATATATATATATATATATATATATATATATATATATATATATATATATATATATATATATATATATATATATATATATATATATACTTTATTGGTTTAATGTAAAAATTTTCTTTTTCCTAATAAATATTATAGTGATATTCTTTAAACACAATATTTTGGATAATTTGGCTGGGATAATGATATGCAAAATACTGCAGCACGGTAAAGGAAATCTAAAAATTATTAAAAAAAATAGAATATTTGAAAAATATTTTAATGTGGATTATCTATAATTAAAGGACTACCTAACTATAATCACAGTGTGTAAGTATAGGTACATACTAAACATTATATTGTACCTCACAAAACATATTACACGTCAAACTTTAGAAAGATAATCTATATAATAATAATTAAATAGCATATTTAAAGCTTATAGGTGCATCTTACAATTGTCTGGCGCTCACATGAGGACCGGGGGGGGGGGGGGAGGATTGTTAGTAATGGGAACATTAGTCTTCATCGCTAGTAACATTCCCCGACAGGTTCATCTCTACGATTTCTCCTAGAAACCATCGTGGTTTTTTTATGGGTGAAAATGGTATGGTAACCCTGCTTGCGCTAACGGGATACACTGACGGAGCACCAGTGAGGGGTGATAGATGAGAATGAAAATAGGCCAGTTAGCCCAGCATGATGAATTCATCAGGAATTAACCATGATAGTTTCTAGGGGGAACCGCGAGGAGGTCGACCTGGTTGGGTATAATGCTAGCAATAGGATTCTCAGTCTCCATTACTAATAATCCCTTTCCCCCCAACCATCGTGGTTAATTATTGCTGAATTCGCCATAATGGGCCAACTGACCTGGCTTCATCCTCAACTAGTGCTCCGCCTTTGTATACCTTTAGCATAAGCGTGTTCACCATTCCGTCTTTATTTACTTAAAAGCAACTTCAGGGTAAAGAGCGGAGAGAAAGTTTTTAGACACAGGAGGTAGTTAGCAAGCTAAAACCTGTCCATGAAGAAAAGCTTACATACATATAACATTACGTACATGTCATTCACACGCATGTACGATCTGAATGGCAGAGGTAACGCTTTAGAAAGTGAATCCTATCCAATGATCTCTTTCTAAAGTCCAACGTTTAATATTTACAAAGGGATAATGTGCCCTTTTTTAAAAAATCACGTTAATTTGAACAAACGATTAAATTGACATTTAATATCAATTTATACAACTCTACAAAATAGCTTTGATTAGTGGCTGAATAGATTTCTTTAGCATTTAATAAGAGCATAATTATTGCTTACTGAAATTTTAAATTTTAGAAATTAACTGATAAATAATTAAGACGTTGCCGCACTCTTAAAGGAGTGACATATCTTCAGCGCGTCAAGATTGCAATCTGCCTACAGGTATATGAGAGTACTGATTCTCAGGTACATGGTGCAAATATTTATCTAATGTTTGATACACGTCTATTGCATCCAATTAAAGAACATGCTATTTGAAAATATTTTTATGTGCCCTGTACTTTTTAGAGAGTATTCCAATTTCATAAGTATATCAGTGGGTTTAGGTTAGATTTGTTAAACTTTTACACCTTTTAAATACGTACTATATATATATTTTTTAAAGAGCTTTGTCGTTTTTTAACGTACTCGGATTTTCTCAGAAAAGATAATATGAAACGGAACCAAGTTGAATGAACCAAGTGACGAAACTTGATTCAAAATGAATGTTCATAGACGAACTGAATAGGTCTTCTTAGATATCGCTGGTGGTTGTGCCCTTGGCAATATAAATGCTAGCAGTCCACACACTGAAACAATAAATCGTATTTTTTTATGCAACTTAGAATGGCAAACATGCTGATGGAAAGATGTAACCGTCGCCTATAAACATGAACAGTACCATGGACATAACAGAGTATACTGTTTCGCCCATGATACTCCTCGTGTATTGTCATTCATGAGGACTCAGGTGTTATTCTTCTGCACCCTGTAAACTCACTGTCATATCCAATGCTTCAAACCGAAACACATCGTATTAATCAAATAATGTTGGAATATAATCAAATATTTATGAAAATATATTATTTTACTGCTTAGAGCATATTATTTATCAACTATATAGAATTTTAATCATAATTTTATGATGCTATTAACGCACTTTTGGTGTTATCAGTGTAATAGTTTGTGATACTTTGTTTACCTAGACTAGGAACAGCTTAAGGCTGGCGGGTAATTACCTTTGCGGAGATAAAATAAATAATAATATATAATAATATTAGTAGTGTGACACTTGTAAATACGTAGGTATTTACAAAAAAAAAACACTTAAAAAAATGTTTTTGTTAATACCTGTTAACAAAAGACACGAAAAAAAAAACAAAAAAAAAATATTTTGTGCTGGTATCGAATTGACAATCATTAGAAGACGAGTTTTATCTATCTTCATTCAAGTTTCTTAAGGTATAGGCAGGGAGGACTTAGTGTTAAAAGTTTCCCTTGGTAAGTGCATTTTTTCATTTTCGTCTGACATGTTTTTTGTATGTCCGAACAACACAGTTTTTTAAACAGATTCTTTTAAATTAATTCGCTCTCTTATTACCGTATTATTATTATAATTACTTACATATCAGTAATCCACCAAACGAATAGAAAGTTGCTTCACAAGCTGCATTAATCATGAGTCCCGCAACGTTTGTTCCAATCACTGAGCCCGATCGCCCTAACATCATTGTTAAACTTACAGCCATTCCTCTGCAATGGAAAAAATATGTAAAAATGTGTTCTACCCTTAAATGTAAAGGTTATCTAACTTAATAGTTTACTACTAAACTACTTGAGAAAATAGTCTTAGTTCGAGCGCTAGGTTTCGCGTAAATAAAACTAGTGACGGACTAAGCCTGTCAGAGACCCGGAGCGGCGAATTTAAACGAGGCCCACAATTTAAGAAGTTAATTTAATTTTACAAGTCTTTTATTTTGCTCACAATTCTATGTATAAGTTTATTTAATTAAAATCTTGCAAGTCAGTCAATTTATATTAGACTTAAAAAAAACATACATATCCATATTGGATATGGATGAGGAAACTAGAGGCATTTGGAAATCCACTAAAGGCCTGGGGCGGGCCCCCTACCCCCACTCCCCGTTAGTCTACCATTGAACGAAATTATTTAATCTTTGAATTGAAGATTATTACTCCTATTTTACTTAACTGTTATAAAAAAATATTATGTTTTATTTAGATAAATATTACATTAGTGTGTGTGTGTGTGTAATCTTTATGTTTTATTGCAATTTCATTAATATACACGTGGAGGTAATAAAACACTTTATAGGTAATTTGCGGCCTTACTTACGTGAATTAGAATAAAATGTAGGTAAAGAAAACTTCACTTCCGTCTAAACTCATACATCTAAACATATTTATAAATATTTGCATACAACTAACATTATAAATGTAAAAAAAAGTTTGTTACTTGACCATGCTTGAACAGCCAGTGGCGTAACAATTGTGTGGCAGGACTTGCAAAATGCCACGGGCCCCCGACCTAAAAGGGCCCCGGCTCAGAATTTTTTTTTAACTTGTACCTGAGTATTTTATTTTACTTGATAATAAATGATAGGGCCCTGTCAAAAGAATTTGTCACAGGCCCCAAATGGTATAGTTACGCCATTGTGAACGGCTGAAAGATTTTTAATGAAATTTGTTATTCAAATACTAGATGGGATACTTTTTATTCTAAGTTATTCAGATGATTTCTCAGATTATAGCATTAAGGGTTGGCAAAAGTTTAGAATGTAAGAAAAGTGTTTACCTTAAATGGGTAGGGAATATTTGTACCGTAAAAGCATTTACGGGTCCCAACCCTAGACCGGTCAAAGTGAGCGACGACAGAAGAGTAGCAAACACAAATTGCTCTGTGACGAAGTTAATCAGTATACAGAACGTCCCGATTATAAAGTACACGGCAATTAATAACGTTTTCTTGCCTATGAATTTCACTAGGACACTAACAAAAACCGCAATCAAAGCACAACTTGTACTAGATATAGAGTTAATTATAAAAGTTATAGGTTCAATCGTATCGTCGCAGACAGTGTCGTCGGTGGCCTGAAATATAAAAAAAAAATATTTATTAGTTTAAACTTTATATACTGAATTTTATTGAGAAGTGATACAAAAGGCGGCCTTGTCGCTAATTTGGAAGTATTGCTTATTTCTTCCGGACAACCTTATATTATATAATATTAGTCCTTCAAGATTTGAACATTGATAAATGGTTTCCCCATTTAAAAGTAACAACTGTATTTGAATTTATAATGATATATTAATGTACCTATGTATTCATTACTCCCACCCTGTACATACTCGCGTATATTCATACACAAGTAAAATTCACGCAAAAAGAACCAATCTCTTATATCATAAAAATTTTTAGCGGAAATTTACTTTATCAGGAACACTTGTGTACTGTTTCAAACTCTAATAGCTTTAGTAGTGCTATACTGATATGCCAATTAGTAGTTCATTATATATACGTACGTTATTAGAAGTACGTTTCCTACTGTAATGTAATCCTAGATGGAGTAGTGAGAGGCAATTGTCGACCGTTAGTATCAGTAATATCTATATTTCATCGAGCATACTCGTATTTAAACTTAACTTAGGAGTAAGTCTTGTTTCAATCACTTTATTCATCATCATCATATCAACTGTTATTTGTCCGCTGCTGAACATAGTTTTCCCCCATAAACTGCCATAAAAAAGAGGTAGTTTTTTATGTCAGTCTACAATTGGCTCCCCAAATTATAGACTGACATATGGAACGATCTCGTTTCTCATTTGCCATTAGTTTTCACGGGTTGGCAGCCGCAGTTTGGCTTTTGCCAATTACTTTATTACGCTCTCAATATTAACAAATTTATCATGTAGTAGATACTCAGTTCAATACTAACTGCCTCGACCCGCTGAGCGATAACACCGCACGCGGTCAGCTGATTACCACCGCTGCCGCTGAATACTCGGTTTAATACATCTGGTACCCACATGTATAGACCGTTTAGACTGTAACAAATATTACTATTATTAAATTGTCTGGACGTAATAAAATAATAATACAGTCTAGTTTTAAACCAAGCTGATATTTTGGGAAGACAACTGATACTAATTGACGACGTCACTTGGTTTAATTTGGTTAACGGTATTTTGTGTTACTGGAGAGTAGATGATTGTAAATTTAAATTGACACAGCTTTTAGTAAAAACTTTGTAGATTATATGTACCATGTAAGTGAGGTGAAGTAGATTCGAAATCATGAATTTGGAGTCTGTAGTAGTATACGGCCACTACACTGTCAATATAATAGATTATGAACAAAACAATCAGGATTGCGCGTATGTGCTCCTTAATACTTCAAATGATATACAATTAATGTTACCTATTATACAGGTTAAAACTATTAGCACCCTTTAAAATGAGTATTCTACTAGCGAAAATAATATTTTATTTAAATAAGGAATATAGTTTGAAAAATGTAAATCATATTCGAATTTTGATCTTTCTGGATAAAACTGTACGCGCCTTGTGGTGTTTGGTATTATTATTATTTATTGATATTTAAAACGACAAATAAGCTGACGGACCAACTCTACCTGATTGAAAATGGTAACTGGTAATTTACTTACGATGCCATTATACCGAAGAGCAGGAATCCATTAAGTACCAACCACTTAAAATATGGGGGTTTTAATAATGGCAATGTTTGCACCTTGAGTGAGTTTAAAAAACTGGTTTTTTCCTTATTAACGGTGGGCATATTTAGTCTTTTCACCTGAAATTCGAAAAAATAAAATAAGATTAATTTGACCGTGAAAATTACCATGTGATCCCGGCATAGAATGGCCACCCCTTCCTTTCCCGTGGGTATCGTAAAAGGCGACTAAGGGGCTTTAATTGTTGAGAAGTAGGTAGCAGTGTCCCTCTTAAAACATCACCAAAACCTAATTGCGGTTGCACAAACCCCTATCAAGCGTGCTAACTATTGGCAAAACCCCTCAAGGGGGAGGTCTATATTCAGCAGCGAACAGTTGACTACTAATATGTTTATTACTCAGAATACTAAAGGTAGTACAAATATTCTGTGATGTCTAAAGTATTAACATGCACGTATTAACTACTCGACTATACCTTAAGGTCTTCTAAATAGATAGGTATAGAACAGTGAAAAAGTTATAAATAGCTAGGCAACTTAAAAAAATTTGTAACTGCAATGATGGAATACTTACGAAAATACTCCTTTTCATAATCGCTATATAAAATGTGATTACGGAAATCAGGTGCATTACACGAGTACAAGAGAAGAAAAACTCGAAATAAAACCCTATACCAAACCAGCTAACCAGCATGGTAGCAGTAGGCTATATAATGTCCTACACTATGAAATTAAGAGAAAAGATTGATATTCTTTACCATAAAAATAAATAATTTGTTCCTTATATTTATACCTTCAAAGACCTGACACATTTCTATTTGCAAAACTAGTTACTTAAAAATAGTTTTTTGAGACTGTACATGCATAATATTCGTGTTTAGAAATGGCAGCGTTATACTGCAGTCTCTTCTAGAGAGATAGATTTTTTTGTTAAAAAAGGTTAATGAACATATGCTATTATAAATATATAAGGTATCTTTTATGCTATTTATAAAAAAAGTAACACAAAATCTACTATTTCGATTACTAAGTGAACTTAAACAATGCACTTAAGAATAAATTGTCAGTAGAAAATATTGCCAAGTCATTATAATTATTACAGAAATAAAGATGTTTATAATTGATACGGTCATTATAAATGTTGATAGGTGATTAGATAATAGTTTGTGATAGTTGTTGAATAGGTGTTTCCATAGACACTAACTAAAATAATTGATTTGTTAGTTTTATATGAGATATTTCAAGTGTTAGTAGTGAATGAGCTGCACTGGGAGACTTATCATTTTTTTGTATTTTATATTTTTCATCGAATTAATATTTCCTGAAACTAAATGTGTAGTGTGTATATCTATTGGTAATTATTTTTGTACGCTTCAGTTTTACAAAACTTATTCGTGTAAAACATTATCTACTTTAAAAGATGTATGTTTTCCCTATTAAAGTTCTTTAAAAAATAACTCATAATTAAGATGGCTTTATAATTCTCAGTTCACGTTTTTTACTTTTACTTTTTTCTGTTCATATATTTTTATGTATTAGGATTTTTATATTTTTTGCCTTCGACTGCCGTGGAAACTATAAGCATCTATTTAAACTCGCAACCAAACAAGGCTTAGATTAACAAACGAATTAGAATTTGATTTCGCAATAATAATAATAAATTATATCACAATGGCATTTCTTTTATACATTTTAGAAAATATAATATTATATAGATTGCCATTGGAAGTATCTGTACTAGGATACCCTTTGTTATGGTAATCTTTAAGTATTGTTCTTTTAATGGTCTTTTCCAATTCAAATGTTTTCGTGTAAAATTGTGAAATATATAGATACATACTTACTGGATATGTATCAGGCGATTTTCCTTTATTTTCCGCATACATAATTTGCAATACTTTCAAGGCCTCGTCATGTTTTCCTTGGGACACAAGATACTTGGGACTCTCCGGCCCGAAACTCAACAAGAACGTGCTTAAGAAGAAAAAGCACGCGTAAGCTATACACAAAAGTCTCCAGGATCTGAATTCGTATGCTCCAAAGTCCACTCTGAAATCAAGAGGCAAAATACCCCAAGCCAAGACTGAAAATAGAATTGTTCACAAATTAATGTTACTCGAATAGGTATTGTTTCTGGGTTAGAACTCGTATATGCGTCGATCATTATATCATCTGAGAGAGTTACGCGCCTGATCACACAGGCGTAATTTGCTAGACATTTAGCCAAGTCAAGTGTTATAAGTCAAGCATTATTTCTTATGTATTGTTTTTATTTAGGTAAAGAATGACGATAAACAATGTAGGTATGTCGGGTGCCACGCTGGGCACAACAACAAAATGCGATAGCTAAATTCCTCTGACTACTCCGTTTGTATGTTTTGTAATATTTGAAATATCACTTATAAATATTATCATAACCCTATATAAATTTTATTTATTGTTTATTTCTGTTATTACTGTACTTACGTGGTACTAAACCAGATCCCATGATCTGTAACGCGTTTGTGACTGATAGCGTGACATCTCTATATTTCAGTGGTATTATTTCTCCGATAAAAGTGTAAGGGACTGCTGCTGGGCATGCTAAGCTAGCAAATAACAACATTGGTTTACATTATCAAATAAAAAATATTTAATTAGAAGCTAAATAAAGATTTTAATATCTCGTTATACGCAAAAAAGGTGACGGCCCATTTGAGGTGTAAGTTACCGTCGTATATACACATGAACGATACCAAGGACATCAAACAGTATTGAGTCACAATAGTTTTTAAATGGCCCAGAAATAAATTAGAAAAGTTCAGAGAAACTCTCAGATTGGATTTTGGGATCGACAATAGAAATGCAGTCGATAACTGTGTTAAATGATCTCTAAAACTAGGACTGTAACCATGAAGAAAATCTTACCAGATTGCACTGAGAGTTTTGCATATAGTAAAACTGATCATTTCAGGCATAAACGCGGAAAGTACGCTGAAGCCGCCGACGCCTAGTGAACTATATATGATCATTTTCTTTCGGCCTCGTGTGTCTACTAAGTAACCCCACGGAAATGAAGTCAAAACAACGCCTGTAAAGAAAAACATGATTGCAAAGTAGTGTTTTTTGGGTTCCATAGTTAAATAAAAGGAAACATTATAATTTTCGATAAATGTCCGAATTACCTATGTTGAATATTATTTGCGTGAAGTTTTCCTCGGGCTTAAAGATGTTGTAAAGGTCTACTTAAATGTATATTATTGAATGTTAGTTTTAATTTCTTAGGCATGGGAGAATATTTTTTAATTTTACCTTTTATAATAGCTATATTTTTTATACTAAGGATGTTTATCATCCATCATAAGGGTCGAAAAATTTATATACTGATTTTTTATTTGCGAAGATATGCTGCAGATGCTGATAGGAAATTAATAACAAATTGTGTTAAAAGTAATTTTGCTTGTATATTTTATCAGAATATGAAACAGTTTGACCTTTCAGCTTTATTGTATGATGTCGCGTTGAACGAAGAGGCAATTAGATTAGAAAATTCGCATTAATGATATAAATTCCAAATTATCTAATATATCTTAAGCTCTTTTAATATTAAGTCGATCAGCTTCTCAAGAAATTCTGCTGATTGTTTATTTTAGTATGGTATATCCTCTCTTAAATTATGGTATAATCATTTGGGGGAATTCAGTTGACACTCCGTATTTATCTTGCAGAATAGATGCGTTCGCATTATCTTTAATAAAAAAAGATACAATGCCTATCTTTCGAAAGTACAAACTTATTATTCTATGTACGAGTAGTATATACATTTTAAACTTGTGCATATTTGTACACAAGAACATACAGTACTTCACTCCGAAGGCACTGGTTTAGTCTTAAATTGTTGTTGCGACACGGTTTGTTTTTACTTTTAATCCAGTTATATGTATATGTAGTGGAAGTGCGTATTATGTACCATACGTGTATATAAATACATACTTAAATAATTAATAGCTTAGAAAATTAAAGAAAATGGCAAAACGTTAAAATACCTAGTAGTTTATTGAGAAATGTTTTTCTAATATGAACGAGTATTTTATGAATCATAGAAAAAGGAAATTAAATTAAATTGTATATCGTAATATAATTATATTCATACACATAGTAGTAATTACCACAGTACGCCAATAAAAAAAATATTCTATTTAAGATTATTTATATTGGGTACGGTTTTTTTTACAAAATATCTTTCATTTTGGTATTAACCTAATTACATTGTTTTTTTTTATACAAAAAATAAATTCGGTTACAAGTGGATGACGATTCAGACACAGTAACTAAATACATAATAAAAATAGACCACAAAGTCGCCTACAATAATTAGATGCTGAGTTAGTGTGACGTCTTTTTTTTTTATAAATTAAATACTCCTCAAGATAAAGATGTAGAACACAAATAATACCCGTCTATAACGGTATTATTTTTCTAAGGAATTATGTACTTAAAAAAATATTTGTAATATATTTTATAAGCACTTGCTGCTATCTAATTGGTACATAGACTATAATTTTCAAAAATGACACTTCAACAATGCTACCAAGATATGAAACCATGAGGTTATGAATGACTGATGTAACTCGATTGCCTGATAGATAGTGATCAGGGTCATATAGTCTGAAGCTCATTAATATATTGGTATTTATTAACAGTATCGATACCATTGTTCCGAGATCGGTATTATATTCCTTGGTCACGCCAGTTCTAAGAACATCAATTGCATTTGCAAATACGTCAATAGAATACAATTGATACTGAGTAAATAATTTTATTGCGTGTTTGTACAACCCTAGACAGGGCAATGCAATATGGAATATGGATGAGTAAATAGATAAATAGTAGGGCGAATTATGTATTCCATTGATACTATATCATGGGAACTGGAACATGCTACTTATAGTTATGAGTTCCATAGACAGTCAAGCATGCATCTGTTACAGGTTTTAGGACAAACAAAACGCAGCTATTCCGTCATTGTCCTGCAATAGATGGTTCCTTGACCATCAACAGAACCCTAGGATGTGTAGCAGTTATCACTTTTGTGTAGCTGGATGTATTTGTTAAATATTAATAATGGCATTTCAAGACTTTCTCTGGCAAAAAGCTTCTGATCAAAGTGATAACTGCTAGTAGGTCATATCTATTTATGAGAAGAATTTGGTGCGTTATTGAGTTTATAAAGAGGGAAGGGAATAAGTAACAAATATTTTTTCAATGAAGTTAGCGTTAATGTACATAAAAGGAACATATTTTTATATTAATTATAGTGATTTCTTATGGCGAAATGATTACAGGATTACACCATATGGTAAAAATAAAATCTGGCTATATCTTTCAAATGAAGAAGTTTATCATATATTTCGCTCACCTAAATATGGGATTGAAGAAATTATTCCTCGCTGAGAATCTGACATATTTAAGTCACATTTAGCAGCAGGTAGCAGGTACGAGTATCCAACTGGCTCTATGATGGCGGAGATTAGAAACAACGCCAACGTCAAACAGTATTTTACATTGTACCAACCAAAACCTGGAAATAATGAGACAAAAATGAATTTTATACATTATCCGATCTAAAATAAACAGGTGGCTGTGTAATCGGTAGTATTATGGATGGGTTAACATCCATAATACTACCTTTAAATATATTAAATAAATAAATGAATAAATGAATGAATATATATATGGTATATACGGAATTAATAGAGTGGTCAACTAGATGAAAGCTATGATATGAAAATAAAACATGCTTTTTCGATACTATACATATGTATCATTTGTTTATGTTTTATTTTCACATCATAGCTTTCATCTAGTTGACCACTCTATTAATTCTGTTAGGCCGTTTATTTTACTCACTCCATGTTAATACTTAATGTGTATATATATTTGAGGCTATTAGAGCAGGCATTCTGCCATCCGTATTAAATAGTAAGGATAAGAATCCTGAACAAATGCACCTCCTAATATAAATAAAAGACTGCAATTTACAGTTTGATATTTCATTCATCAATTAAGATTTTTTGTGGTACAAAATCTTAAATTATACAAGTAATGTGAAGTGATAAAAAGTTATGTAGATAGGCTTTATGTGGGTGGGTCTCTGATAAGATAAATTAATATTATGTGTTATAAAGATGATAATTAAATTTATTATATTAGATTAGTTGTCTATAGATTTAATTCGATTAAACTTATTTTGAACTCTGTTACTTTCATAATTTCTAACTATTAAAGCGTATGAAGCGTACGAGAAAAATTGCAGGATTTTGTTATTTGTGAACTTACTTTCTATAAAAAAATCTGGAATTTTAAGCAACTTTCATCAGTAATGATTACTCGTATGTACACATATTGCCGTGCCGCGTGTATCGTGTGGCCTCGGCATAGAGTGGACCATCCCTTCCTTTCCCATGGGTTCTTGTTTCATATTCTACTTTATTAAAATTTGGAAAAGTGTGTAGTTTACAGTGCACTGTATTTTGTAGTTTCTTTTTATTATAGAGGAGCAAATAAGATAAGGATGTACTTGTATTTTAATGGTAATACGTAATCATCATCTGCAGGGTGAACAGTACCATGATCATTGCAAAACATTTATAAAAGAAGCATTATACAAAGTTTTCAAAGACGACAATATCGTGGGACATTTTCGCTGGCGTGGAGTTATGCTAAAATTAGCTCGATGAAATATACGAATATGGGGCCATTTTCGCTATTTATTAGTTAGACCAATTTATAAAATAAACTTTTATTAATTGGCTTGGATCTGGTTTTCTTACTATACAATATATAGTAATTGTCAGGAGCCTTTTAAAATAAATACAGTAAAGCCAGGTTGCTAAAAATACATATTCTTAACAACCTGATTATACTGTTATTCACCGTAATTTTACATGTCATAATTAGTGTGGTGTATTTTAGTGACGTTATTAATTCGACAGCGAAAACCTCTCTTGTAGGCTTCACTTAATATTTATAAATAAATAAAAATGGTCACGATTATAATCTTTAATGAGGTAGTTAAAGGTAGACATTTGTAGTTGCTGTTGTAGCAAATATAACACTTGACAAGCGCACATTTCGCGATGCATATTAGAATCTACAATACACAAAGTTTTTGGTGACAGTTTGATTCGAACTCATGAACTTTACAGTCAAGTGTACTATTGATGTACACTGCGAAAAATATTGAAATAATGATATGTCCATTGATGACGATAGGTGTGGTTTTGAGAGTAGTTCTGTGGCTTAACTTAGAGCAAAGAATGTGGATTAACAGAAGGCGACCCACATCAAAGCAGGAAACGATACGAGATATTTCACATTGTCAATTGTCACACGTAAACGTTCTTAAGTAGGTACTTGATAATTATGATTTAATGCATGCATAAGAAACATAATATTAATAAACGTGTAATAAAGATAAGGGGCATTACGTGCTACGTTGGTTTGGGCACAGATAAAAAGAAACTGATACGGAAGTGGAAGTTTGAAACAACTGAATAAAGTTTAGACGATCTGATCTGACTGACCTAATAATAACTTTGTATAATACTTGAAGGTTCAGTCACGATTCACTGGAATAGGTATGATGGTGTGAAAAGGTACGTAAAGCAAGATAAGTCAAAATTGACACACACATTTCACAGGCAAAATTGTATTATTATGTCTCTGTCTACCCCATTTAAAGCTTGACTTGAAGATCGATAGAATAATTGACAAATAGCTATTTTTAATTTCTGCATCGTCTTAAATACGTAATTGCTAAATTGAAATTTTGCGTACGGAACATGCTCTGTGTAGACGAATTAAATATAATGATCATGCGTATCTTCAAAGACTGTGAGTAGAGTTGAGAGATAATTTTTTTTTTTATAATGGGTGATAACAGAATGGTAACTTCGCCTGCGCTATCGGTATACGAGTACGCTGGTGGGGCATCAGAGTGGTGATAGGTGCGGATGACACCTGGTCAGTTGGCACATCTAACTAACTACGATGGTTTACAGGGGAACCGCGTCGGTGTCGACCTGATAGGGTATATTACTAGCAAGGGGACAGTTAGACCACAATACTATCAATCCCTTTCCCCTGATAAAAATAATTAAAAAGTGATACTTAATAAATATGGAAGATTTGAAATTAAAGTATTTTTTTTTAATATGCACATATAAGTAATTTAGGTTTAAAAATTATTACACTTAAAATTATTGCACTTTTAAAGATGGTGCAATCATATAAGATGCAAGTTAGTTCATGAGGAAAACGGGTTTATTGATTCCAGATGCTACCAGTTTTATGGTAAGCTCTCTCTTAGTATAGAATGGTCTAAATCCGAATATGATGACAAGCTATTAGATACGCAAAATTATCTGGAGCCATATATTAATTAGTTCTCTTTATTGCCACTTCATCTGTACATAACGCTATATCAATGTCATTGTCATGAACTGATAATGTGAAATCTATGTATATAGCTAAAGCTAGTTAATGGAAAAGTAGCAATTTTATTAAATTAGGTACTCACCAGCGACTGATAGCGCTTGGTCCAGATCAGCTGCATGTTTATCATTAACGTCTACATTTTGTGATAACGTATTAACCTTTTCCATTTTAAAAACAACAATAATTGAATAAAATAAGCAATTACTAGCAAAACACTGCAACTATTTCATTTATGAATACGCGTAGAAATAACTGTCCATTTAATGTAAAAGACTTTTATTATTTTTGGCAATGTATTATCAACTGGTGCAAGACACAACCGTTTCATTCGAGTGACACACTATGAAAGCACAATAATTACAAGAACCTCTTCTGTTGGTACAGGACGGTAGCAATTGTGGTCGTCTACACGATCTCGATTGAGGAACTTGTCGCATTATTATTTAAATCGCATTGCGTTATTTTCGTTTTGCCATAAATTTATTTAAATGCATAAATTGCAACTTCGGAGTATGTAAAATATATTTTAGAATTGCTATAAAATAAGAATATATGATTTTTAAATGTTCCCATATCTCTTAAAACATCCACAGCGTTTATTAATGTTGATTAATTTTATTGGTTTATTTTTCTTTATTTGCAAATTCTCTTTCAGCCAGAATTGTTGCCTTGCTAATTCGTCAATTTCTTCTTTTAAACTTTTAATTACATTTTGCAGAGGAACCAATTGTAGTTCATATAATATTGCTAAAGTCTTTTGCAAGGATTCAATGTCTGCGAATAGAAACAGTTATGTTTTTAATCAATATAAGACATCATTAAAATTTAATAAGAGGATATTTTATTTGTATCCGTCGTTACGATGTTCATTCATGATAATCTTTGAAAGCTTAATGGGTTTTAATTAAATTTTGTAAATGTGTATTATTTACTCTAAGAGATAGGATAGTTTTTATATCGATAAAAATGGGCCCTTTATTCCGCCACTTAAAGCTTGAAATATAAAAACAATACCTTATTACGCGTTCTACACGTGTTTTTGTTACTACTTAAGTAAGTGTATTTATATGGTTGTATTACGGTGTAAGGGATGGGATATGGTAGTGTAATTACAGGGTAAGAAGACATAATAGCGATATCTCAGTCTATTCTGTGATATTCATTGTTTTGTTCAAGTATATATAAGTTACCGCTTTTCATCAATCCTTTTTTTTTTCATAAATTTCATGAAAAATTATGAAAATCACGAATCTTATGAAAAATATAAGATCGTTATGTTGTGCTGTTACTGGACATACATCAGATGGCCAGACGCTTGCTTGCCATTTAAAATTGCTTAAAAAAATTAATACGGGTAAAGTCACGAGTTGCTAGTAAATACTATATAAATTAAGAGGTGGATACTGAATTACATTTACGTAGAACCGGAGCTGCTATCATTAATTAACGTATATGTAATAGGTTGACACAAATTATTTGGAAATTACGTTTTTAATTGGTTTAATTTATTTTTAATTGTAATAAATACTTTCATCGGTGACTCGTGTTTATACTTAGCACTTCTATAAGAATAAAGTTGCATAAAAAAAAACAAAAAAAAAAACTTCTTAGTAAGCGTTCATTTAAATGTATAGTAATGTTTATAACATTTTTAACATACACGGTTTAAAGATAAAAAACCGGTCAAATATGAGTTGAATTCAATAATCGAGGGTTCCGTACATAAAATGTTTCTAAAAAGTTTGTAGTCTTTAGATAAAAAAATATTTGAATAAGTTGTACACTCCGAAAATACACCAAAATAACAAAAGAAATAAAACCACTTATTCACTAGAAGAAAAATGTGTTAAAAATTCGCAATTATTTAGACCAGACCAAAAAAGCTAACAAGATTTTTAAAGATATATTGTCAGGATATTTATATTTCTGATATAAAAACATATCGCAACGTACATTTTTAAAAACCTCATCTATTAACTAAATAAACACTAAAAAATTATGTATATATATATATATATATATATATATATATATATATATATGATATAAAATGACCTCCTTTTTTATTTTTATATGATTATATGAAATAGACATCTAATAATTATTATTATAGTTATTTCCATTAAAAATTGTGTATATAAGTTGTAACTACGGCTTGAAAACAAACCGCAAAGTTAAGTTTGATTTTGAGGTTCTTTATGTTTTTTTTTTTAAATTGTGATAATTAGAAGTATCATTTATTTTTCCTGTAATATCTACGTATATCATTATAAACTATAATTATTTTAGGTTTTTATCTGACAATTTTAGAAGGTAAAAGGGGGAGGGGGATTTTTTTTTCTTACATTTTAAATTATAACTAAAAAATTATACAGCATAAAAATAAATTAAAATCAGTTGTGAAATGTCCAAATGAAGCCCTTTTATATAATATTCCATTTAGACTAGTAAGCCAATATGAAATTTTGACTATCCCTTTTGGATCCCGTCGCAAAAAAAAAAAATTTTTTTTCAATTATTTCTATTGCAATATGTGCGAGCCAACAATATATAAAAGTATTCCAATTTGAAATCGATAGCATTAGTAGTTGTTTACAGCGCTGTGATACACGAACGGACAGACAAATCGCACCATAAGGGCTCCTTCGTACCTTTTTGGTATAGAACCCTGAAAAGGCAATATAAGTAAGTTAAGTAATCTAATCTAAGTAACAATAAAATAAAATAATATATCATCATAATAAATTATTAAACAGTTATTAAGGTTAAAATTATCTAGTATCTAGTAGGATTATAATGATTATTTTTGTATGACTTAACATCATGGGCGTATTTAAGGGCATCGATCCCCAGGATTCGATATAAACTTTATAAAGACGTGTCTGAGAGTACATATACGGCTATGTTAAGGAACCAGGCCTGTATGTATATATAATAAGTGGTAACCAATCACTAAAAAAATTGTAAACATCACAGAATTTATTGTAATATACTGGTCTAATTATGAATATATTAAAAGTCTGTTATCCAAAAAATAATATTGGATAACAGACTTTTAACATACCTATATGAAAATAGATATCCGACCGATATGGGCAATATCGAAATGGGTAATGACCTTTTTTCGTCATCGTCATGTCCAGAGGAATCCAATATATACTCGTAGACATCGGATTGGTATCTAGTATATAACCTAATATAATATACTAATTGTAAGGTTTATGCAGTGCCAGGGGTTGCTATTCCTAATGAGTAAGGTATTATGTTTCCGCGACCTGTAATTTTATTGTAGAAACCCTCCCATATAAAAATATCTGCGCAAACACATTGGGCTTGAAGTATTATTAGAGAGATGATATTATAAATGTTTAAATTAACAATACTGTAATGGTACTAAACTGTTAAGGAAAAATTAGGAAATATATCACTAAATTTAAAGAGTTGGGTTCTTTGTGACCTTGACGTGGTGTGGTCGTGTTTGCTCTCTGGGTTACTTAGTAGTTTTCTGGATTTGCTTTTAAATTAAAACAGTTCTATAGAATCTAATGGAATCCCAATAGGTTTTGATATGTTTTCGGTTTATTTATGAAAACTGTTATACTGTTGCTAACTTGTATCGTATTTATAGAACATCTTCATTATATTAGCCATTGTCTGTCCACTGTTGAACATAGGCCCTCCCCCTTGGAAGGGTTTTTCCAGTAGTTGACAGACGAGTTGGCAATCGCAGTTATGCTTTTCATGATGTTTTAAAAAGGATACTGCTGTCCATCCTTCAACCATCATATTTCGTTAGTTGCCTCTTATAATTCCCACGGGAAAGAAAGGGGTGGCCCATTCTATGTCTTTTTATACTATTTATAAAACACACATACACACAATATTATAATAGAATATCATAAAAAATTAGTTGTAGACTCTTACATTTTAACATGTATTTGTTTAATGCTATTACTTACTATTATTTAATTCCATAGCCGATACATCCTGTGTTTGTTTTGTAAACGTAGATTTATTTTTTTGTGTTAAATGTGGTTGATCTTTCCTTAATTGTATGAACATATAGTTTTCGGAATCTATTGGAATTTTTATTTCTTTGCTATCAGGTTTTATCTTAGATTTTATTATGGTAATACTATCATCAGATTTTCTTACTAGTGGTCTTGATGCATCTAAAGTTTTTATTGTTTTATTACCGTTTTTACCTGGATATGATTGAAAAGCAAGGTTAAGACAGATTCCAGGCGATTCGTTTTGTATTTCTTCCTTTATATGGGATGCCGACAAAGATGATATAAAACATTTATTTATGATATTTTCTGATTTTACATCATCTGCTATAAAAGATGTTTGTTCTTTTATTTGTGATTCTTTATAACTGTTAACTGTTACTATAGCTGTTGAAATTGTAGGATTAACACACTCTTGTTTAAAATCAGATAAAATAGATTTATCATCAATTTTTGGTTCTTCTGATATTTTTTTTGATGTTTCATATTTAATAATTTTACTGTCTTTGTTAGAGATTTCTACGTTACTTTTATCATTTTTCTGTGTGTTTATATCTCTTTTATATGTATTTATTGCAGAATTTGATTCTTCACAATTTTCTTTGTTATTAGTATCCAAAGTGTCAAGTAATTCATTTCTAATTGATTCATTAAAATTAGTAGTTATTTTATTAATATTATTTAAAGAGGTATTTTTAGTTTTTGCCAGTATATTATCATTTGTATCATTGTTTTTAACAATATATTTGTTATTGGTATCTACGACATGTTTCTTAAAATCGTAATTTAATGAATCTTTCGAAGGTAATTTTGAGATTCTTATTGCAGTGGTTTTTTCCGTTGTTATATTTTCGTTGGCTTCAGTTAGTCTTTTTCTTGCATTTTTTTGATCAGAATTTTTCACATTTGATAATGTATTACTTAGTATAGTATTTTCATTGATAGTAGTTGTATAATTAGTAGAGATTGATTGTGTGTTAGAAATTGCACCAACAGATATTTCTAATGTGATATTAGGTTCTGATTTGATATTACTTGTATATAAGGAAGTAATTTTATTTATATAATTTATTTCTTGACTATTATACTTAGTTACTATTGAATTTCGATGCACTATAATACTTTCTAATGATTTTGAACCCTTTAAAGGTAATTTGTCATTTGTTAACGTCTCATTGCTAATTTTATTATTTAGGTTTATTTTTTTGGACGCATCTATATTTATTATGTTTTTAATTTGTTTTTCTACCTCTTTATTATTTATTTGAATACTATAATTATCTCGTACTTGATCTGTAATATTAGATAAAATTTCTGGATTATCAATTTTTATATCCATAGAAATGTAGGAATTATTATTTTTATTTACAAACAAATTATTCCCAGTAATATCATAATTATCAGTTTGGTCATCTGTAGTAGTTTTACCGGATTTTAAAGGTGATATAATATTTTCAAATTGTTCCAGTGGTTTAGTAGTAGGAACTTCATATAAATGTTCTGTTTTTGTCTGATAAATATCACTTTGATTGACTTCATTAAGTACGGAAATAAAATGATTGGTATTCGATAATGTATTATCGGGTATAGTATTTTCATTGATAGTAGTTGTATGGTTAGTAGGAATTAAATTCGTACTATAAATTTCACTGAAAGATTTTTTTAACGTAATATCAGACTCCGCTTTGATATTATTTATATATAAAGAACTATTTTTATTTGTATCATCAATTTCTTGAACTTTACGTTTACTTATAGTTGTTTTCTGTTGTTTTGTAACAAATTCTGATGATTGTAAATCTTTTGAATGTGTTTTGTTGTTTATTAATGATTTTTTGATGTCATTATATTTTTTGTTTATTTCTTTGGCTATATCTGTATCAATAGGTTTGTTATAAATATTTTCAACTTTTTTACTATCTATTTGAATACTGTATTTATCTTGTATTTGGTCTGTAATTTTAGATGAAATCTTTTGACTCTCATCTGTAGAAACATAAGAATTATTATTATTTACAATGGATTTATTCTGAGTAATGTTATAATTATTGGTTTGGTCATTTGTAATAATTTTATCCGATTTTAAAAAAGATTTATTATTATCAAGTTCTGTTAGTAGTCCATATAAAGTTTTTGAAATAAATTTGGTTGTAGTATATTTATATAAATGTTCTGTTTTTATCTGATCAGTATCATGTTGATTGACTTCAATAATCGCAGACACGGAATAGTTTATATCTGATAATATATTTTCTAATATTGTATTGTTGTTGACTGTATAATCAGGAAGAATTGATTTCTTGCTAGAAGAATTTTTTAGCAAAATAACAGATTCCGATTTGATATTATTTGTATATAAAGAATTCATTTTATTTGTATTATCTATTTTTGAAATTTCACATTTACTTGCAGTTATATTTCTTTTTTCTGTAGCAATTTGTGATAATTTTGAATCTTTCAAATGTATTTTGTCATTTATGAACGCTTCATTGCTATTGTTATTATTGTTTATTTCTCTAGTAGAATTTGTGATATTCTCATAGACCTTATCTAAATCTTTACTATTTGTTTGAAAATTATAATTGTCTTGTACATTGTCTGTAAAATTAGATGAAATCATTTTACTTCCACTTTTTCTATTTATAGAAATATAGGAATTGTTATCATTTGCAATTACTTCATTCTGAGTAATTTTATTGTCAGTTTGATTATCTGTAATAATTTTATCGGATTTAAGATCTAAAGTCAGTAACATAATATTTTCAGGTTCTACTAATGGTTCATATAGAGTTTTGGAAATAAGTTCAGTAGTAGTATCTTCATATAAATGTTCTTTTTCTGGCTGATCGATGTAATTTTGATTAACTTTACTGACTGTGGAAATGACTATTTGTTGTGTTTTATTTTCATTTTGATAAGGTTTAATAAATTCAATTGAATTTCCCTCAATTTCTTTTTGTACTTTATTATTTAATGTCGTTGGGTCTTTGAATCGCTCGTTGGTGTGGCTTATTATTGATGCTTTCTTATTAATGTACTTTTTTGTTGTTTTCGATGGTATAAAATAGGTCTCATAAAATTCATTAAACGATTTTCTTGATTTATCTCCATTAATTCTATTCTTTTCATTAATGTATTTTTCGGTTAATATTTCACTTGAGGATAGGGTAGGTGGGTAAGTTATAATAGAATCGGAATATTTTGAATCTAAGGAATTATTCAAAAACTGTGCCTGATACAAACTTAAGATGCTCAAGACACTAGATTTATTTTGAACTCTGTCCGATGATTTTTCAATGGACAATCTATCAATAATTGAATTTTGTCCATCATTTTTCTTAATTTTGAGTATATTATAGTTCTTTGAATTATCAAATAATATTTGTTCTTTGTCAGGTTCATACGAATATTTATCTTCATCAAATGGGGGATCCAAACATCCTCCTTAAAAGGTTAAATTAATAAATAAATTTATTCAAATTGAAAGAAGATGTAAATAAATGTTGCAATCAAAATATTACATATATTTGTACCTGGTTTACATTTCCCAAAATAGTCGTGCTGTGTTTTCTTATTAGGCTGCTTGGGGTTACTATTTAACTGATCATTGTTTTTTGCTACGAGAATGCTATTGTTTATTACTCCAGCAGATCTACTTGTTATATCTTCGCCATAAAGCTTACTTTTGGATATTTTTTTTATATAAGGAGAGTCGTCTTGGTCGCACCCATTTTTAAAGCATCCTCCTACATGGGAAATAATAAACAAACATTCATTAGGTTACAAGAAATGTCAAATTTAAAATGTGAATTTTTACAATTATTATTAACTTACCAAAGAATCTTCGCGTTGCTTTTCTTGAATATTTCTTATTTATAACAGCTTCCATGAGCATATCAAAAGACATTATGGTCTGATCACTACTAATAAGGCGAATTCTTTCTGGAACATTTAATTTGGGCACTGACAGAATACCTTTTTGTACAGCAGCCTCATTTTTCTTTCGAATCCTAATTTTAAAATTTAGGGGAGTAATCTTAGATGTACTTGTTATTTCTAATCCATTATCTTGTGGAGTTGCTTCTACTTTAAATGCTAGGCTTTGGGCAATTTTATCAACTTCAGGTCTGTTGTCCATGGATACTATAATATTGTAAAACGCTTACTTTTAGTTTGTCCCATAATTATTCAATATAGATAAATAAATAAAAATACACACCTGCACAAAAAAATCAAATAAAATAGATTTAGAAGACTTTTTAATTTTTTTACTGAAACTGTACTATTGATTTCTTGATGTCATTATTACAAAACAATATGTAATCATTAAAATTAATAAAATCTTCATAATAATAAATCTTCATTCAGGATAAATTCCTAACTAGTTTTTTAAGAATAGTCACGGACTATTCTCCCCCCCCCCTTCTTATTATATATATGCCTATAGTAATAATGCTATGAACAAAAAGAGGACTTAACAGAATTCAACTAATCATATTATTAGGTTTCGAATTGCACCAATCGAATTATTCCGAAATAATCAAAATCGCTCCACGTACAGTTTCTTCTTTCAAGATCCTTTTAACATGGGCTCTGATATAGGTATGTTTCATTGTTCATTCACAAACATATATATATTTTATAAGTTCATAACTGTTATCACAGGTGGAGTAGTCGGAAGCATTTTATTAATCGCTGATAGGGAAGACGAAGAACTGTGACCGAATAGTTCAACTCTGCAATTTGGTCTTATTTTTTACCTAAGAATCTGTATTCGATTCAATATGGCAAGGGCAATTTTATTGTCGTATCTTAAACGTGAAGTTAGATGAATTCAATTGGCACACAAAATTTCATTAATATTTAATTTAAAATAAATAGAAATTACATAAACAATTGTTATTTATTAAAAACTATCGAATACACGACACGATTGGATTTTGTCTGTCTTCTCGGTAAATTACTTTTGACTATTTGATTATCATAAGTTGATATAGTTTTATAAATTAATGAATCCCTGTATTTTTTCTCTGTTTTAGTAAACCCTAATGATGAACATTTCTTTATCATATCATTGAGCATTATTTTTAAAGGCATAATTTCTTTTTCCATTATTTGTAGAAAATTAGCAATTCGAACTTCAGGTAAAATTCTTTTATTTTTAGTATATAATAACGTATTTTCAAACAGATTATTGCTGTTGATAAAACTATTTGAATATGTATTAGATACATTATACTCATTGCTGATTACTTCTGTGAAACCTTTGTTTGGTGATTCTTGTACACGAAAAATAATATAATTTGAAGTTCTACTTCTTACAGTGCATAATATGTTATCTTTTGTATTGATAGAATATATAGGGCTTAAACTAAGTTTAGCCTTAGACTCTTTACTTTTATTACTTTCTTCTGACGTCACATTATCTAGAGCATACGAACAAAAAGCCGTTTTGGTTCTTTTATTATGTATCAAATGAATTAAGTCTGTATTAGTGGTTTTATCAATTAATTCAACAGCAGTGCGGCAAAAATTATCAATAACAGTTACAGTTTGCGAACTTTCATCTTTCAATTCTAAAATAAAAAAAGTAAATAAATAGAAATAAAATTGTTTTTGACTAAATTAAAAGAGCTATAATTTATTCAATATATTAATTTAATGTTAGCTATAACCTTCTATTTTGTTCTGCTCCTTAGTAAAAATTTCTTGCTCATCAATGTCTGATGATTTCATCTCTAACGTTTGCAAATTATTTATTAATACTGTGTATTGTTCTAGGTTTAAAGAGTTATTTGATTTATTTGTTAGAACTACATCACATTTCTTTATGTTTGTTGATATTTTGTCCAATATGTTGGTATCACTTATTCTAGTAATATCTCCAGATCCTATTTCCATATTTGTTAATGACGATGGTAGTAATAAATCGACACAGGAGTGATAAGTTCGTTTCGAATCTTCTAATTTATTTATTAAGATTTGTTTATTTTTCAATATCACTTTGTAATTCATTGGTATTGTACACTCTATAGAGCTGCTACCATGTTTCCATTGTATTCTGTCCAAGTTTTGTATACATGATAGTTCTGGTACGATCTCTAAACAGCATTTGGAATCATTACTTTTACATAGATTTTTTAAAAGTGACGTAAATCGTACACGAAGGCATGCAGGTTCCATTATGTTATGTAATGTTGTTCCACTATGTTAACTAATTCGATTCTGAAAAAAAAAATAAAAAAAAAATATGTGGAGTCTGATTACATTATCGAATTTCCTTAAATCATAATTATGGTGTTTTATTTATTTTAAAGATTTTTATTCCGTATTATTGCATCCAGTTATTCAATTACACTATAAAGTTAGTACTCAGTAAAAAGTTGGTATTAGCTATACTTTTAGAATGCCAAACTACCAGCTAACTAGCTGTGATAATACAAAAACAGAATGTTTAAGTAAACACTACATTATATCACTTTGTATCAATTCAAGTACCTATTTATGTCACTTTTTGTGTGTGCACGTTACGCAAAACGTTTACTAAATTTTTATCAATTTTATTGATTTATATTTTAATCAAAAGGATTTGTAAGTACACTTACACCGGTCTTGTTATATTATTTTTTCTCTATAATGAAGTTTTTTCGTGTAAGAATTTAATTAACTGCAAGAGAAGCACTTTATCTGTATGGCTGTTGAGTTTAGTTTGTAATTAGGGTGTTAATCTATTTAATACAAACACCGACTGCAGGATTACTAATCATGTTACTACATATTACGTAACTTCATATAATACACATGTAGATATATATCTCAATGATAGGATCATTGAAATTTCTGAATTAAAGATTATTTTTAGACTTATGACATATTGAAATATGGATATGTACGTGATCTCTTTTATTAATTAAATCATGTTTAAGTAATATAAATATAATTACATATATATGAATTAAGAATATACAAAGAATAATTAACTTACCTTCTTATATTACATATAATTTGTTAATCAACACATAATTTAAATATAAAAAATAAAGACACTAAAATTTTGTATCAAGACCCGCCATTGCAATTGTTTTGACGCATCAAAATGGAAAAACTCGAGATCTTTCATAATTTTTTTTAATGATTTTCAACCAGTAACAATACATTACAATAAGTAAATATAATAGGAATGACCTTAGTAGTACTTATTGCTAAGGTTAGTCCTATTATATTTAAATGGTCTATGGTAAAAATTATTAGAACTTTACAAATACGTTATACTTAGTCTATGATTAGAACAAACTATATACAAATAAAGATTTTGACAAAGAACAATTATTAGAATGTACCTATACGTAAGGCGCTTAGTTTATTAAGTATAGAAAATATATATATATATATATATATAGTAGGTAACTACTATACTATCAGAAAGTCACAATGTGTAGATATCTTCTTTGTCACTACCTAGACATTTTATTTCAATATTTGGTTTCCCTTATTCCTTTCGAAAAATTCCTTCTAAGCCAAATAATAATACCTGATTTAATATGTTGACTATGCTACTCATTACATGGACTTTGACTGCCAAAATACCAATGTAATACAAACAGAAATGTGATTGATAAATGATGATCATGTAAGTTGATGGATGACTCTATTAGCATTGATGAAATAAACTATGATAATGAAGTCACCATAAAATATACGAGTACTTCTATGTTAAATTCACTTAAGAAATTAGTTTCATTCCTTATGTATGAAATCATAACTATTAAAAAACTATAGGGTTATCTTAAATTAGTCGTATATCAGTAGTCTTATTTAAAAATTGAAAGACGCAGAAATCTGTTTTGGTTTCATGAAACTTGTATATGCAATAAGAAATTAGAGGTTGCAAATTACTATGGAACTGTTGAAGAACTTAACAATAAGAAACTTGTTTCATGCCAGCAGTTTTGCGATATACCTATTTAAAGAAGTAAGACTTAGGTTTTATGATGAAAACACAAAATGGATTATTTGTTTTTATTCTCAAAACTCTTTCTACTTTACAATACTTACATCATGCACAAATTTTATATTTTTATACAAATTTTGTTTTAATAAAAGATATGCAAGAAAGTTATTGCTCCTAATATTATTGACTAGAACACTCGAAAATTATTTACAAATAACATTTTTGTAAGTCTTACAAAACGTCTTTTACAGAGGAAATTAATGCAATCACAGTTATGTCGTCGTTTAAAAATATCCAAATACTTTTTTGTATCTTCACTTATTACTATCTTTTAAACAAACCTATAGTAATTCCAGTATAATATTCATTATATACAATAATTCCTTCATCAATTGTGTGTTAATAAACTATAATTTTATCATTACATTATAATACCTACCTATATACTTAATTACTAACTATAGTTTTATAGATGATGTTTCTTTATCATCTGAATTAAGTATTTACAAACACATCTTAATAATGTTTTATTACAGTGGACATTATATACATTATGGACAAGTTGAGCGTATTGTCTTAATAACACGCTTGTTTGTCTATGACTAGAATCTGAGATCATTTTGAAAGCCAATTTTTTTTCTTTTATATTTATATTATAACACCAATAATTGTAATTCATTACATAATATACAGTACCTACCTACAGAAAGGTACTTACATTATTTTAATTATTAAAAAATACGACGAAAATACAATTAATGTTTTGTTTTACAAAGACTAACTTAATTTTTACAAAATTAGTACGGGGCCGACATGGAAATAAACACGATTACAAATAGATAGAAAATCATTTTAAAATTGGCAAATATAATAATAAAAACTACCATTTTAATTTGATAGGAAGTTGCAACGTTCAGATTCTTCAAGTTGTTACTACCTCTTAAGTATTCTAAGATTAAAACTAAAAGACGTTATATATTCAATACTGTATTGCATAAATGTCCCACCTATGTTGCGTGCGTGGCACTTACATTCCTAAACCTATCAATTTTGAACATTCCATCGTGCTCTGATTTGTTTCATCAACAAACATTCCACGTGCAATCCACATTAGTCCCGTTGCTCCAAACGCAATAATAATTTATACTAAGTAATGTCAACTTAGAAAAACACTGAGAACATTGGTAAGAAAGTGGTAAATGACCCTTATACTCGAATGGAATCATTGATGTTAAATTGTTTAATTGTACCCCTTATACGTCTGTTCCTATGCATGAGAGTGTTATGGACTTCATCCGTCAAAATAAAAATACAAATACAGCTACTTAATGGCCAAATACATATGAATGAGCGTAGACAATAGAATATGAGGCTTTTCAAAAACAAGCTTTAAAACATTTAAAAGGCCGACATCGCACAAGCAACTTCTTTCGTGTTGCAGGTGTCCATAGACAACAGAATCCGCTTTTCATTAGGTGGCCAGCCTTGCTTCCTTAACAATAAAAAAATGTAGAAAGAGATTAGGCAGACTAAGTATAGATCTAGTTTCAGCTTGATAGAAGTACTAAATTGAAAGTATACCAAATTATTATTTTTGTAATCCGACATATTAGTAAAATATATATAAATATATAACTTGAATACTTTTTTTCTATGTTTATGAATGGTGTGATTCCCTCAATTTTCAGTTTTTCGAGTATATATTTAATAATACTACAAAAAACCACAAAAAAACCGTGTTGCTGTGAATATTGTTCAGTCTTACGAATGTTGTAGTTAAGTTTATGGTAATAAAGCCTATTCCAATATGTTTGTGTTTGAACTTAAATGACTAAATGTGGATTACACAGTGGACCATCTTATAACCTACACACAAACACACACCAATACCACAAAATACTTCTTTGATATTACATGCTCCAGAGATCGCATCTAAGTTTATTATGAAACATATTATTTTTCTTATATAGTTACTGAACTAACAAAATGTTGATTTTCTATAGTGCTCTTTCGTGACACTAACTAATGAATAAGAACTAAGTTCTTATTAACATAATCCTTCTTTCTTAAATTTTTGTATAATAAACATTTTCTTTCTTTTCTCACATTTTCGCATGGCATTTATATACATGTATTTTTTCCACTTTACTTTTTTATATTAATAATATTTAAATTAATGTAATTTTGCAACTATGTATCTATCTACTATGTATCTATTCTTGTAACATCGAAGAAATATTTCTACTTCCAAGTCTCGCGTTCTTTGTAAATTATATTTAATATGTGTATTAAAATGTATGAGTATATCTACAATTTCGTTCATACTATGAGACAAATGAAATATTACAGGTAGCTATAAAATACTTAAGTACCTATGTATTGACAATTTTAAAAACAGAAAAAATAAATATTAAGTACGTGATTACTTGTGTATTAAAAGCTCATAGAAAATAATATTTTACAGTATGAAATTGTTATTAGAAACTGTATTCTAAAGGATAATAGTTAGAGAATTAGAATAGTTGATGAAGTGCTTAAAAAAATTATAAAAGAATAAATTAATTAAATATTTGTAATTCATTGGGTTAATTTAAATCGAAGGAAGAACACGATTTTAATAGATATAGGTAGCATTGTCATACCTATATGTATAATATATATTATTACTACTATTGAAACTAAATCATTAGTACTAAATCACTATTATCTATTTATCAAGATCCATTAATAAAATTATTTATGTATGTATTTTTATAATAAAAATAATTGGACAAAAATAATAATAAGAGGCAATACTGTGAGATTAGCATCGATTTAAGTCATTACTGACGTTCACTTTTACATTGATAATTCGTATTGAAAATTTAGCTGCGTCACTAGCGGATGTTTTCGGAAATTTTTCTTTCCATACATACCTATTCATTAACGTAAATATGATCGTAAAATAAATCCTTGTACAACTCGCACTCATTTTGACAGATAAAACATGTTTAAATAAAATCAAATTAGAATGTCAGTTATTACAGTATATTTATCAATATATTTGAAGACTTTTTTAAAAAAGCCTTCGAAAAATTTACTTAATAAAGTTAAAAAAAATATTTTATTACCTATTGAGAGCAATATGCATAATTAACTGTCAGTTACGATTTATTTTGTTCTCTTTCTTCTACAATACAATATTTTAGAATTATAATAAGCGTGTATTGTGTACAAACTCATTAGTTGTGGAAGAATTTAGTAACTAATAGTAGGTAATTATTATAGTTTTTGAAGTTTACAATCTGTACTTCAAGTAGAATGGAAATAAAATTCTTCAGAACTAGTTTCGGTAGTCCGGAATTTTTGAACTTGAAGTTGTACTAATTTTCGAATAGCTAAATAGGCTCTTACACAATACGCTACTAATCATAACATTTCACGTCACTTCAACCTGATTAAATTACTTTCTTACATAAAACTAGTTTTAGTAAAAAATTGTGCGATGTATGAGTATATGAGTAGTGAACCAATCATATTCTAGTTTTGCAATGAAAATTAGGATGCAATCATATACGTATACTAGTATGTATATGATCATTTGGCATATGAATTTATCTAAACAAAATTGTGATATTCTACTTTCATGAAATTATGATTGCAGTACTTCCGAATACTTATCTAAAGTTGTATCTAAATATAATCGTATCTTATACATAATGTGTCTTAAATATGTCATGTACCTTATTGAAATTCGTATCTGGGTTTATTAAACTATATTTGGTACCACAATACTTAAAACTGTAGCAGGTACCTACAAGCTCTACTTAATTTGGGACTA
Source organism: Galleria mellonella (assembly GCF_026898425.1). Taxonomy (NCBI): domain Eukaryota; kingdom Metazoa; phylum Arthropoda; class Insecta; order Lepidoptera; family Pyralidae; genus Galleria; species Galleria mellonella. The sequence goes on from NW_026442133.1 coordinate 2,145,159, forward strand.
GACAACGCTGCGTAATTTGTCCAATTGTATTTATATGTATTCATTTCAATATATTTGAGTATTCCGGTTTCAACAAAATTGACTTTTTTATAATAGTTTTGTCTCAAATAGGTACATTTTAGTTGCAGTTTTTATAAAAATCAAAAGTCTCGAAAGTAGGTTAGTTATAGCAAATTTAGTTAACTTTATCAATATGATCGCAAACACTGATAAGATAATTGATCAATCTAACTGTTCTCAACCTCATTTACATAATTATGTTCGAAGTACATATATTAAACTACATATAAAAATAATATATTAAACATTAATGACTAGGATTCAATACTATATTACAAATGACTAGATCCACTCATCCGTTGAAGCAATGACTAGAATATATTATATTTCTAATTTCTAATGGACCCTTTGCACATTGAGCAAAGATAACAAATATTTATTTTTTAAGAAAATTACAAAACTCCCTAAACATGCGTTATGCTTTGAACCAAGTGTAAAGAGGTCCTAAAATTATAATGTAAGTAAAGCGACATTATAGGATTCTATTAAACTTTCTTAGATAATTTCTTTCATTATTTCTACTCTATATATACATTTATACAATGGGTTTTTCTAGCTGCACTAATCTAATGTCTTACCTATATCTACAAATATTTAAGTGAGAGATTGTTTTATTGCAGTTATAAAGTCTCAACGTAGACATTACGTTGTGGATTTTATAACTAATAAAACATGTCATGTAGTTATCTACAACATATTACCGTCATGCTGCATAGGCTGATATTTTATTGAAAATATAGATAACTAACTTTTACATCCCGAGTTTAGAACTGTTATGCAACGATGATGAAAATGCCACATCTCAAGTATCTACAGTATGTAAGCAATATGTTTTGTTTATTACAAAGTTCTTTCATCTCATTTTATCTTTTTAGGATTTTATTAAACTAATAGTGTTTCCCTTGAGTTTAAAGTGCATCGATACAAAATATCATCATATCAGTTAAACCTTGAAATTTAAGCAAAAAAGAAAGAGCAACTTTCTCAATTAATAAGTTTTGCGAAAGAAATAAAAATCGACACCTAAAAATAATGATTGGACAAATATAAATTAAAACATCGAGTAGGATAATTATATAATAGATGAAATAAATTCTGTCATGAACTAAACTAAATTATATTTAGGTATCTAAATGCTGCTATCAATTAAATACAATGTTTTGTTTCTTTTTTGATAATGTAACACAAACATGTGAAGCATTTTAGGTAGGTGCCTACTATTAATCAATTTTAAAACTTATTAACGATATATATGTGGCTTATATTAATTAAAAAAATTAGAATTGTAATGTTTAAATTGGTACATACTGATTGTAAAATTGATTTGATTGCTTTTATAAAGCGCTGCTTCTTTTTACAATCGCTTAAGAATGTTTTGGTAAAAATGCAAAGTAAATAGATGAAATTATCTCTCTGAACTACTTCAGATTTCATTCCATTCTTAGTTAGAGCCGTCAATATATCCAGCCTCATTATAGTAATTTTTAGGGCATTCTGAATTAGTAAGTTAATAGAAACTTTATAAACTCAAAAATACTCATGTAGTTGTGAGTTTCAATGTAGTAGATAGTTTATTAGCTATCTAAGGAATTCAAAAGAAGAAAGTAAGCTACTGCCTGAATTACATTTCAAAATAATATTTTCTCGGTGAAATATGAGCAACTTCGTGGTCTTCAACCTGAGACTAGTATTATAAGTCGTAATAAATATTTATTTATTATATTTAATTGTAATTTTATATATTTATTATTCTTCTCTATAGATTGAGAACACTTGCACTTTTGCAGAGATTTTGTCATATTCATTTTATGCCCTAACCGATTTCATCGATATTCTCATTCTATAGATGAATACAAATTCTATCAAGTGCCAACAAAACTGGCATTTACATGCTAAATAAAATAATTAAATTTTGCACCCACGATCCTACTGATTATGTTTATAATCTTGTATATTAAATCTTTTAGATTCTTAGTATCTTTGTCACAATTGGTTTCCAAAATTTAAAAAGCTATTTGGAATCCATTATAGGGCACACATGTAGATCAGACACATAGATAATTATTTCAAAATTATAGAACAGAGAGCACATCATAGACACCAGCAACTACTATGATCTCTCAATCAGTAGAACTGTGGGCACAGATATTAATAAATTATGCTTATATTATTATTATTTAGATCGTTACCCTTGTCACATTTCGTTTCAAAACTTCAACATGATAGTGTCGTCTTGAAAGACGCCCTTACCGCAGGCATCTGTGTGGAATGCGCTTATGGGCGTAGGCGTGGCTCAGGTGCACAGTCCAGAATTGTCTACTAGAGATCGTGCCAACACATCAGCGGCTGCTATATCACTCACTTTACCTTCGAAGTGTCCTCTTACATGGAACATGAACTCCGCCTTGCCGGCGAACTCCTGTCTGCACATGAGACATAGATGATGCGCGTGTGTGTGCTGTCTCTCCGGGGCGTAGTGTGTGTGACCGTGGGTGAAGTATGCCCCTCCGCCGCCGCCACCTCCCCCTTCGTTGACGACAGCAGCGGTGGACACTGATGCGGTAGCGATGCCATGCCCATTTAGTATTTGTTGATTTTGATTGTGGTGATGTAACAACTGTAGTTTCTCCTGATTCGATAGATGGACCTTCTCTTGTTGCTGTAAATAATTAAAGGTGATTTAAGTTCTATTATAAAATACTAGCGACCTGCCCCGGCTTTGTATAGTACATTAATGTGTCTCTCATTGTATTTATTTTTTATTGGGCTAACTTAAATGTCGCAATGTAGTGCTTAGATATGTTTTTGCTCACAGCTGAAAGCTCCTGATCCTGGGGTGGCCATTAAACAATTTTGACACTGGCAGCACTCACCTGATGTTGCGTCGCCTGCTGCATCTTGTCTTGAAGCAATTTATTGTCAGGTAGATGCGATTTAGCGTGTGCACTCCACTCGTCTCTTGTAGCGAACAATCGCCCGCATAGTTCACATGACCATGACACCACCATGCCAGCGGTGGCGGCCGCTACAGCAGCCGATGCAGCGCTCGTGTGGACCAGGTTTGTGTTCTTAAATCATACAGGAAAACTGTATGTTAAATTCACTTCTATGTTTTAGTTAAAAACGTACCAACCAGAAATCTAGTGATCCATTGTTCTCCTTGGGACTTCGAGTGGGTTTTTTTTTTCAAAATAAACACGTTGTTTATTTTATACGAAATGTTTCAAATTTATTTTCATATTAACTAATAATAATTAATTATTATTAACAGACACCTTCTTAGAAAAAAATATTCAGTTTTATAAATTCTTACACTAGGTTTCTGATTAGGTACGGTTAGGAAGTAAACTGCTAACGATGAATATCGATAGATGAATGTTTTTAAAGAAGAAAAATAAATTAGGATATACCTACTTTGGTATCGGAAGATAAAATTTAATCTAATGTGATAAATTAATAAATAGAACCGATCGTAGTTTAGTAGCTCGTAATTCACAAAACCATATAGGAAGAAAAACGAATATGAAATGTAAAAAGATAATAATTCTTCATTGGATCTCAAATGGAATAAACGGCTAAAGAAACCGTTATATTCATAAAAACTAAAACCTCTAACAAATCTATTTTAACTATTACACTGTTTTGTCACTTTAAAAAAAATTATAAATAAAAATAATTAAAAAAATAATTAAATAATTCTAAATTTTAATATTTTCTAAATTAGGTATTTAACTCAGAAGAAACACACAACATTTTGGTATTGCAGGCTACGGTAACCGCTTACCATCAGGTGGGCCGTATGCTTGTTTGCCACCTCAGTGGTATAAAAAAAACAACAGTTTAATATCTAAAATAGGTTTATGAAAGGTTTGACGTTTTTATGAATAAGGGAGTTAGTATCTTTGCTCTTCGAAAAACCTTACCAAAAAAATGAGCTTAAGAAAATGACACAATAGTCACTACGTTACAAATGAGAAACACGACGACGACACTACACGACCATGCCATAAATTCTCAGTGGAATTACCGTAAAGCTGTGTCCAGGTACCTGGCACACCTGGATCGGCTGTTGGTGAGAATGTTGTTGTTGTTGTTGCTGCTGTTGTTGTTGCTGAGCAGCGGCTGCTATTTCAGCCTGGCTCGGTTTTGTATCCTCCTGCTTTGTTAGTTGTGGCTTTACATCGTCCAGTTTTAACGCTGAAAATGATGGGTTGTCATCAAGATCTGAAACATGCGCTTTGTTACATCTTGATGTCTGGTAAATTAATAATGTCATATAGAGAGAATGTTTATAATAAAAAAATCTTCACATGTGGTTATTTGTATTGTGGTTGTTTATGTTTCAATAAAAAAAAAAAAACTTTATTAAATAGTCCAATTTTAGAAGTTTATAAACATTGGCGTTGCTAGGATTTATCTTAAACGGCACAGTAATTCAGCTGATTAATCATCTCAAGTTTTCGATTTCAATAAACCTGATGAGAAAACTATAAACTTTTTTTGGAAAAAGATTAATTCGTTTTTTCTCGGAAATCTTTCCAAAAAAATTATCAATATTCTAAGGCATCTTTTTGATGAATGTAAGGTCGCATTGCTCTTTAGCTACACCAATGGTAACTTTTATTTCAAATTTATATTTTTAGATTAGACACTTGTCAATAATTGTTATAAAAAATTTATTAAAATAAAAATATTAAATCAGTCAGTGAAGCTGACTGAAAAAAAACGACACTGGCTTTGGTATGCTATCAAAGGTACGTGTTCAAACTCTGTCCGATTATACAGTATTAGCGTATGATTTTCACATTTTAATAATATTTCTATAAAAGATTCACAGCTTAATCCAACTACGAATGGGAACATAGATAATATGTAACACTCACGTGGTATTGATATAGTGCGTTTCCCTAGTGGCGCGATATTAGAAGGGGTGATGTGTTTTAATTTGTTCATGTGGAGTACGAGCTTATCTCGACGGGCGAATGCTTTATTGCATACCTCGCACACGTAGGGCTTTTCTCCTGTATAAATAAAATGTAATATTAATATTGACTATGTTGTATATTAGGTACTTACAAGTAAATATTTGTAATGCAACTGCAAACATTTGTATGTAATTTTTTACTAGCTGGAGACTGTACAAAAGTCGTTTGCTTGGGTACCTCTGTCCCATTCGTGTTACTGCTGTGAAGCAGTTGTTTTCATGGTTGTGTTTCGGTTTGAAGGGTGGAATATGACAGTAAATTTACAGGGTACCGAGGCATAACGCCTTCGTTCTCAGGAGTCACAACGCAGAGGGGTATCACGGACGAAACAGTATACTCTGTTATGTTCATGGTATTGTTCATGTCCATTTTCATTAGGTGACCCGTCATTTTGTTTACTATTCTAAGTTGCAAAAAAAAATTAATGCAATATTTGATTCTGATACAGACATTCAGAGTGGAAAATAAGTTTATATGTCTTACAGCTCAGAAGATATTTGATATATCTAGTGCTTATTTGTTCAACTACGAAGCAAAAATATTATGTTCCGTTCCGTCACACTTTATTATCAGCATCAGAATATTGTAAGCGGCAAATAGAGGAATAGCAACGATCACTACAAGAGAATGAATATTCGGAATAAAATCTCGTGGCAATCGTAGGCTATATCTTGATTTTTTGAGACAGGTAGGTTACCTTTTTACATAAAAATGTCATATGACGTGAGATTAAGGGTTACTAAGGTAAAGTATACTAAGGTTTCTTCAGGATCGGCAACGCGAACGTGACACCCCCGGTGTTGCAGGCCTCCATAGACTACAGTGACCGTTTACCATCAGACAGGTTTTATGCTTGTTTGCCACCATTGTGGTATAAAATAATATAACAAAAAAGTATGACAAATGGTAATACGAACAAATGGTTACGATAAAGTTTTATTGGGATTGAAGGTTATAAATACATAAAAACATCAGCACTACCCACCTGTATGTATCCTCATGTGTATAGTTAATTTGTCTTTCCTTGCTAAACCTTTCCCACAAACAGTGCATTCAAAAGCTTTGCTTCCTGAAACAATGTTATTTTCAATTAAAATGTAATTGTTTTGCGCAAAAGAGAAAAAAATTCAATTGTAGCAAAACGAGTTATTTTGATTTTAAACTAAACTACTACATCGATTTTGTTAAAAAATTAATCTTTTGACAAAAGTAAAGAATTTTTCAAATCGGTTTAGTACTGACGGTGTTATGAGGTAATAAACATAAAATGAATTTACCCAAATTAAGAATCTCCTTTTTGAAGTCGTTTGAAAAGACGAATTATATAATTATCCACAGTTATGTTTTATTTGGAAATATATGAACTGTTTTAATATTATGATCGTCTCTAACAAGTTTTATCGACTTGTCATTTTCAAATATATAAATTTACTACGGGGTTTTTAGAGACTGTTTGGAATAGATGAATTCAAAATTCACTAAACTCCATCTAATATTTTAAATTAAGATTTTTTCTATAAGAAAAAGCGATTGCAAACGTAATAAACATAATACTAAATAGATAAGGAGTAACTGATAAGGAGTAATGATATCGTGTGACGCAAATCGAATTTATAACCTTTCTTTTTGATGCCGGAAAACAATATTTTCTATTCATTCATTTATTTTAAGGTTATTTGGTAAAGATATTTTAGCCGCCATTTGTGCTTTGATGCGGACTGTAATGAATATTTTTGAATTACTAATTAACCGATGCAATATAGAGTAAATAAATAAATTAATGAATATGTATTTTATACCTTCGTTAGTTGAACTCGTCGGTTTAATAGCCGGATGTTTTCTCACCGCTGTGCCTTGCAATGCTTTAAGCCTGGTTCCAGGATGCATGGAACCACCTTCGGCGTATGGTTCCGTGAATGGAATCAAATTTGGTCTCGGAATATTATTGGTTACTTCCGGTGACCTAATAACAATGAATTTATTATCTTCATGGCCTTTCTTTTATCAGTTTGATTGCTTTCTGATATTTTTGTATGTAAAATGGATTAGAGAATTTACTTATATGTGATAAGTTTGTTTTGATGTCTCATAAAGATAAAAAAATACGCATATACTTAATTTTTGGCATTAGACTATTATTACTATTATATGTAGTTATTTATAACTACTTTTAAACAAAGGATATTGTTAAAACTTATGCACATTTTTAATAATTTTTAATTTCTGTGCATGTAGTGCAGTTAAATTGATGCAAAAAAAAACAAGAAATGGGTTTGTTAGAAACTTGGTTCATTTTTATTCTGTATTATTTTCATTACCAAAAAAATAATATAAAATTTGTAAATATACATTTATAATTCTATTTATTAAATTCTTAGATATTTGATTATTTCATAAAATAGTATGTACTGGTAATATACATTTTAAAGTAGACGATATTTTTTAGATCTATATTTTAAAAAATATTATATATTATTATATTTAATTAAACATAGTACTAAGTATATACTTACCAATTACCAAGGCTTTGTAATACCCGTACTCCTCCTTCGAATCCCATGCCGACATCATCAGGTACGGTGAACGTGCTGTCTGGTCCGCCTGTACTGGAGCTCACTTGAGGTACCTTGATGGGTGAATTGATAGTCGCATAATGGTGTTGCGTAGAGCTAACTGTTGGTGGCGATGGATGGCCGGGGTGAGCATTGCCGGTTTGCGCCTGTTGTTTGTAAATAGCAATCTAAGTTTTTGTTCCAAAAAATAAATTTCAGTTATGACAACATTAATATAGGACTAAAAAGAAATAAACTTTATCAATTGTGAAAGGAATTATTGATATAAATTTAGATTTTACGATTTAAACACAAATGTATAGACGACTTAAGAATTATTTTCTCTTTTTGAAGTCAATCAAATACTAGGTGTATTCTGCAAAGATTCCTCGTGAATTAGGAAACAAGTATTAGAATTAATATTACATACACATTTACAGATATTTCTTTAATATTTAGAATTTTTTAAATACCTATGGTTTATACGTATATCAAAAGTAATTCAAACCTGTTCAGTTAATTAAACGTAACTAAGTCATGTTCATCATCAGAACAGACAATATCAACATATTAGTAATGCCAACTTTAATTTTCATAAATAATATTAAAATATCCTATAAATATTAAGATTTTTTATTTTTTTCTTGAGTTAACTAAGTGTTAACGTGATAGCATAAATAAATGCCACAAAATAGTAATTCTAATCCAAGGCCAGGTAATTTAACACGTAATTTGCAACTAGGGGTAGAATCCTGAATACACAGACTCGAACCGATTCAGAGAAGTTCTGTTTCTATTCGCAAAATGACGCATTCGAAAATCCAATCTATACAAAGTAACTCGCATAAAAACAATTTTAAAAAATCTAATCGATTAAAACTGCTCATCAGTACTTCTTGTATTTAAGTGTATTTTGTTAATGTTGTTGATGCTATTATTTAAAATTTAAATTATGGAACACAAATTTGATTTAGGAATCAATTCAGATTACTTACTTGCATTTCTTGATGATGTCTGTTATTTGAGTTGATATTTTGTTGTTGTTGATGTTGCTGCTGTTGCTGCTGCTGCTGCTGTTGTTGTTGTTGCTGCTGCTGCTGTTGTTGTTGTTGTTGCTGCTGCTGCTGCTGCTGTTGTTGCTGTTGTTGTTGCTGTTGCTGCTGTTGTTGTTGTTGCTGCTGCTGTTGTTGTTGCTCACGGCGAGCCGCAGCCGCTGCCTGAGCCATGTGTTGTTGTACAGCTACATGCGCTTCCAGGTAGGCAGTTTTTTGTGCCTCCGTCATTTTATCCATGTTCACCGTTCCATCCTGTAAATTAGAATTTACATTTACTTATGTTGTATATGTGATGTATATTAGGCATATATAGGTATTTTGGTTTTATTCCATCGTGACACGTATTTATGTTTGTATGAATAATAATAATAATAAAACTTTATTAACAAATACAGGGTTGCACTGTTACATATTTTTTGTCCTAGCTTATAAATTAGGGTAACCTGTGCCTTGTACTTTTTTTATCTATATTTAATTTCTATTTTTGATTAAGATATATCTATTTAATTTTATAAACTATTGTCAGATACTATCATATATTTGACAATAAGTCATATTACTATAAAGAAGGAAAATTCGAAATGAAATGCTATACTAAACCAGAAATATAGAGTGATTTTAGCCTACTGTTATGGTAATAGTAGACTAAGATCCCTCACTTATAAGAGTTCTCTGCACTGACGTTACATTACTGGGTAATTGTCAATATCAGTGCCCAGTAATAAGACGTCAATTGTACAGTATGATAGTATGACAATGTGTATGATTACTGTTTAAAATATTTTCGTAAAATACTTAGTACGTAAGTCCCTTCGTTCCGTAAAGAAAGTATGAAACAACTTTTTTCGTTTCTGTAATTGCATAAGCATATCCCGTCAAGTAAGGGCGGAATTACATCGCCTTCAATGAGTGTCTTTGATGCGACCGGAGGGCTTGAGGGAGGGTCGCGCGAGGGTGGCCACCCCCGACAGTGCATTCACCCCGGAGAAAGTGAGAGCCCCCTTGGTCCCGACTTTCATTCCGCGACACGTAGACACCCTATGCTTAATTGCTCAAAATCGGCAGGCGGTGGGTTCAATGAACCCCGTGTCCGTCGTAGGGAAACGGACATTTCCAAATCAGATTTCCCTATAAGTATTGTTTGGGAAAGGTCAACGACTGGTACTTACGATTTGGGGGAATTTTAGTTATTTTTCCGTTTATATTTTTTTTTTCAAATCTTACTATACAGCTATCAAATGACAGAGCATATCATGCCCAAATATTTTCAAAATTTATGTTTATTATATATTAAATCACTGAATTATTATTTTTCAGGTTCGTTTTTATGACATTGTCGTTAATTAATTTAAATAATTAATTTAATTATGAAAACATCGTTATTTTAAAAAAAACAAAAATAGTATGCGATTATCATAGTTGTATATTTTTCGATTAAAAAGAATTATTGTTTGAAAATTGGTTTTTAATTGGAGATAATATCGTGTTACTATATAAAAATTCTGCAGTCAAATCTCCTCTTTTTGTAATTGACAAAAACTATCGCTCTTAATACTTACTATTTCAAATAAACGACCAAAAGTAACTTGCCTGAAATATCTATTATATGTGGCATGTCAAGCAGATAAGTTACTTTAAAGACAATTAAAAAATTGTTATTAATCGCACATTATAAAAAAAAAAAAACTTGGCAAGAAATCGGCAAGAATATACTATACGAATAATCTACTAATAATTCTTGTTCGTTACTGTGTTTTGAAATTTTTTTTAAGTCGATTTTTCGTTCATGTAAATACTTTGTAAATTAATTGTGTTTATTTTTGAAATATTGAACAACTAATTTAAAACATGTTATTTGAATTTATTCACCAGTACCATCATCCTGCGTATTACGTGTCTTACATCGTATCGGCATTTCAAATGCTTGGTATAACACTCTCATTTCCCTTTGCCATTGTTAGGGGACAAAGATAAGGGACATAATAGAACGGGGAAATCCTCGGAGGGGTCTTATCATGCACTGATTAAAAACAAACTCACCTAAACTGGGGTTTGCATAAGTTGGGGTAACAATAATAGGGTAAAAATGTATATTGACGCCACATAAGCAGTTTAAGATGTAGAAACAAAATGTAGAAACAAGATTGTTTCTAAATTTGTGATAAAATAAAATTGGGAGTAAACGTTATTCATTAAAAAAAAATCATTATTAAAAGAAATATCGTAATATTAAAACAAAATTAATGATGTTACACAAAAAAAAAATCAATTCACTTGAGAACATCTTTGTTTTTGAGACCGGTAAAAATTATGTATTTTAAAAGTAAAATTAAATTAATATCTTTACTTTGTACATTCCCGCCATTTAATAACGAGTATCCCGGAGGACATAATTAATACATGCTCATTCAGCAGGCACAATGAATTTCAGTAAAAACTGGGGTATCTAATTATAAAATAAATATCTTGTTAATAAATTGTTTCAAATAAACGAATGTTAGCGCAGATAATAAGATTTTATACTCGTAGTTATATGGCGATTTTGCGACATATTTGGCAATGTTGAAGAAATATATATATAGACTTGTATGAGATATAATTTGTATCAAAGTCTGATAAACCGTATCTCTACATCTGGTATTAATTTAATGTAAAAAAAAATATCCAAGAACAACATATATTTATTTAATAAACTGCTCAAACTTACGCCAAGATCCCACAGTTGATTATAATAAGAATTCAATAACATCTTTTTCTTAATTTCACCGTTATTATCCGTATTTTAATCACTTTGAAACATCATTATAAGAGTTCTTATGGTTGTTATATTTTTTAATTAGAAATCACAAAAACTTTATTCACGTTACTAGGCGCACATAACTCGAGAAGAGATGAACGCAGAGTCAAGGGCAACGCACGTCTTAAGGCGGGTAGGCGTTTACCCGCTGGCGGCCCTATGCACTCAGTGCAAGCCAACCGCCGAGTCGCCTCAAGTCCTTTGCATCGATCGCACTTTTTCCTAACGCACCTGAATAGGCAATGGGGTGGAAGGAGGAAGTTGTATTAGGGAAATAATTTTATTGTTGTACTTATTTAGTATTCTAATGCGCATGTCTAAATGTAGAAATTAATTTTCCAGAAAATAAATTTTAGAATAATAAAATATTGTATAAATAAACTTGGATATTAAGTAGCGCCATTGAGATAAAGTGAGCAGAGATTATTCCGTAGATATGAGACATAATACCTAAATGTATTTTAATAAAGCATAGAAAACGCCCAGACTGACACAAGAAAATACGTTTATGAATACAATAAATATTATTTTGCTAGGTTCGAATCCATTTACTTAGAGTACAGGATATATTATATACTGATTCATATGGAAGAAGAAGAAGAAGAAGAAAAATATTTTATTCAGTGCAATGTAAAAAATACAATATAAACAACAAACGAGAAAAAAAAATGAGCAAATAAAATGTACATATAATTAAACTTAATTTACCATAATTAAAAATAAACATAAAATAATCATTTTTACATCCAAAAATGCACTGAAATGGCTCCACTCAGCTTTAATGTATGTCCTAGGTGAACATACAGCTGGTTTTCAGTGGCACCAAAAATATATATATAAAAGGGGGGGAGAGAGAGGGCACTATTTATAATATTCATGATAATAATTAAAACAAAATTACAACTAATAAATACAAACCAATTACATATACTAGAAAGAACAAAATAGAATAAAATAACATTAATAAATATAAACATTAAACATATATATACAACTACTTTGCCGTAAGATTTATAGGTTAAATAGTACATAGATAATTCTTGTATAGTTTTTTAAAGGTGAATAATGATTTGGCGTTCCTAACTGGCGGTGGAAGATTGTTCCAGCATTTCGTAGCAGCGTATATGGGTAAAATTACGGGATACAGCTACTCATAAAACGGCTAAAGTAAGTATTACACAGAGGAAATATTTGATTTTTTTGCTGATAAATTCGAAAAATACTTAAATTAAAAAAATAATCTATAGAATGTTATATTGGGGCCGATTCTGAGGCGTCATTGCTCTACATCTATCTAATAATATAAAGTAATTTGTTAATTTCCCGAAGTTACTATTTTATGCATCATCATAAACCAAAAATCGGTTGAAAATTATAATAATTGTAACTTAAATCTGTCAGAGAATTAGTTTATATTGGTCCTTATTATAAAGATTTTGAAGTGATATCAAATTGATATTTTAATTTTAGAGATAGTTTTAGATAATGGCGCTAAATAAGGCACTTCAGAATCGACCCTATTAACAGCGAGTAACAAGGACTATATTTTAATTAAAAAAATATATACGAACCCTGATCGGGCTGTTAGTATAATAATTAGATTATTATATTTTATTATAATTGGCCGAATTAATAAGGAGATTTGTAGATAAACTTGATCCCTCTCTTGTATAAAGACGCATAGATTCTACCCGTCATCGTTTCTACGCCGCAGAACGTAGAGGCCGTCTCTTAGTTGGTCTGTCATGTTTATGATTAACTTCTGCGTAGGTAAAATATGCTTAGGGCTCTAGGTGGTGTAGACATATACTAAAAATGATTTTTTTCACAATTTCCACAGGAACAAACAAACAAAAGTATTTTGATTGATTTTATCTTGTAAATTAATTAAAACCAGCCAAAATTTTGTACCCCGTTTTCAATAAAAACCTTTTCTTTTACCTATGGAATAGGACAAATATTTTCACTTCTATAAATATAAAAATAATAGCTCTACGTGGGACCTTGCACGTTTTACGACAAGCGAGTTCCGAAACACGGACTCATTATTTGGAAGTCTGTTTCGTTTTACGCTGAATCGAATTAAATTTGCTATGGGTGTTATATATAACATTACGGTACTTAAATAAATGTATAAATAGGCTAAAAATTTGACGTGAATAAAGTTGTAGGTGAAAGCGTATAAACTTTATCTATTTGGTCAGTAATAGTCAGCGGAATTTAAGGACCTTACAATAGAAAAGGGGACTTTTCCCCCGTACAAATCATCTTTATATTTGTCTCGCTTCGCAAGTATTTAAGTTCGGAGAGAGAGATAATTCGGCGTAAATTTTAGCCTAATCATAATAAAACCCCTACATTTAACGCTCATGTGTACAGAAAGTACATACCTACACGGCTTACAGAAAGGATTTTTTTTTTCCGTAAATACAAAGTTTATCGGTTGCACAGGTTTTAATTGGAATTTAGGATTATATTAATTAAATTATTGATAGCATGATATAATAAATAGTTATGAAAAATTAAGCTGTAACAATGACAGTGAATTAATAAAAGTTTTTTTTTTTCAAAGTTTTTATTATGTGTTTATTATTTTGTGGCTCTATTGACATATAATTATTTTTGTAGTAATTAGTAAAATACTTTTTATGTTACTCCTGGCAGCTGTTTAGCTCAGCCATCAGTTCATGCGACGTGGGGAAGGTTTCAGTGCAAGTGGTGCTTTAGCGGGGTCGTTTCGTCCCCCGCGTGGGGGCGGGAGGCCGTAGTAGGAACATCCTTCACCTCCGAGCTAGGTCAGGGTTAACAGTACTGGGGGTACTGTGTACCGGGGGTGACGGTGAGCCACCTTCGACCTTGGATGCGTGTGCTAATGTGACGTTGCACCGAGCTAGCTTTACAAATGATGCGCTCATACGTCTATATGTAATGTGATTCGAGCTATTGAAAATCTCTTTGTATTTTAAACTTTCTTATAAAGGCATTACAATACGAAATCTGAAAAACGAACTTTATCTTTCAGATTTCGTTTTAAAAAGGTAGCTATTCAATTATTTTTAATTAGAAAACGAAGAAATATATGTCGCGGCTTATGTTTTATTTTTATGTACATAGTCGTATACCAATTTCGTCGAGATTTTTTTATCTAGATGAAGCGAGTAACATTTTCGCTATTTGCTAAATCATTTTACGTGTATGTTAATACTGTAACATATTATGTATACAGAGTTCATAAAATCAATTATCATGCCACGATGGAAGATTTCCGTACTCGAAAATTAAACGAGCGTCATAAAAACAAGCGGTCTGCGGACATGCGTAGCTAATATCCCGATTCCAATAGCCGTATTGCGCATCCTGAATCGATGACAACCTTATAACTCAAGCATTAAGGCAAATAATTCATTATCCAGACGCGCCGCCGTTTGAAGATGAAATATAAACGTTCGACATTAACTCGTGATCCGTTTTTCTTGGGTTCGAAATCGTGTGAACGGTGCTATTGTATTTGAATGTTGTTGTTTAGTGTTTTCAACTTTATAATGACGAAGTAAGGTTGAGATTCGTATGTGGATAGTGTGGGTGGTGGGTGGTAGTGAGTGGGTCGATATGTTCCAGGCGCGCAACGATCAATAGAGGAGAGGGGAGACTTTGTGAGACACTGTGCACGGTCCGCCAAGCGGCGCCGCGTGCCGACACACTCCCATGATATATTTCATGTTTAAGTGCTTTTATTTGCTAAAATGAGGGTCTTTGATTTTAATACTCAGATTTACTGCAAGTATAATTAGTTATTTAAAACTAGTTGTCTAATGCGGCTTTGCCCGCGTAAATTAGAATAAGGAGTAGTCTTGATCTAGAGTAGGACCTATCAGTATACCAGATCTCATTCAACTCCATTCAGCCATTACAGCATGATAAAGTAATACCCACAATACCATATATACTGACACTTGCATTTGGGTGCAATATTGTTCTTTATTGTCCACAAATATAATGATAATAGCATTTAATTTTTAAAGCCATGTACAAAGGCGAGCTTATCTCTAATAAGAGATTTTTTTTCATCAAACCTTAATTAGGTATTAATGAAATAAGTGATACTTAGTAACTTGTATTTGGATTTACTAATAAAAATAATAAAAAAATAAAGCTAGTCAGGTTTAGTTAAGAAACATGGACGACATCAATTATAAAATAGTAGGTAGATATCTAAGTTTAACATTTTTATAAAGGTATCGTAGTAGGTATAGGGCAATAATTATTTAATTACTAATAGGTTATATATAAATCATAGAGCAAATTAAAAAGTTATTAATTAACAACATGAAAAAAAAGAAATATAACTACTTAACATACTGGATATTTGTAACAATTTATATACTAGGATAACGCCAAAATGTAGCCCCGCTGAGTGAATAAGACTGTGAGACGACGAGTAATGGCATACATCCATTCAAGGATTTATCAGAAGCTTGCAGTTTTCTAGTCTTAATAACGATTTAGACTCGCGATAATAGAGTCATTAGCTTTATCTACACATTATTAATTATATGAGTTTTTTTCATTAACATCATAATCATCATATCAGCCGTTTTTTTTTAATGGATAATGGAATGGTAACCCCTTCTGCGCTATCGGTATACACTGGCTGGTCACCAGTGAGGGATGATAGATGAAGATAAAGCAGGTCAGTCAGCCCATCGTGACAAATCTAACAATAAATCAATCTCGATGGTTTCTAGTGGGAACCACGAGGTTTTTTTTTTGATGGGCGAAAATGGTATGGTAACCCCTCTTGTGCTAACGGGATACGCTGGCGGAGCATCAGTGAAGGGTGATAGATGAAAATGAAAACAGGCTAGTTAGCCCATCATGATAATTTCATCAGGAATTAATCGTGATAGTTTCCAGGGGGAACCGCGAGGAGGTCGACCTGGTTGGGCATATTGCTAGCAATGGGATTCTCAGTCTCCATTACTAACAATCCCTTTCCCCCACCACGAGGAGGTTAACCTGATAAAGTATATTGCTAGCAATGGAACTACTAATCCCCATTACTAACAATCCCTTCTTGCCCCCATATCAGCCGTTATATACCCACTGCTGACGCATACGCTTCCCATATAGGTAGTCTGTCATAACGAACGGGGCCGTTCCTTATGGTAGTATCCATTTACCATTGGGAGATTTTCCCAGTAGTTGTCATGCTTGGCAGGTGGTTTAGCTTTTGGTAATGATTTAAGAGGGACGTCACATCCCATCTCATGGCCATTAAGCTCCCTTAGTCGCTTCTTACGATACTCACGGGAAAAGAAGAGATAATTCATTCTATGCCGGGACCACATGGAAGCGTTTTTTACATATTTTTATATTTATATATAATCATTATTTGTTATTAACTTTTATTCGTGATATTGTCAGCATCCACGCGACCGGATTGCGTCGATGGAATGGTAATATATATATATATATATATATATATATATATATATATATAAGTCTATATCCTTTCTCATCTTAAATACCTAAATGTCTTGTGTATTATATTATTCGTGTTTTTCGTATATCAAAACTCATAACGATAAATTTCGTAAATAATAAACAAACAAATGAACATTTAAATTATTACTAATTATTTTTGGTATTTATACTATTACTGTAGTACTGAGACAGTACCTATCTTTACAGATTAAAAATTCTTATTTGGTCAATGATTGTTCTGTTATAATATCATTGTATTGAGTATCGTTACTAAGTGACTTTAATCTATACTTATAATAAATCTGTAGAGAGATCAATTCTGTACATGAAATATATTTCCAAAATAACTATCAGCGGGTGATTAGTGATCGATACTGATGCCAAAAATGCAATCAGTAAAATTTTTGTCTGTCTGTCTGTTGTCTGTCTGTCTGTATGTTCGTTATAGAAACAAAAACTACTAGACGGATTTTAACGAAACTTGGTACAATTATTCTTCATACTCCTGGGCAGGTTATAGTATATTTTTCATCACGCTACGATCAATAGGAGCAGAGCAATGAAGGGAAATGTTAAAAATGTTCACCCGTGCGATGCCGGGACGGGCCGCTAGTCAGTAATAAATAGAAAAGTTGCCACAATCATAATCGAATGGTTATCTCACCGATTATATTTCGGTAAGCTTCACATATCTATTGATCGAGTCAAGATAACAAAATATTATCCAAGGGTATATAATTTAACATCAACTAAACAGTTACAATTTTTACATGTATTAAAATAATATATTTATTAAAAGAAGAAAAGTTTATATATTATGGATAATGGATACCAGAGAAAATGATTTTTTTTATTAGAGAATATGGTTCTTTTATTATAAAATACTTACATAAGAGTTGCATTAGGATGTATTAAGCTTTTGGTGACATATTTACTTTTAGAATCTTTTATTTTATTATTTGTATTTTTTATAAATATTTGGTTTTTAAAATGTTCTTATTTGTAATTTTCTAAATTCCGTGTCTTTATCATTTAGCATCTCATCACAGTTTATCGCTCTTTAATATAAACCTACATAGAAACCTTCAGTAAAAAATCTACAAATGACAGTTTATAAAAATAAAATTCTTAATAAGAACATCGAAGAATTGGTTTCTTTGCTTGCCTAAAGGTATGCGAATTGAGAAACAACAACAATAGAATATAGAGCAATACTAGAGTTTTTTACTAATTCTTCTCTGTTTGAACTAGTTACTAATATGCAGGTTAAAAATATTGTGTATAAGTAAAAAAAATGCTTTACGAGTATATAAATAAATTATATTTTAATTTTTAATGAAACGAAATAATCACAATGATTAGATATTAGATATTATATGAATAGATATTTATCTAAGTTGCATAAAATATATTTTATAAGTTAAATATGGATATTAGATTTGAATAAGCGTATTTCATAATACTGCAATCACAGTATATTATACTCGTTTAAGCTTTTGAACTGAAAATGTATATTTTAGATTTATATTCTCTCGTTTAACTCTGGCAAGAGTCTGCAAGCATTTATTATTCTCTTGGCAAACTTGTTTAAAATAACTAAGACATTTAACTGTTCGTTAAACTGGTGTAGAGACGAAATAGGTTATATGATTATCAAATATCGTATATTTATATAATATATATCATACAAGTAAGTTAAATGGAGACTCGGATTAATTTGGATTGATAATGGTGTTTTACATGTTTTGTTTAATACAGTATAATCTTGTATACCTAGAGATCTCGAGACTCAATCACCTTAGATCATGAACATTCATATTGAAATAATTTATATACCAGATACAACAGTAATAAAATTGCAGGCACACACTATAATAATATATGGAACTTGTTAGTTTATTATGCTTCTAACAAAACATTACAAAGGAGTAACTATTTTAATCAAATAAAAGCTCGTAACTAATAATTATAATGAATAATTAACAAATACACACACATATTTAAACACACATATAGGCGCGTGCGCGCGCGCGTTTGTACTCACACTAATATATAATATGCCACAAGGAGATTTTGTACAAAAGTCGTTTGATTGGGTACCTCTGTCCCATTCATGTTTCTACCGTGAAGCAGTTGTATTTGCATAGCTGTGTTTCGGATTGAAGGACAGTATAATATGGCTGTGAAATTACAGAGGAATAATACCTGTGTCCTCAGGAATAGCAACGCACGAGGGCGAAACAGTATACTCTGTTATGTCAATGGTACTACTAATTTTTATAGGCGACGTTTACTATCTCGATCAGGTAGGCTGTCATCTTGTTTGCCATTCTAATGGCATAAAAAAAAACATGCGCACACACGCACACGCATATTCACACAAGTCAAATTGAAAACCTCTTAATTTTGTCAATTAAAAAGATTGAAATTCAACAAACCTGAAAGTTTATAGTAGATGTGACGATCCTCATGCTCTCGGCGTAGTTTCGAAGTACAGAGTCGGTGCTGAGGCAGCTCTGGCGCCACTCGTACAGCTGTTCCAGTCGAGTGACGCATCTCTCGCAGATCTTCTTCGGTAAGAAGTCGTCCTTCGAGATCTGCTGGAGAAGAATGAAACTGGTTAGACTATCACCAGTAAGTATACGGTTTTAGGCTAATTTTCTATTCATTTATAAGGCGCATATGGAAATAGAATGGTCATCTCGTCTGCGTTGTCATGTTACTAATGAATTAGTACCCCGCCAGCGTACTTTTAATCATATTCTTACAATCATTCTTCAGAATGATTGTAAGACTGAAGTTAAATTAATTTAGATGGTTTCCAAAATCGCGAAGATGCGGATCTAATAGGATCTATTACTAATGGAGCCGTTTTGCCCCTGTTTTTAATAAAAGAAGGGGTCCTTTCCAATTATAAGGGTTGAACTGTCACAATTATTCGTACCAATTTATGTATATCCAGTTCTCGTGGTTAAATTAAAATCATGTTCATCATCATATCAATCATTAACTTTCCGCTGCTGAATATAAGCCTCTTGCCAGTAGTTACCACGCTTGGTAGGTAGGTTGGCAACCGCAGTTAGGCTTTTGGTTATATTTTAAGAGAGACTCTGCTGCCTATCCCGTGGGTGTCGTAAGAGGCGACTAAGGCAACTTAATTTAGTTCCGTTAGTTGTCTCTTACGACATCCACAAAAAAAGAAGGGATGGCCCATTATATTCCGGTACCATAAGGAAATCTAGACATAAACATCGCAAGGATATAAAAAATTACAAGAAATAAATAGTACCATCAGTCTTATTTCCGAACTGAATGTTATGCCTCTTTTTTATCAAAATTCCACTGGGTATAGAAAGTTCTCGTCGCTTGATTGATATGGTAGAATGTACCAATATCTTATTAATCACATAATATTACTATTTGGGATTAGAATGAGACGACACAGTAATCTTTTCAGATAAAAATAAAACTCTAGCTCTAATATTTAATTAAAATGTAGTAAAAATAATATTCGTATTTCAATAATTCATTTTAAATCACAATCAGAAGAAGAAATAGTTTAATTTAAAAAATCAAAATTATAAATCCATAATATAATATGTTAAGTTTTATATTTACGTAGTATATAATTTATTACTTTTAACATTTACTTAGAAGTAGGTTACAACTAAGTTGCATGTTTATTTTTAATGTAAATAATGTAATTAGAAAGATAAAGGCTCGTATTAAACGAATCACGGCCACTTTGCTTTATTTAATGTACGGACAAAGAGCCTATTGTTCTATGAATATCATGCATGTAGGTTTTGTTACAGAAATAGACCCCAACAAAAGCAAGTGACTTACATGCATATAGTTAGTATACTGTCCTTTATTATTGTTAGTATTTATCAGAGAAGTCAAGGGTTTCCGAAATGTTGCATGCATAATGTGACAGGTTATGAAAATACACGTAAATGAAATAAAACGAGGCGGATTTTTTGCACTCCTTTACAATATTTACTCTGAGACTGTGTAGTGTACTCATTGGATAGGCATGATAAAAGAGCTGTATGGTTTGAATAATTATTTAAATATTAAATAATATATTATTTTATTATTTAATAATTTAGACACTAATTTTAATGTCTAAATTATTTACCCACACTAATGTTTTATATTATTCTCCGCCTAATTACGCTTCTGTTTTTCCAAAGGTTGACTGTGAGAGAATGCTATTATAGTATTAAGGTCGTCTTTTGTATTAAACATTTTTATATAATCAATAAAGAAGAAATAAATAATAAACTTTAAAGTAGATGACGTAAAGTTTGAATTGAGTAAAGTTTTATTTAAATCAGAAACATTGCTCACATTATTTCGTGCAATAATTACGAAGTAAGACAAAGAGATTATTTATAGTGTACTCTGATTGTACGGTGCGAATATTTTATTATTTAACATTTCAAAGTCTGGCAGTGTTTTTGATACTACAATACTCTCTGCTCAGCAGGCGCTTTTATACATTTATCAAGGGATGACACGATGATGAAAGGAGCAAAATACGAGTATAATACAATTTTCAATTGACTTAAAAAAGAAGGATATTTTCAATTCTGTTGTTTTTTTTTTTTTGTTACCTTATAATTCCGTCAATTGTAAAACAATATGGAAAATATGGTTTTTATCTGAAACCATATATTTACAGATTGGGCTCATAGGAATTTAATCAAAACTGGTTATGTCACAATTGACGTCGGTTTTTTTATTGAACACGATCTTAATTTTATGATTTTTTTTTTATTTTTTGCGATAATTTAGTGGACGTGCAAAAAAGTCTAAAACCGTCTTTATATAATTGCATTTTGCTTTCTTAACCTCATAATGATAAAACCATACAATATTATAGAGTAAATAATTAATGGATAAATTATTGTATATGATTAAATTTGATTATCGATTATTGAGAAGATATAACGATGAAATTTAAATCGATATTATAATTTTTAAGAAGCAGCCTTGTTGTCCACATTGCACAATATAATTAAAAAAATGGACACTGAATTTGTACCATAGTACATTTTTTAATTTTTACTTTTGTAGTTATTACCATTATTTTGTTTGGGGTTGCACGACAAAACGTCACGTGGCCTCAAACGCCTCTGTTTCCCATGTTTTCCCGGGTAATCTCACGTTGACCCACTTCAGTGCCGTGGGCTATGGGGTCAATGATCTACGCACGGTTCTTTGCACTTTACACAAATGCAATACACAAAGACTCAATAGACAATAATTGCAATAATACATTGTACTCAACTCCTTTATTTACATTGTTGTGGTATTGGAATTGACATTTATAATATATAAAATGAAATTAATTTTTTATAGTTCTTATTTGTATTTTTATTAGAAGTTTTAATATTAAATATGATAAAAAACCATAATTTTTATTATAAATTGTATTACAGTATTGTATTAGGCTCATCAATTCAATATATGTTTTAGTAAACAAGCCATATTTTGAAGAAAAAATATTTACGTTAATTTTTGTAATCTATTTAGCAGTGTTATTAATATTTTCTTAGAATTCTAATAGTATTGGATGTGATGGTGAGAATAATGAACAATTGAAATATGATCCACTGTTATCATTATATTTCAAAGGAAGTTAAGAAACAAATCCTTCTTAATGTACATTGTTTAATTTGCTACGTAATTTTCGGTGGAGGTTAGAATTAGTAAAAGATAAAATTATAATAAATTGTGTTGATTATTATTAGGTAAAAATGTAACAATAATATAAAAAAAAAGTAGTATAAAGAGAAATGTCAAAAAAAAAAAATCAACAGGTATCGTGATTTAGGCCTCATTATCAATTCCTTGTTGTTGTCGTAGCACGAGCGCGCAGGCGTCTACGGGCTACGAAACGCGTCAGCAACCGCACACAATTATTGCAATTTTCTCAATTTCTTCTTGTTATGTTGTTATGTTTACCTTAAGATTTGCACACACTGTATTTAACACAATATAAATTAGCACTAATGAACACAAAGTTGTATTGGGGAGCTAAGATAAAGTGAGTAAGTTAAATTGAAAGACAAATGGGAGTCGATAGTTAACAAAGCACTCACCATAGTCGGCAGACACGTTCTAAGCTTGAAAAGTATCTGCCTCTGCTCCGACTCTTTGTCGAATATGTGGAGCCGAGGACCACTCTTCAAGGAGCACAGCCGACAGAGGTCGGTGAACGCCGTGAAGTTGAGGTCCTCCGGCTCAGTCATGGCGAAGCACCTGATGAGGAGGTCAAGGAGGCAAGAGTTGTCCATGTATACGGCGGTGGTTCTCGGGTGGCGGGAGACAGGGTCAACGCATGTCGCGGGTGCAACCGTCGGGGAGGCGTCGCGCCGGCACTGCGTCCGGGGGGCACTGGGGCCCGGCAGCGCGCGCCACCCGACGCCCCTGCACCCTCGCCCCCTCGCCCCCTCGCCGCGCCGCACGCAGCCCCCGTCGCCCACCGACGCCCGGGTGGCTCCAGCCGGAAAATGCGTGGTTTTCCTTGATTGCCAATGCAATTGATTATGATGTCTTTATGTATTTTCGCGTCGATATCTCACGGTAATAACTGTATATGTTAACTTAATGTCATGTATTTTTATAGGATCGATATTGTCGTACATTAAAGAGACATATTATTGACTATTAGAAGAAATCTAGTTGGTTTAGAACTTAGATTATAAGTACGCTATACTCTATGTATATAAAATTTAACGTCTTAAAAATTAATAGAAAATATATATACATATATATTAACTGCGTAGAGTACGTATTTCAAGCTTTGGTAGAGTTCAGCAATAGAGTTCGGTCGTGATATATCCTTCTGTACGAAACGAAAAGTACATTAATATATGTATAAATACAAATAACGGCAAGTATATAAATAAAACCTTTCCAATTACATTAACGACCTCCCTAGTAACTTCGGCATACGACCTAGAAATGTCACACGTACATTCTAGAATAACTATCAAACAGCGCATCCAATCAATAGGTACTTTAATATATTCTAAATATAATTAAATATAATATAATTGAAATGTCCGACATCTCATCGGATTCTGAAGCCGAATATCACGCTTACTCTGAACGGACACTAGCAGTGATCAAACCAGAAGCATTTGAAGACGCTGATGATATTGAGAATCATATACGCAATAATGGATTCAGTATACTAGCGGTTAGAGCTATTAATATAATGTTCTAAATATTAATCTTCATACTAAGTCCTTTCTAGGTTGAATAGATCTCTAACATATACACATCTTTTCTTTCATAATGATCCATTTGGTCATGATAGAACCCTAATTTTTTATTTTCCCATTGCATTACTATTTTATTATTCTTTATATATATTTAAATCATTTTTTTTATCGGATTCTGCACCGAATTCGTTAATACTTTTTGCAATCAATAGACTATTGTCGTGTTGCTCTTATACTAATTTTGTCCAGTCTGAAGACGTTTATTGTAGTAAAATAGTTTATGGAATCATTAGAAATATTAGAAAGCAAGAAATAATGAAAAATACGTATTTTACGGCTACGGTAACCACTTATCATCAATTGGGCCGTATGCTTGTTTGCCACCTCAGTGGTATAAAAAAATATTATTTTTGAAATTCACAGATCTGATTAAAGAAGTTTGGTAATTAGAATATTAGAATATGTATCAAAATTATTTATTATTATCATTTTCTAATAGATTTGAATCAAAATAGGTTTAAGGAAATGGCAGTTCAGAATAAGTTTCATTATCTCATTTTTAGACGGTATTATATAACGCAATATTGTTGATATTCCAAAATGTTTATGGTGGGACCAACTTGGAAATGTTATTTTAAAATTTACCTTTAAAATTAGCTACTTTTCATGACTCAGTCCTAGACCAAACCCTTTATTTTTTATACCCATGAGAATATAAGGAAATCCCCTCATACTTACGTTATATAATGATCCCTCACTAACGTTATATAATGACACAAATTATATTTCTATGTATTTATATTTATATATATAACAAATGTATAGTCACTAGTTTTTTAGTTTTTTATCATACGATAATATTTTTTTATACGTAGTATGATTATAAAATAATCTACATACTGATGATAGTCCACAACAGAAAGATTTTTATTGAAATAACATTACATAATATAAAGAAATTGATAAATATTTATAGTGACGGAGAAGGGATTGTCAGTAATGGAGATTAGCGAGGCCATTGCTAGCAATGCACCATATCAAGTCAACCTCCTCGCGGTTCCTTTTAGAAACCATCGTGATGGATTCATTGTTGAATTCATTCATATGATATCAACGAAACGAATTCCTATCATATGATAGGGGATGATGAATTCTTGCTTACCAGTCCATTATCATCATATAAAAAAATATACTATAATTTGAATAGGTTTCTGTATTATTTGTCTCGAGTTACTTTTTGTCTGTTTTATTTTGAAATAACTATGATCAAAATACATGTTAAAATTGTTAACTAATTTAGTATTTTAGTAACATTAGTATGTAGTAACATTATTATTGTAAAAGTGAGTTTGTTTGTCACCTTTTGGCACTCTAATGGATCTGACAATAGTTATTATATTGAAACACGTACATGGGATGGAATTCTCATCCTCCTTATACTTTTCCAACCATATGCAAGCTAGACCGTTTTAAACAAAATGTTAATAGGCTACTCGTGAGCCAACGAGCTCCATATTAGATTATGTCGTCACTTTCTATCAAATGAGATCGAGATGAATCTAGAATTCTTCAACAGTAAAAAATGGAGAAGAACAAAAGCTATTTTTTATCTTGGTCTAACAATACCAGAGGGTGACTTTATACATGTCGTCTGCTTGGGTATCTTTGTTTGTCCTACTTGTGTTTCTGCCATGAAACAGTTGTGTATGCATGGCTGTGTTTCGGTTTGAAGAGTGGAATATGATAATGAAATTACAGAGTACAGAGGCACAACACATTATTTTTCAGGAATGACAATGCATGAAGGGTATCATGGGCGACACAGTATAATACTCTGTAATATCTATGACACTGTTCATGTGTACAGGCGACGGTTACCTCTTTCCATGATTCTAGGTTGCACAAAAAAATTTCTCGGACTCGAACAATATTCAAATATGCAGACGAGGTCGCGGGTAAAGACTAGTAAATTATAAATGGGAATGTTGATTCATATAGTGTGACATACCTACCTGTATTGATACTTGTAACTTGCCTGATTCACTCACAACTATAGATAAGCAAAGTCGAGACATCTCCCCATAACACGAGCGGGCCCACATAAATTTTATGGTTTCATATAACTTTATTAGAACAGTAAGCTGTCGTTTGCTCGTTTATTTATTGTAG
The DNA here is from genome assembly GCF_026898425.1 of Galleria mellonella. Lineage (NCBI taxonomy): Eukaryota > Metazoa > Arthropoda > Insecta > Lepidoptera > Pyralidae > Galleria > Galleria mellonella. The sequence goes on from NW_026442133.1 coordinate 2,171,499, forward strand.
TATTTATCCTGTATAACAATGTGACATCTTTACACGCAACACATGCGTGGCGAAACACCATGGATGATTTTAATATTGGCTTTGAACTGACTTTAGAAATGAGTGATTTCACTTGATATATCTATTAATTTTGAATCGATTTTGATGTTCTTTTTTATAGTAGAAAGTTTACGATTGGATATGAGTAGGTTTAATTCAATTTATTTCTACCAAAATTAGAGTAATTTTTTTATAGAACAAAGTGTTACTTAGAACTAATCATCTTTGAACTTTAGTATTGAGTGGTTTCGCTTGCAATCAGTCGTAATGGGATAGGAGCCCATCGTTATAAGAAGCGGGTAAAGTGTGAGCGTAATCAATGCTCTGAGGATTCCGTACCGCTGCAATTCGATTAAAACATAATCCTCTTGACGTTCCCTTTTAGATTTTTCATCCTCTTTAGACGTTCATGCGTAATATTTTAAGTTTTATTTATTTATTTACATACTTTTGTACATTGACTTTTAATATAGATATTAGACTGTAACAAAAATGTACACACACGGACTACAGTTTTATTTGTATATTTATTTTTATTACTAGTTTACGAGAATTGTAAATATGCGTTCATTGCCTAAAAAGACACGCGAGAACATCTACTTATTTTTTTATAATTAAATAAAAAAAAATGATTTTATTCCGGTTTAAGGATGGTGGTTGACTGTGGTGACATTATACACATTCATATCGATAAACAAGTAAATATTTCATAGATATTGAAAATATTTATAATTTCTGTTTCAATAAAATTTAAATAAAATAACCATGCTTGCTGATATTATCACCGAAACACTTATTAATGGAAAATAATCGATTTTTCAACCGCCTCCAGAAAGAAGGAGTACCTCCTAACTCCGTCAGTTATAAACTAATTTCAAAATGTATTTTATATCTGAAAGAATGTGCTTACTCGCATAGAATTTTTATCAAAATTGGTTCAATAGTTTAGTTTTTAAATTAAAATCACTGGTTTTGCCATATTTGAAGTCTGTTTTCTTTTTTGTGGAACGCAATCTTAAATTATTATTTGTACTAATACTTATTACATATCAGGGGAAAGTTTGTTTGTATGATCTTTATTGTACTATTTGCTTATAATATATAGATAGCAGGTTATAAAGAAACTGGCAAGATATACATCGTATTAAGTTCTATTGAAAAATCTATAGATACTGAGGCGCGCGTCAACTGGGTAATAGATGTTATTTTACAAATACCATGTTCTGTTCCGCAAATTTTCACAAAACTGTAGCTTCAATATGGCAAGATTTGCTCTTGCCAAAATTTTTCAATCAATTTATAAAAAGAATTTTCCGAAGTAAACTACTAAATTGACTTATTGAAAAATGTTTTTACACGATAAAAGATTTTGTAAGTCCGAATGGTAGATTAGACTAAGAATGCACTTTATGTAATAATATTAATAATATGACATGTACAATTTTAATGCTTTATAACTATAATATCTATTATTTTTAAATGTTGATATAATTAACTAATTAAATGTAACAATTAATATGTATTTAGAATAATTAATTGGACATACGTAATTGATAAATTTTTACTTTAAAATGTTAGCCACTAAAAACTAACTAACATGTGCTAAGACAAAATTTGCATGCCTTTAGATAAGGCGAAATGTGTAGCTCAGTTACCATTTAAGACCTTTGTATCACATTTCGAGTAAATAAATTATTATTATTATCATAGAATTACGAAAATAATCTCTGAATTGACATCATAATACATAAAACTCAAATGATTTTAAAACCTTCTTTTTCGAATTAAAAATACAAGAACAAATATTAATAGCTTGTTAACCATTCTAAGAATCATAAAAAAATATCAGAACATTGAATATCTTACTTTTATCTATATATTTAAAAAGAGATAACACAAAATGCGATGGAGCACGCGTTCAGTCCAGTAGTGTCCGGTCGCGAGAGGGTTGATATGCAAAATCGAGCTAACGGGAGCGCGCAAGGGGTGCGCATTCATTATTACGCGTCACATGCAACGCTTGTTATGATAGGGTTGGCGATTATTCATTAGGGAATTTGTTTTAAACAATAATTTTAAAATAAAAATAAAAATATTACGTTTTTATAATATATTGAAAGTATACAGCTCGTTTAATGGATCGCGGCTACCACACACCGCAATATCAGTCAATGTCATTTACGCATAGCCGACTTATATTTTACACAGTATCCAGGAATTACACTGCCAATTCATTTTAATTTTGCTTAACAGAAATAGGTACTACGAAAGTACCTACTCATATTGATAACTTCCTATAATTTCTCTTTCTCTCCTGGTCTATATTTTTGACAGTTGTTTCTTTCAACATAACAGTAGTTCATTGAAAATGGCTTTATAAACATTATCGTTCAAAATACTTTATTTTTTTAAATTTTCATTTTATTTTACGAACCTAACTGTCGACGCACAAGCGTACCTATCAGAAAATATACCTGCCTATATTTATTTCATAGTAGCTATATATGTATGTATGTTTACAGTTACATTATTTAAAAGATAAAGCAGTATTTTCTGAAAAAAATTGTCAAATGAAAACTATTTTAGTTTTACATAATATCATAAAGCTAGGTCGATTAATTTCCAAATTTCAATAGCTTATTATAAATTAATCTATTTATAACTTCAATTGTATGTTCCATGCTTGCTAGATATAGTTAAGTATCATAGAAATATTTAACACTTGTCTATATGTACTGAATGTAAAATACAAATATCTAAACGCGTGACAACCCTACATCTAATAGAAATACTTGAGCACCCCTACTCTCAGCGGTCACTGCTGTTATCTATAGAAACCATAAAAAAAAGTAATTACGCATTCCTATTGACGTTTCGGGGGCTGCGCTGCTAGAGACAGGAATGTTTTATGAAATTAATATTCCTTATATACTATTTTTTTTTTAATGGTAACCCCACCCGCGCTATCGGTATACACCGGCAGGGAGTGAAGGATGATAGGTGAGGATAAAGGTCAGTTAGCCCATCGTGACGAATTCAATAAGAATTGTTCACGATGGTTACCAAGGGGAACCACGTGGAGGTCGACATTATAGGGCATATTGCTAGCAATGGAGCTATCAAACTCCATTGCTAACAATCCCTTCTCCACCCCTTATATACCTATTTTTTTTTATGGATGAAAATGGAATGGCAGCTCCACCTGCGCTACCGGTATACGCTGGTGGAGCACCAGTGAAGGGTAATCGATGAGAATGAAAACAGGCCAGTTAGCCCATCATGATGAATTCATCAGGAATTAACCATGATAGTTTCCAAGGAGAACCACGAGGAGGTCGACCTGGTTAGGTATATTGCTACCAATGGGATTCTCAGTCTCCATTACTAACAATCCCATCCCCCCCCCCCTATATACCTATTAGGTAAATAAGTTTTTATATGGACACGAGAACGTGGCGTCGATAGTTTCTATTGACATTTTGTTAACTTTTATATCTGTTGCATAGAAGGTAATTTAATAGTAGATTTTGATCCATAAAATACCACTTATTTTGATTTAAACACTAAACTATTGAATCGACTTTTTTGATAATTTCTATGGGACTAATTTGACTTACATCCTTTTAGATAAAAAACGAATTTTCAAAATTAGTTTATAAATGATGGAGTTTTGAAGTGACAAACATACATAATTGAGAACCTCCTGCTTTCTTTAAGTTGAAAATAGAAATGAAGCTGATATTATGAAGAAATAGCTTATTGCTTAATCCCAGTAGACAAATCTATATCTATACTTATAATAAATCTGTAGAGAGGTCAATTCTGTATATGAAATGTATTTCCAAAATGACTATCAGGGGGTGATTAGTGATCGATACTGATGCCAAAAATGTAATCAGTAAAATTTTTGTCTGTCTGTTTCTCTGTCTGTATGTTCGTTATAGAAACAAAAACTACTCGACGGATTTTAACGAAACTTGGTACAATTATTCTTCATACTTCTGGGCAGGTTATAGTGTACTTTTCATCACGCTACGATCAATAGGAGCAGAGCAGTGAAGGGAAATGTGTCTGTTACATCAAAAAAACCGTGAGGAAGGACATAGGCTACTTATTTTACGAAAAACATCGGAAACGCGGACGAAGTCGCGGGAAACAGCTAGTAGTAAATAAATTTTTCGATAGATATTTTTTCAGTAGGCCTCGCGTGAGAAAGAACAAGACGCCTTGCTGTCTCGTTTTATATCATGCCTGGCTTAGCGATAACATATCTATTGATTAGCATTGTTTTAATCTTTTTTTATGTCATCATCATCATATCAGCTTCTAACCGTCTAGTGCTGAATATAGGCCTTGGAGGGTTTTGCCAATAGTCGCTACGCTTGGCAGGCAGGTGGGCAACCGCAGTTAGGCTTTGGAGATGTACGAGGGACGCTGCTGCCCATCCCTCGCGCTCTCTTAGTCGCCTCTTACGATCCAGTATATCTATACTGGACAGGAAGGGGTGGCCTATTCTATGCCGGGACCACACAGCGTATGGTAGGGTAGGTGATAGTAGCAGGCTTAATTTTTTTTTGTTCTTTTTGCCAATTCTAATACGCTTTGGTTTCTTTAGAAAAGGATTTTATTATCCACTAGCGGCCCGTCTCGGCGTCGCACGGGTGGACATTTTTACTTTTTAAAAAGTAGCCATTAAGGCTGCACCCGCGACCGAAGCTTAAAAATAGAGTAACTTCTTCCCTTTTCCCAACATTTCCCTTCACTGCTCTGCTCCTATTGATTGCAGCGTGATGAAAAGTATACTATAACCTGCCTAGGAGTATGAACAATAATTGTACCAAGTTTCGTTAAAATCCGTCGAATAGTTTTTGTTTGTATAAGGAACATACAGACAAACAGACAAAAATTTTACTGATTGCATTCTTGGCATCAGTATCGATCACTAATCATGCCCTGATAGTTATTTTGGAAATTTATTTCATGTACAGAATTGACCTCTCTACAGATTTATTATAGGTATAGATTAAGCAGATTATTCTTATGTCTACTAACGCCGGTTTCCAATTTCCATTGAGGAGCACATCAGCTTGTGACTCTAAATAGTGGATGCCTATAAAAAATATAAGTACAATGATGTTTCTTTTTCATGGATGATGATGGAATGGTAACCTCGCCTGCGCTAACGATGAACGCTCGCAGGGCATCAGTGAGGGATGATATTCGAGGATGAAAAGGCAGGTCAGTTAGCCCATCATGATGAATACACCTGGGATTCAGCTTAATGGTTTCTTTTTATACAACTTAGGATGGCAAACAAGCTGACAGCCCACCTGATGGAAAGTGGTAACCGTCGCCTATACACATGAGCAGTACCATTGACATAACAGAGTATATTGTTTCGCCCATGATACCCCCATGCGTTGTCATTCCTGAGGACTCAGGTGTTATTCCTCTGTACCCAGTAAATTCACGACTTCAAACCGAAACACAGCCATGCAAACACAACTGCTTCACGGTTGAAACACGAATGGGACAGATTACCCAAGCAATCGACTTTTGTACATAGTCTCCCGTATATTGCTAGCAGTGGGATTGGTAGTCTGCATTACTAACAATCTTTCCCCCCCTCCCTCTCATGCAATGATGTTATAAACTCCAATTCAATTTCAAGAAACGCCAAGTTCAGCTAACACCGGAGCAGGCTGCAGAACTATACAGAGGCCACTACGGCCGTCCTCACTTTCCGCACTTGGTGGCTCACATGTCAAGTGGACCGATCATCGCGTTGGTGCTTGCAACGAAAAATTGCATACAGAAATGGCGCAACCTTATGGGACCCGCAAGGTGAATATCCGATATCTGTATATTGAGTTTCTCTGAACATTACTGATCACCCATTGCTATATCGCCCATACCAGTCGGACGTCTATAACATTAGGAGCGGGTTCTTATTTTCGATATTATTTATTGGATAACTGATATCTATCTGTTATTAGGCTAATATACATATATGTATATTGTAACTACAATATATGGATATTGCTAGATATTACACCCTTTTTTTATACAACTTAGAATGGCAAACAAGCTGACGGTCCACCTGATGAAAAGTGGTAACCGTCGTCTATAGACATGAGCAGTGCCATGGACATAACAGATTATAGTGTTTCGCCCATGATACCCCTCATGCGTTGCCATTCCTGAGGACTCAGGTGTTATTCCTCTATACCCTGTAAATTCACGCCGTATCCCACCTTTCAAATCGAAACACAGCCATGCAAACACAACTGCTTCACGGTTGAAACACGAATATTAAAATATCAGTACTTAATTATATTACTGACTTATATTTGAAAACATATAGCAATATACCCTGACAGGTTGACTTACACACAATCTCCCTGGAAATCGTCGTGTATAATTTCAGGTCAATTCGTCTCGATGGACTAACTGACCTGCATTTTCATCCTCACCAATCCATCACTGGTGCCCCGTCCGTGTATACCGGTAGCGCAGGCGGGGTTACCATTCCAGTATCACTTATTAAAAAAAAACCTTATTACATAATGGTTGTGGTACTAACAGTAATCCAACGATGATGATCTCTAGTGATTTAGCGCAGGGGTTCGACTAATGGTCCGGCCAATTTAGGAAACGATTTTTCTAAATTAACTTAGATTTAGATGTTCTGAGTTGTGCCTTCAGATGTTCGTTGCTTGCTTTTTATTAATATGCAATCGACGTTATTGATCAATGTTTTACATCTGCTGTGTAGTGATAAAACATCTGTCCCATACTTGTTTCAACCGTAAAGCAGTTGAGTTTGTATGGCTGTGTTTCGGTTTTAAGGTTGGGATATGGCACCGCATGGGGGTATCATGGGCGAAACAGTATACTCTGTTATGCCCATAGTACTGCTCATGTCTATAGGCAACGGTTACCACTTTCCATCAGGTAGTCCGTCAGCTTGTTTGCCATTCTAAGTTGTGTAAAAAAAAGAGCAGGGTCCTATTGAAATAATTTCCTATGTGCAGAGTGATCGAGGCACAGGCGTATTGGCCAGACAGCCTACGCGCTTGTTACGGACGTCGCACCAAGTATGGGGACTATTTTAATGGGTTGCACGGAAGTGAAAACTATGCAGAGGCGCTCAGGGAGATACACTTCTTTTTTCCTACAAGTACGTAAATGATGATTATCAGTATATTATTAATAGAGAACGACATTTAAAAGCGGAGTCATCTTCCATGAAATTATTTGGAAAATTGTTATCGATAGTAAAGAATTTCGTAATAATTAACGCACGTAACGGCATTGGTGTTGCGAAGGGATAGCAATAAGATCTAACAGCTATATCGTTGATAGTATATCCTATCAGGTCCACACGTCGTATACGCGATTCTCTTTGGAAATCATTGTGGTTAATTTTTATTGATTTCATTACTCTGAGATAACTAGAAGCAAGCCTTTCATCCTCTCCTATCATCGTTCACTGGTACTCCGCCACCGTATACCGTTAGCTCTGGCGAGATTACCATTCCATTATCACCCATTTTAAAAAAGCCATGGTGTTGCAAACATCTATGGGATATTGCCCATACAGGCGGGGATGAATATCAAGTGACATTGGTTGACAACGTCGTAGTTTATAAAAATACTGGGTGATTTTGGATTCAGTAATGTCATTTGTTACAGTGGTGGTGGGACCGATACTTCGTAATTGGCAAATTAGCGACTACATACAAAAAAATCTAACAGCGACGCTGTTACCGGCGTTGACCGCGCTTGCTCACGAGCGTCCCGCCGAGCCGATACTTTGGTTAGCTGATTATTTACAAAGACACAACCCTAACGAGCCAGAGTTGGTGCTAAAGCCTCCAGAGCAAAGAGAAGACAGATGTTGTCACACCCCTGCGCCATCAGAAGAATCCGCAGCAACAAAATAAATTTATTTATTTATAAATATTTATTAGAATAGGAAATCTGTCATCTGGTGTAATTCTGTCACACTCCTGATGCATTTGCTAAGCAGATGGGAAGTAACAGGGTACAAAGTACCATAGGGAGACTTTGTACACAAATCGATTTATATGGATACCTCTATCCCATTCGTGTTTCAACCGGGAAGCAATTGTGTCTGCATGGCTGTGTTTCGGTTTGAAGGGTGGGCAGTGATTTTACAGGGTACAGAGGCATAACACCTTAGTTCTCAGGAATGGCAACGCATGGGAGGTGTCATGGGCGAAACAATATACTCTGTTATGTCTATGGTACTGCTCATGTCTATAGGTGACGGTTACCACTTTCCAATTGGTAGGCCGTCAGCTTGTTTGCCATTCTAAATTGCATAAAAAAAAACACAGGCATAACACTTCAATCTTAACAGTGAAAATGCATGCTGAGTTCTAGATATTATAGATGTAGCAGTATGTTTACTGTGATGTAAATAGGCAACGGTTAGCATTTTCCGTCATGTGGGTCGTCAGCTTGTTTGGCTATGTGGCATAAAAATATTTTAGTCATAATTATCGCTGGAGATATCTGAAAGTACAATAAAAATTAAAAAAACCGGCCAGTATTTTTAATAACTCTTTATTCTTTTTAAAAATAGTATAAAAAATGAGTGCTTATTCTAAAATAATATTATTACTATCTCTAGGATACTTTGGAAAATATACTTATTATGAAATAATAATCGCTGCATAACCCATTCTTCTCACAGAAGTTTTTTGTGGCCTCTTCATGAGCTTAGGTTAGCACATTATCACATATCTCCACTATGGCGTGACACTAAATAAAAATATACATTTTTATTAACATTGTAGGTTGATTATCTTTACGAATCTAATAAGGTAAAAAAAATATGTATTAGCGCATCACTTGAATGAATGAATGAATGAGTATACTTTATTTGCATTATACAATATAGGAAATAAACAAGACAATTTACAAACATAACGATACAATTGTATAAGTACAGTAAGGCGGTCTTGTTGCTGAGAGCAATCTTTGATAATGCACTTGATAATGCCTTAGTAGATTTTAAAACATCTCTAAAAGTCTAACTGTCCAACCCACCTGTCAAGCGTAACAACTGCTGACAAAACTTCCCTTATGGGGAAGGTGCAGTAGTGGACCTCTACACTGTTCCCCATCTTGTTGAATTCATAATGATGAGTCAATTTTACATTAATTCTCACTTATCATCTCTCACTTGTGACCTGCTTAGCCAGCGTATATCTATAACGCAGGCAGAGTTACCATTTCATTAAAAAAATTATCCTATAAAGGGGTTGTGGAATGTGGGATGGAAGTTAATTAATAAATAAAATTATTAATTGAATATCAATATTACCTTCAAACCTTTTAAATTTTTTGATGGTAAAGGACGAAACATTGCAAAGTGTCAATTCCTGGCACACTTGTTCCGCATCGAGCTTGTTCAGCAACTCGTCAATATAACGGTCAATATAGTTGTGTACATACTTCTTACATTCGTGCCGAAACAACCACGGTGTGTCTTTGCATATGTCCTCAACTAGTTTGTTTATTTCATTCTGTCCTCAAATAAAATGTTTTTGATGTAAAAAATATTATAAAGTGACTTATTGACGTTATAGAAATATCGATATTGAGAAATTTTGATATTCTGTTTGCGATGATATTGCTTTATCATTATTAATACACTAACAGTATCAACAAAATATCGATATTAAAGACTAAAATATTGATATATAGAAATTTCGATATTCTGTTTCCGATAGTATCCGATTACCATTCTTATTACGCTAACGATATCAACGAAATATCGTTATTGATAAATTTTAATATTCTGTTTATGATAATATCGAGTTATCATTATTATTACGCTATCGATATCAACAAAACATTTATATTAAGGACAAAAATATCGATATAGAGAAATTTTGATATTCTCTTTTTGATAATATCGAGTTATCATTATTATTACACTATCGATATCAACAAAACATCGATAATAAGGACTAAAATATTCATATCGAAAATTTTCGATAGTTAGTTCTTGATAAAATCGAAGTATCATTATTATTACGCTAACGATATCAACAAATATCAATATGAAGGCTAAAAATTTCAATTATATATTCTGTTTTTGATAATATCAAATTATCAGTATTAATATTTGAATTATCACTACTAACCATATTAAACTTACTTTCGACATTTTGTCGATATCACTCATTCCTAATGATATTATTAATTACGCATTAATGAAGCGGCAGGCAGATTAAGAGAAACAGAGGCCGTATTTCGGTGTACACAGTCGGATATCAATAGAGCAATATACGTCATACCTGATCTTTATTTTTAATTTCCATTTTAATGTCCTCTATCACAGCCTTGCACATTTCACAGGTGCTATTGGAATGTACTAATTGTGTTGACATATCCAATCTTTCGTACAAATCTGTTACGAGATAAAAGGCATTATATTATTATTGATTAGGCTCACTTTCGGTGAGTGTTAGGAAGGAAATATACCTTACCTTCAACAATATCAATGGATATAACTTGACACAAACTCAATTTGTTGCATACTTGTCCTGGATCCAATTTATTCAGAAGCATGTCAATCACACGGTCACCATATTTCTCTACGAACTTGTGACACTCGTGTCGAACCGGTTTAGGTACTTTATTGCATATATAGTGAACGAGATTCTTGATTTGCTCCTGTTTTTATAAAAAATAACATTGAGGTATTAGTATCATCACTGACGATTGTGACCACATGAGGATGTCGCTTTTATCACCACGGCTCTCCAAAACTTGCGGTCTTTAGCTAATCGTATACTCTTTTGAGTATACTTCATGCGGCAAGTTTCTTTGTTTAGCATGAAAGTAGAGGCATATGAAAATATGGATAATGTAAGCAATAATAAAATGATATTGAGCCCAAACGAGTGGAGACATTGGCAGAGGTCGTCGTGGACCATAGTATCTCAATATATACGACAACGCCCCCTTGTGGGCGTTTGAGATTTTTATGGGAGCGATAGAAGATGCAGAGAAAATTTTAGACTTGAGATTTTAATTGTGGCAATAGCTATTTTAAGTCCGCAATAGATGATAAGTGAAATTAATATGGGAAACAAAACATATTGGTAAAGTGGGCAGTGGGAAAGATAAGGTTGAGAAACTATTCCCTAGACGGATGTATGTCGAATGTATGTGATATGTGGAAAAAGGATCAAATGCATGAATACATTAATTTATTGTTTTTGGTATTCCATTGTTTCTGCTTACGAACGAAGCCGGGCGTGACAATGTAAATAACAACATACCTGATTCTTGCCTCTAATTTCTCTTTTGATCTCCTTCATCACTAACTTACACACCTTACAGCCATCTTTTGAGTTTTCCAACTGTATTGGCACATCAGGTATTGTGTTCATATTTACTATAAGAAAAAAGTATAGATAGGTTCTTAATGTCTACTACTAAATACAGTAAAGTCAAAATTGTAAGTACGACGAACTTACTTTCAAGGACATCAATGATTATAACTTGGCATAGATTCAACTTATGGCACACTTGTCCTGGATCCAACTTCTTTACAAGCATATCAATGACACGGTCTGCATACTTGTCCACGAATTTGTGGCACTCATGTCGAACTAATTTAGGTACATTTTTGCATATACCATGAACTAGATTCTTGATTTCATCCTATATTTGTGTAAAATAGACCTCAATTATTACAAAAGTACTGCAGGTAAAAATTTTTTTATGAAATTCTTTTTTTTTTATTTTTATTTATACAACTTGAAACCTGATGGAAAATGGTAACCGTCGCCTATAGAAAAGTATATGATAAAAAAATGATACCACCCATGCGTTGCCATTCCTCATTCAGTAAATTGCCTTTGAGCTATGCAAACACAACTGCTTTTTTTCACTTTTTCGTCCATTACGATTACCTCATTCTTGCCTTTGATTTCTTTTTTCACTTCGTCCATTACGATCTTGCACACTTTACACGCGCCTTTTGAACTTTCTGTTTGTGTTGATATGTCAATTGGTTCATTTATATTTGCTATAGGACAAAGCAACAGAAACATTACTAGCGTTTACTTACTTATTATTTACACATGCATTATGAGTATACTAACTTTTATCCGCGATTTCGTCCGTGTGACAAGTGAAAGTAACTTATATCCTTCTCCTCCCCATACTGTACGTGTAAACCAAATTTCAAAGTGACTGGTTAAGTCGTTAAGGTGACAAACAAACAAACTTATTTTCACATTTATAATATTAGTAAGTATAAGTAAAATTATTATGAACTCACTTTCAACGGTATCAATGACTACAACTCGGCACAGACTCAACTTGTGGCATATTTGTCCTGGATCTATTTTTTTCAGAAGCATATCGATCACGCGGTCACCATATTTGTTCACGAATTTGTGGCACTCGTGTCGTACCAACCTTGTTACTTTCTTGCATATCTTATGAACCAGATTCTTGATTTGTTCCTGTTTTATATAAAATAGTATTTTATATAATTCAACAATATAATTTCTGCTAAACAGTCCTCTCCCTTTAATAAGATTTAAGGAACGGTCTTGAGCTATCTGACTGCTCTAACTGTAAGCAGTGCAAATATTTGAAATTGTCGCTTATTTATTGGAGATTGCGGAGTCGTTTAATATTTATTCTATTTTTAAAGAAAAGAGATATGAAAAATTCATTATAAGTGATTTGAAATTACACATTATTCTTTAAAATAAAATTGTAACTGGCAACACAGACTGGTATGTGTTACCAGTTATAACCATTTTTAAATAACAAGTCATAACAAAATATAGTCAGTCTTTGATATATATAGTTTTATGGAAATTCTAGTTAATATAGTTAAGGACATACCCGTCTCTTGCCTTTGATCTCCTTTTTTAGCTCATCTACCACAACCTTGCAAACTTCACACGTAGCTTTTGACTTTTCTAATCGTGTTGATGTATCGGATAGTTCTTTCACATCTATTACAGGTTCTTCTATAGTACAAAAAATTATATTACATTAAGTTAGAATAAATAATCTACATTTTGATATGAATGCAAGTATATGCACCAGTTTGTCCGTTTTGATTGAAATTTAATAGAAATGAATAATTTTAGAAAACAAAATAAATAGGCTCACGACTGTAACCCCTAATGGGGTAATAAGAGACATTATTCGATTGTTACAATTGTGGTGAATATTATATTCGATACTGTTACTATTTAATTTTTAATGTTTTAATTTTTAAATGAATAATGGTTAAACTTTCATTCCTCAACAAAAGTAGAAGCTTCATGATCTGATATTACCTTCCATATTATGGGTTACGACACTCGTCCTCAGTGCCTGACACGCGTGTTGAGGATCTCTCTTCTGGTTGATCACATCAATCACCTTATCACCATGCATATCCACGAATGTGTTGCATTCTGAACGAATCGACTGATGTAGACAGTTGCATATTCCATTGACAACCAATTCGATTTTGTTCCGCTGTTTGTTGAATTAAAAATATGGTTACTTTTGATGATTTATACGAGAATGAATTCGTATAATACGAATATAAAAATGAAGTTAACGCATTTTCTATTATAAGTTTACGAAAAAAAAGCTACATCAATATGAATACTAAGTAAACAATCGATTCTTTTTTTTTTGTAAACATATAGATACGTAACAGATAATACTTATATAAATAATAAAATATCCACGCTTCTAAACAAGTTTTTTAGTTGGTGCTTTTGTTCAGGTATCGCATTCTCGCTATTTGACACGGGCAGTGCGATGCCTGCTAGAGAGTAGAGTAGGGTAGAATACAAGTTATATATGTATATAGTGCATGCAAGCAAAATACTACTATTAAAATAAGAGCGTGGTCGGCTATCGATTGATCAACCCTAATCATATACCAGTCGCCCCGAGCGGCAACACGATCGCACAACCGGGGGTCGATCCGTATTGCAAACATACTCATAATAAAATGTATCACAGAGGTAGATAGATATATTGTCAAATAAATGCCTGTCGTTTAGGTATAAAGCTATTACCAAAATCAGTCAAATAGTCCATTTCCATAAAACTTACGATTTCAATCAACGGTTACCATCTATCAGGTGGGCGGTTAGCCCGTTTGCCAAAGTTGTACAAAAAATTCAAATAAAACGCCACATAATTTTCCCAACTTTATTTATAGAAACATTTTACAAATCAAGTTATCACAGGCTAGCGTGTGTTAACTATGGAATTACATGCAAACAGAATGAGCTACATTTTACACGTTTAGCATGTTTAAATATTACGTAAAATATAAATGTTCGAATACGTGCACAAAAAACCCTTAACGCAATATTTGGAGACTATTTATTGCAAACGCATAAGTACAGTTACCAACATTTTTCATTCAATATTTTACCTTTTTTTATATAAAAATTATAAGCATTTTCTTAATGATTTACATATTTAAGACACGCTTCTTAATTCTTAACCGCGACTATCAAGGTTTACAACTCTCTTTTCCATATGAAAATAGTTACATTATTAAATGAAATGAAACTTACATACTAGAGAGATTTGGTAAATAGTTACAAACGAAATTATAGTTAAAATAGAGATTATAATATCGAATATGGTGTTGTTAATTCCCCAACGATGTAATTCTGAAATAAAAAAATATATAGATAAAATTTGCAGTTCAATTTACATTTGCACCATACCTTATTTTATTTAAACAAAATGAAATGGCAACTAATCGTCTAATATATAATAATAATAGTCTTTTTACAAAATAATAGAATTTACAGGTCAATGCTAATTAAACAGGAATAACACCTAAAATGAATCCTCAAGGATGGCAAAAGGTGGTTTTACCCACCACAACCTACCTCAAAGCTCTAAGGGGGGGGGGGGGGGGGGGGCATGGGGGATATTGTGGGCGAAACAGTATACTCTGTTATGTCCATGGTACTGCTAGTCTATAGGCGACGGTTACCACTTTCCATCAGGTGGGCTGTCTGTTTGCCATTCTAAGTTGTATAAAAAAGTCACATGTACAGACTAGACATTTATAAACCTGAGCATTTTGTATCAACCGTTAAGTATTCACTGCTGAACATAGCCTCATAAGAAGGGTTTTGACAGTATTTGTTAAACTTGACAGGCGGGTTGGCAACCGCAGTTAGGCTTTGGTGGTATATTAAGAGGGACGCTACTGCCTAACCCTCGACCATTAAGTTCTCTTAGCGCATTTTACAACCCCTACGGGGAAAGAAGGGGTGGCCCATTCTATGTCGGGGTCACACGGCAATAAAAAAAAGTGGACACTTACAGTTAATTCTTATCTCCCTTGTCCTTATACATGTGGACGTAGGCGGCGTTGCGCTCGCTACACAAGCCGATCTTCTGGCAGACTCCCTTCGTGCCAAACTCTTCGATTAGATGAATCACACTGTCGCCGTATATCTCCATCATGGTGTGACACTGCGCATTTTATGGCACAGGTTAAACATGTTTATTAATGACAAAATATAGTTGCGAGCAATAAAATGAGATTTAATGGGATTGGTAATAGGTTTTTTTTTACTAAAAGAAAATATGGAAATGGCATTTGAAATGAGGTAATCCATCAAAAATCTATACGGTTGTATACAGTGTGGTTTTGGAGGAGTTTCCTCCCGCGAACTCGCAGGCAGTGGAACGAGTTCCCTACCGAGGCATTCCCGGGAGACCTTTCCTCTACTGCCTTTGGTATTGCAGTCATACGAAGGCTCGAGTGATTGATACAGTCGAGAGGATCAGCTGGCCTAACGGCAAGGGGCAGCTAATAACAGTCTATGTAACCTTTACTGGAGTGGAGACTCTTTCTGGGGTAGCGTAATATGGGAAGCGATTTCGTTAAACGCGCCGATTTGTGCTGAATTGTTGATTTTATTCTATACATATAGATACATCTGTAACTATGCAATGCTATATAGCAAAAAATCCGCTTTTTCAACCGACTTCAAAAAGAAGGAGGTTTTCAAATCGGTTGTATTTTTTTTATATTTATTATCTCAGAACTCCTTCATTTCTAAACGGATTTGAAACATTCTTGATTTTTATCCTTACAAATAAACAATTTTCAGTTTAGTGCTATAGAAATTTTATCAAAATTGGTTCTGAAAATTAAAATAATCAACTTCAATTATAGCTACACCAGTTGTCACTATAATTAAAATAGATTTTTTTGTGGAACACAATTTTTTATTATAATTTGAGTTGAGACAGCGCCAACCAGCAGGGGCCAGCTGTGGGTAGCTAAAATTAGTACTAATTTTATTGCTCGCAAATATATTTAAAACAATTTGGCGGGAAGCTTCGAGAAGCTTAATTCTTATAGGTTAGTATTTGGCGATATGGCATATGCATAGTATAATTATAATTTTTTTCTTATATGTAAGCATATATTTCTTAAAATTAATTTCAACCGATAAAAACATAACATACTATTTCGTGTTTTGAAATTAAACATTAATTTAAATTAATAAAAATTTAAACATAAAATTATAATTATTAAATAATAGTTACGAAACAAAAAATAATATTATGGTTTATAAATTCAAAAATTGTTATGTTTTTAAAATCAGTATTTTATCTTGCCAATGCTTTGTCCTGTGAAGCGTTAGCAAGATTTTATATGGAGCAATTTTGAGCAAGGAACATGCCACGTCATGCCTCAGCATTGTTGCGTGCGTGTTTATTAAAAATATATGTAAAAATTCGAATACAATATTAGGTTTATATTTGTAAAGGAGATGTTAGCTATAAGGGCACAGGGAGACCTAAAAATATAAGGATGGACTGCGTGAAAGATGATATGATGAGAATGGGAGTGATTGTGGAATAGAGAGGAATGTAAGAGAAATACATAAACGCCGATCTCAAATAATATTTGGGATAAGGGTAGTAAAATGATGATTTGTAAAGGAGATGCGAGGAAAAGTTTTCATAGGAAATCAAGTTAGACATCCTGAATAACCATAGCCTATTATTAAATTTTGTGTATAAAAGAAAAAAGAAATATGCTCCCATCAAGTTACGTAGTAACTTTTATTTTATTAAATCTAGGCTTCGGATTATAGAGAGGATGCCTATAACCTATATATAACAAAGATTTACAATCTCTAATTATAAATAGAAGTCCATAATACTAGAGCATTTAAAAATTGTTATTTTTCCTTTCAGCATTATTTGTTAAATTAGATAGATACATCTGTTATGGCATAACAAAAGTAATTAACTTTATGCCATAGTATAAGATTTAGGTATGTACTATAAAGGGGTTAAGGAAAAGTTGGTAAATACATAAAGATTATTATCCTAATATCATGCCATATTACGAACTTATAGTTTTGTAATATTTGTATTATAATTAGTATATGTTGGGATTCAGAATTTAATGATTATATATGATAGCTTTAAAAATTAAATAATAATTTAATTAGAATAAAGCCAATTATAAATATAATAATTTAAAGACTAAAGCGACATTGATCCAATAGCAATCTACAAAAAAAAAAAAAAAAAAAACAAATGTTTAAATGAACCAGCAAAAGAAAATAGAAAAACATACCTTACTAACTTGGATTAAACCTGTTTTTACTACGTAACTTTTAAGTTTAAACCGCCATAATAATTATTTATATTCCTAATTTTTTAATGGGATAATAATGGAATGATAATCCCGCCGACGCTATTGGTCAACGTTGGCAGGGTACCAAAGAGGAATGTTTAGTTAGGATAAAGTAAAAAAAAAAAAATCAAAATAACCCACAAACATCCTACTGCTGGGTATATCTTTCTCTGTATAAGCGCAAAAACCAATTATTTACAAATTATGTACAGGTGAAGTTTTAATAATTTTATCAGTACAATGATTTCGTTTCTACTCCATTTAAAAAAAATACAATTTTGGAATTATTATTCCATTTATGAATCGAAAATTTGAAATAAACCGACAGAATCGTAGGTGTAATTAAAAGAATATTTAGGACACTCGGATGTAGCACTAAGTATCTAGCCCCCTTTCACCTAGAGAAATGGCAAATAAATAGGTAAATAAATAGATACGTTTTCGGTAGCGTATGCATTAGAAAGAACTAGACGTTGATCGGACGTTACCGTATTATTCTATCCATACATGTAAAAGTGATAACTAATGTAAAAGCTCTGCTTAATTTGGATCATGGGTGATGTACAATATGTGCAACAGTATTTATTAATTTATTTATTAACACCCTAGAGAAATGACTTATGAATCTAGTCACCTCTCAGGGGTGACAAGTGTTTTAAATTTAAAGGAACCCAACTCACCCTAGCGTAGTATTTAGCGGGCAGTAGATTGCACGATTTCTCAACGACATGCAGTATGTCGTGGTCGACTTTGTCGTTGCTGAGTACTTTGTTCACCGCCATTACGACCACTTCGCAGACGGCGCAGTCCAGGATCTCTTCTGTTAGAAAAGTTTTCGTGTGAGACATGTTTATATTATAAATGATTTTTATGTATATAATGTAAATAAAGTAAATTAAATTAATTTAATCATATTTAATTATTGAACTTATTAATAAAGTTTAAGAGAGTATAAAATTCTTTGGATCACTCTCTTGTAGTTGCGTCATATTGTCTGAGACTAACGATTGTGTCCCACAAACAAAAGATTTCAATTGTGACAAAACCAGTTATTTTTATTTAAAATTAAAAGAATTGAGTCTCCTTTTTGAAAATTTATTGTTTTTAGCCTTTTTAAAAATATCGATGTATTTATTGGTGTGGGATATGGTATTACAGTACCACATCTTTGGCCTCAGGAGTATTACATTTTATTCTGTGATGTTTTTGGTGTAAATTATACTCAAGCGACTGTTATATAGCTATCTATTAAGTGTTTTGTGTTAGATTGCTTGCTATTCTAAGTTGCATAAATACACCATCCATAGATTGAATTAAAAAGAAAAAAAAAATACATTCTAAATATAATTAATAGGTAAATTTCATGTAATGGAAAAGACGACTAATTAAAAAAAAAAATCATGAACAAAAAAAGGTTCGTCCCCTTAACAAAAAAAAATATTTTACACACTGCATATAAAACCTTACGATTTTACAGAATAGAGATGCACTGCAAATAAAAAAAACAAATCATAGATAAAATAGGCCTATAAAATTTTTTAAATTTTAGATTAGCCATTATGTTACAATGTGATTGATACCCTTAACAGCGTTGATACCGGTGGGGCTGCACAGCTTCAGTTCCTGGCAGACGAGCGCGGGATCGAGCTTCTGTTCCAGCATGCTGATGACCAGATCTGAGTATTTCTCCACGAAGTTATCGCACTCGCTGCGTACTGACTTAGGCAGGCGCTTGCATATGCCGAGAACGATATTCTTGATTTCATCCTATAAAAATTGATATACAAAATAAAACAATTATTTATTTAAATAACAATTTTAAGAAACAACTGAATGCTTATTGACTGTAAATGTAAACTTTCTATTTAAATTAAACACAAAATATTTATTTAACGTAAAAACATTATAAACACATATTTCTGTTAAAAAAAAAAAAAACAGTATTAGTAGTACCTCCCATTTGTTTAAAATATCGTATACTTAAACTGCATTAATAGTTAATTTAATCTACCAGAGGGAGACTTTGTACAAAAGTCGATTGCTTGGGTACCATTCGTGTTTTAATCGTAAAGTAGTTGTGTTTACATGGCTGTGTTTCGGTTTGAAGGGTGGGATATGGCGTGAATTTACCGGGTACAGAGGAATAACACTTGAGCCCTCAGGAATGGCAACGCATGGGAGGTGTCATGGGCGAAACAATATACTCTGTTATGTCCATGGTACTGTTACATGTCTATAGGCGACGGTTACCACTTTCTATCAGGTGGGCCGTCAGCTTGTTTGCCATTCTAAGTTGTATAAAAAAAAAATATTTATTTATACTTTTGCACACATTATAATATGTCTACAGGGCGGACTTAATGCCTGATGGCATTCTCTACCAGTCAAATGTTATATCAAGGCTTACATTTAAAGGTGCAGTATATATATTATGAGTATAGTCTCTACTATCATTCCTCTACGTCATCACATTTTGCAACACGTCACCAAATCAATTCTGAGTAAAATACTTATTATATTTATTTCCTATACATATGGAAATTGTATGCTTCTAATGAGAAAAACTATTAAAGCTCATTAAAGAATAACAAATTTAAACTTATATAATTTAAATTAGTAGAGTTAGTTTTGATGTGTTTTTTTTTTTAAATAAACTATCAACGACAATTGGTCTCTTAATATGTAAAATTGCATACATACCTCATTGTGTTTATCCTTGATTTCATCGTCGATCTCCTTCAACACAAATTCACAAATGACACAAAGGCTTTTCTGGGATACAGGAGGCTGTTTCGGTTGACCATTTACCGTGTTATCTGGGATCTCGTTTGTTTCTGTACATATAAAATAAAAAATGTGCTATTAGTTTAAGTTTGTGACAATTACTAATCTTTAAACGTAAAGTTATTCGCATATACATACATATTCAAATACAGTAATGTTCATGTCTTGCATTATTCGATTTGTCAAGTTATTTTTTATCAGATAGAACAATAAAACTAGTAATGGAGTTTGGAGAAGTTGGTTCATTCTTTACCTTCTCTATTTACACACATTTTGGAACATGACAGATTTGATCACGTTATGGATTTATCTCGTTTAAAAATTCAATATAAGAAAAACAATATGCAGAGTACTAGATAGAATTAAAATCATATTTCACTGGATTGGTTTTGCAAACACAAAATACTATATTACTATATCATAACATACTAGATACTACAGAATCTAGTATGTGGTAGATGCAGGTTACTTTAGAGCATATCCTCTGGCAATTTATGGGGGACTTTTGTATTAAACATTGGACAATAATTCGTTACTTTATTATAAATGTGAAAGTGAGTTTGTTTATTACGTGTTAGCACCTTAAGAGTTAAATCAATAGTAATTAAATTGGGTATACATTGTATAGGGGACGGAGAAAGAGATGACATTTATTTCAATCAATGAATATATTCCGCTCATGCGGATAAAGTCGCGGGTAAAAATTAATGGTTGAATAATGTCAACTAACCGATATCGCTGTTCTCCAACATATGTTTTGGTAACAATGACTTCCTTCTGTGGTTATTCCTGTCGGCCATCTTGTGCGGCTTCTCGTGGTAATAGTCGATGCTCTGCTTGGTAATATGCAGAGGGTCATACGCGTCGGTGAATTTACAGGGTACACAGGAATAACACCTGAGTCCTCAAGAATGGACCAACATTTCGACCAATTGGGGGTATGTGTCCACGAAACGGTGCATTGAGTTATATCATGTCTATAGAAAGATGTGTAAGGTTTTCCATGACGATGTTGGCCGGAATTAATTGTTTGTCATTCAAGTTGTAAAAAAAAAGAATAATGTCAACTAACCGATATCGCTTTCTTAATTTTTTGGTCATTACTTTTTTTTATATATTATCTTGTGTGTATTCATGAAAATAGTCGATGCTCTACATACTTATTTTATAAGTCAGAGAGATTTATTATAACTTTTTGATGAATTAAAAATATCTAGATTCAAAAGAAAAAAAAAAAAACAATGACTAAAATATATATACATTTATTAAAAATGTAATATTTTGCATTGAGTTTGGATACAGCTTAGAATAATTGTGCAAGGTTTTCTAGTGCGTGAAAACTATAATGTCAAACATTCAAGTACATTTAAATACATAATCACTGTTAGCTCATTTACTTTTTTTTTTAGAGAATAAATTTGTTATTATACAATACCTCAGTGTGGTTGTTCTTCAACATAGTTTCAAGTTGTTCCACCGCGAACAAGCAGAGCGGGCAGTTGGACTTGTCAGAGTTGATGGACACACGGCGAACTTCTTGGGTTTGCGGACACAGACCCATGGCTGGGCACACCTATATATATAATATTATTTTTACTAGTTTCCACAACACAATATATTATAACAAGGTGATCAGTTGTTATCAGTACGATAAAAAAAGGTATATTTTTTTTAATAAACAACATGTTTCGAGATACTATGGTCTCTTTGTTCCACAAAATCATTGTTATTCATTTATTAATTTATAATGTAGTGGCATTTTTGAGTATAATAGGCGACTACAAGTGATTACATTAGTTTAAATATAAATTACATATATACGTATATACAAATAAATTTATAATTATGTTTGGACAACATGCATAGATGTATTAAGACGGAGGGTTGGGTGGACTGTGTCCACTCTAGAATAAGAAGCATAGCTTTCAGCT
This sequence comes from Galleria mellonella, assembly GCF_026898425.1. Lineage (NCBI taxonomy): Eukaryota > Metazoa > Arthropoda > Insecta > Lepidoptera > Pyralidae > Galleria > Galleria mellonella. Next base: position 2,193,963 of record NW_026442133.1, read on the forward strand.
ATAGACAGAAACATGTCTAAGGGATCATATGTGCCTTTATTATATAGCTACGTCCCCTGGAGTGGGCAGAGGGATTTTAAATAATGGTGTCTAGCAACCCTCATTGCTAGCAATATACCTAGTCAGGTCTACCTCCACGCGGTTCCCTCTGGAAACCATCGTGGTTAATTTTTAAATTAGTTACGTCACCTAACTTACCTGCTGTCATTCTCATCTATCATCCTTCATTGGTGGCCCGCCAATGTATACTGATAGTACAAGCAGGGCTGCCATTCCATTATCATCCATTAAAAAAAGGTCCCTCGGAAAATAGTCTTAAATACGCTAATTACAACATATGCAGTGTTGTCTGTACCTATATGGTATACTCACACTAGCAGGGTCAATTTCTTGGACGAGCAGAGCGATAACGGCCGGCCCGTACTGCGTCACGAATTGTTTGCACTCCCCTTCTACAGAGTTTGGTAAGCGGTCGCACGCTTTCTCCACGGCGTCTCTGATAGCGTCCTGCAAAAATGTTTGCCAATATAATTAATATGTTGTAACCAGAGGGAGACTGTACAAAAGTCGATTGCTTGGGCACCTCTGTCCCAATCGTGTTTCTACCGTGAAGCAGCTGTGTTTGCATGGCTGTGTTTCGGTTTGAAGGGTGGAATATGGCGTGAATTTATCTGGGTACAGAGGAATAACACCTGAGTCCTCAGGAATGGCAACGCATGGGGGGTATCATGGGTGAAACAGTATACTCTGTTATGTCCATGGTACTGTTCATGTCTATAGGTGACGGTTACCACTTTCCATCAGGTGGTTTGTCCTTGTTTGTCATTCTAGCATTTTCTCTGTTTACAAACACAACAAAAAAAAATACAGTTGCTAAAGTGAAACTTACATACATTCAGAAATTGGAATAGTAAATATAAAATACTATAAAACAATATGAACAAAGCTGGTTATATTTGTTCTCAATTTTTTTTATAAAACCACAGTTCTAAATCAACAAAGTTTAAAAAAAAAAAAACTATCAAAATAATTTAACAGCCTATTGATATTAAAAATAAAAATAAAATCTAATGTCCGGCACATTTCTGAAGATCTAATTTATAATCTGGTGTATGCTTTATCTCGATATGCCATTTAAATATTATCCATTTCGTTGGTTTTAGTATTAACGGACGCTGAGTTAGCACACCACCTCAGTTTTAGTATCGCTAAAGAAGATAATGCAAGAAGTACTCGCAGAATGAGCAGGCGGCTTTGCCTTGTGGTTGTTGTATGAACATGCGCTCAATGGGCAGCGGGGCGATGTCCGACTCGGCTCCCATGATACGAACGTTGGCTTGCTTTGGTACGGCCACCCTTCCGATCTAAACACGTTCATAGCAAAAGTATATTATTACATATGTTTTTACTGATTGTAGATATTTATTTAACACATAAACATAGTTTTCAGAATCCGATGTATATACAAGACGTGAGTGTCAAGCCGATAAAGCAAGTATGTAAGAATTAAAGCAATTTACGTCCTACTTCGTGGAGAGAATATAGTCAAGATAAATACATTAAAACCGAATGGAACACAGTTATGAGATTCCAGCTACTATTACATATAATACCATACATACTATTATTATATTAGTCGTTTTAATAAAATGTATTGGGATTGACTCGCTTTATTCATATGACGACCAAACATTTTTAAAAAGGTAACAGCACATAGCGTTTTCAACGACAGATTATGTAAAATCATCATCTCAGCCATTATCTGTCTACTGCTGATCATAGACCTACTCCTTACGCCATAAGGAACGGTCCTGAGCCACCTGCATTCACTGACTCCCTGTAATGCATTTAAGGTTGTCACTCCATCTTTTTAATACTTTAATTTTTTAATAGACGACAAATAAATAACAAATGAAAAACAAAATCTCTTCAACAAGACATACCGTCTCAGTGCTATAGCTATTCGCTTCATCAGTGCCAATTAATTTGTTGGCTTTGATTGCAATCTCTTGAGGCAACAATGGTGAGATTGGCTCATCGGCTCGCTTGCCACAGATGCCCATCATGGTGCAAATCTGGTCAGGTTGTAGGTCGGACACCAAAAACTTGTATATGACAGGGTAGTATTCCTCGGCTATGTGGAGACACTCATCCTTAAATTTGCCAGTTTGCTTGCAGAGGCCTGTTAATAGAGTAGTAAGTTAATTAAGTAACAAATAATAAGAGGCAATACAATACTTTCAAGAGTCGTTAGCAAATCGATGCTGTGAAACGTGACAGTAGAAAATATATTCTAAATAGCGATCCGCGAAAGATAAATTAATATTTTATATTAGCTTTAACAGACAAAATGTAATATTTTGGGTTGTTTTATTGTGATTTTTGTAGAAAAGTTGATTTTTTTTTTTTTTAAGATTATGTAGCCTATGTTATTGGAAATGTATGAAAAGATTGATGAATGTACAGGAAGAAGCGAAAGAGGGGTTTGTTTGAATCGTTAAGCATTTGGCGTTCCATTGTTTCTAAGTTGTATAAAAAATTTTTTTTTTATTCCCAAAAGGGTGACAGGCGTGACAGATGCATTTATGTATGTATGTATGTATGTTATTGAATAATAACGTAACTTACTCTTCTTCCTACCCTTATACCAATTATTATATGGGGTCGGCGTAAAGCTTACTATAGATGAAAGAATTTTTAAAATTTGTCGAGTAGTTTTATTTTACATAGAAAATATTTTCGGGGACAAAATATCAATTGTTCGAGCATGCAACTAACTGTTCCACATATTGAGAATGTCTTTAAAATACGTCGTGAATGAAATAACATATACATTGTGTTTTTAATATTTTAAATGTATCAATGTGTTACAAAATAAATTTTGAAGATCTGTCAAATGGGATTTTGGGATATGACAATGAATATTAGTAAGAGATACAGAGATAATCAAAATCGGTGTACCTTTGACGATAATATTATCAATGCCAGTATTATGAATTGTGCATTTCAATAATCGATCAGTTTTTGTTCTGCTTTGTCAAATTGGTTATGGATTTTCTACACTAGCCTAGATATTAATTCTACACTAGAAATTAATTATCAATTAAGATTAAAAACCGTTGCAATGTTAGCAATAATCTTTTAGCTAAAGTGCCTGTATTCTGTTTAAATCTAATCTATAGACGACGGTTAAACCACTGAGAATGTAAATAAATTATTATATTTATAATTTTCCACCAGGTGGGCCGATTAAATCGGCAATTTTATTTATTTGTTTGAATAAAAATTATTTATTATTAAGTTGTATTAAAATGAAAAAGAAGTATTTTTTTGCATGATGCCAGAACAAATATACAGACACATAGACAATACTTATAAAATATTGTTTTGGCATCTATTGGTCTTATTAAAATTCCTATATAATAATATTAATCTATCTTAAAAATCTATGTGCAAACGTCGTTCAATTATACTTTGGTAATATTAGTAAGCTACTAACCAGTTATGACTCTGTAGAACTCTGATTCCGTTGTATTAGCGACTAATACATCTCGGAGATGAGTGATTACTTGTTCGCAAAACTCGCAAGGGACATCACTGAAAAAAAAGTTAACGGATAGAGTTAGTGAGGTAATACCGCTATATCCCATCACTAATATCCCACTCCCATCCCCCTTTTATTTTAATTTTGTTCGCTTGTATAAGTAAACAAAATTAAATTACTGCCACAGTCCTTTCTCCCACAGATTGTCACAAGGATTTTATATTACACTAGATTTTTGCCCTCTCCTTAGTAGGCGTAGATTTCAGAATTAGGAAAATTTATAAAATGGACTACTTCTAGATACTTATATGGGCCAGTTTTTAAGTTGAATCTTTGGAAATACAACTGTGAGAACCTCATGCAATTATGTGCAGCAGCTTTTGCGTGATGCCGGAACAAACATACAAATTTTCGAAAAAATATCGTTTTGACTTCTATTAGTCTTATTAAGATCTCTCATACCATTTTTTTTTTCTCAAATATCTACCGTGTACAGACACTATAAAGTTACAATTTTTATAGTAATATTATACTTACTCAGAAGCCTTCACTTCGCCGACGACCAGTTCAGGGAAGTCGAACTCATCGTGGGTGTGGAATCTGTAAGTACATTGTCCGCTCATGTGGCACACGCTCTGGGGTGTGAGATCCGCTTTCACTGCTTTCAAGATGTCCTCGTAGTATTTGAATACTAGCATTGAGCACGAGTCTGATAGGGAGTCCATCTTACGACACACCTGTATAAATAAAATATAAAATATATATTATATATAAAGAATATATTATTAGTTTTATAATTGCTTGTGTATTTATATTGTTGATTTTATTACTTATTTCACTATTTCAATTTTATATTCCTTTTTATATTAATACCCGCCCACTATGTACTTTTTTATTATAACACATTGTGATTTGTTAATCTTTGTCGGGTGTCCACGATACAGGTTCGCCTAGTGTGGGGCCCATTGTATCTTGTATTTGTAACTTTGTGTTTTTTGTCAAATATTAATAAATAAAATAAAAAAAAAAAATTAATAAAATAGAATATAATGGAAATATTATACATTTTTAATCTTACAAGGTGTTAGTATAGACTATACAATAACATGACACGCCATTCTAAAAACCAAAGAAACAATATGTAAAAATGTGTGAGTAAAAATATTTATAAGGTTTCAATTATTATTATTAATTATTTACAAATAACGAGAACCAATAACAATATTACCTGCAGAAGACCGATAAGGAAATCTTCGTAAGTGGTGGCATCGAATCGTTTTCTTAACACGCTGGCAGTCGTCTGGCAGTTGTAGCAGCTCACCCGCTGAGCTTTTTGCGTGTTCTGTAACGATGGACAATCATTAGGAGCTAAAAATTTTCGCTTACCAAAATGACACAACGTTGTATTTATCTGTCAATATTAAAAAACAATTTAACATTTTTCAATGTTTCTGATTGATTTTATATCATCATTATCATCTCAGCCATTACCTGTTCACTGTTGTATTTAGGTCTTTCCTATAGACTGCCATAAGGAATGATCCTGAGTCACCTGCACCCACTGATTCCCTGCAATGAGTTCGAGGCCAACACTCTATCTAGTGGCGATCGTCCTAAACTGCGTTTGCTCGTACGGGGTCCCCACTTAACCTTCTTCGCCATCGATTAATTATTTAAAAAGAATAATGCAGTTTATTAATTATTCTCTATGCGTATAACCACTAAAAACTGTATCTACAACTTTTCAAATACATTTTTGCTATCAAAATAAATTCTGATTATTTAAAAAGCAGTTTGCTAGCGAACTAAAACGTTAATCATAGAATAGATAGATAGATAAACACATTATGTAAACCGTTTGAATACATTGCATATAAATCTAACAATACATTTTTTCCATTAAAATCCAAATTTTCAGTTCATCTTCATACGAATATAATTGCATTTGGAAAGTTTCTAATGTATGATTAGTAATTATTAATGTTGTATAAATACATTACACATATGTATTTATATATAGTGTAAACGTGGTATAATGATCTGTTTGCTTATCTATGAGACGTTGTAGATTTTTTCTTACTTCAACGTATGTTTATACACTATTATCATAATGTTGGACAATGACCTCTATCATTAAAATATTTTGATACCACGATTACTATATACATGTACTATACATACAAAGTCAATGTAATTGTAATGTACATATAGAGTACCTAAGATTGTTAAAATTAAAAAATATTCAGTAATAAATCACGGTATACTTTTGCTAAAACTTAAAAAGTAGCCACGTGCCTATATGCCACCTAAATTTAATATAAACAATATTTAGATTTACCTTTCATTAAAATTAAAACTATCTTTTAGAAACACATAATAGAGAGTCATAACACCTCAGGAATGGCAATTTTAAAATACGAGTGAAAAATTAAGACAAATTAAGTTTGTTGTAGATTTTTTTTTTTATGCAGCTTAGAATGGCAAACAAGCTGATTGTCCACCTGATGGAAAGTGGTAACCGTCGCCTGTAGACATGAGCAGTACCATGGACGTAACAGAGTATACTGTTTCGCCCATGATACCCTCCATGCGTTGCCATTCCTGAGGACTCAGGTGTCATTCCTCTGTACCCAGTAAATTCACGCCATATCCCACCCTTTAAACCAAAACACAGCCATGCAAACACAACTGCTTCACGGTTGAAACACGAATGGGATAGAGGTACTTAAGCAATCGATTTTTGTAAAAAGTTTCATGTCTATATAGACATATCACCTGCGTAATTTATGACAAACTTTAGATTGTACAATATATTGTTACTTCTAAAAATAATAATATTATTAAAGTGGAGGGGTCAACGTGACATTGGAGGGGTCAACGGGTATACGCGATCATATCGTATTATTACAGTTGCAAATAAAAAAAGCTTTTTGATAAGTAGAAATATAAATGATCATTACCCTGAGTGTATCAGACCACTGGTAAAATTATCCTATTATTAAAATGATCAATGTGTTTAATCAATTGTACTACTAATATATTATAAAATAGCAGTCCGTGGTCATGTGGTCCCGGCATAGAATAGGCCACCCCTTCCTATCCCGTGGGTGTCATAAGAACCGACTAAGGGAGGGCGAGGGATGGGCAGCAGCGTCCCTCTTAAAACATTTCTAAAGCTGGACTGCGGTTGCCAATCCGCCTGCCAAGCGTGGTAAATATTGGCAAAACCTCCCAAAGGGGAGGTTTATGTTCAGCAGTGGACAGTTAAAGGCTGATACGATGTTAGTAATGCGGAATACCAATCCCACTGCCAACAATATACCCTGCCAGTACGACCTCCACATAGTACCCCTGGAAAACATTGTGCTGAATTCCAGATGTATCCATAACGATGGGTTAATTGTCCTGCCTTTTCATTCTCACCTATCATCTCTGACTGGTGCCCCGCCAACGTATACCGTTAGCGCAGGCGGGGTTACCATATGATTATCACCCATTAAAAAAATCTAGTGGTCCAGCCCAGCTTCGTTTGAGATACATAGAAAGTTTAAAAATAAATTGCTTTTTTTATCTTGATTACATTATTGTAATTTTCATAGAAATCTCTAATACTTTTTAAATATATATTGCCTACATTGATACAAAGAGCTTCTTATAGGTGAAAGAATGTTTAAAATTTGTAAAATATTTCTTGTGTTTATTCATTACAAACAAAGACACAAAAAAATCTTTTCTCTTTATAATATTAGTATAGATAAGATTAAGACTATCGACAAAGCCAGACTCTACGTATCAAAGTATAATTAACTCAAGTAGGTATAATGTCTTTGTATAACAATTTATCATAATTATTAATATTATTTTTATACATAATAATTATAATTCATTTAATATGTATCAGTAAAAGAATTGATGAGGTATAACAATTTATCATAATTATTAATATTATTTTTATACATAATAATTATAAAAGTATCAGTAAAAAATTGATGAGGTAAAAGACCAATTTAAAAAATAATGCATATGGAGTACTATGGGCATAAATGTATTTAGTAACGCACATTGTACTGTAAGATCCGATCCAATAGTATGTAGACTGCTACAGTGCCGGTCTCGGTTCGCTTTAAGTATGATCAAAACATTTCGAGATTGATCGGAACGAGACTAGATTGTAGTGTGAATACATTGTTTCATACGTAATAATATTTTACAAGACCGAGAACGGACCGAAAGTGAACTGAGACTGGTACTTTTTTTTGTGCTATGTATTGGATTTGAGTTCCCAAGCACTTGCGTTTGCGCTTTGAGACTGGTACTATAGTGAGCATCTGGCCTATATGTTTATTAAGCGACTTCAAAAAGAAGGAGGTTCTCCATTAGATTGTATTTTTGTGTCTTATTACGTCATAATTCCGTTAGTTATTATGTTTTTATCTAAAATAATATACTTAAGAATGATCTCATATAAATTTTATCAAAATCGGTTCAGTATTTTAATTTTGAAATCAAAATAATGAGTTTTGCCATAATTTAAGACGGTTTTTTAATACCTTAAATTATACACGATGGTTACTACTTTCATCAGACAGACCGTCAGCTTGTTTACTATTACAAGTTGCAAAATGGGATAACTAAGCTATCTACTGTTAACACTGCAGTAATAAAATTTAATTTTTTTATTTGCAAAAGATACTTTCTTAATTATAGAGTGCTATCATACCTACTTGTACAACAATTAGTCCATTACCCTAAGGTTGTCTTGAAAGGATTGCTCTCAGCAATAAGACCGCCTTGCTGTACTTATACAATTGTATCGTTATGTGTGTAAATTGTCTTGTTTATTTCCTATACTGAATAATGCAAATAATGTATACAATATTTAAACAATATATACCATATCGAAGGCAACAAAAATTTCCAAACGCACGGAACCTAATAAGTTAATATTATTATCCTGTCTTCTCATTTAAGAGTTTTCTCTTATCGGTGCAACTAATTTATGAATTCTTTTCCAGCCAGCTCTATACCAAGTTATATCTGTGACCTCCTATACGACATATTTATTATTATTCAATAATGTAATAATAAAATACAATGTATTTATAATCGCGCCACTCTAAAATATACAACAAAATCACTACCCATTGGCTGACCGGATTTTGATAAAGTGCCGATATAAAATCAGTGTTAGTACCCACTAAGCGGAGATAACATTAACTACATACATATATATATATAAAAAAAATAGGTACTAACATTATAAATAAAAATCAATCGATCGTTAAGAAATTTGACAAAAACGTAGTATTTCTGATAAAGTATAGTACATTCCAATCATGCGGACAAAGTCGCGGGTAATACTAGTTATTACAATGCAAAATAGCAAAATAATAATCTGCGAAAATAGAATATTTACAGAGCTATGAGATAATGTAGGTCATTTACAGGTTATCATTCGTATAAAACATAAAATGTGTTTAGAGAGTTTAACAATAATTAAATACCATATAGTGTCATACTAAGCAGAGTTTGTACTCAAACTAGACAACTGAAACATATGCTTATTTCCCTTTAAATACAGATATATTATTATAAAAATGTTAAACAGATATACTCATGAATACAAATATATTGTATGGGGATCGAAATTACAATCACCATTAGATTGGTTATTTGATTACCATTAGTACGTGTGCAACACTCGAAGATTGTACACATACTAATGGTAACGGAATTAAACCAAATATTTATAATTAAAATAACTAGTGATATGGAATTTCGTAAAATAATACCTAAATCAGTAAAATATTTTCCGTAAGATCAGTAAGATATTTCCGTAGTAGTGAATCAAATAGCATTAGGAATCAATTATCGATACCGGTTCAAAAAAAGACGAACTATTGATTAATTGCCATATCCTATCCTTCAAACCGAAACACAGCTATGCAAACGCAACTGCTTTAGGGTAGAAACACGAATAGAACAAAGGCACCCAAATAGACGATTTATGTATAAAGTCCCAATATGGTAAAAAGAGCTTAGGTTTTAAAAATAATACGTACATATCTTTCGAGAAGATGATCGATCTTCGCGTTGTTGCAGAGTCCGGCGACCGAGCAGACGGCCTGGGGGTTCATTTGTGAGGAGAGGGTCTCCACCAGCTCCGGTACGAAGTCATCGGCCAACTTGATGCATTCCTTCGCCACAACCTTGATGGGGATCAGCTTGCACGAACCCTCGAACACTTCCTTTAGTTCCTCCTAGAAAATAAAGAAGCACATTTTAAAATTCTTACTAATATTAGAATTGGGGGGGGGGGGGGGGGGGGGGGGTAATATCTATATATTTTTTCTCACACATGCTTGGAAATGTGAGCATTATTTTGACAATCTTCTTCAAGATAAATAAAAATTGCCGTACTGGCCAGATACATACGGGCAGCGGCTGACAAAATTTGTATGAAAATCCATATCTGTCGTGTTTTACGGCCATATAAATTACTATGTAAACTCATATCTGTCCTGTAATTTAAAAATGGAATGATCTTTAACTTCGAAACATGGCTACCAAGGAGGTAACTAATAAAAGGTTTTATTTAAATTTCGAACTGGCTTGCAAATAGAAAGCTGTTTATTGAAACAAAAAAAAAACAAAGGAACATTATGGCGCGTGAAAAATTATTATTGTTCCTTATTCGTCATTGAACTAAAAAAGTAAAATTGTGTTTTTGATTTCCGCGCATTGTTTAAGAAAAGTACTATACAAGCCATGGCCACAACTAGGCATTGATGGACTCACGCCTGTGTTTCCATCAATGCCTAATATGTGTGCCTCGGTTACGCCTCGGCCCACATTTGCACGTTCGTCCATCAATGCCTCAGTTGCTGGCCGCTGCAGTAATGTACTATAGTTACAATATCTACACACTGGGCCAATAACGAATAAAATATGTTAAAAGTGTGTTATCGAAAAAAATTATATTGGATAACTAACTTTTAATATATTCAAAAATAAATATCCGACCGATATAGGCGATATCGAAATGGGTGATAACCTTTTTTCTGCCATTAATGCCCAGAAGAACTCAATATATAGATATCGGATCAGTATCCATATTACCCATGCCTAATAAACTAGCTTTAGTTTGCTACTTCGTACGCGTAAATATATAAAAACAAAAATAGGAAACAAAATTAAAGAAAGCATTCCTAGATGGCGCGTCAAGATAAAACATGTATCAGATTTTAATCAAGAGCAATAACTGTAAAAACAGCATCTAATTTGGTGCAGTAGTTTTTGGATGAAAGAAATATTATTACTTAAGTAAACCTAGATTTAAGCATTTTAGAATAGTAATTTTTTTCATTACCGCCCATTCGGGAAGCAATTTCAGTCAAGAAGAACGGACAACAAACTCAAGTATCGCTTTTTTTTTCAAAAAGTTAAACTACATAAATAATGAATTTGTTTAAATATAAACTACTAAGCAGTATTAGACCATAAACTTTATCAAACTATTTGCAGTGACCAGAGCAGACCAGTACCTACAGGTAGCACCCATTCACGAGTCTGACGTGTGAGACAGTCATCATTGCGCTCAGCCATATTTTAGGGAACTCAATAACCCGGCCTACCGGCCATCACCGGTCTGTATATTTTAGTGAGCATGACTTAGTCAAGGCCCCCAACCACGTCATATAAATGATGTCGGAACATAAATACGAGTACATACAGAAAAACAGAGCACGTATGGGGGCGAACAATACATCCCGATCCCACACAGACAGTACTTCAAAAAAATATTCAATATAAACCTATCCATGGCTATTGATTATTGAATCATATAAGTTTTATACCATTCGCAATAAAATTAAAGAGAAATTATCCCAGTGCCTTAAATTCCTTAACAAAGTAGACCTAATCACGTGGCATCGTTAAGGCTTATCGGTCAACGATCCAGAGCTACGAACTATGAGCAAGGTGATTTCGTGAGAACAAAGACCCTCACTGATAATATACGGAACTTACTCGTTTAAAGTTTCTTAATTGTTGTTGCATTGTCTACAGAGATTTAGACAATACAATGAGTATAGAAGGAAGCGGATGCACAAAGATAAACATTTTTTTTTCGTAAATTACTTTTTTTTTATATAACATAAAATGACTAAAAACTGACTAGTCGCTATCTGATGGGAAATGGTGTCCGCTGCTTATAGAAATGAACAATACTATGAATATCACACAATGCATTGCAAAGCCAAAAGTACACTGTAACCCGTACCATACCATTTTTCAAATAAACACAGCCATATGAGATTTTCGTCATTTTTAGATTGCTAAAGTTATAATATTCTTATTTCAAATATTATAGACTACACTTTAAGAGCATTCTTAGCTTTAACTTATCTAAATGGTGTTTTGTTAGTAATGCAGATTGTCAATCTCATTGCTAGCAATATACTCGGTCAGGTAGACCTCCATGTGTTCCCCCTTGGATACCATTGAGCTACATTCTAGGTGTATTCATGGCGATGAGCTAACTGACCTGCATTTTCATTCTTACCTATCATCTTTCACTTGTGCTCCGCTAGTGTATCCTGTTAGCACGCACAGGTGGGATTACCATTCCATTATCATCCATTAAAAAAAATTACCAAAGTGTGGCAATGTCACGATTAACTATCGATTTTCAAAAACAATTTAACATTTTTCAAATTGTGCATGCCTGAGTGCTTACCTAAAATATTCTCCGCTAGCAAACTAAAACGTTAATCATGCAAAATAATTTTTGTTGAGCTATCAGTACATATTTTGATAGCAACAACGTATTTGAAATATTGTAGGTGTAGTTTTTAATGGTAGATTTATATAAAATGTATTATTTATAAATAATCATTCAGAAACATTGAAAAATGTTCAATTGTTTTTGAAAATTGACAGATAATCGTTACGTTGACATACTTCGGTAAGCAAAAGTATAAAGGCTATTAAGTTATAAGTTGCCTTAAGTAGACAATATGAGTCAGATTGTTACTGTCATGGAATTCTAGTTACAAAAATATTTATTTAATCAGTATTAGTCACCAACAAAGAACAATTTAAACAACGCTGCTTGCCTACATATTGACTAGTTCGAAGTGATAGGAAGTGAAATATCAATATGTTACCTCTTTAATGGATGAATCAATAAGTATGAAATTTGGTATACGCATTATATTTAGGACGGCGTAGAACATGGGAAAACGATCCATTTTATGGCAATCAATCGATATATTTTAATCACGTGTTTCGTCTACGTGATCGGAGTAAAAATTAGGTTTAAAAAAAAAATAACCTGCGTTTCGTTGCTCAACAGCTGATCACGGGCTTGTTGCACCATGTCGGTACAAATCTTACAGATGCTGTCGTTGTCCTCGGGGAAGGTCATCTGGGCCCATACCTTCGTGGCGCAGTGGTGGGTCGCACCGCATTCCCGGCCCGTACTGTATACGAAAATAGAATATATTAGTAGAGACACATTAAAGAAATATGCACTAGACAAAAGCAGTCCCATGCAGACGACTTTTACACATTTTGTTTTAATATAAGTTCATATGCGATATCGAGCCCTTAAGGCTTAGGCGACACTTTGCCTGCCTTTGTGTGTTCTACTGTTTTTATTGATTTATTCGCATTATGAGCATCATGTGCACACAGCCTTATTTATTAACGTACCGTTCGCCATCGACAGAGAATTCATCAACATACGCTAGAAACTAAATAATCGCTTACAGTGCACTTTTAGAGGAATTTTCTCCTGTGAACGCTCTGGCTGTGGAATGAGCTCATTGTCAAGGTTTTTCCTAGAGACTATAGTATGAGGTTCTTCAAAAAGGTGCATAATGGTTTCTTTATTTATTTATTTTATTTATTTATTTATTTAACACTTTATTGCACCAACATAACATGATTTGTTAAAACAATTTTCAATACGTATAGTGTAGTACAAAAGGCGGTCTTATTGCTAAGCAATCTCTTCCAGACAACCTTTGGGTAGAAAGAATTAAAGCATAAGTAGGTAGGTGGAGCGTTAAAAAAGATAGATTTGTAAAAATATCTGTGACAGGATAGTCATATACATATACATACATAAATAAACACATACAACCAAACATATACATATATATACATTATATATATATATATATATATATATATATATATATATTTTTACTTTACGCACATGATACCCTTAGTATTACAGGCGTCCATAGGCTACAGTAATGTTTCACTTTTAGACGAGCTGTAAGCTTGTTTGCCACCTTCGTGGTGTAAAGAAAAATGTAATATTACAGATAATATTAAGAAATCATTCACCTTTTCACTAACAACTACAATTTGCTCTGGCTCAGTATCTATATTTTTTATAACTATATTGCAGATCATCTATTTGTTATTTTGAGTAGATGTAAAAATCTTTCGCTTGCACAATACCTTGTGCAATATACAAAGCAATAATTATACGCAGCAAAATGGAATCAACCACGGTACGGATGTATTGACACAATGTCTTGTAATTTAAACTCGATTCTGTGACCTGACGCGTCCTACATAAATATTATTGTGAACGATTTGCGTTGGCACTAACAAAATGTTGACACAGCCGGATTAATACTAATCAAATTGTACAATCGAAAGAGAGAACTGTGGCCCAGTGTTATACTACTCAGTATTATAGACCGCAAAGTTCGTAATTTTGAAATTGGTCAATACCAAAAATATTATGTCAATATAAATTCAAACTCTCTGGTGATGGAACCACCGATATTAAGCGTACAGTGAGGGACTAACTAGGGAGAAGAAAGGCCATCCTGGGTCTCTCCTGGAAGGCTTTTAAACGTTTCAATTTTCCTGATTTATATCCATGTTCCATGTATGTTTAAGTCTAATGTAAATTTGACTTATAAAATTTTAAATTAATAAACATAAATTACTTATAAAAATAAACGTTACATTCTGTTTGGAGGGTGGGGAGATGGTTAGATATTTTTCCAAAAGAAACATAATATGTGAATACATGACTAAATGTTTTTAACTTTCCGTACTTACTACTTAAAAACATTTTAAAGAAAAATAAAGTGTGCAATAAAGTGAAATAAAACTATACAATAGGAGAGTTAATAAGCAAATGTTGATATCAAAATGAGGAAAATTGTGTCTATTTTCCTTAATTCGATAAAATATAATAATAGTGTATTAATATAATATTCATAATTATTATATATTATGTCTTGTATAAAAGTTTCAGTACATTACCTGAAGTTGCTACACCAGTAAGATGGTCCCCAGGTACATTGGGAACTGCCTAGTAATTTATCTGCAAACATAATGTATTGTTAATTATAAAGGTAAGCGTACAAAAACACTAGATATTTATATATAAATAGTTAAAAGTTTTGTAAGCTTACATTATATTAAAACTAAACTAACGATACTTGAATGAAAAATGTGCATATTGTTAGCACGTCATGCAAGAGCTTTACGACCATGTTATTTTAGACATAGTAGATTTAAATAAATACAAAATTTATTAACTGAGATTTAAAAAAACTGATGAATTTTTTGCGGATTCTTCTCAGCAGTCCGATATATATATATATATATATATATATATATATATATATATATATATATATATATATATATATATATATATATCGTTTTTCTGCTGAGCCCAGCAGTAGATTCATAAAATATAAAAATTTAAAAGACCTTGTAAACAAATATATTTGAATAGAGATGATTTAAAATTAATAATTTAATGAATAATTAGCTTACCCGTATGTTTTTTATCCGTATGATCAGTAGGCTTCTTTTTCTGCAAAACAAAATACTAATAAGTCAATTACATAATTTTGATATCCTGGATGGATATAATACCATATAATCTAAAGCATGGGTCCCATGTCATAAGAGGATATTAACCTACTATTTCTATGCTGGCCAAATGGCTTGGTATAGGATTTCATTTCGAGTTATCCTTCTTTTTCAGATATTCCAGATAGAAAAAGGTGTGTGTGGTTTTTTAATCTTCAAAATGAGTTTATTTTTTGCTATAGTAAACATTTGGTCGCTACGAATTAATAAAATGGTAACCAAGTATTGTTGAAATTATAATAAAAATACATTTTGAATGAAATTGGAAACAAATAGAAACATTCGATCAACTAATGGATATTTTATTGATACTGCTATTAAGCATCAGCAGACTGCCCTACGATCGGGTCAAGTATTAATTTGTTTATATTTTTATTAAGTTTTATTGAAACATACCATACTTTTAAATATGTCTAGAGATCGTTACTCACGTTCAAAGCCAATGTATTGTCGATCTTCATGTTATTGCACATTCCGATGACTTGGCACAAGGTCGAAGGAGTGGTGTCCGATAAGAGAACATGGATTATATATTTTTGTAGGGAAGACGTGTTCTCTTTGCAGATCTTGGCGATTGTTGGGTCCGGGATATCGTGGCATGTCGATGATAGTCGGATTGCTAGGTAATCCTGGTGAAAAAAGATTTTTGCTTGGATTTTGTATGTACAGTGAAAACATGTTTGTTTTAATAAGTGAAACTGGAATTATAACCCCGTCTATGCTATCGATATATACTAGTGGTGCACTAGTTATTGATGAGTTAGAATAAAAGCATAGTTAGAATAAAAGTAATTTATTAATATTTATTTCACGATATTGTTTATAAAATGAGACACAAAAAGGACAATAATACGAATGTCGATCCAGATTTAGACATTTTAATGAACAGCGTATTGACTCTAGTTGCACAGTTAATTGGACTATAATTAAAGTATTCAAGCTTTATATCCTCCACGTGCTACTGTAATCGACTCCACAATCGTCTTTCATGTTAGTTTAAACACTAGATGAGGCCTATATTGGATATAATAATGTTAAAAATTGATTGAAAAGCCAAATGAGAGTTCCATTTACGCCAGAGACCGGCACATCCTTTTTCCGTGGCGTAAATGGAAATGTACTCAGTTTGGAAATAGGAAGTTCGATTCGTATCGTTTGTTTTTTAACTTAGTTGATGAATTTTTGTTAAGAAAATAAAAATAGAATGAAGTGAGTACAACAAATAAATGAAGCGTCTAAGCAAATACGATGCTATTGACATTGGCGACTTAGTTGCTTTTCAATGTCGCGATGTCAATGTAAAAGTGTTTTTGGTAAATAAATATTCATTTCATTAAAAAAAAAAGCTTTGATTGCACTTAGAAAGTCTGGTTAACATATTATGCTTACTATTGCTACATTCTACCGTAGCAACAGTTTTGTATGTTATTAGAAGTTAGATACACTGATATAATTGACTCTTCTCTTTTTAAGGGCGTGATATTAAATTGTTACTAATATTATAAATGTGAAAGTGACTTTATTTGTTAGTCTCTTAGCACCTTAACCAATCACTATGTAACTTGATGTACACTAAATTGTACATGTACACGTACTATATGGAATGCAGAAGTATATACGCTTTTTATCTCAATCAGTAACAATATCCCTGACATATGGACAAATAAATACGCGGGTAAAAGCTACTGTTTAATAATACTAAAACAATCGTGCCTGCTTAGACTCCAAGTAATTAAATAAAATTGAAAAATTCATCGTCGAATCTGGAACGAATATGTGTTTTGCAAACTATAACAATATAGAAATATGACATCAAAACCGCTGATAAATAAGACGATAATCATTGTGGCGAAGATGTGACCTATAGGGTAAATTTTGATGTAGAATAGAATTCCCAATAGAATTGGGATTAGCGAAATAACATAAAATGTAATTTCCATTTGATTCTTATTTGAATTGCTGTACTATTTGTTACATACGAATAAGTATAGGTAATGATTCCTTTTTACATTTATTTTTGAATTATTCTTTTTTATTATTATAGACATTATATAATTTGCAATATATTTTTTGTAAAGCTACAGCTCGTCAACAAATAATTTACATGCTTATATGGGCAAAACATGATAGTTCGAACATGTTTTGCCCATAAAGTCATTAAAATACCCAGTATGTATCTGTACTGCACACACATGTTTATGCAAATAAATTTATCTTTATCTTTATTTTTTTAAAAATGATAGATAAAGAATCACCCTATCAGTCCAAGAGTTCATGCCATAATAATGACGATGAATTTGCCAATTAAACACACACTGACCGTTAAGTCTACCTCATTGATCATATCCTTGATGTCCTTCAGTTCACTGAAGAGTTTGATGAATCTGTCGGATATTTCATTCTTGTGAATCTCGACATCCTGTGTCTCCCACACGGTGGCGATGCAGTGTCCCACGGCGCCGCAGTCAGCCGCGCGACTGTATCAATAATGAGTCATATGATGGCGCGAATCATTCAAATTGCACTCGTCATTAAGTTTCAAATTCCAATATAACGTGGATATAAAACTAACATTAAAATATATTAATCATTGACTTATCTTTAAAATTGGAACATAGCATATAATCCAGCTATTTGCCAGCATTGCGTAAGTAGAGATGCGTAATAATAATAATGTAGACCTCACTAAATTTATTTAAAATCACGTATTTTTATGATGAATTTAAATTAAGAGCAATATCCACACAGTAGCAATTACTTTATACTAGCAGCCCGTCCCGGCTTCGCATGGGTAGACATTTTTACAACATTTTAAAAAGTGGTTATTGTGACATAACGATAATAGTTGGACATATAGTATCACGAAGTTTTTTGTAGTTATTGATATTTTCTTCAATATTGTAGAACACACTTTTGTTCTATTACCAATAGTTTCCGCAACGTACGAGATGAAAGATATTTTATAGCATATTTTTACACCTTGAGTTAGGTTACTAAAGTTTTAGTAAGGATCCCTAATCTTTTCTAGCAATAAATATAGCCTATGTTACTCAGGGTGAATGTAGCTTTCTAACGGTGAAAGAATTTTTGAAATCGGCAAAGTAGTTTTAGAGTTTATTCTTTATAAACATACACACAAAAATAAAAATCTTCCCTCTTTATAATATTAGTGTAGATAGTGTAGAAGTATTAGATTATAAAGAAACAACCCTGGAAAAGGAACAAGCCGACTGTAGACGTTATACACTGGTGACAGTTTTGGAGGGAACAGTTTTTTTTAAACCACAGATTAATAACTTTTATTGCTGTCTATTACAATTTTTCTTAAATTATTTATGTTATTTTTCATAAAAGGATTTTGGCTACGTGATAATCAAACTTGGAATATGTATTATAAGGAAGGGAATAAACGTCTGTAGGTACATTAGACATATCCTAAAAACAATCAGATTTGAACAAATTTTGAAAAGTTATATCCAAAATTGTCTCGACTGAAAATCGAACCTTGGGCCTCATTTCAACAAATCAAAGATATTTTAAATTGTAGTTTTCTTTTAGTATTTAAATTTTATACAAAATTTTTTATAAATTATAATGATTATGATAAAATAATATTATCATAATAATTATAACCGATTTATTATTACGTCACCGTTCTACAGGGTGTATTTTTCTTTGTGCTATTCGCGGCCATTTCGATGAATCGGATTACTTGCTTTATTACTCACGCGTTACACAATATTGAAGATACCACGAACGGCTATTCTATTACTGTTACATATATAGCTTTGTTATTAGTAGGTATACCATCTACTAATAACAAAACTAGATATGTACTTACTATGTATGTATCAAATATACCTAAAACTTATTGTTGATAATGACTGGAAATGTTTTGATATATAGACTGAGAAATAATTTTAAAATTACTTTTCGATATTACCATTTTGGCTCCTTGTTTTTCATTATTCAGAGAGAGAATTGTCTATTTTTATATAATAAAAATAGACAATTCTCTCTGCATACATTTTTCTTTTCTAATAATCACTTTATATATTCGACGATTTACAAAACTTATACTGTCTAAATTATATAAAGAAATATAATATTTACTTCGTATAATATTTTTTTCTTCTTATACGAATATTTAAGTAACATGTAACTTATTATTATTTAGTGATCCCATATAAATAAATAAATTAAACCCGGTAAGTAATCGTACGGAGGAAGACAACCGAAACAATGTTTGCTGGGTTAGGTATATTATATAGTTATCAAAAGTAATACAAAGAAAAAAAAATTATTTGGCATGGATAAATAAAAAAAAAATACGTAACCGATTTAAAAAATTCTATCACATATAGAAAGCTACATAATCAGTAATTAACATGGACTGTATTTTGTTTCCAAAAAAAATAGAGATCATCTATCTATCTACCCGTGCAAAGCCGGGGCATGTGTGCTAGTAGTAATGTAGAGATGCAGTCTCGTACTTACCTTAAACTTTGACACCAATAATCAGGTCCTTTCGAGCATTCTTTTGATACTTGTCGCGCAAACGACAGATCTGTGAAATAAAAATTATGTTAGTTTTTTCTATTAATAAATACGCACTTTATTTATATTTAAAGTTCGTCTGCTAGTCTAGTTATTTTGTGTTAATGTCAAGAACTTCTATGTATAGTGGTTATTAGAATAGAATAGAATAGAAAATCATTTATTCAAATAAACTTACATTGAAGCACTTTTGAATAGTCATAACATTTTTTTTAATCTACAGCTCGTTCGGAAAGCTGTCTCATCACAAGAAGAACGAGCAAGAAACTTGCGTGTTGCTCTTTTAAATAATTTTATTATTACTTTACATTTTTAAGTTTAAGTGTGTGAATACAAACCACCAATTAGCACTAATTCAATTAAATACTCAAAAAGAAAAAATATTGAATACATAACCAACTGGTTAAACAATTAATAAGAGGAAATCAGTCATAGTGATTAGAGCAGACCAGTCCCTACAAGCAGCACCCGTTCACGAGTATGACGGATGAGCCAGCCATCACTGCGCTCGACCATATTTTAGGGAGCCCAATGACCCGGCCCACCACGCCGCCACAAGTCTGGACATTTTAGTGAGCATGACTACTCAAAACACTAGACCACGTCAAAGCTACTCACAATTGCCATTTGATAGTTATAGTATTCACATTTTACATAAGAATGCATGCGGCAATTAATACAAAAACCGCTACGCTTTCATTCTATTGTTTTTCAACTTTCAAATATGTACAGACATTAAAAGTAGGGAAATAATACAAAACCGTGACAAAAACACTAGACAATATGATCTTTAAAACCTTGACTTTAACAAAACTTTGTTTTTATTATATGTAAATTTAAACCAAAATTATGAGTAACAATGAAAAATATGGATGGGTAATATTTGTTTACAGATAATATATATATATATATATATATATATATATATATATATATATATATATATATATATTATATTCAGTAAGTCTATTAGTCAAGTACTAAAACCCTTAATAAAAGCTTTGTTTAGTTTGAGACTAGATGGCGTTGTGTAATATGCCCACTGACATTTATTATTATAATATATTATGATTATGAAAGTAAGTTAATTTGTTATATCTGGGCGCTTTATCAATTCATTATTGAGGGAAGGGATTGTTAGTAATGCGGACTACCAGTCCCGTTGCTAGCATTATAGCCTGTCAGGTCGACCGTTACATGGTCCCCCCTAGAAACCATCGTGCTGAATTCCAGGTGTATTTTTTTTGATGGGTGAAAATGGTATGGTAACCCCGCCTGCGCTAACGGGATACGCTGGTGGAGTGGCCAGTGAAGGGATTACCCTTCACTGTTGCTCCGCCAGTGTATCCCTGTTTTCATTCTCATCTATTAAGATGAGAATGAAAACAGGCCAGTTAGCCCATCATGATGAATTCATTAGGAATTAACCATGATAGTTTCCAGGGAGAACCGCGAGGAGGTCGACCTGGTTGGGTATATTGCTAGCAATGGAATTCTCAGTCTCCATTACTAACAATCCCTTTCCCCCCATCCAGGTGAGCTAACTGACCTGCCTTTTCATTCTTAGCTATCATCCCTTACTGGTGCCCTACTAGTGTATACCGTTAGCACAAGCGAAGATACCATTCCATTATTAACCATTAAAAAAAGTTATGAAGTTTGGTACACATAGTTGGTTTACATAGTATTTGGAATAGAAAAAGACAAAGGACAATGTATCTTACTTAGTGAAGATATTTCAGTCACTAAGGATAAAAGCAGATAAACTAATAAATTGATATTTACATTAAATAACTTGAATGAAACAATTTTACATACTGTCTTTTATTAACCCCTTTGTTAATATAAAAAAGAGGCCAGTATGTGTTGAATACTGTAAATATGGAAAGGTCAATGTAATGACTGCGACTTTAGTATATATTATCAGTAAACATCATCAGAAATGTAAACACAGTTGGTCATATCAATAAAGTTGTGATGTGTAGCTAGTCATTCTAAAGAAATGTTATTTTTCCATTTAAGTACATTCAAAACTTATTCTTACAGAAGTGTGGCAATGTCACAATTTTCCAAAACAATTTAAGAATTTTTAATGTTTCCGATTTATTAAAAAGTTCTCTGCTAGTGAATTAAAATGCTAAAAATCATGCAATAATATTCTTAATAAGCAGTCACTGAAAATTTGGATTTTAATGGCAAAAAGAGATTTGATGAATTTTGATGCAAAATATGAAGCAGGTGCAAAGTTTTTAGTGATAGTTTAAAAACTTGATTCATCATCATCATCTCATCCATTACCCATTCACTGCTGAATATATACCTCCCCCATAGACTAAAATAGATTAAAGACAATGTATTCTATGATTAACGCTTTACTTCACTAGAAGGGCACTTTTTAAAAGATCAATAATAAAACATTGAAAAATGATAGATAATTGCAAAGTAAACACAATTCGGTAAGCAAAAGTTATGAACACTTCATAAGTTTAAATATTCTATATATAGGCCCATATATTGTCACAATTAAAACAAACCAAAGAGTTGGTCATCCTTTCATTTAAGTATATTATACATATATACATAGTTGTATAATAAAATATATATAAATAATTATATCACGGTTAAAATTATTAGATTGAATACTGTTGTAGCATTAATATTTTACCATATTGAATTTGTAATAATAATATGATCCATATTTATTGTTTTACATGCAGGAAATATGAGCATAAATTTGTTGTCTGCTACCTAATAGTGAGTGACTCACAGTTACAAACAACTTCTTATCATGGGTTGAATATAAAATGTAATTGTAAAATAAATTTTCATAATAATTATAATTATGTATGTACAACAATATACAAATAAAAATAATAACTAATAAATAAAATAGAGTTTGTTACTTGAAAAGCCAGTCATATTTTTTATTTGTTTTATTTGAAAGTACCTATGATTGGATACAAAACACATTTAATTAAGAGAATTTATATTGAATAATTACTTAAGTCTATTTTGTTGATAAGTAATGCAAGCAAATATATTTTCCTGTATAGGGAAGTGATTAATATATTGTGATATTTTTTATATATTAGCATTAGGCAGGTGCATTTTTATTATATAAATATGTCAAATTCTTTAAAAAACTTCTTAATTTTATACATGTCATCATCATTGCCTTAGCTATATCCCATTACAGGTATGGCAATTTTACCTAACAATACTTTTATCAATTGTCATCATGTACACTTTAAAATAAATATAAATTACATTATTTACAAAATAGAAATATATAATATTAATTTTCAAGGGTATAGTGTACTTTAGTTCATTTGCTTGTTTTTGTGTAAAAATATCCACTTCTTTTAATGAATAAACTAAAAATCTCGTCTAGGCTTTAGGTTGATGCTGCAGGGATACAAATGAGTTATGTTAGGTGAGAATGAAGTCTGGTCAGATGGGCTCGTGAAGAATTAAATAGGAATTGACCACAATAGTTAACATGGGACTATATTCTGAGCAATGGGGCCATTAGTACTCGCCCCACCTTAGTATTCTATTTTACCTACGTGTTTTTCTAGTATTACTAGGTAATGCGATAATGATCAAGCAAATTAAACAGATCGTCCATCTACTTACAAGATTACTTAAATTGAATTATTTCAACATCTAAACAACACCGGTGTCGATTGTTCCAGATGGCTAATGAGAAGCGAATACAAATGTATTTAATGGTTTCCAATACACGAAATCTTATTAAAGAAACAATACAAGGACGTAATTAAAAATGTTTGTTGACAACATGCAACAAGACATACCTGTACAACAAAAGAGCGTGATAGAAATTAGACAAACAGCTAAAGTGTTTGTCATTTTTACAGTTCACAATTTATCTTCTTCGGTCCGAATCCAGTCTCCGCGATTAAAAGACTAAACAAATACCCGACAATTTCACTTTGTTTGAAATTTATTGCGTATCGATTCTTAAACAAGTGTCAAGTCACGACTGTTCGTTCGAAACTTCGTAACGAAACTTCGAATGACACAAGACCACAGCATAAAAATAACGAAAATGACTAATAAGGGCATAGATTAACACATTGCTGTCGTTTGTATGTCAGTTATTGACAATTCGATAATTTGAGACGAGTAAAATTTTTTATACTTAAATTAATTGATAACAATTGTGATATTGATTTATTAAATATTATTATTTATTTTTTAGATAGGAATTCGTGTTTTTTTTTCATTTAATAGTTTATAGTTCATCGGCCATAGAGTACCTTTCATATATTTTAGTTTAACTACTTGACAATAGATGGCAGTTTAAGGACATAGTTTTAATATAGCTTTTTAACAACAGATAGCAGTAGTTATATTTACTTTAAATTTCCACTAACAAAAAATATTTCTAAATGAATTTGAAAACACCATACCTCATAAATAAAGGGCTAGTTTAAAGTGTCGTTAGTACGTCACCATATACTAATTGATTTTATTCTCACTCCTATTTCTTGCCACTTCCATTCTAATATTTGATTATTGGTAGATATCTATTTGCAAGTCAAAATAGTCTTAACTAGTAGCAATCAATAAAGTTTTATTTTTTTAAGTTATTAGTACTTATAATGAACAGTTACTTAAATTGTGTTATTCTTCATCTATCTATTGAGGATAGAATTGTCTTTATCTCAACTATCACGTTCTTAAATATTCGGTTCAAAATATGGCAAAATCAAGAGATTTTAACCACAACAGTAACAAACATAATACATCCCTATTAACAAAGCACTAGATATATTTGGATAAGTCAAGAAGACAGAAATCCAAAGGTTACGTTGGAGGATAAAGAAAGGTGGATCTGGATAGTTTCATTTATTAAAGACGGTTTAATATGAATCAGTTTTATTAAGTACCGTGTCCAAGATACTATGACTGCTCTTTCAAGTCAAATAATCTTATGCATTAGTGATGTAACATCGATTTAAGAATGTTTACAAAGATTCGTTTACATTGTGCTCTTATGACGATTTTCATAACATACCTACAGGTACTAGTCTAAACTTGAATTATTTACAAGTCTCAATGTACTAAGAAACTACTGTAGAAAGTAACCTTTTAAACATTTTCCTTATTCCGGTAACGAACTACACATACGAAATAGGATTCTAAAAAACCGCATTGTACACTCATTATGTTATGCACATAGTTGTAATTCATTGGAATAAAAATTGATAAAAAAATATTTAAGTTTTGTTGAAATTATCACATAAACACTTCTAAATGAAATTAATGACAAATCAGAATATTCGATCAATTAATCGATCTTTTATTTATACTTGGCATTGATTGTTCTGTATATTTTCATTAAGTTCTATTAAAATAGATTATAGTGATTTGAAAACCTTTCAGGAAAATGCATAGTAAGCTAGCAAGACAAATTCACTGTAACAGCAACCCCTCACGTACTGCAAGTGTTCATGGATGACAGCGGGCCCGATTGCTAGTAATATATCTTATCAGGTTGATCTCTACTTGCAAAAAATCGTGGTTAATTCCTGCTGAATTCATCATGATGGCCGGTATACGTAGCGTAAGCGGGATTGCCATTCAATTGTCATCCTGAGGTGCATTTTTCCAAACCTATTTTTTAACCTCATATTTTAATTTTTTAAGTTTCTTGGGTTATCATAAATTAAAATTGCAATAAATTTGACTTATTTTTATTTATTTACATTTTATTTTATCGCCAACCAATCTCTTCCAGACAACCTTTATATATATAAATAATACACATATAATACACATATATACATACATATAAAAAAATATATACATAAACATACACATACTTAATACCTCATATTGAACAAGAGCGAATGAAAGAGAAAGATGAAGAGAGAATACAAGAAAATAGTATTTAAAGGGAGAGATAGTAGGAAACTAGCGAGAGATAGCTAGCGAATAGAGGCAGTTAGTGAATTTCACAGGCGAATTGTCTGTACAGTAAATCTATTAGAATATAAGTTATTATTGGTCCTCACAATAAAGATTTCAGTGTGATATCAAATAGAAATTATAATTTTAAATATATATTTAGACAAAATGGCGCCTCACCATTGACCCTAGTATCCATTGTCTTTTTGGTGGACCGTCGGTTCGTTTGTCTTCCTGGCAATAAAAATACCTATATAAAACCTAATATACCTATCGTCAGACTCGACATCTCATAAGGCGTCCATCGAACGAGCGCACCGGGGATGGCGAAACAAAATTGGTATTTCTGTTTCACGTCGGTTTTTCCTTAGACACAATTAGGAGGTTTCCTCTGGGAGAGCAGTCCCGTAATAAAATTAAGAACGCCTCGGGCGGACGGTCGCGGTAAGTCGGAGTCTTCGGTGGGCATAAAACAAATCCGCTCGTACCGTAAGGACTCCGCCTTACGAATCCGTGGAGAATATGGTAGTTTTTTTTTTTTATTTTAATAAGCACCATCCATTCATTATCAACCATTAACTGTCCATTGCTAAACATGGGCCTCCACCTGTTCCGGGGTTTTGCCAGTAGTTATTTTTTTTCTATACAACTTAGAATGCCAAACAAGCTGACGGTCCACCTGATGTAAAGTGGTAACCGTCGCCTATAGACATGAGCAGTACCATGGACATAACAGAGTATACTGTTTCGCCCATGACACCTCCCATGCGTTGCCATTCCTGAGGACTCAGGTGTTATTCCTCTGTACCCAGTAAATTCACGCCATATCCCACCCTTCAAACCAAAACACAGCCATGCAAATACAACTGCTTCACGGTTGAAACATGAATGGGACAGAGGTACCCAAGCAAACGACTTCTGTACAAAGTCTCCCTCTGGTATCACGCTTAACAGGCGGATTGGCAACCACCGTTAGGCTTTGTAGATGATTAAAGAGACGCTGCTGCTTATCCCTCGATTATTAAGCTCCCTTAGTCGCCTCCTACGACACCCATGGGAAAGAAAGTGGTGGCCCATTCTATGCTGGGACCACACAACACTCCATTCATATCAGCCGTTGACTGTCCACTGCTGAATATAGGCCTCCCCTTATTGGGGGTTTTCCCAGTAGTTGACACGTTTGGCAGACGAATTGGCACCGCAGTTATGCTTTAGTAATATTTTAAGAGATAGGGACGATGCTACACTACCAGACGACACCAACGGGAAAGAAAGATTCTATGCAAGGTCCAGATATGAAATTTTATTATGAATTGTATGTATCTAAAAAGAAAACTGGTAAATACCTTTTCGGAATAATAACATTAAAAGCGCCTTGGGCAGCGGTGATATATATATATCATTTATTATTTTTTATTACAATACTTATATAGTATATTTTTTATAGACAGTAACATCTGGTACAGAACCTAAAATAATCAGATTTACCTGTAAGTTTCTAATAAACAAAAACATATCGAAGTAGCAGTCAATAAAAAGTCTCCTAGACTTTGTATTGTTATAAATTCACTTTACCTCACTTGTTTTTTTTGCTACCCTGTAACTATACTTGCACAGCAGTCTTTCGATTTAAACGGTGATATATGATAATGAAATTATAAGTACACAGGCATGACGTCATATTATTTATTGTACAATTAATACTTTATTGTAATGTTGGTTACTATTTTAGGTAAGTTTATAGCTGACGGATTGTTTAACAGGAGAAAATGAAATAGTAACCCCGCCTGCGCTATCGGTTTACGCTAGCGGGGCACCACTAAAGGATGACAGGTGAGGATCAAAGCAGTTCAGTTAGCCCATAGTGATGAATTCCACAAGAATTAACCAAGATGGTTTCCAGAGGGAACGGCGTGGAGTTCGATCAGATAGGGTATATTGCTAGCAATGTAACTGTTACCTACCCATTACTAACAATCCCTTCCCCCCTATGGCTGACGGTTACCATTTTCCATTAGGCAAGTTCTCGGCTTATTTCTCTTTCCGAGACAAATAAAAAATATCTTTATACTACAAAACATTGGCGACTCTACAAAGTTGTTGTTCCCACGTGTGCTATGTTCACATATTCTGAATAACACTTCAATACGGCGTGTTGTAACGCATTGGACACTCTGTTCTTGCTATAACCAGTGACGTGACCTGGCTACTGACACGTTGCGATCGAACGTGTTGATTTTAAATCTATATTCCTGTGCTTATAGTAATATTAACTGTACTCTTAATTGTGAACCACCTAACAGGTAATTAAGTGATATAGTTAAAGCAAATTTCCATAGCTCATATTAATATATTTCAATAATTATTAATAGCTTAAATTTTTTTAAAGCTGGCGTAATTTCAGCTTGTACCTTTTACGTCATGCTAGAGTCAGAGTCATTGCTCTTACTAGTTGAGTTTTCGCTTCATTAGATCTCCGACTGACAATGAACAATTATTAAGAACAGTTTAAATTTCGATAAACAGTCAAGAAAATATACGTATCTATCTACTATTCCCTCTCGCCAGATTTCTCAGGAGATATACTTGCTATACCTATAGCCTATAATGGCCATAGATATAGACTACAAACAAGCGTATAGTATGTAAGGCAGTTAATTTAAGGGTGCTTGATTGAAAAAAAATTTTAAGTTATAATTTTTTATTATTACAGCATTTATTGTAGATAATTATTTATATCGCGTTTTAAATTCAGGGTGGTCCGACTAGTTTCGTATTTAATGGGAGCCCTTATTTATGTGCGTGGTTCACGGCAGTTATAGTTCAACTACAGCATTTATGTAAAAGGGCAGTACCAGACCAAAATAAATAAGTTTAAAAATGTTTAAATATAAATTATACTAAGTTCAAAGTTTTATGTGTACATTGCTTTTATATAATTACCTCTGAATATAACCAAAATATATAAGTGAAATTTTTTTTAATATAAATTACACTAAGTTCAAAGTTTTATGTTTACATTGCTCTTTTATTATATAATTTTCTTTTCGTACATTTTCTTCTCCTCTAGACTTTCTATAACTCCTAAAGATACCTACTTAGTACTTATCTACTTGACTCTGGAGATTCTAATAATTAAAGTAAGTTTTATGTGACATGTCTAAATTTATATTACAATGGTAATTTCCACTCTTTCCTCGTTGTATTTCTGAAGATTGAAACTCCTTATATAGCGGCGATAATACTTAGGTATATTTAAAGCTAATTCAAAAGGTGTACTAAACCAACTCAATGATAGAATTCCCATAACTGAAAAATTTGCCCAAAGAGTATATTTTTTGTACAAACTATCCGGTGATATAAACGATTTAGTTTAAGATTTAAAAAAGATATGACTTGTACTAAAGACAAGTTGGCAAATTTTACGAATACCTACTATCACTGTGTTGGCCTAGCACATCCACGACTAAACCTGTATCATCATCATCACCACCAACGTCATCATCATCATTTCAATTATTATTCGTCCACTGTTAGACATAAGCCTCTCCCATAGAATACAATAAAGAACGATCCTGCGCCACCTGCATCTACTAACTTCCAGCAATGCATTTCAGGTTTCAGGTCGTAACCTGTATACAAATAATTTATTCATAATTTACAAAATTATAAGTAAATCCAGTTTCATTTAATTATGGCATTTCCATTATAAATTTAGCATATTTAATTATATTTTATTCGAATAAATAGCAAATATTCTATATGGGTACGGGTTACCACTATCAAAAACATGTTTTGATTAAAAATTTTTATTCTTCGCTATTTCCAAATTGACAAGAGCAGGCTAGTAGAGTAGAAAATACTAATAGCGAAGGTTAGTCAAACGGGATATGTTGCTTATGTAGCTTTTACAGCCATATACACGTATTTTATATATATTACCGCCATTGCCACTCACTACTTAGAGAAAGGTACACAGAAAGAATACAAAATAACACTACACTCAAAACATGCTTCACACATTTGTTTTTAAAATAAAAATACCAAAAATACTTTACAATAACTGTATTGATATAATAATGTAGATACACAATAATGTAATCTAAGACTCCGGAGAGAGCCTGGAGATTTGTAGTACAGGTTTCGACCTAGTTCAGATTCCAGACTCTCACGAGAATTAATATTTTTAGGTAAAAACTCTAAAAAGCTATGCACTGTAAAGTATTTCTTGTGAATGGTAAATAAAGATTTATTATTATTATATGTTGTTTAGAATTCTATTTTTTACTCTTTAAATAAACGTCTCAGAAACAACAGGATATAAAAAAGTTCTCTATGGTTTGGTTCCTTTGAAGAAAGATTGACTGATTGGCAATCTTATGCTTTATTGTGTTGTTTGTAAAAGTTTTAACATAAAAAATCATTTAATCCCATTAGGATTCACTACTTTTACATTATATCTACTGAAATAACAATTTCTACACAAAACCGATTTTCAGTTAAAGGATTATAGAATTCAGTCTAGTAGGTAATTTAGGAGAAATATCTGTCGACAACATAAAAAATATTAGGATAGACATCAAACTTACTGCCTTCTTTTTTGAAGTAGGTAAAAAATATCAAAGTTCCATAGTACAGTACGTTCACAGTTTGTTATCTAATCAGCTAGGTATCTACTTTTTATATCCGAATTGAATTCTACGGTAGTGTTTAAGTACCTATCGCCGGTTTGGGGAGGTACCTAAGATTTCTTTATCCGCTGTTAGATTATTAAAATACTGTTTGCATATAACATCGCAATGATTTATTAACTTTTAAAGCCGATTCATCAATTTTCAAGTGCTTTAAATTTTGCTACCACTCTTAGAACAAAAAATAAGCCATAAAAGTCAGCCAATTTATCCATGTATTTTGGGACACACAGTAATATTATATTTACATAAATTGTATTCCTTGTTTTATTAAAATAAACAACAAATGCCGAAATATATTTAAATCTAAGTTCTCATTTATCTGACAGAGTAAGAATCATCTACGTCATCATATCCAGCCTTTAACTGTCCACTGCTGAATATAAGCCACCCCCTTGGGGGATTTTGGCAGTAGTTGTCACGATTGGATTGGGGATTGGCAACCGCAGTCTGTCTTTAGAGTTTTTTATGAGAGACACTGCTGCCCATCCCTCGCCTCTCTTAGTCGACACTTATGACACCCACGGGAAAGGAAAGGGTGGCCTAGAGAGAGATTTTGTACAAAAGTCGATTGCTTGGTTACCTCTGTCCCATTCGTGATTCTACTGTGAAGCAGTTGTGTTTGCATGGCTGTGTTTCGGTTTGAAGTTTCGGTTTACAGGGTACAGAAGAATAACACCTGAGTCCTCAGGAATGGCAACGCATGGGGGGTATCATGGGCGAAACAGTATACTTTGTTATATCCATGCTACTGTTCATTATCTATAGACGACGGTTACCACTTTCCATCAGGTGGGCCGTCAGCTTGTTTGCCATTTTAAGTTGTATAAAAAAAAATATATGCCGGGCCCACACGGCCAAGTCCAAAGTAAGAATATAATGTGACAAATCACTCCAATTATGTATTTGTTAAAATAGCTCCAATGGTACAGGTTAATTATTAAAACAATATTATTTTATCTTTAATGATAACACTGGAATCAATATATCAATTCTAATATTGATCGTGTGTTGAACTGATTTTTAAATTACTTCACAGAACACACGTCTAATGTCTAATTACATACAATACGCTTTCCAAAAAGAACTCTTCAGTTCAGCACACAATACTCGCTACATAGTAACTAGCAAAGCACCTGTAGTCCACAAAATATACGAGTCAGTGGCCAGAGGCAGCGTAGTAACGGAGTCGCGAAGTTCGCCGCAGTTAGGAAAGATTTGTCGGACGCCCGCCAACTAATGCCATACTTGTGCTCTTGTAAGTAAAAATTATGATTATCGCCCGGAGAGAGCTGAGCCCTTGATCCCTAACTAACGGCGCAGCGGCCTGGAGACACGGGACTTTCCTTTTCTTCTCAACTATAACTCTTTTTTATTGCCACCCGCAGTTGCACCGCCACTGGATTACCGGCGGACCTAACTGATCACCGGACTACCTCTTGAACGTTATTTACAAATCGATTTTGTGATTTAAAGAAGCATTCGACACTGTGTACTTATTTATATATACGATATAGCTTTTACTCACGAGTTCGTCCGTGTAACTAGGATATATATAAGTGGGATAAATAGAAGCCTATGTCCTTCTCCATCCTAAATAGTACTAACTATATAATAAATAAATATAATATAGCAAACTAACTCTTACCCGCGGCTTCGGCTGAGTGACCGAGATATGTTTACAGATCGGAATAAAAAGTAGTCTATGTCTTTCTCCACCCATATAGTGTGTGTATATTAAATTTCATAATAATTGGATAAAACGCTAAGAGGCAATAAACAAGCTCACTTTCATATTTATGATATTAGGAAGGATTTCATGACGATCGGTTGAGCCGTTAAGGAGCTAAGAGTTAACAAACAAACTCACTTTCACATTTATAGTATTAAATGTTTGTCATATAAAAGTTGATTTGCCACTACAAATGCTACTTCAATGGTGACCATGTTAATGTTATAATCATATTGTAAATTAGCATAGATGTACAGCAATGATTTTTTTATACTACTGTGGTAACAAACAAGCATACGGCTCATTGTATAATAATAAATATTTGCCATGCAGGTATAATGGGGGTAGTTAAAACGGTAAATAATGTAAATATGAACATTTATTAAACGAAACGATGATTCGACGAAATATGAACAAAAATTTTGATCATTTGAACAATAATGATCAGTTCAGATTTAGAAATTTATTTTAAAAGATTACGTCCCTCGAGGAAAGTTATTTTATTTTATGCAGTCTAACACTGCAATACTACTTGTACTTAACATTTTCATCTTTATATATAGATATTAGATAAAATTATAATGGTTTACTGAGAAATTAAAACATTATTCCGATTGCATCTCTTTAAAAGTTTTGTATGTCTGAATGGCGATAGTTTAGTTGCTGTTGCAAAACAGAGATATAAATTAAAAGATATCATAAAACATACAACTCAACTGCAATACAATACATAAATGAGAGGACCGAGAGGGGTCGTGGAGGCTGCGACGCCGACGGTCGATTAAGGAAGCGAGTGCAGCGTTGCCTTGACGACGCCGCCATCTTGTACCCCCCTCCCGCCCCTCCCTACACCCCCTGAATCAACCCCCACTGTAAACAACCCGCTCTGTATCGTTGCACTGAAATACTCGATATGTTTAAAAGGTTCTCCCGGGTCGTCTGTTGAATCACTGTTGCTAGTATATTGCCAATTTATTGTGGATGAGTGTGGTAACGGCCTTTTATTGTATTTCGTTAGGGGTATCTAATGTTATTAAACAGAAGTTACATAGAGACTCACGCCGACAGCTTGGTTCTCAAACTAGCAAGATTAGTGACTTTGATTTGTGACTTTACGTCGATAAGTTTGTATGAAAACCTGAATTTCTTGAGTCTGAATTTTTATACAAATTTATCGACGAAAATGTACATCTTTTTTACAACATACACTATAGCATTTAAATAATACGAGAAATTAGACGTTACATAAATCATTGCGCACTATTAAGACCTGTCAATTTAGAAAAGTTCATTTCATATTTACAGACCTTGAAATTAGAATTTAATTTATGCCAAACCACGTAGTTATCTACTGGCTTACAGTTGTCGCACAATCGATATTTAACTGCATTAGACAAGTCCTTTTCGTCTCCATAAAAGAATAAAAACTTGTAGTTAGCCTGGCTTTATTCAGAATTGAACAGGATTTTAGGTTCGGTTTATTAAAAGTATTGTAAACCATATGGATGATCAAATATACTTAGTAGGTGAAGTTAGATCATTGTAATATGAGTGTTTTATTCAAAGATATAATTATTTATCAAGTAGTCCCTTCAACTTGCAAGAAACTTTGACCATTATTAGAGTATTTAAATTGCTTGCATATTATTGAAATATATTTTTACTATAAAAAATTAAAACAGAACAACGGAATTAAACAAAATAATTCTAATCAAATATCACTGATTATTATTTATTAGTATGGAGTTCCGCAAGATAACACCTAGTTCAATAAAATATTTATAAAAAAATCTAACATCAGCTATTACCTTTTAATCATTATGAATATATACGTAGATTTTTCCTAAAGAGTTCAGTCTTTCAAAAAGAGCGTATTAAGTCTTATTTTTGACTTAACAATCGAGATATGAACAGTAGCCTCCCTTCAAGTATTAAAACATCATCAAAGCCTAATTGCGGTTGCCAATCTGCCTGCCAAGCGTGGTAATCACTGGCAAAACTCTCATTTTGGGGGAGACCTGTATTCAGTAGTGGACAGTGGACGGCTAATAAATGAATATATGAAGGTTCCATCAGAATGCAACACGCATGTGATACCCTTAGTGTTGTAGGCATCTATAGGCTACAGTGATCGTTTACCTGTTTTAGTTTTTGGCTGTATGCTTGTTTTCTACTTCCGTGATGCAAATATACGCAAATACGCAATGTAGGACGACCCTCCACTAGATGGAATGACGTCTTCCAATACACTGAAAGGAGTCAGTGAGTGCAGGTGGCTTAGAGCCGTTTCTCATGACAGTTTATGGGGGAGGCATGGAGGATTCAGCAGTGGACAGATAACAGCTGGTATACTAATGATTATAAATACATAGTATAATAAATATAAAGGGAAAAAAGATGTGAAAACTCAATACTGATGGGGATAGTAGGGATAATACATAAAAAAATTAATGGACTAACGGAAACTAGTCGGCTTAAAAATTATAAAAATGTGCGTAGTTGGCTGCAAATTAAAGGGGCTACTATCAGTTAAATAATTCTATCTGAAGAATGAAGTAACAAAACATAATTTGTTAGGGAATCAATTAATAATTCGTTATTGATGTTTTAATGTATCCATAAAGACTTATTGTTATGCCAACGATATTTGTCAGTAAGTCGGCATTCTAGTTCCTAAATGAAATGAAACAGGGTTTTATAAAACTGCACTGACATATCTGCAGTTTATAGTCGATATTTGACAAAGTGAACATGTTTTTAAGTGACCCTTATGATATACGCATTAGCTGTACGCTATTGGTTTATGTTTATTATCTATTATATTTAATACTAGCGACCCGCCCCGGCTTCGCGCGGGTACACATTACATCACGTCACATTAGAAATCTCTAAATTTATTAGTGTTTCTGTACAATATTATGCATGTATTATACATATAAACCTTCCTCTTGAATCACTCTATGTATTAAAAAAACTGCTTCAAAATCTGTTGTATAGTTTTAAATATTTAAGCATACATAGGGACGGACAGACAGCGACAGCGAATTTGTTTTATACTATGTAGTGATATATTATTCTATAGATATATTATATCTAATACCTAATATATATCTAATAAACTACAGAGAAGTCAAGACCTGCCTTGATGGCGCTGCCTACATACGAAAAATGTAATATAGTTTTTAAGTAAATCGTTACACTATAATTCAATTTAAATCTTATCAAAATATCTCATTTATGTATGGTACTTGTACTTGTGTATTTACGTTTCTGAATGGTGACCAATTTGCCGTAGAAGCCACGAAGACAAACGGTGCCCATTATTCAAGATTAGAGACATCTATCCATCTACATTCAACACTTCTGATCAATTAGGTATTACTAATAATTCAATAAATTATAATTTATATGTAACATAACTGAATGAATATACAAATGTAATCATTGAAGAGTTTATTGCTCAAAACAGCACTTCAAGCTTAAGACGCGGCTCACGTAATGCAACACCAGAGGAATTGCCATTAGACAAAATTATTTAGATTTTTTATTTAAATTTTTTATGTTATTTTTTACTATAGATAGAAAATTTTTATTGTTTCCTCCAAAAGATTACAATAGTAAACTTATTATATATACAAACAATTACAAGAAACAATCATAGTGAGAAAACAATGGTCGACCTTATCGTTAAAAGCAATCTCTTTCAGGCAACCTTTGGACGGAGAGGAGTAATATGTATATTATATATGTTAATATACTATATTTTCTTTATATTTTGTTATATTCTGTATATTGTAATGCTTGTCAGATATTTTATCATAATGTTTAATGCAACTATAGGAATGATTAAAAAAAAAATACAATAGGTATTTTTGTAAAATATTGATATAAAAAAAATTAAGGTAATTAGATAAAAATATTAGGGTAATAAAATACTATTAAGGTAATAGGTAAAAAGAATGGTATATTAATTTCTTAATATTTTTACATAGTAACTGTGTTATGTACATTCTCCGTTCCACATGTTAATTCCCATTAAATTCATACTATTAAAATAGGAGGCAATCTGTACTCTGTTTTAATGTATTATGTAGAATTATAAAGGCATAGAAGCCCGCTTACTTCTTATGATTTATTCATGAGGGAATAACAACGTTAAATTTGAACATGCCTGGTGTACAGGGGCGTTTTAGTATAAAATGTCAAGTGTTTTATTAAGTACTCGTAATTTGTTTCGTACGCGATCTATTAGTAGCATTTGAAAATAAAGTCAACATGTTTCTATAATAGCATTAAATGTTATACTGATAAATTGGTATTAAAATATAACACGTATACATTGGGGATTATAATTATATAATATGTGAAAATACCTATAAAACTCAATTGAAATACTGAATTACTAATTGATTTACCAGAGGGAGACTTTGTACAAAAGTCAATTGCTTGGGTACCTCTGTCCCATTCGTGTTTCAACCGTGAAGCAATTGTGTTTGCATGGTTGTGTTTTGGTTTGAAGGGTGGGATATGACGTGAATTTACTGGGTACAGAGGAATAACACCTCACCTCATATCATGGGCGAAACAGTATACTCTGTTATGTCCATGGTACTGCCCATGTATATAGGCGACCGTTAGCTTGTTTGCCATTCTAAGTTGTATTAAAAAAAAACTGAAGTAACACAAAAATAAGGTCTTGATAAATTACGTTAAGTAAGTTAAATTAGAAGGTATTTCGGGAAAATAACATTATGCTAGTACGGAATCATAGGTGTTTTGTACTCTTATACCCCGGTGCGTATAACTACCGTACCTAATTCAGTACGAATTAATTATATATATTTTTATATAAACAATGAAAATAAATTTCAGATAAATAAAGAATTTTTTAAATCAGTTTATAACTGGCGGAGTTTTTATAAGTTTATAAAACTTAAAAAAATGTAACAGTGTTCTCTATTGAGAAACTCCTCCTTCTTTGTAGTTGATTAAAAATCAACTCATTCATCATCTATCATCTTCTCCTATACTTATAATTAATCTGTAGAGAGGTCAATTCTGTATATGAAATATATTTCCAAAATAACTATCAGGGGGTGATTAGTGATACTGATGCCAAAAATGCAATCAGTAAAATTTTTGTCTGTCTCTCTGTATGTTCGTTATAGAAACAAAAACTACTCGACGGATTTTAACAAAACTTGGTACAATTATTCTTCATACTCTTGGGCAGATTATAGTATACTTTTCATCACGCTACGATCAATAGGAGCAGAACAGTGAAGGGAAATGTGTCTGTTACATCAAAACCACTGAACCGTGAGGAAGCACATAGGCTACTTATTTTACGAAAAACGATGGAAACGCGGACGAAGTCGGGGGTAACAGCTAGTAAATAATATATATGACACTAAAAATTTTATTTTGCTTATAAAGTATAATAAGGACAATTGTGTTAAAAAATGTGATAAAGATATGACTTACCTGTATTCCAAATTTTTATTCATATCTATTTTTATATATTAAATAGTTTTTGTATATGAAAAAAATAAGAAATATTCATCCATCATCCATCTATCGTTACAAACTTCCGTATAATTTCTTATGCTGTACACATCTTGTATATCGGGCACGAAATAATCAGTTTCAGCACTTGTATACTTCTTTTAATCGTATTTATTTATTTCTACTATTACCTAATGTGGTTATTAATTCATTTATCAGATAGTATAAAAGTCAAAAGTATAAGTCGAACCTGAAGTCGAAACTTCAAATCGAGCGAGTGCAATACGAATAACAGCAACGACAGAAGTTTGTTTGCGCTGCGTCGGTCGGCTCTAGTAACCTACCGATTACGTACACATAATATTTCCACAAAAGGAAAACTTCTTTGAAGTCAGGAACAAAGCCAATCCACCGCGGTTATCCGTGATATTTTCAAGCAAAGTCGTACCTTATTCGCAAACATCGAATCCCGTATACAATACAGTGCGAAACGAAATTCGAAGGATAGATAATTTCGGAGAGAAGGAAATAAGGCGAAGGGAAAAAATATAAATTGAATAGTCGAATACACGCATCCCGGCATTACCATAAAGGCAACAGGGATCAAGCGGGATTCCTCTACGAACTTTTTTATTTTCCTTCCACCTTTAAATCTCCGAGGGAAAGCTCCGAGAATCTGCAAATGTTGATTTGATGATGTCATGTCGGCACACGCGTTGTATACGACGTCGTCGCGTTATGTCGCCTGCGACAAAGTTATTGGTGACAATGGTGGCCTGGTTTTATCGTTATGAGTTGGTTTGGTGTCCCCGTCGTATATGTTATGAGCCCTTTTGATTACTTGTGGTTTATTGCAGACCTGATTTACTGTTATAATTATTCAACTATTTATATATAACTATTTATTACATTACTAATTAATACTAAAAATATAAAACTTAAATATATAGGTTATAATATCATTATTAATCATACTTAATCTGCGGCTCAAAATTGACTTTTATTTACTACTTAAGACTTCATTCTAATATTTTATATATATATACACACACACACACACACAAGGACACACAAACATATATATATATATATATATATATATATATATATATATATATATATATATATATATATATATATATATATATATATATATATATATATATATAATTTTCAAAAATTAAGGGAACATATGTATCTATAGATAATTTATTAAAAATCAATAATTTCATTTGTTTTTCACTTTTTACTCAATATTTTTGTTTTTTAAAAATTCATTATCTAAAAAAAAAATCGAAACAAATCAAGAAAATTTTATGCAGATAAAGAAACACCCCATACTTGCTGTCACCAGTAGTTCCAGAGATATTAGCAGTTGAATGGAAAAGGATACTATTGCATTCAAAGTTCGATATCCAGTGAGACAAATGGTCTTAATTGAGCCATCCAAAGCGATTTTTGAAGCTGAATAAACACGCTAAGAGACCTATATAATGGAGCATCAAAAAATTTTTCCATGCCCATAGAGTAAAAAACGAAACCTAGAAAATTTAGAAAAAAATTATTTTCAGCTTTGTTTAAAATCTTCCAACCGGGCTCAAAAAATTTTTTCACCGAAAAATGTTAGAGTTTTCAAGCTTCAAAACCAGTTTTTTTAAATTTCCTGTACGATTATTTTTCACTGAAACACAAAAATGAAAATCACCCAAAAATTTCATAAAAATTTTATGTTTTTTTTTGCTGGAGTGTATATAATTTATATACACATGAAAACTTAAATTTTCATCAATACATGCAGCTTAACTATAAGATGCAGGAACGGGAAAACTTCTTCTTTGTTCCAATAAATACTGTATCTATAGAGTAAGTTTTTATTAGAGATATTTATATTTAGTAAAATTTCAACAAACTACTTTCAATATTATTTAAGTTTATCTCTTTCTAATAGTGATTAACCATGCAATGGTTAACGACATACAATGTAATCAACGATAACAAGTGAACTGATAGTTTCACCATCTTGTACATGTCCACCCTCCTTTCCATTGGGTGTCTTAACCCAGGTGACTTATACTTAATGATCGCGGATGGGCAGTAGCGTTCCTTTAAAATCATCACCAAAGCCTAACTGCGGTTGCCAACCCGTCTGCCAAGTATGGCAACTACTGGCAATACCTTCCAATAGGGGACCAATACCTTCCAATCTGAAACTACAATCCAGAACATTAAGTTATATAAATTACAAAAGTTTCTTTTCTATGCTGCTCGTTTACATCAATATCAAGTGCATTATCGTTGTGGTGCAAAGAGCTTAATCATGTATTTTTCTTTATTATTTTACAAAATAAATAGGTAGCGTATATAGTGTACTCGTAACTAGGTATCCATCTATTTAATTTTTGTAGTATTGTATAAAAACTGCTAAAAAAATTGAAACCCAGGGTAGTATCATTGTCATCATCATATCAACCGTTAACTGTCCACTGCTGTTAGGGGTTTGTCAGAAGTTGCTAAAGCAGGTTTGAAAACTACAGTTAGGCTTTGGTGATATTTTAAGAGGGACACTGTTCCCCAACCCTCTACATTTAAATAGTACTCGACCATAGCAGTAGCTTACACTATTGAAAATAGCATAATGAGAAAAATTTTGAGTTACCTATATTATATATAGAATGGAGACGAAATGGTTAGCGGAAGCTAACTTACATAGAGGGAGCACCAGTGAAGTTACAGTACATTTTCAGCAAAGAAATGGGTCGAAACTAGACGAAGAATGGTCGAACTAAAACGTCATTTCATCCTGTATAACTGGACTAGATTATTATAACTATAATGCTATTAAAATATCGCAAAGTCGCGGGCGCATCTCGTAGCATAATAATCGTATTATAAGACGACACTATCATATCCAAAACAATTGACTCTCGTTTGAGTATATAACAGTAGATTTGGGGAGCTAACGAGCAATAGCAAAAGGTTGGCACGGCTGAAGGGCGGATTATGGTATTCATCCATTGTGGTCATTAAGACACGTCGCCCCCCGCCCCCCAACCCGGGGCCGTTGGTCCCGCTTTTTAATTCAACTTTCCTCCTCCTTCGCCAATTTGCATGATTACTTTCGTTTTTATTATGCCTCTCAGGCGGTGACTCTGGCGACACTCCGCTTAAGATATTGGTTTTCGGATCTACAATATCGTATAGGTATACGATGGGTGAAATATTAAAAAAAAAAAACAAGAAATTATAAAATGTTTCATTGAGTGAAATAATCAAGTCTGACTGCAGAATAATTTGATCCGTTATAACAAAAAATGGTTATATATAAGTGATGAGTATACGAATAAAATGTTAAGAATTACTTAATTACTCGATAAATAAAGGATTGATTGCACTATTTGTATTGTAATAAATAATGTTTAAACTAAACTATAAATTACATAATGAAGTTATTTACATGCGCATTTAAAATTATCTACTTACTAGATTTTAGTGTTTTTCCCAAAAAAACATTATTCTTTTTTTTTAGGTTGTTGATTAAGTTTGTAATGAATGAAATGAAGCTTTATTAATAAATTAATAACGTTCTCTGTATTATCTTATTGGAAGAGACAAGTACACCTACATATTTAGCGTGTAGGCGTCCACCCACTTCAATATATCGCCCCTTCTTCTCGTATTCATGAACATATTATTATAAATAGACACTGAGAAAATTAATGTTAATTATTATTCCTTCATAGAGAATATACGAATATAAAGTGCTTTCATCTACAGCACTAACAATATATTTGCGCGTTGCTACGGTGGCAGCAACACTGCAGGCAACAATTTTGAAACAATTACCTTGAGCTCGATATCGTAAGATTAAGAAAGTCCACGGTCGGAATTAGGGTTTGGAGCGAATGGGGACGAAGCTCCTTAACAGCCCGACTCCACAAATTGCGGACCTTAACGAGGGCATAAAACTCAAGGCGCACTCCGGAGACGCCACAGATTGTACTCAGACTTAGTTCAGGATTAATGGTGTAGAAAACAGATTATCATTGGCTGGATTTCCATTAGTGTAGACCCCTGCCACCGGCGCGTGAAAACTCCACAGATAACAGCCACTCCGTGTTATTATTTTCCACATAACAAAGCAGCGCCTCTC
This sequence comes from Galleria mellonella, assembly GCF_026898425.1. Classification (NCBI taxonomy): domain Eukaryota; kingdom Metazoa; phylum Arthropoda; class Insecta; order Lepidoptera; family Pyralidae; genus Galleria; species Galleria mellonella. The sequence continues at coordinate 2,235,992 of NW_026442133.1, forward strand.
CCAATTTAATTCTATTACGTTCTGTCGCTTTTGAACGACAGAACAATAAAGTTGTTTGAGGCGCCGACGCGCGGATCCGACGCTCGTTACGACTATACGCGAGTAGTTCCATGCGACTGCCTCCAGCCTTATTGAAATACGCTGATTTGATTTCTGTTCTGTTTTTCTTTTTTTTTAATTTTGCTATTTCTATTTTCACTTTGTTTTGTTTAATACTATAAGTTAGATATTTAGGAACATTTAATGGAATATACAGATTAATCAAATATATAGCTAGATAAAGATATTTTATCTGTTTAATTTCATAATTAGATATCAGTTAGTACTAGAATAACTTCCTCTATATTTGGTCTTTTATTCACCAGGAATTTGATCTTACCCCAAGCTCTTTCCAATCATTTCCAACTGTCTGGTTTTTGTGTCTGATAAAATATACATTCAATGATTTCAAATTTTTTACTATCAGAGTAGTACAGTACTTTGACTTCGGCTTCTCGGTACTTTCCGCTCCACCTAATATAACATTCTTGAGAAGCTTATAGTGATTCTTATAGTGATTGATTATTTTGGAAGTTGATTGGTTTGGCAAGTAAATTCAAGCTGCTACTGGGCAATATGTTTCAGTTGAGTCAGGAAGTTGAATCAGGTTTTTTTTTCGAACACATATTTCGAAGGCATCTACTAATTGGCGGCTTTAAATGCTCACTCAGCACTGTACAAATATCAGTATTGGTTATTTTGATTTAATTACTAAACTATTAAACTGATTTTGATACATACAGTTATATACCATGCCATGATGACGATGATAGTACTTTACCATATCAGCCGTTAACTGTCCACTGCTGAACATAAGCCTCTCCCATAAGGGGGGTTTTGGCAGGAATTGCCATGTTTAGCAGGCGGGTTGGCAACTATAGTTAGGCCTTTGTTGATACTCGTATTTTAAGACGGACGCTGCTGCCCATCCTTCAACCGTTAAATTTTCTTAGTCGCCTTTTGCGACACCCACGGGTAAGGAAGGGGTGGCTCATTCTACGCCGGGACCACACGGCAATGTAATGTTATATACGTAATGATACAATATTATATAAAATCGTAACCTCACAGTTGAAGGTCTGAAGTGCAAAGACAATTATTTTGTAAGGTTTAGTTGCGACAATAACTTATATGCAGTAAATATGGGTATTTTTATAGGGAGCTGAAACGTACCATAAGCGTCAAATATAGTAAATTCGGCTATATTCATAATGCAGTTCATATCTATAAACGACAGTTACGAGGGACGTCAGCTTGTTTGCCATTCCAAGAAATATAAAAAATACATCGCAATAGCAAAACGCTCCCTTTAAAAACATTACACGTAGGCACCATCGCGTCGTTTTAATGAATACAAATTACATTTGCAAATGTGCTTAATCCATAAATTAGTTACGCGTCCCCCCTATCCCTATTCGTATTGCCTGCGCAACCCTTTTCATACCTCGTGGTTGCCGACGGTGTTGGGTTGCTCTCTTGAATAGATACACATATTTGTTTAATACTAGCTTTTGCCCGTAACTTTGTATGTGTGGATTTTGGAAATAGGTAGGTACTGTCAGATGTTGTATTAAGATAAAACATATACCAGTTTTTTTAAGTTAGACCTAAAGAAACACAACTGTGAAAACTGCATTCAATTTGATGCAGTAATTTTTGTCTGATTTGGAATCAAATATACAGACAAACTGACAAACAGACGAAAATCTTCACAAAATATCGTTTTAGCTTGTATGGATCTTATTAAGACCCCTATGTATATATATAATATGAAATATATATATTAAATGTCTTCTATGTATATACATTGTCTACTTATTAATATAATAATATTAGTAAGATTAATGAAAAAATAGAAATAGGTACATTTAGATATCGTGCATAAGAATAAGTCATCATCATCATTAACCTTTAATTGTCCACTGAACATCGGCCTCCCGAAGGAAAGGGGGGGGGGGTGCTAATAATCGCCACGCTTGGCAAGCGAGTTGACAACCGCAGTTATGCTTGGGTGATCTTTTAAGAGAGATGCTGCTGTCTATCCCTGTGCATTAAGTTTTCGTAGTCACCTTTTACGATTTCTACCAGAAAAAAAGGGGTAGCCCATTCTAGACTGGGACCATACACCAATAAGAATGAGTAAGTAAGTTATTAATTAAAATACAACATATTATATAGACAAATATTTGAAAATCATATCGAAACAAAATTGATATTATTTATCTCTATATTCAGTATAAAAGAAAATCACTTCCCGCCGTCTGTACGCTTAGACCTCTTAAACTATCGAAACACAACGAAGTTTAATATGGTTTTTATTAGAAGATAAAGTTTATTAGAAGATTAGAAGGTTTTAAAACGTATAATTTAATTATATTTTGTCGCGGACTAATGAATAAAACGCATCTATGAATGATGAAATGTTTTAAAATATTTGAATTTAGAACAGTATGACTACAAAAAAATTTTTTACGCAACATGCAATTCTTTATTTAAATAAAAACGGCAGCTTCGGTTTTTACAAACTTAAAATGGATCTAGCGCCATAATTATGGGATTAATAAGGGCGCAAATATCATCAATATTGGTTCATAAATAGCAAAAATATAGCGGAATATATGTACAAAAATACAAATAAATTAGTTACCTCCTTCCTTTTCAAGTCGGTTGAAAAAGATTATAATTTAACCGAACTCAAAATTTCCTTTACTTAGACACAATTTATATTTTTGATCATAATTCTCAATCATACTAAATCTCTAAGCCCATTACTACTTTGATAATATATAATACAGAATTCCCTTATATAATTTTCATAGGCGGAAAATTTACAAACAGTATTAGACTGGAAAACGTAAATTTCCACGAAATATAAGCATATAGCCGTATATAGTTGAGAATATAGGTATAATAACCAGAATTGGGCTTCTTTACGCCTCATCTAGCCCTCGTTATGCCTCGATCGTAAATCTTCATTCCCCCTGCCCTCCCCGTTCCCTTACACCCCCACTCTTGATTTCAGCTTCCACTCGAACCTCCGGTACTATCATAATGTGTGGTGCCATGGTAAATATGTGGACTATCTACATGCTTTGTGATATACATATATATATACATATATATTTGATATCTTTATTAATCAATTTAGTTTAGTTTAGTGTAATTACTTTTTGAACCAGCACAATAAAACCATAATTTCGGAAATTATCAAATTAAAATAATAGATTAAGTAATGCCTTAAAAATTTTTTTGAATGAACACCGATGTTAAATTTTTTTTATACTATTTACCTCAATAAACCATTTTTCAGACTGATTTATTGTGCTTTACACTATTTAGTAAATAAAAAATATCATCATCATTATATACTCAACTGTCCATTGCTGAACATAAGTCTCCCCCTTGGAGGTTTTTGCCAGTAGTTGTCATGCTTGGCAGGCGGATTGGCAACCGCAGTTAGGTTTTAGAGATGTTTTAAGAGGGACGCTGCTGTCAATCCATTGCCCTTCCTTATTCGGCTTTTACGACACTCACGGAAAATGAAGGGGTAGCCTATGCTACGCTGGAACCACACAGCCAAAATAAAAAATATACGAGTCTACTATATGGATTAATAGCGTTTTTGATAAATGAATACAGACAATAAGAATACAATCTAATTTTTTTAGTAACTTCCGTAAATTATACACAAAAATCTTATAAATTGTGGAAACAGATTCAAAAGAATTGCTCAATTCAAGTCCTGTCCTTAGAAATTCACTGTCGCAAGTTTATCTTACTTTACATAACTGTTCATAATAGCTTTGATACAAGGAAAGCCTGTTTACTTATAAATTTAATAGAGTTAATTCATTTATTTTAGATACTGTGGTATTTATGTAGGTAGAGATGGTACCATAATTGTAAAAGAATAATTTAATACAAAATATTATTTCGATTACTAAATAAGTGTACTTAAGAATAAAATATTTTATTAGTAGAATATTATTATAATATTTTTTTTTATACAACTTAGAATGGCAAACAAGCTGACGGCCTACTTGATGGAAAGTGGTAACCGTCGACTATAGACATGAGCAGTACCATGGACATAACAGAGTATACTGTTATGTCCATGGACATTCCTGAGGACTCAGGTGTTATTTCTCTGTACCCTGTAAATTCACGCCATATCCCACCCTTCAAACCGAAATACAGCCATAAAAACACAACTGCTTCACGGTAGAAACACGAATGGGACAGAGGTACGCAAGCAATCGACTTTTGTACAAACTCTCCCTCTGGTAGAATAAAGATATAGTATAATAATAAAGATCAATATAAATATTGATAAGTAATTGTTTAAATTATAATTTATAGCAAAGTTATCGAATAGGTGGTTCCATAGGTTCTAACTAAAATAACTGGCTTGATTTTGCATGAGATCTCACTACTTTATTTAGTGAAAGAACTGCGTTGCAAGACTTGGTATTTTTTTAATTTTTTAAAGGGTTAAAATAGTTTGTCTACCCAAACTGATTGGATTGAAAATCAAATTTACTTACTTGAACATTTATTCATTTATTCATTTATTTATTGCTATTACATGTTGTAATAATATTGGTCTTAATTTACTAAAAGTATAGAATCAAACATGAACCCTGGAAGGGCACAGCAATCACATTAATAAATATTATATAAACTACATAATTAAATTTTTACATTATATATATGTATCGTCGATTAGTATATAAAATAAAAAAAAATCATCATTAAATTAAAACAAACATTGTACCATTACATTAAAAAAAAACCTAAAATTTTATACGTGTACCTATAATTCCATTTATATATGTACACCTTTATTTGCGATTTAACGCTATCACTTTTTGTAATCTGTTTTCTACATAATAGTTTTGGCATATTTTTTTTTAGAAATTGGTCATCTGCACATATAATAACAAACAAAATATGTATATTAAACAATAACACATAAATGGTTAATATAAAAGTCTTTTGTATTCTACAAGAGTTTTTTTCCTTTTTTATAATTAAAAAAATAAGTGGTTGTTATTTACTTATTGATTACAAGTAAACGATGTAAGAATAGAGAAAATTTTCGCTATTCCAAATGTTCATCCATAAAGGATGTAATGTATAACTTTAGGTATATAACATTAACGATAACAGTAAATTTTGTTGGGTTAATTTTATCGATAGTCCTCTGCAAAAGGTAAATAAACATAAATTCGTGGTCGACACAGGAATATAAATAGGTATATAACTATAGTTATATACTTATATATGTATATATGAGAAGTAAATTTGCTTCAGATTTAGAAAGAAATTATATATTTGGGTTTCTATATAATTTAATTCTTGAATTTTTTTCTTAATAAAATATAATCATTCTAGACTTCACAGATATAGATAGAGATAGAACATGTAAGTAGTTAAATTTATTTTAAATGTAATTATGTTACAGTGAAACTTTGCCATGATCGTACAATAGCTAAGCTCCTTTCCAAAGTAAACCCATTCAAAAATACTATTTGTAATATTGTTTTCAATACATTTTATATACGAAATTCCAAACGATGTTTTAACTGAAACAAATCAGAATTTATTAAGCCCGATTTAAGGCCAAAAATTATAAACGCACATACGTCGTCTATTTATATCTAAATCTCTGCCAGAACCCTTAATACGCTTGTTGCTTAATATGTAATAACTTAGATACATATTACAAATTATCTTATACTCAATCTACTATATTTCTTTGAGTGACGAGAATGTACTTAACAGACATATTGTTAAAATATGGAAATCATATTCCAATCATGTTTCAGGAATATTTAGAAACGGTATATTATAAAAGTGCAGGAACCAAAATATACAGGGATAGAGGTCTTTGGCACTCAGTTCTCTCTGCCTTCTCCGCAAGTGACTTGGCGTGAAAAAAGATACATAGATGTATTCTAAGAATTAATAGATATGTTCCAAAATTTATTGTTTAGGATGTCAAGGGTTTTAAAGCGTTTGAAACATTTGAATGTAATATAACCGCTTTCAACACCATGCTGTAGCTCTTGCTATTGCATTGGTAGGCATTTAATTAATTATGTATTTAAATTCTAAGTACATATTATTTTTATTTTTCTAATATTTTTTTATAATTCCATTAATATATCATTTAGTTAATTTCATAATAGAGCTCAGTTGAATATAAGTTAAAGGTTTTATTCGAGAAAATAAATTTATATATTTATATAATTTTGAAGAATAGGGTAAATGTAGACAAAATAAAAGAAGCAAAGTATAAAATACAGAAAAAAAGAGCAACGATTTGTATATTAAATAGAATTCTTTTATTCAAACTACAACAAAATGTAAATAAGCTATTTTTTTATAATAATAGTTTTATAGATGTAACAATATTTATGGACTATTTAAAAAAAAACTCAAAGGAAACTTAACCAAGTTGTGTTTAAAAATTATCATAGAAACACTCTGTAAACTGTAAATGCAAATAGTAATATATCGAAACATTTAATCAATTAATCTATTTTTTATTTGTACTACTATTCTACATCAGCAGACTGTTTTATTGTCAATTATTCATTACAATATATACAGTATACTTTTGTATTAAGTTCTATTGAAACACACTGTAGTTTAAAGCTCATTATATTCACAAATACAGATGTATATGCTATGTACATAAACTACTAGCTACTGAGTAGGATATTATTTTGTAGTCAGCCGGCTTCAGGCACGGAACACAATTAACTTGTAAGATTGTCTGCGGAGGCTGCACTCGCAACCCTCGCCCCCTCATCCATCTACCCTCCCTTCCAAACAAAACATCAATAAACTCACTCGTCCAATTAAACTTAGTCTCTATATAACAACGTTAAGGTCCAATTTCGCGGGTCACACTTTAAGTTTTATGTGCCGCATTTATTTCGTGTAGGTATATCAGTCCAGTTACCCTTGATTGGTTGTCGTTCGTCTAATCCCGTTTTGATCCTTTCCTCCCAAAATCTAGCCCTCTTCGTTTGGTAACTATTGACATGTCGAGCGTATACCTGTCTGTTTGTCTGTATGAGCTATTTAATTATATATAGATCGAAGGATTAGATGTTTGGGCTATAGCATTTGTCTTTATTTGGAAGAAACTTAAATATTGAGGGAAAGGGTAAAAATATGTTCGTAAATAAGAATTAATTTATAGTACGGTACGTAAAGTATACGAAATATTTAAATATATGGAATGACGATTCGAAACTGGAGTGATAGTAGGTTTTGGTTAAATAGTAGTATCTTTAAAAGGAATTATAAATTTAACATACTCTTACTGCTCTTGTTTATATGTGACGGTTACTACTTTCTATCAGGTTGGCCGTCAGTTTGTTTGCCATTTTAAGTTGCATAAAAAAGTACTCATATATTTTTTTACAAAGGAATACCTAATTATACTGCATTATACAAAACAGGGTATAAAAGAAAAGAAATTAAAATATTAAGCAGTAATTTGCCATTATGTGGATAGGTTTTGAAGCATATAGAATTTGAAATAAAGCTTAACTTACTTAACCTTGAACCGAAGAAGCAATGTTACTTAATTCTATCTCACTTGATTATCAATTCACATTAATATTAATGATGTTATGAAGATACCGACTATATTAAAGTCGTGGGACTAAATTTATTTTCATATGTATAAAATAAAACAAAACGAACAAAGAATGAACTTTTTGTTTATTTCTATTAAAACCTTACTCCGAATAGTACTCGTAGAACTAAACAGACAAAAATGTCCGTTTTGTTCTACTGCATGTACTGTGATAGAACTAAATCGTATAACTATATGGATATAATTCTAAATATTTCAGAACACATTGACAAAGTGTATTTTTAAAGATTACCATAGAAGATATCATAATAGTAGCTGGAGAGGATCTATTATTCTGCCCCATTAAACTCGCTAAAAGATGTTTCTGAGTTTATTCAAACTTGGTAATTAATTACTCACTGTTGAACACAATTCCTTAAAAGATGTTTCATTTTCTAGTTGTCAGCTCAAGAGAAGATCCTAGCTATCCTTTAATCTTAAAATTATGACTTCATTAAAGTTATAGACTATATTGCCTAGAACTAGAGTATCCATCACAATTATATTCATAAAATAAATCGTAGGGTTTACCAGTGTACTCAATCTGTAACCAGTCATAGACCTCAAGCACTATAGAGATATTGCTAATTATACTCTAGTACATTATGTTTAGAACTGCAAAGTTAAAATTAAGAAAAAGGCAAACGAGCTGACGGTATACCTGATGGAAAGGGGCTACCGTTGCCTATGAACACCTCCAATATAAAAGGAGTTGCTTGTGTTTGTAGGCAAGTTTTTAGTCCAGCCAATAATCCAAACCTTCCGAGTTAAAAGTACTTTGGAAAACATGAGTAATATTTGAATTTTTCTCAGTAATTAGTAAGATCGTAGAAGTCCCTTCGATTGGAAAATGGTAATAAAATGTTGAATGTATAATTGAAGTGATTTTAATTTAGACTAGATCAATGATATTTCAAAATATCTGGCTTACCTATTTATCAAAGCAAGCTCACCAAATTCATATTATAAATGTTGATACTAGGTTTTGTTAGTTTCGTGTAAATATAATGCGTCGTAGCTGTAGGGTTGATAACACACATATGTATAGTCAACCCTCAACGACTCAAGCGATCCTTGATAAAATAAAAAACATATTTAACACCATAAAGATAACAGTTGTGACGCTCGGCACTGCAGCGCGACCACCGCACACACGTGCTAAGTAAGTAAAAATGAAACCGTGAACAAACAAACTGTTCCTTAATTAAACAGAAAATAATAAAAACCTAGCATTGACTCACTGATAATGACAATGTCGTCAAACACTTGTGTTTTCGACGGCCGTCTATAGACGTCCTTTGACGTCAATGCTCGCGTCTACGACTACAAATGAAAAATTATTACAATCCAAAACCATCGGAAAGTCATTAGAGCGATGGCGTTAGTCTGCGAACGCCAACAAAAGAAGCAAAGTATCAGAAAGCAATACGACTAATCCCACTAATCGGAGGGCAATTGAAAAATAAAAATGTAGATGGCGCAATGATTCCATTTGGAGCCAAAACGATGCGACAAAATAATAAAAAAGGTACGGGTGGAACGGAATGGGCCTGCCCTCGGCGGCCGGCGGCTAATATTGAAAGCAAATCCTCGACTAAATCCTTAAAGCGCCTGGATTCGAGCACCTGGAAACTGTATGTTTGCGCCGCACCACCGTACCACCAACGCCGCCGCCCGCGCTTCGTCGATAATCATTTGCTGGATTATTGTATACTTTCCGCTTAATGTCAACGATTGCTGTGAATCAATTGTTTGCAATTTATTGGCATTCGGATTTTGACTCCGTTTAACGGTCGGATTCTGAGGATTTGGGGGCTTTTTTCAAATGCCCAGCTTAAACAAATCTTCTAAACGGGTTTGTAATACGACTGTAGAAAGTCTTTTTATCTGCTGCAATAATTTTATTAATTTTTCAAACAAAATTTGCAATAGGTATTAGAGATAAAAAACAATTGTTCATACTTTTCAAGTATAAACCAATAACTTTAAACATACATGCACATACATTTTCAATGTCAACAGCTGAGTTTTTTGCTCAGTGGAAATTGCATTCCGAACAGGATGGTACATTAATAAAACATTACTATTCAAGTATTCTTATAATTAAGTTTATTGTAATAAAAAATATTTTTATTTTCAATCTGAGGTACTTACTTAGAAACAATAAAAAAAGTACAGACGTTATATTTTTATTGTTTACAGTAGATAAACGTTAGTCGCTGTAGAGTATTGCATAAAATCTTCATATTGGATTGCAGCGCAAGGCATTGCATTATTGTATCGTTGCGGTAGTATGCGGAGCTACTCGTATACTTACTTATGACGAGGCAATCTATCTCTGCCGAGGCAGCCGTCGTCGCTTTATAGCAGCCTGAAGGAACGCGAAATTTATTTTCGTTTAAATTTAATGCACTTTCCATAAGCTTTCCGTGTCACATCCTAAGAGGTATTCGCATTGAACATTTAAATAGACTCAGTTATTGAATAATCTGATTGGATATAAATATAACAATCGAATCCTTTTACTAAACTTATTATGGAGCAGATAAAGATAGTAGATTGGTGTTGTGATCTATAACACGACATGTAGGTATCTCACAGATTTTCTCGTATTCGTCATTTGATACCAAATACACTTGACGTTAGACACGCCATGTAAGTCCCGGCATAGAATAGACCACGTCTTCCTTTGACATGGGAGTCGTAAGGGAAAACTAAGGGAGCTTATGGTGGAGGAAAGAGCAGCAGCGTCCCACTTAAAACATCACCAAAAGCCAAACTGCAGTTGCCAACCCGCCTGCTAAATGTTGCAACTACTAACAAAACCTCCCCCATAAGGGATTATGGGGGAGGCTATATTCAGCAGTGGACAGTTAACGGCTGATACAACACTTGACTCTTAATGATTTATATTTTTCATACAATATAGAATGGAAATCAAGTTAAGTTAACGGCTCATCTGTTGGAAAGTCTCCTATAGATACGACTAGCTCCATGAACAGAGTGTGACATGAGTGACACAATGTACCACTCATTCCATTCCTGAGAACTTCATATTGAGGATTCCATTCCTGAGAAGTTATTCCTTCGTAACCTATAATTTCACTGCTATACGTCATCGGAAGGGATCGTAACGACGGAACACAGTTCTGCAAGCACAGCAGCTTAGAGTCTAAATCCCAAAAGAGACAATACCTCTGCAGTTTCCAAGACGTCATTCGTACAAAGCCCAAAGTTTTTTTTTTGCAGAAGGCTTACTATCTGGTCATAATGTAATAACAAATACCACATAATTACATCAACAGCTTGGTCCTAAACCTAGCATATCCTGTATAATGATGAACAATTGAATGCATAATACATTAGTATTAATCTAGACACCACAGAACCTATATGTTTTTTAGGAAGAAATATATTCTTACTATAAGAGCAATAGAAGTTAAAGCAGTGATTTTCAGAATTTTTATCTATTTTTTTTATACAACTTAGAATGACAAACAAGCTGACGGCCCACCTGATGGAAAGTGGTAACCGTCGCCTATAGACATGAGCAGTACCACGGACATAACAGAGTATACTGTTTCGCCCATGATACCCCCCATGCGTTGCCATTCCTGAGGACTCAGGTGTTATTCCTCTGTACCCAGTAAATTCACGCCATATCCCACCCTTCAAACCGGAACACAGCCATGCAAACACAACTGCTTCACGGTTGAAACACGAATGGGACAGAGGTACCCAAGCAATCGACTTTTGTACATGAATGTGTGTTTCGGTATCAGGTAAAAACTACTGATCCAAATTGGATGTCGTTTTTATATCTGTGTTCTCGAAGGTCGAACTTAAAATAAGTAGCTACCTCAAATATTTAATAGTTTCTTTAATAATCAGTACACTTTACTCCGACATTCTTCAATCCAATTTTGTTGGTATATTATATTTCTGTATAGATGCAGGTCCGCATCATTCGATTAAAATGTTTGTATGAAATCCCTGCAAAAACATTCAAGTCTTTTTTTTATACAACTTAGAATGGCAAACAAGCTGACGGCCCACCTGATAGAAAGTAGTAACCGTCGCCTATAGACATGAGTAGTACCATGGACATAACAGAGTATACTGTTTCGCCCATGATAACCCCCATGCGTTGCCATTCCTGAGGACTCATATGTTATTCCTCTGTACCCAGTAAATTCACGTTGAATTTGAAAATTTTACTTTATAAATTAGGTGGTTGCATAGATTGGTTTTCCAGAATAAGAACAGTAGGCATTGTACTGACCTAGTAATTATTCTGTGGCAATAGAGTAAATTAAATCTAAGAAATTATATAAATTAAAACACAAAAAATACTCGATGATATTTTTTTATTATGACTAGAGGTTTCTTTAAGTTACAAAACAATCTGTATTCCCTTACGTTTTAATACAAAATAACTCAACAAACGAATACAGTTCACAGATATTTATTTTGATATGTATAAAATGAAAACCTCGATTCGTTTCATAATAATTGGTAATTATTATAATTTTTATAATGATACGTCCAATTTATTTACATATATTATGAATAATTTAGCAATCCAGATCTTACAAGACATGTTGATAAAATTCGTTGGTTGAATCGAAATTTTAGGAACAAGTTGTAAAGAACATTACATTTTGTTAATACGTCAAATACAGCTATGTGTAGTTGAAATTATAAACATCCGTTTAATGAAGTGTTTTATTTAAACTGAATATTTCTCCCAAAAGAATATGGGACGAGAAACGACAAAAATACTTGAAAACCCTATATTAAAACGATGTGTCGAGCTGACAAGCTAGTACTCAATATATTTGTCGCGTTTTCGACCCATTTCTTTAGACAATAAAATGTTCAGTTTAACTGTTAGAACATTCCAGTAAAAGGAACACCTATTAATGCTTTCGATTTCATTCTATATATCTGGATGTAAATAATGATAGCTGTGGTTTGTTGCCAATAAATGCTTTCTTTCGTTCATTCATCCTTCCTATAAATCCACTGTTAAGTAGGCACACTGATATAGGTATTCTTATTTGTGTTTACAAACTAAATGCTCTAATAAGTATTTTAACACTTAGATAGTTACAGTTATATACATTCACGTCTCAGCTTCAGACAATAAATATTTTAAATAAATAGTGAGATCCGATATGTTAATCTCATGTGTAGGCGGTAGTGATATGATTGGACTTGTATTTTTCAATTAACGCTTTTTCAATTAACATGGAGGCTACGGAATTGAGAGATACAGCTTTAAAAATCAGCAACATAATTACTTTTAAGAAGCACCAACCGATTATTATGTGTCATATAATAATTAAATTACATACATAAATTCAAAATTTAAAAAATGCATATGCAATAAATATATATTTTCACTCCGACAATATTACAGGATAGTCAATTGAAGAGGTCTGAATGGTTTGCTGGAAATTATATGTTGATAAAATTTTATATACTCACATTTTTTATAACAAATAAAATACATATTAATAATAAGAATACGTGGATATTACCAATATTAGTACACATTATCATGTTTTTGTTCTAAATTTTTTAATTAATTCCCAGAAATATTGTTCGACAAAATTCCAATGTCGATAAATCTGGCCTAGTAATTTTGAACTAGACCTACAACTATTACTTTTTAATGTTTCTATCAAACCGTACTTGTAATTGATACACCAAAAATATTTCCTCTGAAATTATTCTAATTCATAAGAAGTCCGTATAAAAAATAATTTTAGATAAATAATTAAGATTAATATTGCAACCCTCTGTAATACTGAATTTTTTATATTATTTTAATGATAAATGTAGGAATATAACACAGTATTTACTAGTTATTGTATGCCATATGGTTCCGGCATAGCATGGACCATCCCTTTCTTTCCCGTAGATGTCATAAGAGGTGACTAAGAGAAGATAATAATCGAAGGAAGGATCTTGAAATATCACCAAAGGGCTAACTGTGGTTGCCAACCCGCCTGCCAAGCGTGGCAACTACTGGCTAAACGCTCCTTAAGGGAAAGGCCTATGTTCAGCAGTGGACAATTAACAGCTGATATGATGATTTACTAGTTAGTGTATTTATGTTAGGAATTCAAGTAAATGGTATTTTCCCACTAAAAGAAAATGTAAGTTGATTTTAAACACGGTGAAGGAATCTCCGTTATTTTCCTACTTCTCTTATTCTTGTTTAGTGTAAACATTCTATAGTATTGCTAAGAAAGAACTGTCATTAGTTACTTTAAATTGATTTGACATATAGATTTTATTAATTTATTCATCATTATTATTTGTTGAATTTATTTATTATTTTTTTAATTGTAACTCAATTATATTCATGAATGATTTTTTATAATTTCCCTTTTGATAGTCTATATTAATGTTCGATAATTAATCATTAACGACTGTAATTATTATAAATGATGTAGCAATACGGAATTTGAAAAGCGTAATTTTCAGATTTTAGAATTCTCTTTACTTTTGTATTGTCATATTATAGTTTCAGTAACATTTATTACATAAAAAGGTATACTAAATGAATATAGTATGGTAGTACCAGACCGGAGTAGTAACGTGTTGATGTCAAGTTATAAGAAGATACATTAAAATTCCTGATAAATTGCGTCAAAATAAAAAAAAAAATACTAAAAGTAAACGCATATATAAATTTGATAGTGAGTTTAAATGTTACTTTATTACCTCTTGGTGCTTTAACTGTGTAATCTATTGTCATGAAATAAATTTAAAAATTTAGTATTAAAGTATTTATTTGGTGCATACGTAGTATTTGGAATGAAGAAGGCTCAATTACCATATTCCAATAACAAGGATGAAGTCGTGGGTAAAAACTAGTAATCATTAAAAATCATTTCATAAATTGGCAATGAAATCGTAACAACAGCGTAGCGAAAAAAAATATCTAATTGAAAACCTTCCATATATATATATAGGAATAAATTAAAATAAATTATAATATTGTTTAGCTACTATTTGAATTAATAAACAGTCTACATAAATTTATAGAATTTAAATAAATTTCTAGTTAATTACAGTGGCTGATATTTGATACAAGTGATGAATTGAATTTAGTCAGTAGGTAAGTTATTTAAAATTTGTATGTATGTAGAGATTATTTTATAAAATTACACTGTAAATATAATCGTGTTCTGTTTATAAAATGTGATACACAAATGCATATTTTATGATTTAAGGATGAAAAAAAACTTGTTCGTAATTATCAACTATTCATGTCATTGCTTTTATACAAAACAAAAATAACATTGTTACCTAGACAATAACAGTAACCCGCACATATTAATGGCAATTTATACAATTAAATTTTTCGCCTGAT
The DNA here is from genome assembly GCF_026898425.1 of Galleria mellonella. NCBI lineage: Eukaryota > Metazoa > Arthropoda > Insecta > Lepidoptera > Pyralidae > Galleria > Galleria mellonella. The sequence continues at coordinate 2,251,072 of NW_026442133.1, forward strand.
ACGAAACAAATAAATAACCTAATTTCCATATTTACAATTTTTGATAATAAGCTACACACTTAAAAATAGAACTTCGTAATCTAAGTACATTGTAAGCTTGTAAAAATTGCACACATCGCTTTGGTATACGTACATACATAACTACATATTTACATTTACATCATCTAGAACGAATCGTTAATTCTTTATTGCCCGAAGTTTCGTAACGAACCTTGACCTATATGAGGAATTTACACGCGGAACACGCCCTATTGTAACACCGCATCATTTAACTCTAACCCATGATATAATGAAAACAATAATCACCTGATTCTGTGAAAACGTTCAGACAGAATCGGTGTTTATTTCCATTTGGGGTGTTGGAACTAGCTGCAAACAAAGTCCATTCAGTCGAACCAGTCCCAGAGATGCCTATAGAGGCCAGTGGTGTGTGCGGAGTCGTTGGGCGGGCGCGCAGGCGGCGACTAGGAGGCGCGCGCGACAGCGAGCAGCGGCGGCGCCGGCGAACGAGCCTCCTCGCGGCCGCGCGCCTCCTCTCAAAGCACTCGGTCTGATACACCCACGCCGCCTGCATACTGGCACGCCGACAGCGGCGCCGACCCTGCCCGTGACACTGGCGACACCGTGCCGTATCCGCCACCAAATCCTGACGAATGTTGCTTGGCTTTCAACCGTAGCGACGCTATAGAGGAAGACATCGCCGGGCACGGTTCTGCGCGGTACATACTATACGGGTTTGGAGGCGCCGTGTACGGACAGGGTGCGACTCCTCCCCCGACTCCAGCCGAACCAGCTACGCCCGCCATTCCACCCCCACCGACACCTCCCATAGACGTGGCAGTATTAAAGCAATTCACTGATCCTTGATGATGACTCGCCGGCACTACTGATCCGAGAGGGTTCACTGGCCACGGAAAACTCTTTGTGCCTAAGGGACTGGGCACTTTCGCGGCCCAATTATTGTATGGATAGCTTGAGTAGAGCGCATCGGTGTCCGGGAACGGTTGCATTAAACCATTAAATTGAGTACTGAATCCATTTTTGAAGTCTGCAGCTGCGGCCGCAGCAGCATTCATTGCGTTCCTTTCACGTTTCCGCCATTTCGCTCTTCGATTTTTAAACCATACCTGTAACAAACAAAAAAGAAATTAATTTAATGTATACAAAATCAAACTGTAATTTCTTATAAGTTTTTTTTCGACATCTACTAAAAATTGACTCACACTCGATGGTAAATAATTACGAAGTCCTACTATATAGATCACAGATCTAACTCAAATTTGCTTCAAACCTGTAGTCCTTATTTTATGGGTTGTCGAGTACTCTACATATCATTACCTATGCAAGCTTCGTCTTTCTATAAGAGCAAAAACCTAGAGAAGTACACTAACTACGCTCGTCCGCACAACGAAATCTACAAACTTTTAACGAGATTCAGAATCAGGACGCGACCTGCGTTGCGTAGCTATTAACTTTACTCATTACAAAGTTGACAGAGAGACGCGGCGCTGTAGGGTGTAGGAGTATTCGAGCCACGTAGTGTTAGCGCAAACGACGGTGCGGCGGTGCCCCGCCCGCGCCCTCAGCCAACGACCCGTCTAATTGCGGCCGCGAAATGAAGATAAACGAGCGTCGCGATTGGGCGGGACTGCTCCGCACCACTCGCCACTCGATCGGTCCGCAATAAATGAGCGACCACCGCTGCCGGTACCAGTGAATTGCCGGTGCTGAGCTGAGCGGAATCGATGTTGTTATTTAACGGAGGCGAGCATTATAGGAGGCACGAGGCCGGAACACGGAGGTGGGGTGATGGTAGTGATAAGTCGCAGTGAGCGTAGATAACGCGCGAGCTGATGTATGGCAGGCGTCCGTCACTGCGCGATCGATCGCTACGACGACACTTCCACGATAAATTGCGCAATCCACGTACCGAGTGCAATAAATATTGTGCCGCCAGCGGTATTTGTCTCACTCACTGTGGCGGGTTCACCCAGCCGAAACGGTAAATAATACCCTCTTTCCTCGGTTAAGTGAACATAAACGGTCGTTTCCACCCCATATACAATCGTTTATTTTTCGAAACATAAATTTCACAAATTCGCATTCATAACGAACGCATGTTTTGTGCTCAGGCAACCTCGGTTTTATTCTATAAACCATATACCTAATACCTTCACATAAAAAACTGTGAGACTCTTCCTATACTTATACGTATATCTGGTTTTAGTATTTTTAAACAGATTTTAAGAGAATCGTTAATAATAATTGTAACCAAAAGTAAAAACCTATGAAACTCAAAGAGTTAATCCGCACAACAATTGGCAAATAACGAAAGCGCAATGGTAAAACAAAACCATACGCCGCTTCCCATGAAAACCGCTAACAAACGGGTGAAAATAACTCCACACTGGGGTGTTCAATAATGACAATGATATTTATTTAGACGCACATATGTGGAAATAATTTCCATTATTTGAATAGCGCGGGCAGAGCGCGGCGGGGCGTAGGAGAGAGCCTAGGAGGGTCGGAGATATTGCGACGCGGGGTTAATCCTTTAAATATATTATTGTTGGATGGTGACCGCGCGCCCTCCGTCACTCGGCTAGGAGGGACCACCGACAATTTTTTAAGGTTCCCAAAATGTTGTTTCTAACAGTATTCAATGTAGCTAGTATAATATTATTGTAATGATTATGGTAATAGTAAGTGCTAACGTTAGGGGTAAATTAATTATACGATGTTTTTTTTCATCTTTGCATAATTTAATTGCGTAGAATTTTTATCATCGGTTTGTTTCATATATCATCGTCATCATCTTAGTCATTAATTGTCCACTGCTAAACATAAACCTCCATAGACTACCACAAGGAACGGTCCTAAGCCGCCTGCATCCACTGTAATGTAATGTATTTGAAGTCGTCACTCCATCTAGTGGGGAGTCGTCGCACACTGCGTTTTCTCGTATGGGGTCGTCACTCAAGAAACTTTCTTCCTCATCGGTTGACGATTCTTCGAGCTATGTGACCAATCCATTGTCACTTTAACTTTCTTATCTTTCGGGCTATGTCGGTAACTTTGGTTCTTTTGCGGATATCCTCGTTGCGGATTCTATCACGCAAAAAACTCCGAGCATATGCCTCTCTATAGCCTACTGAATAATTTGAAGCTTTTACATACAATTCGTTTTATATAATTGTACGTTAATATAAGAATAAACCCAAAAACAATTAAACAATTTGTGTTAGTATTGAAAACACAATTAAATACTAATTGTCATTTATTCTTAGCTGTTCTGATTTATCTAATGCAATCCATTATATTACACGAGTTCAATCATAATTATATTCCCTGTTTATCGCACATATTACCAGTCAATTCGCGTATTATCAGGGTCGAATATAGATAGCTGTATTACCAGCATCCCCTTTATTGTTATCGCTAGATCGAAGCAAATACGATGATGTGATTTCTAGCACTAAATAGCCAGTAAAATTAGACAAAGAAAGGATACGATTGGTATAACATTACATGGTTTGTAGAATAATAACTCTGTGGTAGTAAACTGCCATAGCATAATACTGAATGCTGACCATGTTGGTGACTAATTATTACAAATTTGATATTATTATCTTTTGTAGTAAAAAAAGCTTTTCTATTTTTGTTTCTTTCTTGTTTTACAATGTTATGAAAATTGACTTTATTTATTGCTAAAAAAGAAATTATGACATTTAAATATTTATTGAATTTAATCACAATAACTTCGTCACAAAAATAGCTATGGCTAACCAGGTTTTCAATAATAAAAAACACCTTTAACACTTTTTTTTTTAGCAAAATATAATAGAAAACGACTTATCAAGAGCTATATCTGGAATATAGCTTTATATGAATGTGAGACGTGAAGATTAATCCAAATAAATTAAATTAAAGAAACAAATATAAAAGCAGCCTTTGAAATGTGCTGGCGAAGAGGGATATTTGCAAGAAAGATAGACTTAGTACTGAAAAGGTCCTACTTAGAATTAAGGAAAAGAGACAAATTATGAGTATAAAAACTACTGAGATTAGAAGACAGAAAATGTCTTCTATGCCACTGGGATACTTGATGCCACACCACGAAATTATGAACATCGTAATAGAACAATGGAGGGGAACGGTAAGACCTAGGCATAATTATATCAGGAAGATCAAGGAAAAAGTTAGTGTCGTGGCGTATCAAGATATAAAGAGTCTCGCTGCAAATCATAGTACTCCACCGAAAATAGTGCAGCTCTTAAATAAGAACAAACGAATGAATATTGACGGTGAGCCACGGATTTACCTGTATGAATTATAATAAAAAGTGAGTACTAGATTAATCTAGGATATACTCGTCTCTCTACCAAATATCGGGATCAAATAATTATGATTGTATTTTAAGACAAATGAAAATCTATGTCAAAATACGTGATAAATATTCAAAATCTAGTTAGATTCTCATATAAATTCGCCTGATTGATGATATGTCGCCCCATGCCGAATAATGAAGCTATTTTACGGTCAGCAGAACCGCAGGGTCTCTAAATTGCCTTAAATTTAAATTAAACCGGAATCACAGTTTTATTAGTGTCATCAATCAAACAACGGTTTATCCGAACGGGTACTCTAAGTTTCGTGATATACGAGTATAGTTCGTATTTGCAATGAGGGTAGAGCTAGTTTGGCGGTATGCAATTTGGCCAGCACTATTTCGAAGTCAAATAAACACGCGCTCGTATAAATGGATAGAGAATATAAACTCGGAATTGACACGTGGCGGTAGCAGGGCTGACACTCGGAGATTTCATTTTAGCAGAGAAATGAGAAAAGAAATGGTAATTTTACGACACGCGTCAGAAAGTTTATAAGTTCATTTTACTATTTGCCTGGCTATGCAACGAGAAGGATATATTCAATTTACGACTACGTAGCTACTGGAATATGAAAGGATGGACATTTTAATTTTCTTTTATATGCTATAATAAAATTAGTTTTAAGAATAAGCATTTGAGATAAAGTAGTTGAGATTAAATAGTAATGTAATTCCTATATTAGTATGTTTATATCTGTGTTTTAAAACATGTAGTCAATAATATTATTATATACGAATATCTAATTAATAAAAATAAATAATACGTGAGTATTGTAGCTTATTAAATTATATGAGATCTGAATTCTGTTTATTGTATTTGATGGAAACATTAAAAATGAACACGCACGCACCAAATACCTAAAAGTTAATAGTTTTGACTTAATTTAATATAATATGACATATAATTTTAAATGACTTATTATTCTCAACGGTCACTAACAACTGCCAACCCTAAATATTCTGGTGAGATTATTAAATGCACCCTGCAGAGAAGCGGTAGTTGTTTCTCCATCGGAATCGGAACACTTTACTAATAAGCGCAAACTTTTTAACTTAATTTTAATTTACAATATTACTATTAATAATATGTAAGCGTCACAAAACAGATTAATTATCTATTTTTCAAAACAACACACAGTGTCTTATTTTGATGTAAAAAATTATGTAACCTAAAATTTTAATTCTTAAATTTCTACAAACAATTATTTTAAAAAAAAACCTCAATTTAAAGGTGCATGTATTAATATTATTAAAATAACAAATAAAATCTTTAAGCGTAAACATGGCTAATATTTTATCGTATTGTATCATATTTATGTAATGACTAGTTTCACAAGATTTAATAGATACTAAAATTAATTAACACCGCTTTGTGTATTAATGAAACATTTTGAAAATTTAATAATAGAATCAAATTCTGCGATTCCATATCGCTTTCTAAGTTCATTGTTAATGCACGATTCTACATTATATGCCTTCTTTTGTTCTGAGTATCTACTGTCAATAAATTATTATTAAGTATTTGCTCGTTTCTTCATACGCGTAGATTTTATAAATAGGAAAACCAATTAAATAGACACTACTTCCAGATGACGTATCAAGATAAAACATACACCAAATTTCAAATTAGATCTTCAGGAATAATTATGAAATTACCTCTAATTCGGTGCAGTAGTTGTTGTGTAATGTCGGAACAAAAATACAGACGGACAGACAAAATTTTTGAAAATTACTGCTTAGTTTCTATTGCCTTTATTTAGATCCCTCATATTGTTATGACAAGATTTCTTAAATACCTCCCACGTACAGACACTGTCCAGTAATAATTTTATTATATTATTAACACTGTGGAAATGTAAACGAATAAATTTTATATCTCATTATCAAATACATATAGTATGAAATTCTTGTGTCTAATAAATATAGATCTTCAACTATGATTTGGCCAACATACAGATCAAAACGGCCGCAACGGCTGTACCCCCACGGAGTAAATCCTATTTTGATTTGAAACGATGTAAAATATCTATGATCGCAACACTAAGATGTGTATATCAAAACATATATCAATCAACATAAAACGGATATCATTATTATACACTCATATATGATCTGCTTCAATCTTCATAAAAAAAAAAAACAAGTTTTGTTGAAATTATTACAAAAACACTCTTATACTACTATTGAATATCAGTAAACTGTTATGGTTGGGGGAAAGGGATTGTTAGTAATGGAGACTGAGAATCCCATTGCTAGCAATATACCCAACCAGGTCGACCTCCTCGCGGTTCCCCCTGGAAACTATCATGATTAATTCCTGATGAATTCATTATGATGACCTAACTGGCTTGTTTTCATTCTCATCTATCACCCTTTACTGGTGCTCTGCCAGCGTATCCCGTTAGCGCAGGCGGAGTTACCATACCATTTTCACCCATCAAAAAAAACTGTTATGGTTGGATCAATTTTTTTTATACAACTTAGAAGGGCAAACAACCTAACGGCCCTCCTGATGGAAAGTGGTAACCGTCGCCTAGAGACATGAGCAGTACCATAGACATTTTGTTTACATTTTCATTATGTTCTGATGAAATTGACTCTATCTACTTTAATATTAAGCTATGGTGGAGAGATGAGCAGCAGCGTCCCTCTTAAAACATCACCAAAATCCAAACTGCGGTTGCCAACCCGTCTGCGAAGCGTGGCAACTACTGGCAAAACCCAGGGGATGTGGAAGGGGAGGCTATATTCAGCAGTGACCAGTTAACGATACAACAACTTTAATATTAACATCAAATAGAAACCCGTACACGGAAGGAAAACGTAATGATCCGTTGTACAATCTTAAAATCGCAAATGGATGGTGATATATGTCACGGATTCGATTTTCGAACGGGTCGAACGATCTATCACGGATCACATAGAAAACCCCAAAATATCTGATAAGATCACAAAGTCGTTCAATCAATCGCACGTGTACTGCATTATGGGATGGGATCATTGTCCTCAGGTGCAATGTTACTGAACTCATCGCTGTTTAGCTAGATATGATTTACTTTTAAATAGTTAATGAGGTATGTAAATTGTAGTTTAGGCAACTTTATGAAATTAATTAACATTTTTACTACTTTTTATGATTTAGTAATACCGGACTGACTCCCAGATCTATTCATCTTATATTCTCACCTGAAAGTCGATAATATCGTACCTACATGCGTGGCCAAAGTATTTGAAAGGTAACCATTTCGATTGATCGAAGAGGTAAATTGCTTCATATATGTGCGGCATATATTTTGTTTAGAATTCAATTATTTAAAGTAAGAGCATTTAAAAAATATATTTAGCGATTAATTTTTATTTATATATGTAGGATTGGAATAAAACTACCAGAGAAAACAAGCAAAACTATATATGCCTGTTAACATAATATTAATTGATTTGTTCCTATTGTATATTTTAATACACATAAAACTAATGTTAAGCTTATAGGACTTTAGTATTGACAGTAGACAACTCGTTTAGAATTGGACGCGGTATTACAGCCCAGAGGATTTGTGTCTATCACACTTGACAATTTATTAATGCAAGCAATAAAATACGTTTTATTGTTTGTCATTTTCTATCTCGGTATAATTTTCATCTCTGTTTATCAATTTGTCTGCTTAAAACGCCTATGAGTTAATTCTTTGCCATTTGTCGACTGTTGAAGTCAGTGTATGATGTGAATACTTATTATGAACTCTATGGCACTGTAATAAGGACAAAGTATTGTGACATGTGTATGTTTGTGTCTTTTGTTAATACTACAGAAATCAGTCAACAAGAACGTTAATATTAGCAAGTGGTAATTTTGATCATTCGTACTTTATTGAATATGTTAATCATGTTATACGTTTGTCACATCGATTTGTTTTGTGACTAGAAAATAGCATGTAATCCTCGGATTTAGTGGCTTTTAATTATAGTTATATTGCGTATATAATTATATTAGATTTTGATTCCCATGTTGACATAAAATAGCAAACGTTTTAATGCTTTATATATTATGCTCGGTATTAATGATTGGCGTATTATAATGTAATATGTTGTGAAAACGGTAGTTTTAAACACACTGTAGAGGCTCCTATTTTAATAAATATATATTTATTTAAATTTATGTCACTAGCTCGTTTTAAAGTCTACAATTAATTCCCTATAATTTTACTGAATATGCGTGTCTTGTATGTATATTCATATTTTGCTTTTTTATACAACTTTAAATAGGACACAAGCTGATGGTCTCTCTGATATAAAATAATAATCATTATCTATATAGACATGAACAGCATCGTGTAATATTATAGAAGATGTCCACGGAATACCGTGTCTGTACTTAAATAGTCGACTATTTGTGTAATGGTTCCGTACCCTATAATTTCACTGCCATGTTCATCCTTAGAACAATTTTTATTGTAATTTAGTAATTTCTATTATTTTCCTTTTAACAATGTGATGCAAATTGATTGAATGTTTCGTTACTAATTACATTAAGAGAGAGTGCCATGTAGACCTGGCATAGAATGGGCCATCCCTTCCTTTCCCGTGGGTAAGGTAGGAGGCGACTAAGGAAGCTTAATGGTCGAGGGATAAGCAGCAGCATCCGTCTTAAAACATCAGCAAAGCCAAACTGCGATTTCCAATTTGCCATGCGTGACAACTACTGGCAAAACCCCCAATAGGGAGAGGTCTTCATTCAGGACAGTAGACGACTGATATGAATATGATATAGCACATAAATAAGGTAAAACTTACTAAATAGTTCACTTGCATTGGCACAGACAGGTGCAACAAAAGTTTTTTTTTTACAAGCTTTTACAAGCGCTTTCATCCGCGCGCTTCGACCGTTTTCACGTAAAATAAATAATGTCACGACTACACTGTCGACATTTGGCTTTGATATATGCCCTTTTTATATATACACCAAAATGTTTTCCTAAGTTACATGTGTTCGGATGAATTTTTTGTAACGAAAAAATGGACGCAGTACCTTTATCACTGTCATTCAGACTTCGAATGGAGGAAGCAAGACGATTTGGAAAGTGCTATAAAGCAAATTAAGTGGACATTACAAAATGAACGATGAAATTTTAAAATACTTCTTAAATGTTTTTTTATTTTCTAATTCTTTTTCGACGCACATTGTTATTTAAATATCATAAAATATGTAAAGTCGTAAATAATCATGATGTAAATTTAAAAAAGTAAAATAATAATATATTTCATCATCATCATCTCACCCATTATTTGTCCACTTTAGTTCGTAGACCTCCCTCATAGACCGCCATAAGGAATGGTCCTGAGCCATTTGCATCTATTGACTCCCTGCAATGCATTTGAGCTCCGTCCATCACTGCGTTTGCACGGGGTCGTCAATAGAGAACCTTACTTCCCCACCGGTTTTCGATTTTTTAAACTATATAACCAGCCCATTGCCTCTTCAGCTTACTTTTTCTTCGGGCTATGTTAGTGACTTTGGTTTTTTTGCGGATATCCTCATTTCGAATTTTGTAACGCAAAGAAACTCCGAGCATAGCTCTCTCGTTCAGTAATTTGAAGCTTTACCAATTAATTTCAAGCAGATAAATTTCAGTTACAGAAAGTCATAATACAATAATAAAATGAAACAATAACTGTGTATTTATTGGATTTCCAGTATACAATCGTATGTAGGTCAACTCTAACGAATGCGAATACTAGTTAGTAAAGGAAAAAATACATGTCAATGGTTACAAAATGTTTGATATAATAGTGAAACAATTTATTTGTGTAACATAGCTGTCAAGCGTCACGGTAGATTCGCAGCAAATGAAATATGTCAAGAGCTGTTTCACGGTCGATTGGCCACAATATTAGCGCCCCACTCGCGTCTTACAAAAACTACGCACCGATAAATAACAATTTTTAGAACATACCTAACAAATTCTACAGGGTTTTAGGATAATATTAATTACTGGGGGAGGGAAAGGAATTGTTAGCAATGGAGTTTCACAGCCCCATTGCTAGCAATATGCCACATCAGGTCGACCTCCACGTGGTTCCCCCTGGAAACCATCATGAACAATTCTTATTGAATTCGTCGCGATGGGCTGACTGACCTGCTTCATCCTCACCTATCATCTTTCACTGGTACCCCGCCGGTGTATACCGATAGCGCGAGTGGGGTTACCATTCCATTATCACCCATAAAAAAATATATATTAATTACTAACATAATCTATGGGAAGGTGCCAATTCAATTTATTTAGGTGCCAAATTAATATGCTCAGTCTTTATTTTAATTAGAGCTAATTTACTGCTACTAAGATGCTATCAGAGGAAAACTTTGTACAAAAGCTATTATTCGTTGAGAGTAATAGAGCTTTTGTAATATTTGTAGAGGTTTGATTAATCACATAGTGAAATAATCAGATTAAATAATTATGTTTTATAGCTATAAGTCCTAATTGGTTGTTGTCATAAGTACTGATAAATTACACATTAAAGTGCCAGGTCAATTATTATATATAGGTATATAGGAAGGACAATAAGTCCTATTTGTGTATGTTGTAGTAGTAGAGGCAATATATTGCATAATTATAATGTGAAAGATATAGATTAAATATATATTTGTATAGAAAGGACTCTGTTTCATTCATGAGTTTCTACCGTGAAGTAGTTATGTTTGCATGGCTGTGTTTCAATTTAAACGGTGGGATATGGCAGTGAATTTACAGAGTACAGAGGAATAACACTTGAGTCCTCAGGAATGGCAACGCATGGGGGGTATCATGGGCAAAATAGTATACTCTATTATGTTCATGGTACTGCTCATGTCTATAGGTGACGGTTACCACTTTCCGTCAGGTGGGCCGTCAGCTCGTTTGCCATTCTATGTAAGTTGCATAAAAAATACCTATTGCTCACTAGCTTACTCCGGCGTGAAGCAGCATTGTTATGTTTTGGCATAAAAATATTTGATCTAAGATAAATACTGCAATCTCGATGAAGAATAAACCAGTGTAATTTCTGATACGAGATCTTTAGGAACTGCAATAGATGAGAGGTGCAAGTATTTCATGTTTATATTTATGTATTTATTAAACTTTAATGCTAGTAGATAATGATAAGCAAGTTAAAGTAAGAATGGACTGGTTACTTCGCTCGAAGAATCGACCAGCGATGAGGAAGGAAGGTTCCTCAGTTGACAGCTCCGTACAAGCAAATGCAGTACGACCCTGTACGTTAGTATGATAAAGTGATGACCTCAAATTCATTGTAGAAAGCTGTGGATAGATAATGACTGCTATAATGATGATGATGATGAATACACCTAGATAAAATAAATGACGGATCTAACACCATATGGTGTTTTTTTTTTAATGGATGATAACGGAATGGTAACCCCGCCTGCGCTAACGGTATACGCTGGCGGGGCACCAGTGATAGATGATAGGTGAGGATGAAAAGGCAGGTCAGTTAGCCCATCGTGATGAATACACTTGGAATTCAGCACGATGGTTTCCAGGGGAGACCACGGGGAGGTCGACCTGTTAGGGTATATTATTAGCAATGGAACTGATAATCCGCATTACTAACAATCCCTTCTTCCCCCACCATATGGTGTTATCTACCAGTCGACCGTAGACAGGAATAATAAAAAATATAATTAATAATATTCATGATATTATTCACATCTACAGACGACGATTACCACTTTTTCGGCTTGTTTTCAGGTCTTTGTCAGAAATGCTTGGCATATCAATAGTTTTCTTAATATTTACTCATTTCTAGAGAATTGAGTACACATGTTAGTCGTTTAACATTACGATATTAATATTACGGGTAGGTACATAAAGAGGCAACGTTTTAACGTGCATTGTTTTAAGTTGTGAAGGATAATATAGCAATATAATCCCTCACACAATGGATATAATACCTTTCATCTTCAGAAATTTCAAAGTTTGATTCGGAGAGAATGCTCTATAACATTAAGTCCGCCTTTTGTACCAAAATTTTTTTATAATGTATAGTAACATATGAGAACGGATATGAGAAGTTAATAGATAACATAATACCTATGGCGTGTTTATGTATATTTCTAAATTTTAATTTTAAATCTTTCTAAATGTTTATTTACCCACACAGACCATATAATTGCAAAACAACAATCGTGAAATATTGTTTGATTTGACAAGCATAATTTGCAAGTAAATGCTTAAAAGAAAACACAGATTAAGATCTCATATATTAGAAGAGTTAATTGAGTCAATGAGCAGGCAATGACCCTAATGAGATGGTAACAAAAATAATATGTTCGACGATTTATCGGTGCGCGCGCGCAGAGATTTATAGGGCAACGGGCGCGCCGCTCGGACGAGATAATCCCTTGTCAGGGTTGCCAATATATTTGCTACAAAACGTTTTAACACGAGTATCTATAATTATTATTAACCTTGCATTTTTAGACTGTGCATTTTAAAGTCGTATCAAATATAACGTATAAAAAATAACAGTTTTTTTTATATATTTATACTTATTACACACAAATTTATTATTATTATATGTGTAGTGTAATTAGAAATCGTTCTTTATGGTGAAAATCTTTTTAAAAGTAATCTTTAAAAAGGAAGTTACTTCAAAATTGTAATTTCTAATAGTTGCTAGGGGAAAATAGTAATCAATTTGTTCTGAAATTAAATAATAAGTGTCATATAAGTATACTGTTCAATTATCTGCTTAATGTTTTTGGTATGAAGTGACAATGTATTCTAACTATTGTACTGTCAATTTTATTAATAAATATATAGACTAGATAAGAAATTATTTATCTACTTACATATTCTAATTGTATTGTAGTGGTAAAAAATAAGTGTAAAGTAATGTAGTTATGATCCGCTTTTCGTCGTGGTACGTCATATTGAAGATGAAAAAAGTTAAATCTTAGACAAATATAGGTAATAATTAATTATAATTGTAGTAAACTTTATACTTTTTAATGAAAATAGCTTTAATGGTATCAATAGTTTAGCAGTCAGTAGCATATAAAGTATAAAATAAAGAAGTATCGCACCATCACTTGCTCAAAATCATGAACTACTAGTTACCTTTGACCAAAGACCTCAACTTAACATAAAATCACAATTACATTTCGTACATATGAGAGTTACAACCCTATACGAACACAAATCGGTATGTTTTGAAGAACACACGCGGTCGTTTCAGAGGCAGCTCTTTACAGATCACAAGTAATATCTAACACTTGAACTGAAACAAGAATCGATTTACATCGATTGAGTCAGTCACTTTACAATCACCAAATACTTTATTGTAATGAAGTATTAATTTAAGGTATTAAGAAATTTGTTCATTTTATTACTATTTCTTGTGAGAAGTATGTTAATATTGACATTTATTAATTAATTAGAAGTAATGTATTACATAAATGCAACGCATTTTATATAAATACAAGTTACGTATTCTTGTAAATAGCAAACAAGGTGACAGTTCATCTGATTGAAAGTGGTAAGTAATCTTATGTAGTGGTATAAATAAGATTTTGATAATTAGTAATAATAAGTAAAGTAAGTAATATAACTACTTTAAATACATAATCGGGACTTATAAAAAACCTTTGCAGGTAAACAGTACCTATATACCTGCTTTATTTTTGCTGACGTTTTAAAATTAACTAGTAATATAACTGATACTAGGATGGGCAGTAGTTCCTCTCTTAAAATATTTCCAAATCCTAACTGCGGTTGCCCATCCGTCTGCTAAGCGTGGCAACTACTAGCAAAACCCCCCAAGGGGGAGGATGATGTTTAGCAGTGGACAGTTAAAGGCTGATATGATGATAACTGCTATACAATCAAGTCAATCATTTAGTCCTCAAGCTAGTTTACTTTGTATTATGAGAAACCAGGCAACAATTCAGAATACCCAGACTCGAGCCGTGCATTCTTCATACGCTCATTTGTTGGTATCCATTTGGCAAGTCATACAATACGAATACTCCTGAGCAATTATTATATATAATGTCTTTTAATTTTTTAATACTGCAAAGAAACAGATACAAATAGGACGGTCTATATGAAAGATAAATTTTAAACAGTTGTCATTTTACATTTCACTATACGTTGCTAGTTATAAATAGATCATCATATAGAAAATGAGAAGGTATATGTGTGCCAGATTTGAATTCATTGACACTGTTGACATCGAAGATATTCACCAATACACATGTTGTGAAGATTAGCCGAGCATCATTCAACAAATACCGAAGAAACCGAAAAGCATTCTATGAATCCGTCCCTGTAAATAGTACAGGGCTGCCAGTAACCGCAGAATCTAACGGGTCTTCCAAAACTATTGACAGTGAGTGTGGATGCGATCAGAATTAAGCCGGGGATTATGAAGAGACCGAAATAGACGACTCAAATCCAGGCAGATTAAGGGATTCCGTGTTCCGTCCGACGGCACGGCACAAAAATACCGAAGGCGCGCCGGATGCGATGATTAGTTTAAACATTTAGCTCGTTAATATTGTGATGCACTGCTTCGAATGTCACGTACAAACACGGTGTGAAAGTTCGCGCAAACTGCCCTGCAGCCAGATGGATAATAAAACTTTGTTTTATATAATTATTATAATGTACTATAATTGTAGTACGTTATTATTAACTAGTTTCTGCTCGCGATTTTATAGATAAAAGAACTGTGTGTCGAACAAAATAAAAAATTTGTTTTGTATTGCTTTTAGGATTTTCATATATATATATATATATATATATATATATATACATATAAACATTTGCCAGGAGTACTCTTTGATTTTGACATTCAGTGAAACTACAAAACAAAATATATTTCTACGATTAATGTAAATAAATGAAATAAGGAGGATGTTGACATTTACTATATATTATCATATATAATAAATCTTGATGATCATATATATATAAGAGAGAAGTCTCTGGAATCTCCGAAACGATAAAACTTATGAACCAAAAATTTCAGAAAAATCATCACAAAATTGAGATAAAAGACGCTATAAATAGGAGGCCTATGTCAAACAATAAATAGATGATAATTGTCTGATTATTTAGATTTGAAAAGGTTGACACTTCAATTAATATAAGCTAATATTAGATATTTATATGTTGAAAATGAAAGATTTGTTTTTTTGTTTAAAATGGATAAACTCAAAAAAATTCAATAGCTGCATTATCAGCGAGTAACATAGGCTATATTTTATTTTAAAAGCCCTGCGAAGTTGGAGCGAATCGCTAGTGCTAGTACATAATATAAAATGTTACCTAAATATCTATATTTCCTTTTATAATTCAGTAATAAAATTAACTAATTAATTATCATAAATACAGGTAGTAAGTAATCTTTTACTAACAGGGGCATGATTAGGGACGATAAACAAACACAAACTCTGTACTTATTAACTTAATTCCTACAAAACAAAATTTCAACATGTGGTCTACTGCTATACACAGAATTCCCCATATTTCACAAAGTAGCGATCTTAAACTTTCTATATTTATTCCATCTCACCACCTTCCATCACTCTTCCACCTTTTTTGCCTGTTATTAGGTGCTGGATCTATACAACTAGTTTATATTTACTTTAGGTTTAAGATCTTTCGGACTAAATTGATTACTTCTAATTTAACCAATTAGAACTATAATATTACTGATACTTACCCTAACTCTTGCTTCTGTGAGGTTAGTCCACATGGCTATCTCTTCACGTGTCGACATGTCTGGATAGCGATTTCTTGCAAAAGTCGCCTCTAGCTCTTGCAGCTGTTGACTCGTGAAGTGCGTCCTTTGACGTCGTTGTCTCTTGTTCTTCTTGTCTCCTTTGTCATCCAGGGACGGTTCGTCGGGCCCCACGCCGGGAGTCGTCGATTCCGTCTTTATCGTTGGCTCTGAAGTGAGGGGCCGATTACCTGAAAATGAAAGGTATTATGAAGCTTTTGTTTTATCTAAGTATTAATTATTGCTTTGCCACCTTTATTCTAAACTAAGATGAATGTGACCTTTTGAATGATAACTGTACATGCCTTCCTGATCATAAAAAAGTGGCATACGTTTCTTAAAGCTCTAATCGGGAATTATGAAAAAATTATTTGCGATTAGCAAGCACAATTAGCGAGGGTAACTTCAAGTTAAAAAAACATAAAGATTCTGTGGTGGTAGTAAGTATTTAGAATATTATTTAAACATTAAAAAACTGCAGATTATATTAGTGCAATATTCTTTCAACTAAAATGTTAATGCTCTATAGATGCGCGGACAGAGAAATATTAAGAATGCAATTTGAATATTTTTTCATTAATTATCAAAATAGATTTTCAGAAATAAAAATTTGAAATATTAGACGTTTAATATGTAATTCGATCCCATAATTTCTAGATCATGGATATTCTTTTAATTAAGCTGTTAAAGAATAAAAGAGGACCATATAGCACTATGTTATTTACAAATAATTGCAAGGTTTCATTCGTATTTATAAGACCAGCTCATTTTCTAGTGACCCACGGCAACAAAATCAAAACGTGTACTATATGATAAACAATATATGCTTTAAAAAGATATTATGTAAGTGTAATAACAATAGAGTCATGGCCGCCATTATTCGGTAGCAAGTCAGTTATACGGGGATTAAACGCTGGCGTAGATTATCCATTTACGACAGTGCTGTAAATTCGATGTTCTCAATGAGCCACGTCACTTCACATATAAATGTCACGTGGAACGTCTGTGTTCATTTTAATGATATGATAAAATCTGTGATGATAAAGAAACTGGCTATTTTCTGTTTATATTTTTAACTGTCAACGAATGAAGAGCTATCGAATAAACTCTACAAAGCAGTCTACATGGATACCCGTGTCTCACTGATAAATCTGCAAATTGTGGTTACATGACAGGATTTCATTTTGAAAGATGAGATATGGCAGTAAAATTATTAGACATGGAAACATGATACTGGTCCATAGCAATATTAATAAGAGATAATTAATTCCAATATATTTGGTAAACATCCATGGTAGTTTGCCCATAGGCGACCGTTACTATTTTTCTTTAGGTGGACAGTCAGTTATAAAATCTCTATCGCTCTACCGTTGAATATCCTACGAATTGCTACGAATCATAAAAAATATTGAAAATTTGTAAAGATATTTAGATTTTTGTTACTATTTATGTAAGTGCAAAATACTATACCCTGGATCAATACATAATGTTTATTGTAATTCTCATGGGAATAAAATTTACTCAATGCAAATTCAGCAACTTTTATTTTTCTGTTCTGAATATATTTTATCTATCATGACGGATGGTTTCATATTATACGTGTTTGTTATAATTAATATCATCGAACCTATATCGCGAGGGGACAAGTTCTCTGATAGTGATGTTATTACATCAATTCGTTACGATAACGTTCCGATCGCAATCAAGTTCTATATTGGCTTTGTTACAAATCCTAGTATTGTATCAGCATAGACTCGCTAAGTTTTATAATTTAGTGTTGTTCAACTATTTTTTATTGTTAAATAATAGATAATTAATTAAATAGTATTTAATAATAGATAAGATTACTTATGTTAATTGTTAAAATGAGCGCGTTCACGTTACACCGCTGCGTTGTGAGACGTGCTTATAAAAAAAGGTTACAATCCAATTTGAAACTAGTAGGACAACCCCGAATACGTTAGTAAAACAAATTTAAAGGAATTGTAATTTTTTAAATTATAAATATAATATGAATGTAATAATTAAGTAATTGTATAATGTACTATTAATGCTTACATTTATTGATTTCCTAATAATTTAAATTGAAGAAAATAATGTAAAATATTAAAATATTAAATTAACAGAGTTTTCTAAACAAATTAAAGAAGAAAGTAGTATTTAATTCGATTGTGATTTATAGAAATATTACGCAATGTGTTTGCTAATTATAAATGGGATTTTTTTATCACACGGATTTGTTACAATATCGCTTCTATAGTATGTTAATTGTGGTAACTCATTGTTTAAAACTGAAAAAAAATTATATTATTTAAAAATAAAAACATAAAATAAAATTTACGAAAAAAAATCTGTATCTGCAACAACAGCACTACAAAGTAAAAGATATGTACACATCTATTATTATCTTATGTTTTGTTAACAAACATACTGTATAATATTTTGTAAAAATTGTTTTTTTTTTTTCTTACAAATGATTTGACTTAGCGTTAACCATTTCAAAATAATTCTTACTAGATACGAATAAGACGAAAGGAAGAAAGAGGCAATCATCACCTACCGACGTGAACTAAAGAAAGAAACTTAAGCTTCAGACGACGCTCTTGATATCTAAGATACCACGTTCGCTATATCAGAGATAAATTGCATTGGTAACCCGTCCTACTGAAAAATTATGTCACCAGACTATGGTAATAGGTAAGAAGATAATAACTACCCAGGTGATAGTCACGTAAAATTCTACTACGAATATTTCGAATCCGAGTCCATTTTAAGCAATTACAAAATTCTCAAATCGCCTGTATTTTCAACCGATTTCCAAAAAACTATTCTCAATTCGATTGTATTTTTTAATGTTAGTGACCGTCAGTTTTAAAACGATTTGAAAATGTTTTTTTTTTATCCGAAAGGATATACTTATAGATTGACCCATAAAAATCCCATAAAATATCATAATCGGTTTACTGAATCGATTATGATATTTTATGGAATTTTTATGTTTAATTTTTTAACCAAATTTTTTGGACTTAATTGACTGGTTTTGTTAAAATCGAAGTCGGTTTTTTGTAGGACATTTTTATTATATGTATGTTAAACGATATGTTCGCTAATTATAAAACTTCCCGTATTAGTCCAATATTAATTCTGTCTTGACTACTCTCTGTTTTTTTTTTTTTTGCGGAATTAAATAGTATTTCATGTATAAATTGTTAATGTTATACACTTTTAAGCAGATATCTACCTACCTAATCTATATAAATGGCAAAACCTTTAAAAATAAACAATAGATATTTTTTAAATACCAGAAAAAAAATCTTTATCTAATCAAATGTAAAAACCCTGTACTAGAATATAAAAAAATATATATCTTAATCGTTATTCAAAAATACTTTAATTTGATACTGTATTTACCCACTGTGGATTATCAGATACAGTTTTATTGCCCATAATATATCTTGATTGAACATTTTTAATATGACATATCTATTTTGTGTCGAACATAATCCACGAATTAGCAATTACAATAAATATGTACTCTTATTTCAATTTATATTCCAAATTTTATATTTTTTTAACGAAACATTTCAGATTTATATAAATATCAGACAAGTGTGTACGGATGAATTTATTTTTCAAAATGTATGTAATTAGATAATATAGCAAGCACTGCAAAAATACATTGGCGCAGGAATTCCCAGAGTGGCGTGATGTAAATTTGGAATCGGAACTCACAAAAATATATAAATGAAAATTTTCACAAGAGAGATTTGATGAACTACAAATTAAAAAATAAATGTATAATATAAATAAAACAATAATCATACAATCACACCAATAGCTTGGTCCTCAAGAGTCATGGTCGCAGAATACTGTAAACTCTATTTTGTGTATTGTATTCTTTAGTATTACAAATGATATATTTTTTTGTAATGTATCACTATCATGTATGTTATTAACGTTACAAAATTATATACTTGTCACGTTTTGTGTTAAAAATAAAAAAGATAATACTAACACTATCTAATCTAATGGTATACATACAGTTCTCTCTGTTTATAACATTAGAAACCTGGCGTGAACATAGATATTGTGTTCAGGACATTGATGATAAATCAAGAAATTAATGATTATAGTAATAACGTTATAGTAAGTAGTAATGCCATGCGGTTGTGACAGGCTACTCTTTCCTTTTTCTTGGGTGTCGTAAAATGTGACTAAGAGAACTTAATATTCGAGGGATGGATAGTAGCGTCCCTCTTAAAACATCGCCAAAGCCTGCGGTTGCAGTTGCCAATTCGCCTGCCTGCATCGCAACTTCTTGCAAAACCCTTCTGTTGGAGTAGACCTATATTTAGCAGTGGACAGTAAACGGCTCATTTGATGATGAAGTAGTAATAAACTTAAGTAAAAGTCTATTACAATTACAGATTCTATCAAAAATCTTTTAAAAAATGACATGGAAACGTCTATAGAATTACAACTACCTACATTAACCAGAAAACGATAAACAATTCAATCACATCACTATGACGCTGTAGTGTATAAAGTCCGGGGTGCAATCCTAAATGTGCCACATTTGGGAATTAATTTTTCAAAATTAGCTCGCGTCGAAGCGTTCGAAGTGTCCCAGATGTATGTATCGATCTGATACAACGCAAAACCAGGAAATTAAAGAAATGGTATCACTAAGACATTATCGTAGATAAATAGTTATATCTAATGTATTATAATTTTATTCTGATACAATTTATTACAAAACTTCGATTTCAATACAAATATTCATTCTCAATATAATAATAAGCCCGCCATACCCGGCCTAATCAAAATATTTGCGGAGGATTAGGCGCGTATCGCGTTAATTTCGACAACTTTATTAAAACCATCAATCTGTACGGCTTGGCAATCTCATTGGTGTATAATGAACAAGGTGGGATTATAGTCTCAAAGTTTAGGTAGCGAGCTACCGCGCTATCCTAGCGGCGATTACGATGCGATGGCGATTCCAGGGCTGCCACCTCATATATTAGGTAAGTTCTAATTGTTTAACGAAGCCCTTTTTGTAAAAAAAATACGAACACGATAATATAATAATAATGAAACTTATGTTCTGACAAAAACACTAAAACGTCGATCTGCATTTTTGGATTTTAACATAATTGCTCATATTTGTTTAGATTATAAAAAAGGTGTCTATTTGTAAAACAACTAAAAAATTGTTTAATGAAAAACATGAACTGCCTTTGAACATAATAATAATAAATTTTATTGAAAGTAAAGTCAATTAAAGATATTAATCTGAGCTACGTGTACTACAAACTGATTTGCACTAATCGAAACTTACATACAACTTCACATAATTATTGTCCCCATAATCTCAATGCAGTAATATCGATCAGATTCGCACTAAGCGATCGGGTCTTTGACCTCTATGATAAGGAAACCCTCCAAAAATTAGCTCACGTGCAAGATGTGCTGCAAAGGAATGACTGTAAGGGGATTAACACACCCTAGTGAACAGTGGGCCGTCCGACGTTACAAAAAGATGAACATTTACCAGCATTTTTACTCAATATAAAACTAACCAACCAGTAATCTTACTAGATAGATATTATTTATATAATTTATATCTTACTGGATAGATATTATTTATATATATAATTTATAGCATCATTACTTCTTTTAAATGGATCTCATAATTATCGCATATCGCATAAGAATTCATTTCGCAAATATAGTTTGCCTCTTGAAAACTCTGAGCTTTATATAATCAATAGCAGTTTAGCAGCTCATTGAGCAATGAAAAAATCTATTGTACTACATCGTTGAATATATTAATGTTATTAAGAATAAACGAACGCTCAAATCTGCAATTGCAGAACGTTTACTTGAATCCGAACCAAATTAATGCAGTTCATACAAAAAAGAAAACTCGAAATAGTGTTTTATTTTTTTAGAATCCTAGATTTTACGACAATAATAATGATACATTTGTATGAAGAAACTTGTAACTAAAATATGATAATGACGATTACAAACTACATAGAATGCAAGGAAGAGACTTATTAATGCGGATTACCAGTCCCATTGCTAGTAATATACCCTATTAGGTCGACTTCCACATGATTCCCCTGGAAACCATCGTGCTGAATTCCAGGTGTATTCATCACGATGGACTAACTAACCTGCCTTTTCATTCTCACCTATCATCCCTCACTGGTACCCCGCCAACGTACACTGTTAGTGCAGGCAGGATCACCATTCCATTATCATCCATTAAAAAAACCTACGTGCAGTATGAACATCAAAACAATTTCAAATTTACTTACTGAAATGAACATAAAAAAATTCACTACATAAACGAAAAGCATGAAAAACATTTTCTTTGGCATCCCTATTGAATTTCGATATGAAACGATATGGGCTGATACCAGTTATCAGGGGCGCGCTTTGAACGCTAGCCGACCCATCGATCATGTCATACAACCTTTGCGATCAGCCGACACCGCGACACGTAGGTAAATAATATAGTTAACATATGTTACAGATATCAAACATGTTACACTTCACACTAGAACCGATAAATACAACCTTTCTTAATGGGTTGTTTGCTTTAGTTATATAACCGTTTGACCGGCGATAAGGATATAATTAGAAAAGGGTGTATATTTTGGTACATATATATTAAATATAGTTTTATTTCTAAATAGGCTGATTCTCCACCTAATGTTTTTAAATTTGACGGTATTTTTTGTATGTCATTAAGTGATTATGTCGTTAATTTAGCACGGATTTTGACAATTGATTGAATTTAATGAAATGATGACATTGTTGGTCCTATTTATATTTTAATTATTAAAGATAGAATGGTGTCTATGCTAACGGAATACAATGGCGCGATACTAGCTAGAGGATAAAACGATGAGGATGAAATCAGATCAGTTGACCCAACGTGGAAAATTCACCAGAAAGCAACTACAATATTTTCCGAGAGGATCGTATGGAGATCGACTTGACAGAGTATGTTATTGATAATGGGGACTGACATCTAACTGACAGACTGACTGACTGACTAATTATCCCTTCCCTGTCTATAATGATGTTGTCCCGATTGAAATATCTAGATTTTTTGTTTGGAACACACTTTGTGATATGTGGTTAGTTGGGGCTTGGGCTAATTTGAAAGCTGCGATCATATTATGGGTAAAACAATGTAACCCAAATCTAAAGTTGGTAATTTAATAGTGGGTTAATCGATTTATCGAAGTATTGACAATTTTAAACAATTGCCTATACAGGGTAAGTGATTAATAAACCAGGGTTTCCGACTAAGTATATATACCTATTGCAACTGACCATATATAATCAATTGTATATCCCAGAAATAAGTAATTCTTCATTACCCAAACTATTTATATTTGATCGTCATATTGAATTAAAATTGCCGATACATTCATAAGTATCTTTTGATATTGTTATCATGATACGATGCTTTTGTAAGAATATACAATGTATGTTTTTTTTTCGACTTCGAATAAGGCCTTGAATATACCGTAAGTATATTTACGTCTTGTGAAACAAATATTTTTATCTAATCATCTATTATATGTAGAAACAAACATAGCACCTAAGCGTAGGCTAAGCGCAGACCGCTCCACACTCCACGGCCCTGCGCGACGCGACCCCCGCGGCGCCGCGCTTAAAATCATGTCTGTTTGTGAAAGCATTATAATTCCGTGCAGCAGTATTTGCCATAGAATCCATGAAGCTTACTCGGTTTGCTTTCAGTTTTAAATATGTCACATTGTGTGGTCCTACGATGAATTTAAAAAAGTGCAAGGAATCAGTTCAGTTGTTTAATTTATTCATGTCTAAATATAGGTTGTTAGATGAGTTGAATGTTGAATTTTTAAAATTGTCGATAATAAATCATATATTTTTATCTAGTTAGAACCATTAAATAAAATAAGGTGTTTTTCCTTACTTCCATACTTTTAATTTTTTACTTTGCACACCCTGGGACAACAATATTATAATATATAATCAGGTAGGGATGATCAAGTTATGTACGTAGTAAGGACGACGAATCCCAATAGGTGGTTCGACACGACTCTCAGTAAGTAATTGAATATCGAATTATGTAAATATCTATTACTTATACTATAATAATATCTATTAACTTTTGATATTTAGTTATATTATCTGTTTATCGTTAAATGATTTTTTTAAAGTTTTATTTATGTTTATATTATAAATGATTGGAGAGACCAAAGAAAATTCTTACATTTTTACTTATTCGTTCATCAATTCACTTAGTAAAAGATATTTTATTCTTTGTCTTTTGCGGTTTTAAGTGAAATAGATAACATTCAACTACAAAATATAGAAAAGAAAATATTCAATACTAAGTGAAAAAATTAATTTTCAATGTAATCTAGAAAATTATACATAATATAATGAGTTCATTAGAGGAATGTATATAATCATTGCTAAGCGTAATTAACATTTTAGCTAATAAGTGTGTGATACTGTCAAAATTTCAAGTGAACGACAGGAAGTAAAATATTTAGGAAAAAACATCGATTAAAAATAATATTGCGTGATGAAAGTTTATTTGGTATAAAAAATCTATAAAGTGACTTGCGCAGATAAGCCCATTGAAGTTTTCATTGTACCTAAGTCTATAAAATGTCTCTGTGTAATTTTATGTTTTGCACCATATATGAATAAATTTCTCAAGACTACAGCATTCTTTGAAAAAGAGAGTTTTTTCAAAGTTCGCAACACGTGCGCTATTCCCCTGGTACAACAAGCGTCTGTAGTCTATGGTAATTACTTACTATCAAGTGGATCGTATGCCTATATGCCACCTCTGTAGTATAAAAATAAAATAAAAAAAGTAACTGTAGATGTCCATGTATATTACTTAAATCATCACTTACTGTCATCTGTGTGTTTACGATCGCGCCTCGGCCTCGGGGGTGCATATAATGATTGGTCCACTCCAGATCCAGCAGACGCCAGTGACGAGTGCCCGCTGTCTCGAAATTCTCCTGTTTCTGCCCATACTGTGAAACAAATAGAAATATGTAATTCTACAACTATTATATCATAGGAAAATCAGATATCAATGCACAAAAGAAACGTGAGATGTAGAGCATGAGATTTTGCATGATTTCTTATAACGTAAGAGAAATCACAATCTTTTTAAATTGTCTTAACTGTTAAATACTAGTTTGTAATATCAAAAACGTAAGGTTAAAAAGGTCATAGAATTCAAAAACTTATAGAGCTTTTTTATTAGGTATTATTTAAAACTAGTACCTAATACATATTTGTACAAATACAACAAAAAGGAAATATCATAAATCTGGTCATTTATAGCCATCAGTAAATGTCGTACAAAAAGATAATGTTGCCAAGCCACAGAAAATAATTTTAAAAATATACAAACATCTATTCGCAAGTATAATTAATACACACAAACTAGGTAATCAAGGCACCGGACCAAACATTGTTTATAAATTCGCGGTGTTAAACGCAATTAGAAGTTATTTACTTCAGACAAAGTTTGTAACGCGTAAACGCCGAAATGTTTACGTGCACACATAAATTCAATTAACGTTACTAATAGCGTCATTATTTAACAAGAAAATCTTGACAAAGTAATGTATTCGTTGAGCGACGATGACGCCCCGTCGCTTGCGTCGTAATTAAGTGTCCCCGAACACTTGTTAACAAATTAGTCAGATGAGACGCGACTGTGTGTGCGCGCGCCCTTATTAATAGCACACATGCATGACATCTGCATATTTATTCGGCCTTTAATAAATTATTATTATAACAACTGAAATATATAAAGTATATACAATATAACTACAACTGTTTGAACTTTTACAAGATTTTTATTTAACTTGCTTCGTTCATATCTATGCCTTTCAGGTTCAATTTATAGTCCATTTTTCATACTGGAAAAGCGTCAAGTTAAGCTAAAATTTTATATACGGATGTAGTTACATATATATTGAGTAACAAATATCTAAACATCTAATCATTGAGAAGTGTTCATTGAAAAATTTATACTCTATTTAGGATGTGTTTAGAATTTTCAAATATAGTTTTATCATTGTGGTCAAATCTAAAACCTATATAGTATTGAATTTTATCACCTAACATTATCTGATGTTCTCAATTTTAGTGAGCATATTTGATTATAATAATAAAATACGAAACAAATAAAGAATTTTCTTATACCGTCAAAAAAACATCTTTTAATAATATTCAGGGTCGTCTGAGTATAGTAGTAATAATTGTACACTATAATTTCAGATTAAATTGTTATGAAAAATTCAAAATTTCGTATACACAATGTTTTACAAAAAAACCAAGATAGATAGAGCGCTACCTAAACATCACCCATCTTAGACAAAAAAAGTAAATGTAAAATAAATGGCGCAGCGTGATATCCTTCAATTTACTCACACTATGCATCTCTGTTGCACACCAGCCACGAGCTTAGGAGCAACAGAGAGAGGTGTATAAGATAAATTACGTATACATCACCGAGCGCACTAAGAGCCAGACATATTATCTGCCAAGTTTATTAAAAAATCTTTTAATTTACTCCGAAAACAAATGCACTCAAATTTCCATTGTATTTTTTTTTTTGTTTATATAAAGCAGCTATTTCCATTGTGTCAACCGTTGAGCCGATTGTTTTGGGAAAAGTCACGAACTGTTACAATTGATTGCGTAGAATGCCGATGATAATTGCAATTAAAAAATAACGACGACATTCTTTCGTTTTGTTACACCATCAGAATTTCTAAATGATTCTTAATACTTATATTGTCTTTCGTTCACAGATTTTCAAAATATGATTTTCTATACATTTTATGCGAATACATTTCATTAATAAACGAATTTAGGATTTTAGGATACTTTTTGATAAGTATTATAAGAAATCTCATTTCTGAAAATAGAAAAATATACTCAACTGAGTGCCTATTGTAAGAGGCTACTAAGGGAACTTAAAGGTCGGGGGTGGGCAGCAGCATACCTCTTAAAACATCATCAAAGCCTAACTGCATGCTTCGCAAATAGGTTGGCAACTGCAGTAAGGCTTTCATGATGTTTTAAGAAGAACGCTACTGCCTATCCCTCTACGTCGGGACCACACGGCAAAATCAAATTAATTTGATAATTGTTGGAGTATAAAGTTTATTTCAGTAAAGTTTCAAAAACATTAATTTTATTTATGGGTGGCAACAATTTTTTATTGGATATCTCATTTTTAGAAGGTAGCAACTCTTGTATTTTTTTTTATTAGTATGTGCTCTCTCTTGTCTGTGGTCCTTTTAAGAAAAATATGTAAGAGAAGTGTTAAATGAAAAATAAATATATCAATATATTGTCCGCTGTTTTTATAAAAACACCACATCAAACTTCAATAGAAATTTACATCAATATTTAACCATGAGTTATGTAATAAATATTATCAGATCGATCAATGACATAGACCAACTTTCTACTGGAACTAATTGCTCATGAAACTGCTATTATAGAAAATTTTTATCAAAATCTTTTTAAAATCGACACACTTCAGAGCAATTTTTTTAATAATAAAAAGTCAATTTATCTACGCTCTAAAATGGCAGTAAATCCAGGCATAATTTATATGACTTGTTATATTATAATTAGAAACTTACGACATATGTATTTATATATATTTAGACATATAATTTATTATATTATTTTGATTTATTTATAAAATATACATATCGTTTGTATCATATCATAAATGATCCAATCACTATGAAATTTGATATATACATACGTATTGTATGAAGGATATAGGCTACTTTGAACGTAGTCAGTGACCATATCCTGGAAACGCGGAGGGATTCGCGGGTAAAAGCTAATCATCTATAAAAGTAATCACTATGTATATTCACTAAAAAGAAAATATTTTGATGTTAAACTATTACGATAATATTGAGTTACCTACAACATTTGAAATAGTACACTCAGACAATGTTGTCAAAAAAAAAGAAAGAATGGGTCTAACATGGTAAATAGGCAGGTTTTAACCTGTCATTTAACATATATACACAAAAAGACAAAAATTCAGTGCTTTCTTCTGTTTAAAATCAGTTGAAAATTATTTGTGAATTCATAAAACTTTCACGAATTCAGAAATATTTAATTATTTTGGAAAAAAAAAATAATGGATCATATGGTCCTTAATACATTAAAGAGCGTTTATCCTATAAATTCACTTATTGAGGTATATCAAATACATAAAGTCGCAGGACGAATGCTTATCTATTTAAAGGCAGATATTACGATTGTTTCAAAAAAACAGTGTAACAACATACTCCACATATGTGACGTTATCACTACACATGTAGAACAAACGTCGGGCCATACAAACGTACAGTACAAACGACACTAGTTCAAATAAATTTTATGTTTGCTGCTTTGATAACGACTGATAAGCGTACCTTCATTGTTTTATTGGGGGCTGTAAACTGTGCTCCATGCTCGTTTACAATCATGAACTGTGGATGCTCTCGTATGTATGACCAAAAGGCATAACTGTTATATAAGCAGATACCAAAATATAGAAAGCCAAATGAGCTATAATATTTTGCAAAGACCTAGTCCTATGTTATAGCAACGCAGATTTAAAAGAGTAACTGTTGTGTTTCTTTGCGGGTTCTTTTTAGAAGATAAATTTATGAATCCTGTAGTAGACTCATATAAATATGACTATTTAAATGTGCTTGTAAACAAGTTTAGTTGAATGAAAAATACTTGAATTTCAATTTGGAGAGGTATCATGGGATTGACGCATAAACATAAAAAAAATCTAGTTTTCACATTTCCATGCTTAGTGGTATCCCATACCAAACCCCATACAAGATGTCCCTAATTAAAATTAATAGAAGTTATGTAATTACTGCAGAATAGGGCATGAGTAATACATCGAATTCAGAGACTCCTGCCCACCTTGCACTATTATTTATGTAATTAAAAATTATTATCTTCTCTATAATTACAAACAAGGAACGTATGTAAGTGTATCTTATTAAATTATTTTCGCTCGAAATGTCATTATAACATACATACATACATATCTGTCACGCCTGTCTCCCATTAGGGTAGGCAGAAACAATGGAACGCCAAATGCTTCGATTCAAACAAACCTCTTTCGCTTTTTCCACATTCATCAATCTTTTCATACACGCTCGCCGGTTACGAGTACTTTTAATTTGGCCCTTCTTCAGCACGTCGCCTATTTGGTCGACATACGTTATTATTATATTTATCAAAATCAATAGAAACAATAAAAAGTTACTGCGAAAATAATAAAGCCTCTATTGTTGGCATAACAATCTAATAAGTACTAAATGAACAGTTGCTAAGAGCTTACCTGTCTACTTATTACCAAATCTCATTAGGTTAAGTAAAACAGGTATTCTGTGGTAGAGCGTAGGACAGTTTGGACAGATTATGTGCTAATTTGCCATACCACAAAGGGTATGGCAAATTAGCTTATGATTTTAACGGCATATATAATATAATGAAGCAACAGACGTCAAGAAAATATTTATAATCTATTGTCAGGGAATATGTATTAGGATTTAATTACAGTATATTTGTTAATCCTATTTATAAATGCGAAAGTTTGTAAGGATGGATCATGTTTGTTACTCTTTTCCACTAAAACTACTAAACAAATTTGAATGAAACTTGGTATACGGGTAGGTTATGTTTCAACTTAACAAATAGGATATTGTATGTACTGATTATGCAGGCGAAGTGGCGGGATACAGCTAGTAAAAAATATATTTTGCTTTGCCAAAAAGA
This sequence comes from Galleria mellonella, assembly GCF_026898425.1. NCBI lineage: Eukaryota > Metazoa > Arthropoda > Insecta > Lepidoptera > Pyralidae > Galleria > Galleria mellonella. The sequence goes on from NW_026442133.1 coordinate 2,281,118, forward strand.
CTTCAATTGTGAACTCAAATACAACGACATAATGACAATGAATGATATTTCGTAAGCACATTAGATTGAAATTGTTTAAATTTTAAGCATGGGTAATATGGATACCGTCCCAATATCTATATATCGAGTTCTTCTAGACATTGATGGCGGAAAAAATATTATCATCTTTTTTTTTACACCACTAAGGTGGCAAACTAGCATACGGCCCACCTGATGGTAACTGGTTACCGTAGATTATGAACACCTGCAATATCAGAGGTATTACGCGTGCGTTGCCGACCCTGAAGAAACCTCTTTGGATATTGCTCATATCGGATGGATATCTAATTTCGAATTTGTTAAAAGTCTGTTTTCTAATAAAATTTATTGGGTAACCGATTTTGAATATAATATATTCCTTATTAAAACAGTCCAAAGGTTGTCTGGAAGAGATTGCTTAGCGATTGCTTAGGCCGCCTTTTGTATTATTTCCTATTACAGTTAAATGTATGTACTATTTTATGAATGGTGCAATAAAGTGTAGATAAATAAATAAATATTGTAACTAAAATATATAGATATTGCTCTATATTAAACACCATTATTAAATTTAGAAAACGAATTTTTATATCTGAATAATCATGTGCAAGAAGACTGCTTCATAATACTTAAATAGAGTTTTTATGCTCTACCAAGAAAAACAACATCTCCAATTGATGTAAAATTAATATAGGATAATATATTGTGCATATAAAATTAATATACGCACAATCGCGTAACATAAACGCAAAATTACAGAGGAATTAAGAAACTTTTAAAAACCGCTTCGGTCGAGTACTCATTCCATTTTATCTATGGACCACCTTCACGATTATAGCATTGTGTCATAACTATTACAAGACGCTTCATATCTTTTATGACTGTACATTTACACAATTTTATTATAAACACAAACACATCCTCTAGTCTACTAGATAGCGCACTCGGCGCACGCAATATCAGACAGATGAGCAAACCAATTTAAAGTACATAAAATTGTAAATTACGATTTCGTTTTATATATTAACTTTATAATAAAAGAAAGAAAATACATTTTAAAAGTACTTGTAAGACGCGAAAAAATTTAAAAGTCTTAGAATGCGTGTAATAAACGAGTAATTTATGTGTACAACCCCTATCGAATATATAACGAGAGACGCGACATTTTTATATTCATTTTCCATGGGACAGTAACTATTTTGCGTTTTAGTACTTTTTTATAGTGCACTGAAAAAGTAATTTTAATAGTTCCTTGATTTTATTTGTTCTTTTAAATATTTTCATACAAAATCATCTAATTAATTTAGTATCAAAATCAGATACTTTAGAACAATGATGGTATGATATAAGCTAGCGTATACTCGTATGATAGATAGCGTATAAGCGTATAAGTCGCTTATATACGCTTGCTTCTATTTACTATAAAAGATATTAATATAATGTGACAAAACAATTACGTTTACGTAGTACTTTATTATAATTAGTTACTCAATTTGAGTATTTTAAAAGACAAACAAATAACATAATTTACAGTAATATATAGATCTCGTTAAAAATTAACATAAGTTTTAAAAACAATATGCAGTAATAAATAGTCAATTGAAAATTCATCCTCATGTCCTACAGCCTCAATGGTCGCGTACTGCGCGGTTTCAGAGATGTTTCCTCCCACGAACACTCAGGTTGTGGAATGAACTCCCTGCCGAGGTTTTCCCAAGAGACTACAGCATGGGGTTCTTCAAAAGGGGGGTAAAGACTTCAGGGTCGGCAACGCACGCGTAATGCCTCTGGTATTGCAGGTGTTCATAGGCTACGGTAACCACTTACCATCAGGTGGGCCGTATGCTTGTTTGCCATCTCAGTGGTATAAAAAAAAAATGTATCTCGGTTAATTAATGTCTCGGCCACGCGGAGAAAGTCAGGTGTGTAATTAGTCATTAATATTATGTCTCTGTCGTTACTGTCTTTTATCTCTTGATGCAAGTAGTTTATTTAAATGTCTGTCTACAGATATACCTACTTGGTAGGTATAAATTACGCATTGTAAAGTTATTGCGGATATGTATATATAAACGCACATAATTTTAACATTTTAGCTTGTTAAACTTATATAAAGACGTTTATTTATTTATTTATTCATTAGTGCATGTATGTGTACAAGGCGGACTTAATGCTAAAAGCATTCTCTCGCAACCAACCTTAGGAAAGTATTAGAATACTATATATATATATATATATATATATATATATATATATATATATATTATACACAAAGATAAGAATAATCAAATTTCTAAGATTTATCTTTAAGTTAAAATATTAAATAAAAATAGTATTTGCTAAAAAAACTAGCTCTTTACTAAGAATACTAGCTTTTTACCTACTATGTACGCATGGATTTCAGAAGTAGGAAATCCAGTAACATAGACCACTTCTAGACAGCGTATCAAGGTAATGTTTTACCTTGATATTATAACGGACTTTAAAACAGACCTTGAGAAATACTGCTGTGAAAACCGTATCCAATTTAATGCAGTAACTTTTGCATAATGCTGGAACAAACATACAGACAGACAGACGACATTTCTAAAATTATTGTTACAACATCTATTAACCTTATTAAGAATCCATAGATATTTTTTTTAAATCCCTCATATCATTATCTGGTTACAATTTTATTATATTAATAATATTTAGTACAATATAAAGCCGACTATACCTGTACTGTAATAGTGATTTGTCACACGAAGTTACAAATACTCTCTTGATATGTTTAAAGACATAGATTCACAGATATAACGCTTAGTCATATCTCTAAAGAAAACATGCACTTTACGTTACGAGATACTAAAAGCTACAAATTGGGCACTTTATAATAGGCACGATATACGTTTTTACCGTCACCGTGTAATAGGAGAGAAAAATGTATGCAGTTTTAAAAAGCCACTTTTATTTTGCGCAACGATACCGTGGACGTTCACGAAAATTTAATAGCATTAGTTATATGTATTAAGCAAAATTTGACATGTATTAAATGCCAATTTGGTACATATTTAGTTATATATATCTACTATTTTTTTTTTCTATACCTAATGGTGTATTTAATAAGTTCATTAGAAAAATTTGGTAATAATTTAAACGAGTCACAAAATTACATTTCAATTTTGCCAAAGATTGACCGGGAGACAATACTACAATATTTAGTATTAAGTCCGCCATTTGTACAAATTTTTTTGTAATGTGGTTAATAAAGAATAAATAAATAAATAGCCAAACAAAAAATTCATTTGTTTACTCTCCATAAATTCTGATTATTTTTATTCATATAAAATACGACAAAAATACAAAGATGAATGCTATGTAATTATTTTACCATATCAGACATTTACTATACTTCCTATTATCATACTTATTTATTGTCCAAGTGGCACTTAAAAGCGTGCCTTTCGAGTATCTATATTTCAGTGTTCAGTGTTAATATTTTCTCTTCTTGACAGTAATTATATATATATATATATATATATATATATATATATATATATATATATATATATATATATATATATATATATATATTATATCCATTGTTTCTGCCTATCCTAATGGCAGACAGGCGTGACAGATATGTATGTAGGTATGTATGTATATATTTAATATGCGATATCGAATCGTACAAATTAAAGCACTTAATGGAATTCTAAAATAATCTATGCCGCAATTATCAAGACCACCAGAGAGTTGTCTGCTTAATAACATAATCCTGATAACGTTACCGGAAGCCTCGACGGCCGAGTGTCAGTTTCCGTTTGTGTCAGATGCAACTATAAGGAGGCCCATTCAAAGCAGGTGGTAATGCTGACCTGACAGTCCACGTCAGGTCAGTCCCGGCTAATATATTCATTCAACGATTAGTAATGTAAACAAGAAGCAACTAGGACAAGTAAGCATGAAATTCCATGTTTACAGTACTTTAAAAACATATGCAGCTTTGAGAAAGAATTTTATTTTGATTAAATGACAGTTTAGATTCATTATTAACAAAGGGAGGTTTGAAATTTAGCTACATTATACATCCGAATTTATTAAAGAGATAGGTGAAATATAAATTCAATCTCATATAGACTATCATTAACATTTTTTTTTAAATACTAACCCCCTTATTTATAAAGATTAGAAGTTCGTACAAACCTATTTTATCTTATGAAGTGTTTTGTCACCTTTTTTTCAAACTAAGAACTTAATGCGAAAAAAAAAAGAAGAGACAAAACACTTCAATAATTAAAATAGGTTTGTGAGACGTTTGAAGTTTTTATGAATAAGAGGGTAATATTATATCTACTCTTATAAACGCAGGAGCTTATAAGAATGTATGAAAGGATATTAGTTACTTTTTCTTTAAAAACTAAAAAAATAAATTTATTACAATGAGATTCAGCATACGGATAGGTTCTAATGTAATGTATAGAATACAACGATAAACTTACTTGCGGACGAAGCCGCAGAATACGTTAAGTAACTTTATTAGAATTTGTTGCTATAAATGCCTTAACAGTTAACCAATCGTTATTAAATTCACTACATACATACTATATGGGATGGAAAATGTTATACTTAAGCTGCTTTTAATTCTGGTTCAATAAACATTTCTTGTATACGCGGACAAAGTCGTAGAAACTAGTAAGCAAACACACTGTATTTATGGCTTGAATACCCACTTCAGCTGTTATTTTTTTTATTTCAATCTTATCTACTGAATAATTTCCCATTACTTACCTACATATAACATTTCATAGAGTTATACAAAGTAGCACTTACAACTTGAGGAATTATAATTAGTACAGGAATTCCTCGATGGTTTGTTATTTATGTTGGTTAAGTCAAGAAAAATAGTACACTTAAGAACATCAGGAACTATAATTAGATTATAGATAACTGTCAAGGAAGTGACGTCACTGTTGACAAGATGTGTCATTGTGAGTCAGTGAGTCCACTGAAATTTATTTATATTTATATTTTTGCGAATGTGAATACATATCATCCGAAAGTGTCTAATTGTTTATACAGTATGTTGAACATAACATAGTTTTAGGGAATGCCCTAAAACTGTTCTTAGTGTCATTAATAGGATTTCGAAAAAGTTATTTTTTCTAGAAAACTTTTATCTTATTTATATAAAGTATTTAATATTTTTACCAACGGCACTAAACAGATCAAGGTATGTACATACTATTGTTATGTAATACATTTGGTACAATAAGAGTTTTTCTCTTTTCCAGTATTTTTATTCATTATTTTGATAACTGGTAACTTTAATTATTTTTTTTCAAAAAAAAAGTATTTTTTTTTCCCTATTAACTAATACTAACAATAACTTTAAGGAATGGGTTACGTTAATTAACATAATGTATTTACTTTGCTTATCCACAAAGATGGTTATTTTAGTACTTCCTCTTAAAATTTCTTGAAGATAATTGAAAAACACTGGGGCCGATTCTGATGTGCCATGTCTCTAAACCATATATTTTAATGAGATAGTTTAACAAAATTACCGTTTTATTGGTCATGATAAACTAAAATTACAATAATTTTGCCTTAAATCCATTAGAAAATGAATCAAATTCAAATTTTAATTTTAGAGATAGATTTAGAAAATTGACGTCTCAGAACCGATTATAGTTTTATATTGGTTTTATTTAAATTTGCGAATGTATCTATGAATACTGTATGCATACGTGGAAGGTAGTAAAAAATAGTATTTAACAAAATAATAGTATTTTTACCAGAGGGAGACTTTGTACAAAAGTCGATTGCTTGGGTACCTCTGTCCCATTCGTGTTTCTACCGTGAAGCAGTTATGTTTGCATGGCTGTGTTTCGGTTTGAAGGGCGTGAGTATGGCGTGAATTTACAGGGTACAGAGGAATAACACCTGAGTCCTCAGGAATGGCAACGTATGGGGGGGTAATATGGGAGAAACCTATACTCTGTAATGTCCATGGTACTGCTCATGTCTATAGGCGACGGTTACCACTTTCCATCAGGTGGGCTGTCAGCTTGTTTGCCATTCTAAGTTGAATAAAAAAAAAGTATACATTACGTATCATACAAATTCTTGGAAACGAATAATTCGTTAGTTACTCTCTAAACTTAACCAAGGCTAAAGATTGTTGACAAAGTATAACGGTAGGAATAATAACAAAAAATTAAAGATACCTATTATACTAAATAAAAAAAAGAACATAAGGCCCTTTTTAAAATGACACCAATTATGTTAAACAATTAACTTTTCGATGTCATTTGCACTCTTTATACTCAATAAATTATGTTACTGTAAACAAATCCACTATTTATATTTCCATTCAGTAGGAATAAGTATTTAGAATATTTACATTGTATAAAAAATATACCTACTTACTGTTATATAAACATTATTGGTCAATCAAATAAAATATGGCGGGTAAGCAAACGTGTTATGCCATATACCTACAACTATACAATTAGGTACACCGAAATTGATTAGATTACTGCGATAAGGGAATTGTTAACCGTGGGCTGGTTTTGCTACTGTGTATACTACCGAAACCAATATCTACGGCCAATCGCATCGCTATTCATGAATTATCACTCAAATTAATGGCGTGTAAGTTATAAATGGCCGTTGGATTAGGGACGATCCGTTTTATTCCTATTTTACCTACCGTAAAGAACCTTCATTGAAAACGTACACAAATTCACGGGAGCATCGGCTAATTTCGATTGGTGTTGTCTCTTTCGCACACACAGCGAGAGAGTACGCCTGTTCCCCTCTAACGACCCTCCTCTCTTACGCGATTCATCATCATTTCGCGGTTTGCTGGTTTTCCATTCACGTCGCGGTATCGGCGTTTGCTGTGAACGTCCAATGTTGATTTATTTTAGGTACAGAATTGAATATTACCTGTTAGGTACCTAGTTAATGCCACACTAAATGTTGGCAATTTATTTAGGTTTTTATATCAGAATTCTCAATAGAGCCTAATAAATATAAAGACTAATAAAACGATGTCTTTTATACTTTAATATATATCTATACCATTGTCTATGAAAAAATGGAAATAGTGTAGATAATTTGAAGTCCCTAAACATCCCCAATTAGTATTCCAAATAGCCGCCGACACGACATATCGTACACGTACATAAATGTAAAGAGTGGACTGCTCCCGAGGCACGAACGCCGCATAACTTTCGCACAACTGAATACAACACTAGTATGTTCAATCTTAAAATAAGGGATGTAAGTACCAAAGTTGTCTACAACCACTGCGAGACTTCACCCCAGACGCTGTTTCTATTTCACCCAAGCAATAACCGTCTTACCGCGCTTGTAAGTAGGTTCAAAATGATGAAGTCACGCCAACCGTCCGTGGAGTGCGGGACTTTGAGGCTTATGGTAATTGTAATAAAGCGGAGTGCAGCAGTTATGGGACGTGAGAGGTTCTAGACCAAATCCCAAGTAAGCTGTAACTTCCTTTTGGATTTTCGGAAGCCATTTATCAGTCTGATGTGGGCGTCTGGAAATTTTTCATGTTTCGTTATTGTAGCGGAGCGACATGACACGTACGCTTTGAGGATTCCTCTCGTTTTGTTTATTGGCCACGTAGACTTAGATTCAAGGTCGCTGCTCTCTCTAGATTTTCTATTAAGGGAATGTTACTTTTTTTTATAAACTAACAGAGAAATAATTGTATTTAAAGTATATAAAGTTCCGTTAGTTCGCCAAAGTTAACATTATTCGAATTAAAAATATTGATAGCAATATCTATACATATATAAAGACTTCGAACCTATTAAAACATCAGCAAAGCTTAATTGCGATTGCCAACAAGCCTGCCAAGCGTGGCAACTATTGGTAAACCCTAAGAAGGAGGTCTATGTTCAGCAGTAAACACTTAACAGCTAATATGATAATAATGATATACCAACATACGAGTATTTATTTCAAATCTGAATTCCAAAGAAGACTAACAAAGTTTTATAGTCAACAATGATGTATCTGAGATCTATTAGCACTATTATCTGCAGGATTTAAGGTTGAAGATCTAGAAAGGATGTAATTACAAGGGGAAACCTAGACTGACTTATCATTAATAGCTTATATAATCTATTATGGACAAATCAAAAGATTTCAGTCCAACATGCATATAACGAGACTATAATAAATGTAAAGCAAAACATGCACCAAGACTCTACCTAGTTAACAGTTTGACGTATGATAGATGATTAAGTGATAGTCAATATCTAATACCTATCTTACTTAGACCAATCAGGTCTATAATGCTGTACATATCTATAGGCGACGGTTACCGCTTTCTATCAGGTGTGCTGTCAACTTGTTTGCCGTTCTAAGTAAAAAAACCTTCTTAATTAACACCCTTCGATTAATATTGTTGTGCTTATAATAAGTAATGAAACCATTGATGCAAGAGAAGTATATCTTCTAAATCCTTAAGATGCAAGGTGAAATTGAATAAACTGAAATTGAATGAATAATCACTAATTTCTTACAATTAATGTTAAGGGGTTGCTCTGTGTATTGTTTCATATTTCATATTATTTGATAGTTCTTACTATAGAAAATCAACTTCAGTTCCTAAATAAAACTTATGGGTCCTATTTAATCCACAACCCATGACAATCCTTACCATACCTATTCGAAAAAAAAAATGTCACAAGTCAAAAGTATACGTATCCACATGAAGGAATTCATTAAGTTTATAAACAATGAAGAAAGATAGATAAACACATTATTTGAATCACCTATGACACACGTAAATTAACAAAATTCTTACAATTAAACTATTTAAAAATAATTATTATATGCAACAAAAGAGTAAATAAATAATTACAAAAGAAAAAAAAAACAACAATAAAATACATATTTTCGCCAAGCGTGTTGCAGTGACACAAATAGTCACAGCATAATAATAGCCAATAGATGAGCCGTGTGGGTCCTTGCATAGAATGGGACACCGCTTCCTTTCCCGTGAGTGTCGTAAGAGGCGAGTAACGGAACTTAACAGTCAAAGGATAGACAGCCGTGTCCCTCTTTAAACAGTACCAAAGCCTAACTGCGGTTGCCAATCCGCCTACCAAGCGTGGGAACTACGAGTATATGTATACGAGTACTCGTATATGCAAAACCCTTATAGAGATCATGTATTAAGCAGAGAACAGAAAATAGCTGATATCATCATGATGATGACATTTTCTAAAAAAAGACTACATCTGATGTAACTTAAGTATTTTGAACACCCATATAAATCTCAATTCTTCTTTCGATGAAACTTTTTAGACGAAAGTTTTGCAGTAGGTCATCGACTTTCTAGTTCATTTGATACATTTAACTAGTCACGTTTTTTTGACACTACTCACAGTGTGTTACTATTATTTAAAGATTTTTTTATTATTATTATTATGACTAATAACCATTATTTGACCTGATAATAATATCATCGATATTTCAATATGAAAAATTTACTAGTAAAGTATTAAGATAAATTACTGTCATATCACTTCCTTCAAACTTGAACACAGGAAGCAAACAATTTGATCTTTTATTTACATTATTGTTTGTTAATATACGTATGACTAATACTCATACTTAGTTACCCCTCGTTAAGAAGTATTTTTAGTACAGTTACGGAAGTTCTGTAGCTTCTTTACATGCAAAATAAGTAAAAAGAAGTACCACGTAGCCTTGTAGGCCACCCCTTCCTGTTCCATGCGTGTCGTAAAAGGCGACTGAGGAAGCTTATGATGGAAGGATGGGCAGCAACGTTCCTCTTAAAACATCGCCAAAAGCCAAACCGCCAAATGCAGTTGGCAACCCGCCTGCCAAAAGCGGCAATAATTGGCAAAACCTCCCTTATGGAGGAAACTATGTTCAGCAGTGGATAGTTGACGGCTGATACAATAAGGTACCACGCAATCACACCAATCGACTATGACTTTTCCAGATCTCTTAGATGTTTATCGCCCGGTTCCTTACAATATAGATATGTATATAATATATAAATAAATAGGGGATATTTTAAGAAGACAGTCAATGAAATCCCTGAGGTACGACCCAGAATACGCACAGCCGAGCTAAATCAGATAAAAATTTCTTTCCCAAAAATTAGTCCAATTAGAACTCGACTCTAGGACGACATTTGCGTAAAGCAATGTACTCGGCACTGCAGCACGGAGGTTGTCGGTAAATATACCTATCTAGAATAGATAGAGTTGACTAGAAATCATTGTTAGTCTCCATCTAAATAATAGTGTTTATGGATCAATGGTGGGCGAAATAGTGCGTCCCCAAACGCGCATTATGGGCCAGATAAATCAGCGTAACCCTTCCACCGCCGCAAGCAAATTACCGACCACCTGAGACTTGTAAAAATGCCCCGCAAAATTATTACTACACGCAGACTATGGCCGCTCTAGCTTAGGGGAGAGCTCGGTGAATTAATATCCACACTCTTAAGAAACTTCGGTGATAAATTCAATTCGAAATGGAAAAAAAATAATTAAAAATAGTAAATAAATAAAATAAACAATTGGTAATCCAAGACTTCCACATATCACCGAGATTATTTTTTTAGTTTTGGAGATATATTTTATTTTCATAAAAAAACTATATATAAATAAGAATTAAAAAAAAATACAACGTACACTAATGACTTTAGAACAATAAAAATCACGTATCGTATAATTGTATATTTCACACCTAACAAGAAAAGTATCAAAAATAACATAGATATATCAAAAATTGTATAAAAATACAAATTTTACATATTTGAACTTTTATTAAATTTTTTAACCAAAAAGCCGTCTGACCAAGTTGCCACAACAATAGTCATTAGTTGATTTTTCATACCAAAAATCATAATTAAAAAAAAATATTTACTTGTAGTATTGAAACGTGAACTACAAATTTTAAACCAAAAAGATAAGAATCAAGTCAAATCATACACTTACATGCAAGTTACATACGTCACATAATATTATATATAAAATTAAGATCGTAATGTTCCGCCGTTATTGGGCATACAAATATTATAAGAATAAATTAGAAATATAAATTATTTGGTTAAAATAACTTAAGGTAAAAACGCAGACTTCAATTGTAGCAAAACCAGCTATTTTAACTTAAAAACTAAACTACTGAATCTATAAATATACCTTTCCAGATAAAAAACGAATTTTCCAATTCGATTAATAACTGACGAAATTATGAGGTAATAAAATAAAAAAATACTACAATATTAAGAACATCTTTTTGAAATTAGTTGATAATAAAATCTACCAAGAACCCGTGGCACTGCCTGCACTGTTTAAAATCAAAATCCTACTAATGTTATAATAATTCACCGTGTAGGTTCCGGCATAGAATAGGCCACCCCTTCTTTTCCCGTGCATGTCGTAAGAGGCGACTAAGGGAAATTATGGTCGAGGCATGGGCAGCAGTGTCCTTCTTAAAACATCACCATAGGCCTAACTGCGGTGGCCAACCCACCTGTCAAGCGTGCCAACTATTAACAAAACTCCGCCAATTATGAGAAAGGTCTGTGTTTAGCAATGGGTAAATTTGGCAAAAATGTCTGATTTGGTAATGTAATAAAAGTAAAATTTCTAAAGACATTTGTATGTCTGTAGTAAATCATAGTTAAACAACTGAAAGGGTTTGAATATAACTAATAAACAACTAAACTTTTCGAGCCAAAAAAGCGTCGAAATACGGGTAAATCTTTAGGTATACTCATATGAGTATATTGAATATAGGTATGATATATACCACAACATACAGTCACTTCACAAACTTTCAAATTATTAGCAAAACACCCACTTACGTTCTAATATACAAAATCAACCATTTCCATACAAACTGATAGTTTGAATTGACTTTCATTTTATCATAATACAAATGACGTTGCGGACCCCAACCGCAATATTAAAAGAGATCTAAGAAAATGAGTTGGGGATACGTGCAATTGGCCACCAAAAGACTATTCCGTGCTCCGTCGAGGGTGAAAGTGTTCAGAAGGCAATCACAGGTCCCATATGGGCACAAATTACTTTTCCTATTCTGTGTGCAGATCCACTACGATGACAAGTAGAATGGGGTGCTGTGATTCGACGCATGCGGTTTGCGGTTATTGTAACATAATGGGGGTATCATAAACAAACTGGTATCTCCAATGGGAGTTACAGAGATTGTAAATTATGGTAATTATTACACATTTCTTTGTAAATGTTATAGATTTATTGTCTATAATTTTAAAAGGAATAAGAAAGGAGAATTCAGAAAAGAATAACTAAAATATAAATAAGTTATATCAGTATGACGACCACAGTAGTAACATGACTGAAATAGTTAATGTTCTAGGATTAACATTTATCTTGAATCTTATATATAAAATTCTCGTGTCACGGTGTTTGTTACCAAACTCCTCCGAAACGGCTTAACCGATTATTATGAAATTTTGTGTGCATATCGGGTAGGTCTGAGAATCGGCCAACATCTATTTTTCATACCCTTTAATGATAAGGGTGACACACCCCTAAATTTTTTTTTTTATTTTTTTGTCAATTTTTTTATTTTTATTTTATAATGATTTAGCATTGAAAAATACATACAAATTCAAATTTTCACGCTTTTACGATCAACTCCTGTTTTTTAATCGTGATTTTTATATGCCGCAATAGGTTTGCAAGATGACAATCGAATATAATGATTGTAGTACGATAAATTTTCATGTATAGTTCTAGAAATAATGTATATGGCAAAACAACGTTTGCCGAGTCAGCTAGTAATATTATAAAGAGTAAAGACTTGATTGTTCCTTTATTAGTTTATAATGGATAAACACAAAAGCTCTATTATCAGCGATACATACGTAGGCTATTTATGTATTATTTTCTAAAATTCTATCTAGCCGTACGAAGCCAGATTGGATCACTAGATTTTTTAAAAATTTTACCATGTTCAAATAAGTTTTATTTGGATAAAGACAAAATACTCGTACTTACAATATAAATATGTTCACTACTGTAATCCAAGATAGGATATGTAGGTATAGTGAATGTGCCCATACTTCGGCGAGTTCGTCGTATCTTACCGTCTGGTTTGTCAATGTCATTTTACCATTACTATAGTGTAGAGTTAGGTAGAAAGAAATTCTAAGAGATAAATATTAATTAACACCTTTTTTTATAAGGACAAGAACGCTTTCGTCAGAAATATAAGTCATTTCAATATATATATAAAATTTTTACAACACAATTTAATAAATGCCTTGTTACATATTTTTAACGTGATATTATACGTTTAAAAATAAAAGTTGAACAAATTTTTAAATTAAATAATAATAAACATTCAGTACAAAATAAAACAAATAATATCAAACCATAATTTCCACTTGCTCTCTCTATTCTACTGTACTGTAGGGGATTAGGGTCGTAAACGATGCCATTCTGTACGTTTTCAATTTGCATAAATATTAGTGGAAGCAGTAAGTCATAAATATATTAGTGCGGTGATACAGATTTTATGGTGATTACAAAATTATAGTCGTGATCCGTTTGAGGGTGGCGAGAATATATTGTAGATGGTGCCGCAATATGCTACCCTTGTCACGTGATATATGAAACGATATTTGGCCGGAACGCGTATTTTTAGACTTGTTATAAAGTCACAAAGTATATATCTACAGATACTCGTGTATAAATTCAATACAAAATGAAACAAGCTACCTACCTACGCTCCGGGGGTTTGAGCGGCCCGGCGTCATTAAGAATAATGTGAAGTCATAATAATATAATTATGAGATAGGGTCCCCGAAACGTGGTGTCTCATAAAGCGGCGTCATCCGCCATTGTTAGTTGTTCATATATCACGTGATATGTCACCGTGTTTTATACAGATGCCACGCATTTTAGATATTAGATTCAAATTTCGCGAATTCATATATACATTTTATACTAAGTAGAATTTACAAACTCATGTTTATTTTTGTAGTACAGTCAATATACCTACGTTTATTTCATTTCCTATTTAAGAGCTGCGCTCTTGTCGGTAGAGTTGTTGGCACACACTACGATTTTCAGCGAGTCTCTTTACCTCTTGATACGACACGACACCAACTTTTTCATACCTATGCATATTAAATTTAATATTGCTATAAGAACTATTGAAACAGTAGCTATTACAATAGGATATGTTCACATGCGCAAGTATTTTAATATGTAATTTTTATATACAAAACAACAGATTTTAATTTTAACAATATGAACCTGGCGCCATTTCAATTAAAAATTAAATAATGCAAATAGATACAGATGACAAGGAAAAATCAAAAACAAAAAATATAAAAGCAATGACCCAAACAAAAATAAATACCGACTTCAAAAATTGATATTATAATTATTCCTTTTGTTAAGTCGACATTTTTTCTATAGACGCTAAATTTTTCATTTCTGTTCACATAAAGATTATTCCAACTTCCCTAAATGTAATAAATTATATAAATACAATACAATATTTTGTGTAATTCCAAACCTTTATCAGAGTGGGGCAAAGTCATTGTATTCATGTTTACAATGTACAATATTGTGGTGTTGGTATTTGGCCATCATAGACCATTATGTCGCTATTTGTTCTAGATCTTTTGTGAGGGTAACTGAGAACGTTCAGACAACAATTTGTCATAAAATAAAAAGATTTATTGCCCGATGTGTGTACAATGTGTGCACATACTCTTTAACAACCGTTATTCTTCCCTTTTATAGCGACAAATAAAATGAAAATAAACGAAAAGTAATATCGCAAGGAAGATGGGGGACGTTATTTTGGAAACTTATTACGTACCTGCTTGTAATAAAATGGTTACAATAATCATTTTTATTACTGACGGTAATTTACAGTATTTGGTCTATAATATAATTCGGTTGATAATGGTGTGGCGGGTCAGCCGATATATTGTGAACTAACCGTTTCAAAATCAGAAGAAATTTTCTAAAAAAATATTGTTTTCACTTCTATTGCTCTTGTTAAGACCTCTTTTATATTTTTTCTTAAATGTCTCCCATATACAGACATTGTCCAGTTACAATTTTATTATATTGCTTGTTAGATGATACACTCTATTTATCAAATCAACCCTTACGCTACGTATAAGTACTCCAAAGAAATATACCTATATCTACAAAAATCCCATTTCTGCAAAGATTATACAACCCTACCTTTATGGATAAGACAATAAGGAAACAACCCTATTACCCGAAATGGAATATTGAGAGTGAAAGTGCAAAAAGGGTACAGTGGTCCAACTGACCATCTAACGGGCACGGTGACAGATGGGCCGTCCGCACTGTAAGGGTTGTGCCACCATCTGTCATATGTTATCAATCATCCTTGTTGTAAATATTGTCTATTTGTACCATTGACTTATTGTTTGTCAATACAAATTTGGTATCACGCTGTGTTTTGTCATTTACTTGACTTTCGCTTATTGAGTAGAGATAAAGATTGATTTCCTGTTGCTTAATATTGATATTATTATTATTATTTGTAAACATATTGTGGGAAAAGGATTTACTGTTATTATGTTTAATCTCTTTCTTTGTCGTATCTTTATATGGGATTTTAGCATAAATTATGGACGTTCATAATTTTAGCTTGACAACGATTTGGCAACGTCGCAATTATGTGTCAATTTTCAAAAATAGTTTCATAATTTGTCTATGTCTGTGTTTGATTACTTAAAAAATAAGTGGCGAATTTAAACGTACATAGAACACGTTACATATAAATCCACCACTAAAAACTTTGCACCTACCTACTTCATATCTTGCTTTGAAATTTTTCAAAGCAAGATATGAAGATCAAAAATTAATTTTCTATGACAGTTTTATAAGAATATTATTGAATAATTAACGTTTTAGTTCGCTATCGGAGTACTTTTTAAATAATCAATCAGAAACATTGAAAAGTGTTTAATTGATTTTGAAAATTGACAGGTAATGGCGACGTTGCCATACTTTGTTATGAACGCTCTGAATCAAATGAAGACAGACTAATTCGCATCCATGGATACTACCTATATTATTACAATAATCGAATAATTTTAGATTCACTGAGTAACTAGTCAATAACAGGTATTTTCTGTACTTTGGATACTAAAGAAAGTAAGTTGTTTTTGTGTAAGATTAACTATTAATGTAGTTGCTTGATACCTGCTTCATGCTTTTTTTTTTATTATTTTTCTCATAGTATAAAGATTTTGTTTCACAAAAAAAGACTTGCGTATCGACTGAAATCGTATGACACCAATACGAAAATGAACCCTTTCGATTAAAAAAAAATTATTATAATCGATATCAAAATTCAAAATATCGCGTACAATACAATTAATATAACTGAATTATGAATTTCCTAACTTTTGGAAGTTATAAACCTAATACTGTGTTGCGGATTTCGTCGATATTGATTTATATGTACATAGATACTGTCCAACAGTATTTTATTTATTAATCATTTAATACAATTATTAGGTAGTAGATATCATATCAATGATATCAAGCTGAGTGTGCATGAATTGTAGAATTTCAATTATTTTTATTACCTAATATCATTGCAAAGTACGGGATTTCTGTATATTTAAATGTCAATTGAGAATAGCAAACAAGTTTACGTTTTTTTATACCACGAAGGTGGCAAACAACTCCTCTTAGAAATCGGTTGGAAATACATATGTATATATAAAATTTTTACAAGAGATCGTGACCTTCCGATACAAGGAAGGTTTCACAAAAGTGAAACCGCCTTCAAAAAAAAAACATCAATGTCAATATCTCCTGAATTTATAAGTTCGTTGCGAGGGCGTGACCACGACAGATGTCGCATCGACCGCCCTGCTAAAAAACCGTCTATAGTAGGCGTGGTGGCAATAAATTTTGTCAAAATATGCTCGACGCTCGATACAAACACTTCCCATAACACTCCCTATTAGAATAACAGAACAAATCGTTTTAATTTGTTAACAGGCGTTCGGAATGGGTGTCACATGTCTCGGTGAGCGCGAGGTATGCCCTCACATAACTGAATTTATTTCGTCTCGCCTTCACTAATTGCTGATGACAAAGTTTAACAGCTCGTGCACATGTTAATAGTTTTCTTTACTGAAAAAAAAAAATATTACCTACGTTAGTGACAACCCTATGTTTGTGAACTGTCTTGAAGTTTTAATTATGTCAAGAATAATATTATGGAACACAGCTAAAAGTAACCTACACGCTACCAACTTAAGAATATCAACAAAATAATGGTAGGTAATATCTATCAAAAACTATAACGCTACCAACCTAAGAATATTAACAAAAAAATGGTAGGCAATATCTATCAAAAACTATAACGCTACCAACCTAAGAATATTAACAAAATAATGGTAGGCAATATCTATCAAAAACTATAACGCTACCAACCTAAGAATATCAACAAAATAATGGTAGGCAATATCTATCAAAAACTATAACGCTACCAACCTAAGAATATTAACAAAATAATGGTAGGCAATATCTATCAAAAACTATAACGCTACCAACCTAAGAATATTAACAAAATAATGGTAGGCAATATCTATCAAAAACTATATATTGATACACAGATAAATTAGAAAAGACTGTTTACTATAAACTTTTTTTATGCTACTTAGAATGGCAAACAAGCTGACGGCACACCTAATGGAAAATGCTAAACGTCGCCTGTACAGCACCATGGACATAACAGAGTATACCGTATCGGCCATGATGCGCCCCAAGCGTTGCCATTCTTCAGGATCCAGGTGTTATTCCTCTGTACCCAGTAAATTTACGCTATATCCCACCCTGCAAACCGAAACACAGCCATGCAAACACAACTGCTTCATGGTTGAAACACGAATGGGACAGAGGTACCCAAACAATAGACTTTTGTACAAAGTCTCCCTCTGGAGACAGCACGTCTAAAGGAAAATGGTAAAGGTCGCCTATACAGCACCATGGACATAACAGAGTATACCGTATCGGCCATGATACGCCCCAAGCGTTGCCATTCTTGGGGACTCAGATGTGATTCCTCTGTACTCTGTAAATTCACTGCCATATCCCACCCTTCAAATCTTCAAACTTAAATATAACTTAAGTATTATTTTTTTTGATAGGTGAAATGGTATGGTAACCCCGCCGGCGCTAACGGTACACGCTGACGGGGCACCAGTGAAGGGTGATCGACGAAAATGAAAACAGCTCAGTTAGCCCATCATGATGAATTCATCATGATAGTTTCCGGGGGGAACCGCGTGGAGGTCGACCTGGTTAGGTATATTGCTAGCAATGGGATTCTTAGTCTCCATTACTAACAATCCCTTTCCCCCATAACTTAAGTATTACCGCCAAATGTATTTCCACCTTCATTACAAGTATTCGTGTAATAAATATAATAAAACATGCTTATACCATAAATACTTAATATCTAGTATCTGGACACACCTAGATTGCCTGGTAACTATAACCTATTGACGTCCACTTAAAATCTAATCGGTAAGATTAAATGATAAATAAACTTTAACGGCAAATACCTATTTTGTAATCTATAATTGATTTAAACTAGTAATAACTAGTTTCAATCAATTAATTAACAAGAATACTTATCTAATAAGTATAGTGTTTTTATTAAATAATTTAATTTAATAAAAATATTAGTTGGTATCGTGTCGTATTAAGAGGTGAAGAGACTCGCTGAAAATCGTAGTGAATGGCAAGAGCTCCACCGGCAAGAACGTAGCTCTTAAATAGGATAGATAAGTAGAATAATAAATAAAAGTACGGAAAAAAGTATATAATACTTTCCGACATAAGCCATAAGGTTAAAGTCAGTTATTCAATTGCAAGCTACATGTAAAGGTATTCTCTTCTCCAAATATAAAAATATTTACATTTAGTTAAAAAAAAAAAGATTTTAATACTATTATTATTTTTCTACTATAACGCCTTGACCAGACACAACTTTAATTATTCCTCCTCACTCTAAGGCCGCCTGGAAGAGGTCCCTATTTAGCCATAAGGCTGCCCATTATTGCTTTTATGTAATTAAGTTTTTTTAATTAAGTAAATTTTTGTTTACATTATTTATTTATTGTTAATCTTTGTAATCTGTAACATTCTTTGAAGGGAACAGTAAAGAGTTTTTATTCATTCATTCCTTTATTAGTACATTCTTACTCATACGAGGGTCATTTGAAAAGTTCTTAGCCTAACATAGTTAAAGTCATTGGTTTTTTTTTGTAACTACCCTCATTTTGTAGTTACATTATTTAGCAACAAGTATGCACAGTTTAGTTTATTCACAGTAACTCATTGTTCGTTTACACGTGATACCGTAAGTCAAGTCAGAGCTATTTTTTAAAATGGATAAAATTTAACATCGTGCAGTGATAAAATACCTGAATTTGAAAGGTTTAACTCCAAAAGCTATACATGAAGACATGTCTGCTACTTTGGGTGAGTCCGCTCAAAATCGTGTGGTTTCATTAAGTATGTTAGGCTAAGAACTTTTCAAATGACCCTCGTATTATCGAATTTATAGGAGTACACTTATTATATAATGCTAAATATAGGTGATATTGCTCTATTACCAAGAACAATAACCACGTTAACAGATAATATAATTATGCCTTAACATACCTATAACACGTCGTAATAAACCCAATATCGAAAATCTACTAATATGAATACTTATTATAAATCTGAAAATTTGTACACATGTTTGTATGTTTGTTACTAAATTACGCTTCATTAAGCCTGATAGAGTAAAAACATACAAATATCGAAATATCTTTACAAATTTTTACATATATTATACTAGCTATATTCAGCGATATTTCCTTTGTAAATAATTTAAAGTATTCTATGTGTTAAATTAGGATATAACCTACCCGTATGCCAAATTTCATTCGAATTCGTAATCCTTTTAAGAGTGATGGATTAACAAACAAACAAACGTCTTTACAAACATTTGTATTTATAGTTGAAACACTCTTAAATGTATATAACTAAACCTCTTTTCTAGTAAAATAATTAAATAATTAAGATGTCAATAGAAAAAGTTGAAGATCACAGAGTACCTAGTGAATTGAATTCTTTTTAAATAACATATTTATCAATAGGTAACGGAATATTCTAATAATTTATTATTCTCTGTGCGAATTGTAAACTGTAAACATGCAAAAGTCCATCTGGAACTTTGCTAATGTAAAAAAAAAATAATAATTTATCACCGCATGTATCAAAGACAAGCGACAACGGTGCCCCGTGTTGGCATCGTGTTGCAGGGGCTGGTATTTTTTTTTGTTATAAAAAAAATAGTTTATAGTGACGTCGGTGAACGAGCAGACAGTCTGGCACCACGTTTTTTTTATTGTTTTTTTTTTCCTGTTAATAAATTATATTTATTTAACGAGCTTAGCAGCGAAGTAAAATATTCAATGTTTTTTTTTAATATTTGTTATTAATTTAAAATTTTGTTATTTTGTTGTTAAGCGTGGCGGAGCTAGTTATTTTGTTTTAAAAGGTAAACTACTGAGCCCATTTTAATAAAATTCCTGTAAACCTAATCTAAAAGTGTGTAAATAATTTTACAGATAAAAATAAGAATTCTCCAAATCTAGTAGTAATAGTAGAAACAATATTATAATAAAACAATAATATTATAAAAATATAATAAAACTAATATGTAATAAAACTCACTTCCAAACCTGCGAGCAAGATTTATTATATATTAATTTATTTTATGATTAAAACCAAATATAAAAAAATACTAAGAATGTTTTTTTGCATACGGGCAATACTTTTTCCTATTTAATTTTTTCACGTTATAGTACTTGTAAAGCTAGATGTTACTTATTATTAGCAATTAAGAAACTACAACAATTTTTGTATATTTCTGATATAGTACCTATTAGATAAATGATCTATTATTGTGTTATAAATTAGAAGCACTCATTGAGTATTTATTACGGGACCTGCTTGCCTATATTACTAGCCACTTTAAATAAATTACGCTCGTATCATCATGTAATTCGTGTTTGATATATTATCCGCTAACTATCCATCATGGATTTAAACATTGTCTTAGATTGTTTTCTTTGAGCACAGAAGTTACACGTTAGGTCATTCCGGAAACAATCAACTCCGACAAGTAACTCACCATCCGGGATAAAGCCGAGATGTAAACAGAGTCCTGTACTAACAGCGCGTGCGCCGGTTAGATTTAGGTATACATCCAGATAATGATAATCTCGGCCGTCTGAACAAAACAAATATTTGAAGTGTCTTAGGGCGACGCATCTCGCGCGTACAACGTCTGCTAACAACACTTGGCATGCGCGTGCGCCGCATCGTAAATATGTAAGGTGTAATTTATTAATGGTAACTATTATCAAGTGCTTGTGCATTTCTAGTTATTTTTTTTTAAATGTAGATATAATATACATTTACAATTATATAATCACTAATTCCTGGACCAGAGTTTTTTTAGAATTAAAATGGTAACCCTACCTACGCTGTCGGTTTACGCCAGCGGGACACCTACTAGAGACGAAAGATAAGTGACAATGATATCAGGTCAATTGGTTCATAATCATTATGGTCTCCAGAAGAACCATAGCGATCAACCTAACTGGATTATTGCTAACAAGCGAACCACTAAACTCTGTTACTAACTCCTTCGCTAGACCCCTTATAATATGAGTTATTATTTATGAAATATTGGGTACAAATTAGACTTTGTCATATTAAGATGCTTTTTTATTGATGGACACAGAACAGTAACTAAAAAAAATCTGAAATCCCCACAAAATATTGAAACCAACTATGAATGGCACACAGATAAAAGAACTGGCATACAAGTAATTTTCTGAATAAAATATCTATTTCAGTTTTATAAAGATTAATATAATGTAATTTCTTTTTATTTCATAACATAATATTTAACAAAAATAAATTATACTGCTTAACCCAAATTAATATTATAATCCGGCAAAACACAAAATGGTCTATTACGTGAACACACACAAAGCTTACCGATTCTTTGTCTGGCAAACTTCCCAGGCCAATAATCAATGTTTGTACATCTATACTCCAATAAAATCACGTTACGCTTGTTCGACATTGAGACATAAGCAAATTTATTACGCATTCCATACCATTCTACTCGGCCACATTCTATAATGAAAACAATGAATTTTGTTTGCCCAGTTGCCCAATTTATAACTACCTACAAGCCGTTTGATCTCTTTACAGAGTGAAATCTAAGCCGCACGTGAAACTAACCCCTTTATTCATAAAAACTAAAACCTTCTTTAGCTACAAACCTGTTTTAACTATTACACTGTTTTGTTACTTTTATTCAAATTAGGAGTTTTCCAAATTCCTAATTTCCAAAATTCCACAAATGAAGGAGACAAAACAATTAAATAGCTAAAACAGATTAACTATTAATTATTAGAGGTTTAACATTTGTATAAATAAGAAGGTAGAATCAATCCATGCTATAGCATATATAAGGATAGATCTGATTTCATGAATGAGAATATAAAAAAAAACAATACATTGAACTTATCACAATAACAATTTATTCTCCTATCACTAGATTAACTTTTTATATTAAACTCGTCAATGTTTTCGTTTTCTGAATTAACTTAGTCTTGTCGTTAGTTCTTGTCATTATTCAATTAATACGAGATTATTTTCCAGAGAGAGGTGAGCCCTTAGAAAAGATCCATACATACGTACTCTTAAACATGTACTTTGTGCATAGCTCAAAGTTATGAAACCGACTTGGAAAATTCCTTTTTTATCTGAAATGATAGGTACCTATACCTACAAATTAATCCCATATAAAGTTTACCAAAATTAGTTCAATACTTTAGTTATTAGATCAAAATAACTGGTTTTGTCACAATTGAAGTCAGTTGTTTAACCGACTTAAAAAAGAAGGTCCTCGTCAGGTTTAATTGTGTTTTTTTAAACCAAACTGTCACAATAATTTTCTCTGTTAACTATTTGTCTGTCTGCCTGTCTGTATGTATGCCATACGACAGGTATGATAGATAAAATCTTATACAGATTTTAGTAAATAATAGAAAGGATATATAATAAAGAATGAAATGTATACCTACTGCTGTAATATTGACTAACTATGTATTAACTGTCCAAGTAAAGATTTCATTAAGTATAAATTAAACCTATAAGTCTTAATGAAATACTAGCTAGCTAATATTTTTAATAAATCAATAAATAATATTCAATATTAACCTAATGTTATAATAATCACTCAATGTTATAACAATCAGCCATTATACGTCCACTGCTGGACATAGACCTCCTCTATAGACTGACACGAGGAACAGTCCTGAGCCAACTGCACCAACTGAGTCCTTGCAATGCATTTGAGGTCGTCACTTCATCTAATGGGAGAGGAGTGGGAGTGGGAGTCGTGCTCTTAATGTTATAATATGTATTAGGTACATATTAAATACGATAATGTCCATTTTAATCATAGCTATATATTATCTGTGCGTATATCTATGAATATGTTTGCCTTTATGCATGTTATTACAGATAACGCAATTCTATATTTAAAGACTTGAATAAAAATACCTTTCAATTCAAATAAAAAATATCACACCTTCTACACAGATATAGCAAGTGAAAACTCTTTTGTAAGCGTCAAATCCCTCATAATTAGTTTCCCATATTTTCTGCGAAAAAATAATGAGATCCGCACTCGATTTAGCGCCGGGCGATGAAAAAACGGGGCAAACGACAAAATCAACGAACGGTAAGGCTTTACCAAGATTCCGCAAAACCTGCTCAATTTAAAATTAAAGCCACGAAACGTGTTTTTCGTCTATTTTATAAAAATCTCGGGATATGAGAACAATCTTCGATGGATAAGCTCGGAAGAGCCAATATCCTACGCAGCACAACGTCATTTTGTAGGGTTCTATAAAATACGGAACTGATACATGCTTTCAAACAAATTTGACTTATTTTCTCTCTTTTGACAGTTATATTATCGAGTCATGTATATAAATATTACTAAACAAATTACTGGATATGATAACATAATCTGACCTTCTTGATAAATTTCAACTTCTTCGATCATTGTCTAAAGCAGACCTTCTAACGCAGATTTAAAACAGGCCATCGTCTGAATCTATCGTTTCGTGCGTCTTATGTTTAAATGAGCAATTTTGAAAAACAATCATGCTAGGATCGTTATTGTTGAATATAATAAAATAATATAAAAAAAATGCTTATAGGATTGATAGAAGTTGGACTTTAAACATCATAATTAGTGATGTCTGTGTAAAAGGCAACCCCCTATAATATATAGATAAAAAGCAAGTAAAGTACATGCTTCGAAGGTTCCAAACCTTTGCTAATATAGCAAAACTTTTTATTTACTTACAGGATGAAATCTAAAGCCTATATTAGCACAGTCTAAGGAGTCTGTAGTTCTTTATACTGTGCTATTAGTATAATTTGATGTTACTATTCGATTAGTGAAATTATACATTTTTCCCAAAAAAATAAATC
The DNA here is from genome assembly GCF_026898425.1 of Galleria mellonella. Taxonomy (NCBI): domain Eukaryota; kingdom Metazoa; phylum Arthropoda; class Insecta; order Lepidoptera; family Pyralidae; genus Galleria; species Galleria mellonella. The sequence goes on from NW_026442133.1 coordinate 2,305,795, forward strand.
TTAAAATGACAAAAAGTTCCTTCCTAACTAGCACCGTGTGCTCGAACTGTAATGTTAGTATGAGAAACTTTAAATGTTTTGTTATTTTTAGATGCATGTTTCCTTTGTAAGAAATGTTTAAATTTTCTAAAAAACAAAAAGATATTTAATAATTTCGATTTCATATATTCAGATTGTATATGAAGAAATGGTAACAAAGGAGATTGTTAGATTATGTATTTTGTTTTTGTATTTTTTTTTTATTTGTGCTTTTTTTTATTTTTATTCTTTTGTCTCTTTTGCTGTGTATTACGTGTATGGTTTTTTTTTATTGTAATTTGTGTGCTGTAAGTAATGTAAATAAATTGTCTATCTATCTATCTATCTATATCTGCTATATATTTTTGCTAATCTAATCAAATAGATTACTAATAATTTGCAGGTGTCTATAATGGAAATCTAATATTGTATTACAATATAATATTACCTGCAAGCTTTTATAGAAGAACCATAGTTGTTGTTCAGGCATATTTTATTATCAGATTTATAAGTTGAATTAGTAAAAAAACTTATATATATATATATATATATATATATATATATATATACAAAGCGGAAAGATTAACTCTCAGTAATATGTATAAAAGATATGTCTATCTATCTATCCTATTTAAGAGCTGCGCTCTTGTCGGTGGAGCTCTTGCCAATCACTACGATGATTAAAAGATATGTAGTAAATTAAAAACTGTATTAATTTTAATAAAATAAAATTTTCATAAAATTAAGACACGGGCACATATATATAATATATCAATAAATAAAAATTGTAAAAATAAATCAAATATGAGTAATTTTTCAATTACAAAACAGATGAGATGTCGACAATAGAGTAATGAACTAGTACAATAGAGCTTTAATAAATAAAATGCATTTTAATCCCCCATTTAAATTCAATGGCAACTCGGCAAGTGCAAACGTAATCATCGCAATATAATGCTTCACCGACTACGAGGGGTGTTTTTTTTATTGTGTGAATGAAATAGATTGAAATATTTTTTAATGAAACGTGTTTGGAGTGAAAGAGACGGAAGATCAAGTTCATCGGGATTGACTTTAAATGATTGGCTCAGTTGCGCTTTTTGTCTATCGGTGATGGATTGCAAATGATCGTTTACTATGCTAAAACCATATGTAAATATGCTCTCTTTATAATTTGTTTTTATTTTTATTGTTTCAAAATAAAAAGAATTTATTTTATACAATATCCTTGCAATATTATAAAATTGTAACTAGACAATGTTTGTGCATGGGATATTTTTGAGAAAAATTGATATTGATAATTGTATTAATAAGAGCAATAGAAACATTTTTTTTTAATTTATCTATCTGTCTGTATGTTTCTTTCGATATTACGCAAAAACTACTGCACCAAATTGAATGTGGTTTTTATATTTGTGTTCCTGAATATTTAACTTAAAATCTAGTATATGTTTTATCTTGACACGTGATCTATTTCATTAATTTTAATACTTCTAAAATCCATACGTACGAAGTAGCTGACAAAAAGATAAATCTTCATATAAGTATAGTATTTATTAGAGTTGTAAATATTACAAAATAAAAATTCTATATTTGTTGTCTATAAATTCCTAACTTATTAAGTTGATAGAGAAAGAAATTTATTAATAATAATACATAATATGTGAAGGCTTAATAGTGAAATAAACATATGACTTTGATATACTGTGTCATAAAATTGTTCATATAGTTTTATATGTGTATTAATCTAATCAAATAGACAAAGCTGTGTCAATGTAATATAGATATGATGAATTGTTAATTTACATATTAATTACTTGTTCTTCAAAATATAAATCATATAGTTTTATCTCTTCATGTTTTTAGGAAATGATTGCCACTTTCTATAAAATGTTTATATGAATATTGTTATAAAGAAAAGTTAATTTACAATACTTGATCTACTAGTGTCTGTCATCTGACCAGTAGCCCAATCTTCGAGAAAACAAATCATTTTTTAATGTTAATAATAATAATTTATTTGCCAGAAACATAGATGTTACAATTTGTTTTTTAATGTCCAATATAGTTCGCCATTTATATATAGCTGTAGTTGAGACGTTATTATACCGACATTAGATTAAATAACAATTGGCTTGTCACAATGTTGTGTTTATAACACAGGTAACTACCGCCACCTATGAGCACCTGCAACACCAGAGGATATGTAAGTGTATACTTTTTATGGAGTAGGTATTTGCCAACTGTATTTTTTCAAACAGTTATAAATAGGTATATTAATCTCAACCAGCCAATCAGCATCCTCTTTTATATATATATATAGATTAAGTATCAGTACGTATTGCATATTCATATTTTAACTCTATCACTGGATTATCTTTGAATACAATAGTATTACATTCTCGTACCAATAAAGGAAACTTATTTAAAACTTACTTCGACGATTTAATCTATAAATCCATATGCATAAGTCTATATAATATATATAGCTATAAATAAAAAAAAACAGAAATTTATCAATTCAAGAACCAAAATCATAAATATTGTCTTTTTCCCGAGTATTTTATATTTATAACTACAATGTTTATCCACGCACAAAACTTTTTTAAATATATAATTTTATTTTTATTTTATAATCTTTATATTGCATTTTTTAAGTAATAAAATATAACCAAAACACCGAGACAAAATAATAGTAAAAAAAAAACAAAATTGCATTAACAATAAAAAAAAGCATCTAAAAAGTCAAGTAGAGAATCTTTCACTGCACGACAGCATCATCGTACAAGTCCCTCGGGGCATGACTAATTGCGTAACTAAACATCCAGGGGGCACGTAATCCGATATTGATGTGTTTGTAAAAACTATCCGATTAGATCAGGGGGACACCCGTACTTTTACAGCGATCTGTTTGCAATTTGTCTAGATATTTTTTAAAAGTTACATAAAAAAATGTTTTATTATTATATTAAACATTAATATTATGTGTATTTTAAAAGTTTCGTATAAAATATTTGATTGTCAAGATGATGATAATTAGATTTTATTAATATTGCCTAATTGAACAGTTGGACGTTTCTTACATATTATGTCTACCATTTCTGGTGCCCATCCTTTGATATGTAAGTATATTCTACAAGCTCCGCTTAATTTAAGTCTAAGTAAAGCTGTCATTGACCTAGGCATATTTATTTTATTATATTTTTAATTTTTTTTAAATTTTAATTTGTCAATCTGGATGTTTATAACTATGTTTTATAATATTTGTAACTCAAAAAAAATTGCATGCCTACAGCAATTTTTTTTATATTACTGCGATAGCAAACAAGCATCCAATTCAAGTTATGGTAAACGTTTACCGTAACCTGCAAAAGCAAGGCCGTTACGCGCGTATTACCGACCTTAAAAAAATATGATCCTTTTTTGAAGAACCTCATGTTATATGTATATTAATTAGTCAATATCTCTTCCAAATTCTACTTATAGTACAGTTTTTAAATAACATAATAATCACGACTATAATTCTTGACGAGGTAGCCAAAAATATTGTGTAATCTGGCCCTTAATTTCATATCCCCAAGCATATTGAAATCCAACGCAGTGGGGGTGAGAATACCGTCGTTTCAAGCTTGATTGGAAATTTAAATTAACATAAGAAAAATGTTTGTATTAGAAAAGAAAAATAGTTTTGTTTTGGTACATTAATTACGTTTCACTTCAGGAACTTTGTAGCCGTTTTTCCTGCTTTATAATCTATATCTGATCTATTTACTTACCGCAGCCTTGCCGGTGTGAATTAACTACTTTATGTATTTATTTAAAATAGGTTTATGTGCTAAGTTTCATTTAAATCTATATTTAAGGGTGACGACATAACAAATATTCAAACTTTCACATTTATAATATTAGAAATAGTATATACTTCGTGTATATAAAGAAATATATATGTATATATTCTTTTATATTCTTTTATAATTTAGTATGGCACAAAATTTGTCTTATCATTTATAAATTGGCATTAAACTATGAATATTCTAACGAATAAAAAGGAGTCTATTTACAGCTTCTTCTAAGTTCACAAATAATATAAAAATTGAGATCATCACTCGTGCAAAAAGCAGGGGGATAGGTGAACAATAGTTAATAATCTATACAAAATGTCGCCCACATCTCGTCACGGTGGCATGACGCGATTGCCCGTGACGCGCTCCAGTCGTCGCGTCATAAATAAATTCCAATGACGTTTTTGTAACACGTGCTTCTATTGTCAAACATTGGTGGCGAAAAATACTTGTAATTCGCATTATAATATGAAACTTAATTTAGATGGTCTTATAATATAAAAATAGTAAATTACCAGGTGTAGCCTCTTTTTATTAGGCGAGGTAGTAATTTTACTGCTCTACCTAGACAATGTACCTACTATGGAATAAATAGAATAATACATTTTATGTCTGTATATGTATGCCTTCATCATCATTATACCAGCCATTAACTGTCCTGTGCTGAACATAGGCCTCCCCCATTAAGGGGGTTTTGCCAATAGATGTCATGCTTAGCAGGCGAGTTAGCAACTACAGTTAGGCTTTGGTGATGTTATAAGAAGGGCATTATTGCCCATCCCTCGACCATTAAATTCGCTTAACCGGCTCTTACAATACCCACAGAAAAGGAAGGAGTTTCCCATCCTACTTCAGGATCAAGTGGATTATTTATACTGATATAACTTCACCATGTTTTTTTTTTTATTATTTAAATATCATGCTACAAGTAAATACTTTTGAGAATATTTCCTTTAGTAAATTTACATATAATAATCAATTAACATAGACTGTAAAATCGGATTAGCCGAAAAAATCGCTAGTTTTTTACCAAGGTATATAAAAATGCTGATATTAACTATTTCTATTTACGGAATGAAATCAAATTATGACTATGTTATATAAATGTAAGGGCATATAATAAACCTGTATTATTATTTGCATTAAAGTTCTGTCAAGCGCTCGGCACGCACGAAACCAGAATAAACAAAACAGCAACTTTCGAATAATCCATTTACGAATTCAATTGAATCCGCGAAGGCGATACGCGTATTTGTAATAAAAGCGAAAAAAATCTTATTTATTTACCCGTTGTAGATCCGCATCCTATCTTCGGCGACACGAGAAGCTACATATCTTCATAAAATAAAACGGGACGAGGAATAACAGAGACGCGCGGCGGCACCGACGACGGTACTGAACGCAAGAAGTCGCGTATTTTATTCACTAGCCGAATGGAGTTTAAAAAGGATTTATTCGCCAATATAAAAGAGAACGTTTGCTACCATAAAAATGGATCAGTTTATTCACGATTTTATAGATTTCTCTGGAATCAATTGTGATTATAATAGGGGCTTAGTAGACGCACACTTATTCCAGTCTCGACATACGTCAAAAGATTTCTTACTATTTTTTACTAGGTGATTGGTGCTTAGGAGCCAGTAATAGCTAATGCAATTTCTTGGATTTTATCTTAAACCTCATAATAAAAAATTAAATAATAACAGATTTTTTTATCAATATACCTAGTTTAATAATTAAATTGAGATACGACTTACGGAACGATTAGTCATCGATTATCTTACCGTCATGATTGAGAACTGTTTATCATCACGGCAAATTCTTAAAAGATAAGCAGAGACAAAATTGATATCGATTATTTACAGTGACAATATACAGTATAGATATACTATGTTATAACATACATGTATGTTAGTGTTCCTTTTTTAAACGATATATTAGACAGATATTTATAAAAATATAGACATTGATGACCATCCATTACGATACCGCCCATATCAGTCGGATATTTAGATATATTCATTACGAGTAGATTCTTCTTTGCGATAATATATATTCTACAACCGATATTTAATATATATGTCTTTGAGCCAATATAGTATAGATATTGTAACTACAATATATAGATATTGACAGTAATACGAGTATATATATATATATATATATATATATATATATATATATAGATTCTAGATAGATAATATTTAGATATTTCCCACCATATATAACGGAATAAATATTGCAGTACTCACATTTTAGTTTCTCCAGCGGCTCGTGATGTAGCGGTGGGGCGTGGTGTAACGGCGCATGCTGGGCCTCATGGTGCAGTGGCGCCATCAGACTCGAGATGGCGGAGCCGACCGACGCCGCCACCGACTCGTGAAGGTGACCGCCACCGTGGAGGTCTAACTCCGAGAGACAGAGTCCATTTTCGCTTAGCGGCTCCATGCCGGCCGCTAGCGCCTCTTTATACACCCGGAGGTGAATGATGATGCTTTGTGATGACTTTGGGGGAATGTCGCGCGGGCGACTGCGTGTGCACGTTAGACTCACGCGCAGACCGTCATCTTCGACCTGGAAAATATGGAATTGTCAATAATCCGCTAAGAACTTTTTATACTCGTATAGGACTGTAATATAGAAATATTGTAAATATTTAACCACTCTAGCCAAGTAGCTTAGTAAAAGATTTATCTAAGTTGATTTATGAATTATATTGTTGGTATATAATATTGGTTTATGGAGAAGTGGGTCTGTTTATTACACCTTCGCACCTTAACAACCGACCAACCGTCATTAAAATTTGTATACAAATAGAATTTGCGATGAAGAAAGGTTTACTCTACTTTTAACCTGATTAATTTATAATAATGCCACAGAAATAAATAGTATTGTTACAGAAGTAATATTGTCTGTATGTAATGCATAATTTTACAAATATTATGCGAAACTGATAAAATTTTATATGAACTATGAGCATAATTTGTACTTTCGTAGCCTCGAAAATGTCTTAATGTTTCTAAAGGCTACTGCTCATACGCCTACGCCGATAAGGCAAACTAAAATCGTATGTAAAAGCTAGTAATAATTAAATAAAAATCTAAGAAATATTTTTTACAAACTTCGATGAACGGATGTCGTTAGAGAATGATTTATTTTTACTTCAGTATGCTATTTTTCTCAAATATAATAATCCTCTATCAAATAAACAAGATCACTTTAATATATCTATCAGTTACTCAACTAACACTTTTTTAACTGTCTTTAAAGAAGATAATCAATTTTCTATCTACAACCGCCGGTATTTAAAGAAATTTCAAATCTCAAAAAATATAACAAATGTGCCAAAATGTTTGGTAAGACAATCCTATTTTTTCAATGATACACTTTTATAAAAGTAAACGTTGTCAACATATCCTGTTTTTTGTCTATATGTTACAGAATTACTTTGCCAATTGAAAAACAAACGATGATTTTCAAATCAATGTGCATTACTCCTCATACAAATTTTATCATGATCACAATTATTTATGCAATGAAATCATTAAATTAATGAGAATCGTGATGTAATTAAAGTCTCTCTATACTTTTTTATATTCGCAACTGCAAAATAGCCCTAATATTACCACATCACATTATAAACATATACATTTACCTAATATTTGTCACAAATATCATAAGATATATGATAAGCTTCCTAGTAATCAAAACAATATCTAAACAACTACTTCTAACTACACCTAATAATCTGATTGTCCGAAATAATATTAGATAACTCATATATTTGGATGAAATGCAAGAAAACCTCATGCGATAAGGCCGTATAGATTATGCTTAAATATAGAAACAGATGGCGCTAAATATCCTGGATAGCCAATAAACGCTGGCTCGAGGATACCAGATTTTTTATTTTTACCCAATCGATCAAAAGTTTTTCTCCAAATTGTTACGACTTCGTTCACTCTTGTCCAATCACTAACTTGTGCTGGTATCCACTATGTTTTGCCATGTAACCACTACGAAAAATAAAAGTATAACTGAATTGAGAAGCTTTTTTTTTATACAACTTAGAATGGCAAACAAGCTGACGATCCACCTGATGGAAAGTGGTAACCGTCGCCTATAGACATGAGCAGTACCATGGACATAACAGAGTATACTATTTCGCCCATGATACCCCCCATGCGTTGCCGCTCCTGAGGACTCAGGTCTTATTCCTCTGTACCCAGTAAATTCACGCCTCTGACTATTTCACCTTGTGTTATCATCATTGATATATTTTGTTGAGATTATATACTGCTATACTGAGAAAAAAAATTACCCAAATTTCCCGACAGCCATTGCAATATTCTCCAAAAATATCTTTAAAATTTTATTTCTCCAAAATTCTGCAAACAGAATTTTATTTTACAAAAATTAAAAAAAGAAATGCCCAGTCAAGCAACGCTGCCTTAGCAGATATCGTGACTAGACATTGCTAGTTAATATGTAAAACCTCATAAGTGACATGTCCGAAGTAGATACACAAGATTATGTAAAGTCGAGTATACGAGTATGTTATCTATGAGAAAGCTGACCTTGGCGCTAACCGAGATTAAGGCTGGACTGGAGATAGCCAAATTCTAAGCAACTGGACTTTACACCATGAAACAATACAGTGACATTGAAATGGGGATCAATCAATAGATGTATAAAAGAATGAAATAAATAATAGAAGTATAAGAAGGTCAATGACACCGAATTTAAGATATAAAGAAACAGGTATTTACATATTAAAGTCAGATTATTAATTATTAGGTAAATAGATGTATTCCAAGTAAGTCAACATGAATTAATAATCTACAATAAGGCTATATTGTAGATTCATTCAGATCATAAGGATTGGACAGATAATAGCTGAGATGATAATAATAATAATAAACTCTTTATTGCGCATAAAAGAGATTTATACGAGAAGTATTTATACAGAATGTGCATATACAAAAGGCGCTTATCGCTAAAAGCAATCTCATACAGATAACCTGGCATAAATAGTAATTAATGATGATGCTGCAGGTCTACCATTATACTAAATTTAATTCAAGTCTGTTTAAGCGTGATTGAGTAATAAACATCCTCAAAATGTTTACATTTATAGTATAAGTAGGATGAATTCAGACAAAATATTAATCATAACGGTAAAAAATACTATCATCACAAGACGAAAATATTAAGACAACTTTCATTCACAAACTAAAAAGCTCTACACTCGTTCGTTGTCCGTGGAAGTTCCTAGGGAAAATAAATCAATTCCAAGCATCAACATGATTTAAGGTCGAGCACACATGACAGTGTTTGAACGATAAAAACAACAAGCGTCATAAAAAAACGGAGATATATAACTTTACTGCTTTCATATTTCAAATAGCCGTGTCAGTGCTGGAGTATCGTTTCATTGTGCACATAAAATACCGGTAGGAAAAAGGTATACATGTGATTTATTGGTTTAATTGCCTTTTCCACATGCGAGCAACTAGGTGCAGCCGAGAATTCAATATTCAGCTAAAATAAAAAGAGGATTCGCCGTAGTCGCGCCGATACGCGAATGTGCTCACTTTTGCACCTTTCCGTTCGATGAAATCGTAATAGATAGAAATTGTGTACTTATATACGCCTATATGTTTAAACTTATTTATGAAAATTTTATAATCCCAATGTTTAAATGGGTCCCGATGTATTTATTTTACTACATGGAATAAAAAGTCCTAGTTATTCCTAATATATAATACTAAGTGTATGATAAACTTTTTAAGAATTTATTGAATGGCAATTGGCAAGGCAATAGACGATAACGAATTTACCAAAAAAAATTCCTATATAGTATAGATAATATATACTCTAAAATAGCAAAGCATTAAGAGTACTGTGGGCATTAGTTATTCTCATACTCATATCAGCCGTTAACTGTCCATTGTTGAACATCGACCTCGCCCATAGACTGCCATAAGGAACAGCCCCGAGCTACCTACATCCATTGACATTACAGTATATTACATTTATTTACGTATCTGTATTTTATACTAGCGCCAGTGTACAGTAATTTAAACTAAATAACAATTTTTAAATATAGAACACGCACTTTAATTAATTTTAATTTAATTAGTGCTGTGATTTCTCAGGGTAATAAAAGTGAAGTAAGATGTTGATCCAGAATATAATTCACTAAGTATTTTCATCAACGTATTTCACGTTATCCATATAAAGTGTTTGAAGGATAATGTCCTTGTACCATAAGATCAGAGCTATAATCCAAAAGATCCAGTGGCATACGAAACGTCACATGAATCAGTCAAAGAAAAATAACAACAAACGAAAAGTAAACAATACTGCACATAACGAGATATTAATCTTGAGCCGCGGTGAGTAATTGAGCAAAGCCAAAGCAGCAATCGAGTCGGGTGAGCCTCTCTCATCCCTTTAAACCGACGTAAAGCCTTTTTTAAGCCGAAAGATTTAAGTTGGCGAAAGTGCCGTGCTCTATTAAAACGCCATCTCATTCGAATTTTACTCGATTCCTCCGATCGAATCGAGGAATCGAATGCGATCAAATGACGATTGTCGCATTGTCTACAGTTTGTTTTTTCCGAATTGACATATTTAGTAAACAATCTTGGTATATCCTCTTATCGAATTATCAGTACATTAAATGAACAAACAGCTGCAATAAAAATGTTGTTATGTTAAATTACCTGTGGAGTGTTATTCATTATCTATCTTATTTTTAATTTACTAATTTGAATAAAAAGTCGTGCCAAGGTAGTTTACTAAATATGCCATGTAAGAAAAAAGATTAGATATACGTTGGCTCACATTTGTTTACATAAAGCAAACGTAGCTTGTTTTATTTATTAATGTTTTCTAATATTTTAACATATTATATCATTGCTGTTTTTCAGTTTTCATACAGTCAATGTCGATTCCATAGCATAGTCTCTTAATGTACGAAACATGAAAAAGATACGATTTTTTAACTGACCAATTTAGACAATAAATTTATTAAAATTCAATCAAAAGATTTTTAGAATTTTAGTTTCTGTCTATAATAATATTTTTGCTAGATAGCTTGACGTAACTCGCAACTATGTCTGTCTAAATTAAGATAAAAATCGTCCTATATGGCTACATGGTTTATCTATGAACCAAGTTTCATTCAAATCTGTTTAGCGTACTGATTATTCGAACGTCTTTATTCACATTTATAATAAAATTAGAGATATTGGTGTAACATTTATTACAAGACATAAAAAAAGGGTAATTATGTAAATTAATATTTATCACTCAATTAAAAAAAATACCAAAGCTATATCACTAAAAGATATTCCATATCTAAGTATATTCATATCACTTTTGCAATTATAGTGTAAAAATATGATTAGATATAAACAGGGACAAATGTACCTACTTACCTAATACTTTGTAATCACATACCTACATAGAATTATTTAATATTATTCGATATCATATATATATATATATATATATATATATATATATATATATATATATATATATATATATATATATATATCCCTTCGATCAAAAATACCAAATGGATGTCTTGTCTTAAAATAAAAAACAGTCGAGCGAATAACGCGTCATTAATAAAGTTTGTATTTTTAATATTTTAAAACTATATTATGCATCACACATGCATTACGTTTCTCCTAGATGTTACTAAAATAAAGTTTATGTTATTAATTTTGTACATACTTTGAACACTATTTGTTATTATCATCTTATTGTATATATATATATATATATACGAGTATAGCGTCATATTCAAAAGAACATAGCATATAGCTGAGTGACACCATTTTAATGCTTTTTCATTTTTGTTTATTGTTAAATATTTTTTTATTATTATATGTGAAATTAAGCACTAAATAAATTTTTCTTTCTTTCTTTCTATTAGTTATCTTATGTCAAAATGGTAACAGTTAATTAATTAAACTATAACATAATTTTAACTTAACACCATAACTTTAACAATAACTACAATAAAGAATTAAGATACGATTCTTAAAAGTTTTGTCACTTATCAACACGTCACTCGACTAAAGGTATGGTAATGATTTTGATTGCACTTAATGTTAATAACTAATTATCTTATATTATATAGATTATATAGATTATATCAGAGTGTCTCTATACAAATGCTTCGAGAAAAGCGAGTTCAACTTTTTCATACAATTGTTTATATGATAAATAATTATGAGCGATTCTTTATAACTTCCTCTATATTTATTATGTCTTATAAATTCTGCACCTTTTTAATGCGCAAAAACTCATTTTATTTATTAAATAATTAAATATAGATATGCCATTACATTGTGTGGGTAAGTAGGTATATAAAACATTAAAAAAACTCATCTAATTTAAAAATTTGATGACAAAAAGTTGACCCGTTTTTAAGGCTCGATTATATGTTAACTATACATAGATGACATTAACATCAAATTTAGAAAACACTCAGATCACTTTACTATGAACAGTGCTATCATTGAAACTGATAAAATCACTTCAGTGTTATAAAAAATTCTTCATATTCAAGTGGTAAACAAAAGACTAAATACATCTGTACAATTATGATGCAATCGACACCTTATCGATTAAATCTTTGAACATGCCGCCTTTAAAAACAACACTTCAAAATTACATGAAGTGCTAGATCGAGTTAACTATGCATGTAAAACACACCGTTTGACAGGCAACATCGGTAAATGTTGACACGATCTATTTGTATCGTGTCTATCTGCTGATAACACGATTTTATGGCATTGTCGATAGTCCGATATGTCATGTTGTAGCTAGGAAACGTAACGTACCGTGAACGACATCCACCTAGTGTTGTGGGAATTGTTTTGTATTTTAACGCGGTGCGTCGAGGTTCGGACTCGGGTTACAAACAACGTCATATACAGACATTTATCTACGCGTTATCAATTTAACACTGATAAAATTATCACACTACAGATAGGTAACGCGCGACCATATTTTTTTTTTTTTGTAAATATCCTTTTTGGTCGAGTTCAGTGCACGGTTGAATGTAGAATAAATTGTAATTTACCTGTATTACTATTAAAAAGTAATATATATATATATATATATATATATATATATATATATATATATATATATATATATATATATATATATATATATATATATATATATATATATATATCTACGAGTAATTGAGAATAGATAGATTACATAGGTAGATACATACTTTTTTTTATGAGCATAAATTTCCGGGAGGAAAGGGATTGTTAGTAATGAAATCTAACAGTCCCATTACTAACAACATACCTTCATGGTCGACTTCCACGCGGTTCCCCCTGAATACCATTGTGGTTAATTTTCGATGAATTGATCACGATAGGCCAATTGACATTTTTCATCATCATCTATCATTCTTCACTGGTGCCCCGCCAACGTATATTGTTAGCGTAGGCGGGGTTACCATTTCATTGTCGTCCATTAAAAAAGAATATAAACTCCCCAATGAAAAAGACCAAAAATATGTGGCCCCCAGTGCGAAAAGCAAAGAATGGCACATGTTGGAAGGCATTGAGGATGCCCTATATCCGACAATCAATAGATATAGGCTAAAATTATAATGAATGATGATATAAAAATTGGTAAAAAATCATACGTTCTTTGGGGAAACGCTAAAAAAATATATAATATTTAACCACAAAGACAGACAAGGCATATAATTAATGTAAGATAAGATGGCGATTTTAATCTATGAATCGTCCTACAATCTAACATAGTTTATGAACTAAGATAAATTCTAGAATCTCCAATAACACTATTCTATTCAAATTTATGACTTTATCTATAACTATGGTCTAACTGAATATAGTCAAGCGAGACTTTCTACAAAAGTCGATTGCTTGAGTGCCTCTGTCCCATTCGTGTTTCAACCGTGAAGTAGTTGTGTTTGCATGGCTGTGTTTCGGTTTGAAGGGTGGGATATAGTGTGAATTTACTGGGTACAGAGAAATAACACCTGAGTCCTCAGGAGTGGCAACGCATGGGGGGTATCATGGGCGAAACAGTATACTCTGTTATGTCATGGTACTGCTCATGTCTATAGGCGACGGTTACCACTTCCCATCAGGTGGGCCGTCAGCTTGTTTGCCATTCTATAAATAAAAAATATATATATAAAATATCTAATTGGTTTTGCCACAATTGAAGTCGGTTTTTTCGTAGGACACAATCTTTAATTATATGTAAAAAATATATACCTAAAGCGTCAGTGAATGCAAAAGAATCAGAACCGTACTTTATTCAAGATTCCTTAATTAATTATTACCGTTATCTAAGTTTCATTTGATGAGTCTAATACAAATTAATATAATTTTCTTTATTAATAACACAACATCTTAACTTTCATATCAGCTAATTATCATCATTGGTACCTACACTAGCCATAAAGATAATTTAAAAACAATATAACATAAAGATATGTTGTAGTTTGTACATACATTTCATGCTATAGATATATAATTTTATCAATGATAACAAGGGACGGACTATGTTAGATAAGTTTGATAGAGCCAGAGAATATTAATAAAAATTCAGTGTCCCCACATTAAAACATTATACTGTACTGTGTCCCGACATAGAATAGGCCACCCCTTCCTATCCCGTGGGTGTCGTAAGAACCGACTAAGGGAAGGTGAGGGATGGGCAGCTATGTCCCTCTTAAAACTAAAGGCCTTGACTGCGGTTGCCAATCCGCCTGCCAAGCGTTGCAACTACTGGCAAGACCCTCCAAGGAGGAGGCTTATATTCAGCAGTGAACAGTTAAAAGCTGATATGATGATGATGACATCTTGATCAAACCTTTTTCATGGTGACCATTCTTTATCGATTATTAAGCGTGACTATATGATTGTGAATAATTGTATTTGCCAAATGGGTCGTGATTAAGAATCTTGCTACAGCGGAACATTTGCCTTAACTTATACTGATTGATTATTGTAATCTGTGATGATGATTGTACTGTGCATACTATAAAACTTTAAATTAATAAATTATATGATAATATCTATAAATTTATGAGCATTAAAATAATATTGAAAATTTATTAAAGCAAAGATAAAATTTAATATGTTTGTGATTGGAAAAAAATCGCTATTGGGCCCCGAAAATCCTATTAAATAATACTGAACCGTCTCTTTCACCTCGCGAATAATAATTTGGGGTCCACTCGGCCCATCAATCTTTTATCCTACTTCAAAAAAAGTGAATTTGTTGCATAAAATGTTGAAAGTTTGAGACTTTTGTAAGGAAAGTGTTAAGGGTTCCTACAATTATTGATCGATACGGTTCTCCTTTTATCTTATTTATTTTAAAAACACATTATTGCTGTTGTTAAAATTGATAATATTTTGCGTTGCTTTTTGTTATATTGATCAATAAAAAGAATTTCGAAAACGGAACTGGGAATAATGTCTATATATATATATATATTATGAATGGCAAAGAAGCTTCCAACCCAACTGACAAAAAGTAGTAACCGTCGCCTACAGATATAATTAGCACCATGGACGTCTCTGAATATACTGCGATACTTATGGTACCCATAGAACGTTACACGTGTTGCTATTTCTATGTACTGTTAACTATGGGTACGGAGCAATAACACCTGAGTCCTCAGGAATGGCAACGCATGGGGGGTATCAGTACAGTACGAAACAGTATATACTCTGTTATGTCCATGGTACTGCTCATGTTTATAGGCGACGGTTACCACTTTCCATCAGGTGGGCCGTCAGCTTGTTTGCCATTCTAAGTTGCATAAAAAAATTTTTAAACAGTACTATTTGAGTACTGATGAAACGAATATTAAAACATTATAGATATATATATTAAAACTAAAATAGCGCCTTTTAAAGGATGAATGACTTTGAAATATTTTTTTGTTTAATTGGGTCGGGTTTGTTGAGTCTAAGTCATTCAAAATAAAATTATTCTAAAACAATAAGAGTTGAACCTCTTAAAACAGTCACAAAAATACTAAACAAACTACAATACAAACATCTACATTGTTAGAGTATTTTAAAATAGATAATTCAAGTAAACAGTAACCTATGCCTTCTTGAAATGTTAAGATTTATATTAATTTCTTTTTGAACTACAAAATACACATATGAAAATAATTGCATGTATTATTTTATTTTTTGATGAGCAAACTTTACGAATATAGTATATATAAATAACATAAGTATGCACTGAAATATATTAACAAAGGATTTCCATATACTTAATTAATATTAATAATTAATTATATGAGGTTATAGCTTTAAAGACAAGATCAGTTATTTTTTTATCCAACTCCAAAAAAAG
Source organism: Galleria mellonella (assembly GCF_026898425.1). Classification (NCBI taxonomy): domain Eukaryota; kingdom Metazoa; phylum Arthropoda; class Insecta; order Lepidoptera; family Pyralidae; genus Galleria; species Galleria mellonella. The sequence goes on from NW_026442133.1 coordinate 2,322,057, forward strand.
GTTAGCTTGTTCAAATTTCAACTGTATTTTTGTTCTTTTTTAAAGGCTTTTCGATTTTACTTCCCGAGCATACAACCTACTCCAATTCTATTATAGTCTACTACAACTATCTACTCTATTACAACTATCCAATTACTTATCTTATTCGAAATGTTTATGACACCAATAAGTTAACTACACAAAGATAATCCATAAAATAGGTCTGTTAATATATCTAAGTTACTGATAATAACCTACCTACCTCAATTCGGTAAGTTTTAGAAGAAACAATTTTTTTATATTATCAGATTTCAATACTCGTTGCTTATGAGCAGATAACTATAACCGTTCTTTATTACGTAAAAATTACGTTTCCAAATCTGTACTAGGGCCCGCATTATGACCATGTTTCTTCGGACATTACCTCATTTACCCGAACAAAACTTACGCACTGTGCATTGTTTTACACAAGTACATTATTATTTATTTGCTTCACAAATTCGTTATTTATAATTAAAATTCAAAGTACAGTCAATTAAAGACCTGTACATAATAATACGAGTAGATATACAAAATAATTACAAAAGCCTTCTGAAGAGGTGGTTTAGTAATTGGAAAATCGCTATTGTTACATGATATAATAGACTTTCTATCTACCAACCACTATATAATTTTTGTTTTAATTTTATACCTAATAATCTGTTTATTTATTTTATATGTTGCTTATTTACCAAATTAATTATTCATAAGTAGATCTAATAACACAAATTTATGAATTTATTTTATTTTTCATTGTATTTGTTTTTTTTTATATATTTATTTTTGTAGATAAAATGAGGTAGTAATATTCAATTGTATTTTTTATACCTACTTACATGTCTTCCATTATTTACAAAGACTGTTGTTGTAGATAATTTTGTTACTTTACCTTGCAACACCAATACATGGTAACTACTCTTAATATACAGGTACTTTCCCATTTTAGGTCTGGAACGGGACAATATCTTTGGATGTATAAAATACTCACTGATTCAAATTATTACAGCCGACTTTGGATATCGTTTATGGGAGATTTAAGTTCGTTGATTCCTTAGAATGTTGCTTTTCACAGCGTGTGTACACGAAATCCGATGATATCCGTCATAATCTGGTACAAGCCACGGGATTAGGTGTTACGTCCACCCGCGGCCGGCCGTCACCCACTAACGTAAACACCAGAAAACAAACCGAATCCAAATCCGAATCCGATAAATCAAAGCGCACGATCGCGGCGACGTCGCTTATCCGCTAAATCCTGTCGGGATCGCGTAAAAAATACTAGTATTAAAAACAGTCTTAAGTGGGCTTACGCTCGCGGCGCGGTGCGGCCCGCGCTGGCTCTAATCTCGGCCACTTCCCGAAGCAATTTGAACCTAACTCCACCACTCTATACATCATCCGGCGACCGCCCGCCCACCGCGCCAACTCGCGACGCGCGTTTTCATACCTTCGTCTCTCTCACACACACTATGTAAGTAACTGTCTCTCTCACTCTAACTGAAATCTCGCCACAGTGAAAATTCAGTGCGTGCGGCCGCGGGTAGCGGAGCGGGGGACGCAGTCAGCTGGCCGAACTTGTGCGAATAAAATCGACTTTTTATCGGCTCGATGACGCTTCGTGACGTCACTGTTTACTTCAGCCGGCTGAATGTGGACAGTAGATCTTGTACGGACTATCGTGACGTGACATAAATTGATCACGCCTCTTTTTGTTGGAAGAAATTTCAGTTCATTATTGCATGTTAATTGATAGTGGATATATGTATTTAAACGTATAACGTTTTTGTCATAATATCGAATGTAAATAATGCAATAAAAGAAGTAATTGCAAAATATTTCCATTTACTTTTTATCTCTATCTATATACTATAAATTTATAATAGATACCGTAGTACTTATACAAGTCAGTATCTACAGAGTACAGTCTTCTAGGATATTATATTATTCTAACTCATTTAAATTATGCAATATGTTTTCCTTATGGCAGAGAAAATAATTGCAGTTTAAATCGCGTACCGTGCAATAGAGTCACCCGCAATAAATAAAAGCCGCTCCCGGTTCGCAACGTAAACAGATCGGGCGCATTAACCGCGCGTCGGCGTACATAAAGAGAGCGGTATAAATATAAAGTTCCCACTCGCCGCCGCGCAAACTTAGCTAAACAACGCCATAATTGCCTTCATTACTTAAATTACTGAAATTATTTATTCAAAAAGCTGGCAACATTTAGGCGCTGGTGGCCCCGCCTTGGCGATGGTGGGGCCAATGGGCGCGCGGTGCGGTGACGGGCGGGGCGCGCCGCAATATGGCGGCCCCGGCGGCAACGCAACCTTCCCGTATACGCTCGCGGCACAGCTTTCGTACGTTCTTCACGTTTAATTTTTTTATGTAATGTAGTGTTCAATACATTTAACTTTGTTAATGAGTGCAAGTGTGGCAACTAGTATTGCTAATAACAGGTTGTGCAACCATAGTCCGCCCACCGACGGAACTTATTTGCCCGACGGTAAAATGCCGTCGGAAAAGCAATTTTCTATTTCACCAGGTTGAGTTATCAGTACCATGTATTGTGACTAATGAGTGAATTGAAAGTTCTGATGATAGGTAGGTTTAAACATGATATACGGATTTCTGTATTTTTACTTCCAAACTTTATAACAATATTTCTGCACTTTAAATTTATTTTTCATAACAATAAAGTAAATACAAAATAAATGTATTCAATAATAAAACAAATTTTCTTGTCATCTTATATAGATACTACATTTTAAAAATCTTCACTTTGGCATTAAACCTTTTGATTACATATAATTGATTGCCTTTTAACAAATATTCCAAGTTTGTCCTAAAAAAATTAAAGGCATGTGAACCCTACTTTAATAAAAGTACTTATAATCTCATTTTTAGGTACTCTAAGAAGAACGTCTTCAATAAAAATATTAGGTGAAGTAAAGCTTTATGCTTTATGTATAGGACCTCAGCTAAGATCTTGATTATTCTATAGGGAATTTAACGAGACTGAAAATATCTATCTCTGAATTATGTGAATACCTGTAACTATATGTATATAAACATTGAAAAATATACATGTATTTAATGTAAACATTTCTTAATAATAATTTAAACTTTATTAAGTAAAATGTTTTTAAGTCTATAATATTTTTTAAAAATATATATAAATATTGGTATTAGTCGGTAAAACAGAGTCTATCTACTTGATAACATTAAAAACAATATATAAAATAAATATATAGTTACCAGATTTTAATTGATCATTTATTTCTAATTTACCTATTTGCAATTTCTTATTAGTATCTATAAAATTTATTATATATTGTCTAAATAAATTTTGCCAAGTTTTAAACATGGTTTAGGTAATAGATAGGAAATAGTGCCTGGATAAATATTTTCGGAAATTCTGAGTAAATAGTAGATAATGCAATGTCAGTAAACTTTGCTAGAAACCCTTTAAAAAAGGCATACCTGTTTAATGGATAAAAAGTAATGAGTTCTATGCAGAAACGCCATTCTCTTATTTTCTACAAATTTAAAAAAAAAGTAAGATTACACCAAGATGGCAGTATCATAAATATTAATAATTAAATTGATTCAAACTATTTTTAATTAACTTAAAAACTTATTAATTAAATTTTTAGCGTATGGTAGAATAATTACAATGGTCAATTTGAGGAGTAGTTTCAGGAAATAGTGTTTAATATTTCAAAATCGATCCTTTATTAGCAACAATTAACGATAAAAAACAAATGACTTCATGAAATTGCATAGATATAGGTAGAAGTGGCATTTACTACTATCATGCACCAAACTCGAACAAGACCTATACCTATCTAAGCTAGAAATAAATGAGTATAATCCACATACAATTCAGAACATATTATTTATACATAATCACTCTCAGCCATTAATTGTTCACTTCCGAATATACATACCTACATAGAGTCATATACCTCCTCTATACCGCATAATGTCATGAGGTACGGTTTACCATTTGATAATGGTGATATCAGCCATTACTGTCCACTGCTGTACACTATAGGCCACTACGAGCCTAGGCCTCCACCTACGAGTATTAGGGGTTTTTTGGTTTCGATTGTCAATCCGCCTGCCGAACGTGGCAACAACTGGCAAAACCCCCCAAGAGAGAGGCTTATGTTCAGCAATGGAAGGCTGATATGATAATGATGATGATTAATATCTTAAACTTAATTACCTATGAAATAGAATCATCATACTACTATATGGTGAATGAAGCATGACAGATTTTAGGGGATTGGAGTTCGAGACAGGCAACGTTGAAAAATTGTGACTATTTTATACAAGAGCTATCAAAGACTATTCATGTTTTCCGATATCTAGCGTCTGTTCTTGTTTGTAGGTACCTACTCTATAATTCTTGTTCAAAATCTTAACGGTACTAAAATTTTTTTATCCTTTATTCCTTTAGTGGAACCTAACCCGAATGGATTATACAAAATTTTACTTAATTTTTAATAATGATGTGTAAAACTACGGAAATAAATTTACAACATATACTAGGTATACTCGTAGAATATTCTACTATTTGAGGGACAAACCCATCGAGATGAATATAAACACTAAACCGGCTTTGAATGAATAGGATACATATTTAAATAGGCAAAAAATGGTAAATGTATCAAGTGATAACTTAAATTTAATTTCCTTTACCAAAATATTACACAGTATTATTATATCTACTTGTACAACAATTAGTCTATTACTCTAAGGTTGTCTTGAAAAGATTGCTTTCAGCAATGAGACCGCTTTACTGTACTTATACAATTTTATCTTTATATTTATTAATCGTCTTGCTTATTTCCTATATTGTATAACGTAAATAAAGTATACGTATTCATTAAAAAAAATATATATTAAAAAAAAAAGAAAACAATCGATTTTTAATTTTACTTAATAAAAAGATAGCATAACCAAAATAGATCCTATTTGAATACTTTTTTATATATAAAAAATAGAAGTCAATGACTTCGAACGCACCAAATGTGATCCAAACATATGCTACATTCCCAACGTTTTAATAACTTATCAAGCGTCTGAGACAATATAATATAATCGTGGCTTTTTGTTAACCAGCCACAATAACTTGGCTCATTTATTAATCGATTGTCACAAATGTCTCAACAATTTTTAACTAATTTTAAAAAAGGACAAGGTTCTCAATTCGATCGTTTTTTTTTTAAGTTTGTTATTTTATAACTTTGTCAGTTACAAATCGATTTGGAAAATCCTTTTTTTTTTTTCGAACTTTTAGATTAGTTTCATAGAAATTTTGTCAAAATCAATTTAGTAGTTTCAATCAATATAATTAATTGGTTTTGCCACAATTGAAGTCTGTTTTTTGTGTATGAAACATTATCTCAAAATTAAAATTTATTATTATTTTTTATAAAATAAAAATATATATTACCTATTAATGTTATTTTTTTAGTTACATAGGTTTTTTATCTGTAATCGTGTGACATTAAGTTCCTATAACGTTTTTAAAATAAAGCCATCATCGTCAAAACCTTTATGAACAAAGAACGTAGAACAAGGACACTCTTGCCATCAGATCAAACGGCATCATCCTTTTACAATTAGGAGAATTATTTTAAAATCTGTATGGTCATGTAATATGTAATTTAAGAATACAGTTTTAGAAGAATTTTATTACGCAACATCCAGGTTCTAGAAGAAAATTCCTGACGAGATTACAGTATGGAATGTAGATACATAGAATTATACAGTATGTCAATTTACGAAATCCAATCCTTAAAACTAGTGCTAATATTCATTACTATAGACTCAGTTTTTTTTTCTTTTCCTAGCAAAAAGTGATATTTCAAAAACTAATCAAGAAAGAGCAACCTGTATCAGTACCAACAGCATTACACGGTACAAGATATGTAACATACCTATATTTTAATTCTATTAATGAATACTAACACTAGTTTTAAGGATTTGGTTTCGTAAATGAACACAGTGTATACAACTACATTCCATATTTATAACGTTTAGGAATTTTCTTTTGCAACCTGAATGTTGCGTGAGGATATTCTTTTGAAACCGTACTATTATAATTTTTTTTATTTATGATTATTTTTAAATTCGTTAATTTCCCGTTATACCAGTATATGTATATAGACATCGTATATATTATTGTTTATATTATTAGTGTTTTTAGTATTCCAAGCATAGATTACCATAACCGTTTATCATTAGACCAGCAGGCTTATATGCTTATTTGTGTCAATATAATATGAGCATGCAATTTTGTAAGTTTTTTTAATGAGCGAAATATTATACATAAATTAAGGCTCTAGATCAGGGGTGGCCGAATCGATCTCGACTATTAGTGTAGTCAATCGTGACAAAGTAAAAATATATTTTACTAATCTAGCGAAAGATGCTCAGACGCTATGCTCACACTAATATAAATAAGTAGTTACTAAGAATAATTTTCAGTTTTATGTTTTGCTTCTTAATAATTGTGATCTAACTTGCTTCATTTAAGATTTCAAGAAACATGTAATTGGTAGATCGCACAGGGTTTCGTCAGTAAAAAGTAGATCTTGGGTCTATTCGAGTCGGCCGCTCTTGCTCTAGAAATATAATAATAATAATTTTACTGTAACTTATTAATTTATTGCCAATGGATATAAATAATAACGACATAACATAATAAATATTGTGCACGACGCACCTTTTTAGTTTCTTTTTTAAGTTTATTAAAAAGATGTTCTTTTTATAATTTGAAGTCTGTGTCAGTTTCGGTTTTGTTTTCGCCTTCGCTTTTTTACTCCGTTGGTTTGATATGTATATTTTTTATATTATTATATTATCTTTCTAAAACACCGTGTTTCCATACCAGCATACAGTCCTTTCGCCCACATTTTTGGTCCTTCTCCCTTATTTTATTATATTCAGTGAATCAATATTCGAAATTTTCAAAAAAAATGGAAACACGGTCGGGTCGTAAACTGAGTTCGGCAAATACTCGTACGGCAATAGCGTTGCCCCTACCACCGTCGGGAGAGGAAACGCACCCTGATGCCACCGCCTCGGCGTCGGTGTCCACCGTACCACCGATCGCAGTTAGTGCTCACAGCACATCGACCTGCAGCCGCTCATCAGCTACGGTTCGTGCTAAGAAGCTTGCAGCGGAAGCGCTACTCGCACAACGGCTCGCCAAGATCGAGTTGGAGGCAGCCGAAGCACGTCGCCGCGTTGAGTTGGAGGTGGCGAGAAAGAAATATAATGCAGAAATTGCAGAAATTGAAGCAGCCAGCTGTCGGGGCAGCCGATCTAGTGATCATGCTAGTATTGGTCGTAGCTGCAATGAAGATGTGGATAAATGGTTAGATGGTCACGATTATTCTACACCTTTAAAATTTTCTAATAATCCACAGGTAAATACACACCCCCCTGCTGTTAATTTAATCGAACCAATCTCTGCGTTGGTGTCTGCAGTAGGTAAATTAACAGATAAAATTGTTGCTCCTCCGAAAGGGATTAATACGAAGCTTCCCTATTTTGACGGAAACTTTCATTTAAACGTGTCTTCCAGGACACACAATCATTTTATTCTCCTATAGAAAACTTGGCTCGCATAGGCCACGCATTGCGAGGTATGGCAAAAGAAACCGTTGATAAGCTCTTGGTTACCGCCCTTGGCCCAGAAGTTGTAATGAGTGCACTTGAGGTTCGATTTGGACGACCAGAGTTAATTATTTTACAAGAACTTCATTCGGTAAGGTCTTTGTCGAGATTGACTAACGATAGGGACTTTAGTATTTGCCAGTAAAGTTCGTAATTGCACTGAGACATTACGCCTATTAGATGGTAATGACTATTTAAAATCACCAGAATTGTTCAATGCAGTGCTCTCAAAATTACCTATTGTGTTAAAAAGTAGGTGGTATGACTTTGCTGTTACCCATGAATATAGTGGTCAAAGCAAACTAGAGATGCTTGCAGAATTTTTAAATCGAGAGGTAGAGGTACAAGCTAAATTCGGTATTGTTGATATTTTCAATTTTAATATGACTTTTAATTTCGACAGGCATAAGAAATTAGAACGAGTAAATGCCACAGAGGTGTGTGATAGTTTGGAACACGACACGCAAGCTTCCGAGACCGATTTCTGTGTCGAAACATCTCTTCTTACAACGACTGAAAACTCATCAAAAATTTCATCAAAACAGTCTTGTTTATATTGTCGAGCATTTCATTCATTAATCAATTGTAATAAATTTTTGGCACTGACAATTGATGACAAATGGCATTTTGTTAAGAAAAATAAATTATGCCACAAATGTTTAAAAAGAGGATTACATAATTATAATACCTGTCGTATCAAAGGTGTTTGTACTATAGTCGGTTGCTCTCGTAAACATCATAAAATACTTCATAATTCTAATTTTACACATTCCATAGCTAGCACACAGGAGTCCGGAGAGTCAAGTTCGCATGCTGTAGACAATAATGCGGACCAGCCGCGTTCAGAATTGGTGACTCAGACGTCTTCAGGTAGTACCACTGTTTCTCGTAAACCATTATTAAAGGTCGTCGCCGTCACAGTATCGGGTCCATCTGGTTCTGTTGATACTTTCGCATTACTTGATGACGGGTCTACGGCTACCTTTATTGATGCTGAAATATCTTCTCAGATAGGAGTAACGGGTCAAATGGGACAAATAGACTTACAGTGTGTGGGTGGTTTATCAAAGGAATCGGAAGTTCAATACGTTGATTTTCAAATTAAAGGGCGGAAATCAATAAAAACTTTTGATGTCAAACAAGCTAGATCTATTAGTAATTTAGGTTTAGCAGATCGTTATGTTAATAAAAATGAGATTAATACTTTTTCGTACTTATCAGATATAGCTGACGAGTTATGTTATGATGCAAAACCTACCATTATAATTGGTATTGATAATTGGCATCTATCTGTACCTATTGCGACTAGACAGGGAACTAGGTCTCAACCAGTTGCTATTTTAACAGCTTTGGGTTGGGTTCTTTTCGGTTTTGTGTCAAGTAAAACGAATGTTGTTCATTTCGTAAATAATGTGTGTGATTGCAACGCAGGTAGTGATGCGTCTATAGAAAATATATTTAAAATGCAATATCGTCTCGACTGTATAGATATTATGAGACATGAAAAGCGTGAGGGTTGATTCGAGGTTGGCCTTTTTGTGGAAAGCTAATAATTAATGATGCAGCCGCTAAATCACAAGGAGTTAGTTTATACGATTTACTTTTAACCGGACCAGATCTTTTGCAATCTCTGCTTAATATATTAATGCGTTTTCGTGAGGAGAGTGTCGCGATTAATGGTGACATTAAAGAAATGTTTCCTCAGGTTAAAATTTGTAACGCAGACCGAGATGCACAACGTTTTCCAAGGCGCGATAGTCCTAATGAACCTTTGAAATTATTTCGTATGTCTTTAATGATTTTTGGCGCTGCATCAAGCCCGTCCACACAGCTTTGTTTATTAAAATAAGAATGCTGATGATATTCAACAGCAGTTTCCTGAAAAGGTCCATGTAATCGTTCATGACCATTACATGGACGATTGCATAAGTAGTGTAGAGTCTGTGGAAAGAGCTGCTCGTGCAATCTCTGCTTAATATATTAATGCGTTTTCGTGAGGAGAGTGTCGCGATTAATGGTGACATTAAAGAAATGTTTCCTCAGGTTAAAATTCGTAACGCAGACCGAGATGCACAGCGTTTTCCAAGGCGCGATAGTCCTAATGAACCTTTGAAATTATTTCGTATTTCTTTAATGATTTTTGGCGCTGCATCAAGCCCGTCTACAGCTTTGTTCATTAAAATAAGAATGCTGATGATATTCAACATGAAAAGGCCCATGTAATCGTTCATGATCATGGACATTTGATCACGGACACATGGACGTTTGCATAAGTAGTGTAGAGTCTGTGGAAAGAGCTGCTCGTTTGGTAGCAGATATTGTTGATATACATCAGAAAGCAGGATTTGAGATGCGTAACTGGATATCTAATGAACCAAGGGCGCTATCACTAATACCTAAGAGTTTGTGTCATAGTCAGTCATTAGATACACTTCAAGTAGATAAAGGTGATGTTAGTACACCCGTACGCACACTTGGTTTATTATGGTACCCAGGCACTGATTTAATCGCTGTTAATACCGGTCTTCAAAAAGATTTTGTAATGCCTACTAAACTCACCAAACCACAGGTTCTTACTTATATTATACGGGTCCACTAGTTTTATTAACACTAATACTCGTCAGAGGTCGCGTTCTTTTAGAGCGCGAACTCCATGTTTTTTTTTTTATGATGTCAGTAAAGTAGCTTATTTAGTAGTAGCTTACTGGCGCTTTATTCATTCTAATAATCATCGAAGCTCATAATTAACTTAACCTCATTTGCATCAAGTCAATCAGATCACTTCATCCAGTTCGCAGTTGTCACTCTCAGCTGATCTATTACGTTAATGGATTAGATTCATTCATCTTTATATGTTCATGGATTAGATTAGTACGTTCAACAGCAACTGCGCATAAATTCATTTTTATATTGCGATTGCGTAGTTTACGAAAACGAGAAGTTGATATTTCTAAATTAATTAAATTAAATTATTGTATTTGTTCTTTTTTAGATAATTCTATTAATGTAACGGCACTTAACTTCGTGTAGACAGTCTAATATTTCAAATATTCTAACGGCGGAAGCTTTAAATCTCGCTGAGTCACATACTACGTCGTAGCCAAGAAGACGATTTTCAAGAAGAGATTGCATACATTGCTAATAATCGGCCACTTAACCTCAGAGTCGTCTCCGCAAGCTGTCACCACAAATTGGTCCTGACAAACTTATACATCTCTGGTCGTATTACAGCGGTTTTAGATGTCAATGAAGAAGATAAGTTTTCTATTGTTTTAGATGGAAACATCCAAGTATTCTCCTTTTAATTCATTATTATCACGTTTGAACTCCTCATGGAAATACGGAAACCATTATTAACGAACTTCGACAAAAATACTGGATTCTTGGATTACGTAATGCTGTGCGATCAATTGCTCACAGCTGGCAGCTCCTTACCAGCGACGCTGCAATCGAGATCTAATTCACGCAATAACTGGAGAATTGCTGTATGACTAAGTGACATGTTTTGGAGCCGGTGGGTAAGAGAATATCTCCCCGGTTTACTGCCCCGTCGTTCAAGTTCCAGCTCTTCAGCACCAAGTATTTCTATCAAAGATGTTGTTCTTATAGCTGATGGAGATTTACCCCGAGGTACATGGCCGCGAGGTCACGTGGTTGCTCTGTTTCTTGGAAGAGACAATTTTGTTCGTGTGGCTGATGTTCAAATGGTATCAGGAACGTTAAGGCGTCCTTTAAAAAGTTAGTGTCGATAGTTAGAACTGAATAATTACTTTTGTTTAGTTTTCGACTAATAATTTCTGTAAATAAGTAATCTTTTTTTTTTTAGTCCTAGACGATGTGCACGACGCACCTTTTTAGTTTCTTTTTTAAGTTTATTAAAAAGATGTTCTTTTTATAATTTGAAGTCTGTGTCAAACTTCGCTTTTTTACTCCGTTGGTTTGATATGTATATTTTTTATATTATTATATTATCTTTCTAAAACACCGTGTTTCCATACCAGCATACAGTCCTTTCGCCCAAATATGTATTTTTATTCTTCTCCTAATAATCCCCTATACAAACTTGCAATCTGTCTACCACAATTAAAAAAAAACTATTGAACTAGTACCTACAGGATGAAATCAAAATCATTGTTATTGTTTTTAGTTCAACCGAAAGTCTTAAATTTTTAAATCTAATATTTAATTACGATATAAAATGTAATGAGCTCCTCAGACCGAGACTTTTTTTCACTCCAAAGTTGAGTGCATTAAGTACATCGATAAATAGCCGGTTGCTGTGTTCATACGCCATCTGCAAACAGTGGGAGGCTCCGTGGAGATTATAGGCAGATTAGTGTAAGAACATAATCCGACCATCAACGGATGAACTTGACCGTGACGTGTCCACATGCCACCACGCCACGTTGTGATTGTATATGTAAAATATTTCAGTGACCTTGTAATGATATGAGTATGTTAAATCAGGACAGGTCTTAAAACAAATCAAATTATCAAAGCTTCAAATAAAAAAAGAAGTTCCAAATTTAATTTTTCTATCTTTTTTTATTACAAGTTCAATTATTTTATATTTTTATACCGTACGAGGTATATCTAGTTGAGTTTTTGAGTAAATATTTAGTGAGTACTATATATTTTATTATAATCTGGCAATACCATTGTTTGGTGATTGCATATTAGATTTCAATGTACCCAGCGTTTCCTGCGTATATCCGAGACAGATTCGGCCGTCAGCTCTATTTTTTTTTTATACAACTTGGAATGGCAAACAAGCTGACGGTCCACCTGATGGAAAGTTGTAACCGTCGCTTATAGACATGAGCTTATATCATGGATATAACAGAGTATACTTTGTCGCCCATTATACCCCCCATGCGTTGCCATTCCTGAGTACTCAGATATTATTCCTCTGTACCCAGTAAATTCACGCCATATCCCACCCTTCAAACCAAAACACAGCCACGCAAACACAACTGCTTTACGGTTGAAACACGAATGGGACAGAGGTACCCAAGCAATCGACTTTTGTACAATGTCTCCCTCTGGTAGACTTTGTACAAATTCTATTTGTTGCAAGCAAGTATATTTTTATTTTAATGTAATAACTACCGGTTTAACTTACGTGTCTTTGGTTGGTTACGTTTATTTGGTCGAGAAAACTCGACTAGTGTCGGAACCATTCAAGACCCTTATTATTATTATATTAAAATAAAATGTGCACTTATGAAACTTTTAACAATAAAGTAAATTTCTCTTCTCTTTCGTGTCTAATGTATAACTTATTAGTAAAAAAAAATTATTAGTACACTATCTAATGGAGAGACAAAGAGAAATCTAAAGGATTGAAGACTACCTCAGTAACTTCATTTGATTCAGTATTTATTCCGTTGAGAATACTTTCACCTTTGTACAGTAATAGAAAATATCTCTCTCTCTCTCTCTCTCTCTCTCTCTCTCTCTCTCTCTCTCTCTATTTTTTTATATATAATAAAAGTAAAAAAATTAAAACTTAAAAATAATATGCTAATAAAAATAAAGTAACTGTAGTTTAATCATCCGTTACCACTCCTGAAAAATACATTACAACATATCTTTTAGGCAAGTATTACGACATAATATTCTAGTGAAAATGGTTGTCGTGATGTGTGATAAATAAGCAAAAATCATGTTTAATACATGTAAAAAATTTGTATATGACAGGTGGCTTCAAATATTTCAAACGAGACTCTTTGCGCACACATCTTTATTAATAGTCATATTATATGGTTGAACGGTGAAATTCAACTTCTTTAGGGTTAAAATTGTTCCAAAGTTGGGGATAAACATCTTGTGAACGTAAAATTTTTGTACAGAGATTCCTTACCATAGTTTAATATAGATATCCACTACGACACATTTAAAATTCCCTCAAGATCTGATAATAACGGGTACCATAGGAACGAAGTTACAATATTTTCAAGTGATCTCCAAATATAGGTTCATAACTCGTCTGAAGTTTAAGTTCAGTTCAATTCTGAACTTATTTTCACAATTATTTTTGTAATCGATAGGCTTTACTTCCATCTTGATTTCATATTTTTTTGTGGTAAACAAAACTATTGTTTTTCAAACAGAAATAGACAAAATATTTTAATGGACGGTACAAAATATTTTGTCATTAATGGATGTATATGTGCGTGTGTATGTACTACCCCATGCATTTTGCCCCATGCATTTTATTGCCATTCCTGAGAACTCAGATGTTATTCCTTTGTACCCAGTAAACTTACGCCATATCCCACCCTTCAAACCGAAACACAGCCATGCAAACACAACTGCTTCACGGTAGAAACACGAATAGGACAGAGGTACCCAAGCAATCGACTTTTGTACAGTCTCCCTCTGGTGAATTGATGATTAAACTCCAACACACTACTGGTAATAAAATTTTTTTATATATCATGTTATTTATAATAATTAATACTAATAATTAACTAAACTAAAAAATTAAAACGTCCATTCTGTAACTTAAATCCACTATGTGTGTGTGTGTGTGTGTGTGTGCATGTGCCTGATTGCGAGCAGTTGTGGGTAGGTATGTATGTAGCGTGTGTATGTTTTCACGATTGAAATAACTTTTTTTACGAAGCAAAATGTACTTGTTATTGTGGTTATATTTTTACACTTATAGGTACATATACCTATAATACAAACGCAAACGTCAGTAGGTACCTACACATAATATCGCGCGATTAGTTACCCTTCAACGGCCTACATCTCATAATTTATTCCCTTTGAATATTCAAAGCGTTAGCTCCTCAATAGGTACTGTTTAATTTTCTAATATAACAGCAATAGGAACTCGCAAGATAATATTTTGTTAAAATCACACCGACTGTTACATCTCGGTAGTATTGACTACGCTATTTGAAATTGGTGGATAATTTTAATAATTCATTCTTTCACAATTCTCCATAGAATGTTGTTTATCTGTATACTAATGACTAATATAATAACTAATAATAATGTTTAATAATAATAATAATGTTTATTTATTTATCTCACAACTTCTTTGAGTACAAAGAAACACTTAAAATAATACCACAGATACATCAAAATTATAGAGAACTGGTGCCTGAACTGGGTATCCGAAGAACCCGTATCACAAGTCACCATTACCCCTCCCTGGCATGTAACAGTTTATGGTAATACATACAATGGAGAACTCAAAAGTTGTTAGGCTTAGTAGAGACAAATACAATAAGTACACATGAAAACACGTATACACACATAGTTATATGATATTTAAATGTTTAAATAACAGTCAATCATAACTGGATATACATTACTAAGCAAAGGCAAAGCAATAATGTACACTAAAACAGAAAAAAAAAGAAAAAATTGAATAACAATAATAATTAAAGAATAAATATTTTAGGAGGATGCATGGTAATGAAGTAAAACAATATTATTATTTACAATCTCTAAGATTCTGTAGGAAACAACTAAAGGAACAATGTACACTATACTGGCAGAAGAGAAGGAAAACACGAAATGAAATCATATATCAAAGGGAGACTTTGTACAAAAGTCGTTTGCTTGGGCACCTCTGTCCCATTCGTGTTTCTACCGTGAAGCAGTTGTGTCTGCATGGCTGTGTTTCAGTTTGAAGGGTGGGATATGGCAGTGAACACCTGAGTCTTCAGGAATGGTAAAGCATGGGGGGTGTCATAGGCGAAACAGTCTATTCTGTTATGTCCATGGTACTGCTCATGTCTGTAGTCGACGGTTACCACTTTCCATCAGATGGGCCGTCAACTTGTTTGCCATTCTAAGTTGCATAAAAAAAATATACCAAAACGCCTGGCCAGTGATAGCACAAGTGGTAAGCTAATCTTCTCCGCTGATAGGATGAAAAACGTGCGTAATAGGAAATATCATTAACATTAAATAATTTAAGACTAATTTCAACTAACTAACTAAAGTTTCATCCCAATCATCTGGACGAGTGACGGTCTTCCACCGTGCGTGTTTCAAGGCACTTTCTTCCACGCACAACCATTGTTTGGAATCAACTTCCAGCAGCAGTATTTCCGAACCGATACTACAACATAACCTTCAAGAAAAGAGTATATTCCTTTTTAAAAGGCCGGCAGCACACCTGCAATGTTGCTGGTGTTGTGGATGATCATGGGCGGCGGTTGTCATTTACCATCAGGTGAGCCGCATGCTCGTTTGCCCCCTGTGTTGTAAAAAAAAACAAAAAATACAAGTATCCAATTCGACAGTAGTTTTGTTAACAGTTCAAGTCATGATAGTATTTGGATAATTCCTTTTTTATCAAAATCTCGTGTTTTTAATCATTACTAGTAATTTTTTCTAGATTAAAGATCAAGATCAATCTGTTTTCTTAAGGAACAAGAGGTACGCGCCACCTGCTTTTATACTACGTTAACGACACTTAGTACATAGCGACATAAATTGTATATTTTTACAAAACTGATAAAATTGTACTTATGTCCTATAATTAAGTACTTACACATACAAGTAAAATGCGAACGCGAGCCTAACTATCACAGACGCTCATGACTAAGGATCACGAATTGATTTCGAAAATGATCGAGCTTTTCGATCTAATTACACGTAAGTTAAACCAGTAGTTATTACATTAAAACATAATTAACTATCTAGGTTCTACCGTTGCGTACAAATTTTATTGATATCTATTCAACAATTTAAGCGTGACTGAGTAACAAACTTTCACGTTTAAGTAAATATATTAGTAAGACTTACACCAAGTCCTAAATAAAGAGGGAGGTAATAAATTATTGTATTATAATTAATACTTACATATAGTACATATTTGTATTTAGTAAACTACGTCAAGGCTGAGAGGGAAACCCCAAATTTTGTTTGAATATTATTTGTACTGAAGAGAGAGTAAAAGAGTACTTGTAACAATTGTCAACAGATAAGTTTTTAAAAAGAGTAAGAGATTTTCAACAGGTGCTATTTCTGTCTAACTTCGACAAATCCTTTCAATTTCGAGCCCTTAGAAAAACCTATCAACTTTTTTGAAGAAACCTAACCTAACCTAATCAAACAAATTAATCGAAATTAGACAGAAAACGCACTTAGTAAAAGTCACACACCTGAGTACTAAAAAATACAGCAAAATATTTTATTATTAGTATTCATTAAACTACAAAATATATTATATTAACAAACCTTGTCAATATAATATTACTTAGCAATAATCATGCTATAGCCACCGTGTATTTCTTGGCATAAAATGAGCTACCCCTTCATTTCCCGTGGGGGTTGTAAGAGACGACTAAGAGAGCTTATGGAGGAGGCAGCAGCATCCTTTTTAAAACATCACCACAAAGCAAATTACGGTTGCCAACTCACATGCCAAGCGTTACACCTACTAGCAAAACCCCCCTTATGGGGAGGCTATGTTCAGCAGTAGACAGTTAATGGCTGTTAACGTGTTCTAAAGTTTTTGATTAACGCAAAATAGTAATATGTAATTATGTATTAATTATGTAAATAAATTAATTTGTATATAATTATATTTTTTTATCAGTAGCAATGAAACAATGTTTCTTTATCACTAAGTATTAAGATCTTATAATTCATGTTGTTAACAAACTGCGTAATTGTTAATTACAACTTTTTAATAATTTATATCGATAATAACTTAATGTAAAATGTGATTTAGATTTTTTATATATAATGCCTAATTATCATAAAATTCTAATTACCTATAATAACAACAAGTTGAATTTATAATCTTATTAATATAATAAAACTGCAAATAGGCGATGTCTGTACATAGGAGATATTTAAGAAAAACTAATATGAAGGGTCTTATTAAGACTAATAGATGTCAAAACAATATTTTGTTAGTAATTTTGTCTGTCTGTCTGTCTGTATGTTTGTTCCGGTATCACGCGAAAAGTACTGCATCAAACTATATTTGGTATTCAGTTGTGTTCCTGACGATCTAACTTAAAATCTGGTCTTTACTCGTAATGTATATTGATACCCCGTCTACAAGCGATCTGTTTTAATAGCTTTCTCACTTTTAAAGTCCACGCGTACAAAATAGTGGGCAAAGTATATAGCAACATATAAACATTATTTTTTTAAAACTTATGTTCATTTTTTAATAGTTATAAATACAATAAAAGATAAACTACAGTTTTTAAGTCTGAAGTCATTTTACGACCGAATACATCAAGGTTGCAATGCATTTTGTGTGCAACTGTTTTACGACAGATCTGTTTATTCAAGAAATTTCTACTGAATTCTACCATCACTAATAAACTTTAGCTATAAGCAGCCACCAATCTACCAAATTAACATGGCGCCAAATGGTATTAATACCTATATTTAAAATTATTTCGAATTAAGAAGCAATCAGTGTATTCCTCTAACACAATTTGTTGCTGCATTGATTTTGTTACAGATAATAATTTTTTTTAAAATAAAAACCATTATATACAGAATATACTATTCTTCTTGAGTCAAATGTTTAAAAAAAAAATTGAAATGTCTCAAATTCACCAAACCCCATGGAAACATTACACCGAACACAGGCCGCCGAGCCCCGTTATTAATCATTTCAGTGCTTTAATGAAGCGAAATTATGCAGATTCAAGGCGATCACAATGGGCACGATCTTTACTGGAGCCGTAAGATAAAGACTTTCAACTAATTCTGGCAGCCGAACGGGTGCCCTATTCAAACTCTTTGTTTTATTAAGATAAACAACATTTAGTTAATTGATGTAGATAATATACTGTATACTTAACATTATGTAGAGTGACGCTAAATCATGATTAGAAACCTTTTAAAAAAGTATTTTACCACTAATTATTTTTTTTTTATAGAAACATGGTTTTAAAATGATAAAGATTTGGACATTGTATACTAACTTAATAGTAGGACTCACTATGGTTATGGTAGATTCAATAGTGTCCCGATTATATCTAAATAGATAAATAAATTATTCCATACGGGGTTGTAGATCGACATGTTCTCGGACTTATTTTCCAGAACATTATTAACCATCTTTTCGTGAGGCTATTAGATTAGCACAAAATCATCCATAACTTAATAATGACGTAGGTACCAAGTAACCAAGGAGATGTAACACATACAATTATTACAGCTTATTATTTTGTTTAGAAGTAACAGCATAAGAGCGTTCATAACTTTAGCTGACAGAAACGTGGCAACATCGCATTTATCTGTCAAAAACAATTGAACACTTTTCAATGTTTCTAATTTATTATTTAAAAAGTTCTTTGCTAGCGAACTTAAACTTTAGTAATAGAATATGTTGTATATAAATGTAATAATAAATCATTGCATCTACTCCATATTTTGCTTTGGAATTTTTCTAATGTATTTTTGCCTTTAAAATCTACATTTTCAATGACAACTTCTATTATAATGATGATAAAAATATTATTGCATGATTAACGTTTAGTTCACTAGCAGACTTTTTTTTAAATACTCAGAAACATTGAGAATTGTTTATAAAAAAATGACAGAAATTTGTGACGTTGCCAAACTTCAATAAACCAAAATTTGAAGACTCTCAATACTTTTAGTAATTATTAAGCAATAATATTAAGAAATACTATCAGTAATAGACATTTCACCCTCTTTATTTGAGGTAAACTCATAATCTCTATGAATAGTGATAAACTTTGTGTATAAAGGTATTATGTTGCATAAAACTTTTAAAGATTGTCTACGCACATGCGACAAAGTATCTAAATAAATAGATCAAAACTTGGAATTTCAACGTTAAATATTCAGCGACCAGATTAAGAATAAATTAGTAAATTTTACTTTCCAAACTAAACCTAATTAAAATCATTCCAATTATTTAAAAATTAATCAATACGACTTTTTTCATGTCAATTAAATTAATTAATTGTCAATAAAATATTCATACTCAATATTTATATAGTAGAAATATTTCTCCTCCAATATTTATTTAGTTCAGGTTTTTTCAATTACACTAAACAAAAGTTGCAGTAGTTGGAGAGTATCTATTTAGGAAAGTGTACAAATGAAGGGATATACCAAATGAGCGAACGTCTAATATGACTCCATCTTTACAAACAACACAGATTGTTTTCCTCCTCAATTTTTTATGATAAAAAAGGAAATAAGAGCATTATCCTGCTAAGGTAATGGTTTGGAAGTGCTCGCAGCAATTAAGGATGTCGTAAGCCAGTAAAAACAAGCGACGAACAAACAGTAGGTGGAAGGACCTAAATTAATTTAGCCAAAGATGCGTATTACTCGGCTCGCTCTTGGGAACTTCGCAAATTGAGATCTTATCTTTTAATGCGGTCTCGAACTCTCGACGCGACCCATCGGCCATTTGTTGATTTATTTAACAAATTGTACTTTGTCAGTAATGAGCGGTTCGCGTCGGAGTTCCAAAGACGTATATTTTGGAGGACTTCTATTTATACAGTTACAACTATATATGTACTTATAGGACATTTTAAATTAAACATTTTTTGTATTCGTTTTTTTATTCCTTTAAATATGATATCATCGTCTTCATGAAATATCCCTTAAAACCCCCCGATTGCGACGGCATGGTTACAGCTAAATTAATTCTAGTTTTCCCTCTCTTACATAGATGTATTTCTAGTTATATCTTACTGCCATCGTATGGTACCAGCATAGAATGGGCCACCCCTTCCTTCCCCTTCCTTTCCTATAAGAGGCGACTAAGGAAACTTAACGTTCAAAGGATGGGCAGCAGCGTCACTCTATACCGTTAGCTTAGAGGCGCGGCCGCCGCTAAGACTGACTCTTGGAGCGTCTATGCGACGCACTGGCTCGCGCGCTTACGCCGGTTATTCAAATGTAACTCCGTTTCGATAATAAACGTATGTTGTGAAATTTATAGTGTTTCTATTCGATGCACACACACTATAACTCTTAAAACATCACTTGCTAAGCTTGGCAACTATTTGGCAAAACTCCCAAAAACGGGGAGATCTATCATCAGAAGTGGACAGTTAACAGCTGATACGACATCCCGACAATCAAAAGAATCATGAGGCGCTCAGGAT
Source organism: Galleria mellonella (assembly GCF_026898425.1). NCBI lineage: Eukaryota > Metazoa > Arthropoda > Insecta > Lepidoptera > Pyralidae > Galleria > Galleria mellonella. Next base: position 2,342,864 of record NW_026442133.1, read on the forward strand.
TTTTTTTTAATTTTTTGTTTCACAAAATTTAATTTCAATTATCGAATGAATGAAAATGAGTAATTTTTTATTTTTTTTTATACCACTGAGGTGGCAAACAAGCATACGGCCCACCTGATGGTAAGTGGTTACCGTAGCCTATGAACACCTGCAATACCAGAGGTATTACGCGCGGACTATGTGAAATTTCCACTTAATATGTAGGTATTTATAGAAAGACCTTGTAGGTATATATGGTCGTTTAGTCCCGGTATAGAATAAGCCACCCCTTCCTTTCCCGTGGGTGTCGTAAGAATTAAAAGGAAGGGTAAGGGATGAGCAGCAGTGTCCCTCTTAAAACATCTCTAAAGCCTAACTGCGGTCGCCAAACCGGTTGCCAAGCATGGCAACTACTGGCAAAACCCCCCAAGGGCCAGGCTTATATTCAGCAATGGACAGTTAAAAGCTGATATGATAATATGATGAGATATATATGTACATATAAATTTGACATTATACGACGTCTATGCAAATAACAAAGATTGTGCCCCACAAAAAACAATCGACTTCAATTGTGACAATCAATTGTTCAATCAAGTGATCAATTGTTTTGATCTAAAAACCAAAACTACTTAACCGCAATCTGCAAGTATATCCTTTTATTATTCAGATAAAAAAAGAATTTTCGAAACCGTTTTAAAAATGACTGAGTTAGGTATATGGTAAGAAACATTAAAAAATACGACCGAATTTAGAACCTCCTTATTTTTAAAGTCTATCAAAAACACATTTCATTCTGAGTCAGCAGATTTGTAACAATCTGTGGTTTAATAATGACAACATAAAATGATAGATAGGCAAACAAACAGAACTAGTCATTTCATATTTACAGTATCATCATTTATTATCTTGCCATCATCTTGCAACGAAGAAGATGTACCGTCACAATCCAGAACAGGGGTAGCCAACTAATAGTCACGATCGACTGGCCGATCGCCACTATTAGCCCAGTCGATCGTAGCATGGCAAAAATATAATATTTTACTAATCTAGCGGAAGATACTCAGACTCAATGCTCACAAATAAGTAATTGCTAAAAATAATTTTCAGTTTTATGTTTTGCTTCTTAATAATTATGATCTAACTTGCTTCATTTAAGATTTCAAGAAGTATGTAATTGTTAGATCGCACAAGGTTTCGTCAGTAAAAAGTAGATTTTGTGTCTAATCAAGTCGGCCAACCCTGATCTAAAACATACACAAATTAACAAGAATCTAATCCAGGCGGCGAAATCAAAGTTCATTACAAAATAATCCATCCTCCTGTACTTTGTTAATTATCATTAATCTCAAGTACATAGTCACTATCTTAATTACTGTCTAGAATCAATAAAGCGGGGGAATTCGCGTCTTGAGCTAATGGAATAGTCAGGGATTGAATTCCACGCGTCGTAAAGCTAATGCGATAGTTCTCCGAGTTGTTACTTCCACTACATATAATTACAATTGGAAATTATGGCGTACACTATCAAAGTGTTTTATAAGGGTCCGTAAACTTAATGTATACAGTTGGCACTAATTAATTGGATATCCAATGTAATTGAAACGAATTAATGAACTAGACAAGCAAACCTCGGATTGATTTAGTATTAAAGTTGAGTAAAATTTTTAAAAACTTAAAATTGATTATTGCATTATAATTATTTCGTTTAATTCCGTTATCATTAGTATGTACGTAACTGCGAACACTCGAGTGAATGGTAACATAATTGAACAAAATAATTCTAATCGAATGACATAATTCAGTAAAATATTTGCAAACCTAAAAGTCTTATCTGAGTGAGTTTTATTTTAATCATCTGTATGTCACGAAAAATAAAATAATATAAAGTTTAAAATACATTTAAGTTCTCTAGACCTGATTTACGAACTTAAGATTTCCTAAACGTAGTGCAGGGTACAGAAATTACTAAATACGAAAACAAAAACCTTAGTCCTCACGAATGTCAATATAGATTAACATACAACATACTGAATAATTTGCTCACTGATAATAATACTTAATCTTTCCCTGATGTAAAAGTAGTAGCACGCTGATTTTAATCCTGTTATCCTTATTATTATAAATATTAAAATTTGTTTGTTAATTAGTTACCACTTGGCGTTTTAACGGCTCAAAGAATCGCTACTAAATTTAGCACACACATACCTACCATTTTAAATGGAGAAAAACATAAGCTGCTTTTTATTCCAAGCAATCAACATAATGCCGATCGTACTGAAAAAATTGCAGGTAGAAGCTAGTAAGGTGATATTTTTCAATCTACTTGATAGTCTTTATATATACAACTTGAAATGTCAAATAAGCAACACTTACTTGACACTTACTTTGTCATGCCCGTGCTACAGTTAATGTATACTGGCGACGGTTAGCACTTTCCATCAGGTTACATAATCAAAAAAGATAGCCCATCAGATGAAAAATGATAGCCGCAGCCTATAGACTTGAGCAGCACCATGAACCTCACAGACTACAGTATGACACTCATATACTTTTCCATACTAAAGAACTAAGGTATTACGCAACTATATTTTACTGCCAATTTTAGCCCCTAATAGTACTTTGAGCTAAAAACAGACATACATACGATTAGAATACACAGGTAATTTTTTTATAATCTCCCTCTTAAAGGATGATAGTTAATGTAATTGCGGTAGGTAAATAATAGAACTGTCCTTCTCAGGCAAGCCATGCGCTTGAATATAACGCTTGAATATAATAGTACAACATATTTCTTATCTTTTACTAAATATTTTGCACTGCCTCCATTAACTTTATGATCATAAATTTTGATCATGATAACAGCGATTAAAATCGGTGGCACGTCTTTGCCTAAATGATAAAAGCTAAACCAGTAGTCACTTTAAACTGTCAGTGTTGTCAAAAATTACCCTTTTTGGTACATATAATTCTGTGTAATTAATGTTAGGATGTTTTTTTTTTTTTTACAACACAGGGGGCAAACGAGCATGCGGCTCACCTGATGGTAAGTGACTACCGCTGCCCATGATCACCCACAACACCAGCGGCATTGCAGGTGTGCTGCCGGCCTTTTAAAAAGGAATATACTCTTTTCTTGAAGGTTATGTTGTCGTATCGGTTCGGAAATACTGCTGCTGGAAGTTGATTCCAAAGAATGGTCATAATGGAATTTCATAATTTAATACAATTTAATACATATGTAGTTGTGTTATACACACTACAGTTGCTAGGATAAGTTAAAAACATCATCTAGAACATCTAACCATAGCGTCCTTTGATCTGATATCATAACTTTATTCTCAGAAATGATAACATGTCTACTACAAGCAAATCCATGTTATTTTGTGGTATCTATTTGTAAGTTCTTACATAGTTCAACTGACTACTCGTAGTATTGCCAGATTTAACAAATGTGTCGAAACACTGTAGTATTTCAGCAACTCCGTTGCTCTAAACACAATATTTATTTCTTGCATTGCATAATCGCATTTTAGCAACTCTTATCTAAATAATGCGTGTTTTTGCAACCCCATTGGCAGCTACATTTTTTTCTATATACCTATCGCACTAATCAGAATCTTCAAAATAAAATCAGAATTTGACATCGATCAATGTATATTTCAGTAATCATGCATATTTATAGAAGCCGGTGATCATTTCTAAGAAAATAAAAAAGGAAAAAAATCAACTATACGCATATAACTGTACGCATCATCACGGAAACAGGAAACTTCAAATATCGTTAAACTAATCCCAACAGACCGCGTAAAATCAATCTCAACCGCAAACGCCGCGAAATTAGCGTATAATATTTCCTGTTCGTATTATATAAATGACCCATTTTTCCTATAAAGTATCGGCGCATTTGCGAATTGTACGCGTCGCGGCGATCTCCTGGGGAGGTCGCGTGGCTGTCACGTGACGATCACGTGCCTATCTCAGAGTATTACAATCCCTCTTTATAATATTTATTCTGCCACTATCCTCTAGGTCAAAGCTTGTCATCCGACCGACGACAGACGCAACGCCGCGTGCAAATTCAGTTTAGATTTCATCAGCGTCACCCCTCCTTGTTGCGAACAAAACAAATAGACATAGTTCCCAGATTGCATTATTATTTAATTGTTCTGAGTGATACTTCGTTTTGTATGCATTGAAAGAGAATTTTAAAGTGTTGGTCCTGTATAAATTCTATACACAATTAGCTATACATATTATTTCCTTGTTATTCGGAATAAAAAAAAAAACATTTAATTTGATTTGATAAAATATAGTAAAACAATTTTCTAATTGTGAATTAATTAGATGCTTTTAAGATTTTAATAGACTTAAAAAAGAAAACAAAAAATAATATCTCTTGCTTCAGGCAGACAGTTTTGTAATAGAATCACTTCGGTCATCGCCCGTATAGAAAGAACAAGACAGCGCAAGTCACCATCTCATTCTATCTGATGAGCTTGCTAGCAATAACGATTCTATCAATAGAATCATTTGTACTTTGTCTAGGGAAAAGGTTAATCAATCAATCAATTTATACTGAGCCGCAAATAATATCTACGACTATACCTGCTAGTAACTGAACGAATTCCCAGTCAATGTATTGATTCTAGAATTACAAAATGAGACAATATATAATAATTTATTAACGGAATACATTATTCAAATAAAAAAAAATATTTAAAAGTAAATATAGTCAAGATAAATCATCATCATCATCATGATATCAGCCCCCATTGACGTCAGAAAGAACGGCATCGATTCACCTGCATTCACTTTTTCACTTCACTTCACTTGGAAGGCAAGTTGGCAGCTGCAGTTAGACTTTTGGTGATATTTTATAAGGGACGCTGCTGCCCATACTTATCCATTAAGTTACCTTAGTCGCCTCTTACGACAACCACGGAAAAGGAAGGAGTGGCCCATTTTACGCTGTTCCAGCATGAGCACACGACACAAGAGAAATTTATGTACAAAATTAAATAATATTGTAGGCAAATTAAAGAATTAAGTAAGGATCAGACGAGCTAAGGTAATAATAGGCACATAACTCGAAAAACTGGCAACAATTGAGGAAGAAAAGTTCTCGAGTGGCGATTCTGTAAAAAAAAACGCACTATGATGCTATAACTTTAAACGGAGCGTCGACCTTAAATGTGTTACAGAGAATCAATTAAAGCTAATGTTTGGTGGCTCAAAACCATCTCTTGTACTAGACTACTATTCACCAGTGAACAATTAACAGCTGAAATGATGATGATGATAACCGAAAGCTGATTCGTAATGTTTACTTCAACACGGCACGATAAAACGTATTAAAAGCAAAACCGACCTAGCTAGCACGGACATACATCAGCCACCATTCTAATGGTAATTCGGGATATACGCGCGCCGATATTGTGCCCGTCCCTTCTGCCATAACAAATGTTTATTTTATACACAACGCCACTAACAATAGTGGGCAAATACCTAAACACCGTAAATGGCGGCGCGATGCGATTTAGATGATAATGCTCTACCAGAAATAATAATGGCCGGCCGCCTGTAATTTTGTTGTTTATTTTGTGAGTGTTTGATCAAACGTTTGCGATATTGGTTAGAAATTAAGTGAAACTATTTGTTTGTTGTCTTTTTTCTTAATCTTGTTAGTAAAGTAAATGAAAGAAATATCTAAATAAAGATTATTATTACTTGTTTTACTGTTATATTAGTCTCTTTTCTTATTTATTAGTTAGTTTAGTACCAACTGCAAATATGGTCGGCAACGCACGCGTAATACCTCTAGTATTGCAGGTGTTCATAGGCTACGGTAACCACTTACCATCAGATGGGCCGTACGCTTGTTTGCCACCTCAGTGGTATAAAAAAAAAGTGTTTTAGCGTTTCTCAAATTATTTCTATTTAAACTTGTTTTTACCTACTAATGATAAATAAACGGCTATAACATAATATTTTATTCTGTACGTAAAAATATGATTAGTGGATATAGGAATTAGGAAGTGATAAATAGGTGACTTATCTGTGCATTTGGAAGTACCTAAACGGAAAAAGTTATTTGGATTTCACTTATTCTAAGATCCCATATATTACTATCTCAGATGACTTATTTTATATGCCAAATAGCAGAAGACTGAATATACTTTGATTATTGTATTATTAATTTTTTTTCTATTTCTTTTCTTTTTTTTTAAATCATAGCTGAAAGATAGATCTATGCATTACTTAGGCTGATAGGTGGACAAACGAAAAAAAAACCTTAGTGATTTAGATTATTAAATAAAATAGGTATAAATAAGTAAAAAGGCAATGATATTATATACGCAATGATGGTATGACGTCAATGGCTGTAACGCACACGACCACTCTGAAGCGTAATTAAGCTAGTATACAAAGTTTATGTAGTCACGTGTCTTTTGCAAAATCAAGCGTGAAATGTTTATGTATGTGGCTCAGGTAGGACGTACATGTTTAATTTGATATTATTTAAAGGTGGCGGGCTCTGACAGCCCTAACTCTCATGCATATTCATGTACCGTGATTAATCATGACTCGGTACATAGGTACCTCCGTAGCGTCCTCCCTCCGAAACCTACGCCGCTCGCCCGCCGCGCCTCCGAAAATATGGCTGAGAAAATTTGTTGTGTGAAAATAATTTGTTAAACGTAAATTTCCAACAGTAGATAAATACTTACCAGTAGGTATAGATCATCAGTAACTAGTTGCCCGATCCGGCATTACACGGGTATAAGTACTAATAAAGAAAATGAGATGAAATCTTTCCTATTTTTAATCAAATTTTTTCACTACTTCCTATGCCACTGTGTTAGGTTGACTGGAAGAGATCTCTTTTAGAGATAAGTTCGCCTTTGCTAACATTGTTATTAACTTATTGTTGTTACTGTATGTTTTAGTGCAATAAAGAATATATATATATATATATATATTTCATGAATTATCTTTCAAATAAGCCTTCTCATAACAATTAAAAATCATCATGATCATCATTTCAGCCATTATCCCTTCACTGCTGGACATAGGCTTCCTTCGTAGATTGCCATAAGGTACAGTGCTGAGCCATGTGCATCCACTGACTCTGTAATGTATTTGAGGTCGTCACTCCATCTAGTCCTAGGGGGGTCGACTTCACTGCATTTGTGGGCAAACAATTAGAAATACAACAAAAAAAGATAACTAAACAAGTGACATCGTACATCGTACAATATTCATTTAAAAATTCATTTTTATTATATATATTTAGAAGATATAATAAAGTGGCATCGACAGCATAATATAAATTTGTGTTGTAGCATTTTTATTATTATTAATATATCAGCCGTTAACTATCCACCGCTAGACATAGACCTCTCTTATAGGGGGGTTTAGCCAATAGTTGGCACGCTTGACGTGCGGATCGGCAACCACAGATAGACTTCGGTGAGGTTTTAAGAGGGATACTGCTGCTTACCCCTCGACCATTAAATTCCTTTAGTCGCCTCTTTCGACACCCGCGGAAAAGAAAGGGGTGGCCCATTCTATGCCGGGACCACAAGCAAGCTATAGCGTCTATATACATTATGTCTAAATAAAACAACTAATAGGTGTTACGTATATTATGCACTGGACAGCACAAATTTTAATGATTTTTTTATTATACAACTTAAAATGGCAAACAAGCAGACGGCCCACCTGATGGAAGGTGGTAACCGTCACCTGTAGACATGAGCAGTACCATGGACATAACAGAGTATACTGTTTCATCCATGATACCCCCATGCGTTGCCATTCCTGAGGACTCAGATGTTATTCCTCTGTACCCTGTAAATTCACGCCATATCCCACCCTTCAAACCGAAACACAGCTATGCAAACACAACTCCTTCACGGTAGAAACACTAATGGGACAGAGGTACCCAAACAATCGACTTTTGTACAAAGTCTCCCTCTGGTAGATATGATGCTAAATATAAAACTGTTATTGACACTTTTATATTATTTATGAGTAGGAACGTTTGAATTTAGAATAATATGAAAATACATTTATGTCATACAAAAATAATATAGTAACTAGTACTAGCTAACAATTTTCTCTTTTACTTAATCTGCTCCGATATATCATTACACCGAATAGTTCAACAGTTTTCACCCTTTAATTCGGTTATTAACCAAATTACAATAATAAAACCTAACTTCATTTATAAATTGACGAAATAAAAAAAAATACTGGAATGATTTATGAAACGCGTGCCCAGATTTTTTGTCACATAAAAAACGGTCCACCGTGTTTTTGATGAGATTTAAAAAAACACATTTGCATATGCAAACTATTTGGAACCTACGTGTCGGTGGGCGGTGCTGTCAGGATGCATGCGGATTTTATGCTAATTCTGGTGACTGCGTTTTAACGACGATTAGCCCATTACTACAATACTACATCGCGTATGTTCACATTTAATGCTCAATTATGCATAAAAGATTTAATAGTATAATAAAAGCCATTGAAAAATATAATCTACCAAAAATATAATAATTTGAAAATATAGTCTGCTTGAATAAAACTTAATAAAAAGATCGGTTTTATCGAATTTGATAAATTTTACTCTTTAAATTTGTTATTTATTTAGTAACAAATTCGAACAATTGATTAATCGATTCTTTATTTAGACTACTATTGTTTTTTGATGGGTGAAAATGGTATGGTAACCCCGCCTGCTCTAACGGGATACGCTGGCGGAGCACCAGTGAAGGATGATAGATGAGAATGAAAACAGGCCAATTAGCCCATCATGATGAATTTATCAGGAATTAACCATGATAGTTTCCAGGGAGAACCGCGAGGAGGTCGACCTGGTTGGGTATATTGCTAGCAATAAGATTCTCAGTCTCCATTACTAACAATCCCTTTCTCCCTTTACACTACTATTGGACATCAGCAGACTATCTTGGGGACGGGTCAATTATTTGCTTTATTTTTAAATCAGACTAAACATTCCTAAGCGTAAATCTTAGAAGTATCCTAACTAACTAACAAAATAAAAGATTTAATTGCCACTAGCTGTATTCTGTGACTTCGCCCGCATGACATAAAGTATCCTATGTGCTAAGTTACGATATGACTTACTTATGTACCAAATTTCATTTAAATTTCGTTCAGTAATTTTTGCTTTAAGAATAACAACCATCCATCCTAGATGTTTGTTTGTTTGTTTTTTGTCTTTTTTTTATATATCCATTTGTGTTTCAACCGTTTGCATGACTGTGTTTCAGTTTGAAGGGTGGGATATGGCGTGAATTTACAGGATATAGAGGAATAACACCTAAATTTTCAGGAATGGTAACGCATGGGGGGTATCATGGGCGAAACAGTACACTCTGTTATGTCCATGATACTGCTCGTGTCTATAGGCGACGGTTACCGCTTTTCATCAGGTGGGCCGTCAGCTTGTTTGCCATTCTAAGTTGTATAAAAAAATATATTTATTACAAAAATATTGCAAAGGAGAGAAAGAAGATATTCAGTTTGTGTGATAGCTTTTAATGTAATTTAATAATTTATACGTAAAGATAAAAAAAGGGCGTAAATAATGGTTCTTAAGGCTCAGCGTGACATCCCTAGTGTTACAGGCGTCTAGAAGCCACGGTAGCCAATCGTTTAGCATCAGACGAACCGTATGCTTCTTTATCACCATAATAATATAAAAAAAACATCATTTTCATCATCATATTAGTCGTTAACTATCCACTGCTGAACATAGGCCTCCCCGTTGAGGAGTTTGGCCAATAATTGCCACCTTTGCTTGGCAGGTTGACGCAATAAAGCTTTGGTGTTTTTAAAAGAAGCTGATGCCTATCCCTCAACCATTAAATGCCTTCAGTCGTCTCATACGACACCCATGGGAAAGGAAGGGGTGGTTCAATCTATGGGGGAACCACACGGCAAAAAAACACATACGATGGGTATATTAAAAATATGTCAGTAAATTTCTACTATGTATTTTATTAATCTCAGAGTCACTAGAATAATTGTCCTTTACTGTCGTAACTTATAATCGTTAAGAATGGTTTACTTGTACCTATATATTAAATGTAGTTTTAGGTACATTTAATAAAAAAAAATACAATCTTTGTATGTAACTGTTTAGACATGATCTTCTAACGCCTTTTAAATTTTTTTTTTGTTATGTTACGTTATGTTACCAACAACATTTTACCAAAGGGAGACTTTGTACAAAAGTCTACCTTTGGTAGACTTGCTTGGGTACCTCTGTCACATTCGTGTTTCAACCGTGAAGCAGTTGTGTTTGCATGACTGTGTTTCAGTTTGAACGGTGGGATATAGCGTGAATTTACTGGGTACAGAGGAATAACACCTGAGTCCTCAGGAATGGCAACGCATGAGGGTATCATGGGCGAAACAGTATACTCTGTTATGTCCATGGTACTGCTCATGTATATGTATGACGGTTACCACTTTCCATCAGGTGGGCCGTCAACTTGTTTACCATTCTAAGTTGTATAAAAAAAAACATACCTAACTAAAAAAATCAACTTATACATCACCAAAAGGTTTATTTACGAATGCAATAAAACAACAACAAAATACGAGTATATCCCTATTCCAAACATCAAACGTTATCTGCAAACGTGTACAAAGTGATAGTGACATGTGACAGCCTGCGATGGCGGAGTCAACTGCAATCCGGGGCCAATCCGTCAGGCCCGCGGGCTCGGGTCCCGGGGGAACAAGCACGCGCTGAGCACTGACCTGTCTAATTTGTAACACGTCTAGTAGACTGCTAATGTGTTACTGTAATGTAGATTCATTCAACCATCTTACGATAAGAAATTATCTTGAAAAAGTTTATACATTTGGTACATACGAGTATTTTACGCATTAATTTCGTTATAATATTATTTATGAAAATCAGCGTCATGTTCGAAAGAACATGGCATATAGCTGAATGATATCATTTTAGTGCTTTTTCATTATTTTTTGTTTATTGCCACATATTATATTATTATGTGTGAAATTAAGCACTAAATAAATATTTCTTTCTTTATTAATAATACGCATTATATTATTAACAGTATTACGCAGATTTGCATTTTTAATGTTTATTTTTTTTTAAAGGATAATTAGAATTTTTAATATTATCATTATTATTTCCATTATTGTATTATTATAATGTTCTATTTTTGGTTTTTGGTGAGTGCATTTGTAAATCTGTAAAGCTCAGCATAAATATATATATTTTGTAAATAAAAAAATACTTTTTATTGAACAAACTGACGGTCCTCTTAATGCAAAGTGGTAACCGTCGTCTGAATGAATACAAATGAACTTATGAATTTCACAGAATACCTCATGATGCCTAAGGTAGTGTACCTCTTATGCGTTGCTATTCCTAAGGAATAAAGTCAAAGTTTGAAACAAAATTTTCTATTCTCATCGATGAGGTCATATTCAGTTTTAGTACAGCCTAAAAAACCTGCATCTCTTAAAGTGGCGAAAACTACGAACTCGTTCACGAGTGTACGAACAATAGCGCAGAGGTTTGGGTAATATATGGCAATATCTATACATTTTAGTTACAACATCTATATATTGGTCCAATAACGAATATGTTAAAAGTCTGTTATCTAAAAACACAATATTGGATAACAGATTTTTAACATATTTGAAAATAGATTTCCGACCTCTAGGGCGATAGCGAAATGGGCGATGACCTTTTTATCTGTATCAATGTCCAGAGGAACCCAATATATAGATATCGGATCGGTATCCATAATACCATGCTTACAATAGCTAAACATTACATGTTATTTAGGAACGTATACGCCCACACACCAATTTCCGATTTATTCTACTAAAATACTCGTACGCTCTATGGTCCATACAAGTAGTGAAACTCACACCGAGCTTTTGGCCCTAAAATTTTTCGTCGCTACAGGGGAAAGTAAATAGAGACATCTCCTGTAATTAAATTATTAATATTTACATTGTGTATACTTAAATACTATGTAAGTACCATTAACTCATTTATGGGACATTATTGGGTATTCAATGAAAATAAATATGGCTACATAAAATTGGAAAAATACTAGAATAAACTACAATGCATACTTCTTATAAGGTCTAAAAATAATTCAACGCAAGTGAAATGATTAGAATAACAATTTTTTGAAACGTTATTTTCAATGGAAAATTTTTTCATCGCCCTATGGGGATTACGTATTGTGTGATAGGATATAAAAACGTTTACCTACCAGTTTTCCACTACGCTGAATCAACATTGGATCCATTCATCGGTGCAATGAAAATATTGGCCGTTTATCTTTTTACTCCCCATCCCAAACCTCTCATTTTAACAGGCGGGCTCTGTGCAACGACAGAATTCATTTATTGCATCAAATGCATGAATTCACATTCGCTGATATGTGAAAATAACAATTAGTGTTATATATCTATACTCTTAAATGAAATTGTAAAAGAAATGAAAGGAAACAATGTAAGGGTCATGTTCATAGATATTATGTCAGAGATATTTTCTCACACAGGTTATGGAAAGAATTTACTATCGAGATTTTTCCAAGAGACTACAGCATGGGGTTCTTCAAAAAAGGGGTAAAGGATATTCTTCAGGATCAGCAACGCACGCAAAATGTGCCTGGTATTGCAGGCATTCATAGGCTATAGTAACTGCTTATTATCAGATGGGCCGTATGCTTGTTTGCCACTCAGTAGTATAAAAAGAAAAAAAGTCCATAAGCAATAGCACTTTCCATCAGGTGATTCATCTATTTTTTATTATTATTATAACACGCCATGTAACCACACCATCCTGAACCAACACAGAGACAATATGGTTCATGAATACTATAAAATATCAACCGAAAAGAGAATGATTTACTCTCAACGGTTGACCGCATTATGCCGACTCACTGAGTACTTTAAAACGCTACTTTTGAAGGATCCAAAGTTATAAAATGAAGGAAACGTCACGGGAAAGACCATTCTATATCGTTACGGTGCGGTTCACGTAAGAGTTGGCAAACTTATTGGTAAGAGAGCCCGGCCGGTCTACAGTGTAAGGATGTAGTAGCTTGCTTATGAATCGTATAAAAAGAACATCAACTAAGTATTATATGTATATATTATACTAAGTACTTTCCTACTAACACCTATTCTTGAAACCGAACAATTTTTCCTAAACGACATGGCTAATTTTTGTGATTATTTTTTCATACTCACGACTTCGTTTGCGCGACTGAAATAAAATATGCTTTTTTTTTTATAACAGTAGTTGAGGATGGTGTAAGAGATTCGGCCAGTTCCAATTATCCCTACCAACTTAATGATGATAGGTACTGTAGTAAAATACATACAATTATTCTATTCCGTCATTCGCTGTGTGCTCCCGGCATAATATGGACCATCCCTTCCTTTCACGCTAATGTAGTATTATATTATCTGTGACGTGGGTGTCGTAAGAGACGACTAAGGAAGTTTAATGGTCGAGACATTGGCAGCAGTGTCACTCTCGAGCTAGCCTACTAATATCTGTTATTGCTACTGATACGCTCTAATCAAGCAGCTTGGTATTTTTTTATTTGGATAATAATGGAATGGCAACCCATCTGTGTTTACGGTACACACCAGTGAGGGATGATAGGTGAGTATAAAAAGGCAGGTCTGTTAGCTCATCGTGATGAATACACCTAAAATTCAGCACGATGGTTTCCAGGGGGGACCACTATTGCTAGTAATGGGGCTGGTAGTCCGCACTACTAGCAATCCCTTTTCTCCCAAGCAACTTGGTATTGGCATAAGGCTGTGTTTCGAATTTCCTTACACTATTATATTGCCCTTTATTTCCTCAAACACCTCTTAGAACATTCAAGGGTGAGAGTAAAGAGTGATAGTACATAGTATTCTTTACACTGTCATCTCGCATTCGTTCTTGTATCACATAGGCTGATGTTAACCTCGATGTCCAATATAAGAGCAATTGATTATAACCGAAATTTGTCTTAAACTCAGTTCTTTAGTGAAAACTCATTTGTTTATTAATGATCAAAACTCAGTGATGTTTCGAACTCCTATTTCTTGTTTCTTTAGTGCGGTATTTTGGTAACTTGAAATCACATTGTAATATAAATAGCTGGCCAATATAATGGTGAAAATCGATATTTTTTTTATGAGTTATTTTTAAAAGACTTCTAACCTAACGTCTCTTCTTTCCAATTTTTCATTTAATAATCAAAACAATAATACAAACAGTTACCTAATACTGATATTCACTCAAGATCGATTAATACGAGCTATAGACATTAAAAAGCGGCCAAATGCGAGTCGGACTCGCGCACCGAGGGTTCCGTACAAATTATAAATGAAAAAGAAATTTCATAAAAGTTATTTTTTGTGATATAACTGCAAATTTATGGGTTTTGGATTTTATTTTTTTTATTATTTTACACTTTATTGCACCATTTATACAATTTTATAAGATTTATACGGTCCAGTTTCCAACCAGAATTATGATCCTAAATAAGATAAATTATGAGTTTTATTATTAATTATAATAACTATTAGGTCTCTATTTCGTATTAGACATGCAATAAAGGTCATTTTGTATTGTATATATTACCTTAGGCGTGTGAATTCGCATCTAACTGATGCTACTGAATCTTTGTACGGAATCCTCGTTGCACGAGTCCGACACGCACTGAACTGCCTTTTTTACTTTTTCATTCGCTTTTTTAATTAGATAGCTTTAAAGGTAATATATTTATAAGGCTAATATATTATAATTTTAAGTATTTAAATAAAGATAATATAAAGTTATGTATAAATTTTTTGTGAATTATTAAATTTTAAACTTAACATATTTGAAAAATTGAAAATTAAAAATAAATATATATTGATATGGGCGAGGGATGGTTAGCAGCGTCCCTCTTAAAACATCTCTAAAGCCTAACTGCAGTTGCCAATCCGCCTGCCAAGCGTGGCAACTACTGGCAAACCCCCCAAGAAGAAGACTTTTATGATGATGATATATTGATAAAATAGGATAGATAACTATTACAGCAGATAGACGTAATAAATATGTAATGTAATATAATATAACTACTACTGTAGCATTTTCAGAGGAATCTATTTAAATTACAAATGAAGAATAAACGTTTTTCATAATCACTAATGACATCTTTTAAGAATTGCATAAAACTAAGACGAAGCGCCATCTATTGTCAAGTAGAATAACGATTATGTAATATATATTCAATTGTAGTATCTATTAATAGATGGCGTTATATTTTAACAGAATTGCTAGTTCAAAGTTCTTATAAAATGCACCATTTCTCTTTTGTAAGTTAACCTAATGTTTTAATTTAATAGTTTTGTTAAATTACAGTTGTATGAAACGTTATAAACTATATTTATAATAATTTAATTTATATCTATTAGAAATATAATTCATATTTGTCCTACGTATAAAGATTTGTGATATCAAACTTTAATTTTAAAGTTTAGAAAAATGGCACCACGGAATTGACTCCATTCATTCTATATTTTGAACATTAAAGATTAAAAACCAATATACAATTTGTAATTATATTTTCTAAATCGAAATGGATTTAAAACAATATCATCAGTGATAGTTTGACACTTATACCGATATTAACCTGCAACATGGTAAACAAATTTGTGTCACAAATTTCTTTAAAATTAATTCAGTCATTTAACAGTAATTGAATCGAACATCTTTACCCACTCACCTTTGTAATACTAATAGGATAATTGTCCTTTCCAAATAAAACAAATTTTTAATTTAAAATTTTATTGCTTAATAACTACATAGTACAAAAAACCAAAACCAACGAATAATTAAATCCAATGTTATATGTCTTTTTATAAATAAATAAACAATATCAATCACAGATGACAATAGTTAACTTTATAAAAGTATAATAATTTATATATTCGAAAATCGATAACAAGAAAATTCCAAAAAGGTATAAATAATATTGAGCAATCGTATTGGTGGCTGACAATTTAAAAGCCAGTAATATTTACTTAAGTAAGTAGCAATTATAAAAGGCCTTAAAAGAAATCGATAATTAGATATTTAGCAATACTCCTGTCATAGACGTTCAAAATGCGTATACCTTACATCTAAAAAAATATACATTTATCATGCAACACTGTTGAATTTTAAACTAAATGTATTGTATTAAAAAATCAAATTGGAAATGTTGCTATTTGTAAATAATTATTTTGATAAGTAGTGTAATAAACAATCGTAAAGTCGCCTCAGAATATTTAAACACGTTAAAATAATATTTAATAACGAAAAGGTCGCGCAATTATGTAAGGACAAAATGGAATGTGTTCATTTTAAAATACATACATGGTTTTGATCAAAATGAATGTGAAAACATGTATTATTCGGTTGGGAAAGAATCTAAGACTTCATTACTGAGATGTCTGTACCTTTTTATCCGTCTGTGCCTTATTAAAATAATAAAGTACAATGAAAATCTACCATAAATAATTACGAAAAATATATTGTTACTTTTTAAAAATAATTATGTATTGAACACCAAGGAATGTCAGTAATGAACATGTTTAAATGTTGATTTGTTAACAACACAGTCATGTTACAAAAAAGGTAAAAAATCTATCATAAATGCAATCTGAATATTATACATATAGAATTCTGACAATTTCTTGTGGCTTCTTCCGCGCAAACACGTTATAATCGATAATGGTAAGAATTTATTTTTCTGAGCTAAAATTTAAATTAAAATATACCAAAAGGTCTACAACATATATATATAATTAAAATATAAAAATCTTTCAATATCATAATATCAATAGTTTTACTAGAAAATAAAAATCACTTCTGTATTTTTTTTTTAAATTACGTATATAACGACTCAGATATACAGTATATTGGAGTCGTATGTAAAGCTAAAGGCCTTCGTACACCAATTCTTTCATCTGAGGTTCTCGTTAAGTAGCACCAAAGCAAATTTTATTTGTTTTGGAAGTTTGTTTTTTTCATCAACATCCTCACATTGTATAGACAACATAGATTAATAAAGTAAGATTAACATTATGTTATATATCACACATAAAACACGAGTATGTGTGTGACAAAATAACAAAAAAAAAAATACGATTTCGGCGATTCACGAGCGTCATATTTAGTTTATAGTGTCATGTTACCTTAAGCTCTCTGACACCACGTTTTATTTGCTTACTAGTTACATATATACGCCTGATAGACATTACCCTATTTTCTTTGGCAGTCGGGTAAAAAGACAAAGTTTAAGTAGATAACTTCAGTTTGTGCATCATACAATTAATAGGACAAAAGATCGCCTATATTTTGTTCTAGGGTGGCTCGTGGAAGCTACATATAAATAAATTAAAATATCCTCATGGTACTTGCGCAGCCGTGGTTCATCCTGTACTGTACGTATAACATCGCTGTATTGTGCCAGTAATAGAGAGCTCCCAGTACTAGAATGTGCCACCATTGGTGAGAGTGACCGATGTAGTCCACTTTGCCGGGGAACCAAATTTCTGGTATCTGAAATGGAATGGACATTCTTATTAAAACTTCAAAAGTTAATTTTTTAAACTTCGAGTAGTAACTGGCTAAATGGCTTTTAAAAAAGGATTTACACGAGTCGTAATATGATTGTACGTGTCGTAATAGAGCAGGGTTAATGATTTACACGCTAAATTACGTAAATGTAAAGTAAAATTTCATGAAAGATTAATGAACACTGCGTAATTTATTTATGTTTGTCTAATGTCTAAATTATAATTAATTAAAATTAAATTATACTAATGAATTGTTTATATAATGATTAATTTTGCATAATGGATATATATGTATATACATTTTTTATTGAGTATTTAAAAAAGTTAGCTATAGAACATACTAATAATTTTAAATCAGATTTTTTTTTATACCAGAGGGAGACTTTATACAAAAGTCGATTGCTTGGGTACCTCTGTCCCATTCGTGTTTCTACCGTGAAGCAGTTATTTGCATGGCTGTGTTTCGGTTTGAAGGGTGGGATATGGCGTGAATTTACTGGGTAATGAGGAATAACACCTGAGTCCTCAGGAATGGCAACGCATGGGGGGTATCATGGGCGAAACAGTATACTCTGTTATGTCCATGATACTGCTCATGTCCGAGTTACCACTTTCCATTGAATGAAATGAATCTATTTATATGTATTAAGATTCATGACAAATGAATATGTTCTTATAAACGAATGTTTTCTTTAAGCAATTTAAAAGCATTATTATTATTAAATCATATAAACATAAGTACCTTAAAAGCGTAAATTATGAATGCAGTTCCACTGATAAGGTACATCCCAACGATTCTAGGGACGAGTATCTGAAAAAATGAAAAATTAAAATTAGTATACTATACATAAAAAATATATATATAATATAGTATACATAAAAAAACAAAGGGTAGGTGGCGCACTATTATATAAATATTATCACATATATAGACATACATACGGCTAGTATGTGGTGAATAGTGTGTTAAATTATGCAATTTATTACTCATGTGTTTTATTAATTTATATATATGTATGTCTATATATATGATAATATTTATATAATAGTGCGCCACCTACCCTTTGTTTTTTTCTCAATGTCCTGTACCCAAAGATTGTCTGGAAGAGATTGCTTAGCGATAAGGCCGCCTTTTGTATCACTTCTCATTAATATTTACTGTATTTGTTATTTTTCTTTTTACTTGGTTATCCGCGGCATTGCCCGCGTGAATTACGATACTCTTGTACCGTCGTGACCCTTGAAGCACAAAGCGACAATCACTTTTGAACGACCCCAACAGGAATTTCAAAAATTCTGAGATTTTAAGTTGGGATACGATCTTCGACTCCTGAACCGCAGTCAAGCATTGTTGACTGAATACTCACCGTATGAATTATGATAATAAGTTTTGAAACTTTGATATTCTGAGACTTTCACCTTTTGAGATATTTTGCAAGTTACATTTTTAGAGACTGATATTATGAGATGTCATCGAGATAATCCTCATGTGTTGACATTTCTTTTTGAAATTGGAATGGCAAACAAACTATAGGCGAGTAATATATAGCAATATCTATATATTTTAGTAACTACATCATAGAGTTCATCAAATTCTTCAGGATCGGCAACACGCGCGTTATACCTCTGGTATTGCAGGTGTTCATAGGCTACGGTAACCACTTACCATCAGGTGGGCCGTATGCTTGTTTGCCACCTCACCATATTCCAATAACAAATATGTTAAAAGTCTCGTTATCCAAAAAATAATATTGGATATTTAACATATTCGAAAATAGATATCAGACCGATATTGATAATGATAATTTGTCCGCCATCAATGTTCAGAGGAACCCAACATATAGATATCGGATCAGCATCCATATTACTCATGCCTAAAACAAACTAACGGCCCACCTGATGGAAAGTAGTAGGCAACGGTCGGCTATAGACATGAACAGCGGGACGAAAATCACAGAGATGTTATTACTGAGGAAACTAAAGTATTTACTGTAGATTCACTGAATATTCTGCCCTTTAAACCGAACCTTCCTTTACAGTCATACAAATACAGCTGATATGTCCTGAGACTGAAGAAATTTCTTTATTACAGCACGAGATGTGACCACACCATCTTGACCGAACACAGAGAATACATGATCCATGAATAGGACCAACCGAAAAGAGAATGTTCCAGTCTCAACGGTTACCCGCACTATGCCATCTCACTAAGTGCTTTTTACGCTATATTTAAAGGCTCCGGAGGTATTTCGAAGTTACTTCTTTATTATACAACTGACCTGTACTAAAGGGTTGTCGAAACCACCGTTAATGTATGTCCAGTGTAAGGTAGGCAGCATGCCGTATGCCGCCCATCCGATGAACACACACATCTTCACCAGATAGGAGACGTTCAACCTAGGTATTTGCAGTGTCATCGCCACCACGAATATCACGGTCACTGTTATCATGTAGAAGACTTTAAGCTCCTGTAAATGTGAAACATAATATATGTACTCTAAGTTGATTTTTAAAGTATCAAAATTGATTTACAACCCCATCTGCACTACAGGAGTGGGCTGACAGGGTTCTAGTAAGAGATGACAGGATGACGTTTTTTTTATGGGTGCAAATGTAATAGTAACCCCTCTATGCTATCGATATATGCTGGCGAAGTACTAACGAGAGATGATGGAAGCAGGTCAGTTAGCCCATCCGGTTTCCAGGGAGAACCATGTGGAGATCAACGTCGTAGTGTACCCTCCAAACAATAGCAATATATTGCTACCATTTGGCCGCCAATCCCCATTACCATCCCTTCCCCACCAATAAGGCCATTAAGCCATCGTGATTAATTTACGACATGATCATGATGGATTCCAGGGAGACCGCATGGAAGTCGACCTGGTACGGTGGGATGGCAACATTAGTTTTCGATGCCAATCACATGAAAATGAAAGAACGGATTTTAACGAAACACTGGGATATGCTTTGTCCGAATCAATAGCGCGATTTAGATATAACAACACGAAAATCAAATATGTTAATACATAAATCGATGATGTTTACGAAAAAGTCCTCTAGATGGCGTTAGATGTTAAATAATCACATTATACTTTTATGAAAGTCACGCTAGTCCGCCATCATAACGTAAAACTTTCGTTTTTGCTAACTTCTATCATACCACTAAGATACACTTAATTATAGCAACTTTCTATGTGTTTACAAAACACATTCGCGACTCGCTGTGTGTCGTAATTGCTTACGCTCGCTAAATTTAAGTACACGACGCTCACGCCGCATATTAAACTAGATATGTTCAGAGCTCATTGTCAGCCTCAATCGATCGTCTTTGGCCTATAATTCGTATGATTACTAAACTAGAGCCAATGTCAATACCTATTGTAAAATTGTTTCAAGGTCTTGTAATATCAACTTTGTAAACAACAACAAAAGTGACTGAAAGCTTTCGACTATCACCGTTATTGTAAAAGAATAAGAATCAATTAATAATTTACTAGTAAATCTAACAGTCCTATTTTTGGCTTCCGGAGTTTAGACTCAATGGATGCGCAAATGGATGTAAGAAGGATAATTGACGAGGACGCCAGTTCCTGCTAGGTCGACGGTCCCGCTGGAAACCATTGTGGTTAATTCCTAGTGAATCCAGCACTATAGATCAACTGGTCGCATACAGTGCTGTTTCAGAGGAGTTTTCTCTCACAAACACTCAGATTGTGGAATAACCAGAGGGAGACTTTGTACAAAAGTCAATTGCTTGGGTACCTCTGTCCCATTCGTGTTTTTACGGGAAGCAGTTGTTTTTGCATGGCTGTGTTTCGGTTTGAAGGGTGGGATATGGCGTGAATTTACAGGGTACACAGGAATAATATCTGAGTCCTCAGGAATGGCAACGCATGGGGGGTATCATGGGCGAAACAGTATACTCTGTTATGTCCATGGTACTGCTCAGGTCTAAAGGCGACGGTTACCACTTTCCATCAGGTGGGCCGTCAGCTTGTTTGCCATTGTAAGTTGTATAAAAAAAATACGCTTGCCAGGGTTTTCCCTATAGACTGCGGTATGAGGTTTTTCAAAAAGGGCATATTAAGGTTTCTTCAGGGTCAGCAACGCGCACGTAATACCGTTTACCATGTTACTGTTACCATCAGACGGGCTGTATTCTTGTTTGCCACTTTTGTATTATAAAAAAAGCAGTGGATAATTATTAGTTTTAATTATCTCATTTCAAATTTAAATTTTAGCATAAATTTAGCTTACAAGTTTTCTAAATTGGCCCGAGCAAGTCGAACCAGAACCTCATGAAAGCAAAACGAAACACTCGCCATTGCGCCACGGATATCGTCAAATATATACATCCTAATAACAATATAAACTGTGATTCCATATAACGCCCGCCATATGACGGAAGATCTACTTTGCTCACATGCCCTTTGTGGTATTCAGAGAACCTTTCAAGGCTCTCACTATGTAATATTATTGTAAGTGCGACTCGTGGGCGTCAGGTCAATAAACTTTTAAGCGACACAAGTTATTCTTTCGTAGACAAATCGGTAGACAAATATTTATAACGGTACGCTTATTTTTCTTATGAATGTTTTTATTATGTATGTATTAAGAAATTAGTCTTTGAAGTGGTGGCTTAAATATCACATTATAAAATTGTGGTAGAGGTTTAATTATAAATGTAATATTCCAAAGATAATGGTTGCGGAGCCCTAACCACTTTCTGATGACTTTCGACATGAACATAAATTATTGAAATCTTAAATGTTTTTTTTATTTATATTTTAGCAAATTTACATTAAATCGATTTAACAGCGATTTTATCGTGACATTACCTACACAGAAAATGAAATTTTTTTCAACCGACATCAAAAATAGTTCCCAATTCGGTTGTTTCTCTTATGTTTGTTACTTCATAACTCCATTTAGTTGTAAATCGATTTGAGAAACTTTTATCTGAAAGAATATATTTACAGATTGGTCTCATATAGAAACTTTATCAAAATCGACTCAGTAGTTAAGTTTTTAAATCAAAATAACAGATTTTTCTATAATTGAAGTCGGTTTTTTTGTGGATCATCACATCACAATTTTAATTATAAATCCCAACATTATTAGTCGTTATTCTTCTCGAATCATAGAAAATGTATTAAGACAAAAAAAAAACTATTTTACGAGCAAAAATCGATCATATTAGTATAGTTACAAAAATAATTATTTAAATCCACTACCTACTTCCTTTGTAAGAAATATAAGGAAGTATTTTATTCACCATCAAATTTCACTTTTGACTGCGTGGAATAAGATGGCTTGTCTAGCGGTCGTTAGAAACGCGGTGAAAGTAAGTAATCATAGCAAAAAAAACGCCACTGCATTCAGTTGGAAATTAAAATCTAGCTTCAATTTTAGGTTATAATACTAATATAATAAAGGAATCTAATTATTAAAAATCATTGATATCTATAATTATCTTACTTTTTTCTTTACAACACATGGGGTAAACGAGCATACGGCTCACCTGATGGTAAGTGACTACCGCTGCCCATGATCACAAACAACACCAACGGCATTGCAGGTGTGCTGGCGGCCTTTTAAAATGGAATATGCTCTTTTCTTGAAGGTTATGATGTCGTATCGATTCGGAAATACTGTCTCCAGACGGTTGCCTCAATAAGTATTTCGTTGAAATCTCTTGAAACTGTCTATAGCCTGTACGTTGATCCATATTTATTTTATAATAATATAAAGATTTCATCGCAATCAGTCCGGCTGTTTTCGTTAACACGTTAATTTTAAAAGCAATTGCTTGAGTATATACTCAAATGCTATGTCTCTAAAAATATTTAATGTACAGTTTTGACTCTGTTGTGAGTCGATTATAATAACTAAACTAATATTATAAAGGGGAAAGATCTGATCTTTTTGTATTATTATTATCTATTTGTTATGTACCATATTATTTTACTTATTTTAACCTAAATTTTACCCAAAATAATATTTTAGGACCTTAAGTGTTACTGTTTATCGTAAAGTAAAGGATTTACCTATTTAGGGAGTAGGGTTTCGTCAATATTTAAAGACGACTGCATCATTTAGTTTAAAATTATTTATTATTATTATTTATTTTAAAAATTTATTCACGTATAAAAAGCTACAATGTAATGTAAGCTACAAAACAGCCTCGACATAAAGGGCTGTCTGTGACTCCTATTGTGTATAAATATTTGTTTAATGGGCAATGGTCCGTTATTGTCCCTAATATTGTTTTAAGGTTTTTCCTGTCTAGATATAATAGTCGTTTTGATAGAAAACTACATTATCAGCGATATTTTTTTATTAATGTACTAATAATGAGTTGTATTTTATCGAAAAAGAATAGAGATCTTCTTTGTATCTACCCAAGCAAAGCCGGGACGGGTAGCTAATATATAAATATAAGGATTTCGCAACGGTATATGGAGCCATTAACCCGCTAGCTCCACACACTACTCCCAAATATGTCACGGATGTTCAAGGCAAATCTCAAGGCAATTGACGGAGTTATTTAGGCCAGTAGAAGCTAACAGAACCAATGAAAACAGTTATTGTCCTTTGGTAAATATAATAAAGAATTGTTTTATGTAAATATTAAAAACATATGATGAGATTGAATATTTTCAAAAAATCTAAGAAAGTGTATGCGTAAATTTTTATCTTCGATCGTAGAAAAAATAATACGTATTTATTTTTTATTTCATTACATAATGTAGTTGGTAGATTTTAAAACAACTCTAATTATGGACTCTGTCGAGCACAGCAAGTAGGAGAGAGGAGGACAACCTTTTTTTCTATAGAAATGAATAATGAGTTAAAATATTATTCAATTACTGCAATTGTTTCACGATAGGTACTTATTTTTAGTATTATTATTATTATTATTTAAAAATGTAGCGTTGCCTATAGTTATTTAATTCTTAGACAATTTAAGACATAAATGACATAATATAAACTTATTGCAATATAACCAATCTATTACTATTAATTTTTAATCTTTATTATATATATATATATATATATATATATATATATATATATATATATATATATATATATATATATATATATATATTTTTGATGAAGTGACACAGCGTTTACATGCTAGCAAAATAAATTTCTTTTTAAGATGCCACAGACCCTTTACTAACAATCCTTCATCCCTTGAGTGATTTTTCTAGAACTAGTCCTCATATCCACCGCGGAAACAGAAAATAACTAAGTATGTGTGTTTTGAGATAGTTACTACCGCATAGACTTGATCATTGATCATAAAACTATTTACTTACAGAGTAAAGAACTACGTTGAGGTTTTATTTATGTTACTTTTAAAAATAGAATTTATTTATTTTCTTATACTGACAATTACAATTTTGTTATTAGAGAACGTCATTTTTAAATTTCACTGTTATTGTTACTAGAAAAAATATATCTTTATTCAGTATTATCTATTTTGTTGTTATATACAACGAACCCTTCACAAAGTATATGGTTTCATCAAAAACAACATAAAAAATGACAATTCAAATAAATAGAAATAAATTTTAAATAATACGAGACCTGTCTGAATTATTATTTGAATTATATTTGAATAATTTATTTGGCGTTCCATTGTTTCTCCCTACCCCAATGTGAGACAAGTGTGACAGGCATGTATGTAGAAAACTTATTATTCTAGTATACTTCTAATTGCATAAACATACAGTATTTTTAAATAGTTATTTTTTGTTATTCTGAAGAATTGAATAATAGAATTGTATTCATACAATTTCAGATCAATTTGATTTATAAGAACAATAAAATTATATTTTAATATCAATACAAATTTTAATATAAATATAATAATTATTATGCACAGTCTTATTTGTAAAAAAAACAGTGCATAAAAAACATGCAATGTGTCTAGGGTCTTACAACAGATCACTGTACCTCATATAAAAAAAAATGTAAGTACTCGTATTAGTGAGAGTTAAGCGGTCAATCTTTAACTGTCACTTTCTCCGTCTATTGTGAATGAAAGTACAAAATGTATAAGAAACCATTTATGTTGATTAATTTGGTGTAAAGTGCCATTTCTAAATAAACTTTTAGGTCTGCGAAGATGAGGTCAGTTAGGACTTATGGTATATAGCACAGACACTTGTTACTACATAATAGAAGTAATGCTATTTTTCTAGCCCCATACGTTACTCGACGCAGTTTTGAGAGAAGCGTTTTAACAATCAAAAAATTACTGTCGCTTTTATGTTCAGCTCTTAAAAGATAAAATAGGTACCTCTAACAATTTTATTCATATAAATTCACGTGTAAAAACTTATTTACTTATGGGTCTAACAGTCACATTGCTAGCAATATTTGGATACGGGTGACGGAATGCCTGTACAAGAGGGTACATGGTAGGCGCAGTTTAGACGCAATATTTGAGGAGCATTAGAAAGGTACTACGACCGGATACTGCAACAAAAAAGAGTATGTGGTCGGCCCCCGAACTGGCGACCTGTGCTGTCTGTCTCCAATTCGAGGGACAACCGATCAACGGCCGTAAAAGATGACGTAGAGCGTCCATGAAAACACACCAATCATGTAATTGCATTACACTGTGTAAAAATGATTGAAAACGGCTTATAGAGAGCGGCAGCAATATAGGGTCAGATTGACCTTCATGTGGTCCCCTTGGAAACTCGTGGTTAATTTATGATAAATTAATCACTGTTGGTGAATTTATTATTACATAATATCCCTCACTGGTACCACGCCAGCGTATACTGATAGCGTAGTCGCGTGTTTCATTACTTTCATCTAGTAAAACCCTATTTCAATGCTAGAAATGCTATTAAGTTAATCTTATTTTTTGTTTTGCATTCCTTCTTTTTTTGAGACTTAGTATAAACACAACTTACGTAATTACACCAAAACGCGTAGTACACTCCGGACGTGTATATGGCCAGTAACGACAGCGCTATTCCAAATAAGTCATACATCAGGAAAGTGTTGTAATCAGTCTCTGAACGGCAAGAGAACGTGTGGTACAGCGCCGAGAGGGCCATACATATCTGAAACAATTGAAAAACTTTTTATTTAATTATTCATAACATATAATTTATGGGAGACAGGCGTGACAGATGTGTATGTATATATCTATATAGTTTATTAACGAGAAAGGTCACATTTTTTGTGTATGTAACACAATAACTTTGCCAATTCTAAACCCACTTTTTTTTATACTACTTAGAATGGCAAACAAGCTGACGGCCCACCTGATGGAAAATGGTAACCGCCTATAGACATAAACAGTACCATGGACATAACAGAGTATACTGTTTCGTCCATGATACCCCCCGTGCGTTGCCATTCCTAAGGACTCAGGTGTTATTCCTCTGTAATCAGTAAATTCACGCCATATCCCACCCTTCAAACCGAAACACAGCCATGTAAACACAACTGCTTCACGGTTGAAATACGATGGGACAGAGGTACCCAAGCAATTGACTTTTGTACAAAGTCTCCCACTTTGAAGATTCTTTTTAACATCGAAAGGATCACGTGGGTACCATAATAATAAAGTATATAGTATAAATATACTGATAAAATAAGACAAGCCTCCGCCCGTTTTATTTTAAAATATCGTATTTTCGATTACATTTCCTCAATTCTAGTTCTAATTAGTAGTTCTAGTTATTTCTAGTAGTAATTAAAAGAAGCCTATAAACCTCTCCATCCCATATAGTACGCATATATCAAATTTCTTAGTAATTGTTTTTTTTTTCTATTTAATGAATAATAATGGAATGGTAACCCAGCCTGCGCTAACGGTATACGCTGGCGGAGCACCAGTGAATGATGATACGTGGGAATGAAAAGGCAAGTCAATTAGCCCATCGTGACGAACACACTTGGCATTCAGCACGATGGTTTCCAGTGAGACCATGGGGAGGTCGACTTCTTAGGGTATATTGTTAGCAATGGGACTGGTAATCCGCATTATTAACAATCCCTTCGTCTATAGTAATTAATCCGTTAAGGCACTAACAGGTAACAAACAAACAAATTTCCTTTCACATTTATAACATTAGTAAGTAAGTATGGGATTTTTTTATTGGATGAAAATGGAATGATAACCCCGCCTGCACTAACGGGATACGCTGGCGGGGCATCAGTGAAGAGTGATCGATGAGAATGGAAACAGGCCAGTTAGCCCATCATGATGAATTCATCAGGAATTAATCATAATAGTTTCCAGGGGGAACCGCGAGGAGGTCGACCTGGTTGGGCATATTGCTTGTAAGTATGGATTAGGTACAATGTAACTATCTTATTGATAAAGGTATATTATCAAAAAGGTGTAACATTTATTTTGGGTGAAGGTGGGACGTGGGCATCGCTATTTTACATAAGTAATAAAAACTTTTTTCACGGTTAAATAATCTCGATAAGAAGCTGTTAATTATTAAAAATAAGTAGGGTAAGATACCCACAGGTTCACACAAATATAGATAAGATACGTTTATATAAACAACAGAGCTAATGGGTTGTAATAATGGTGATTAAATGATAATACGCATAATATAATGGCGGAACGTCGCATTTACTATTCATATTAACTACGTAACAAATAACGCAAACGTCATACGTATCATAAATAATAATTCCGTGACGATGGTGTTGTAAGTGTAACGCAATGCGTCACTATTTTTCATCTCCATTCGTCTATAGAGATATAAAATACTAACCGTTTCGAACAGCTTTGTCTGTATGTTAAGTTAGGATTTACAAAAAACCTACCCATTTAAAAAAAAATTATTCAAATCTGTTTAGCCATTTAAGTATTATTTCGCTAACAAACATCGAAACATTAGAAACTCCCATATTCATAATATTAGTAGGAAAATATTACAGATTTATCAAAAGAAAGTATTAAAATAAAAAAAATCTTAAACAAAAAAGATATAAATAAATAAGTATAGTAAATAAAAAGTAAGGTAAAAAAAATAAAAACAAGTATAAAAGTCCGCCGCACTGTTCATATAGTCATATACCGGATAAAATAGAAATAATAAATCAGCATTCTCTTAACGTAGTTAGTCATTAAACAAAATTTTACACGAAATTTCAGATGGTGTTAAAATTGAGACTTGTGATTTTTGTTGATTATTTTGTAATTAAAGTAAATTTAAGCCAAAATTTCTAAATTGACAAAATGATTTTATTTATTTTTTACGAATATAATAATAATTTTCATAATTTTTGCCTTTAATATATGAACGCAAACAAAAATATTCATTACTTTTAGCTTTATAAAAATTCCGACACCATATATCTAAGTTCAATATCTCCACCAAAAAAATTATTTTTTATGTTAAAAGTAAAATAAATTTTACAAGCTCTTCATTTTAAAATCATATAGAATATTAGTACAGTACTTTCCTATACGTCAAAAGGCTGCTAGCATTGCTAAAATGTGTTAAATTTTACACAAACAAATGCAACCGCACTCGTGCGGAGCCAAGGCGGGCTTGTTATATATAAATTAAATATTCTTAGTTTTACATACAGCTCCCTACATACAAGCGATGCACCGTTTCCTTCATGTGAGCCGTTAGTTTGTTTGCCATTCCAAATCCATCAGACAGGCCGTATGCTTATTTGCCACAATAGTATAATAAAAACTGCATAAAAAAAAATTACAAAAAGCAGATTCCACATCACGTGCATTCAATCCAGCATCTTATAACTGTATCGTCATTTTATATCTTAACTAAAAAAAAAATGTTTTTAATAACTCGTGTGTAGTTCATTAAAAGAAAGCGCTGATGGCACGACCATCAATGTTGTAAACCTTCAATTGTCGTGAACTTCCTACTATAAATATAAAGCCTAAAATTGTATGGTAATATTACTGCAAATTGTCAATTTTGTTACGTGATACACTCACTGATTACCTATGGCCAGTTTTTGAAAGTGACTGCGTAATTTTAAGTGATCATATTTTTGTAAGCTATTGTATTCTTGGTTATAATATATTGCACGATCGTAACCTTTTTTTTTTACAAAAAATATATACTTAAAACTACAATAGAAACCATATGATTTATGACGTAGGTGATGTAGTTGTGTTTATTTGTTTATTATTATTTTTTAAAAGCCTCATTTTGTTAACATTGCCCTAAAAATAAATAAATTTTTTATTAGCACTGAGGCACTTGGTTTAAAATCAGAAATCGAAAAAGGAGCAAGTCCAGTCAGAACAAGTTCCCTGCAGTTTCGATGTCGACTTTCTGTGATCACTTTTTTATACCACTGAGATGGCAGACAATCATACAGCTCACCGTTATATATAATGATAAGTGGTTTTCGTATCTTACGAACACTTGCAATACCAGGGCGATTACGCGCGTTGTCGACCCTGAAAGAACCTTTTAATACCATTTTTGAAGAACCCCATGCTGAAGTCTCTCTGAAAAGCTTCGACAGTAAGCTCATTTCATAACCTAAACGTTTGTAAGAGGAAACTTCTAAAAAAAACTACGCTATACGCGACCATCTAGGCTCTAAGATATGGAGACGAACTGCCTATCGATGGTAGAAAGATCATAGAAATTTAATGATATTTTTTCAAATGTTTGTAAATATTTTATGTCATGCACAATAATTAATGTATATTCTCTTTTTATGTAATTAGGTCAGACTCAGAGGAGAATAACACAGTTATTCTATAGTCTACAAAACCATTGTTTAAACATTTTGATAAATGTCAAATCAAAACAATAATTCTGTATATAAAATATCAGCGTTGAACAATTTACACAGAAAATATAAATAATTAATTAATTGAAAACAGCATTTTGTATTAAAATCCTTATTAATATTATAAATGTGAAAGTGAGTTTATTTATTTGTTTGTTACCTCTAAGCGTCTTAACGGCCTAACCAATTATTATTAAATTTGATATATACATAATATAAGGAATATTACAAATATATATAAGATACTTTTTACGCCAATCAGTGAACATATCCCGCGGACGAAGTTGCAGATAAAAACTCTACTAATATTCTTCTCTACTTTATAGACCAGTGATTCTCAACCTTTTTTTTTTTGTTACATATTTATTTCAAAAGCACACATATGTGCAAAATTTGGCGGCACACAAAAGTGCCGCGACACACTGGTTGAGAATCACTGTTATAGACCATTGTATAAAACCATAAATTAATAAATAGTTTATACTATTACATAAACATTTTGATATGTGTCAAAGCAATAATTATGTCAAGATAACAATTATCAGAGTTGAAGAACACATAATGAGATGATAAATAATTAATTAATTGAAAACAACATTTTGAATTAATATTATTATTATTAGCAATAGGCCCGTTAGTCATCCTTACTATCAAACCCTTCTCTTGTATTATTCGGTTGTGCATACTGTTACGGATTCACTATTATTACGCGTAAAGATATATCTCCGTATTATAATATATTTTTTCTAATTTGATTTATCCACGGCATAGACATCGTATATTACTCCAACAAGTAATTAACATTGCTAACATTTTGCTAAACGATATTTATTTTATTCGTACAAAACGAATTTACTACAAGAAACAGGTTTGTGTAATTATAAACACATTGACGTTAATCAGCTGATATTACAACAAAACGACTTTTTATATCACTAATTAAAATTTCATTTATAAAAGTTAATACCGGAGACACTGTTTTGTTCTCCCGGCCACTTACCAGGACATTTTTTTTCTTATCGGGATAGAAATTATCACCCAAACCGATGCAAACGATACATATTTAGGAAATTTTATTAAATCGGTTAACAGGTTTCGGTGATTTAGCTGATGAAACATCGTAAAGGAATTTTAGTAGCTGCTCCGCTTGACAGACGGATTGACAACAACAATTGATTGTTTTTTGATGTTTTAGGAAGAAAGCTGCTGCGCATCTCTTGATCTTTAAGTTCCCTTAGTCGCCTTTTACGGCACCCACAGGAAAAGAACATTCTATGCTGCGAATATGGCACGGCAGTTTACAATTTAGCACGCTTTAAATATAGTGTAGTGGGGGGAAGGGATTGTTTAATAATTTAGCACGCAATATTAAAATTAGCATAATGATGGGAAACTGTTTTCATTCTCATCAAATAAAAGCGCAGGCGGGGTTACCATACCATTTTACTCATATATGGGTTGGAAACACACTTAAATAAACGAGGGATACAATATTTGGGTACTTTTATTTTAAATATACATTTTTCATAAATAGAACAAAAAATGTGTACCAAAGAACTGTAGTTTTTAAGTCTTTTTCTAATAGTCGAAATGACATTAATTTTAATTAATATAATATCGGACACCACACACCTGAGTATCAATAATAATATAATGACTATACAATTTGCAATACTTGATTTCAAGATTGTTTAAAATACTTTCACTGAGAGAAAAGCAGGTCGCACATCTCAAAGCGCCACGGATGCTATGGCATGGCCTTTCTAGATGGGGCCGCGATGCGTATATTTAGTTTATTTTCGATATTTACCTACTTTTTCTTAGCATCACAACATGTCAAATGATAAATAAAACGTTGCGAATTTTAGAATTCTAATAAATTATGACATAAACTAAGTGTAGCTATTAATTCTCGCATATAGCTAAGTATGAAATGAATAAAGAAGTGAAAGCGGCGTGTAAAATATTAAGTGATTTTTAAACTAACTTATCTAATATATTGTATAGTAAAATGTTATGCAAATTTTAAAGGTACACATCTTTGAATAATGGTACTTGGAGGGTTCGTGATCTTTACGACCTATAAATTAAAATATTTAAAAAATCATTTATTGTAAAACAATTGAGTTTAAACATTAACCTCTTTATTCATTAATAATCAAATCTTGTACAAACCTTTTTTAAATATTACACTATATTGTAACTTTTTTTTTTTATATTAGGAATTTAGCATCAAAGAAGAGACAAAACAGTTTAATAGCTAAATGGATTTATGAGAGGTTTTGACGTTTTTAACAAAAACGGGGTAAGCGTTCAATGTTTATCTGAACATTGGCAACATTTTAAGCAGAACATTTTTCCAAAGAAACATGAGTCGAAAGACGTTAATACTTTCCCATACTACTCGTAACATGGCGCATCAAGTTTTTAAATCCCATACTGGGAAGGTGCTAAATTTTTTATCATTTTTTGAATGCAAATTGCATTTTCAGAAAAAATCTGTTCAAATGATGTCACACTCCCTTAATAGAACGCTAATTATATCCATTTCATTCTATACAACAATAAAGTAAGATCCCAGGGCCCTAAGACTACTTACTTTCTGATGCACAAAATATATACGATAGTGTTACTACGTATTAGTATACGAATATATACTAAACGTATACTAAACGAATATAAACATTATATATATTTGCTAGCTTGCGCTGTCGGCCAATTCTCAGGTATCAGGTGCTACAAGTACATAAAAATATTACATTGTGTGTTTTTACGGGATAGTAATGGAATGGTAATCCCGAATGCGCTAACGATGAATACACCTGAAATTTAGACCTAACAGAGTATATTACTAGAAATGGGACGGACAGTCTGCATCCCTAACAATTACTGTACGTCCTAATATTACTTTATTGGGCATATTTTGTGCATCAAAAAATAAGTAAAGTCTGGGGGCCCTGGGATCTTGGATAATAAGTAATAGAACAACAAAATATACTCACCATAAAGCAAGAAAATAATACAGCTGCCACGACTTTGTCCGCCATCGTCGCGTGGATATTTATAAGTAGGAGATCATTGATCGTCAGACTCATTATTAGGAAGAATCCGAAGACATGTGTCCAAATGTTCATTGTTTCATTTGTCCACCAGAATACACTGCAACAAAAAATATATGGTTGGAGTATCTTAATCTTAATATATATATATATATATATATATATATATATATATATATATATATATATATATATATATATATATATATATATATATATATATATATATATATATATTTATAGATAATAAAATTCTAACTTGGCGAGGTCTGTACATGAGAGAAATTTAAAAAACAATTATACGAGGGTTCTTAATAAGAGCAATAGTAGTCAAAACAACCATTTTTAGAAATTTTGCCTGTCTCTCTGTCTTTTTTTTTTTTTTATACAACTTAGAATGGCAAACAAGCTGACGGCCCACCTGATGGAAAGTGGTAACCGTCACCTATAGACATGAGCAGCACCATGGACATAACAGAGTATACTGTTTTGCCCATGATACCCCCCATGCGTTGCCATTCCTGAGGACTCAAGTATTATTCCTCTGTACCCAGTAAATTCACGCTATATCCCACCCTTCAAACCGAAACACAGCCATGCAAACACAACTGCTTCACGGTTGAAACACGAATGGGACAGAGATACCCAAGCAATCGACTTTTGTACAGTCTCCCTCTGTCTATACATTTATTTCAGCATTACGCATCAAATCGTTTTTAAGTCAGTTGAAAATAGAATAAAAAAATTTGCATACTGTTTCGGTTTGAAAGGTGTGTAATAAAAATATGGTAGTCTAAGACACATTCAGAAATATAAGATCATAGTCATCAAGAATGGCTATAAGGAAATAATTTTTAACATCAGTCCACAATTGAAAGAGAAATCCGTGGGCATACATGACAAAATATACGGTGAAAAATATAAACTCCTCCTTTTTCGAAGTCGGGTAAAAAGGGTACCTACTATGTGCGTTGAAGTATTCTGTGATGTTCATGTGCATAGACGACGATTATAACTTTCTATTACATGGGTCGTCAGTTAGTGTCATTCTAAATTACATAAAAGAAAATACTGAACAATCTATGCCGACATTTATTAATTTTTTTCTTTATTACACGATGAAAGTTTTAAATATTTCTTATATTCTTTTCAATTATTTACAAAACATATTTTTAACTAGCTTTTCGCCCGCTACTTCGTTTAAAAGTAGAAAAACCGTTTAAATGTACTACTTTTGGATGACAGATGGCACAGCAAGACAAAACTTATAGCGGATTTTAAGCTAGATCTTCAGGTATACAACTATGAACACAACATTCAATTTGATGCACTAATTCTTACGTGATGTTTTAGTTTATGATTTTCATAAAAAGTAAACACCTAAATAAAATTTGATCTTTGATCATAGGAAGCGTCTTTGAATTAGAGCGTACATTATAATCCGCTAAGTAGTTATTTACAGATATGATATGATAATGATCATTTATCTACTTATTAGAACGTGGTTACGTTCGAACAATGGTGTGATAAACAAGTTAGAAAAGATTAATTAAAACAATTTTTTTAATTAAAATATGTATATATTAATTAATTGGACTTCTATAATTTGAAAGTACATTTACAAACCTATTTTAACTACGTAAATATTATATGTTTCAGGTTGTTTCTGTTTTTATATATTATATTACGTGTAAATTAACCCTCTTCTACATAAAAACTAAAACTTTTTACAAACTGTTTTAACTATTACACTATTTTATTACTGTCTTTCAATTTAGGAATTTAATGTAAAAGAAAGAGACAAAACAGTTCAATAGTTAAAATAGGTTACTGAGAGATTTAAAGTTTTATGAATAAAGGAGTAAGAACTTAGATGAAAATAAAAAGACTAAACACCTCAATAACTAAATAAGGTTTCTTTACTACTTTTTTTTATTGTATATACTATTACTAACAATCCCTCTCCCCCAACATACCCTATCAGGTTGAGCTCCACGCGGTTTCCCCTGGAAACCATCATGATTAATTCTAGTTGAATCCATCACAATGGGCTAACTGACCGGCCTTTTCATCCTCACCTATCATCTCTCACTGGTGCTCCGCCAGCGTATACCCATAGCGTAGACTATAGAGTTACTATTGCAATACTAAGACAGGATGCATTTCTAGCAATGGGCTGTAAAGACACTTCCTTATTGTTAAAAATTTCGTAATTGTATAATATACTTTAATTGTAAAAACAGGCAAATTCAACAAATACGCACATAAATCAATCAGGTCAATATATTTTTACAAACGTGGAAAAACTTTCATCAAAGATATACAATTTTTTAACACAATATTTATTATAAACATACACATCCACGGATATTTTTTATATAATTAATTATATAATAATTACTACATTTACTAATAAATTTATTTTAAACCGTCATCAAAAAGGAGGATCTCAATTCGTTGTTTTTTTTTTTTTTTATAATTGTTGCTTCATAACTTCGTCAGATGTAAACCGATTTGGAAAATTCTTTTTTTTTTCTCTGAAAAACAAATTAGTTCCATAGAAATTTTATCAAAATTAGTTAAATAGTTTTTAAATCAAAATAAATGGTTTTGTCACATTTGAAGTCGGTTTTTTTTTTTTATATGGAACTGAAAATAATCATATTATATTTGACTCTAGTTAAATCTAAATCTGCGACTTTATTTGGGTCACAAAAATGAAAAGTTGCCTAATTCTAAAAAAATACCAAATTCTACGTTAAGCCGCTAAGAGATAACAAATAAGCAAACTCACTTTCACATTATATTTATTATAAATATATTTGTCGATGACCTACTATTGTTGAATTTAGAATTGTTATACACTCTCCGTTAAACATTTATAAATTGCCTTAATTAAAATATCCATATCACTAATATATGCCTACTCAATAGGACAATGAATGTCAAAGGCCATTATCACCAATATCAATGGCAAATAAAACTTTTATATTTTACCACAACATGGCACTGTAAAATACGATTTTATTGATATGATATGTAATAACAAAGCAAAATGTATCTTTAACCCTTTTGTCTCTCCCTTTTTTTAGTCTTATTATTTTTCTGTTACGCCTTGAACAGACACAATTTTAATTATTCCTATCCATCCTAAAGTTACCTGAAAGAGATTGCTATTTAAAATTCGCTCATTGCTGCCTATGTATCTTGCTTTTATGTAATTAATTTTTGTGTATATATTGTTAAACTTTATCATCCCTTCAAGGAATGATACAATCTGTATCATTAATAAAAAGTTTTCATTCGTTCGTTCATTAAACATGTATGCAATTGTAGGGAAACGGTTTTAAATTTCCGTGCGTGCACGATTTCCACGACATTGACTTGTCATGGAAATCCACGAACCTGAAGAAAATGAATTAAAACTTCTCCAAACAATATATTTTTTCTCTACTATTATAATGTTTCGGTAATAATATGATATTCTCCCTTCTGTTATGGTACCGGTACCAGAGACCATAATAATCTGATTTCGCTATTATTTACCTTATTACTAAAATAATTTATATAATACAAACTATCATATAATTTAGAAAGCATAACATTGTAAAACATCTAGATCACACACACTGATTGGTATGTATGTCTTAGAATAAAAAAACATGAGAATATGCATTTTTACATATTAAAACTATTTATAAATTCAATCTAATCTGCAAAATTAATTTCTAAAATGACAACTAATTTCATAAATAATATATAGAATACTAGCTTTTACCCGCGATTTCTTTCACGTTACCTGGTGGTCTACCATGAAATGAAATTCCAAATTTTCGGGCTCAATTTCGTGTTTTTGTACCGAAATCGACCGAGTAAATGGAGCTTACCATTTCATTCATCATAAATCCTATCCTAATAGTCCAGAGGAACGACATTTTAACATTTTTAATCATTTTAAACGGCGTGTATTATGTAATTTTAACATCAAATTTCTGTTTCGCTCGTCCCCGAAATTTCGGAAAATATTTCATGGTAGATCCTCAGTATATGTTTAATGATCGGTGTAAAAAGTAACCTATAACCTTCTCTATCCAACATAGTATGTACCTATATACCATGTAATTTCATAGTTAAGCCATTAAGGTACTACAGAATAACAGACACACTTTCACATTCATAACATTAGTAAGGATTATATATTCTGGTGTGGGGTACAAACGGAATCATTAGCATTCTTTAAAAATTTCTCTAATTCTTAGAGAACGATACAATTTGTGCAAAGAAAACAAACACTGGGTGTGTTTCACACAAAATTATACCATTAAATAATAGATATAACATTTATCTATTGCTCTTTTGTACTTATTTTTATAATACCTTATATATTCTATCCTATTTTTTTAAGGTGTTCACTATGATCTAGAAAGCCTAATAGGGGTATGTAAAGCCATAAGTTTGAGAAACCCTATATAGCATGGATTGATTATTACTTGTATATATGACTGACAAGTTTGATTTAACCCTGTATATTACTTGTATCATGTATACACCATATATTACTTGTATCATACAATTTCTCATATATTGCCATGACTGAGCACCAGGGGAATAAATTATTTCAATGAATTAAAATAATACCCAAGTCTTTCCATATATAAATGAAGGTTTTTTTAATAGATGAGGATGAGTTAAGACATTTGTCTTTGGTAATAGTGTACAATGAGTATTAGTAGAGATTGTAATAATTAAAATGAAGTAAGGTCAATTATCCCTTTCTATCCCATGGGTGTTGTAAAAGACGACTAACGAAACTTAATGAAGGATGGACAGCAAAGTCCCTCTTAAAACATCACCAAAGTCTAAATGCAGTTGCCAACCTGCCTGCCAAACACCAACCAAACCAAGTAGTTATCAACTGTTGGTAAAACCTCCTTTATGGGGAGGCCTATATTCAGCAGTAGACAGTTAACGATATGATGATAATAATGATGTTAATTGGCTCATTGTGATAAATTCACTAAGATTTAAAAAATGGTTTCTAAGAGACTGTGTGAAGGCCGACCAGGCAAGATTATACATTAAAATAATCCTTTCCCTCTAAATAATAAATGAGAGTTGGACAATAGATTAGTTGATTACCATTCAATGAACAACAAATTAACATGTTACAAGATACCCTATCCCTAACATACATTTATTTCATAATTATCAAGTTTTGTGCCTTGTGGAAGGACATAATGCTATATTTTTAGATTAACTATTATGATGTTGTAATTCAGAAAAAAAAAAGCAAGTAAATTCTAGTTAATAATTAAAAAGTATTAATACCTCTCCCAACATAATCTTGTTGGTAACATCTTCCGATATCCATCTCTTATGTATGGATTGTGCTGCAAGTATGCTGGGGCTTCTTCATACTTCAATAGCTGCCTATAATTGATATACTCCAAATCTTCTTTGGTCAAGTTATTGTTGTCTTCCAATTTCTTGCCACGTTTGAGGAGGGTACTGCCAGAGCTATAGTTCTCTGTGCTGCATTCATCTTCTACCTTAAACAATATTAAAGTATTAAAAGCTTTGCAATATAATTAATGGAAGCTTCTTAAAAAAATATGACAACCCTAATCAGCATACAAAAACAATAATAAGTAATTTAATGCAATGGGACACTCACAGTCACAGTTAATAATTCCTGCCTACATAAATATAAAAAGATTATCAAATGTAGTTCAGTATTGCAGGAGAGCAATTCTTATCTTAAAAAGTAGATTAACTTGGTTAGAGTATGTATATTAACTCTTAGATTTTCCAATTATTATATATATTATTCTTTATCATTCCAAATAAATTTATAAAACATTATGTTTAATTTTAACTAGATATTATTAAGTTTTATCTTTAACTGTACAGTTTTTATCCTCAAACACTATATAGTTTTCTTTCAACTTCTCAAATATTAACTGTAAATTATGTAAAATGAAAATTTTACAATACAATGTATATGTAATGGAGTTATGTGAGATGGCAATTGATTTTTGAGATTGATCATTAGACTTGCACTTTCTTGCAAAGTAACATGGAAAAGTACACAGTTTTCTTACACTTGTAACACATGAATCACAGTTGAATGTACATAGTTGTACAGTTTTTTTAATGGGTGAAAATAGAATGGTCACTTCGCCTGCATTATCAGTATATTCAGACGGGACACCAGTGAGAGATTATAGGTAAAAATGAAAGCCCATTGTGACAAATTCCACACGAAATAACCATGATGGTTTCCAGAGGAAACAGTGTAAAGGTCGACCTGATATATACTATACTATATACTAATATACTATATACTATAATATACCCTATATTGCTAGTAATAGGACTAGTAAAGCTCATAAGTAACAATCCTTTTCTCCCTAGTTGTAAAGTTGTAAGTAGTAATATGTACAACCATACATTGTACAGTGAGTTCATAGCTGTACATAAGTCTGTTGAATTACTTCTGTCTGTTTAATCTTGACATGTCTATTTACAGAAACAATAATGCATAACACAAACAAATAGCTGAAATAAAAGGGCATTGTTTATTTTTATATTTATTATATATTATTAATTCCTAATAAATTCATATCAATGGACCAACTGATCTGACTTCATCCTATAAAATCAATGAACAAGATAATGACTGACAATGATGAATTATTAGGTAATTAATGTACCCAATTATTGTCTGAACAAAATTCCTTATTATCATGCATTTAAAACATATAATTAATATATAGCCAAATATTAATAAACTTACTTTTTCAAAAATGCTGATATGTACAATAAAAGGTAAATAAATTAAATACATGTCCAGTGTAATGATCCTACAATTTTAGTTTATGCAAAAACTAGACTGATTTTCAGAAAAAAAAATGTGCAATAATATTGTTAAATTAAGTGCTTCATAATTTTTAACTGGTTTGTAAAATCGGAGTGATTAGAACAATACGCACTACATCAAAATACTACTCTTATACTATTGCAGCAATTTTATTTTTATTAAGATACCGATAACTAATTAAAATAATTGGTGAATTATTTTTATTTAACCCAAGAGACCTGGGCTTAACTAAAATTATAGTACACGTCGTGCTGGGTCAGCATAACTTGATCAAAGTACATATTACTTACTTTTTCTATTGGCATAAATTGTAAGGTTTCCGCTTGGCATTCAATAACTTTTTTAGTCATAGTCAAAGTCATAATTTCTCTTCTCAATATCCTGTACGATTAAAAATATACTCTTGACAAAAAGTAATTTACACTTTGTAACTTTACACTTATAACTTCATACTAAGAATTCCGATAAAACTAAATCACATCTGAATAAATACGAATTCCAAATTTAAAAACAGCACAAAACTTTTTAAATAAAAATATTAACTATCCTAAATTTAAGTAGTCAGATAAATAAAATACCTGTAACACAAAACAAGAGAGAAACAGTTTTGAAAGAAAATGAAATAAAACAAACAAGTTCCGTTGCCAAACAAACGTCAAAA
Organism: Galleria mellonella; assembly: GCF_026898425.1. Taxonomy (NCBI): domain Eukaryota; kingdom Metazoa; phylum Arthropoda; class Insecta; order Lepidoptera; family Pyralidae; genus Galleria; species Galleria mellonella. The sequence continues at coordinate 2,383,875 of NW_026442133.1, forward strand.
TTTTCGTAGTGGGGGAAAAGGTTAGCGTCACATTAAATAAAAAAAATTCTACGTATTCTATGTAACTTCTTTATATTCATTTGTAAATTTTGCACAATAAATAGTCGTTGAACTCTTGAATGACTAAATTATAGTGTATCTTAACAATTTTCGCATACCAATATTTTGGTGAAACGTGGCTCGAACATGTGACACAGTTGATTTAATGTAACCATGTTTAATGCAAATAATCTAAATTTGAATATTTATTTAATTTATTATGTTAATACTTAAAGGTACATTATCTCTCTAGTTCCATTAATATAGGTGTAGTCACAACTTTTAAATGTCGTAGAAATTGCTCTGTGGTGAGGGGTAAATTCAACATATCCAACCAACCATTAATGAATAGCAACCAAATTATTACACATATCTATATCGCATATAATTGTATTAAACACAACACAACGAAAAATCTTTTGAACATTTACAAATATTATTTTAATAAATTACATACACTCATAAAACGGGGTGAATAGCATATTTTTAGAGCTTTAACATAAAGTATGAAATCTGATAGAGAATGATTCTGTCTTATGATTTCTGAATTAACATGAAGTATAAAATATATTCATTATATATCATATATTTATATATCATATTATACTTAAAACAACAGGAATGCAGTTTATTTTTATTCGCCTAGATATGGGTTTAAAAGAAACTATAGGTGAATTAAAAATTCAACAATAAGTCGCAAATACCCATAATTTTTTGTCAATTATTTTATCAATTTTAATTAGACTTACTTCAAAAAACTTATGTAAGTTAAGTTTACCTAAGTTTTTTGAAGTAAGTCTAATTAAAATTTAAGTAATATTGTTAATAAAACAAATTCTTTCTTTGGTATGTCAAATTCAAATATGATCGGTCAAACATAAATAACAGCAATATTATTTTTAAGAAAAAGAAAATGTTGACAAAATGTTATCTGCGTTATATAATGTTTTTTCCTGGTGGCACTTACTAATGAATTACTTATTTATTTTATATTTTTTCGTGAAATGTTTTATTTATCAATATAAAAATAATAATGGTAGAATTTGACAGCCCTACCTAGAATTTTTCTATTAAACTCTTATCAGATTCTATTCTATTATCATTGTTTCAATGATTCCATTTAATCTAATTATTCAGTCTAATCAACCTAAATATCAACACATTTTAAAAAATTCAGTCATCTTATTTAAATATTTCACAAATGTATTTGTTTTTGCATTACACGTATTCCGAAAATTCTTAATTATAAATAATTATCTCTCTTACTTTAATTATAAATTAGCTATTAGATATAATTGAATTTTTAAGGATTAACCCCCTTGTAACTAGTCGAAGTGACAGAAAACTTTCAAATATATTTTTTAACTACTTAACGGGACTTCATAAAAATCTCTTTTAACAGAGTAATATAAAATTATATATATTTATTATATCTTTAAAATAAATAAGATGTTTGATTATATTGTTTTTTCTCACCAATATTCTGTTTAGAAAAACTTTTCCGAAACCGTTTCTATTTATTCAATGAATTCTATATATCTAGTTTTAGAGAATTTACCTATCTGCTATTTACTTAGGTATTTATAATAATAGCATTTTATTTCATTTTTATTTAATAAAAATAATTTATTCTTTGAATAAGTGGCAATCTAAGAGTGGGCGTTATGGTTCTTTTACACTTTATAACTATTTTGTACTAGTGTTAAGTTTCATTTATTTGTAAACGTTCACACTATTAAGTAATCAATTAGAATTTAATCAATATAACTGTAAGTGCAAACTCATTTATTGCACCATTATAATTATATATACATAAGGTTTATTAATTGAATTTTTAAGGGTTAATCCCCTAGTATAAACTTTCAAAATCGTACTATATATAATAGTCTAATTATATTGTTTTTTTAAATATTCTGTTTAGAAAAATAAATATTTATTCGTACTATAAAGCTTAGCTTAAAGATATATAGACTGATAAGACGTTACGTTGAAATAAGATGTCAGCACTGAATAAAATATTGAAACGAAAGAGCTTTATCATTAAAGGCACCAGAATCAATATACCCAAGCAATCGACTTTGTACAAAAGTCGATTGTTTGGGTACCTCTGTCCCATTCGTGTTTCAACCGTGAAGCAGTTGTGTTTGCATGGCTGTGTTTCGGTTTGAAGGGTGGGATATGGCGTGAATTTACTGAGTACAGAGGAATAACACCTGAGTCCTTGGGAATGGCAACGCATGGGGGGTATCATGAGTGAAACAGTATAGTCTGTTATGTCCATGGTACTGCTCATGTCTATAGGCGACGGTTACCACTTTCCATCAGGTAGGCCGTCAGCTTGTTTGCCATTCTGTTGTATAAAAAAAGAAGGCACACTTTTCAAAATATTTTTTTATAATGTAAAAAATATAAAAAACGAGATAAACATGTAGGTAAATTCTTAGAGGGAAATCAGATAATTGTACACTGGGAACGGCTTACTCACTCCTTACTCTCAAATACGCCTATGGCAAATTTAGGGTATAATTTAACTAGAAAAAGACTATAATTTTACACATTTTATTTTTTTTTAAAATGATCATATGTATTTGATAAATAGGTACAAAAACGACAGTTGCAACGAAATAGCTTCAGATACTAAGTTGGCAACATTGCCTTACTCATTGACAATAACTTATTACTAAGCACTCTCTCATATGTGAATATTTACTTAACGTAAATAGGCTATTCTGTATAATCATGATTCATATAGTTTCAAATAATGGAAAACTAAGTTTAAAAGCTTTTATATATTAAAACTAGATTAGCTAGTATTTATGCGATACTTTGTTAGTATTAAAATATATCATTTCTCAGATTTTATCCTATCTTTCCTCGTACCGATGTTGATTACATCGGTTTAGTCGTTTATTAGCCATGAAAATAAATGAGTATAAAGTAACGAATTTTTAAAGTAATATTAACGTTTTTAAAAAATTAATTGTCTAAATTAACTTTTTTCACATCTCCGTGAGGAATTTATTTTACACCTGGGGAAGTTTCAAATTGCAAAAATGTGTGCTAAAATAACTATGTAGGTACCTAATTTATCCAAAAATAGCGCGACACATGCCATTCATGACGTGTTTTCCGAAAAATTTCTAGTATTGCTATTTAAAAAAATACCTATAATCGATTATAAAATATTACCTACATTTTTATAAAGTTTTAAATTAAAGTTAACTAAACACTGTATTATTATCAGCGAAGACTGCTACTTCATTTCTTATGATTCCAATGGTTTTAGTTTTTAAAAATTATTTATTACTAGTATAATAAGCAATAATAATATTTTTGATAAAAGGGCACACTCTAAATATAATTAAGTCATTGTGAACGCGACTTGGAAATGGTCGATTTTCCTGTTCACTGTTCTCCATTCGTTGATAGTGCGTTAATTTTGTTATAATCCGCGATCTGTTTTAATTATTATTGTTTCTTATTATAAGTTATTATTATTTTTTATATAAGCATTTGATGTTTTGTCTCAACTGTTGGAAATTGGATATTTCTGCATAAAACGACTAGGTGGTACTTTTGCGTTTAGACGGGAGCCATCTTGCAATCTCTAATCAAAGGTCCTTGGCTCGCAGTTTCGTTGTCTAGTTGAAAGTCGATATAATCCATCATAAAATAATCAAATGGCGTTAAAACGAATTAATAGGGTACGTATTAATATTTGTAATGTTTATTTTGAGTATAATAAACTTTCAAAATGGTGTGTCGAAAAAATTGTAACAAGACTTCGTAGTGAATGTTTCGTCATTGTGAATACCTATTATCGAAATTTCTTCTGGTAAATTCCGAGTGTGTGATCGTTTTGCACAAATTTTAAGAAGTGACAAAATGATTTTCCCTTTGTAATCATTTGTAATGAGTTAACGGTGTTTTACTGGTTAATGTAGGTGACAATTTCTGCACACGGCGTACATAAAATGTCGGAATTATGTGCCAATTTTGAGGTTTTCTTGCCCAGTTCCTTAAATGTGATGTGAACGTATCGCGGCAAGGATATTTTAGTAGTGTTTTATGACGGTTTGCACGGATGAAACCAGCTGTTCAGGTCAATATGTTGACCATCAGTTTATTTTTTAAGTGATGATGTGACATGTCCGATTGATAGTGGTATTGTGTTTCCTATACTGTTGTGCACCTACAGATAGTAATGTTTTGTTGCACAGGAATTACAAGACCTTGGCAGAGACCCACCAGCACAATGTTCTGCAGGACCACACGGAGAAGATCGTACGTACCCATTAATCTACCTACTTATTTTTTGTGACTCATTGTGACAAGATAATAATAATAGCTAGAAACAATGTAATTTAGATTCAGGTCATGGAGTAAAAATGAGGAGGGCAATAATTTGAAAATATTTTTGATATTTCATATAACTTTTATTTAACATGGAAATTAAGTATTTTTTAATTGCATGCAAGGATATTCATAATTTTATTGATTCTTTGTTGTACTATTTATTTCTTTTTTTTTTTGTAAAAAACAAAAGTGTGGTTTTCTACTTGATTACATAGATTAGAAAATATGTCAGTGATACATTTTGATCAAAATACCAAAATTGTTGTCTTTATTTTGATAGTTCATACTTTATGTAGGTTATCTGTACCACCCCAATACAATGTGTCAATGAACTTGTTCCAGTACAGTAGAATTGGCAGCTTTACTAATTATTCATTTCTTTATTTCAGTTTTTCACTGGCAAGCCACAATTATGGGTCCAGTAAGTATATTTCTATATTTAAATAGTATTACTTTATATAGGTATATAGGAATTCATAACCTATAACTACCACAGATTATGCATGGACAGTTATTTTTTTTTATTATGTACAGCTAGTCAATTGTGTATCTATGTTATTTAAGGATATGATATAACAGGCCTTGATTATTGTGTTAAATGTTTTAAAAAGGTTATAAATAATTTTGTTTCAGTATAAAAAAATCTTTAGATATGAATAGGAAATGATATGAATTGCTTAAGTAGATGATTATAAATGAATTTCATTATCATAAAGAGACAAAGATAGCATTTTTTATTCTACAATAATTTATTGATTATCTCTTATCTTGATTATTTCTTATTGTGTTTACAGGTAGACAGCCCTTACCAAGGAGGCGTATTTTTCCTGACCATACATTTCCCAACAGATTACCCATTCAAACCACCAAAAGTTGCATTCACAACACGTATCTACCATCCCAACATAAACAGTAATGGTTCTATTTGTCTTGATATTCTCCGTTCACAGTGGTCACCAGCGCTAACCATATCCAAAGGTAATTTGTTTAACATGCAGTGATTATTATTTTTAGAACTTTAACTTTAACCTCTTAAATATAAGTAGACAATGGGAATAATGACCTTAATGTTTGTCATTTTCAACAGAGTGATACACATTGTGTAATAATATCCTGTAATAATATAATGTTGAGATTTCAATTTAATTTTGTGATCACATTCTCACATTGAACCTTGTTAGTCGTGGTATTAATATTGATATCACTCTGATATTTAAATATTTGGTTCTTCCGAACATTGACATTTCGAAAAAGTAGTATCAATACACATATTTGTGTATTGTATATCGACTTTGATAAGATCGATCTTGGGATTAACAATAATAATAACTTAGAGCCAAGCTTGTAATCAAAGTATAATTCATTTTGTAGTTCTAACTTAATATTTGTGATCAGCAGATTTGCATTGCATTTAAATGTTTTTATTTATTACTATGAAATACTTACTAATATTTCACTTAACTAATATTTTAGAGATGAAAGATTCAAATAAAAAAAAAAATACTTAACCTTTTGTAAAAATTGTTTTACCAATTAAAAGTTATATTGTCATAGTAACATTGGCTCTTTTTTATTAAAAGTTACACAAAACCAAGGGTGGGTTTTTAGTATGTTCCACAATTCTATATAATTCATGATTGTGTAAATGTTATAATCTATTTTTTATCTGTTCCCATTGTATTAACTAAATAGTTAAATAACTAGTTAGATTCTGCTTTATAAACTTCATATTACAATGTTTGTTTTTCCAGTGTTGCTCTCAATCTGCTCACTGCTATGCGATCCAAACCCAGATGATCCTTTGGTGCCAGAAATTGCTAGGATCTACAAAACGGACAGAGAAAAGTACAATGAACTAGCCCGTGAGTGGACAAGGAAGTATGCCATGTGATGAGTCAGTTGTGACGTCAGCAACACATACACACATCGCCACAGCCCGGGCTCTACCCCCTTCCTCTTGTACCCGCTCCCCCCATCCTTTGAAATTCCCGTCAGTGTCCTAAATTACTGAAATTTGTAAAAAAAATGTTCAATTAGGATCAGCCTAACTTATGTAATTTCTGGTAATAAATAAACTGCAAATTAATGCATCTAAGTAAATACACATGTGCAAATATAGTTCTGTTCTATCTAAATAAGAAACGTTTTCTATAAGCAAAATTTTTTTTCTGTTTAACATTGATGTGTCAGTAGTTGTCTTTACACTCATTTAGTTGGAGATTAGTTAAATTGACATAATTTGAATTCATGTAATTCCTAAAGAATTTGTACTTTAACTAGATCTAAAAATTGCATTGTGAAATTGTACAATAGCCATATGTTTAGGTAAATGGAGCGTTCCTTGGCTTACCACTGTCCGGTTCACTTAGGAATTTTGTCAATGAAATGTTAAGTAAAGCTCATAAGTGTTAAGAACATTTTGGGTAATGTAAGTAAGTGGTATTACAAAATGAGCTCGTTGACGGAGTTGAGTGAGTGTTAATTTTTTTTTTTACTAGAAAACAACTTTAAGTTAGTTAATGTAGCGCGCTACAGAATCGACTGACAATGATTGAAGCGGTCAGTTTTCTTTCATCCACAATATTTTACTATGATGGAAAACGCTCCAATAGTTGCAAATGTCAGTATAAATTACAGTGTATCTCATAAGAATATAAGTTACGATTAATCTAGATTTTTTTTAATATGCCCACTCTTATTATAATTTTATCTAATATATATTGTGGTTGTAAGGATGCCTGCGTTGTGATTTCCACAGTCCTATCCACGTTGACGTTCCTGGTTTTCCTACGAATTTATTATTGAACAAAACTGCAATTAATGTGTCGAGGCACGAGTGGCAAAATATGGTGTGTTACTTTACAGCTGCAAGATGGAGCTTTTGTTCACTGATTAACACTGGGAGAGATTAAATTTAAAGCTTTTCAAATTGTAATCAATCAACAACTTGTATTTTAGCTTGACTAAATTGTAAGAAACAATAAATTATTGTGTATGTAAATAACAAGTTGAGCTTTATTTAGGCAACCTAGTATGCAGCTGTAAATTTCTCTAACAAATTTCACGTAGAACTGTCAGTGAATATACGAGGTCTTATTCGTAATACACTGTTGTTTGATATAATAATAACAAAACACAAATAATTTTGATAAAAGGATATTGCAAGATTGCTAAATTTATCTAGGGAGAAAAAATACGATTTCAACTGATATATCGTCCACAGCGTCCACAGACAAATATAGATGGCAGCTTTACTCTCTGTTACCAACAAACATAATTTTATCATATCGTATTCAGTCACACGTATTTTACACATCCATTAGGTCAAAAGTTATTACAACACCGCGCACAATGTTATTTATTTATTTTGGTATTCTAGGTAATGACTGCGACATTACACTGTCAAATTATAAGATTATTTAAATGACTTCAAAAAATAGTAGTTTCTCAATTCGTCTGTATTTTTTTTATAGTTTTTGTTACGTCTTTGCTAATTTCTTTTTCTGATTTTGATAGTATTTCAATGAATATTTTTTTCTGTGTTTTCATATTTATTTTAAATAGGTGATAATTTTAACCCGGGTTAATGGCGGAGTGGCAGCTTAGTGAGCCCATCGTGATGAATTCACCTGGACTGGCGAGCTAAATTGCTAGCAGTGAGGCTACAAGTCCCTATTATAAACAATCCCTCCTTTTTCTCAAATTAATTTAGTCATCATTAAAATAGAAATGGTTGCATACACAAGATATCGTGAAACTTCTGAATGATATTAAAAAAAAGACATTGATGGCTTTCTCATTCATGTAGGACTACATATTTCATAGTGTAATGGTTCTTAGGAAAAAACTATTATCATTAATGGCAATTATTTATGGTAACGGTAGTTTCTTGAAAGACTATTAGCCTCTTATAAATATACCTTATATAATAATATTTAGGTTACAGGTAGACGACAAGCAGATTCCACTGCGATTAGAAGCAATTGGCCGGTTCGGTGACAGCGATTGTTTTCTGATAGTTTAGGGCCCATTCACCATAAGAATCATATCGCTGCAAAACGTTGTATGTATTTGCAAAAATCATTTAACAATCACTCAAATCTTCAAAGGATTGCATTGTTTTTATATGACTAACACAAACAAAAGTTCCTTATTTATTGTAAATGTCTTGTACAGAATTTAATCTATACGTTTTAAATTAAAACAAATAAAAGGAGACTAAAATCTGTCTGCATGGGTGGGTACCCGTCTCCCAATCATGCAGTTGTATTTGCATGGTTAGTGTTTTGTTTTTTTATCACAGCAAGCATGCTGTGTTTTTCTATAGGCGACAGTTACCACTTTCCATCCACATCCATCGTTCTTTGTATTTGCGATATAAAAGTATGACAGTTAAAATTATAAATTAAACCTAAATTGCCACATTAACGTTGGTTAAAATTCTTTATAATTTTTATCTGAATTTATAATATAGGTACAGTTAGCATTTCAGTTTCAAGAATTACCGAAATAGCAAAAACCAACTGGTGACTGTTCGGCGTCTGTCTGTCGACGCTTGTTATTGTCAGTTACTAAAATGTATAATAGCTTTATATTCATACTATTTTTCTAAATTATTTTACATATATTTATTATATTCAAATATTTACAAAACAAAGCAAACAAGTTGGTTATATTTTAATCCTTTTATCACTAGATGGCGCCAGTACTACCGTATATGAATGCAATGTAATTTGGGTGATTGTTAGGCATTCGCACAAACAAAGTAATCGCTATTTGTTATTTGATAAAACTTTGTTTTAATCGTGAATTTTGTGCATTAAATTTGTATATTGGCATTTAGAATAGAATAGAATAGAAAATCATTTATTCAAATAAACTTACATTCAAGCACTATTTTTTGAAAAGTCATTACATATTTATTTTTTTATTTACAAAACAAAGCAAACAAGTTCGGAAAGCTTTTGTCTCATCACAAGAAGAACGAGCAAGAAACTTGCGTGATGCTCTTTTAAATAATTTTATTATTATTTTACATTTTTAAGTTATATTGTGTGAATACAAACCACCAATTAGCACTAACATTATAAATGAATGCTTACCGTAAACTTACACTAGTATTAATTTTAGTGTTAGTGTAGAAAGAATGCCGTTAATTTGGGTCGAGTTCTCAAAATCTATATTTATACGCTAGTAATGTCGGTAATTTTATTTGTGCTTACGCTATGTGCAACATGCTGATTAAAATCTAACCTATTTTTTAACCAACTTAAAAAAAAGTTACGTTTTAATTAAGTTTTTTGTTTGTTTCCTCATAACTCCGTCAGTTCTAAACCGATATGAACTTTTTTTTATCTGAAATAATATACTTACAGATTAGTCTTATAGAAATTTTATCAAAATCCGTTTATTAGTTTCGTTTTTACTCGTAGATCAATATGGTTTTGTCACAATTGTAGTTTTTTTATTTTTTTATCTATAATTACTATTTCTAAGCCTATACTATGCTATTAATAGTTTTATGATTATGACAATAACGATATGTGAAGTTGAGAGGATTTTCGATAACAAATCCACTGTGGATATAGGTATTTACATTAATGGAAACTTGCTCGATTAGGCTCGCCCTTACCACTTAGGATGCAAATAGATGAATGAAGGAAAACTTTATTGCTCACTTCAATGAGTGATACATATTATAAATGGAATGGCAAACCCCCTATTCGCTATCAATTTATGCTGGCGGGGTACCAGTGAGTTATGAGAGGTGGGATGAAATTAGGTCAATTGTGCGATCATGATTATTCATTAGATCGTTACATTCACCAGGAATTTACCATGATGGTTTCAAGGTAAGGGACCGCGTAGAGGTAGACCTGAAAATGGATATATTGCTAGTAATGGATCATTTAGAGTCCATTCTTCGTCGTCATCATATCAGCCTTTAACTGTCTACTACAGAACATAAGCCTCCCTCTTAGGGGATTTTGCCAGTAGTTGCCACACTTGCCAGGCGGATTGGCAACCGCAATTAGGCTTTAGAGATGTTTTAAAAAGAACGCTGCTGCCTATTCTATGTCGGGACTACACTCCCCACTGTTTGGAATCCATTACTAAAAAATAATATGTGGGCATGTAAATTAACGTTCACCACACAATGTTTAAACTGATTACCTACTCTACAAGGGATTACATACACGGGTAGATAAAATTTTAAAATAAAAGATTAAAATAAGCCTCTGTTATTCGCTGATAATGTTGCTGTTTATAGATACAAGAATTTTTAAAACTACTCAACTGAGTTTTTGAATTTATCCATTACAAATAATAATAGTAGGTATAGTATATAAATATACAATCGGTAAAGTTTTCACGAATGACCTGGCATGTTTGTTAATCTAGAGACCCGTTTTCTTTTTATGTCTTAAAATGTTTCTGTGTTACCGTGTTAGGTGGTTTCACTTATGATTCATATTTTTTAAATCGGTAAAAATGCAATGGTAGCCCCGCCTGATGATATATGATAGACGAGGATGAAGGTAGATCAATCGGTCCATTATGAAGAATACGACAAGAATTAAACACGATGGTTTCCAAGGGAAACGGTGTGGAAGTCGGTTTGATAGAGGGTATATTGCTAGCAATGGGGCTTTGTTAGAACCTATTACTAACAACTTCCTTTCCCCGATTCATACATTTTATTGATAGTGACGACCTCCGTAGCGCAGTGGGGTGCACGTTGCTTTGTATAAATTAGCTAAAGAATTCGGTGCTGGTTGAGCCAATTTTAGGAAACTATGTTCCATTGTCCCTCCAAATGTTAGTTCTCTGGTTCTTCATAACACGGTATCCTAGCTTTAGATCCAGGTGATTGATGTGATTGTGTGAACTACGCTATATTGCAGTGTTATCGTTAAGTCAATAATGAAAGTAAACTTGTCGTTAGTGTTAACTGTTGATGCAGTTGTAACTTACCTATATTTGTATTACTCACACGATGAGCTGATTTTAAACATAATGACATTATTAGACTAACGCACTCGTGGAAAGGTATTTTTTATTTATCTAAATGTTATTTCATATGTATAGTTTTGCTCATTGTGAAAGAAGGGTTTACAAAATTAATATATATCCCGTGTTAGTTTTATATTGATTTTGCCTCTTCGAATATTTCATTGTTCAATTTTACATCATGCTGTACATTAATAATCAATATGTTGAATAGATCTGTATGAAATAAATAACTTATTGGGTTTGCATAATATGATCAAAAAGTGAAAGCATATTAATTTTTTTATTTTTATTTTAAACAATTGGTTTAAAACGTAAAATTACATAATAATTATTGATTCACTAGTTAACCCTGGTATAAAAGTCGTATTTAATATAAATTATCGTAGAATTTGTTTAGGTTTTTATTTACGGTATTTGAGTGTGATGATTTCAAAGGGTTACCTGTTAAAATGATCATCGAAACAGCGTTAAACAGACACGACTGTACAAAAATAGAAATCAAGGATAATGTTGACAAGCGACAGCTGTCCGTAACAAATCTTAACGTTTTCCTTGTTTGTTTTACGACAGCTTGGATGTCTGACTGTATGCTACAGGTCTTGGATAATTGATGAGATAAAATATATACTGTTTAAGAAAGACTTTTTTTTATACAACTTAGAATGGCAAACAAGCTGACGACCCACCTGATGGAAAGTGGTAACCGTCGCCTATAGACATGAGCAGTACCATGGACATAACAGAGTATACTGTTTCGCTCATGATACCCCCCATGCGTTGCCATTCCTGAGGACTCAGGTGTTATTCAAACCGAAATACAGCCATGCTACTACAGCTACTTCACGGTTGAAACACTATTGGGACAGAGGTACCCAAGCAATCGACTTTTGTACAAAGTCTCCCTCTGGTGATGATGATGATGTGACGATGTGTTGTTTCCTATCACTGGTATAAAATAGTGATCATATATAGTGAGAAACCATTAATAGATATTTACCATTGCGGTGAGCGTAACACTATAAAAATATTCTAATTCCGCTTCAGTCAAACTTTATTCGCAATACAAAAGCCAATCTTGGCACCAACGCCACTGGCTGTTGTATAAATAAAACATCTGTATTAGTATAAACTTATTTTTATCACGTTTGAATTATTAATAAATAGCTAATAGAGCATTCTTTCATTTTAACTCTGTTGCACAATGATTAAGTACAGTTCGTCAACTTCGTATTTGGCGGCTTGGTGGGTTGACAGATGTACTTATTATCGTAAAAGTAGTATCACTACATTATTATGTATTTAGATAAATGCGTATTTAGATCCAGTCTTTGTCGCTTGTATGTCTCGGGAGTGTTGGGTTCGAAGTTGACGGGCTGTATATTAGGTACATATATTACAAAGGCACATTATATAGCTAACATTACAGTTCGGTTGTTTCCATATTTTTCGCATTCTTCATTTGTTCTAATTGCTGATAAAAATCGTATTTGGCTTGGTTACTCTGTGGTTCGGTTTCATTGGAATCTATGGACGGGAATGCGCCGGTCGTGATGAAGTACGGTTTCTCGTTGGATATGTCTTGGTCTACTGCGTTTTCGTCCAACGAGTCCCGTTCAGAGTGACTCAGCTGGTCGTCGGATTTATACCAGTCGTTCTCGTATGCGTGGAGCCAGATAGGATTGGATCCCTTCGTGCTATGTTTATTTGTATTCGGAACTCTACCTCCGGAGCTGCGGATCGTCATGTCGGACTCGCCTGGTGTTGGCGAAGCTATAGAATAAAGAAAAAATTTGGTGATGTAATTAAACAAAAATGTCACTTTCCATTTAGGAAGCCGTAAGACTCTTAAGAGGTAAGGAATAAAGCGCGATATATTAGAGCAACAGAAGGAAAACTCGAGATATAACCGTATACCAAACCGTCTGGTCAGCGTGGTAACCCTGACAGTGTAAGGAGTTATGCTCAGCAGTTGGTATGTTGTTGTGGTAGAATACACTTATGGGAGCATACAAATATTACGTAACGCAAAAACGTTACGATACGTTACTGGACGGGACGGGGTAAGAAATAAAAAGGGTAAGAAATAAAAAAAATTACGTAATTTTTTAAATATAAATATATATAACAAACTAGGGAACTAAAATCTCCCAATTTGGGAACCCTTTTCGTTTATGTTTTATTGTTGTACGTCATTTGTACATATTTTGTTTTCGTTATCAGTATTCGTTTGTGTTATGACTTTTAAGTAAAAATGGTCAATTGGGTGTTACATAACGTTTAGGGAGGAGGGGGAAATACAGAAAAATATTAGGGCGCGCTATGGGAGGCTCAAAATTTTTCAAAAATTTCGTTACGTAATACATGAGCGTACACTATCGGATATATCGATATAATATCGATGTACTATATATCGCTTAGCGTTATATAGGTATACAATGCGCATACAACATATACATGTTGTATGCGCATTGTAAGTAATTCATCATAAGTAATTACTACTACAATTACCGCCTACTTAATTTTTTGCTTACCTCGTGGTTGACTGGTAAAGAACGCCATTAGGTGTTAAGTCTGTCTTATATAATTGTGCATTTAAGTTTAAATAGATAAATATCTAATGATAGTATTCGTTGAAATTAATATTCTGTGAATATCCATCTGTTCTATTTTACAATTTTAACATCCTGAATATACATATATTTAAAAAATTATTAAAACCAACACACATATTTGAAGTCGCTTAAAAATACGGTTATCCCTGTACTTACAATACGCAGTGGCTGTAGCAGCCTTCAGTCTTCGGATATAATCCGCCCGTTGCGACAGGCACATCATCACTGAGAGCACTAGGAGCACAGCGAGGAACAGCGTTGTCCACACCAGCCAAAACACAGTCTGATTCGACGACAGCGTCTCCGCGGTAAGAGGTTGGTACTCCGCTGGTTGTGTGTCGAGAACGTTGAATTCCTGTAGAAAAAGTAACTTGTCGCTCTATCTATGGTATATTTTATATTAACTACTAGAGCTATCCGTCCCGGCTTCGCATAGATGTAATGAATAAAATAAGACATCTTATCAATTCAAGTCAATATTTTTGAAGATCTCCCAACTATACGCGTATTTAAGGAGGGAGATAGGTAGACCGTTCCCATCCCAGAATTATCTAGTACCCACCTCAAGATCCGAGCATTATAAAGAGTTTTTTTTTACAACACATTATAAAGAGTCATCACCTGATCTGAGAGAGAATGAGAGACTTGAAGGTTATGTTGTCGTATCGGTTGGGAAATACTGCTGCTGGAAGTTGATTCCAAAGAATGGTTGTGCGTGGAAGAAAGTGCCTTGAAAAACGCATGGTGGAAGACCGCCACTCGTCCAGATGATTGGGATGAAACTAGTTTGTGGCGGGTTGTACGGTGGTGAAAATAAGCAGGTATCAATGCTCCAGAAACATGATCCTCTAGAAGATGCACAGAGATGCAACATCTCTGCGCAGTTTTTTTTGAGAGAGAATGAGAGATATATCTTTTTTAAGGGGTCAAGATTTTGGAAAACTACTTTAAATAAAAATTTTTCTAGTTCATTCGCTTACTCACTTTTTTTTTAAAGATATATCAACCTAATTTTTTCAATTACAAAGACAATAAAAGGAGATTTAGCAAAATATAAAGTGCAGCCTTTCTGAAGTAATGTGCGTTGCGTTATCGTATGTGCACGGCAGGTAATGGAATAGACTGTGAACTGGTGTATGCCTGTTTTTAGTTGTATTTATATTGCTGTTAACCTTTGTTTCATTTTTGCATTTGCATTGCATTAGTTATAATCGTTGTGTAGAGGCATGGACATCACGAAATACATGACACCCATTGTACCCATCACGAGTTGCCATTCTAAGGGCTAAGATGTTATACGCCCATACTCTGTAAATGCATTTCTCTTTCCACTTACCTTGAACAGATCATCGAGTTGTTCAATATTCTTGTCAACTATCTTCAATACTTGTTCCACTTCTAAAACTGAATGGTCTTCCCCATTCACCAAGTGCAAATACAAGTCTGTTTTCGTATTATCCACTGATCCGTCTTTATTCTCGTGGACTCTCATATCGTCTATATTGACTACGGATGAGGTGACGCGGGCTAGCTTATCACGGAACACGTGTATCCTCTCGCGGATTTCGGACGGATGTGAGCGTAGTACGAACCGTACTCTCTGGTCCTCGCGGAGTAGGTATATGAATACATGCGCTTCGTCGTGAAGACCGCCCGTGTCGTTGGCTAGTACCTGATGGTTATATATTATAACTTTACGTAGTTAGAAATAAACATGTTTTGTATTATTGTATAGATTGACTACGTTAACATGGGACGCTCCTCAAACTTTTTAATGTGTGTTATTATATAAATATATAGTCCTGGTGCTCTGTTTGTGTTTGTGAGGAAACATCTTCAGTAGAGGTCCGTCCAGATTTTATTTGTTATATTTTTTGGTCGAAACTTTGTTAATATTTTTATTTACAAATTTTTTATTCTTTGGATTTTGGAGAAATTTATTTCATGTTTTAACTTTTAATCCTATGTATATATGGTGTAACATTTGAAAAACCCATATTTCATTAACTCATATTTGAATTACATATAAGTAAGATAGCAGGGGGGAAAGGGATTGTTAATAATGGGGTGTAATGAACCTATTGCTAGCAATACACCCTATCAGGTCGACCTCCACGCGATTCCCCTGGAAACCATTGTAGTTAATTCTATTGTGGAATTCATCACAATGGGCTAACTGATCTGCTTTCATCGTCACCTATCATCCCTTATTGGTGCCCTGCCAGCGTATATCGTTAGCACAGGCGGGATTACCATTCCATTATCATCCATTAAAAAAAAGTAAAATAGCAAACTACTTATCTCTTGAAAGATTTTTATTAAGTAGTTAGTCGAAACCTTTAATTGTCGTACTTATTTTTGCACCAGATTTCATTAAATTTGGAGTTCTTTTAATTTTTACTTTTAATAGGATGTAAAAATAGACGTGATAAGGGATGGTAATAAGACAGGAAAATCTTCATCTGTATGTGCGTAACATTGTAGTTTAAAAACGGATTGAAAAGATAAAAAAATTTTAATTGACTTTTCAAAGAAGGAGCTTCTTAATTTTGTCGTATTTTTTTTATGTTTGGTAACACATAACTCCGTCAGTTGTTTAGATACCGATTTGAAATTTTTTTTATCTAAAAGGACATACTTAACGATTGGTTCCATAGAAATTTTATCAAAATCGGTTTAATAGTTTTTAAATCATTAATTAATTAAATAATAATTGATTTTGTCACAACTAGAGTTGATTTTTATGTGGAACATAATTATTTAAATTCAATAATGTCAAAAATTAATAGTTTAATAGTATTTTTATTACTCATATGTGAACATACCTTGAAATCGAAATATCCTTTCATGCCCTTTTGCGGGTCGAAATTCAATGATATAGCGCCGGTATCAACGTTGACGAGGAACGGCGACACAGCCAAGTTCTCAAGCCCTTCCGTTAGCGTTTCCTTCACATCGCCAATAAGGTAGTAGCTTATTTTAGCATTGTCACCGTCATCTTTGTCTGTCGCCTAAACAGGAGAATATAATAAATATACCAACCCAGTTAGGGTAGGGAGATTGTTAGTAACGGGGAATAGTGGGCCCAATGGGTCAATCTTCACTTGGTTCCACCTGGAAACTAGTGGTTAATTCTTAATGGATTCCTAATGATAAGCCAATTAACGTGGTTTTATCCTCACTTTCATTATCAGTATTATAATTTCGTTCTCATCCATAAAAAAAAAATAGTACAGGGGGGTTATGTTTTGGTTGATTTATGTTTATAATGTAATCTTGCCATTTTGTGGCTGCGGACATTTTAATGTTATTATATTGTTGCTTATTATTATTATTACTTACCATTTATTTTATTGTTACTTAATTTTTTATTCGTAAGTTGCCTAGTTAATATGGGTATCAAATAAAAAATATTTGACACCTATATATAGGGTTGACAAAATATACACCATCCGCCATTATGGCGGCGGCCATTTTGCAACAATATTGAGCATTACATATTGTATTGTTACTAGAACTGAAGGTGTAGCAAAATTTTAACAAAATCGGTTAGGAAAAACTAGTTCTCATTCAGGTTGTAAGATTAGATCTAAACATACATTGTGATTTAAATAAGTACTGTACTTGCGATCTTAAACTTAAAAATAATAAATACTATCGTTTGCTGGTATTACATTGATTTGTAGTGATACTTAAACTTACCTTAACATACATAAACTCGATACCAAAATCAGCTTCAGTCGTCACACCGCCCGTGAATATTTTCCTGGTGAACTTTGGAGGGTTATCGTTGACGTCATTCACTGTCACATTAACCCTCAGCGTACTGACCGCGTCCACGTCACTTTGATAGTTTGGAGTTGCGATACAATCCTCAGTCGCTAACACTGTGAGATTGTATTCCTTTTTTTGCTCTCGGTCTAGGGGTTTGATTGTTGATAATCTGTAATAGGTGTTTTGAAGTTAGATTTTTTTTGACAAAAAACACAATTGATTTGAGAACCTTGAATCACTAAATACATTGTAAAGTTAGTAAACTAAGCTAATATTATAAAGAGGAAAGAATTGATTTTCTGGTGTGTGTGGATGTTTCTTTATAATGAATAAATTCAAAAACTACTTAACCAAATTTCTAAATTTTTTTACTTATAAATGACTATTTATTTTTATTATCAGCGAATAATTTAATTTAAAAAACCATGCGATGCCAGGATCAGCTACTAGTTCTTTAAAAACAATATGAAATAGAAAAAATTACAAGTATATATAATAATATTAATTCATTCATGTCCATGGAAATTCACATCTTTAGTTGAAGACAAATATTTCAAATTAAATTAATTAATGTAATTTAGAATATGTTGCCTGAAATGTGAGTATATCTTGAAGTATTTGAAATGGTACTCACTTATGTGTATTTCTATGTAGTTCAAAAACTCCGTCCTCATTTCCTTCCACAATAAAAAAACACACGGGCAGTACTGGTTCGTCGCCTCTATCTATCTCGTCTCTTTCAATAACACTTGGTAGAAAAACCTCAAACTCTGGTGCGTTCTCTGTGATGTTTACGTAGAAATGTTTGTGTGGGAACCGCGGACGGTAACTGTCCACATTTTGCACATATATCGTGAGATCCAAGTCCGAGCTGAGCGGTGTAGGGAGGCCGAGGTCGTACGCTTCGATTCTTAGCTGTGGAAATACATATAAATTAGATTGATAGGTCTGGAATTACGACTGACAATTACGAGAACTTCGTTACCTTTATAAGTCACGACACATATTTTTGTTAATTTTATTTTTATACATATATGTACCGAACTTACCTTCTTGTCTGCCTTTTCATTGAGAGACAAATTTTAAAGAAAAAATTTACAAATTTTAAGTTACCCTATCGTATCCATATTACATGAAAATACGCTACTTTTAAGTTCCACGGTTTCCAGGTTTTTACCACGTCGATCAAGTTGTTTTGCTAAAAACTGTCGATTAAATTACGTATTATAGATGAATTTAGCAAAGATTCTAAATATTTGTGGACGTGTGGGGCAGTGAGCTGTATGGTAGTCGCGGCCGGATGCGGCGTGGTGCGGCCTGTCGCGGTACCTGGTAGACGTGCCGTCGGTGGTGTGGCGTACCTGGTAGGCGCGGTTGGTGGTGTGTGGTGGCGTGTGGCGGTGCGTGGTACCTGGTAGGCGCGGTCGGTGGTGTGTGGTGGCGTGTGGCGGTGCGTGGTACCTGGTAGGCGCGGTCGGTGGTGTGTGGTGGCGTGTGGCGGTGCGTGGTACCTGGTAGGCGCGGTCGGTGGTGTGTGGTGGCGTGTGGCGGCGCGTGGTACCTGGTAGGCGCGGTCGGTGGTGTGTGGTGGCGTGTGGCGGTGCGTGGTACCTGGTAGGCGCGGTCGGTGGTGTGTGGTGGTGTGTGGTGGCATGTGGCGGTGCGTGGTACCTGGTAGGCGCGGTCGGTGGTGTGTGGTGGTGTGTGGTGGCGTGTGGCGGTGCGTGGTACCTGGTAGGCGCGGTCGGTGGTGTGTGGTGGTGTGTGGTGGCGTGTGGCGGTGCGTGGTACCTGGTAGGCGCGGTCGGTGGTGTGTGGTGGCATGTGGCGGCGCGTGGTACCTGGTAGGCGCGGTCGGTGGTGTGTGGTGGCGTGTGGCGGTGCGTGGTACCTGGTAGGCGCGGTCGGTCGGTGGTATGTGGTGGCGTGTGGTGGCATGTGGCGGTGCGTGGTACCTGGTAGGCGCGGTTGGTGGTGTGTGGTGGCGTGTGGCGGTGCGTGGTACCTGGTAGGCGCGGTCGGAGGTGTGTGGTGGCGAGTGGCGCCGCGTGGTACCTGGTAGGCGCGGTCGGTGGTGTGTGGTGGTGTGTGGTGGCGTGTGGCGGCGCGTGGTACCTGGTAGGCGCGGTCGGTGGTGTGTGGTGGCGTGTGGCGGCGCGTGGTACCTGGTAGGCGCGGTCGGTGGTGTGTGGTGGCGTGTGGCGGCGCGTGGTACCTGGTAGGCGCGGTCGGTGGCGTGTGGTGGCGTGTGGCGGCGCGTGGTACCTGGTAGGCGCGGTCGGTGGCGTGCGCGTGGTACCTGGTAGGCGCGGTCGGTGGCGTGTGGTGGCGTGTGGCGGTGCGTGGTACCTGGTAGGCGCGGTCGGTGGCGTGTGGTGGCGTGTGGCGGTGCGTGGTACCTGGTAGGCGCGGTCGGTAGGCGTGCGGCGGCGCGTGGTATCTGGTAGGCGCGGTCGGTGGTGTGTGGTGGTGTGTGGTGGCATGTGGCGGCGCGTGGTACCTGGTAGGCGCGGTCGGTGGTGTGTGGTGGCGTGTGGCGGCGCGTGGTACCTGGTAGGCGCGGTCGGTGGTGTGTGGTGGCATGTGGCGGCGCGTGGTACCTGGTAGGCGCGGTCGGTGGTGTGTGGTGGCGTGTGGCGGCGCGTGGTACCTGGTAGGCGCGGTCGGTGGTGTGTGGTGGTGTGTGGTGGCATGTGGCGGCGCGTGGTACCTGGTAGGCGCGGTCGGTCGGTGGCGTGTGGTGGCGTGTGGCGGCGCGTGGTACCTGGTAGGCGCGGTCGGTGGTGTGTGGTGGCGTGTGGCGGCGCGTGGTACCTGGTAGGCGCGGTCGGTGGTGTGTGGTGGCGTGTGGCGGCGCGTGGTACCTGGTAGGCGCGGTCGGTGGTGTGTGGTGGCGTGTGGCGGCGCGTGGTACCTGGTAGGCGCGGTCGGTGTGTGTGTGGCGTGTGGCGGCGCGTGGTGGTAGGCGCGGTCGGTGGTGTGTGGTGGCGTGTGGCGGCGCGTGGTACCTGGTAGGCGCGGTCGGTGGTGTGTGGTGGTGTGTGGTGGGGTGTGGTGGCATGTTGACGCGCGTCGTACCGTGTAGGCGCGGTCGGTGGTGTGTGGTGGCGTGTGTGCGTGGTGCGTGGTGTGTGGTAGGCGCGGTCGGTGGTGTGTGGTGGCGTGTGGCGGCGCGTGGTACCTGGTAGGCGCGGTCGGTGGTGTGTGGTGGCGTGTGGCGGCGCGTGGTACCTGGTAGGCGCGGTCGGTGGTGTGTGGTGGCGTGTGGCGGCGCGTGGTGGTAGGCGCGGTCGGTGGTGTGTGGTGGTGTGTGGTGGCAGTACCTGGTAGGCGCGGTCGGTGGCGTGTGGTGGCGTGTGGTACCTGGTAGGCGCGGTCGGTGGTGTGTGGTGGTGTGTAGTGGCGTGTGGCGGTGCGTGGTACCTGGTAGGCGCGGTCGGTGGTGTGTGGTGGCGTGTGGCGGCGCGTGGTACCTGGTAGGCGCGGTCGGTGGCGTGTGGTGGCGGTGGTGTGTGGTGGGTGGCGGCGCGTGGTACCTGGTAGGCGCGGTCGGTGGCGGGCGTGGTGTAGGCGCGGCGGTGGTGTGTGGTGGTGTGTGTGGCGGCGCGTGGTACCTGGTAGGCGCGGTCGGTGGTGTGTGGTGGCGTGTGGCGGTGCGTGGTACCTGGTAGGCGCGGTCGGTGGTGTGTGGTGGCGTGTGGCGGCGCGTGGTACCTGGTAGGCGCGGTCGGTGGTGTGTGGTGGCGTGTGGCGGCGCGTGGTACCTGGTAGGCGCGGTCGGTGGCGTGTGGCGGCGCGTGGTACCTGGTAGGCGCGGTCGGTGGTGTGTGGTGGCGTGTGGTGGCAGGTGGCTGCGCGTGGTACCTGGTAGGCGCGGTAGGGGGTGTGTGGTGGCGTGTGGCGGCGCGTGGTACCTGGTAGGCGCGGTCGGTGGCGTGTGGTGGCGTGTGGCGGTGCGTGGTAGGCGCGGTCGGTGGTGTGTGGTGGCGTGTGGCGGCGCGTGGTACCTGGTAGGCGCGGTGGTGGCGTGTGGTGGCGCGGTCGGTAGGGCGGTCGGTGGATGTGTGGTGGCGTGTGGCGGCGCGTGGTACCTGGTAGGCGCGGTCGGTGGCGTGTGGTGGCGTGTGGCGGCGCGTGGTACCTGGTAGGCGCGGTCGGTGGCGTGTGGTGGCGTGTGGCGGCGCGTGGTACCTGGTAGGCGCGGTCGGTGGTGTGTGGTGGCGTGTGGCGGTGCGTGGTACCTGGTAGGCGCGGTCGGTGGCGTGTGGTGGCGTGTGGCGGTGCGTGGTACCTGGTAGGCGCGCTGTCGGTCGCGGTCGAGCGCGCGCGCGGTGTGTGGTGGCATGTGGCGGCGCGGCGGCGGCGTGGTGGTGTGTGAAGTCGCGCCAGTCGCCGTGTGTGGTGGCTGTGGCCGCACGCGGTACCTCGCACGGCGCCGTTGGTGTGGTGTCCGCGTCGATCGCTCGCACCTCCACCACCGTCGTTCCTACCGTCGCGTTCTATAACAACCAATTACTATCCTGATTGCGGATATTACCTGATTCATTGGACACTTCTTTAGTATACCGTAGCACGACATAATAACGTACATTTCTGTCGTCAATAGGATAGCAAAATATATTAAAGTACTGATAAATGTACAATCACGATTTTAGTACGATTTATCATGCGGTTCACGGAAATTTAAAAAGTCATGTACGACGCCATGGACATTACAGAATACTCTACTATATCTATAGGCGACGATTAGTACTTTCCATTAGGTAGCGATAAGCATCACAAAAACAAAACGACACGAACAACAATCAATTACCTCAGGCACTTTTATAGTGACGTTTTGCGGCGGGTGCACGAAGACGGGCGCGTGGTCGTTGTAGTCGGTGACGCAGAGCCGCAGCGTGCCGCGGGCGGCGTGCGGCGGCGAGCCCAGGTCACGCGCCTCCACCTGCAGCGAGTAGTTCCCGAAGCGGTCCTGCAGCGACTGCCGCGCGTACAAGCGGCCGGTGTTCGCGTCGCCGCCCATTTGCTCGAACCTAAACAGTTCTGTTGATGCCACAGTATGTTACTCAGCAGAAGTGTATGATATGTACAATATGTATGATGTAAAATGAATGTGGCGCGGATGCAGAACGTGATTTTGAATTACATTTATACTATCTCACATATTTCTAAATATAGATTCACTCATTTGCTGTCCAGTGACTTAACTGTAGATATGTGGGGAAAAGGATTCTTAGTAATAGGATTTAACAGGTGGGAAAGGGATTGTTAGTAACGGAGACAATCCCTGGAAACTATCATGGTTAATTCCTCATAACTTCATCATGATGGGCTAACTGGCTTGTTTTCGTTCTCATCTATCACCCTTCACTGGTGCTCCGCCAGCGTATCCCGTTAGCGCAGGCGGGGTTACCATTCTATTTACACCCATAAAAAATAGAGTTTAACAGACACCTTGTTATTAATATACTATATCAGAGCGACCTTCACGCGGTTTCTCTTGGAAATCATCGTGGCTAATTCCTATTTAATTCATCACCATGGACCTGTTTTTATCCTCGTCTATCATCTCTAACTAGTGCCACGCTAGCGGTTACAGATCGTGCAGATGGGGTTACCATTCCATTTCCATCCATTACAAAATTGTAAACATGTGTTATATACTTCAAATAGGTTTGATCTTTGTATGTGAATGTATTAAAGGCGTGAATTTACTGGGTACAGAGGAATAACACCCGCGTCCTCAGAAACGGTAATGCATGGGGGGTATCATGGGCTAACACGGTATACTTTGTTATATCCATGGTACTGCTCATGTCTATAGGCGACGGTTACCACTTACCATCAGGTGGGCCGTCAGCTTGTTTGCTATTCTAAGTTGTATAAAAAAAAAAAACGAGAAAGCAATAAAATTTTTTTTTACTATATCATCCGTTAACTATCCACTGCTGAACATCAGGCCCTCCCATGGGGTTCCGCCAGCGTTGCCACGTTGCGCAGGCGGGGTTGGCAACCCTATTTAGACTTTGTTAAAGTATTTAAGAGGGACTCTGCCCGGTTTCTCTTGAAACCATCGTTAAATTCTCTTAATTCATCACAATGGCCTCTTTTTACGATCATCTCTAACAGGAAAGGAAGTGGGTAGCCCATTCCATTTCCATCCATTACAGGCAAGTAACATATATAAAAAAGGTTTATTCTTTTATGTGAATGTATTACAGGGGAAACTGAGTACAGGTAGTCGCATCACCTGAGTCCTCATGATACCCGCAGGGGTACCATGTCTTTTAAAAGGGAATGCCCATACTGCTCATTTTTGAAGGTTATGTTGTCCATCAGGTGGGCCGTACTGCTGCTGGAAGTTGATAAAAAAAAGCTTTGAAAAACGCATGGTGGAGGACCGCCACTCGTCCAGATGGTTGGGATGAAATATTCACTCTTAGGTGTTATATAATACGTGACATATATATTAAAAATAAATACTGACCATGCCCCTTCCCGCCGACCAAGTGGAACTGTACGCGTCCATTCGGCGACGTGCTGTCGTCCGCGTCGGTCGCCGATATGGCCACTATCGGCTCACGGTGATTGTGGAACTCTGTGATCGTCGTGCATTCCTCCGGGATGTGCAATATTGGGGGGTTGTCGTTTACGTCCTCTACGTGAACGCTGATGGGAACGTTACATTATTTATTACTTATTTATATTTTACTGATATTCCCTATCATCAACCGTTAACTGTCGGGGGGAAAGGGATTGTTAGTAATGGAGACTGAGAACTCCATTGCTAGCAATATACCTAACCAGGTCCACCACCTCGCGGTTCCCACTGGAAACTATCATGGTTAATTCCTGATGAATTCATCATGATCGGCTAACTGGCCTGTTTTCATTTTCATCGATCACCCTTCACTGGTGCCCCGCTAGCGTATACCGTTAGCGCAGGCGGTGTTACCATTTCATTTTCACCTATCAAAAAAAAAAACCGTTAACTGTCCACTGCTGAACATAGGCCTCTGCTTATCAGGTGCTTTTGCCAGTAGTTGCTACACTTGGCAGGTGGATTGATAACCGCAGTATTTAAAGGGACTCTGGCTTTTGTTAACTTAGTTGTTTTACGACAATAAAGGAACATTCTATGCGGGTACAATATTCCCTATATCGTAAGTATATTAAGTATTCCTGAATATTGACAATAATATAGTAAAATTACAAAGTATGGAGGCATAATATAGTCCTAACGTGTAGTAATGAACCATGGGCGTCACAGTCGCAAACAAAATATCTCTGTAATGTCCATGGTGCTATTCTTACCTATCTTTAAGCGAGGTTACCACTTTTCATCAGTTGGCCGTCGATTTGTTTGCCATTACATAGTTCTTAAATAGGGTGTTAGGTATTTCTCGCAAGCAACTTTGTGTGCTATTCCTTATAACTATTCCAGCGTGAAATTTGCTCGAGTAAATCTCAAGTAAATATATTAAGCATCGATAGATATGTTAAAATTTTGACTACATAATATAGAAATAACAGACCAATCGCTTAAAACCTTCTCTTAAAAAAAATTTTACTGCACTGTTTCTAAAACTATAAACTAAGTTGTATAAAAATATTTTAACAAATTCAACTTACACAATCTGCTTGAACGCGTTCCGGCTCTCGCCGCTGAGGTAACCGAACTGGTAGTTATCCCATGCTTCTACAACTAGATTGTACGTGGTTTGGGTTTCCCGGTCCAACCAGTCGGATACTGTCAAGGCGCCACTCTCAGCGTTTATTAAAAACTTGCCCTGGATTATGAAATAATTTGAAATAAAAAAAAAAAAAAAACAAGAAACAGAAAAGTCTAGAAGACGATATATATATATATATATATATATATATATATATATATATATATATATATATATATATATATATATAAACTTTATTCTATAATTCTATTTTTCTAAAGTTTATATTCTAAATTTACACAGTGTCGGACAATGTAAACGAATATCTTAATAAAAGATTAATATTGTTTATTGCACTTGTAAAAAGGTAAAATGTAGGCCCTCTGCCTACCATGAAATGTTTTCCAAAATATCGGAGCCAAACGAAACACAAATTTGATGTTAAAATTACATAATACATGCCGTTTGGAAATATTAAAAATGTTAAAATATCGTTCCTTTGGACTTTTATGATAGGATGTATGACGAACGAAATGTAAAACACAATTTATTGATCCGATTTTGGTATAAACAAAAACACGAAATTGAGTCTGAAAATTCGGAGTTTCATTTCATGGTAGACCCGCTGGTGGTTTACAAACTGGTTAGTAAAGGTGGGTTCATTATTATTAGAATTTACGTTTTAGGATGGTACCTGCGTAGACATACGGTCGAGCAAGTATGTGACGGTGCCATATTCGCCCGAGTCGGCGTCGTTGGCGAGCACCTGGGTCACGACGGTGCCCGGCTCCACGTCCTCACGCACCCGGTACTCGAACGACGACGATTCAAATATCGGGTTATTGTCATTTTCGTCCAATACCTAAACGGTATTATTTTTAAACGTTATGCACATTCTATACACAATGAATATTTATGGGAATCGAAACGATGTTTGTACATTTTTTATACAATTTAGAATAAAACAAGCTGACGGCCAAGTACAAAACCTGATGGAAAGTTTTGGTAATTTTCCGTCGCCTATAGACATGAGCAGTACCATGGACATAACAGAGTATATTGTTTCGCCCATGATACCCCCATGCGTTGCCATTCCTGAAGGTCTCAGGACATGTTATTCCTTTTAATTTGTATTAAGAAAGAGATGACCCAGTAAATTCACGCCACATCCCAGACCCTTCAAAGCGATGAAACACAGCCATGCAAACACAACTGCTTCACGGTTGAAACACGAATGGGATTCAGCTTTAGGTTAAGACCAGTTATAACAATCGATTTTTTGTACAGTTGTTTCATAAGTCTCCCTCTGTTATAATTAGGAAAAAATTACATGAATAATTTTTAAAACATTTGCTCGTTTGTCTGTTTGTTTGTTCAGGCATCACACAAAAACTATGACAGCAATTTGAATGCGATTTTCAAAGTTGCATTCCTTATGTTCCTTAATTAATGGGTATGGGCACAAGTTAGTTTAAGATATAGTTAGAACATACTTGTATAAATAGTTCAGCGACGGAATACCGCGGTGGCAGTCCGCTGTCTACCGCCTTCACGGTGAGGTTTATCCAGGGATGCACCTCGTGATCTATTCTGTTGGCGACCACCACTTCCCCTGTACCACTCTCCATGTGTACTAACTTTAACAGCTCTTCAGGACCTGTATATAAACAACAGATTTATATACAAAATATGTATAGGCTACCAACCTCTTTCAAACCT
Organism: Galleria mellonella; assembly: GCF_026898425.1. Taxonomy (NCBI): domain Eukaryota; kingdom Metazoa; phylum Arthropoda; class Insecta; order Lepidoptera; family Pyralidae; genus Galleria; species Galleria mellonella. The sequence continues at coordinate 2,411,062 of NW_026442133.1, forward strand.
ACAAGAAAAATAAATAGTGACGTTCTTGACAATCTTCTTGTCTTAGCAATTTTACCGAACTATATTTTGTATCGCGACTTTTTACATCTGGATTTATTTACTGTAAATATTATTAATTATACAATCTCGTATTAAATCTTTCTTTCTCTCACTCCTTCTGAATCTATATATAAATATCATCAAGCCCACGTCTACACGCCTCCACATATGTACTACAAAACGAGTCTGAAAATTGAGCACATTAGACCAAATTATGCACTCAATTCTAAGTAGCTAGTAACATTTTTGTTGTCAAACGCAACAAAAACATATTGTTTGTAAGGTAGCAGGTGGGTTGACAACCGCAGTTAGGCTTTTGGTGATATTTTAAAAGGGAAGTTACTACCTATCCCTCGACCAGTAAGTTCCCTCAAACGTCCCTTACGACACCGGAACAGGAAAGGAAAGGGAAAGCCTATTCTATGCCGTGACCACATGGTACTTACAAGTACTTGTACTATTAATAAAGATTTAAAAAATAAATAGGTACGATATATAGCTACCAATTTGAGTCAAACGGTACAGGGATGGCAACTGCTATAAAGCAGACAAAATGTTAAAAAGTTAAAGGGTTTTGTATGAAAGTTGGTACACAGATGGACCAATCCTATATAAACACATAGGTTACTTTTATCTCAGTCAAAGAGAAAGCCGTGAGGCATAATTAGTTTCAACATTACCTTCCACAAAATACGTCATAGTTCGGTTCTTGTCTGCATCGTCGGCTATCACTGTCACGATATTGACACCGTTCTTCGAATTCTCAGGTATTGAGGTCTTGTAGAAGGATTTTCTGAAGCGTGGATTATTGTCGTTCTCATCTTCCACTATTATGGTGAGTGTTCCTGTGGCGGTCTGTTGGGGACCACCGTCAATGGCTGCCATGTCTTGGACAGTGAGCACTAATTTTATTGTCTCTACTTTTTCTCTGTCAAGTAGTCTGAAAGATAATAGTCACGATAATAGATTATACCAGAGGGAGACTTTGTACAAGCCGACTGCTGTTTCGGTTTGAAGGGTGGGATGTGGTGTGAATTTACTGGGTACAGAGGAATAACACCCGAGTCCTCAGGAATGGCAACGCATGGGGGGTATCATGGGCGAAACAGTATACTCTGTTATGTCCATGGTACTGCTTATGTCTATAGGCGACGGTTACCACTTTCCATCATGTGGGCCGTCAGCTTGTTTACCATACTAAGTTGTATAAAAAAATAAAAAAAGTGTGTAAAATTGTTGCTTTAATATCTTGTTTCATGAAGTGCTGTTTTTAATTTACATATTTTATTAACTGTAGCAGAGGGAGACCTTTTATATTTTTTTAGATCGTCTCCTTACTAAGCATCTCTATTGCATAGCTGTTTCGGTTTAATAGAATATGGCAGTGAAATTACAGGGTATAAAGGCATAAAACCTGGACTAAGGTGTAAAAGGACAAAAATGGCAAGGTATAAAAGGTATATTTTGTAATCTCTATAGTATTGTTCATGACTGTATGTTTTTTTTTTGTATACAACTTAGAATGGCAAACAAGCTGACGGCCCACCTAATGGAAAGTGGTAACCGTCGCCTATAGACATGAGCAGTACCATGGACATAACAGAGTATACTATTTCACCCATGATATCCCCATGCGTTGCCGTTCCTGAGGACTCAGGTGTTATTCCTCTGTACCCAGTAAATTCACGCCAATGTGTTAATAAAGATTAATATATTTCATCAGATGGGCCGTAAGCTTATTTGAATTGATTCTAAATTGATTAAAAAAAATATTTTTTTTCCAGAATAGGTCTTCAATAATTTTTTATTGTTATTGTTCCAAAGAGTTTTCATTCGATGATTTAATTACTTACCTTACAACCCTTAATGTGCCGTCGACGGAGTTCAGATCCCAAAGCGAGAGGTAATCGTACTCGGTGACCGGTACTATGATACCGTCTTCGTCTCGCGCGACACTAGCAATGGAGTTTGACAGCCCCATTGCTAGCAATATACCTTATTAGCTCGACCTCCACGTGGTTCCCCCTGAAAACCATTGTGAACAATTCTTGTTGAATTCGTCACGATGGGCTAACTGACCTGCTGCGGTCAATCGCATACCGTAGTACCGGCTGTTCATCCAGATCGTATGCTTGGGCGCGATATATTTCTGTACCCACCTGTTTAAAAAAATACAATAATACTGACTCGAACTGAGGAAAATAAATTAATATGTTCATATCTACGCCATTTTGTAGAAGGTCCGAGTTTAAACCCTACTTATATTTTAAATACATAATGGGATTTAATGCAATGTAAACGTCGGCAATTAACAAGCAGGTATTTATTTATTTATTAGTACAAATATGTGTACAAAAGCATTCTCTCCCAGTCAACCATAGGGAAATGTCAGAATACTCGAATGCGGTACTAGTAATTATTGATATACATACATACTAAAATTACATATATAAACGAATAAATATATATAAATAACAAATATGTTTACACATATGGTATGTAGGTACTATTTACATCCCGTTAAGTCCCGATTGTGTATTTAAAATATGTGTAAACAACGCGAAAGTTTAAAATTAACTATTGCAAACACCAACGGTTCGATGTTTTAATGATATATATATACTACCTTCCATTCTATCCCAAGGATGTTATAAAAATCAAACCTGTGTATTTTCCTTGACTACAATGGTGCCAGGTTCGACAAGAACTGGTGGTTTGTTGTTCACATCAACTATGGTGATGTTGACGAGTACAGCTGCACTTAGCTGCTGATCTCCTATACCGCCGTCCAACGCCACCTAAACGCAGATACATTAAAGTGAAATCAAAATCCTTAGTATCTTTTCAGTCAATGTTCTTTTAACAGGGAAACTAAATAATTTTTTAAATAAATTTCAATCGGAAATTTTGTTAGTTTTTGTTTTCAAGTTCTGTTAATAAAGTACCATGATATGGAATATAGGTGGCAGAATTGTCTATGTCTAAAGACTGATGAGAGGTCCTCTATTATTATTAAGTCAGGTGATAATTGTCTTCTGATAAATACAAGTTTTTTCCATCAGGAACACTCCTGAACAACCCGCATCTACTGACCCCATATTACTATCGTATATACCGTATCGTACATATCGTATACTACATTTGATGTAGTCGATTTAAATAGTGTATGTCGAGTCGTCACTAAAGAAAATTCGTTGTTCGAGTTATATGGCTGGTATATTGGTAACTGATCCTTCGAGCTTCGGATGCTTTAGTCTCAATATATGGGTGAAATCGAAATTGTTATCATCCTTTGAAGAGAGAGTTCTACCAACGAAACTGAACATTTTTACTAAAAAATATGAATCTAAAATTAACAGAACATTTTAGGTTTCCCATACTAATGGCGCGTTCTTCTATTGAGTAAGTATGGGAAGGCTTAACATTTTTTGCCGCTTTTTAATTTTTTATTTACAAAATTACTGTCTTAATGTTTTTATTATAGGTAGTTTCATAATTTTGTATATCGCTAATGATTTTGATATCAATTTGTATAGGTAGATACTCTTTATTGATCCTCCAAAAGATTACAATAGTAAACTTATTATAAATAATTATAATTGTATACTATTTATTTGAATGAAAAAAGCACTAACCACAGTGAGGGTGTACCGGTTGACCTTTGGGTTGGTCTTGTCCGGGTCGAGCGTGGAACCGTTGGCGACAGCCAGTACCCCGGAGCGGGCGTCCATCACGAACTTGTCGCCGGCGCCGCGCTGGATGCGGTATACCACGCGGTTGTTTGGCGACGAGCCATCACCGTCTCGGGCCTTCACCTGATCATATATATCGACATTTATTATGTATTTATGTCTGCCTTACTTGGTATAGTAGTAACTCGTTGCTTTGAATGAGGTTCCAGGTTCGATTATTAAAATTAAATTTAAAATAATAATATTTAAAGTTTCCTGGATCTGAGGTGAGATTGTATTGAGAGCTGAGGACTAAGCTCTCAATTAGTATGACTGTATATATTAAATATTTTTTTTTTTACGAAAATAAAATATTTCGTGTAAAATACACACAAAAAGATCTGAATTCTTGTTTTTATTATTAAGTAAAATTTTTATTGGTCAGAGTTGGGTATGCAATAGTAACCCATTAATTTCTTCTACCGGTGTGTGTATATCAATTTGTAGTAAAATTATTAATTTTCTATACTAGCAATTTAAAAGCTACTTTGTATGCATGAATTTTAGAAGTAGAAAAACTAAAAACTAATATATATATCTATATATCTATATCTATATATATATATATATATATATATATATATATATATATATATATATATATATATATATATATATATATATATATATTCTTAAATATCTCCCATGTACACACATCGTCTAGTTACAATTTTATTATTTTAATAAGATAGATTTTGCTTGGTAAAAATAGCGAATTTAATGAGATAAAATGAATATGAAGTCAACACGTCAGACTTATCGTTCACACAAATCGTTATTATTTCAGAATTAGCTGTCATATCATGCATCGTACAGAACAAAAAAAACTCAATCTAATTAAGAATTACCTCCTTTTTCAGTCTTAAAATTAATTCTGAGATATATGAATAATATGATTACCTCAAGCACACTGGTACCACCAGGCATGTCCTCCGGGATCGACCGCTTGTATAGCATCTGTTGAAACAGCGGCGCGTGGTCGTTCACATCCTGTACGTAGATAGTTACAGGTACCGTCGATGACAGAGGCGGGTCGCCAAAGTCGCGCGCTCGTACCTAACAGCATAAGTTTATTAAGCGCATGTGTACTTAATAAGTTGTTTAAAACATTAAGAGGTCACAGTACGATTAAAGTTTAATGATTTAGATGAAGTTAATTCTCTTTACTTCTTTTTATCTAACTTAATTTTGAAATTTATTACTGTAATTATAATTTAAAGTGACATACTTATTATTTTTATAAAATAATATTACTTTTAAATTTTCTATATAATATAGAATACTTGCTATTTTCTCGATTTTATACTGAATAAAATATGATAAATTTGTAATTGGAATCCATACTTAAATGGAATCATAAATTTATCTATATATATATATATATATATATATATATATATATATATATATATATATATATATATATATATATATAAATATAAAAACTAGTATGAAGAGTAAAATTTACGGATTAAAGGAAAATGAATGATTTAAAAAGAGGGGAGGTTAAAAAGCCCATATTACACGAACCATAATAGGCATTACTTTGTGTAAATCAAGTTTAATAGCGTTGAAGGCGTTACAATAACGAACTAGTAGTAAGATACATTTACAACGCCGGGTTATATAATGTAAATTCTATTATAATTCGTTTAATGTGGGCTTTTTAACTCCTAGGATATCTTAGCTTGAGGACCGTACGATATTATGTTATTGTACATTACTTATTTATTATTTATTTAGTCTATAATATTATTAATCATTATTAACTCACTGTTAAATGTATTGGTCGTATGTTAGTGTTGTCGCCGGGTATCTGCTCAAAGTCCAGTCCGCCTACCGGCATGATGATACCCAGATTGGGATCGATAGAGAAATTATTCTTATAATCTCCACCCACTATTGAGTATTCTATATGACTGTTCTTGGTACCTGGAAATATATTTCTGTTTGTATTTTTTATATATTACCTACAGATAAATAGCTTCATGTACATTACAGAATAATCGTGATGCCCATGGTACATTACGTGTTATCAGTTGTAAGGGTTAAGATGTTATGCTGCCGTGTGGTCGCGGCATATCAATGACCCTTTCTTTCCCGTGGGTGTCGTAAGAGGTGACTAAAGGTACTTAAGGGATGAGCAGCAGCGTCCCTTTTAAAACATCACCAAAGCCTAACTAGGTTCAATAGTAGACAGTTTAGGGCTGATATAAAAGATGTTATGCCTTTCAAATGAAACATATCCATGCAAGCACAGTTGCTTAACCGAAGAAATACAAGTGGGAAAGAGATTTCCATATAAGAAATTTTTCTATAAACTCCCACTTTGTCTTTTTATTCGATATTAGTGGATATTTTGTATTTTTATATTGCTTTGTTAATTACTTACTAATTGAGTCATTGATGTAGTAACATTTTTATTTATTTATAATTTTATTAGTGAATTTAATAATCGTTCAATACATGAAATACATAAAATTATGCACAGATTTGTTTTGATAAATACATACACATGGCTTACCATTCAAATCAATGTCCCTCGCTTCTAAAACGAGTGGGTTCTCAAATTGGCGTTCGTTTTCCAGTAATCTTGCCTCGTACTTGTTGGCGAGGAACATTGGCGCGTTATCATTCACGTCCTCGATGTGGATGATCAGCTGAGCAGTGTTCCTGTTACCTTGACGTTTAAATTGACCAAAAATTAACACATAAATGATTGTAGATGTCACTACATTGATAAATCAAAATTTGGAGACACAAGAGGTCTGTTGATTCTCTGTATACTCTATAAATTTAAGACTTTATTAATACTATTTGAAGATAGATTTTAATTTTCATGATGTACTTTTTTAATTTTATTATCAGAGAATCACAACATTTGATGATCATTCCATGGAGGTGGTAAAAATTTAGTATTCTAACATTATATTTATTTAAATTATTTAAAATTAAGTAATATATAAAAACAATCGCTCTCTTCAATAATTTTATTTTAAAAAAAAGATTATTGTATTTTCATGATATTTAACATATAAAACATGTGGCTAACGAACATTGAGAATTTTTTTTTATTACTACAGTACAGTCTGTATTTTTTATATAGTCATATTACATTTAAAACAGTTTCTTTAATTTAAAAATAAAATAATTAATTTTTTTTTTATTATTCAAATAATAACTTCATAAACATAGGCCTATAGCTAAATACTTATAGTATAGCATACATATTACATGTCCCGTCAGTAAAAAAACTTCAGACTTATTTTTTAATATTATAAACATCATTGATATATTTAGTAGTAGCCTGCTAAAGATATTAGAAGTGGCAAAGAAATATTTACAGTCGGGTTAAATACATTTATAATAACTTTGTATGTTATTTTATACACTATTATTTGTATGTTATGTTATACACTAGATTTATAACATTGATTTGGCTTTGCTGTTATAATGTTATAATTAATTTTTAATGAATATATAAATAAATATTAAGAATATAAAAAAATATATAATATTTTTCACACGTTACTTCGGCGACGTGCATGATGCACCATTTATTATTATTGATTAAGCTCATTCCACTTATGTTATGTACCTTTGCCGAGGTCGTCTCGTGCTTCCACTGTAAGATAATGTCGAGAGACGAGCTCTCGGTCGAAGCTGTCGCCACCTGCTTGTTTTACTGTAATTACTCCGGATATCGGGTTTAAATTTAATCTGGAAATTAATTAATATTATTGTTAATTACTGAGGAATTTATCATAATAAAACGTCATCTTCACCTACCATCCTTCACTGATACCGCGTCAGTGTAAACAAATAACAAAGGCGGGGTCATTCCCTTTTATATTTTACCGAACTGGGTGTTATTTTTCGAAAGCCTTATCACTGATTAGGGAAGGTTGTAGAACTTCTACTAATAATAATAGTAGTCACTCTTTAAATGTTGGGAATCGTACGCATACTAATGGTAGCGGAATTACACAAAATAATTCTATTCAACTAACCATTCAATTTATATGCAATTAAAAATATACATATGATAATTTTAATAATATAAGAAACATAATTAAGGTTTGTTTCACAAAAAAAAAAACAGACTTCATTTATGGCAAAACCAGTTATTTTAATTTCTGAACGATTGGAACCGATTTTGATAAAATTTCTATAGAACCAATCTGTAAGTATACGATATATTTACAGATAAAAAAAAAATCAAATCGGTTATGAGGTAACAAACATAAAAAATTATAACCGATTTAAGAACTTGCTTTTTTTGAAATCGGCTGAAAAATAAAATTATATAATAAATACTAACAGATTAGCAATACTGCCTCCTAGATTTGTATATCTGATGCCCCTTGTTCCATAATTGTCCGAGTCTTGATCTAGGGCTTGCACCCACGCGACCGTTGTACCTACACCACAATTTTCTGGTATCGAAACTGTGTAGAGAGATTCTGTGAACTCTGGAAAGTTGTCATTCTCGTCCTTTATGTGGACCATAATTGGAACTATACTGTGAACAATAAACAAATACTCTTTAGATCCTTCTAGAAGATTACATTAGTAAATTTACTACTACATATTATACGGATCATTATGCTTTAAGTTTTATACAGAATTATGAACTGACAGTGATGGAACTCAAACATGATCTTACACGGTAGGTCGTTTGAAAAAGCATCAAGTTAATCGGTAAGAGGGCTATGTTTGAAGTTTCTTTGCGTGACAGAATCCGAAACTACAAAGAACATATAAGAACCAAAGTAATCGACTTAGCTCGAAGAACAAGCAAGTGAAGTGGCAATGTGCTGGTCACATAGCTCGAAGAACCGACAACCGATGGGGAAGAAAGGTTCTCAAGTACGGGCAAACGCAGTATAGGACGACCCCTTACTAGATGGAGATACGGCCAAAGATGCACTGCAGGGAGTTAGTGGATGCAAGTGGCTTAGGACCGTTTCTTATGGCAGTCTATGGAGTAAGGCTTATGTTACATATGGAGGTATCCCTCCTATTTTGCCTTATGCAATGATATCATATTTTAAATGGGACAGACATATTAATGTTTAGAATAAAGGTACTTAAAGGAATTATAAAAAAAAAAGTTCTTGAGTACATAGTAATTTCACTGGGATGTTTCATTTACCCTTCAAATAGGAAAATAGTATATAAAAAAATCTGTTAACGTTACAACTAATAATAAAAAAAAATATTCTTGCAGTAATCATCTCTCTTTATTTACAAAAATATCATTAAAAATATAAATTATATATAAATATATTATTGAGTGGATATAAAAAAAAAAACGAAATATAAGCGATTTGAACTGGCATCAATACTGTTATTCATGCAGTAGTAAACTATCTTTATTTATAGAAATATTACTAAAATATGAAAATCACATATTATTGTACGATTGAACAAACCGCATCTAAACATATGATAATCATATTGAAAGTGTGAAGAAACAAAGTCAAATTGAGAACTTATTTCATTATTTTACGACTTTAGTCGTTAAAATGTGACAATCTTACGACAAAAGCGCAAAATGACTGTTATTCCTTATATTGTGGTAATGCCATGTTTTTTGGAGCATGGTAACTTCATGCTTCAATACAGTAGAATCCGCAACATTGAACTTGAAAACACCTGCCTTAAATTTTGTAAAGACTAACGCTGTAAGCACTTCGAGCAGTGGTAACGATAAGAGAAAGCTTAATAGGACAGTTAGAGCAAGGTGCAAATAATTCATCTCGATTAGTGGCGTTGCCGGTGGCCAAACAAGATTATTCCGTAATATCCGAGGATAATACATCACAAAAAATTAAACCAAAGCAACCGGTAGTCAAACGGGATAGTTTGATTTTTTGTAATATAATGCATTCTTTGCAATTACTTGTGGTCATACGGGATACGGTGGTTTGGTTTAATTATTAGTAATATAATATATTCTTGTAAGTTACGGTGGTCAAACGGGATAGGGCGGTTTAGTTTGTTTTTTTTTGTAATATAATGTATTCTTTGCAATTACTTGTGGTCATACGGGATACGGTGGTTTGGTTTGATTATTTGTAATATAATGTATTCTTGTAAGTAACAGTGGTCAAACGGGACAGGGTGGTTCAGTTTGATTTTTTATAATATATTCTTGCAAGTATCGATGGTCAAATGGGGTAGGGTGGTATGGTTTCATTTTTTATAATACAATGTATTCTTGCAAGTACCAGTGGTTAAACTGGACAGGGTGGTTTGGTTTAATTTTTTGTGATATAATGTATTCCTGTAATTATTGTTTTCTCTTAAACATTACTAATATAATAAAATAACTACACGATGTCTGTACATGGACGATGTTTAGGAAAAAATTATGAGGAACTGAATATTTTGTCTGTCCGTTTGTATGTTTATTCCGGCATCATGCGAAAACTACTGCACTAAATTGGATGTGGTTTTCATAGTTGTATTCCTGAAAATATTGCTTAAAAACTGTATGCTTTATCTTGATACACCATCTAGAAATTATTCATTTCATTAGTTTTTCTACTTCTAAAATGTTTATTATGAAATCTACTTACCTCAGTTTAGGATCTTTGGCAGCAATTTCTTTGGCGACTAGACTGAAATTCATTACTGTAACCCTCTCGTAATCTAAGTAAGATGGGTCATTGACCCTTATCAGAAATGAAGCTTCATTAATGCCCTTAAATGGTGTAACATCAAACACACCATTATCACCTCTTAAATATAATTCAAAAGTTCCATTTTTACCCTGTAAATAATAGATATTTCTTATTACATATTAGGTATACACAAACGAATTTATAATTAAATTATATTATCTGTGCTAATAAAGAATTTACATAATGATTGTAGATAAAAAACTATTGATACCTTTCCTCAATTTAATAGTTGTGTTGTTCATATATTATAATCATTATGACCCACCATCAACTAACTAATTAACCTACTTTTTGATTGTGACATTTGAGTTTAATAAATACCTGGTATAAACATCATATACTTTGTATATACTTTACGAAATTACACTTAATCTTATATATAAAATTCTCGTGTCACGATGTTTGTTACCAAACTCCTTCGAAACGGCTTTACCGATTTTTATGAAATTTTGTGTGCGTATTGGGTAGGTCTGAGAATCGGCCAACATCTATTTTTCATACCCCTCAATGATAAGGTTGACCCTACCCAAAAAAAATTTTTTTTGACAAATTTTTTCATTTTTATTTTATTATGATTTAGCATTGAAATATACATACAAATTCAAATTTTCACGCTTTTACGATAAATTTTCATGTATAATTCTCAAAATAGTGTATATGGTAAAACAATGTTTGCTGAGTCAGCTAGTATTATTATATTTAGGAATTGTTAAAACACTAAACAAAGTATAAATTAGAATTATTATTACTTTTTCATAATGTTTCTGTGGTGGTTAGTTTAGAATGTTATACAGGCTGTATACAAGAATGTGTGAAAAAAATTGATGGATCAAAAACAGTAGAACAATAAATTTTTACTTTTTAACAAGTTACACTGTCATGTAAAAACTACTAAACGGTTTTGAATGAAATTTGGTACACAGATAGATTATATCCAAACATTGCATATAAGATACTCTATGTACTGATTCATACAGCTAGTCAATACAGCTAGTAATGTAATATATATGAATTTTATATATTTACAAATTTCAAACCTGATCATAATCGAACACTTCTGGTATGGCGTCTTGAAGGAATGTAATGGGAGTATTTTGCTGTGCATTCTCTAATACTTCGCACACATAGCGGTCACTACGAAACTTTGGTGTTTCATCATTCACATCTGTCACAATTATTGTCACCTCGGTAGTTGCACTGGGCATTGGTGACACTGCACGAGACTCTTCTGTGGCCTGCAATTTAATAGTTCCTTTTATTTATATATTTGTTAGCCTCTACAGAAGCTCGATAGATTCGCAATTAGGAAACACAATATACAAAACATAATAAAATGTTATCTTTGGCCTTTATGTATTTTAATCCATGTATCAAAATTGAGTTCTATAAAAAAATCCCATCAACATGCTCAATAATTAATATGTGCACAAATGAATATTGATGCCAGGATGCTCTGATTATATCTTTTAAATGCATTTAAAATAAACTCATTTAAAGCTAACTCATTTCACTTCAAGTGAGTCATATTATACCTTTCCTAATAAGAATTTCCTAAGGTATATAAGAGACTTTATATACTTAGTTCAATCTGACAAATTATGGATTGACAAAATGATAATATAAATAATTTCAATATTTATTAAATTCTAGGTCTTGTAGTTTACAATTTTAAAATCCAGATAAATAATAAAAACAACATAAGTTGGTGATAATAAATAATAGTAGGCATGAAGTATAGTACAGTACTACAGTACAGCTTCATCAGCCATACTAAAAATCATAGTAAAAAAAGTTGCAACAAAAGGGTAACAAGATACTAACCAGTATTTCCAATATATATGCTCCATTGCTATTGTTTGGATCTTCCCTGTCCAATTGGTGGACAGTGTACACCACTCCTGAGCTACTGTCAATATCAAAATGTTCTTCACCGCCTGATATGATGCTATAAGATATACGGTTGTTAATGCCCCTGTCTCCATCAATAGCGCGCACTGAAAATAAAATTTAAATATGTAATTTTAAATTTCGAATTGTTTCTTTATATAAAATTAGTTTTTTTTTTTGTAAAAAAAGACTTAAGTGAACTAAACAATAGGTATTAAAATTAGCAGGTGTTATTTGATGGATAATAATGGAATTGTAAGCCTATATTAGCGGCATACGGTGGCAAGGCACCAGTAAAAGTCAGCAGGGTTTGTTTACCTTGCAAAACAGAAGTCCCGATCGGTGCATCTTCACCGATTCTAGTAACGGGGCTGGCAACCACAAATTCCGGAGGCTGATCTTCTACGTCCTGTACCTTCACTAGGATAGCTGCGGTGCCTGTGTTCACGCGTCCTTGGTTCGCCCGGTCCACAGCCAAGACTCGCAGTTGATATAAGGATTTACGTTCATAATCCAAATTATTAATCAACCGTATCACACCCTTCCCGTTTACTGTTTGTACGGAAAAGTTTTCTATATCTCCATCTAATTCTTGAAGACTGTACAAAACCTATAATATTTTTAATATTTTATTCAAATTTCGAATGTTTGTTTTGTTTAAGTATAATGTTTAAAGGTTTGACATATTTATTGACAGTGACGAATGACGACTGACTGATAGTAGCATAGACATTAGTAAAATGTTTACGAGTCTAGTTAGGTTGTGTTTTAATATAAATAATAATGATATAAAGAGCAGATTTGAATTTTTGGTTGTAATGGATAAATTAAAAAAACATTCAACAGAGTTAAAAAAAAAAATTAACCTATAAAAAACTACATTATTAGTAATATGGGCTGTATTTTATTTTACGTTCATCATACCGGCAATAGTTAACATCTAAACGGTTAATTAATGTCTTTAACTATTTAATTTCGAAATACTTGAATTTTAATATTTAAAATTAACAATTATATTAAATTATCTAAGGAGTTTTTTTTTATTACTTGTCCGTATGCTCCTTCATCCAAATCTGTTGCTTCCACAGTAGCTAATATACCAGGCAGGGCATCTTCTTTCACAGTAATTGCGGAGGGGTATGGCTTAAAAATCGGTTCGTTGTCATTTACATCTTCTACGAGTAGCAAAAAGCTTTGTGTGATGAAATTACCGTCCCCCAAATGACCATCACTTAGTGTCAAGACAAAAGAGTATTCATCACGGGTCTAAAAAAGTAAGAAAATAAAGCTAAAGTATAATCTTCTGCAATAGAACTGAATTAAAAGGCAATCAAGTTTTATTGAAATACTATCACAGAAAGACTAAATGAAATTAACAACAAATAGAATTTTTGCGGTTGATTCTAATTTTATATTCATTTTAAGTTAAATATATAAATTTAGTACGTATTGATCTTTAGAAAAAAGATTTTATTATGATATTAAATTTTGATTTTTACATAGATTTAAAAAAAATGGCAGCTTAGAATCAATCACATTGACGCCGATGGTCGCGGGTTCGTTTCCTGTATAATATAAACGTTTGCGTTCATGAGTATGTCGGTTTGTATTGGTCGGGGTGATATCTATGTAAATTGATACAAAAAAATACATTATTTAAGCAAGTTTTTCTATCTATTATCTGGAACCCAGAATACAACATTTACTTAATTTGGGTCTAGGTTCCGCTGTGTAATATGTTTAGTGCTATTTATCTTGCAGCTGAATTCGAATAAATCGAGTTTATGTTAATTCCTATTGACTAGTTGAGTCATACGCACTTCTAACTGGTGTTTGCTCGTGACTTCGTGAGTAAATATTGCAGTGCGTGTACGGCCCTACCGTATCATGCCATGATTTTGCTTGTTACCGCACGACAGTGCTTACGATTATTGTGAGAGGCAAATTCATATAAATTGTATTTAGAAATGTTCATACATTTTGATAAATATTGTATTGATATAATAATGTAGATGTTTAGTAATGTATTGTAAAACTCCGGAGAGAGCGTCGAGATCTGTAGTACAGGTTTCGACCTAGTTCAGACTCCAGACTCTCACAAGGATAATAATTTTAAGTTAAATCCTAAATAGTCGTACAATATTCCTTGTGAGTAGTAAATAAAGATTATTATTATTATTATTTATATATATTATGTATATATATGTATTTATATTATATATATTACTAATAAATTGCGTGGATTTCTTAGTCTTCAGCTAGTAAGTTACAACTTGGCAGTTAATAGAATAAATCATTCAGTATCTATTCGAAACTTATTTATTGCCATGCCAATTGTAAGGAATTGAGTAGGTAAAATTACTCAGTGGGGTTCATGACAGTAATGAGAGATCGACTAGACCGATTGATTATATTATTTATGAGTCAAATTGTAAAAGTTCATAAACAACGTTATGAAGCTGATTGTATCTATCAAGAAATATAGAGTTACTCTTTTTGTCTACCCTTTATGGGATTATGGGAAAGAAATAAATAGACAATAGGCAGTTACAGGTTAGCATAGTTTACACTGCAGATTTCTTACAAATTACTACAAGTACTTGTATTTTTGTGTAAATGTAAATAATTTGTACAAATATTGTAATTTTCGATCAGGTGCTCTAACAATTTGTTTGCATTTTTAAATTGTACAAAAATGGCGTAGCAAAAAGAATACAGATAATAAGAAAATATATTTTACCTCTCTATCTAATTCCTTAACTAAATAAATATTAGCTTCGTTGGATGAAATGGCTTCTAATCTTAAAATATCACTACCCAGTTGATCTTTAATCCCAAAATGCAATGTGTCTCCATCAGGGTCAATACCACGCAGCCGGTATATTAAGCTACCTGAAATTAAAATAACGGTTTTAGTAATTTTTTAACGACAAAGTGGTATACATTATTTTTTATGTTAATTTTATTTTTACCATTTACAGAAATAGTAATTTTCTACATAGGTATATAGTTACAACATAGAAGCGAAACAGCTATACATTTAACTAGGTGTAATCCATAGCTTTGCCCGTGGTAGTATCGTGGTGTTGAATAGGCTATTCAATATATA
Organism: Galleria mellonella; assembly: GCF_026898425.1. Lineage (NCBI taxonomy): Eukaryota > Metazoa > Arthropoda > Insecta > Lepidoptera > Pyralidae > Galleria > Galleria mellonella. Next base: position 2,426,517 of record NW_026442133.1, read on the forward strand.
ACCTTCTTCAAGAAATGAGCTACTAAATGCGAATTTTTTTTCTAATCCAGTAGTTCTAGTGATTAGCGCATTCAATCAAACTCTTCTGCTATGAAGCACATATACAAGATGTCATGCAATATATGAATATTGTATGACATTTTATGTATCGTATTTGACACAATAAATAATCATTTATATCAAATATTATCATACAAAATTTGCTTCAAAAAAGTCTTCGACAAATTATAGTAGATACGCAAATTAGCTCACTATTGTTTGAGCCACTAAGTTTTATTATATATCTACTGTGACCGATTACAAATTTCTCATAAGATTGGAAAACTTGGTTTATGTTTACATAGAGTTAGATTACATTATTCTGAAATAATATCCTAAAACTTTGTCAAATATGCATTGACTTATAATGTTCTTAAATCACATAAACACATGTGTATGTGTAAAACACATACACACAAGGGGAAAGGGATTGTTAGTAATGGAGACTAAAAATCCTATTGCTAGTAATATACCCAACCAGGTTGATCTCCTCGTGATTTCCCCTGGAAACTATCATGGTTAATTCGTGATGAATTCATCATGATGAGCTAACTGGCCTGTTTACATTCTCATCGATCACCCTTCACTGGTGCTTCGCCAGCGTATCCTGTTAGCGCAGGCGGGGTTACCATTCAATTTTCACCCATCAAAAAAAAAAACACACAGATGTGAAACACATATGTACGTAAACTACATAAGTTATACAGTATCGTAAACGTAATATATGACACAAATGTCTATATATAAGCCAGTAAACTTCAATATTAAATAGGTTAAAACGAGCTGACAAGTAAATAACAAATCGTTACATAGTATACTTAGTATGAACGATTAGTGAGGGTTGCATGAAGCGTACTAGCCACAGTAAGGTTTCCCTGTGTTGGTTGTTAGTTGTCTTGGAAACCCCACTCTGCTCTTCCTCTCTATGAACTACTAATATCCGGCTGTCAGACCCCTTTTGTTCACATTGTTTCCGGCCGAACGATCCAAGTTTAAACTGTGCGGATTTTTTAATCGAATGATTTAAAAGTTATTATTCAAAAATTTTGCGTGTTAAGTGCATTATTATTTTTGACAACGCTGTGGGAGTTACTTTCCTTTGTAAAAATAGGGATTAGCTTCGAATTATGGCCGGGTTATTAGGATTAATGGTATTTATAAGTACGTCCTATGTAATCTAGACATTGCTATAGATAACAAATTATTATAAATAATTTGTTATCTGATTAATGATTTCTAATTTAAAGTAAGTAAGCTTTACTTTCTATTCCTTCACTGCTCAGGCTTCCAATCCAAAAAAAAAAAAATTAGTACTAAACACTGTAACGCTTGACATAAAGTTTACCTTAAGTAAACTAGCTTATAAGCATAAGTTGCGCTCCCATTTCTCAGTGTAATCTTTTCTTGTAATTGTTTGTTTTTATAATAAGTTTATTACTGTATATGTAATCTTTTAGAGGAAACGATAAAGAGTATCTATCTATCTATCTATCTAAATAAAGCTATGTACTTATACACTTTTAATTCACGGGCTAAACTTTTTTTTTAAGAAAAATTTCTAAAGGTATGAAATAAAAAAAAAAAAAATACTTAGATGGATTAGAACCTAGAATAGATTTTTAAAGTTTCTTCTAGTTATGTTATATTTTTGTCAACATATGTAATCTTATTACAAGTACAAATATTAATTCGATTTGCAGTTGACCTGGTTGACCTACTATTTCAAGATAGGTATTGTTAATACTGTGTTAGTACTCTTTAGTAAGTATAGTATAAAGGATATTCTAAACAGCTTATTCTTAATTATGGATTGGTATCATGTCTCCAATGTAGTTATGTATGATCGTTGTTATTGCTATTCTTATATCTACTTTTTTTATATAATTTAGAATGGCAAACAAGCAGACGGCCCACCTGATGGAAAGTGGTAATCGTCGCCAATAGACATGAGTAGTACCATGGAAATAACAGAGTATACCGTTACGCCCATGATACCCCCATGCGTTGCCATTCCTCAAGGACTCAGATGTTATTCCTCTGTACCCTGTAAATTCACATCATATCCCACCCTTCAAACCGAAACACAGCCATGCATGAAACACAACTGTTTCACGGTAGAAACACGAATGGGACAGAGGTACCCAAGCAATCGACTTATGTACAAAGTCTCCCTCTGGTATTATCATTATTATTTAATATTTATGTTAAAATAATCAATCTTATTAGAAAACATTACATAACATCGGCATATAATATTAAGAAATTTAGATAGTACAATGGTATTACACTATAATATGAACAATTTACTTACCAACCGGCGTGTCTGGCCCTTCCTTGAGTCTAACAACAATTTCTGACTGGCCATCTATAAGGAAACGCGGCGGTCGGTTCGCTCCGACTACTTGAAGAAATGCTAACAGCCAGAATAGTGCGGTATGAGCCGGTTTTAACCGGACCTTCGATGGTTTGTTGCAGTCGGGGTGCACCGTCTGGCGCATGGCGGATCACCTGGCGCATCGAGGCCTGTTGTTTGTTGCCACAATGTGCATTTTCCTGGCAGTTTTCTTCGCACGGTTTCACCGTGAGAACATCGGGGCGTGATCTACCAGTGAAAGTGTCACCTCACGGTGCTGAGTCTTGGAACGATTCAATAATCTACGTGACGAAGAGTTCGCGGGCACCTGCAAGAGAGAAGTGTTATGTTGTTTTACCGAAATCGAAAGTGACGTGAGTAGATCTGACTAATTTGTAATGTATAATAACGTGTTCGTAGGTTGTCGGTCTTTATGGAAGAAAATAATGTTTAGCTTCTAATATCCACATAGATACGCCTGACTAAAAAAACAAAAATTAAAATCAAATAGATATTTATGTATCTGATTTAAATATTACATAATATTACTTAGCTAGATGAAAGCTTTTCGTGCTAAAACTATTTTATCTGTATTTTTATTTTAAATAACAGCAATAAACTTTTTTTACGATGACATAATTTGTTTGTTTTTCTATCTAAGTGATAAAATTAGATTTAGTAGATGTGATTTTTATATAAAAACAGTATATTATATGTTTATTTATTGCAGGTCAATATGAGAGTTATATGAGAACGCATTATTTAGAATAGGATAGAATACTTTATTTGCTTTGAATAAGTAATGGTAGATATAGTTCTTATACAATACATAAACAGTTCCTTAGTCAGCTAATATTAAGCATGCAAATTATAATTTAAGTGTTTTTATTTTCAATTTAATTTATTTTAATTATTTATTTATTATTATTTTAATTAATTTAATTAAATAGACTAAGAAAATTACGTGCAAACAAATTAGCAGATGAACATACTAATTGAAAATAAAGTAGAAAGGCTAGTGAGAATATAAAAAATGTGTATTATATTTTAGCTATTTATTTATACTTTTTGACAGTAATTAATTTGTACTAATGTATTATTCATGTTCACGTAAAGAGGTTAATGTATATGTGGGTTATCTTCACAGTGAACTAGCGCGTGGCAGAGGCTGAGCATTGCTAACTAGCGTATCTCATTGTTTCTGTTGGCAAACACCTTGCTTAATATGGAACCTAATCGACTAAGTAAGCTACATTATTTTTAAATTATGAAATATATAAAATGAAAATTTTTTTGTGCAATTTCAAATTCGAATACGTAAGTAAACAAGCTGACGATCTAACGTAAGGATAATGGTTACCGTCATCTCTAGACATGAACAACCTACAGACTAAGGTGTTATGCCACCCGATTCTCTAATTTCACTGTCATATCCCACCCTTACGCTTGGCTATGTGGTCTCGGTATAGAACAGGCCAGCCCTTCCTTTCCCGTGGGTGTCGTAAGAGGCGACTAAGGGAATTTAATGGTTGAGGGATGGCCAGCAGCGTCCCTCTTTAAACATCATCAAAGCTTATTTGCGGTTGTCATTTCGCCTGTCAAACCTGGCTACTTCTGGTAAAACCCTCAATAGAGGGAAGCCTGTGTTCAGTAGTGAACAGATAATGGTTGATAAGGTGATGATGATGATGACGATGATCCCACCTTTCAAATCGAAACCAATACAAAGCCATGCAAGCATAACTGTTTGCCGGCAGTAACACAAATGGACTAGAGGTATCCAAGCATACGATACTTATACAAAATTTTCTTGTAATCATTTCACTTCTGATGAATAAGATAAGGGCCCAGTTGCTGGAAAAGATTTAACTGTCGCATTTGACTTGGATTTCCACAAATCTTACCGTGTATAAAGTCAATTAGAAAACTATGATTGTACAAGAACGCTTGTCATTTATTATTTTTAATTATATAACGGTGAAAATAACAGTCATATCTGCAACAGATTTTTAAGAATATGAGCAATGGTCTGTGAACTTAAGATTTTTTGTTTCTATTTCATTAACTGAGGCGAATCGACGGCTAAATTTAAACCCGATACTTATAAACAGTAATGTACTTATTAAAAGAAAACTATCGTACAACCTAAAATATTATTATAATGAAGTTATATCAGTGAATGCTTAGGTCTTTTAAATAGGTGATAATGGAATTGTAACCCCACAAGCACTATTGGTTTGTGCAAGAGGGCTACCAGTAAAAGACAATATCTAGATGAGGATGAAAACAGGTGGTAGACCCATTGTGAAGATTTTATAAGGAATTATTATGGTTTCTAAAATGTAATAGGATATATTGCTGACAATGGGATCGCTTGACAATGGGTACTTAGAGTAATACTTAGTTGAGGGTCCACTTGATGGTACCTAAGTGTTTTTTTTTTACTGCAAGATATAAAAACTCATTCGTTTACTTGGGCACCTCTGTCCCATTCGTGTTTCTACTGTTAAGCAGTTGTGTTTGCACGGCTGATGGCAGTGAAATTATAGGGTACAGAGGAATAACACCTGAGTCTTCAGGATTGGCAACGCATGGGGTATTGGTATGGTATTATGGGCGAAACAGTATATTCTGTTGTCCTTGGTACTGATCATGTCTATAGGCGACGGTTAGCACTTTCCTTTAGGTGGGTTGTCAATTTGTTTGCCATATTAAGTTGCATAAAAAAAAAAACTCATACATGTAAGTTGATCTTTCTGTGATATAATTACTATGCATGTAATGAATATAAAAATGTCATGGTTATAAATAAATATTGAATAGGCCGTTTTAAAGAGTTCATTGAAACTGACAACACACTTAGATGTTACATCAAACGGTATCAAATGTGTAATCCAAATTAACAAGGTTCATTCGCACGAATCTCGCTGTTGCGAAACAATTGACAATTACATAAAAAACAATTAAAAATGACCTCACGCCCTCTGGCGGATGTGTAACGTACGCATTATCTAGGGTTGCTCCTAATTATTTCATGAGTGAAAACCCTAAGCAACAAGAAATCCTAATGCAGAAAAGAAGACCTACCTAATCACAGGCATTGCTTCAGTGATCCGAGGGTAGTTGCCTCCGGAGTTGATGTAGGGGTAAAGGGGTTCGCCCCGGGGTACCCGCCTAGCCCTTCTGCTACAGGAGGGTAAGAAGACCTGAACGACTCCTAATTATTTATTCGGAAGAATAATTTATTTTTATTTTTAAATTTTTAACTGATAACATAAAAATTTTGATAAAAACTAATCAATATTTAAAGTCTAGATTTAATTTACTGGTATCAAATTTTTATCATTAGTAGATTAGAGAAGCAATTGTATCTCAAAGAGTGAATTTAGCCATTAAAACTAATTTTATACTGAATCAGATCATAAAACAACAATTCCTAAGATACATTCTATCTAGTATCGTCAGCCCTATTTTGAAAAGCCGTTGACGTATTTTGGCAGTAACATCGTCCTGCGCCCGCGCAATGAAACAAAAGGGGCAGTGAGCGCGACGGATGCGAAGGCCAACAGGCATTGTGCCCGAGCGAGACAGCTATCGGGGACTGACCTTTGTTTTTATCATTTATGGTTTTTCGGTATGATTCCCATTAATTTTATAAACTATTTGTCTATGATGATTAATGTGGTAATTACATTTTCAATGTAAAATTTGAACCACTTTTTTTTCTTAACTTGTAGAGAGACTTGTTTTTTTTATGCAACTTAGAATGACAAACACGTTGATAGCCCACCTGATGGAAAGTGGTAACCGTCGCCTTTAGACATGAGCAGTACCATGATCATAACAGAGTATATTGTTTCGCCCATGATACCTCCAATGCGTTCCATTCCTGAGGACTCAGGTGTTATTCCTCTGTTCCTTGTCTATTCAATTGTTGTGGGGGGAGGGGCAGTTATTATTATAATACTCGAATGAATGGATCGATATCAATGCAATTTTTTTATTGGCGATGTTTATTATCCTCAACTAAGATGGAATCCATAACTAAGTTCGAAAATAGTTTATAAAGGGATATATTATATTATAGCCAATGCTTAATTATTTGTGTGTATCTTTATAATCAAGATGTATATTAGAATGTATTAAAATGTTTTCCTGGTACTTGAATTTCCACCCGTTATAACAACTTTTTGTATAATATTGATAACTTTTATATTAATTGTATCTGGTGATATTTCGCAGGTCAATCAAATATTTATTGTTAGATATTTATACGTTAGTATATCGTACAGTAACGTAACAGATTTTACTGTTGTAAATAATTGAAATAGTTTGATTTCTTAAAAACAAATAGGTATTTGTTAAAGTTATAATATCCATACTATATTATAACTTTAACAAATACCTATTTGTATAGTTGATTAACCTGGTTGACTGAACTGCGGTTATGTACGATATGAAAAAAAAATTATCGTATAGAATATGAATCAATTGGGGGGAAAGGGATTGTTAGTAATGGAGACTGAGAATCCTATTGCTAGCAATATACCCAACCAGGTCGACCTCCTCGCGGTTCTCCCTTGAAACTACCATGGTTAATTCTTGATGAATTCATCATGATGGGCTAACTGGCCTGTTTTCATTCTCATCTATCACCCTTCACTGGTGCTCCGCCAGCGTATCCCGTTAGCGCAGGCGGGGTTACCATATCATTTTCACCAAACAAAAAAAAATGAATTAATCGGTATATCTTTATATGGGGGTATGAATACCAGTGAATAGACAATTTGTTACTACTCCTCTTCATCCGGGTCGTTTCGAGTTTTTCTTTTAGATGTTTCATGGAAGACAAAAATGGCTGACTACCCATAAACGCTGTGCGATACCTTTTGTGTTTGTTTGCTAATTGTAAACAAATGGTCTTACGTAGGACTGTTGCTTCTTAATCGCCAGATGATTTAAATGCACTTTTCTCTGACAAAGGGCGTCATTAGTGATCAAGTGGCAATAGGCAGAACTATTTCTCAATAGTAGTTATAGTTGCTAAATTGCTTTGTGAAGGCAGTACCAACGTTCACTCGCAAATCGCTTTCAATACAAAATACGTAAAAAATGGTAATCAACGATGGTGTATGCAAGCAAGCATAATGTCCACTATGTGCACTTTTTATTAAAAAGATTGGCTATGTACCCCACATTTGGGCACACCAATGTTAATAACAGCTCCCTATGCAAAGAATTAATTAATAATAGCAGAGTCAAAGCAGTCGCCGTAAACAAAAATTGTCAGGACTAATCATTATCACCAATTATTTATTTATTCATTAGTACATATGTATATGTGTATATGGCGGACTTGATGCTAAAAGCATTCTCTCTCAGTCAACTGTAGGGAAGTGTCAGAGTACACGAACGCGGTACTAGTAATGTACTATGTAATAAACTAAAAAAAAATGAAGAGTTATATAGCAAATTTTGATTAATTCTTGGTTATCAGAAACTGTTTGCGAGACGAAATTAAAGTCATTAGGGGACCATGTTCATCAGTAGGGCGTTACTGGGTTGTTATGGCTTATGAATACCTAGACTCGGAAAGTGTTACAGTGACTCGAGTTAAGTGAAACATATGAACGAAGTATGTACAAGTGGAAAGGAGCACGGCACGGTAGCCGAAATGAGAGAAAGCCTTCACCCTTCGCTAAACACATGAATAATATTAGAATTTATACCATTATATTTATAATATATAGGTACTTTAACATAGTTCATTGTAAACAGCATACGGAAGAGCTTGTTGAATTAATGACTATATGGCTAAAATTTATATTTTATATATAGTAATATATATAAAATATAATTATTACTATTTAATTGTCAGATTGTTGGAGATGCTTTTTATTACTACGAAATTTATTTACTAGACAGACTGACAGATAAACTAACTTTTTATTAATAATCCTCTTCGCGTATACTATGTGTATCTACTACATAGATTTAAGTACTTTATATTATTCTCAATTTCGTGTATAATATAGTATATGTCATATATGTGTAAGTATATTTGTTATTTATATATATTTATTCGTTTATATATGTAATTTTAGTATGTATGTATATCAATAATTAGTAGTACCGCATTCGAGTATTCTGACACTTCCCTATGGTTGACTGGGAGAGAATGCTTTTAGCATTAAGTCCGCCATGTACACATATTTGTACTAATGAATAAATAAATAAAAAAAAAATAGATTTATTGATAGTATAAGATCAATCAGAGTTTATGAGCAGATTGATTTGTTTATACCACTAAGGTGGCAAACAAGCATACGCCCGCCACTTGATGGCAAGCGTTTACCGTAGTCTATTAACGTTTGGAATACCACCTGCATTACGAGTGCGTTGCCGACTCTGAAGACACCTCTTTATCCATTTTTTTAAGAACCCCATGCTGCAGTCTCTTAGAAAAATCTCGACAGGAAGTTCATTTTATAACTTGAGCGTTCGTGAGAGGAAATATCGCTGAAATCACGCTGTATGCGACCATCTAGGCTCTAAGGTATGGATGTGAACTCCCTGTTTATGACGAGCTGTACGATGGTAGAAAGAGGTCGTGGGCATCACATTGAACAAATCCTCTGAGCACAGTCCATTTTGCAAGTGGTAGAACACGCAAAATGAGGCAAAATCTTAAAGACTTAAGGGTTCGATACCGCTTGTAAATCTAGGATCATTGACAATTCTCATAAGCTCATCGTTGCACTGAGTCGAAGAGTTCAAGCTGGTGTATTTTAGTAACTAGTGTACAAGGATTGCATGTGTATATCCATAAGGTATAGAATATTTAAAACGACGGGTTGAATTATTAATTTAATTTTAGATTTCAAAGGGTGGCACAAATGTTCTACATGTAGATGTACATACATACATACATATCTGTCACGCCTGTCTCCCATTAGGGTAGGCAGAAACAATGGAAACATGTAGATGTGTATCTATATATGTACTTAAAATTTTATTATAATACTTGTACTTAATTACAGTGTTAATAAACAGAGTGTAGCCAAGTTAAGCTTGCTAAGTGCTAAGTAAACCTCAATGGCGCGAATAATGAGTTGTTACTGGCCTGGTCACTAACTGTAATATTACAACAGGGTAGTGCCGTTACGTACCTATTATGTTTATTGCCTATATAAAAGGTTAATAGTTGTTAATGGATGTTAGTTATTACATAAATAGTTGCACTGTGGTAATGGTAACAATGCAGGCCTGATAATTTGAGATGAAATCACAAGTACAAAAAAAGATGTTTGTTTTTGTTACCTCTTGGTGACCAAACGAGTCAATCAACTGTCATATAATTTGGTACATACATATATTAATTAAGATGAAGAAGGAAATATGCTTTATCTCGGTTAATCAATATTGTAAAATAATTAAAAACTAATAGATAATAACTATATGATGATAAATTTCATTCTTTTTAATTTATATTACTTTATAATATATTTTTATTAGAAAAGGATGACAGTTAATTCTTGCCTATATTTTTTATGTTACGCGATACATTGTCGCGTCACATTTGATTAGTTTTTAATAATTATTTTTGAAATAGACAGTTTACTCTTATGTTAATATTGTAACATTTGGTCACAATTGAAGTAAATGATTTTGGAAAAGGTGACGCAGGGCTAGAACTCGGAGAACTAGTTGGATAAATGTTCACGGCAGTAAAATGAGTCCTTTGCGAGTTTATTATAAAGGCAAAAAAATATTAGTTATTTCCTGCCTGCGCTAACGATATACACTGGCGGGGCACCAGTGACGAATGATAGGTGATAATGAAGTAAATCAGGTAGCCCACCGTGACAAATTCAACAATGAATCAATCACGATGGTTTCCAGAGAGAACCGCATGGAGGTCAGATCCACCTCAGGACAGATAGGACAATTCCTTCTCTTCCTAGGATAATAATAAACTCTTTATTGCACACAAAAGAGATTTATACAAGACTAGACTATTCACGTTATAAGTCACGTTATTTTACCTCATATTTTATTTAGCCGAGAAATGGACTTTAAAAGGATACGAGAAGAAGAAGACAGATAATTTAAAAGCGGTGCTAGAGAAATATATTGGATTTATCTTTAATTGAGCGCAAAAACTAGTTCACAACGCAAGAACTTGGCATTAAAAAACGTATATCTATAAAATATGTTTTAATCGCTCTAATCTACTTTCAATTAGGTAAATTATTTTAAAAGTAAAATCTCAAACTGGATAATTTTCACATTTAAAATGCAAATTTCTAACATTACTGATACTACTAGAGATTTTCGTGAATAAATTATGTTTATGTAACTGTCCACTTATAACGAGAAATACGTTAATTTGCCCAGTGTGTGGCGATGGTGAGTTTTTATAACCGAATTTTCCATGGAATTGTATGTGATTATCGTCACTCAGCTTCATCTATTAAAAAAAAAAAAAAACTATTTCACGTAACAACTCGCTCACGTACGTGAACTTTGATAGCGGAAAGTAAAAGTAATTTAATTTCATGGATCACTTTTATGCTTTTCCTTAGTTAAGTTATAAAAAAATACGTAGTACCTATTGATAGTACCTACTTAGTTTTAATGTATGTTTTAATACATGAAAGTTCCGTGTTAGGATATCTGTTCGTGCAATGGTAAACAAGTATTGTTTGTTTCAATTTGAGAGATAAGATAGTTGTTATTTTAATAAGATCCGTACGTGGCTGTAGGGAGGGGATAAACAATGTTTAGCAGGTCAGTTTTTTTTAATTGATGATAATGGAATGATTACCCCGTCTTCATTATCGGTATACACTGGCGGTGAGGGATGATAAGTGAGGATGAAAAGGCAGGTTAGTTAGCACATTGTGATGAATTCAACCATAAATTAGTTACAATGGTTTCCAAGGGGGAACCGCATGGAGGTCGACCTGATAGGATATATTGATAGCAATGGAGACTAACCTCCCCATTGCTAACAATCCCTTTCCCCTCCTTGCAGCTAGTACATGTTATTAGTCGTATCACACTGATTTTATCGAATACAAGAATCACTATTATTGAAAGAACCAATATAAATTTTTACCTGTACCTAATGGAATTCCTCAATATTGCTTTTCAGTAGGTAGGTCTTAAGATGAACTTTATCATCACAGGTCTCTCCCATAGACTGCCAAATGAACGGTCCTAAGTCACCACATAAGATGAATACTGATAAGACTAAAATTATTAGTACCGGTTATAATTGAGAACACTGCATTTGAAGTTGTCAACGAATATACCTAGAACAACTTGTCTGACTAGGTAAGTCTAACTTCGACCGAGAGGTCAACCGACATGTCAAACTTGGCAGGGCAACATACCGGAATTTATGCCATATATTCTCATCCAGAATACCCTAAAGTTTGAAGACGAAGGTCTTTAACCAGTGCGTGTTGCCAGTGATGACTTATGGAAGCGTAACGTAGTCCTACAAGGTTACCCTTATGCAAAAGCTTCAAGTTACTTAGCGAGCTCGGAGTTTCTTAGCGTAATAGAAACCGAAATGAGGATATTCTCTGAAGAACCAAAGCGACCGACTTACATAGTTAGAAGTGGCAATGGACCAGTTACATAGCTCGAATAACAAACAACCGAGAGAAAGGTTCTTGAGTGGCGAACCCGTACAGTCAAACGCATTGTAGGACGACCCCCACTAGATGGAATGACGCCCTCAAATGGATTGCAGGGAATCAGTGGAGTGCAGATGGCTCGGGACCGTTCTTTATGGCTGTCTATGGGGGAGGCCTATGTTCAACAGTGAACGGATAATGGCTGAAATGATGATGATGATGATGATAATGATTATGATGATGGAAGTGATTACATAACTTTTTTATATTTAATTCTTGCTTGGTGCGTAACATAAAAAAATCACTAAAATATATTAAACTTAAGGAATCAAATTCGAACTTAATGTTTTAAATAGATGCGTTGAAAGTTTATTGTTCTTTGTTTTTCATCACTTAAATAAAATTGAGATACCTTTTTGTTGTGAAATGATATAAAACAAGAGAGCCAAATAAAACTTAATTGTTAACGTTAATGATGAGCAAAGTAATATTAACAATAACGTTATTACGGAATGTTCGTAACGTTATGGAAATATTCTCACGTTTGAACGTTTTATAAAATTAAAGTTAGAGAAATCGTAAGGCAATAGGTATATTCAAAGAATACTTTTGATTATCCGTGGCCAAATGTACGCAATTGTAGCCAATTTTTATGGGATTTATTTCAACGTTTCTGAATAAATAAACTGCATTAAACTTCATCATAATCTTTATAGATGTCATGACACGCGTTATGTTTTTTATTATTATTAACACTGTTTTCGGTACTACGATTAGTTTTTTTTTAATAGTGAAAAAAAAATTATGTGGTAATCAATAGGTATTCTATTCAATTCTAATTAAATATGAACTAATTAATTATTTAAAACCCAGTAGAAGTGCATATTCATGAGCGTGGTTTTAAGAATGTGTCACAATTTCGAGTAATAAAAAGAAGAGACAGGAGAGATTTTAAAACACATGTATTTCTGATCAGAGCTTTTTTAAAATAAATATTATTCTATTAGATGAATACAAAAAACTGCCAGATATACTCATTGAGGTTCCAATACTTCGCAACAAATAAAAATAAGTAAAACAATTAAAATATAGTATGACTTACGATAGTTATTTTTCAACAATAGGTGTTCTGTTAGTTACCTGTTGCAAAAAGTTGAAAATAAGCACTATTGCAACCAATTTTGAGTCAGTTGCGTGTAAATTGATGTTTCTGTATCACAATCACAGCTCTACTTGTTTTATTTTGGAAAGTGTCGCGGTTATATATAATTTGTAAATGCACAAAAAATGAATAACATTTTTTTCATACACATATTAGTAGGAGTAAAATATACTCGTATAAGAATTCTGAAGAACGCAAATTCGCAAAAAGTAAACTCATTTTCGGATTGATAACAAAAAAGCCTTTTATATCTTGGTATCTGTTTTTAACTCTAGATTTCAGAGTATACTAAAATATTGTCTATTATTTAGGTTACCGACAATATACGAGTAGCTTCTTTTTTTGACTGACGATATAGCTTAATAAATTGTAATAATTTATGTTTGTAAAGAGCGATGTAGGATCTAAAAACTCTGTCCTTTTTACTGCTTTAATGTTTTTTCCATGTTTATGATTTTATTTGGTGAAATAAAATTTTATCATTATTTTAGGGCATCGCTTTTCCTAATACTTGAGACCTGATTTAGTTATTATAATGTATGTATTATTTTGACAGATTTATGTAATTACTCCTTAGTATTATTTTTTTTTATATTTACTAAATTATTATATAGATCAACCTTTACGGGATTCTCTTTATAACCATAGTGGTTAAATCCTGGTGAATTTATCAACTGATCTGAATTCATCATCAATTATCATCCTTTATTGGTTTCTCGTTATTGTGTATACAGTAAACATAGGCGGGTGCACCATTCCATCTTCATTCCTTAAAAAAAAGTAAATAAACTCACTTTCACATTAATAATTATGTGTGTATTTATCTACAAACAGATTAATGCCTTTCATACAAATATTTCTGCAATAAAAACAACAACAGTTTTCGCTACATATATTTTAATGTTGGCCACGTGTTTGCGGCCACTTTGCTCGCCACAAATCTCTTTCTAATGACAGACTACCCGAATCGTTATATTTATTACATATAATTTAGTTCTATCAAAAACAAATGAAATTTCGTTTGCTACCTAATAGTCAGTAGTCAATGTGTAGCGTATACATTTACCGTGGCAAGAAATGATTTTATTTTAGCGCTATAAATGAACAAAATAAAAAAGTTAAATATTTTACATATATATTTTGCACTTTGTTATCGGTTTAATAACCGAATGATCTTGACCAAGAAATCATATTTCTTAGAAAAATGTGTATATACATTTTAAAATTTATACTAGCTGATCCAGTGAACTTTGTATAAACTACAATACCCTCTATTAAAAGTATTACGAAGTAGCCATTTCCATGCACTACATACTATTTTACAACGAATAAATGGAGAAAAAAAAATCGGTTAAGCATTTTTTGAGTTTTAGCGAGAATAGCGAATAGCGATTCATTTTTTTTATACATAAATAGATTAAACCTAAGGTCTGCGCGTGTGTGTGAAAGATTATGTATTATATACAGATGCATGACTGCACAAGCAAGAAAGCAAGAGTCATATACGAGTATGAGTGCAAAAGAAGAAAACTAGAAATATGATGCTGTATAAAGCAAATGGTCAACTTGATAGGTAGGTAAAAATTTATTCTAGTGATCTATACCCAATAATTCTTACTAATATAAAAAATACAAAAATGAGTTTGTTTGTTTTTTATTACCTTATAGCAGCATGACAATTGGTATACACAATATATAGTATATGGGATGGAGAAAGATAAAGATTTATCTCGGTTAGTAAATATATTGGTTAAACGGACGTAGTCGCGGATAAAAGCTAGTAGAACTATAATCGGTTGTCGTGATTTGAGGTTAAGGACAATTTCTAGTTTGATCCCCACTTTTTATGATTTTCTTGAAAGTCTTCTTGTATCTGTATAAACCTTATTAGAACGAACTTAACAACTTTTAAATTTTTAAATTCGGAATATGGAGTGATTTCTAAAAATAGGCCTTTGATACCAAGTTGTAGTTTTGGTCTAACATTGATCAGTATTATTTTCTGAAAAGCTTACATTAAAGGTACACTTATTATTTACAAGATTTTGTTTCATCATTGCGTTAGAAAGAATAATGTTCTGTATTTTTCCGTTATGCTACACTTTAATATGAAAGAATTAGTTACACTCTGTTCTATCTACGAAAAAGAAATAAATGAAGCGAAAAGTCTGTAGAAGTTTATAACAAATATGAACTAAAAACTAATTGAAATTTCAATAAGAAGAAGTTTCTATTATAAGTACTGAAGTTTAAAATTTTTGAAAAATTATTATGATCATTTTTTCAATTCACAGAATTTACTTTAATATTTCTCCCAAATTAGTTCAATATACTTTGTGGTACAAAGTCTAATTCCTTTATTCTTAAAATATAGTAAAGTTTTGACATATATTTTAATTAATTTATCATACAATTATAGTAATTCTTCAAATAAGAATGTCGTTTATGAAAAATCAATAAAAAAAAATCTGTTGCACAGAGCTCACAATATCCAGTTTTAAATAATTCAATCTACATAGACAGTGGGAATATTGTAAACAGATATCCGGTGCAGATATAAAGCAGGTGAACCGCTTTTTATGCGGAAGTATGTGGGTCTTTTCCATTACAGTTAATTACAGGGCATCTCCGTCCTTTTAATCTCGTAACAAGAACATGATGTACTTTAATTTCTCTACATTATAACGCAACGGATGTTTTGATTTGATTATAGTTATGAATTAGAAGAGATGCGAAGTTTTCTCTTATATAATATAAGGTGTAGATACTAATTGGAATTTAATAATGTATTATTTTGTGTTATTGTTAAAATATTTGAAACTTATTTTGGAGTGACAAACAAGATGACGACACACTTGATGGGAAGTAGTTACCACCTCATATAGACATGAATAGACACCATTCATATCACAGAATACACTGTGATGCTGTGGTACTCCGCATGCTTTGTTATTCTTATACCCTAAGTTATGTTTTATATCAAGGAACTCTTAATTTAAAATGGATACAACAATTTTGAATTATAAATAATATACTTATTTATTATATTGATGATTTTGTTAAAAAAACTACGGTTTCAAGTGTGACAAAATTATTATGTAACCAACACATTGAATTGATTTGTTATCCATTATAAGTTGCATAAAAAAGATATATAGTAACAAAATAACACAGTTAAAATAAAAAAAAAACGCATTTCACTAACAAGTAGAATTTGTTATATAAGTAAATAATATAATACCTATTAGAAATTTATGATACTCGTATCTAACGATACTGAAGCTGATACGCTCGTTATGTCAAATTGGGTGAGGGCATTTACTCATAATGTCTGGTGGCGCAGGTGAGAGGCGCGTAACGCGGCGCGGGCGCATCGAGCGTGACGGCTGCGGCGCGTCCGAGCGTGCCTCCCCCGGGAACCGAACCGCGAGCCACTCATCCCGCAACCGGTCATCTCGTATCCGGTGTCCCTGATATCGGGCACGGTTACAGAATTTTTACGATAAATAATTGTTGTATTATAATGAAGGTTTTTAAATAAATAAAATTGAAATAATAATCCCTTTTACGTTATTGGTTTACCATATTTTAGACCAGAGGGAGACTTTGTACAAAAGTCGATTGCTTGGGTACCTCTGTCCCATTCATATTTCTACCGTGAAGCAGTTATATTTGCATGGTTGTGTTTCGGTTTACAGAGCAGGATATGGCTGAGTCCTCAGGAATGGCAATGCATGGGGGGTATCATGGGCGAAACAGTATACTCTGTTATGTCCATGGTACTGCTCATGTCTATAGGCGACGGTTACTATTTTCCATCAGGTGGGCCGTCAGCTTGTTTGCCATTCTAAGTTGTATATAAAAAAAAAGACTACCTAAAGTAAGAATACAAATGTTAGAGTAACGTCATCATTCCTGACTTTTAGTCAAAGAGGCGAATTGACTAAGGGAGTATAACACACAAGTACTAAAGAAGGGAAACTCGGGGTAAAATCTTATACCAAGGTAGATCGTTTATTAATATGGTAGTAGTAAACTAACATTCTATTCTTGTGGGATGGAACTCGTATACAGCAGTGGGATGTTATTAGATTTTTAAAGTGAGACAAACGTAATACGTTACATGATACTTCTAACTTGTTCTACTAAACTTTCGATTTCTTACTATTATGCAATCTATTTAAATGAACTTTTTACAAGTATTCCTCTTATTTCGTCTCACCTCATCGATTCACCTGATTCTAATTTTATTATTTTTAATATTACTAACTGATCTTTGACATCTTAAGAGATATTAAACTTTTTAATAAGCGTAACGTTAACTTTCACAGTAATGATATGTTTTTTTTTTAACAACTGTCAATAATTTTAAGTTATATCATCCTACTTACAGTTGCTGCTCTGAATAGTGACACTAAATATAAATATGGATTATGCAATAATATAAACAATACGGAATTGGATATAATATAGTTGTATGGTATATAGGATTCTATGGTAAAATTAGGCTGCACTATCGATCAGTAGTAAAACACTAAATGAATTAATATTTTGTTTGTTAAATATATTTTGTTAAATGAAAATAAAATATTATAGCCGTTTACTGCTTTTTTAATATTATTATTAATGGTAGAGCTACAATTATTTAGGTGATGCTTTTCATCTATGAGGCTGGCCGTATAAAATGGCGATACATTCCTTCTGGTTACCAAATTTCTAAAACGGCACAATGAGATATCGTTTGGAATATTTTTAACCCTCATCATACTGTCACTGATCAAGACTCTATTCTATTAGCTTTTGAGATGAAGATACTGGGTTTTAACAGCTTTCTGCTCTGTGCTGTATTTTTAAAGTCATTTAATTCATTCGAAATTAGCTGTCATAAAAAAAAAAAACACTTTAACAGGTAAATTAGCGTCAGTGTATCAACATAAACACATAAACGAGAACCATCAAGGTATTTTAAAGCAGAAGAAAGAAAGAAGAAATTGGTGAAATAGGAGAAACTCTTCAGGAGAGCAATACTAGAATTGAATCGATGTGAACCAACCATATACAACTCGGATAGTGGTGTATTAATGAAAATGTATCTAGGCACTTACATTGTTTTAAATACGAATATAATTTCTAATTGGCTGCCGATCACCTTACTCGAGATAAGACCATTGTAACAGTGATTACATCCCACGGTTTCCAACTCGACGAGATCGCACCACACAATGCAATCGATTTTCCTAAAGGTACCGATTTGTTCTCGATGATTCAGCTTCTATGTCAGTGAAATCTTTGCAGAAAATAAATAGTTCATTTATAATTAACTAGATTTTTGTCCGTCGCTTAGAAAACGATGATTTCAGATTAGGAAAATCAATAAAATAGACCATTTTTTCAATGGTGTATCAGAATTAAAACTAGTTTTTAACTTAGACCTCCGGGAATACAACCGTGAAAACCACATCAAATTTGGTGCAGTAGTTTTTACGTGCTGATAGAACAAACACAAAGTAACAAATTTTATTAAAATTATTGTTTTAG
The DNA here is from genome assembly GCF_026898425.1 of Galleria mellonella. Classification (NCBI taxonomy): domain Eukaryota; kingdom Metazoa; phylum Arthropoda; class Insecta; order Lepidoptera; family Pyralidae; genus Galleria; species Galleria mellonella. The sequence continues at coordinate 2,445,256 of NW_026442133.1, forward strand.
CTACTATTTTGCTTTTATTAAGATCCCTCATATTAATTTTTCTTAAAAATCTCCCATGTACTGATATCATGTAATTAAAATTTTATTAAGATGAGTAAAGAAAAGTTTTGAAGGATTTTGAAAGAGTATCTAATAATGTCGAGTATATTATCGCCAATTCTGATATAATTTTAATAATTTTGTTCTGCAAACGACAGATGTTGGTTCCATATTTATTGTATCATTATTTTATAACAACCCCACGATCGTTCACAGTACATACCTATAATGAGCGAGAGAGAAACCCTACCCTACATAAAATTATAAAAATCCTGTTTCACAACGTTTGTTTACGTATTAACGTATTCACGTATACGTATATTCAGATATTAATCTGATAGGATAGATATTAATCTTAGGATTATTTTTACCCCTATAAAAAATATCCAGGAGGTGGCGGTAGAAGATTGCCATTTGCCGCGTCAGTCAATACTTCTATGAATAGTAAAGAGTTATTACAATTAATAGAGATTAAAAAATATTTTTATATAAACTTAATCTAGAATAATAACATGTTGTTTATTAATAAGTAAATGCTTTCTCTTCAAAACGACGTATCCGTTCAACAGTTGATAATGATTTTTATATAAATTACATAGTTATTTTTATTTATTTAATTTTTATTTAATTCTTTATTGTACACACTAGTTTTAAGAATAAGACAGAGGTAATCAAAAGTACAAAGGCGAGCTTAACTCTAATAGAGTTTTCTTCCAGCAAACCCAATGTGGTAGTAGTAGTTATCTTATCAGTTTGTACAAAGAATTCATTATAAAATATAAAAAAATGAATTAAGATCTCCAGATATGGCCGTTTTGTATTGCATGAACGATGTGAACTATCTACGTAAGATTACGCTTTAAGTAGCCGATTGTTATTGTTGCGTGGAGCAATAAATTTTGTGTTCACAGAAAAATGAAAGTGTTCCGTCTCTTGTTAATTGACTAATGGTTGTGCTTCTTCAAGGCGAAACTATTACTCTATATTGATAAGATTGCTGTTGTTTCAAATTGTTAGATTTTTTGGTTTCCTACTGAGTTCGCAAGGTTATGACATGTATTAAGAATTAAAGTGGCTCTATATTTGATGAGTAAATCGTGAGTTGGCCAATTTGTTATGTTGGCTAAATTATACAGTTAACAGTATTGTGGTAATACAGAAATAATACCTACAGCATGCCATTATTTCTTGTCATACCCAAGATATCATAAGAGAAAAAAAACAAATATATAAGAGAAAAAATTTATGTACTGAGCGTTTTGACTAATATAGAAATCCTATTTTTTTTTTGATGGGTGAAAAAGGTATGGTAACTGTATACGCTGGCGGAGTACAGGTGATAGATGAGAATGAAAACAGGCCAGTTAGGCCATCATGATGAATTCATCAGGAATTAACCATGATAGTTTCCAGGGAGAACCGCGAGGAGGTCGACCTGGTTGGGTATATTGCTAGCAATAGGATTCTCAGTCTCCATTACTAACAATTCCTTTTCCCCCATAGGAATCCTATTAATATTATACATGTGAAGGTTTGTAACGATGGATGGAAGGACAGATGTTAGTTACTCTTTTACTCAAAAACTACTAAACGGATTTGAATGAAATTTGTTACATTGGTAGGCTATATTTTAACAAAACATCTTCTTCTAACAAAAAATCTTATATGCTAAATATAAGATTTTTTGTGTACAGATGCGCGCGGGTGAAGCCTCGGAATATACCTAGTAGTAGAATACAATTATACTCTTTTTATAAAGAGATTTATAGCATGCTGTCTAATATTAATGGGTTGTTAAAGAAGAAACATATAGTATACTGAAGTCCAAGAATGCACACGAAATGGGAATACAATAGTGATGAAAACAAAATGCCATGCAAACAAGCAGCGACAGTTACTTATTTATTTATTTTATTTATTTACTTAATAAATTTTGAATTTTAAGATTAGTACAAAAGGCGGTCTTATTGCTAAGCAATCTCTTGCTATGAATCAATTGAATGATGAAATTTATCATTCATTACTAAAGATCCAGAGGCATAGAGGAATAAATGTATAATCTTTAAAATTTATACTTTATATACATTAAGTATACATATCTAATATAATAAAAATGAAACTAGATGATGTCTGTACATAGGAGATATCAATAATGAAGAAAAATTACTATAAGAGATTCTTATTTATTGCTGCACTAAATTGCAAGCGGATTTCACAATCCTGAAGGTCTAACTTAAAATTTGTGTGAAAAATGTTTCATTTTGTTATGCCATTTAGAAGTGTACAATTTTATTGGTTTTCTTACTTTTGAAAACTACGAAGCAGCGGGCAAAAAGCTTACACATCTATCTTTATATATCTTTTTTTTTTTGATGGGTGAAAGCGGAAAGGTTACCCCGCCTGCGCTAACAGGATACGCTGGCGGAGCACCAGTGAAGGGTAATCGATGAAAATGAAAACAGGCCAGTTAGCCCATCATGATGAATTCATCAGAAATTAAACATGATAGTTTCCAGGGGGAACCACGAGGAGGTCGACCTGGTTGGGTATATTGCTAGCAATGGGATTTTTAGTCTCCATTACTAACAATCCCTTTCCCCCCTATCTTTATATATCTATCTATCTCATCTTACATTTGTGTATAGATAGATCAATTGATGGCTATTGAATTAATTCACGATTAACTACATCTGCAGTTGTCAATAACTTTCTTTTGCAATAACAATTCGTATAAACCTAAAAGTAAAATTGACCTATAAATTGCGATCTGTGACGGTCTACTTGCCGCCATAATTTGTTTGGGTATATACAAACCGAGCCGCGCTATCCACTGAATGTTTCACGCGATGCCTGAGGATGAGTAGCGTGAATTTACAATTCTTCTCGGCCCTTCTTGGATTATTAATTTATTGAACGCTATGTCTATTTATTTGAACTTTGGACTCTTATTTTCAAGTATTTCTGTTAGTGTGGATTTTAGAATTTATCTTTATGTGCATACGTACAGCGAAAACGGTTTTTTAATGGGTGGAATAATGGAATAATAACCTGAGATAGTAATAGTGAGAGATGATAGGTTAGGTTAGTTGGCTCATCGTGACGTATTTAATAAGAATTAACCACGATGGTTTCCAGAGGGAAACACGTGAATGTAGACCTGATAGGATGTATTGCTAGCAATGGGGCTTTAGAACCGTTACAAACACTTCCATTCGGAACAGGCTAAGTATATGTAGTACAAGTGTTCTCACTTATAAATAAAACGATAATATTGATATTGATTAGCTTAGAGATGGAAAATATTGCTTCAAAATCTACTGTAATATAAGTCTATATAAGTAGGAAAAGAAAAGTATATATAAACGAAAACAAGTCGGATTCATTCAAAATTCAGCTACATTCGATATATAATTTTTTTTAATAATAACTAAGGAAGTAATGTGAACCAAATAATAATGAGTGTTTTCGAAATTTCACATTTCAACATAGGCTATGTAATCGGCGCTACACATCGAATGTCATAAGATTAATGATATCGGCATAATTATATAGAAGTCATGAATAAATAAAGCATTTATATTATATAATTATTACGCTGCATTTATTTAAAAGTTAATAAATTCTAAATAAAAAAAAATTGGCTTTCTAATTTAAATTTATAATTTTTGAACATAAGGAAGACAATAAAGTTATTCAATTTTGTTGTCGCAAATCATGAATTAAATTATTAGAAACGACTACCATGATACATTTATTTGTAATAAGTAGGTGTTAAGGTAGGTATCATGGAATATATTAGAGTATTTCCATACAAATTCTTTGCCAAAAACTAGTCGACTTTTTTTATTCGTGTGTGCATAAATAGGATTACCAGTATGTGCAGGTGCAGGCTGAGTGAGTATGCGGGAGAAATTTATATTATAATGTTAAACTGAAAAATGTAAATGATACAAAATTATTACGTAAACAATGAATAAAAGATAAACAGTGCATGTTTCGTAATGACGCTTATTTTTATTTTTATTGGATCTATATACCGAACTGGACGGTAGGGAAAAAAATAAAATTATAATGTAAAAATTTGACGTTCATAAGCGGCTAAAATGTCCTACATGAATAAATGATTTTTGAATTTATTAAATACATTGATTTATATCTAAGTATAATGTGTTATAAAAATAATTATGTCAAAAAATCTTTATATATTTAAATAATTGAAAATGTTTCTCATTTGAATTAATTTATGCATAATTATATCGATGCAATACTTATATTATACCAAAAAATAAAATAGTTCCAAATTCTAATTTTAAAAATCTACCTAATTTGGGAAATGTTAATCCAATTACTTGCAACACTAAAAAAGTCGCGTTTAGTTTTCATCATCATCATCACATTTTTCTACGCAAAAAATATTTTACAATACAATTAATGAATAATAAATTCCATTTAATTGATATTATTTACCTGTTATTTCTTTTAAAAAATATACACACTCCGTGGAACGAAATTTGAATAAAATCGAAGTTTGTTTTCGAACAATCGTTCACTGCACTTCCTCGTTTCCGGCGCGGCGCGTTTGCGGGGAACGCTTCCGTACGACAGGTGCGCGGCGCGGCGCGAACAGTTCGTGACTGTTTCGTTCACCTGACTCATAGCCATGCATTCGTCATTTACACACCCCCTGCATACTATTTACTATGTCGTTAAGTAAGTAAGTTACTGTTTATGTATGGTTAGTTACGTTAAAAACTAAAGGTAACTTCAATCACAGAAAGTTTTTTATGTATTTTATTGTTAGTGAGGCAACGAGTAGACAGTCCACCCGATAGGATGTGGCTGCCGTCGTCTACGAATACTTGCAACATGAGGGGAGTTGCTTGTGCATTGCCGGCCTCTTAAATATTTATAGGTTTGTTTTTTTGGAAAACCCCATATGGTAAGAGTGAAACTACAGAAGGGTAAAACTGCATTTCACAACTCAGATATGTGAGATTAAAACAAATGAGATCTACGCATATACATAGTATGCTAGGCATCCAAAAAATGTGGGTGAACCTTAGTTCTACTCGTATGTCTAAAGTTACAATGGTTTTCGATAAATAATTATAAACATTTTACGGAAATAGGTGTTATTTTGAAGAATAATTTCATTCATTTCAGAATTCCATATCACTGGTTATTTGTACAAAATGGTAGTCGATGATTGATGGCTAATATGACAGGTTGTAGAGAGTTTGGTAATAATAAAAATCAATCTTCGAGTGTTGGCAGTCGCACACATAGTAATGGTAGCGGAATTAAACAAAATGATTTTAATCAAATACTTAACTAGAAATAATTATAGCTCGAACCTATGTTTTATTATCTTAATAATGATGAATTTTGGAATATGAAATAAGTGGGGAGATAAGGGATTGCCAGCAATGGAGTCTAGCGCTCTCATTGCTTTTAAAATATATATGTCAGGTCGACCTCCACGGGGGTTCTCCTGAAAACCATCTTAGTTATTTCTTGATAAATATGTCACCATGAGTCAACTACCTTTCATTCTCACCTATAATTTTATCGTGATTTAGATATAACTGCTTATTTTTCAGGCAACTAAGAAATGGCGCAGCACGTACCAATAGTCTGTGATGCCCTCATGTGTTATATAAAAGTAATATCCGTATTAACAATGCAATTATTTAATATTTTATTCCACGGAAAAGAAAAGACTTTAATTGTGGCAAAGTCAGTTGTATATTTCGATTTAAAAACTAAACTACTAAATCGACATCGATAAAATATGTATGAAACTATACTTTTAAATGAAAAAATAATTTCCTATAACAGTTTATGAATGACAGAGCTAAGAGGTAACAAACGTAAAAAAAATTAAAAGGAAATGCGAATCTCCTTCTTTTTTTTAAGTCAGTTGAAAATGTTATTAATTAAATATAAATAAGTTTTTTATGAAAAGTCTATTATAAAATATTATCGGGCCAAGGAGTTATACTACCTCCTGGAACCAATCTGGGACCATAAGACAAACAAATGATTCTATCTATTTTCGAGGATTGTAATCGGTGACGGTCGTATACATACCTACGACTTAGTGTTAGATTTCTATTATAATAAAATATAGTAGAATGTATTTATATAAGAAAACATGCGCATAGCAAACAAACAATAAAAATAATATGCATTCCTTACGTGGTAATAATTTCTTTACATTTGATAATATCAACTGAAGTTGTATATTTCTAGCGGGGTAAAGGAACTTTGCCTATGCCGTGTTGATTACATTGATCAAATACTTATAGATAGAGCGAAAAGTGTCAACGGACCTGGCTGATCGTTTTTCGCCCGTTGTTTCTTTTTACTGTATAGATATCTGAAAGTATAGTATTGAATATATTATAAATATAAATACATAGAAATAACTGTTGTTCGCGTCTTTCCATGTGTGAATTTAGTATCTCAGTAGTCAATTATCATTTTAAAGTCACATTTAAAAGTAGAAATTTGAATAATGGCCAAAAAAGAAATATATTCTCTTATATAGCTATTTACGATTATAATTTAATTTTAATTTAGAAAAACCTGTTAATGGCCATACTACTTTGTTATAAAATGTTTGTTAATTTTATTAGTAAACCGCTGTTGGTTTTTTAAAATAAATAAATAGTAATAAAAAATGCAAAAAGGTAGGGCCTACTTATTTCTTAAAAACCCTTACTAATATTATAAATCTATAAGAGAGATTGGATTAGAAATATTATAAATATAAATACATAGAAATAAATGTTATTCGCATCTTTATATCGTCATAGTCGTAGAATACCGACGGATCTTTATATGTAATCTTTGTCAGATCCGTCAGTATTCTACGACTATGACGATATGTGTAAATTTAGATATTAAATTTTAATAATGGCGAAAATATTAAATAATGATGTCGAAAAAAAGATATATTCTCTCATATGGCTATTTACGATTACAAATGGTAATGGTTCATAGTTAACAAACAAATGGCATGTCATATATTTACCTAAATACATATGAAAATTTCATCTTTTCAACTCGATGGATAAAAATACAGATTAAATATGCAGAAGATAAAATGTAAGCATATAAACATTAGAATTGTATATTCCAATAAAATTCTTAATAATATATAAACAAATATGCGAACGATTTATAAAATTTCGTATGGTTCCGTAATGCGTGTGAAACGTAAACAAAGATACCTATTAAAAAGCTAGGGCCTACTTATTTCTTAAAACCCCTTACCAATATTTTAAATGTATAAGTTTGTTTCTTTATTACCTCTTAATGGCCTAATGGTTTAACCCATTACTATGAAATTTGGTATACGCGTACTACTCGTATATGGACTGGAGAAGGATATAGGCTTTTTATCCCGATCAATGAACATGTTTAGGTCATGCAGACGAAGTCGCGGGTAAATTATTATATTTTCTTTAATAAATTAATGTTTGTAAAAAATATTAGCACTTCACTTTACCTCCTTTGGGGTGAAATATGTAAAAAATTCGAAATGAGTGTTTATTAATGGAATATAATTAATAATTTTATGAATCTATGAACAATAAAATCGACAGCGTGTGTGATAAGTTTTTATACCTTTATAATAGCGAACTATGGGGGGGAAAGGGATTGTTAGTAATGGAGACTGAGAATCCCATTGCTAGCAATATACCCAACCAGGTCGACCTCCTCACTGTTCTCCCTGGAAACTATCAAGGTTAATTCCTGATGAATTCATTATGATAGGCTAATTGGCCTGTTTTCGTTCTCATCTATCACCCTTCACTGGTGCTCCGCCAGTGTATCCCATTAGCGCAGGTGGGGTTACCATACCATTTTCTGTATTTTCTGTATTTTTTCATACTGGTGACCTCTTGGTATATCTTACGCACCGATGGGCATCAGCCATTGAGAGTCAAGGTGAGGCGCTCGCTGTCGGTCTTGATATTGCAAAGGCATTTGACCGGGTCTGGCATCGGGGTCTTCTATAATTGCCCTGGAGACTTCCCGACAGCCTCTGTAAATGGGTCGCCAGTTTTTTATCCGGCAGACGTATAAAAACCGTTGTAGATGGTTGCTGCTCCGATAGCATGGATATTAACCCTGGCGTCCCGCAGGTCGTGCTGTCCCCAACGCTGTTTCTACTGCATATTAATGATATGTTAACCTTCGGTAGCATTCATTGTTATGCGGATGATAGCACCGGGGATGCCCTTTATACGGGTCGTACCAATGTCTCCCGTTCCATCGTGGAGAACAATCGTGAACAGCTTGTGTCTGAAATCGAGAGAACACTAACTGGAGTCTCTGATTGGGGACGACAAAACTTGGTCCAATTTAACCCCTCTAAGACACAAGCTTGCGCGTTCATAAAAAAACCCCATTTGCTGTGGCCCCACAGTTCCAAGGCACGTCTCTTAACATCTCTAAAAGCATTGGGATCCTTGGTGTCGACATCTCTAGTGACTATAAGGTTGGCATCCAAAAAACTCGGTGTGCTCAATAGAGCGAAGCATTACTTCACGCCGGATCAGCGATTAATTTTCATCTATTGCTGTCACTTATGGGCGGGAGCACCTAGATACCAGCTTGAACCCTTCGACTCAGTGCAACGACGACTATGAGAATTGGATCCCATGCTCCGCCAGTGTATCCCATTATTGTGCTCAGAGGAATTATTCAATATGATGTGGGGTTATCGTACGGCTCGCCATCGGCAGGGAGTTCACCCTCATACCTTACAGCCTAAATGGTCGCGTACAACGCGGTTTCAGAGATGCTTTCTCCCACGAACACTCAGGTTATGGAATGAGCTCCCTGCCGAGGTTTTCCCGAGAGACTACAGCATGGGGTTCTTCAAAGGGTAAAGAGGTTTCTTCAGGGTCGGCAACGCGCGCGTAATACCTCTGGTATTGCAGGCGTTCATAGGCTACGGTAACCGCTTACCATCATCGTATGCTTGTTTTAAGTGGTATAAAAAAAAAAAAAAAAAATTTTCACCAATAAAAAAAAATAGCGAACTATGTTTAGAAACTATATGCATTTCTAGGGAGACTCTATCTAGACATTTTATATCTTTATTATAATACGCTATAGTATTGTTATTACTGGTATTTTCGGTACCTACGGCCTGTGATCAACGGAGCCCGACGAAGTCGCGCGTTGACCGTGACGTTAACCATATGCTACCGGCCAAGTCTGACTTCATTTAAATGTAACTGTTACTTCTGAATGGCACGAAAGTAAGCAGTGACATGAAGTGAAATTTTGAATTTGTTTATTCTTGAATATTAGAAAATATGTGTGAGGTCCAACAGATTTATAGGTTGGGGAGGTAAATATAAGGTAAGGTATAAATATAAGGTAAGGTATAGCAGTATGTATATATTTTAGTTACAATATCTGTATACTGATCCAACAAGGAATATGTTAGAAGTGTGTAATTCAAAATTAATATTGGATAACAGGCTGTTAACATATCTGAAAATAGATATCCGACCGATATGGGCGACATATAATATATAATAGGTGATGACCACCATCAATGTCCATCAGAATCCATGGTTTAAACTTAAATTGTTGTTTGTTTTTTTTAATTAATGATAATGGAATGGTAACCCCACCTGCGCTAATGGTATACATTGGGGGGAGAAGGATTGTTAGTAATGGGGACGTTAATCTTCATTGCTAGCAATATACCTTGTCAGGTCGACCTCCACGAGGTTCTGCCTAGAATCCATCGTGATTAATTATTGTAAAATTCGTTGCGATGGGCCAACTGACCTGACTTTATCCTCACCTATCATTCCTCACTGGTTAGGCCAGTATATACCGATGGCGCGGGCGGGTTACCATTTTATTATCATCGATTCAAAAAAAAAAGGCATACACTGGCGGGGCACCAATGAGAGATGATAAGTGAGAATAAAAAAGCAGGTCAGTTAGCCCATCGTGATGAATTCACCTGGAATTCAGTTTCCAGGTCCCCAAGTGGAGGTCGACCTGTTTGGGCATATTGCTAAAAATGGGATTGGTAGTCCGTATTCATAGTCAGTTATGTTGTGTCTATCTAAAAGACAGCGATGCATTAAACATTTATTATTAGATATTGTTTTTTTTATCTAATAAATTGAAGTCGATGGGCTAGCGAGAGATTACTTAGATTTAAGCATTTTTGAATAGTCAATTTTTTCAATATTCTATCGCCTATTAAAAGTAAAAATAATACACTTTTATTTTTATTTAAAACATAGAGATATACAAAAGAAAGTATGTTTTAATGCAGTTTGACTAGTGTTCAGTTAGCATGACGAGGGTGAAAAACTTAGGTAGGTAGTACTTACTGATAACGACATGGATCGATGGAGCCCATGCGGGCACCGTTCCTGTCACGGCTATTGGTTTTAGATGTGCATGCATAAATACATTGCATAGGATTATACAATGAAATTATGTATCTAAGAACATGTAAGTCACTGTTTACCATTTACTAATAGGCTTTCTGTGACTGTATATATAAGATAAAAAGTATTTAGTAAAGGGAGATTTTGTACAAATGTTGTTTATTATTTCAATGTAATTCGTACATTTTAGAATCTCTAAATATATAAGGTTGAGAAATTGAACCTCGCTACATGTGTATCCTGCAGGATTCGAACTCGCGGATCTGGTAAAAGTGCGTTTTCAATTACTATATAAGAAATACAAGTTTTTTAAAACTATTTCTTAATATTTTATATATTTTAATTAAAGGATATGTTCATTAATGTATACCCAGATAATGTAGTTAGAGGTAAGACGACAGTTCAAATTAAAAATGTATTACTTTCTTATTATTATCCTTTAGTTAACTGAGTAAGGAAAGAGATTTTTAGTTATTAGGACTAATAACTTTATTGTTAGTAATTATTCTCTAGGTTGACTCTTTAAAGGGATTGTTAGTAATGGGCTCTAACAGTCCCATTGCTAACAATATACCCTATCAGGTCGATCTTCACTTGGTTATCCCTGGATACCATCGTAGTTAATTTTTGTGGGATTCGTTAGGACAGACTGACTGATCTGCTGACGTCACCTATCTAAGACTGGTGCGCTGCTAGCGTATTCGATAGTGCAGGCGGGGTTACCATTCCATTATTATCTATAAAAAAAACTTCGTCGGCGTATACCATTAACGCAGGCTGGGTCATTATTCCATTAAAAAATAAAACTTAAACTTCATTGAGCACATTTATATTCAGTGTGGCAGAAGTGAAAGTATGCAGTAAAGGTAAATACCATTATCCAGAAACGCAGTGTTTCTGGATAATGGAACTTACCTTTACTGCAGAGTTGCTAAATTTAATCGACATTACTGTGCACTTGTAGCAGTGCAACTGCTTGTTTACAATGTCAAGACTATGACAGCAAGTTAGCGGCCCAGTTGGTTGTTAAATCGCCAGTACATTCGGAATAGCACTACTTACGATGTCCTCACCGCCCTTCCTTATGGTGATTGAGGATTGATTTTCCTTTTTTTTACCTCTCGTGTTTATTGTTGGCAATCTTTACTGCTTATATCGCAACATTATATTTCGCTGTATTAACTACTATATTTGTAAAATGCTTAAAACAAAACTAGTTGTTGTTTTGGTCTTCTGGATTCTATAAGTAATATTAGGATGCGGTAAATGAAAGAACAAAGATTTCTTATAATTATTTTATTCATATAATAGTTAATTTATAATATATAATACATTTTTATATCGCCTCTATGACTGTCACAGTAGTTCCATAAAATCAACACATTAACTACGGCCCAGACGTTTAATTAAGGCAAGACTAGCAAGCAATTATACGAGCTAACCATACGATTGAGCACCATGAAAATAATAAATAATATGTTTTGATTTTTTCATGAGTTTGAACGAAAAATATATGGTAATCGACAAAAAATTAATTTTTTTTAGATATAATTGTTTCTGTGTAGGTCACATGGTATTTAAGATGTGTTTAATTTTATAATTATTATATGCCAGTGTCTATATTTTTGGAAAAGAATTTGAACAAATGGCGTAAACATTTAAGCAGTAGATGCTTTTTTCATTTATTTACATTCTCTATATCTACTGTGTAAGATTGATAGGTATCTATTTTATAATATATATTTAGTCTGAATCAATTAATTTTTAATACTATTACGAAAATAATGTTCAAAGTTTCCTTAGAAAAATCTGATAATATATAGATCTTTTGGAAGGGATTCATATTTAGGAAGTCAGCAGCAAATATTTTATGTTAAGAGATATGATAATTTAATTATGACTATAATATGTAATGTGCTATTATAATCTTATGATAATGTGTAATTTTATTACAAGCATGTATAATAAGCAGATTTAGCATAGATCTGTAGGTATAAATGAAAATAATTTATAAATATGCGAATAAAGTATATATATTTAATTTAAAAATTTCAGATAGGCTGTTTAGGTATATATTCGAGATTAATTACGTAAGTTGTGTACATTTGACATTAAATGTCAAATTTGTTACTGGTTACTTTTCGTTGGTAAAATGATCGATTCAAATTGATAGCAGCCATTACTGCTGAAGAAAAAAGAAAAAGTGTATCTATTGTGATTTTTTAAGCATGTAATCACACTTTATAACATGTTAGTGTATGAATGAAATACCTTACGGAGATTGATGAATTCTTTTCGAATGTTTTGTATTCTTGTTAGTATAATGCCTAGACGTATTACAATTAGTAAACAATGAAACAATACAAATTACGTACATACTTAATATTATTTATAAGAGTGTAATTTAAGTAGGTATTTAGGTCTTGTAGACGACAAGTTTATTTAACTGTAATAACTTTGAATCTGTAATATTCCCAAATAAGTTCCTTTTTTAACAGTGAATACATTATATTTATCTAACTTATGTTCATTTTAGTGATTATAAGTTAGACTAGGCACATACATACTTAAAACCAGTTACACCAGTTTTTTTATACTAAAAATTTCAAATCACGAAGAAAAACAAAAGACATTCTGTACATAGTTTCTACAATAACTATTATATTTGTCCTCATTTATCGTGACAGCGTGCATTATTAGACATATCAATGAATGCAATTACTTATTAGTATTACATGAGTTATTCAATTCAGTATACTTCAATATATTGTAATATGTTAAGTTTATTTTATCAAATGATGCCGCGAAACATGACGCATAAACTCTACATATAGGTACATGTCTGGCACTGTATAAATAAACATAATATATTAAACGTAACTAATTCTATATAATTTTTAATCTCCATTGCCTGGGCCCATCTATGCACCTACATTAAAGTACCATACGTTTATTAGAATCATCAATATTCTATTTAATTCGTCTAAAGTTTATTTTATAAGATAAATCTAACACATATCCATCACAATAACTTTAGAATATCAGTTTGTTTTTCGTTCAGGTTATTTTATATGCAAGGATGTTTATTTCAACATAATTTCACTAACTTACATCTAGTATTTTATAATTTTATTATTAAAATAGATTTTTGACTCATTTATTGATAAAATATTTAAGAATTATAACACATAAGCGTTATTGAAGAAATCAAGTAAAGAGGTACTTAAAAGCATGCTTCATGTGTATTAGGCATACTTATTATAAGCTACGATAAAGTTTTATTTATAATAGGGTCGATTAACATATTCTGAGGTGTAACTGTGATTTTTTATTAAAAGTTTTGACTAGAATTCATATACACAGTGCCTATACGATGAATAGAATACAATTTAACAGCAGATACTTTTTATAAAATATTTTTAATATGATATGAAGTAATACAGCAAGCAAACAGTGAGGCAAATCAAATGATTAATTTGGAATTGATATGAAATATATGTATAAATAAAATATATTCTATATTTATGCTATTATTACAATATAGGTATGCACTTTAAAGAGGTACAATAATGTTATTTAATGAAATATACGTTGACTATAATCGTAGAGTATAGATCGGCAGTAATTTACATAAATAATTACAAAAATATAATTAAGAATATCCAAAATCTTAAATTATATAGATAGAGCATCAAGTATAAAAAACAGGCAACTTTTAGTCAGACAAATGTCAAATTGATTGACACATGCTTTTTTAAATCAAAGCAAACGCAAATCGTTGTTTTAGAACAAACGCAATTTTTTCAGTGTTGCAAGTAATTAGATTAAAAATTTCCGATATCAAGTCTATTTTAAAATTACAATTGGGAATTATTATGTTATATAAATATATACAAATGTACGTATTGTTTACAAAAATAATATACAGGGATTAATCAAAATGGCAGCTATTTTTAATTAGTGAAACACTAAAACATATTTTATGTCTATACTCTATAAATCAAAGTATTTAGTAAAGATAAGCGTCATTACGAATCATTATTGATTGTTTATTTGATTTTTTTCAAATATATTGTAAGAATTTGGTATCGCTTTTATTTTTTAATTTAACCATACAATATATTTTTTCCATATATACTTAATAATAAATGTAACCATATTCATGCAACACAGATGAAAATGTTGACCTACTTTTAGCGAAGCATTTGTATGGAGACATTCTATCTATATAATCTAAGTTCATAATAAAAGGTAGTAAATTCGAACGTAACTAATAAATTTCTTGACAATGATGATAATAGATATTAATCTATTTAATTCAATTCGTTGAAAATTTATAAATTTAAATATTTTGTGTAAAATGGAGAGGATATTGTGTAATCGTAACAATCTGTTACATCATTTTTCCGTTACAACAATATTGAAATCAATATTATTATAAATTTAAGAAAGATATTTCTTTCAATTGATGATTATGACAGTTTGTATAAGTATATACTTTTTCTTTTTAAATTAATATCATGTTTGCGAAACAGAGATCTTACAAATACTAATTTAACAATTAGCTATATACTTTTATTTACATTACATTATATTTTTTAAATATAAGACCAGCATAGAATATATATTAATATTTAGGTAATATTAGGCCAAATGAACAATTTATATAAGCACATTTTTTGGATATAATAACGAGTATATACATGTCACGAATGAAATTACTAAAATTTTAGAATACTAAAAATAGATACTAAAAGCCAGCTGTTGGGATTTGTCATTAATTACAAAAGAGCGAGGAAACAAAATCTTAACACAGAAAGTTCAGTACATACATAAATACTTATTTACTAAAATAAAGTATAGAACTTTTACCAAAAGATACAATTTATTAAAACATCTATAAATCTACGTATTTATTTGATTTGTTTTATGTATCTAACACAATATTACATTTTTAGTTAAATCGCTCTGTTATAATACAATTAAAATAAAGACTGAATTTACAATCAATTACAAATATAATAAAATTTTAAACGGACTTGATAAACATCCCGTTCCTAATAACTTTTATCTCTATTACGCAAACAGAACATCCTAAAGTTCTAAATTCCCAATAGTAAGGGTTTTGGTAATGTTAACAGCGAACAACTACATCGATCTGTCTTTTTACAATATTTACAACAATTAAATCGTGGAATGCTCTATTATTTTTTTATAATTTCCAACTACTTAGTTCTACAATCAGTATACTAAATTTTGATTTTGAAATCGTTTGAGACACTCGTATGTTTTACGTACGTAATATGTGTTTCTTTTAATTATTACATTGCTTACGCGAATATATTGCCCAAAAATAAAATAATATTCTGATTTTAATGATGATAAATTTTGTGTGCGGTGATGAAATACACATCGTCATTATCTCTTTTATCTCTAGAAAGTCGTAACAGGCGATTACGGGATTAAAGCACAATACTCCAGCGTAAGAGAAGGAGATCTCTAAATAAAACTTTATATATTATATATAATAATGGCTTATTATATATATAAAGTTTTACCTGGCTAACGTGATAGTAATAGGTTTTATCAGGGTCGCCAGATGCTAATTTTGATTTTTATCCACTTGTTTAATGTTTTTCTCCAAATTGATACGATTTCCTTCACTTTTACTCAATCAAAAACTGACAAAAAAATTATCTATCTTTCTTCAAGCCTATTTTACTTTTCTCCAAACATTACTCCAAAAATTTTATTTCTTTAAAATTTTGGGAATTGAATTATTGAATATTTCACTCAAAAATTGCGAAAAACAAATACCCAATCTGGCAACATTAGTTTATATCCTCTTATTGGAGACCTATGCTCAGCAGTAGGACATCAATGGGTTTTTTTAGATAATGATAAGTATAGACAGGTCATGAGAATAAACTGTAATTTTCTAGTATCAAGTTTGCTTTTAATTAATTTTTCACATGTCTGATTTTTTTGTAATGTGACTAATCTATAAATAAATGAGAATAACCGAGTTTTATTTTATGGTATATTAAGGAAAGTTAAAACATATTCTATTATTATAAGTTAATGAAAAGAAATCCTAAAATTACATGTATCTACAAACGCTGCTGTATTAAAACAACTTTCACGAAGTTAGATCACGTGCGTTAATTTTATGTGTCACACGTGAAACTAGTTTTATAATGTATCTAAATTAGGCTTAAGAGCGTTGATGCTTTACATTAACTAAATGTGGTAACATTTCATTTATAGGTCAATGTTCAAAAATAATTTAACAATTTTCAATATTACTAACTGATATTTAAAAAGCGCTCTGTTAGCGAATTAAAATGTTAGTCTTGAAATATTATTTTTAATAAGCTGTCACGAAAAAGTTTTTTGTGTTAGATTTATATGCTACGTATTCTGTGAAACGTTTTAGTTCGCTAGTACTATTTGAATAAACAACAAACATTAAAAAATATTTATTTATTTAATAATCAAAATTACGTAGTTACCACTACAAAAATCGCCAAACTGCTTAATATTTTATTGGCGAAACGTGAATTGTTTTTGAAAATTGACAGATAATTATGATGTTGCTTCACATCGGGAAGTTAAAGTATGAACGCTTTAAGAATGGTTGGCAATAACATGGTAGACAGCGCTTAAAAGAGTTTAAAAAAAAACTCTCTAGGCGCTGTGTACCGTGACATTAATTAACTAAAAGCTTGTGATTTTTACATTGCACAGTAATTATACAATTTTTAACGGAAATTAATACGGCAATGGGTTACGATAGCTATATTTTTTACTATTGTGTACAAAAAATATTTCCTTTTACTTCGTTGCTTATCTTGGTCGGGTCAAGTAGGGTTATGGATTGTGGATTATGTTATTCTATATTATTATTAATTTAATGTATTATTTGAGTTTATTACTAAATTTTGTTCACCTAATCCTCTACTGAGATTTCTACAGAGATCAATTCCGAGACAAATGTTTTAATTTTACAGGTAACTTATATTAACAATTATATACCTTATATTGTTAGCCCCTAACAAAATGAACACAAACAACTTCTATTAATAAAAATAAATATATAATTACAGTAATCTTTCATAGTACTACATAAAGACAAAATATGCAAATTGCTTATTTATGGTATAAATAAATCTTATATATTTTTTTTTATTTATCAAAGAAAAATAATCCAACTATATAATTTTACGATCATCTCATAACATTGAAAATAAAACTATTGATTGTGTATCTAAGATAAAAGGGTGGGTGCAAAGACAGTTACCAACTTCACAAAATGAAATCCTATGTCTTTACAATAAGGTTTAGTTAATTTTGTCTTTAAATAAATAGCAACCGCTAAAAGCATCGGAATTCGGACAACAAAAGGTTAAAATATCGAACACTATCATAGGGATATTTTCAATCGACAGTGGACACGATATGTTCAGAAAAAAAGTTACTTTCTTACTATGCAAATATAAGTAGGTCTTTGTGTTCAATTTGTAAGTGGCTGTAACTAATATTATATTAATTTTCATTGTGCTAGACACAAATTTATTAAATAAGAGCTACCCATTAGGAACTTTACCAAAATGATATTTCAGTGATAGTCAAATTGAGTGATTAAGATGGATTTTATAATAATTAAATCACTTGTGGTTTCATTATATATAAGTCCCTTAATTTCGAATAATGAATATAAGGATAGATGGACGATATTTTTTTTTTTTATACTATTAACAATTTTGACAAGTGGTTTTACAGGAAGTTATGAATAGAGTAACTTTTGTACAAAAGCTATTAGTAACTAGTTATTGCCTATTTCAGATTTGATATCGATGGACATTTATGATCAATTCCATTAAAAGGTATTTTCCATTTGTAATTTTGAGAATCATATTTCGGATTTGAATACACGAACTACGACTGAATCTGCAGATCAAGTTTGTTGGGTTGCTCATATATGTAGAGGGAAAAATTGATAAAATTAGCATCCTCTTAAAAGAAGTATTTTATCAGTGAAACTAAATATTTCTAAAGTAAATGAGACGATAAAAATAAAAGAAAAACATTGAGAGTTTAATATTATACTTTCATATTTATTGTTTGTTTTATAACAATATTTTTTATTAAATTTTTTTTTCCCTGATAGAACACATTTTCTTCCAATTTTCATTTCACTCTACATTTCCTTGTTATTATTATTGTAACATATAGTATTACTCTCATGATTTATTTCGTATGTGTTTCACATGATTTTAGTTCTATATAGATATTATCATAATTCGACAGAAACGATATGAACTTTAATGATGTCCTGTGAATATCAGTATTGGTTCTATCACTATGGAAATTCTCAATATTTCTAATGTAGAGTAATATTTTAACATGTTAGAAATTAGAAGTTATTATACAATTATCAACCTTAATACTGTGGCATTTAACACTTTTAACAAGTCCAACCAAAACATCACAAGCACGAATGATTCAGGCATATCACACACTCCATGACTTTTAATAAATCGGCAAGTAAATTCAACAATCACAAACTTATGATGGACACATATATTACAGTATACAGGAAGATTTATATCTGTACCAACTAGCTGCATCTTTTGCAACTTTTTTAACTTGAAATTTGCTTCACCAGTTTAACTCGAAAAATTTAATGCGCCAAGATATAAGGCGATAGACACCTATTCATGTCAACAAAGTCTTATGAACAAATATTGCTTCACCTTTACACGTAGTAAGTATAATCTGTTTTCTATACTTGTCACAATTATGTTTTCAAAATGTTTATTAGAATTAGAATTGAAAATTAAAACTTAATAAAAAGTAACAATATGTAATTACATATAATAAAACAAAAACCTTTATAATTTAGTACCTTTTTTATGCATTATTATTTCAAATATAAAGACAATTTTTTTTTATTCTGTCAAGTATAAAATACCAGATTATTGTAATCTCTGATGTTGATGCTTTAAGAAACATTGGATTCTTAGACGACTTTTGATTATGGCAACCCTAGCTTGATAAATAAATTTTAATTTTAAACCACGGAAGTATTTAACAAGACTTACATTTAAAAAAAAAATGTCCATTACTAGACAAAATGTTGCAATTATGTTGGTAGCGGGTTGGGCGGTCGTAGTACCGTGATGCAAATGGAACCGCGTAAAATTCTTAAGAGATCTATCACTTCTGGGGTCTTCATTGACGTAACGTTCTCGTCATTGACCTGAAATATTTTAAACGGGAATTATTCGGGTTCAATAATATATAATAATATACGTAACCACTGTAGGTATAGGTGTTATTATGTTATTTATAAAAGTAAGTAATAAATTGATACAAACTAAAAGTGTGTACTAGTAGGTAGATATAGGTGTACTAAAGAAGAAAATTAGTTTGGAGAAGACAAAGGTTTATTAGTCTATTTAAGATTTATCTTCAGTGAGGCCTGTTCTCTTAAAATAGTTCTATATGACTTCTCAGCCATGTCTTTTGCGTGTAACTGAAAGCTCGTGTTCGGCATATAAGAGTGGTGACATATTTTATTTTTACTCTGTCATTACATGTAGAAGAGTGAAGGAGAAGAGAGTGAGAGAGAGAGAGAGAGAGAGAGAGAGAGAGAGAGAGAGAGAGAGAGAGAGAGAGAGAAAGAGTGATTAAAGTTATTAATAGCTTTAAACTAATTACCTGTAATATAACATCGCCTCGCCGTAAACGCCCGTCGCGGGCTGCCACACTGTCGTTGTAGACGGCCGAGATGTAGCTTTGGCCCGACTCCGGATGACTTTGTACGCTGAATCCAAGCCGACTGTTCCATCCGCGGTTCAGTTCCACCGTCACTATCTAATTAATATAAATTCTTTTTAGTAATTATTATAATTACTTACTAAAAAGTAATTACTAGTTAAGATAATGATTAAATGAAATTTCGTCTCTGTCTTTTATATAATTAATTCTACCTTTATATCATTTTGTATCTCAATATTTATCTTGTAAATCAATTTTCAAAAATCTTTTTTTTTTTATGTGCACCTAAGTTATTATAAAGGTTTGTATTGTCAGTTATTTTATTTAGTTGAAAAATAAAATTATGACTGTGAACATATACGAGTATGTGATTGATGATAAGAAGATCCAAGCCGATTACAAATAACAGGAAAATGTAAAGGAAGAAAAAGAAGGCATAGTAAATATAAATTAGAAATATAATTAACACGATAAAACTTATTATAAATTGTTTAAGATTAAAAATTTATATTTTTGTCTGTGAATCTTTTCTAGAATTTTAGTAATTTTTACAAGCAATACATTTTGAGATCATGTAATATAATATTTATGAATAAGAACTAAAAAAATTAGACGGTTTTGTAATAGATAATATTCGCAAGTAACTGACCAAATATATGTTGTTGTTCTAAATAATATTTTTTTTGTAATCTCTTTAAAAGTAGTCAAATTGGTACAACAGTTCTTAAGTATTGCGTTTACCACCATTTACCAGAGGGAGACTTTGTACAAAAGTCGTTTGCTTTGGCACCTGTCCCATTCGTGTTTTAACCGTGAAGCAGTTGTGTTTGCATTGCTATGTTTCGGTTTGAATGATGGGATATAGCAGTGAATTTACAGGGTACAGAGGAATAACACCTGAGACCTCAGGAATGGCAATGCATGGGGGGGGGGGGGTATCTTTTACAGGATACTCTGTTATGTCCATGGTACTGCTCATGTTTATAGGCGACGGTTACCACTTTGCATTAGGTGGGTCGTCAACTTGTTAGACATTTTAAGTTGCATAAAAAAACAATGTATCCAATATTTTTTATGTATCTCAATATGTACAATCGTACAAAAAAATGCCACGTCGGTCCAGACATTCCCAAGCACGCTTACCAACAAAGAGCACTTTTTATTTTATTATTAGTACGTAGTATCAGTAGTAGTAGTAAGGATTTTCGTTCTCGCTTTTGAACATGGGTGATGGGATGCCAATTCTAGGAGTGTATAGTCCAATAGTGGATAGAACCTAATCGATAAATCGTACAGGAGATGAAGGTGAACGATCGGCGACTGCAATATATGCTGAGTACGTCAATGGTCGCCTCCTGAATAGGCGACCTTTGCCCTTTTCCGGTCGCCCATTCGATCGCCGGTCGTCAAGGAGAATGAAAATAAAATATGTGATATGAAATGAAACTTTGTAATTATATATCACATATTTTATTTTACCCTTGAGTAAAATAGTAAGTTTGATTATGTATATAGGTAACAATTAGCTTACCGTAGGTTCTGTACTGGCCTCACCGGTCGGATCTTCTGGCTTGATATTCTCTTTTTGGACGGCATCGATATCCTTGACCGCTGGCTGCGGCTCCATCGTCTTCCGCTCGTTATCTGGCGACAATGCGACTCCTTTCCATTTCTTTAAGCCATTATCTAAAATAAAAAGCGACGAAGCTCGATAATATTAATCTACTAATGAATGAAACTAGAACTAGCGCCTTTCTCCGTCGTGGAGGGAGTAGTGTGCGCTCTGATTGCAACTGGTGAATGTTTTGGCAAGAACATACATATGTTGCATACAACGCTTTAGGATTTGTTACCGTTACAGTGTCTACTTCGTTAGTAAATTTACGAAGTATGAAAATGTAAAAAGCAAGACATCTAATGTGATGATATAGATAAATAGATTAGTGAACAATTTTATTTGTACGAAGCTAGTACTTGATATATTACACTACACTTTTATATAGCATGACCCAAAGACGTATGAGATAGTAAAAATTGATTTTTTTTAAAATTCACTAAAATCAAGCAGTAGGTACCGTAACTGGTTAGATTTTCAAGATTTCACTTTTTATGAAATATTGGATTTTGCGTCATGTTTTTAGCAAGCAATAACATATAAATTAAAATGGCAGACTTTATGAATATGTATGAATGATTAGCATTTGCATTTATTAGCAAAAAGCTAACTGGCATACTTTTACTATATAGAAAACTTACCTTCATCTTTGTGCGTATCGTTTGTATCACTACTGGTGCTGTGCAGTACTGCACTCTGGTATGCAGGATTAGAGTGCTTGAATCTAGCTTCGTCATTCGACAGTTCCGCTGGCATCGATACGGGTTCATCAGAGTCCACGGGAAATACCGGTTCATTATAACGCTGTCGATTCATGTCTTCCTGGTACACGTTAGGCGCATCCAGGGTATCGTTGTCCAAATTGTTCAGTTCGTATCCATGAGGGGGCACTGGAAATTATTGGTAGATTATATTAGATTTTTAAGACGGAACTTGGTATGAAAATGTTTAAATGAAAAGGCTAGATTTGACCTGGATATATTGAATGAGCACTAATTTTCTTGTAATCAATCCACTCGGGGTTATATATATGACGATAGAGGTATAGAATGCTACCAGAAATTTATTGGGGTCGAATGTCAATATTAAAGTATATAAGGTATTTATTATGGCAGTAAAAACAAAAGGCAAATTTAATTATGTTGTTGAAAAATATAGTGTTTCAGAACAGTTGATACAAGGATATAAGTTTGAAAACGACTAACAGCGGGTGTGAAGTGATGATTGACTGGTGTTATGAAATGTGGTGCATAGGGCGCGGCCAGTGCATTATGCCGTATGCCAACACATCACATGCTAATGTACATTTGTAGTTTATCAAAAGTACCAACATTTATGGATGCAACGAAGGTGTAGAGATAGGAAAGTTTGTCGATAGCATATTCATTGAGGCGTATCAGAGGCATGATTGGAGAATATTATGAGGATGTAATAATACGGTGAACTCTGGCTACTGTGTGTGTTTTGTTTTTGCATGTCACGGAATCCGGCGGTCGTCTATCGCTGTTGCGGATTGAAGGCGTGAAGCAGATGGAAGTACGATGAGGTACCAGGAGTGCGGCCGACAGTGTCTCACCTGTCAGGCTTAGCTTTTGTTTTCTACAAGAAGGTGGAGCGGTCGGGCTGGCGAGTGTCACAGTATGCGCTCGCTGCGGCCGTCTCACCTCTTGTGCGACTTCGGAATTTTCCGACTGTGCTACCGTAATGGTACTTGGAACATCTGCGCCGAACATCTACCTTAGTGTACTGTGTCATTGTGGTTGTAAGCTTTGTTTGTGCTTTAGTGTTTATGATACACAAATAGATATGTATTTTACATTGTTGAAGTATTATATCGGAATCTTGTCTGTATACGAGTATTGAGATGTGGGAATACAATTAATTACTATGAAGCGAAGTAGCTGTTGTGTATAATACACTCCGTGTATGCAATATTAATACGGATCACCTAATGAACTCAGTCTACCACAGTTAATTACTTTGTTGTTTTGTTTGAAAATTCTGAACACGTTTACTCGGTATAATATGTTGCCGAACAATAATTGGTTGGGGTTACTTTGTGAAACTAAAACGGGTCATTATTAACAACTATCAATTATTCTATTATATAGAAATGCAATATTTATGAAGAAAAAATTGTGAACAAGTTTGTAGATCGACGTTAAAGTATAAAAGAATTTAATGATTCCAGTATACATTCAACAATTATTAAATTAATTATACCAATTATTGTATTCATTATTTTAGATATTTCTTAATTAAATTATTTGAACATTTTTAAGTTTCCGTTGACAAATGATGAAAACGGATCTTTTAGGAAAATCATTAGGTCTGGTCATCTATACGTCACAGAAATACGTATAACTTTTGTAGTTTAAGTTTTTCACAGAAAAAGATCGTAACCACATAACAGATATATAAGAAAAACTACATTTTTTTTAGTTTAATTGAACGATTCTCAACTTTTTAAACGATAGTATGAAAAATATTATTTATTGTAACACAATAAATCAAAAGAGATCATAATGAAGAATTTTGCAGGTATTTCTTTAAATATCTCTGGCGATATATACTTACTAATATTATAAATATGAAAATGAGTCTGTTTGTTACTTTGTAGTGTCTAGTAACAGTTTAACTAATCACTATCAAATTTGGTATTTACGTACTGTATGGAATAGAAAAGCATATAATAGGCTACTTTTTATCCCGGCCAGTAAACATATCCTGGTCACACGGACACGGACAAATCGCGGGTAAAAGCTAGTTAGTTATAAATTTAATGTTATTTTTATACTCTTATCAAATTTTGTAAATACCAACTCGTAGCAATTAGGGCTCTCTTCATCTTACTAATGTCACACATTTGAAGGTTTACTTTTTTTTAATTTTTAAGATGTTATTTAATGGCTCAATCAAATCGTCAGGATTTTTTGTCATCTTTGTACTATTTGGGACAGTGAATATAGATCAATCAAGATTCTACGAACATCCCGACAAAGTTGCAGGTTGAGACTTGTATGTATACGATACGTACCATTAGGTTGTTCATAGTGGTTGGTCTCTTTAGTGAGTTTGCGGAACTTGCGCGGGGAAAGGCAAGGAGATCTTGAGCCGTCGACCGCATCAGGAGTCAGCCTACGCGCCGCCAAGTCGCACAGCATTGATACTGCTTCGGGTCTGTGAAGGATTATTTCAATAATCTTGGCTTATATGGTCTGTTACATCAAGTCGGCTTAAATAATTACGAGATTAGCTCGGTGAATATAAGCCCCTAAACGAGTGATAAAAGAATATATAGATAGATACGTTTTCGATGTCGTATGAGATAGTATAGGACAATAACGTACAGTATCTTGTTCTACAATAAATGTAATCTAGTCGAAGCATCGAGATAACCTAAAATAAATTATTTTATTTTACTTAAATGCAATACGAAAGTCTAAAAGTTAATGTGCAGAACGAAAATGTATCTATCGATAAATTAAAAACTTAATTTGTTTTGGGCGGGGTTTTTTAATTGGAAAGTATATAAAATATATATATATATAACAAATATGATTTCTTATATAATACTTTTTAGTCATGCAGGTGAATTCGTGGAGTACAGCTACTATGGTATAAGAATATAGGTTTTTTATAGTGAATTCTATCTAGATATAATTTCAAGGACTTAGTAAAAAGACAGAATAAATTTAATAGTAGATAACATAGTTTAGTCATACAGATATTGGTAAACAAACACCTTTAAATATCACGTCATGTTGAGGTATGTAGTGCATTTTATATAACTATAATATATTGTTTGACGTACTATTTGTTCTAAAGCCTCATTTGCAATACGGCGGAATGTCACCAGCTGTTTAAATACATAAATAAGTATATAATATATTCATAACAGTTTTATCCTTATCTAGCTTTCGCCCGCAGATTCGTATGGGTGAATTTTGGAATTACAAAAACCTACGAAGTATGGCGTATCAAGAATTCCATCTAGATAGGTGACAGAACGACATCTAGAAAATTAACCAACAAAATAAATTATATATATTGTTTTAGGTTCTATTCCTATTACCAAGATCCCCCCATATTATTTATTTGTTAAATATCTCCAATGTATGGACACTGTTTAGTTACATTTTGGGGCTTGTACAGATGACAAACATTTTGATCATGTACAAAATATCTTATTATTTCTTTTTTATTTTTTTTATGTAATTAGTTTGCCTTGACTTCTTACGTTTTTAGCTCTGACAAAGGATTAAATCTGAGGTGCCATTTCTTTAAACTTATCTGTTAACCTTACATTTCAATTTCATAATATCGCGAATTTACTGCTTTATGGGTAACCATAAACTGAAACTACAATAATTTTGACTTAAATCTATTAGACGTTAGGGGGGAAAGGGATTGTTGTAATGGAGACTAAGAATCCCATTGCTAGCAATATACCCAACCAGATCGACCTCCTCGCGGTTCTCCCTGGAAACTGTCATGGTTAATTCCTGATGAATTCATTATGATGGGCTAACCTGTTTTCATTCTCATCTATCACCCTTCACTGGTGCTCCGCCAGCGTATCCCGTTAGCGCAGGCGGTTTTACCATACCATTTTCATCCATCAAAAAAAAAATCTATTAGACGTATAGTATACGATAAGTTTCGAGAAGTATCGCCTCAGAATCGATCCCATTGCTGACAAATTTTAATCCGGTCGTAACAAAATCCTATATATAATATTAGTTGCTACAACGCTCACGTATTATGCAAGTACTAGGTTTACATAAAGGGAAATATTGTCCGCGGACAAATGTTTGTGTAGGTTGTATAACGCAATTACAATGCTTTAATGTTATGGAATTTGAACACTACAATAAAACAAATGAGAAAAAACTCCATTGTTCTATTTTTTTATTTTTTATGACTATATTTGTTTTCATTAGACTAGTTAACATGTGTATTAAAGAAAGTTTATAAACAATAAAACAAATACTTAGGTATACATTTTATTGTTCTTTCATTTACTATCTAGAAGTTTCAGTGTCTATATAGTACTTGATTAAGCAAATTCAAAGATTTATTTTTCTAATACCTATCCGTAAAATTCCAGTAGCCGTAAAATTAATTATAAATTTTAAACCGGAAGGGCAGCGGTAACTTTTGAACGTCGGCAAGATAAATAAAAGTTTGCAAAATGGACGTCAGGGAAACCATCCTGTTTGTTCACATCGGATGGATAATTTTTCTACGTTTTCAACATGCAAATTTTATGCAAGGTAACGGTATTATGGCAACTTGGCGAAAACATTTCAGTTAAGAGTGTTTTTTTTTTTGTTGTTTAAAAGTGGATTTAGACAAAAACAACAAAGAATTCAGACGGCTCAAACTGATCAAGAGACAGGATCAGGTATGTTTAGATAAAAAAAAAAAAAAACAACTCCAGAACAAAGTGGACAATTTTTCGTGAATACAGTTGAGAAATAAAAAAATGCTATTAGCGATTTATCTTAGCATGTTCATTAATACCTAAAAGGGAGAAATAGGGTATGAACGAACGAATGAATTGAATGACGCTTGATTGGTCTCCATCAATCTATCTTAAAACAATTTTTGAACGTAGATCTGTGTTGGAATGTATATAAAATGCGTTACCATTCGCATAGATGATTGAAATAAAAACGAGTAAAAGACAAAAGACAAATCACAATTAAACTTTATAATAGCTGGCTGGCCCAGCTGTGGTGTGGTTTTAGCAGAAAGTTAATATTACTGAAGGTCATGTCATTATAATCGTTGTTAAAATTAATTTAAAGCAGTGAACGGTTCTAGGTGGAAGATTTTAAAGAGATATTTTGAAACACAAATGAAAAATCTGTGATCGTTATATCATAAATTAGGGAGATAAGAATACTGCTTCAAACGTAAACGGTTCCTTTACATTTTAACCTGAATTCCTTTGAGATTGATAACGTTTTAAACAACCTGTCATCACTTGACAGACTGTTGAGTCTTTCTTAATTAAAACTATCGGAAAACTCGATAATTAAAAGTCCCGCATTAATTCACTTGGCGTTAATAAAGGAATTAATCTGACGAAAATTTAATAAACTGAACAGATCTGTTTAAGACATATTTATAGCAGCTGCCAAGAAGGCATTTCAAAATAATAACAGTCATGGTGATACAATACAAAAATAGTAGCAGTTACTCCTTAATAATTGTTACAATATGGCATATATTTTAATAAATCTGGCGTGTTGTTATTCAGATTTAGCAGTACATATCTATATACTGATCCAATACTTTTAACATTATTGAAAATAGATATCCGACTGATATGCGTGACGTCATAATGGGTGATGACATTTTATCTGCTATAAATGTCACAGGAACCCAATATATAGATATCGAATCGGTATCGATATTACCAATGCTTATTCAGTAGTAATCAAGTAAACTGATTATGAATGAATCAATAAATTCGTACCTATATTTTATTGGCATTATACAACACAGGAAATAAGCAAGACAATTAATAAATATAACGGTTATGAACTATTAACTATATGTATTATTAACTGATTCTGAACACTAATAATCTAAATATGATATCTAAATTCATAGATAATGGAATTCAATTTAATGACGTTTTGACGTTGATATTTGGTTGAATTTTAAACATCAACATTTGGTTGCAAAACACATCGTGTGAGTTTACAAACCACTCGTTTCGAGGACAATCTGTTTTTTTTTTGTAAAGTTTCCAATTACCTAAATATTTACTAATGTCAAAATGTGATTATGTTTGTGTGTTACTTTTGGCGTTTTAACGGCTCTATTTATCATCATAAAATTTATACTATTTCGCGTGAAGAATAACAGGTATTTTATTTCAGTCATGCGAATCAAGTTTAATCGGTATGCAGAATGTAATCGAAGTCGTTAGCATATGTAAAACTAAGACTCTACGCATGCTGTAGAATATATTAGGGCAGAAATGTTCTGAGTCAAAAATTTAATATAAATTTTTGACTCTTCTATACTAATTTAACAGTTAGATTTATCGCGTTAGTATGAGATATGCAAAATTGTTTTGGCATTTATTGACCCATGTTCTTTAGGGGAAATCATTTAGTTTTACTTATACAACACTGTTTTAAAACGATGCTAATGTTTACGATTATACCCTGTAAAAATAAAAATAAAAAACAGTTTCTCATACCTCAGCGGCGGTTTAGGTCTACTCGTCGGTGCGTCGGAGTCGGTTGGCCCTTCTTTTGGGGACATCGGTGACAGCGGTGTGGCGGCGTGGTCGCGGTACAATCGCAGTCGCACCTCCGAGCCGCATGCACGCAGAAACGCGACGGCCTCCCCATGCGACATGTTCGACATTGAAGTGTCGTTGACCTGTGTGTTTGTTTTGTGAGGTCAATACACGACGGATGTCTCGCGAGATGAATTACCCACCTTTTATGTCATAGGTATTTTTAGTTTGTTAATAATATTCTTGTGCCAGTTTTTTAACATGAAGGTGTTATCTCAAATTATTAAGAACTATTAGCCCATTCCAGCTTTGCACTGGTACAATTTATTGCAAAACAAAAAAATATATTTAGTTAGAGAAAAGTTTAATTATAATGTAGATATTATAATCTTAAATTATAATTATGACACATAATATAAATCTTCCGTAAAAAATATTTATAGACAATAATATTTGCATCAAAATCTGTTGTTTGGTTAGACGTAAGCTGAGAAAGAGACGCGGACAGTCATTTCGTCATAGTCGTAGAATACTGACGGATCTATATATGTAATATTTGTCAGATCCATCAGTATTCTACGACTATGACGATTATGTTTTATTTATATTATTTAGTGATGGCTAGAAATAAATTTAGAGGTAGATTAAAAATAGTTTCGTTCTTCATCGCCATTTCAGTTACTCATTGTTTACTGCTAAACCTCTCCCAAAAAAAAAAACAATCTCGAGTCACCTACACTCAAACGATTAATTCTAATTCTAAAATTCTATTTACATAAAATAGGCTTCTTTTTAATTTACTTCTATTGTATATATACGAAATCTTTTCAAACTAGAATATAATTAATTTTTAATCAATCATTATATAATCACATTTAAAGGTTGTTTTTTCAAATTTTATGTAACCATTAGTTTTTCAATAAAATGGGTCAATGTATGTATATGCTAATATTTTTATCTATACCAATAAAATGGAATATTCAAAATATAAAAGAAACGAATTGATTTGAAAGCACTAGTTACATATACTACGATATTCACTGTCTGAGGTTATATTTATTGTTATAGTATGGTTATAGTTCATTCCACGGAAATTACAAATAAATTGCGTATTAAATAAGCAGCGATTAAAATTAATCGATTGATACTGATTTGATGTATTAAAAAGATGAGAAAAATTTTGCAACGCATGGGGGTATCATGGGCGAAACAATATACTTTGTTATGTCCATAGTACTGCTCATGTCTATAGGCGACGGTTACCACTTTCCATCAGGTGGGTCAGGGACATCCGTCAGCTTGTTTGCCATTCTAAGTAGTATAAAAAAAAAAAATTGCACCGTAATATTAAAACTGTGATATCAGTCGTGACAAATATGGGCCAAAAACTGGGGTAAACTTAAAAAAATTACCCAATTAGATTTGGAGTATATGTATATGATACCGTAGGTATAATAACACATAAAACTACAGTTAAATGAGTCTCCTACGAGTATTTATGAAAGTCGCTTAAAAATAAGACGAGGAAAAAATTTAACGAAAATTGAACGAATTTAAAACGAAATATTTTTTTTTTTAAATATAATCTCTCCCACTGTGGAATTTTATTGGAGTTGAAATTAAAACAACGTGTTTATAAGGCAGTGCTCTATCAGTGAAAGCTAACATTTTTTCCAAAGAAATATATGTAAACAACTATAATAAAATTGTATATATCAAAATTTTCTAACATTTCTCAGTGTTTTTTTGGGAAAAGTGTTCAGTTTTACTGGTAGAATAAAACGATGCTAATTGTTCAATTTCATCTTCTGAAGTCGATTATTATCGGCATTATAGACAGAGAAAAGATGAAAAAAAGTAAAGAGAAAGTATACTGAAAACATGAACGAAACCAAATAAGCCACAATGGTTTGTAAATATCTAGTTTTATTACATTCCACGTACGTCTGTTCTATACATTCCAAATGTTATTATATTTGATCAGTTGTTATACGGCGGAAATTAATGGTCCATCGGCTTTAGTGAATATGGATAAATCACTAATAATAACAATGTGTGCATTCGAGTTGTGTAATTGAACATAAACTTTGAGTTAATCGAGTGTGGTAATGTACAAGTTTAAAGTACGAAAGGAGGGATAGTATGAAAACATCACAACTACACTTTATGTATACTCGTACGTACATTTACGAAAATATACATATATATTTTAATAGTAAATAATAATTATAACAAAATTGGCACTATAATCCACTCTGTATCCGCTCTAGTGACCTAATAAACTTAAGTAGTAAATTTATGTATAAAATTGATATGAAAGAATTTATGGAAGTTTTTATAATTTATCGTAGTATGGCACGGCATTGTACGATTTTATCGTTACGATATAATAAGAGAGCAAAATGTATATTTCATTCCATTTCATATAAATACGTTTTTAATTTTCCGAGACTATACAGGCTGATATCAAAATCGTTAGCATAATTTTTATATCAGTGTAATTGAGCATTGTCACCGAAGAAACATGAATCAAAATATGACGAAAAATTCCGAGATTTTTTTATGCAACTTAGAATGGCAAACAAGTTGATGGCCCGCCTGATAGAAAGTGGTAACCGTCGCCTATAGACATGAGCAGTACCATGGACATAACAGAGTATACCGTTTCGCCCATGATACCCTCCACAGGTTGCCATTCCTGAGGACTCAGGTGTTATTCCTTTGTACCCTGTCTTCTATAGTAACACACTGTTAAGTATGTGAGGCTCAAATTTTGTTCTAATTTATAATTCACTCTATTTCAATTCTAATATATTGCATAGGATGGGTAGATTCTTAGATATATTACATCACAGAAACTTCATACAAAAACACCACGAACCGTGATTGTCACAACTACAGAAATTAGTAACGTCTGTACATGTGACAATGTGTGCATGTCTAGTTAGAGATAGCGCGGGAAAAGCGTTCGCTTCCATGTATTTTATAATGTGGATGGAACTGTGACCTTATTTTCTTCATAACTCGTTAATACTGTATCCTCTATCCTTCTCGGAGATCGGGGAGGTTATTGAAGCATAGACTAGAGACATCCATTAGAGTATGGTAGCTGACGGGTGTTTGAGAGAGGGTGAGGTCATATCGCAGCGAGCGCTAGGGAGTGTCCATACTTTAGTACTATTACTTATACTGTGGTTTTACGTACCGCTAATAACGACGATTTCACACTATATTGTGAACGTTGACAGCATGATAATAATATGGAGGTGCAAGGAAATTAAAAAAACGTCTTCATATAATTTCATATGAATACCATTTGCTGTTCTAAACATAGATCGTGACTTTAAATGAATGAATGAATAAGTATTATTTAATTGCATTATAGAACATAGGAATTAAAGCGACACAACTATTAAACTATGTGTGTAAAGATGTATATATGTCGAAATTAATTATGTAGCTAAAGTTTATACATTGGTTAATGAGATTTGTAAACAGAAGAGGGCTCATGACTTCACGACACAGAGAATCCTAGTGTGAAGTCTTTGGAACAAAATATACAATTGTAACATGTGTTTTTAGATACAATAAATATTATTATTAAATGTAACGATACAATTGTATAAGTAGAGTAAGGCGGTCTTATTGTTGAAAACAATCCTTTCAAGATAACCTTAGGGTAGCGGACTAATTGTTGTATAAGTAGGTATAATAATAAAGTAATTTAATGTTATAAAGTACCTGTAATAAAGGCGGTTTAAAATAATAGTTTAAAATATGAAGGAAAAATAATAATTATTAAAATCACTTATAAGCTTATAACGTCTATTGTTCCCTTAGTTCGCTTCTTATTCACTTCTTATATCCTTGAGATAAATAGATATTGTAAACACAAAAAGTAATATTACTATTGACCTACATGGAAAAAATCTGCACTCATATAATAATAATTATGTTTGAGTAAAAAGTCAATGTCCGCTCTAGTGACCTGATGTTTCATTCATGACAAATCGGTGCTTGTTTTATTTTTCATCCAAAGTGCAGTCGATGACCCGACTTCAGCGAATACCTACTTTCAGTACTGCAGATGCGGATGCATGAGCTATGTTTAAGAGAAACTAATTAAAGTAAAATTAGAAAGTAACTATTAAAATAATAATATTTTTAAAAGCAACAAGTTTATTGACTTCTTGAATAGTTAAGAGTCTTGTAATTTAGTAATCATCGTTGAAATAATTACTACACTATTATTTTTTATGCATAATATATGTGCACTAAATATAATTGCATCTAGAACATATTTGTTGTTTTTGTATGTGGATTTTAACTACGAGTACAATAGAAATATTTTTTTAACATTTTGACATATGTTGCTCGTTTTTGTTCCTTACGTGTCGTAAGAAGTGTATATGGGAACAATGTGTAAGACCTGTGTAAATGTATCTGTACGCCAAGCCAAGGTTAATAGTAGGTATAAACTTATATCTTCTCCTTTCAATGAGAAGACTCCCAATTCTTGCTCAACAACCTATATGGATGCTTTATATGGGTTGTCATGATTAGTAATAATGTCTCATTGTACTAGGAGTTCATAACACTGTAACACGTACCGCAACTATTCTGTCACCAGGCTGTATCCTGCCGTCGCTGAGCGCCGGCTCCCGAACTAGCGCTCGCACGTAATGCCCGAGCGCGCTGTGGTCCTCCTTGCGTAACGTGAATCCAAGCGAGCCGTTCACCTTAGTCATGACTATGTCGAATTCCTGCAATTAAATATTAATATTACAGCTTCTGATATGTTTTTTATAATTTAATAATGTATCTATATGTTGCAGTCAAAACTCTCAACCAGTCAAAAGTACTTTTGACCGCATGCTTTAGTCAATAATACTTTTGACTAAAATAACCTAACCTAACAAAGCACTTTTAATCGCAAATTTGCAGTTAAAGTACTAATAACCAATAATTTTCCGTCAAAAACACTTTTGACCAACCTGTTCAGTCCCCCGCCAGCGTATACCATTCGCGCAGGCGAGGTTACCATTCCATTATCATTCATTAAAAAAAAACTTCAGTCAAAAGTACTTTTAACTAATTTTGCTAGTCAATAGTACTTTTGAGTTGTTTAGAGTTTGGACTACAACATATTTATATTAATTTGCAGTTAGTAAATTACGTAATAATTTTAAATACATAATCGGGATTTAACGCAATGAAAAAAAAAAAACTACCTAGTCATTACTATAGCTGTTATTTATATTTTAAAATGGCATGTGATCACCGTTCCTTTACACGTTGTACATATATACAATTGTAATTAAACATGGTATTTAAAAATAAAAATATTTTGGCTATTTACATTTCATATATTTGTTAGTCACGGTCATTGTAATAATTTCAGTACGTTTTTTATATTTTTTACTTACCACTGATCCGTCATCCTGGGGAGCGTGAACAAAAACATTTAATTAATCAGCAGGGATTATCTGTGCGTTCATTATAATGCATACAAGCCATTTTTGAAGTAATTATGCCCAAAGTTGTGGTTATTAGGGACATATACTACAAAATATATAAGATCACATTATCTAGATTTCAACAATTCATGACGTTATACTAATGTATTTTGGATATGATTTCATTTATTAGTAACAAGTATTTGAATGTTACTAAAATATAAAATTTAGACTTTAATAATTATTATAAGATTGAAAAAAAATCTTAGTAAGTGTAGACTGAATATACACCTTTACACCATGCCTATGTTCTTTAATATTTTTATAATAATTTGCAGTTAAATATATGGCCATTATTATATGTTATTATATATTTTTTAATAGAATAGAAGGTGGTACATGCAAAAATAATTTATATTACTGCCAAAGAGATTTATATAGAATGCTAGTTTTTCCCTTTTTCATATTACCCGTGGTTGTCGTAGAAGGTTGCAGCGTTCCTCTTAAAACATCTCCAAAAACCTAACTGCGGTTGTCAACCCACTTGTCAAGTGTGGCAATTATTGGCAAAAACCCCCCTTATGGGGGAGGCCTATGTTCAGCAGTGGACAGTTAACAGGTGATATGATGATGATGATTCAATTTATCCATTTCTCACGTATGATTAAAATATTTATTTTTTAAATATAGAATAGAATAGAAAAATAGAAGGTTGCAGTAACGGGACAATTAATCGGGACATTGATTTTATATGTTACCTCAAAATCTGCTCAGTAATGTCTGAATTGTTAATTTTCAAAACTATTATATAAATAATTATATTTCTGTATAATTATATTTGTTCACACTTAGCAAAAAATAATCTGAAATACATCAATTTATTATTAAATATACCCAATTCTGATCCAAGTTCTCTATTAACATCAATTATGAACATTCGTCTAAAACAAATAAACCATTAGAACCCCGATTATGTTGTTTATTACGCATTCGTACTCGTCCAGCCAATGTGTTTGTCAAAATGATATATTCAAATAGGGATATTAAATTCTGACACTCAATATTGTGAGAAATAATATGAACAAATAATATGGAACAAAATTTGAGCCTCACAAACATGCGTTAATATGAGTAAAGTTACTGTTTTTATATCCAAGTTTATGACTGTTTTTACTGATAGCACTCACTGCAGTTTAAACACAAGGATAATGCAAAAATACCAAGCTATACTAATTGACTCACCCCATATTGTACGTCGTATACAGGTAAAGGTCGATCGAGGTCTGGCAGTCGAAGATCACGTCGTTCCACCTCAGGACTCGCCTCTCGTCTGCCTTTGCCTTCCGATGACGAGGTTGTCGCGCTGCTGGTAGTTTGAGATAATCTATAGAACATATCAGATCATAAATGCTAAGCCAATAACACTCAATACTTTGGTATTCTTGAAATTTGGTCACGGCATATAATAGGTCAGCTCTTCCTTTCCAGTGGCTGTTGTAAGAGGCGTCTAAAGAAAATTAATGGGCAACAGTGTCCCTCTTAAAACATCACTAAAGCTTGCAATTCCCTTCCTTAATGGTAAGTAGAGGGAGACTTCGTACAAAAGTCGATTGCTTGTGTACCTCTGTCCCATTCGTGTTTCAACCGTGAAGCAATTGTGTTTGCATGACTGTGTTTCGGTTTGAAGGGTGGCATATGGCGTGAATTTACAGGGTACAGAGGAATAACACCTGAGTCCTCAGGAATGGCAACGCATGGGGGTATCATGGGTGAAACAGTATACTCTGTTATGTCCATGGTACTGCTCATGTCTATAGGCGACGGTTACCACTTTCCATCAGGTGGGCCGTCAGCTTGTTCGCCATTCTTAGTAGTATAAAAAAAAGTAGGTGCCAGGGTAGTCTATGAGGGAGGTCTATGTTCAGCAGTGGACAGTGAACGGCTGATAAGATGATGACTTTAGTATTCAAAACAATGCATGGTGTAAAACATGTGATATGACATTGATATTAACATTGAAACATTCACATCACACTAAATTATGTTTAAGCGTTATTTTAGTACTTTTACATAAAAAAAAGTATTAATATTTTTTATCTAAGTTACTTTATTTTTAAATTAGAAAATACTGAGAATGTCATCATAGCATAGACTATTGCTCTTATTCATAAAAATTTCATATCTTCCATAAACTTATTTTAGGTATCGAAGTGTTTTGTTTTTCCTTATTTTTCTAATTTTTTATTTGAAAGAAAGTGACAAAACATTTTTAGTTAAAATAAGTTTGTAGAAGGTTTAATTTTTATGAATAAGGCGATAGGTATAACTACAATTAGTAATATATTTTTATTATTTCAGCCGTTAACTGTCCAGTCTACTGCTGAACATAAGTCTTCTACCATAAGGGAAGTTTTGCTAGTAATTGGCACGCTTGGCAGGCGGGTTGGCAATCGCAGTTAGGCTTTTATAGATGTTTTAAAGGGGACGCTACTGCCCATCCCTCCATCATAAGCTAGTAATATATATTTACTATATATTAGAGAGGAGTATTTTTTTTAATAAGTATTAGCTTTTAATTTCTTAATCAATTAATTTACTAGCAAGTAGTTTAGAATTACCAAAATCATAGTGGACTCTATCGTCATATGGTATCATAATATGTCAGTTTGGACTGATACCCTTTTTATATCCATCCAGTTGAAAAGGGTAGCGCTTTAATAAATGAAAGATGTATGATATGAATGGATGCTGAAAGATATGAAATATAATGATAAATGTTATTTATCTAATAACGCAACTATTAAGTAAAGGATGATGAATAAACTATCAAATTTTATTCTATCCAGAACACTGTGCAGAGCAAAGTAATTGAAGAATTCCATCTATTGTTATAAAAATTTATTAACATTTCACTGTTGGGCACGGGGCTTCTTTATCTTACTAATTTACCAGAGGGAGACTTTGTACAAAAGTCGATTGCTTGGGTATCTCTGTCCCATTTGTGTTTCAACCGTGAAGCAGTTGTGTTTGCATGGTTGTGTTTCGGTTTGAAGGGTGGGATATGGCGTGAATTTACTGGGTACAGAGGAATAACATCTGAGTCCTTAAGAATGGCAACGCATGGGGGGTATCATGGGCGAAACATTATACTCTGTTATGTCCATGGTACTACTCATGTCTATAGGCGACGGTTACCACTTTCCATCAGGTGGGCCCTCAGCTTGTTTTCCATTTTAAGTTGCATAAAAAAACATTAATAAACTTTTATCTAGGCGATGTGTGTACTTGAGAGACATTTAAGAAAATTTTATATGAAGAATTTTAATCATCTATTAGATGCCAAAAGAATAATTTTTAGAAATCCTTGTATTACACACGTATTGTTTTACTCTTATAGGCTCCTATTATAATATCGTGTGAATGAAAAGGAGGCATAACATAATGTGTTCTTAGTCCTTTATGACATAACTACAGTCAAATTTATCAAATATTTATCAATGTTTGCTGGATACAAAAAATTAATCTAATACAGCAGTGTTATTAACATTTAAGAATAAGAGTCGTTTATTCAAGTCACGGACTTTAATGCTGCTTGGAATTCACAACGAAGCTAATCAGAAAGAATTACAGGTCTAATCGAATGTGGTTGTAGTCGAGTGTAACTCGTCAGTAGATATCATCGTTTTACCTGCTTTTTTATACTGCTGATTTTACGCTTTTTTTACTTCTTATCTTACTTGATGGAAAATAACGGGAAGATCTATGACGAAGTATGTTTGCTCAATAAATATTTATTCGTCATTGATATAA
This sequence comes from Galleria mellonella, assembly GCF_026898425.1. NCBI lineage: Eukaryota > Metazoa > Arthropoda > Insecta > Lepidoptera > Pyralidae > Galleria > Galleria mellonella. The sequence continues at coordinate 2,483,662 of NW_026442133.1, forward strand.
AAATTATGAGATGGATATGAAAATAGAAGAGGATTTTACTCTGTAGACGTTCGCAGTGAGAGTTCTACGAATTGCGTTGTTTATTTTCAGTTCGAAGAACAAGATAACCAACTCAATCTTTGGCATAAGAGTTATAATAATTCAGTCATCAGTAACGGCAGATGATTCTAGTGTTATAAGGTCTTCTCGTATTACTATATCTATGTACATACAGGAAATTAATGAACAGTGAGTTTTTGTCATTTCCTACAGTTGTTTCGACTTCATCTAGAAACCTTATTTAGGGGGTGTTCAGTGCTTTGCGTCACAGCGTCTCGTCTCGCACTGGTGCAATAGATACAGTTACTCAACTCTGACAACATCATTGTCTCCGATCATCACCTATTTATTCCCCTACACCTGCCTGAACCGACGTCATCACGGGCTATGCGAACCTGTAATGACGCCACTGTATGTGTAGCCCGCAGTGCGAGGCGAGACGCTGTGACGATAAGCCCTAAACATCCACTGAAGATTTCCAGATGAAGTTGAAACAATTGTCGGAAACTACAAAAACACAACGAGTTCATTAGTTTCTCATATGTATAAAGACGTGAAATAAAAATGAAGATAAGTTTTAAAAACAATTACCATATTCTACTAGGTGGGTGAACAATTTCTTTGTTACATTTGTAGGAAAAAGTAAAATGAATTGTGATCTAACACAATTTGTCCCTCGAATAATAAAAAAGAAGAAATATGTAGTACATAGGGATTAGGTAAAGACTGTACAAGAGATAAGACTTTAAGTGAAAACTTTAGTATTACAAACATTTAGAATTTTAATGTGCATTTGAGTACGTACCTGGCATGCATTGGGTGACAGTTGAGGGGGTCTAGTGGCGGCAAATGCGGGGGGTGCGGGGTGCGTGTAGGCGGTGTCGGTGGGTCTGGCGGTGTGACGCTCTCTAATGCGTCAGGTGGTGGCCGACACACCCTTAGTTCTACCCTCGGCGACGCTGTTCGCAGTACCTCTAGAGCTTCCTGTTGGTAAGGATGATTCCACATTAGCCATTTATCATTAAAACAATATGTTTATTATATTTGTATTGTATTGAAATCTTCAATCATTGGGAAGATTTGACAATAAAAATATAAAATCTCTGTTGAGATATGGAAGTATGAGGCTGCATGTGATCAGTGTTTTTTTCTGATGAAAGCGTTATCATCATCATCATCATCATATTAGCCTTTAACTGCCTACTGCTAAATATAAGCCCTAAGGGGTTAGGGGAGTAGCTGCCAAGTTTGGCAGGCGGATTGGCAACCGCAATTAGGCTTTAGAGATGTCTTAAGAGGGACGCCGCCGCCCATCCCTCGCCCTCCCTTAGTCGGTTCTTACGACACCCATAGGAAAGGAAGAAATGGCCTATTCTATGCCAGGACTACACGGCCAGATGAAAGCGTTATATTTATGCATAATTATTATGTTATAATGAACTGTATATAGTGACGTTGTTCAATTTCATTCATTTGTTAAGAAAAAAATCTAAAACGATATTTCATAAACTCAAAAAAACCGATTATTTTTTTTTCACTTATAGAAAGTTGACATTATCAGCGCGTAATATAGACTGTATTTTATTTGAAATAAAATTCTATATCCTAAAAAAAAAACTTAAATTCTGGCAAAACCAGTTTTTTTTTCTAAAAACAAAATTTCTGCACTAACTTCGATAAAATTTCTATGGCACCAATCTGTAAGTACATCCTTTCACATAAAACAATTTATATCGGTATAAAAATGACGTAGTTCTTTATTTCATTATTATTATTTAGTTCCGAATTCATTTTGAAGTCGGTTGACAAAAAGCTGCACAAAGCCGGACGGGTTGCTAATTGTATTTATGAAGAAAATATTTAGTAACATTTTATTTGTATCTCCATAAATGCCGGTAAAATAATATTTATAGACTCCATGAGAATTGTTTACCTTTAGTAAAAGAAAAACAAATATTATTCTTTTATATAAGCATAAGCTTTATACGCGACTTTGTCCGCGTGACTGAGATATGTTTACTAACCAGGATAAAGCATACACATCTTTCTCTCCCCATGTAATACGTATATACAAATTTTTGTAGTAGTTGGTTAAGCCATTAAGAATAAAATAAAATAAAAAATATTTATTGACAGAAAAACACAATTACAATAGAAAATACAAAAAGTACATATATAAGAAGTGTGTCATATTAAGCAAAAGGAACTGGTTCAGCTAATGCTGTGAGTGTCTCAGTGCAATGTGTACAGCTGCACAGTGCTGGTTTTTAGCCAGTCCCTCTCTTAACAGCTCTAAAGGCGCTATAAGATTACAAACAAGGAAATTCACTTTCACATTTATCATATTAGTAAGGATGACGTGACCTCTGATGATACATGAGACGCAAGGGCATTTGACACATCACAATTTAAACCACCATACCTGTACCTATCCAATTGTTTCTTTTGAACAAGTGTACGAATCGTAAGTATTTGGTTATCATCTATATGTTATATTAATATGTGAAGCAAAAACTTTGAACCCCTTTTTACGAAAATTGCGCGGATTGCAGGAGTTTGACACACATGTAATTTATATAGAGCAGAATGCTAATTTTTTTTTAATTATGCATAAAAATACATTAAATCAATACAAAACAGTACACTCACCACCATGTATTTGACACACATACGCATATATACTTTTTTGTTGATTGTTAGGGTCTGTGGTCAAATTGAATATAGATTAATATTGTTTGTTTTTAATAATAATTGCCTATAGTCTTACTGATATATATATATATATATATATATATATATATATATATATATATATATATATATATATATATATATATATATATATATATATACACGACTATGTATGGGTAGATTTGTTACTTTTTGCGCAAAATCTACTGAATGAATTTGAATGGAATTTAGTAATCTAAACTAATATTGCAAAGAGGAAAGATGGGAGGATAATGGGTGAATTCAAAAACTCTTTAACTGACTTCAAAAACATTACAAGTAAGTAAGAATACTGCATTATAAGTAAGTAAGATGGCTTATATTGTATTCAGAAAAACTATATATATATATATATATATATATATATATATATATATATATATATATATATATATATATATATATATATATATATATATATATATATATATATATATATATATATTATATATACAGTGAGCTCGTTTGATAGATCATTTGCCAATCTAAGCTTTGAGACGAAATATAGTGTTGTACCAATTTTGTATTATAACACATTTTACATTCTGAGCCGCGGCATACAGTCAGTATTCTATAAAAGTGTATAAACTTCGTTTTTACACATTACATTTTATTAAAACCATATACTGGCAATATGAAAATTCGATACTAGGTATAACAAAAGAAAATTAATTAATTATATGCGAATGAGGTCAGCGTTTCACAAAAGGATGTTTGTTGTGTCGTAGCGTACTCGTACATCGCTCGAATCAGTTTAACAGCCCACACCCCGCGGCGCCGACGGACGTCAAAGAGAAAATTATAAGGGAAATAATTGAATTTCCGAAACGAAATTGAGTTAATGGCCCATTTATTTATTATAAATATTGAATTCCCTGGACCGTTGGAAAGTGTTGTGTTGATAATATTATATAATTGATATTGTTCTGATTTATACTGGGGACGTGGTAATTTTGCTGAGTTGCTGCCGGTAATTTGTGATTTTAGGGTTGTTTAGGTTGTAAAATGATTAAAGCGGAAATTTCATAGAGCCGTACCATAATGTTTCTGTATGTTTGTTTATCTGTTTTAGCCACATCAAAAAGGGGAGTTCTACATTTGCTCAGGTTATTGGCGTGAATTATTGTTATAGAATTGCATTATTTTTAACCTTCTGAAGTTCTGTAAAAATTCAAGTTTCTAAATAAAATTTATGGTTCATTAAACACACTAAACTTATAGTAAATAACGCGTGATCAAAACCTATAGGGTCTTTACAGTTGATTCAGCATCATTGAATTTGTCACAAAGGAAGCTTTTAATTATCATTTCTTTTTTAATCTATATCCGCTAACAATTTGTGACCTTTTTAAACCGATCGCAATATGTAATAAAAAGCCAGCGATACGCAAAGGCTGTGAGAATGCGAATTATCCCATAGTCTGTTCGGAAATTTTCATATCACATTGTTTTAGCAAACATATTAATCTCCCACAACACTTTCTACCCGGTTTGCTATTATGCATTACATTAAAACCTCATTTCGTGCCTTGAGAAATATTAATGGTAAGTCACTTTTATAGTGCTAAAATGTTAAAAGTAAATTTTGGCTTATTTTTTTTAAACTCAATATTATAGTATCGTGTTAATATTGTAAATGTGATGTTTGGATGTTTGTTTGTTAACATTTTGCTGATATTAAAAGTGATACCTACACCAGCTTAGTAAGTTCATAAATTGATTTGGATATTATCTATAATATTCTATAGTCTTCTTTACTTCATAACAAACTACAGTACCTATTTATACAATCATATTTGTGCTCAGGGAGCTTTTAAGAAAGGATGTTTTCGATTTATCTATATTTTTTTGTGTGTATGTAGGGAATTATGTCACTAATTCGAAACCTGTGGTCCAATCACAGACACAGAGAGAATTCACTTCCATATTGGCTTAATATTAATCTGGTGACGATTGGAGCTGCTATTTTATTTCGTAAAGAAAAATCGTATTCTTTGTTATGAAACAAACACTCGTTTAATTTGTTTTTAAAAATAAAATATCTAGTCAATATTATTTTTGTTTGAATGATCGCAGTTTTTATATAGAAAAAAAAAAAACACCTTACATTATTTAATTCATTGTTCGTGCCGATTTTGGGCTGTATAGATCCATGGCACTGCGACCTTGTGACATTGTGCCCGCCCAGTTTTTAGAGGTCGCTATTGATTCTTGTCAGGGACAGGAATTTTAGGACATTTTAGGGGCGATAGTTTTTATCACCAAAATAGATAGATTTTTTGAATTATATAGAAGATGAGTTTTGAAGTATAGTAGATATTAGTATATAAAAATATGTTACGAAGTGGATATTTCATTTGTGTGTGTACATGAGTAGTGTACAAATGAAATAATTCCTGGCCTGTTCTAACTCATACCAAACTCGTGTCACAGTGTTAAAATGTGTGAACTGAACAGTAAAGCTGTCTAAACATATTTTTATACGGCTGTGTGGGACACATTGTACAGTTTATTACATTTCGACCCGACCCTGACGCGTGCAATGTTGGTGTTTTCATAAAATTTTTACGTTTATAACCTAGTCCCGGCCCGTGGAAAGTGCTATGACAACAAATAGCATTTTTAATATGACTTAATGTTTATTTTCGTTAGTCACGACACGCCGTTCCATGATAAACTTGTAAAAGGCTGCGAGTTATAAAAGGATGGGAGGGGTCGCAACTTCTTTCCCCAATTAAGAGGGTACTCTATATAATCTGTAGGTATAGAACAGAGATGAATGGACCTTATTTCTTAAGGACTTATTACACTATAAACTGTAGAGGATAATAGGTAAATTTTATTATCATGAGGTGTGACAGATATGTATATACATATATATTATAAGTACAGTCATAGAGAAAGTATTTTATTTATCCATAATGCAGTGAAGCAAATCGCGACAAAACGGAATCTCTGATAGGTTATTCTTAAGCTATACAAGACATTGTAAACTTTTTGATATTATAATAAAGATTATGTCTACTAAACCGAATTTGATAAAATTTCTATTGAATCAATCTGTACGTATATTCTTTTAGATAAAAAAAAGAACCGAATTGAAAATCTTCTACTTTTTGAAGTCGGTTATAAGGTCCTTCAATAGCTTTATAAATTTACAGATTTATTTTGTATATATATATACTGTAATGAGTCACTGATGTTACAAAAATGTGAAAGTTTATCGAGATATTTAGATGTTTGTGACTTAGTCGTTAAATAGTTCAATGGGTTCGATAATTTTTTTGATACACAGTTTTATTCTAGATTATCATATTGAATACTTTCTATTGTTTCTGCCTACCCTAATGGGAGACAGGCGTGACAGATATATATGTATGTATGTATGTATGTACTTTCTATCGTAATTCACACATCAGGTTTTAAACGGTTGTGATATTTGGCATGTTATATGATTCTCACATTGTAATAATCGTAACTTTGTAAATAGCATAAATCTTTGAATAGATTCCATTGTAAATAATATGCATTAATAACAATGTTACATTGTTATCAAACAGACAAAGAATATTGTAGTAAAATTCTAAGAATGATTTAATGGCACGATTTTAATATTGCACTTTAAACCATACAAAATAGATTAATCTTGTTTATCTTATCAACTTTTAGGACTATTTTTTAATTAGACCTATACAATAATAATACCCATGTAGACACTAGGGGGAAAGGGATTGTTAGTAATGGAGACTGAGGATCCCATTGCTAGCAATATACCCAACCAGGGCGACTTCCTCGCGGTTCACTCTGGAAACTATCATGGTTAATTCCTGATGAATTCATCATGATGGGCTAACTGGCCTGTTTTCATTCCCATCTATCACCCTTCACTGGTGCTTCGCCAGCGTATTCCGTTAGCGCAGGCGGGGTTACCATATCATTTTCACCTATCAAACAAAAAAACCATGTAGATCCTGAACAATTTTTGACTGAGTAATTTTTAATGGAAGAGGCAAAGTTGAGCGTTTTCCATGTGATTTAAAAATATGTACTTCTTTAAACAAATGTCATTGTAAATTCCTGTTTCAGCAGATACTTAAATAGTGTCTTTCTCCAATTTACAAGGAAACAATAAAATAATCAAAGAAACATAAAACCTTAATACATATTAAAAGTTACATTGCAGTTTGTAAAGTTAGACACTTAAAAGTTAGACAACGACAATTGAACAGCCTCGACAACTGTCCATCAATTTTAATTATTATCGCGTTTGAAAATAAATGTAATATATAATTATTTAGAAATTTCAATATTTTCAATATCAATTAAATTTGGGAGTTGTTAGTGTTATTTCGTAAAGGTACCGAAAACAGTCGATTCACGTATTATTTTTGTTTAATAATGAAGTAGCTTCCGAGAAAATGGAAGAACAATATTTATTACATAATACGGATACAAGCCTCATTTTATTAACCATTAAAAGCCACTTACGTATGTACTTAGCCCGGCGAGGGGCACTCCGTTAGCTGAGAGGAGAAGATCTCTCGGTGCGAGGCGGCCGGTCCTCCACGCTGGCTGTGGGGGGTACAGCCTTCGTATTTTCACCAGGCCCCCACCCCCGCATACGGACATCCCCAGTCCTCGTCCGTCCTTCTCCACCACCACGGTAAATGTATTCTCTGTAGAATAAAATATTATTCATTAGTCACATAGATTAAATTAACTGTAAAACGAAGTAGGTACTTGAAGATTATTTTTGGAAAAGGCTTACGTTACATTTCGGTATTACAGACAGAAGATAGCTATCATCATGTATAATTTTTTTTAGTTATTTCTATAAGGTTTCTCTAAAAATCTATAATAAAGTGCTATTGTCGTTCTATTAGTAAAACACATAGTTTTTCCCACAAAAACATGGGTCGAAAATTTTACATGATAATTAATTAATTTAGTTACTTTAAATTAGGTGTAATTTCGAATTGTATATTATAATAATTAGTTACTAATTAATGCTTCAATATAAATATCACAATAATCATGTTGTTAATTTTGAATATAAGCGATTCGGATGAAATCACGAATTTAGTGTTCGCGTTATTAACGATGAAACGAGCTTATTTACGTTCGTTACGCTAAATGGTCGGTATTACTGGTAGACTACTCTGTAAAGAAAATGTCAATGATTTTGTTTTCAACTATATCTGTAGAATGACAAGTGAATAAAGGTAAAAAACAAACATACAGTGCCAAAATATTCAATGTATAATAATAATTTAACTGATTGTCTTGGGCGACAATTCTTTTCAAAAAGATATTTCACAGAATTCAATCGTCATAATCAAAATAAACAAGTAAAACATTTCCAATGCATTCCCTATAATTCTTCCGTCGTTCTGAATGAAAAATCTCTTAATGCAAGCTTCCTTTGTGTAGATTCCATTGTGACAAATAAGGAAGGCGAGAATCCTATCATGGCGATAAAATACAATGTAGCATTGCGACTATTTGAAAGCCAGTTTCATGCCAATTCGGCTTTGTTGTTCTTATTGCCAATAAATGCATGAAAGGAACGTGATGAGATTTATTCAACATATCTGAGTATTAATATGTCCCTGGAGCGTATAAGCGTATGGAAACTGTGTGGGAAATACAGTTTATTAATTTGTTTTAGTTATAAAAAACTCTTTTATTCTGTTCTTTGCACCAAAATATTTGTATATAACATGGCACAAATATAATATCTTTTGAGACATATTTTAGATTAGTTTTATTGGGTATATTATATTATAATATAATGTGGATGGAAACGTGATGTTTCGTTAAATATGACTATTTATTATGAAATAAAAATATGGAGATATATATATATATATATATATATATATATATATATATATATATATATATATATATATATATATATATATAATCATTGACAGACGTTCCAGATTTTGGTGGAACGTTTCGAAAGTTCCGCTTTTTGAATAAAAAAAAAAAAGATAATTTTAAGAGGAAACTTTTAAAAAGTTAAATCTTCACAAAAATATGAATAAATATTTTGTCAATAATGTGTTATTTATTTATATCACATAACTTATATTCCTACTAACTGCCATACTACAGGATAAACCAGACAGTTTTTAGTAGAGTAACGTATTTTTATTAAAATTTACATACCTACCTATAAGTATATAATGTTTGCCATTGCCATATACATATGTAGCCACAGTATGCTCTAGACTTGCTTTAAATAGTTTAAAATGCGCAACTCTGCATTCGAACTTGCAATATTAGGTTGAATTTAAGCTACCGGCACCTCGATTCAACAAGATTCGATTCCACATCTCTCGCTGAGTGCCAAAGGCTGAGTATGTTCCTACATATGACACCGTGGTAATATTATCAGATAATAAATTGCGGTACCACATTTTTAAACTTCATTAACGCTGATGTAGGCGCCATCTGCCGGCGCTATTAACTAATTACCAGCTTGTCCTCCAACATCGCAGCAATGCATAATTTTTTATTAGACGTGGTAATTTTTTTAAAATATTTACATTTTTTTTTAAAGATTGTTACGTTTTTTTTAATAACACTTTATATAACACTAGTTTTTAAGGGAGAATTAACCGCGTAACCAGGATATGGTTACTATTCGGCTATTTGGGATAAAAAGTAGTTAATATCCTTCTCTATTCCATATAGTACATGCATACCAAATTTCATAGTAATTGGTGAAGCTGTTAAGACGTTATAATGTAATAAACAAACTCACTTTTATAATATTAGTAAGAATTTTATCAAGCATTCGATTTGACCATAATGACGATTTTTTATATATTAAATTAGGTTAAAATGATGATGATGGCGAGTAACTGTTTTAGATATAAAACGTCTTCTTAAAGAGCTAAATTAACAATTTTTTTATATCACTGAGATGGTAAACAAGCATACGGCCCATCTGATGGTAAGCGGTTACTGTATCTTCTACACGCCTATAATACCAGGGGCATTATGCTTGTGTTGGCGACCCTGAAGAAATCTATTTACCCATTTTTTTGAAGAAGCACATTCTGTAATCTCTTGGAAAAACCTCGTCAGGAAGCTTATTTTATAATATGGGCGTTCATTGGAGCAAACATTTCTGAAACCGCGCTGAAATTTATATTTTTATTTCAAAAATCTGTAAATACAAGGACATTAGACCCACTCGTACTTGACCTTTGATTGTGTAGGTGTGTAACATTACTGTAAAGGGATAGAACAGATAATAGAAACAGCTACAAGAGTCCTCTACTGAGGACACTAAGTCTTACTAGGGATTCTGTTTAAGTGCGGAATCTTAAAAGGTTGTAACATTAGCAATAAACTGGTAAAACGAATTTCGAGACGGCCGTAAGGCTGTAACTGTTTTACAGCTTATTTACACTAGAGAGATGACACGGAGTCCGAGATAAGTCTGACCGTCGTGACCTACTTTCAGGTTTGCATAAATATTTTGCGATTAGATTAGGGGATGGTACCGTTATTGTAGGTTGGCAGTCACAATGCTTAATATCAAATACTTAATCTTTATTCTATTTGTAATTCTGACTAATATTTTAAATGTGTAAGTGAATTTGTTTGTTACCTTTTGATGCTTGAATTACTTCACCATACCATACACATACAAATCCCTCAGATCGATACAAACACCCTCGTTCTGGCCATGAAGCAGATGTCTTTGCACAGCTGTGTTTCAGTTTCAAAGTTTGAAGGGTAGGATGCAGTAAAATTACAGGGTGCGGAGTTATGTATATATATAACAATATATTTGTATGTGTATGGTATGGTAGAGTAAATACATAACAGTACTCCTCATACATTGGCCGTACCGTGAGCAGTAGACAATGTACTCGTATTCCATAATGCCTCCATCCCATAAAGATGTTATGTTCTATACGTATTCTCTCTCATTTTTTTATCAGCTCGTTTGTCATTCTAAGTATTAGAAAAAAAAACAGATAACTCATGAATATAAGTATTTGTATTGTACCGGGATTGATCCCGCAATTATCGGAAAGCGAGTCAATAATGTACTTATCACATTTATTAGATTAATATAACCACAATATCAAAAGAAATGAATCTGCTATATATCACAAAATATATGTTCGTTGCTTGAAAAACAAGGTGGAAAATTAGATGAATAATATAAATGTACATTCGTGCCCGGTGTAAATTATTTATTAATCTATGAAATACATTTCTTATTTAAATTTTCGAAGAAGTCACGCGACAATCTTTGTGATGTTATCATAACGAAATATATTACGAAGTTTGTAGCTATTGCTCAACAAACTTAATGGTTTAATGTGAATTTCCATCCTTACTAAGAATCCTTTGTTCTTTATTAATATTATAAATGTGAAAATGTGTACATATATGTTACTTATTAGCGCTGATGACAATTAGTCAAACCGTCAAGGCTTGACCAATTGTCATGAAATTTGGCATAAACGTAGTACTATAAACAGTAGGTAACTATATTCTCCTCCATCCCAAATAGTACCTAAGTGTATAAAAGTAAAAAAAAATATGTACATTCGAGTACTAATGAACATATTAAAATATCTAACTTATACTCGTACTTTTGTGTCTTAAAACAAACAGATGAGCAATCAAAGAGACGTTAAGTAATTGAATAAAATCTCCTTTCTGTAATTTCGGAGCACATTATTCGCGCGTTTCGTCGCCATTTTCTATTATGGCATTTAATGAAATTATACAGAAAATTTGACAAAGAGCAACAAATATGCGTGACTGAGTTTAACTTTGGGTAAATAAAATTTAAAAAAAATTCTAAATATGCTATTAAGATACTCACACACAAATTCTCAGCTTAAAGAGCCAGGAAAAGTGGGTCCGATTTTTTTTTAATCGAAGTCTCAGTAGGTTCAATTTTAAAGCTAACGTGTCTATACAATTTTTTTTAATGAATGATAATGGAACAGTAACATGGCCTGATGGCTTGTGCTATTGCTGTAAGTTGGCAGGGCAGTAGTGAAGGATTATAGGTGACTATAAAAGCAGGTCAGTTGGCTTATTGTGATGAATTAATCAGGAATTAATTTCGTTGGTTTCCCGGGGGGAGGGGGAGGGGGGCATAAAGGTTAACTTGAGAGTATATCGCTGGTAGTGGGTTTTTTTATGGGTGATAATGGAATGGTAATCCCACCCGCGCTATCGGCATATATATATATATACACTGGCGGGGCACCAGTGAAAGATGATAGGTGAGGATGAAGCAGGCCAGTTAGCCCATCGTGACGAATTCAACAAGAATTGTTCACGATGGTTTCCAGGGGAAACCACGTGGAGGTCGACCTGATAGGGCATATTACTAGCAATGGGGCTGTTAAACTCCATTGCTAACAACCCCTTTCCCCCCTGGCAGTGGGGTTAATCTCCGTTTCTAACTTTCCCTTCCCCCTGTCTCTATATCATTGCATACAGACATTTTACTGTCTTATTATAAATACTTTTACTACGTGATGTACGATTTTATCGTGACGATAAAATTGTACGAATTCGTGCCGTATTATGGCCAATTATAAAATCGTTGATTAGGACGCCAAAACTAATAAATAATAAAGGGACTGAGATCCCTAGGTATTTGGCACAGGGATAAAGTTATTTTAGGTTACTAGATATCAAATAATTCAAAAAGGGGTATAAAGCATCATTTATAATTAATATCTTGTTTCAATATTGCAAATGGAAGGTAGACAAGTGTCGATTCACGGTCAATTTACTCCCTTTAGTCCAGTAACGGACGATGGTGGGTGTCAGAACATGAATTATGCATTAAGGGGGTGCGTAGCAGCAATTTCGCTTCCGAATCACCTATTATTTGATTCTATTTGGTATTTCCAAATTTTGTATAAGTCCTGTATTGAAGATTTATTTATGTATACGCTAACATTCAATACAATATCATTAATATTTAAAAAACTCCAGATACATAATTAGGGAGAAAAAGGCATTGTATTTAATATAATTTTGCACTCTTTTATAATGATTGGTTTGTGTCAAGTGTGTCTAAATATGTTTATTTTGTTCTGCCAAATGTAAAATATCGATTGTCTTGTCAATAAAGAAATATTTGAAAAATACACAGCTAATATCACTAGGAATGATGTAACGATTCTAACAGTACCAAAGGTCCAACTCTGTTCAGGTACCTCAAAATTAAAATGGAATCTAAAGATGGAATAAAGAAAGTCATATAGTATACATGAACCCTTCTGCTTTTCTTTCTAATTCTTGCTCTCTCGAGGCCTCACGAGTCTGGAATGCACTACATATTAATATAAGACAAGTGTCTACCAAATTTACCTTTAAGAAAAGTCTATGAATCTCTTATTAAGAAGCTGTGAAAGCAGTTCATCATCATCATCATCACATTTGATCTCTATTATTGCTTTATTAGTATTATAGTATATATTTTTTTTATACAACTTGTATGTATTATTTGTATGTGTTTTTATGATATATATTTTTTTAGTATGTATTTGTATGAGTATGTATTTGTATGTGTTTTTATGATAATTATTTGTATATGTAACTAATATATGTTTAATGTATTTATGTAAGTATATTTATATGATCATAATGTGCTGTAGTTTTCCACTGTATGTGTTATATAATTTGTAAGTAAATATGGATACGTCTGTAACTGTTTACTTACAATATTTTTTTTTATTTTCCACCTTATAATTACGTTTATGTTTTGCCAAAGGTTGACTGAGAGAGAATGTTATATTATATAGCATTAAGTCCGCCTTTTGTACAATTTTTTTTGTAATATGATTAATAGAGAATAAATAAATAAAATAAAAATAAACCCTGTAAATATATTTAAGTTTATTTTTGAACAATCCTGTAATTTCTATATAACTATGTAGTTTCTCACTTACAGCATATGTATATCAGTAGCACTTATGTTTTTCTCTTAATCCTAAGCTGACAATTTATTTTTTTATTGAAATTTTAATGGTAACTTTTGTATATGATTATCAATTTTAAACTTTGAATATCAACGACTAATATTTAAAATATTAATTTATTACTGTAACATTTGTGTATATTTAAATTTGTCGTTATGTTTTCAAATAAGTCTGGTTACTTCAAAGGGATCGTAAAGATCAGTAACTTTGAATTGATTCAGGAGTTAGGAATTATTTTGTACATAATTTAGATTTATTGAGATAAAATTGTTTAGAGTTCCCGATAAAATAGATTTTAAACTTTGTATTCTTGTAATTTAATTTACAAATATATAATCTAATTTGTAATCTTTAATATAGATTTAACATCTAGTGTTAAAAACACAATTTACTCATACTTAGCTAGTAGCTGACATATTTAAAATAAAACGCCATTTTGTTATATTGTTGTTTCAAATATATTCATAAGAATTTTGTATCAATTAAAACTTACATCATAATTTCTCCCATATATCTATTACTGAGTAATAAGTATTTCTATTTTTGCATACATAGTCGAAGTATTTGTATAGAGATACTATACAAATACAACTAAATCTTCGTAATCTAAGTTTGTAATATTAAATTTGTAAACGTACCTATTCTATGACAAATGACACGATCGTCATATTATATTTGATTTAACTGTTTCATCGTCATAATTAAATCGGCCGTTATTTGTCCACAGCTGAACGTAATACTCACCCACAGACTGCCACAAGGAATGGCCCTGAGCCACTAGTTTTTAATGGGTGATAAAGGAATGGTGACCCTACCCGCGCTATCGGTATACACCGGTGGGGCACCAGTAAAGGATGATAGGTGAGGATGAAGCAGGTCATTTTCAACAATTCAACAAGAATTGTTTACGATGGTTTCCAGGGGGAACCATATGGAGGTCGACCTAATAGGGCATATTGCTAGCAATGGGGCTGTGAATCTCCATTGCTAATAATCCCTTTCCCCCGGCCCTGAGCCACTTGCATCTACTGACTCTATAATGCATTTGAGGTCGTCACTCTATTTAGTGGGGGTCGTCTTACATTGTGTTTATCCGTATGGGATTGTCATTGAAACACTTTTCTTCCCCATCGATTGCCAGTTTATCGAGCTATATGACCAGTCTAGCTTGAGCCTTCAGCATTGGCGTATTTAAGATTATATGTTAGGGGCGGCCCAGTCCCTTCAAAAAAGTGCATATGTATTCCCAGTCACGTATTTGCGAAATTTTTCTCACATCCTGTGTTTAAAAAAAAGTCCTGGGGTGTGTATTGGATAATTATGGGGCGGGCACGGTCCACCCGGCCCCCATCTTAAATACGTCTATGTACAAAGGTTGTCGGACGTTGGTAATAAAGCGCGTAACATAAAGTAAGAGAACAATAGTCCGCGGTACAAAGCACTTTATCTAGCTGACCACTATTGAAGAAGTTTGCAGGCGACACCAGCTGAATGCACTAGTTTCAAGTTTGGTTATTGCCGAACTTTATCCAACTAGTTTAGACAGCCTACATTTAACGTCTCGGTGATTTAATAAAATATTTATTCAAAAGATATAATAATCTTTATTGAAACGTTTGTTTACAAAGCGTTATATTTATAAGTGATTTCTAAGAAAAGGTTGTTGTATATGTATTTCTTATGTATAATATATAATTATTTCAGTATGCTACTATAATTATGTCAAATATTTTTTACCACATCTGCCCTTCATATGCTTTTTGTTTTTACCTAATGGTTAGTTGGTAGTGAATGCCATATGGCATTAAACTCGTAATTTGTACAAAGTTTTATTGTCCAATAAAGAATAAATAAATAATAGGAGGTTCTGAATCCTTACTAATATTATAAATACAAAATTGAGTTTGCTTATTTGTTACTTCTTAGCGCCTTAACGGCTTAACTAATTACTATGAAATTTGGTACACGCCTACTATATTGAACATAGGCTATTTTTTTATCTCAGTCCGTGATAATATTCTGAATATGCAGACTAGGTTGCGGTTAAAAGTTAGTTTTATATATTAATTTAAGCGATTATATTACCAATTTTGGATTGATTTTGATAATTTTTTTCGAAATCAGTAGGTTTCATAGAGCACCAACATGACAGTGTTGGTACTGTATAAATTATTTAACGATTGAAGCTACTGTTTTTTTTCGCAGAACAAAATTAATGCTTATTGTGAAGCAAGCTATAGGTTAAGATCTCGCTGCTGATTTTTGCATATTAAGGTTTTTTAATAACAAACAAAGATGAGGGAAATTATAATTAATACAACGTGCTCAGGTTGTCTACTCTCAGTTAGTCTCGACCTAAGGTTGCCAGAGATGAAAATAGGTACGATAATTGAGAAATTTAGAAATTTTATTTCAAATTATTCTTATTTAAATTATTCTTACCAGAGGGAGACTTTGTACAAAAGTCGATTGCTTGGGTACCTCTGTCCCATTCGTATTTCAACCGTGAAGCAGTTGTGTTTGCATGGCTGTGTTTCGGTTTGAAGGGTGGGATATGGCGTGAATTTACTGGGTACAGAGGAATAACACTTGAGTCCTCAGGAATGGCAACGCATGGGGGGTATCATGGGCGAAACTGTATACTCTGTTATGTCCATGTTTATAGGCGACGGTTACCACTTTCCATCATGTGGGCCGCTAGCTTGTTTGCCATTCTATGTTGTATAAAAAAAAAAAAAATTATAAAACAATCAACAAAAACTCAAAAGTAGGTTAATTTAATTTTTTTTAGGGCTAATACACCTGCGAAATTATTTAATGTTGCGGATGGCTATGCGGGCAGTAATCACTTATAACCAGATGAGTCGCATGCTTGTTTGCTGCCTATATCATGTGACAGCTACTTTAATATATTATATTATTTTCATCTCTCATACATAAAAAGATATTTGTTTTTAATTTGAGATAAATTCTATACTCCACCCAGTGCCAACAATCTCAAGTATAGTATTGTATATCTAGATATGTTAGAAATTCAGAGCGTCGTATCGTGTACGCTTTATAGCATAATAGGTATATTAATATACAATATATAAGTTTACCTATTAGATATCTGCTGCTAAAATACCTCTATCAATCCTGTGAATTAATCGACGACATTAATGACTTTAATAAATAACAATGTTATTTCACAAATTACCGTCCGTCACCGGTTTCATCGCTATTCTAGATTACATGTCGCTTAATACCAGCAAAACAGTTTATTAACACCATAATACTCGGCCTAATACATTTTATATCAGCCAAAATCGACTCAATGTCGATATATTTAAAGCCGTATTCCCAATATCAGCTTAAAGCACGCAAATTGCGAATGTAGCTCTTGGAAATTCTAAGCGATTCGCTTAATTGCTTATAGCTTTAGTGCATTTGAATAATTACTTTAGAGCATTTGATCTTTGTAATATAGCTATCGGAGTTGAATTTAGCGGTCTAAGTTTGTATCGGAATGTTCACATTCCTGTATAAACTGGGCTTAATGTTTACTGATTAGATATACCTGTAACTAAGTATATTTAGTTACAAGAAAGTGTTCGTTAAATAAAGTTGCTAAACGAGTATTGAATTCATCATCATCATCATATTAGCTGTTAATAAGTCCAACTTATTAGTAAAATTACATAATTTAAGATCGTAGTCCAAAAAAAAAAACAACTTTAACAAAACGAACACAGTTTATATTGCAAAAATAACTTTAGTTAGAATGCCATAATAAAAGTGCAAAATAACTACCAAATAGTAGTTATTCTTTGAGATTTATTGTACAGTTTATGCAATGATTTGTATATTTTTATATTTATATATCACATGACGTGAAGTTATGACATGACAGTCTACTCTTACTTAGTAAATATTTTTTATATTTTCAATCGTTTACTTAAAAAGAAAGAATTTCTAAACCGATTTGGAAAATTCTTTTTTATTTGAAAAGATATACTTACAGATTGGCCTCATAGAAATTTTAATGAGTACAGCAGTTTAGTTTTTAGATCAAAATGACTGGTTTTGTAATAATTGAAGTCTTTTTTTGTGGGACACAATTTTTAATTATTTTGACAGTCCTCATAGTTTTCTATGATTACAGTGACCAGTCAGTCTGGGATAGAGCTTGACATAGGATCATTCTTCTCTTACAATGAAGTGCTTTTTCCCTAAGCCCCATTTACGATATATTGGCGATGAAAAGAACGCTGATGTGACGGGAAGCGTAAATGAGTAACATACATTCAAACATATTATATATTTTAACATTTGAAAACTTAGTAGCCTGTATTAAAGCGGTACTTAGGTATGTACGTGCCTACACGAATTACACAATTTAAGTATAGTTTCATAAATTTTATTTCAGTGCCATAAATCCTTATTCCGTAGGATGTAATGGGGAATAGAGTTAAAGCGAACTTAAATTGACCGCAAAATGTGTTACTAACGACCATACATGAAATGCAAAGTGCAGTTTGCAGTTGGAAGCAGGGAATGCTACGTCCTGCAGTTATTACACAGGTATTGTACGTAAAATAATAGGTATATAATATTGTGTTATTAAGCTTTTTATCCATTAAATAATGGATTTCATACAACAAATATGTAAATAAATAAATTATTATGTTATTTATCAGATTTTGTTCTGATGAAGATGACAATAATAATGATATACATAGGTTTCCCCCATAAGGGGGGTTTTGCCAGTAGTTGCCACGCTTGGCAGGCGGACTGGCAACCGCAGTTAAACTTTGCTGATATGTTAAGAAGGAAGCTGCTGCCTATCTCTCGACTAGTAAAATTCCTTAGTTGCTTCTTACGACACCCACTGGAAAGGAAGAGGTGGAGTATTCTGCCTCTTAACCACACGGCAAAGATTTTGTTCTATAACAGATTTATTGTAACAATATTAATACTAATACGGGACCAGTATAAGAGGGAAGAAATACAATAAGCTAGGTACTTGTTAATATTTAAAGATAAGAAATCTAGACGATAATTTTGTATATTTTAAAGTGAAACATATTTTTAATAATTTTTAAAGAAGCCTCTTCAGCTCTATCTATTGCAACTATGATTCAGCCCATAAGAAGTATATACATATAAATACGCAATGTATGAATGTGTGATGGCGAAAATCGTGTGGATCGATTAAGGCAGGAAAAGTTGTCTTTAACATCGTTCCAGGTGCTAAAATAAAAGTTACGAATTCCCGAGGACGTATCCACAGACATATAAAGGCATAGAGGACGTGAGTACTTTAATTTATATTATGAAGTATATGTATATGTTACTATTCAATTATTTGTATTGCTTTCTTTTAGATCGTGGCTTTTATTCTTCTTTATGATATATGCATCAAGATAGTTTATTCGCAATATCTCAGTTACTGGCGCGATTTTCTGGCCTCTTCGCATATTTTTTGTCATTCTACGTTACCTAATTGGGCTGCGTATGTTTATCTTTCATCCATCGTTTTTACTTAGACTGGAAATAAGGTCATTGTAGGATAATGAGTAATTAATAATCTGAATTAATATTACAAAGAGAAAAGAATTGGTTTTTTTATATATTTGTTTATAATGGATAAAATTAAAAACTACTTAACTGATTTTAAAAACTCTTTCACCTATAGAAAGCTACATTATCAGCGAGTAACATTGGCTGCATATTATTTACGAAAAGCCGAGTAAAAACGGGGCGGGTCACTAGTTAGTTATAAAATAGTTAATATGTTCAATATCCCTTATATTGGAAATTAATCTATCCATATGTATTCACTTACTAACTTACTAATGCCCGGAAATTGCGTTAATTAAACATAACATGTTCCAATGTTACTCAATGTTTAAGTTGGGATGAATTTCTGCGTTTGTGTTATGTGTAATATAACATAATGGAAAACATGTGAATACAAGAAATTTTGTGTTTTATTTTGATTAACAATAAATAGAAATATAACAATTTTTAAATTACGGCCAAAGTAAGATTTTACGTGTATGAATTACCCCGACTTACTGACACCGATGGTCATGAGATCAAATTTGGCCGATGTCAACAATGATAATTAAAAACACAACAAAGGAATTAATATTATTCGAAAGACAGCAATAGGCTCATAGTTTGTCACGTGAGATTGAAATAAAAATTGTAGTCTTCTTTTTCTGCTCAGTTTGAAACTATGGTTGGCGCTGTAAAAATATATATGCATGTATATATATATATATATATATATATATATGCATATCCTTTACTATTCAAGGTGAGAAAAAGAGAGGAGGATATCCAACACCGTTTAGGAGAACACGGTTCGCTTCCTTGCAAGGTATAGTTCCAGTGACTCGGGGGTAGTTGCCCCCAGAGTTGAAGTTGCGGCAAAGAGATTCGCTCCGGGGCTTCTACCTAACCCTCCTAAAGGGCTGAGAAGACCTGATTAATTAATATTAAACACAAATATAATGTCAAAGATTTTCATGTATATTTTTATGTTCTCTCTCAACTGATAAAGGAGTCAACTTCTGAGAGTGGAAACACAGAGCATAGAATTATTGCTACGTCATATTTTCGTTCAACAAATAACTAGAGCCGAGTTGATTCAGCAGCCAGTAATGTCGTCGATCAAACAGGCAAATCCGGGTGGAACAATGGTGTATGTTTGCACGCATTCTGGTCACGAAGGCTTCGTGACAGGGTAATTGAACACAGCGGTGGATTAACTCGGCACAAAAGTTTTTACATTATCAAGTCAGGTATGCATAAATATAGAAAATAACAAAATTATGGTCTAGTGCAAAGTTTTGGTAGGTTTATTTAAATGAGTGAAAATGGAATTGTAATTTCGTTTGCACTATAGTTTTACGATGAGAGATTGAGAGTTAAGCCAGATCAGTTGATCAGTTCGGGGTGAGAAATTCATCAGGAATTATTTATTAATGACTATTAATGATGGAAAACAGCTTTGAGGTCGAATTGGGTACGTATAATGCTAACAATAGGACGGCTAATCAATATTACCAACAAACTCTTTTCCTCAAGTTTTAGTACATTTGATGGGTCAAATTGGCGGATAGTTTATGTTTTGGGTAACCTTACCTTAAAGAAATTAACAAAAATTTAAAGGGATAACTCAGACGCTTGAATATAACGAAAATGTATTGTCCAAAGTGTTGAAGATAAATTTTCGACATGGGATTCCTGCTAATGTTGTAGATATTTTGTAATATAATAGAATCAGGTTTACTATTCATCCACTATAATTTGACAATCCATTAATGAGTATATATGTACTGATCAGATCGAGAAAGGGATATGCAGTATCTATACAATATACATTAGTACTACTTACTACATATATTGCGGTATGACTGTCAACTATGCAGCCACTCTAGCAACCACTGTTCGTTACAATTACTAGATGGTTATCGGTTATATAGTTGCTTTGTAATAGATCAGCAATTCAAGCGGTCAGAAATTCAAACAACCGCGGGAGATTTATATATAGGAATGCATGTATAGTGTTTATCTGTGTGATAGGCAGAGTGCAATATAACTTGCCAGCACTGTTCATAGCCATGATGAACGGGATGAAGCATAATACAGAGTAAGAGAAGGAAAACTAGATTAAACTGTATCAAATATTGCCTGGTCAATGTGGTAATGATAGGTTATAGTTACCTTTTATAAGGAGACAACCTTTCTTCGAACTGGGATCAATTTTAGGGTGTGACGCCGAACCCGTAACCTTCGTTGTGGTTGAAGTTACGAGAAAAGTTCTATTAGTGAATGCAGGTTAGTATTACAGTTTCAAATTTCCAAGAAAAAAATTTACATTAGGACACTCGCGACAAGGATAATATTAACATAATACTAACATAGGAGAGAACCCTGTAGGTTGAGAATAAATCGAAATTGTTGTAGACTTGGCGAAAATATCGAATTCAATATATATGAATTAATTTTGAAAACGCATATTCATAATTTAAAATTTTTATGCCAAACGGCTATTTCGTTGCTAAATCAGCCAGGACAAGTCTTATACGTTATTCTATTATAACTACTACAAATAATCTATAATTTTATTATAAGTTGATAAACTTAAGTTCAATTATTCAGATATTATGCAAAATGCTATTAAGATTGGAATATTCTTGGAGAATCTTCGGGATTGGTCTCCATTAATAGCAATCTAGAGACCAATGCCATTACGTATCTTAAGCACGTTGAGATTCTGCTCAGTTATGGTATGTTCCATCGAACTATTTCAATAAATCAGATTTTTTAATAAGACTACCCGCATAATGTTATGCTACGGGCAAATATTACTTATATATATACGTAGTTCTGTATAAATTACATACGTAATATTTATAATATATATAATTAAAATATTTATACGTAATAATTAATGTAATATTGTAGATTTTTATTTTACTATTTATTTAATTATGATTTAAAAAGTCCTAGTTATTATGTTAGTTCCCCAAATAAAGATTAGAGAGATTACAGGGCTATTG
Organism: Galleria mellonella; assembly: GCF_026898425.1. Classification (NCBI taxonomy): domain Eukaryota; kingdom Metazoa; phylum Arthropoda; class Insecta; order Lepidoptera; family Pyralidae; genus Galleria; species Galleria mellonella. Next base: position 2,505,971 of record NW_026442133.1, read on the forward strand.
TATATGTTTAAAGTTGTTTGTATAAATTATTAAAAAAAAGGTGTTTTAATATACGTGTTATGATTGTAGTAGGCATGCTACTAGTCATACTACATATCTTATATTTAAATTTACTTGAAAAAAAATATTTTTACATTATTATTTTTATTATATTTATATAATTCTATTCTAAAATAATAATTTACTTATTATTTTTCAGTCTGTAACTTGTACTTGATAGTCGTGCGATATAATCAACGGATTTAGGTTGTATGTTAATGAACAAGTAGGTAATTAATTAATCTCAACGGGTTCAAAGTTTCATCGAAATTACCACAATTAGGAAGCGTGCAAGTTTCAATAGCGTACTGCAATGTTGCTTCGCTTCAAATATTAAATTAAGGCTCTCTGTATACAGCTGCCGTATACTCGTATACAACAAACTAATAAAGATTTTTCTCGAGAAAAATAGCAATTCAATTGTGGCCAAACTATACAACAGGATCTATTTGACCAACATGAGAATAAATTGATTGAAAATAGAATTATCAAAATTGACAAAGACAATGTATAGTTACAAACAAAATGGTACAGAAGAAAGGAGAAATTTCTAATTTTTGTAGTCTATACGAATCTTATAATATTTATTTATTAACTTAAACTTCAAATGAAATGCACATTGTATAATATACACCCTTAGTTATACATACTTACATATTATCATTAATACATATACATTCATAAATATATATACGTCATCATATCATCATATTAGCCTTTAATCGTCCACTGCTTGACATAAGTCTCCCCTTGGGGGGTTCAGCCAGTAGTTGCCATGCTTGGCAGGCGGATTGGCAACCGCAGTCAGGCTTAAGATATGTTTAAGAGGGACGATGCTGCCCATCCCTCGCCCTTCTTCGGTTTTTATGATACCCATGGGAAAGGAAGGGGTGACCTATTCTATGCCGGGACTACACGGGCCAAATATATGTGTCCATAAATATATATACACATATAATATGTATATATGTAATATATATGTAAATATATGTATTTTGTAATTTTAATAAATCAGAAGTAAGAGAGAAAATAAAAAATAACTTTAAAATTTTTATAATTATTAGTTTTTCAGGAAGTGAACTTGTAGTTTAGATTTAAAAGTAGATTTATATCCAATATCATCTATATACAACTCCGATATCTAATAAAATCCTATAAGGATCGAAATATTGAGTTAGTTCGTGAAAATTAGCTTACTGAAGTTGAGTTAGATCGAGTTAGAGTCCAATAAGTATGTTATATTTCTCATATAAAATCTTTACATTTATTTTTATTTCCCGTCTCAAATTAAAGAAATGGAACGCTTATTTATTAAAAAGAAAATTATTATTACATTTATGTGTATTTAAATTATATTTTGTAAGTGTCAATTGAAATTTAGTAAAAAATTATATTTATTATCATCATCATCATCACCATATAAGTTTAACTTTAACTGTCTACTGTAGAACATAAGCCTCACCCCTGGGACTTTTTATCAGTAGTTGCCACGTTTGGTAGGCTGATTGGCAATTGCAATTAGGCTTTAGAAATGTTTTAAGACCTATTATATTATGTTGATACATAAATTTTATTATTTATTTATTTCAAGCCAACATACAGTTTTAACAACACATATGATAATTACGCTATTAAACAATTTTTTAGCAAATAAAGTTTGCACAGATACTAAGTACAAGTGAAGGAAACACACAAAAAGATTATGTCCATACAGAAAGGTAGAAAGTCTATTATTTTCGATATTTTTCTAAAATATCTGATATATAAGAACGAGTAATATAAATATAATATTGTATTTACTCGTTCTTATATATCATCATCATCATCATCATTTCAGCCATTATCCGTACACTGCTGGACATAGGCCTCCCATATAAACTGCCATAAGGAACAGTCCTGAGCCACCTGCATCCACTAACTGCTTTTTATATACATATACTTATCTAATATTAGTCGCAAATACTAAAACTGGACAAAATGTTGTAAAGTGAAATTAGCTCGTTCATAATATAAATATAAAAATAAATAAAATAACTCCTTTGCATATTCATAATATGAAGTAAGGACTTATATACCTATTTACTACAACATTATGTGTGTGTAACGAAGTAATAAATTCTTGGTCAACGCCCTATTTCTGCCGTTTCCCAAGGCACTAACCTCAGCCCTCTATTGTTCTTTGTTTTTTCTAAAACTCAATTACGCGCAACACGTCAAGGGAAAAGAATAGAAGCAGTAAATATGGAAAACTATTGTTTTATTGAACATTATCTTAAGATTTTCACTGTTTACTTATGAATAACTAGAAATTTGTTCTAATTAATGCCACGATCATGACTAACGTGCATTTGTTAATTTTTTTCTCTAATTGTACTAAATAAAACAATTTGCAATAGGTAAATTATAATTGCTAAAGATGTCATGAAACAGTATCATCAATTTATACAAAAATAACAGGCAAATTGAAAGAAAACCTCCTGTTTTTAACTTGCTGCAACATTCGTAAATAATTTGAATAAAGCGGAAAAATGTATTAATCAGATTAGTAGATTATTTTTCATTATTAATTATGTCATTTGAGAGATAAATAAATAAAAATCTTATTGTTAACAGTTTATACTTTGTAAATGATTATTCAGAGCATAGGGAAAAACTCATACACAGCTGCGGGTTTTAGCAAATGGAACAACAAATTAAACGGATAATTGAACAAATCCCTGTAGACAAAATTGAGAGCACAACCAAAGATATCCAGATCAGAGAGAATTTATGAAAGAAAAATTTTTCCTTAAGATGAAAATCAATAGTATTATCATTAATTTAAATGAGTGTCACGGATTATTCTTGGCCAAAGGTACCCATTATGACGGTTGAATTTCCACACAGATTTAACCACGAAAGATTTGGATCGGGGATCGCATCTTAATTTGTAAATCGTTTCCAGAGATCAACTCGATTGTTTTTATTCCTCGCATTCAGATCTCAAATTTACATTTCTATAGATGTAAGAGTATGGTCCTTTGAATAATAATATGACAGAATTTCTGGTATAAAATAGTAACATCATCTGTAGACATGATATGCACATTAAATTGTATAATTGCCACATCATCATTTTCGATCTGGTAAGATCGTCATCTATCGTATGATATTTCAACAGTAAAGTAAAAAAAAAAGGGCTAGGTCAATGGATGAAACAGAATGTGGTGCTTCCACTACATTGGAGAGAATACCTTCATTTTTACATTCCGCTTCACTTTATCTTTGCCTCCTAACCACTCTTACTGGTATTAACACCTTCAGATTAGGTTAGTTGGTCCATCACGATGAACTTACCAGAAAAAAAACCACGAGGGTTCCTAGAGTGGACCAATAATATCCAATATTCTAGTATCATTAGATTTACCATTACTAGCAATTCTATCCTCACAGTTACAGCTTGCTTTGTGAATACAACCTACAAAGTTCTTGCGTTATTGTAGTAAGTTCACAGGTTGCAAACAAGAACGCTTGCTATTTTGTAGGCAGATTATGTGAAACATTGAACCCGGCCAAGACGTATGAAACTCAACCCTATCAAGGATAATCAGTGACTATAATTGTAAGGTGTTTTTCTATATGAAATTGTTGTTATATATCTTGCTATCAAGAAAATTGCCTTTGTCTCAAACAATAACTTGTTATTGATAGGAGAACAAAAGTAATTTCTTGTCAACATAAGTTCTGGAGTTGTAATAAGCCCTCAAGTTTCCCGACAAAAACGAGGAACAGCTACGTAATACGTAACATAACGTTGTCGTTATGGCGTATTCTCTTATTTTTATCTCAATATCACAAGTTAATGAGAAAGAATAAGCGAAAAATATTGATATAAGAGTATTTGAGAGAGTAATCATAAAATATTGGTATTGTAATTCAGGCACGTCGATGTAAATTCTTTTGCGTGGAAATATATTGTTCGCCGTATTTCTTTGTAGGTATTCGCATTACGAATCCTCACTTGACTTTTTTATGATTTGTTACAAATCAAGTGCAATATTACTTTTACATTTTGTTTTTACATGTGATCTATCTGGGTATTTTTGTCACACTCGTATTTTTGTTACAGCGGTATTTATATCACTGTGCTTCGGTCGAAGGTGTATTTCACTTTAAAATTTATGGGGTATGGAGGCATAACACTTTAGGCCTTAGAAATGGTATGTGGTAACTGCTTTCTATCAATGTGGGCATTAGCTTGTTTGCTATTCAATTCAAATAATAAAAAAAAAAAACATGGGAAAGGGAATGTTAGTAATGGGCTCTAACTACCCCCCTGTTAGCAATATTTTCTATCTGGTCAACCTTCACGCGGTTCCTCCTGGAAATTATTGTTGTTAATAATTGTTGAATTCGTCAAGATGGGCCAACTGATTTCAATCTTCAGCTATTATCTCCATCGGTGCCCCGCTAGTGTATACCGATAGCACAGGCGGGGTTACTATTTTATTTTCAGCCATTAAGAAAAAAAAACATGTTTGTATTTAATAAACCTATTTTATTTTTTCACTTCTTTTTCTTACGTTGAAGCGAATAGCATAAAATTATTTATGTCACGTACCCTCTAAAATAGCTTTTTCTGTTTTAATTACAGGCAAGCAATTACACCCTAATAGCCAGTACTGAGCAAAATCGCTACCAGCAGAACTTTACGATTCATCTGCGAGGACCGCTCCAAATTCATATGAACGATGTGTGTGGAAACATTGAATATGTGGCGAGTGACGAGGGTCGGATCCCTTCGGATCAAAACAACTCGTAATGAACCTATTTTGCAGAAAACTCACAACTTAAATTGCTGGTTGCCGAGTCCGTAACACTCAATTGACTTCCGTACGAATTTGGACAGGACAAATCGAAATAAGCTCATAACTACGTTACGAGTCTGATTTACTTTTTTTTTTATATTTCCGCACAGATTTTAGTCTGTTACGTCAGAAGGCGTTATTTCTGTTTTTTCTTCTTCCTTTGTAAGGAATTTGTAACTATATAGTTTGAAGGTTTAAAGGAGGGAGAGAAACAACTTCTATATCTTCTTCAGACAGAAACAAGGACATGGATTATAAATAAAAAATGTATCATGCACCCACGTCTTGCACATATAAGTATTTTGCTTAACGACATCACAGAATATACTGTGATATCCATGGTATCTTTTATGCATCGCTATTCCTGTAGACTAAGTTATTTATTATGCATCTGTACCCCGTAGTTTCTCTACTATATCCCATCCTTCAAATCCATGCCATGCGAGCACAGCTGTGCCATGGTAGACATGATAGTAAAACAAAAATACTCAAGTAAAAGCGTCTGCTTTTGTACAAAGTTTTGTAGGGAACTTTGTCCAGTAATATATTAAATTTTAATTATTCTATTATTATTATTATTATAAATATGAAAGATTGTAAGGATCGATGGATAGATGTTTGTTATTTTTTCACGTAAAAAAACTACTTAACGAATTTGAATGTAATTTAGTACATTACTAGGTTATATAATCTAACTTAACACAGGATATCTTATACACTAATTTACGCGGACAAAGCCCCGGAATACAGCTAGTATTAAAATATTTGGGTTAATGAAGTTGTTAAAAATGTATGCATAATATAGAGTTTATTAATTATAATAATAGAGGTCAGACATATTTAATTGGCAAATATTTGCTGTATAAAACATTTGATAATTAGCAGTCTTATAAAGTAATTTTACTGTTTTTAATAACACAAACAGTGAATTATAAAACATAAATCTTTTATAATTGGTAAATGAAGAGAAGTTTTTTAATTTTTTTACGCATATGTTCGACGAAAGACCAGAACATATATGCCTAGTTACTTTTAATTTGTGGTTAAAGTAACAATTTCTGATCAACGATATTAAAAATAGCAAGTAGTATGTAAAATAATTCATAAGCTTAAGATTGTGCTCAGTGGCGTGCCTTGGGAGGTTTAAGTCTATCAGTGGACTGAGAAGTAGGATGCTTATGATGATGATGATGATGACGTAAAATAAATCAAACAGGAAATTTTGAAATAAACTTGTAACTGTATCTTGAAAAACTGTCAGTTCAGAGAGAAATATTTTATAATATTCATTCGAAAATAAAAGACATTAAATTGACAGGAGCGTCGTGTCGTTGGAACAGCTTTTGCTTATCAAATTGATAAAGAGGAATTTAAAAAGAAATTGTAATAAACAAGCGAAATAAAAGCAAACAGCTTTGTGCAATATCAAATGTTTAAGTAGTACAGATATTTTTTCCTGAATTTAAATAGCAGAACAAATAGTTTAATAAATAGTAGAACAAATAGTTTAATAAATAGTAGAACAAATAGTTTAATAAATAGTAGAACAAATAGTTTAATAAATAGTAGAACAAATAGTTTGAATTGGTTTGAATTATAATGAACCCTATGTTTGTTGTCTATTCAAATTTGAATATGGTACACTAAAAATCATCGCATCGAAATTGCAATTTAATCCTTTGAGAATGAATATATATTTGCGGCATTTGAAGTTGAGAATCTGGGTCCGCGGTGTAGTTAAACAGTTAAAGTGGTATCACACCGGATGGTAAAAATCTCTGATGATTAGAATGCGGGTCTATATTTTGGCAACGCATGTTCATCGCTACACAACAGGGCAATGCGGCCTCTTTTCTGGGTAATCGACCAGTCGGCGGTGACCTCAAGGAAATTATCTATCATATAAAAATAAATCTTTATATAGGTATTATAATAATATCTGATGTTTAAGGTATAATGTTCTAATGATTAAGATATATATAATTATAGGTAATATTTATGCAATCATAGAATTATTGTTTGTTATGTGGATTTCTTTCAGCTGTAAGAGCAGTGAATGTTTCAACCACCGAGTGTTCTCAACCCAGCACCATTCATTACTGTTGTTTAATTAAGGAGTAAGCGCTCGACAAGTTTTCCGTTTGTACTCAAAGAAAAGAAACTTGAATACTCGAACTGAAAGAAATAAAAAGGGGCGAGAAAATCTGAGGCAACTCAACGAAGAAATCACTGCGGCAAAGGGAAATTTGCAAACAAATTATTACAGTAACAATTTGCATGAAATAAAAACGGTATGTTTTTAAATTATGCAGGGTTTAATAAATTTTTCGTTTGCAGTTGGTATTGACTTGAAGCCAGAGTTAATAGCTTCTATTGATACGAGAGAACAATTCATTGTAATTCATTTAGTTTGTTCTATTGAAGTGCATAAAGGTTCAGTATCCAAAGGGTATCAGGAAATCAATTAAGTTGCATTGTTAGCCCACGATATAATTACAGTCTATTTTATTTAAATACAGAGGAAATAATGGAATAATCGTTACAAGAAATGTCAAGATTTGAAGACCATTGTTTGATTTGTGTTCTGTTTGAGATTACATTATTTAAACAATTTATACAATGTCTCTTCGGCATTTTCTTGTATAAATTGTTTAAAAGGCGACAACGCAATTCCAAACTTTCATTTACAAGATGTATTATTTGTTATTTATAGATTGTATTTAAACAGCCGTAGTATATATAGATAGATTAGTAATTCATCTGAGGTCTGGAAAATATATTTCAGTTATAGATAAAAGTCAGCGGCAAAATAAACAAAAACATACCTTATTCTAAAAAGCTAACTTATCATAGATAATGTCATTAGTTACGATTAATCACATATGAAAACTCCAGCAGGTTTTGGTAATAGTTATAAAATATTTATGTAAATATTAGAATCATAATGATATAGAATAAATATCTAATAAATTAGCAAATGAATAAAATTAGAAAGAGAGTAATATAAATATATTTAAAAAACTTCTAAAATCTTTGCTGATAGATAAAGCTTATTATACAGTTACCGATTTTTTTTAATAATAAATAGATTTGAATTTTAAAGTATATAAGACTATACACATTTTTTTAATTATTATTCAATTATTCTATGTCTTTTTATTGATGATTGAATATTGTACTAGAAATTACATAGGTTACTTATTATTGTAATTATCACAATCGCGCCAATATTAACGTTAATTCGGAAGATATCTAAGTTAATTAATTAAATTCTGCTAACTTGCAATTTCGCCAATTTGAGATTTAAAAATTTACAAAGGTATAATATTACGCGCTATATACGCGCATAAAACCTCTCTGGATGTCTACAAAAAATAGTTTTTTAGTCACGAGTCTGTAACACGTAAAAATTTGTTATTAACAAATTGTATATTTATTATAATCATGATGGTAAATATTATATATTTGTCACCCAAAATCATTATTAACTAAATATAATATAGTGTAGTATAATATAATGATTCTAAACTTTCTAACCTGGTTATAACTTGCAATTGTTTTGCAGTATATAGTATATTTAGTATATAATAAGCCTTTCTTATTGTATACTTTTTAAATTTAATCTGTGCAAACTTTGTTGGTTGGGGTAATAAATCATTTTACAACTGTTATAGGTGCTTTAAAAGTTGTTTGTCTTAATAAATGGAAGCATAAGCGAGGGTGTACTCCTTTTAAAAGTACTTTGATTAGATTTTTCTTCTATTCGGCTGTCGGTAGTTGCGTAAATGATCTGGGACTTGCTATGCCATGGGAGCTCTAGTCCTTGCATACAAATTGAACGTGTAAATGAGATAACACCCGGACTCACCCGGCACGCAGAGGTGGTTACAGTGAACCCGGATAACAGCAAACCGTGCTACAATTTCAGATAGCAGTGTTTTCTCAAAGGAAAATACGAGTAGAATGCTGGATACCTACCCAGCAAATACTTATTTGGTTTCAAATACTCGTGGCAGGACATCGCAATTTTATTGCTTTCTTTAAAAGTGAATATTAACTCCGCAAAAAAAACAGCAACTTCAACTGCGAATAAACATGCAATAAACTCGAGATGATTCGTAGACATATTACATTGAAAGTTGAATTATGCATCTACAAGTAGATATTACGCAAAAATAAGAAGAATTTATTTTGCAAAGTAATATAGCTCCAGTCGTCACAAAAGTAATACGAGGCTAACTAACACGGGAGTAAACCTTCGATTTAGACTTCGGTTTAAAAAAGAATTATCTAAATCGATTCAGAATTAGTGACGTAATAAATTTAGTCACAATAAAAAATATGGATCAACAGAAAATATCTTCCTTTCGGAAGTCGCTTAAAAAGATATTTTACCAGACAGATTTAGACTTTGTAGTAGTTCGGTTCATTCAATATATAATTATCTAGTCGATTCGAGACGTAATTTGAACAGCTTACAAAATGAAAGGACTATTGAGGACAAAACTCTGCTTGTCTAAAGTAAATGATGCCATAATAAAATTAATTTAAAAGTTACTTCTCGCTAACATTTCGAATGAAGGCTACTACAAAATACTTTATTTATCATCTTAATCCATTCACGTCGCTCTGTTAGTTATAGGTCTTTCCCCATAATAGGCTGCGCAAACGAGAGACATTCTGTGCGTGGATAAATTATCTTTAAATGCGTCGTCTTGAGCTCCTTGGTTTAAGATAATCTTCATCATCAATAGTCCAGTCATAAGTTGATTTTGTTCTACAAAAAATCCCCGACTTCAATTTGAATGTGTTAGTCCGTTGGTTTATATAAAAATTGTTATTTTGATTTAAAAACTAAATTACTGAACAGGTTTGACAATATTTATATGATGCCCCATTGCTGGGATCAGATATGCTTTCAGATAAAGAATTTTTAAAATTAGTTTATAAAAAATGGAGTTTTGAGGTAACAAATATGAAAACAATTTAATTACGTTCTACAAAAAAAGAAACCGACTGAAACATGTAGCAAAACCAGGTAATTTTTTTTTGTAAACTAAACTACTGAATTGATCCTTTATATAAAGAATGAATTTTCCATATCGGTTTACAACTGACGTAGTTATGAGGTAATATACATAAAAAAAAACAACTGAATTAAGAACCTTCTTTTTGAAGTCGGTTAAAAGGATGTTACAAAGCATATGTGTTGCTCAACATACGTATAACAAACTTTTTCATGGACAAAAAGTCCATAATATACTTAGATTTTATGAGGAGGAGTTAGTCAGTTATTTTCACGTGGGTTAGGCGGCTTTTTATACAGGTTTATTTGGAGTTTTGCTTTTAGTGTATTGTACTTAAAAATACGGTCTCATTGCTGGCTACTTATATTGCATATCTTTATATTTGTATCTATATCCACGTAAATAGTTATTTGCTGTCTTTTTCAAGATCCATATCTAAATAGTAAAATAACTCAAGCAAATATCTGCACTACATCATTTCGATTGGTTTTATTTGATAAAATAATACACATATTTCATTCCGAACATCATTTTTGTTATTTATGTATGACAGAGCACTAAACATGAATATGGGAAGTAAAAAATAATACTATATTCCAAACTGTCGCGCTTATTTCCCAAGGGATTAGCTAGAGGCAACGGGCGCTATAGTCTACAGTCTTTGTATTATAATACCAACAAAAGACCGCAGCTTCACTTGCTCGGATCCTATTGAGCCTTTTCGTTGTACTGTTTATAAGGTTTATCTTCGTACTAATTCCTTTACAGTACGTAATAGTCAGAAAAAAAAAGAAGTAAATAGATATTTATGAATTTTATTTGAAAACAAAACAGCCATTTTAGTCGTGATCAAATAAACGCAACACTGTCGTTTGTAAAAAGATTTGATTTAGAATTTACAACACGTAAGTAATTGTAAAGAGTCGGTCTTAGAATTGACGAATATTTCAGGAATATATATATATATATATATATATATATATATATATATATATATATATATATATATATATATATATATATATATATATATATATATTAATGACATTATTGTTAAGTATATAAAAATAGATAATAATAGTCTTGTGTATGCGACACCATTAATGTAATTACAGTTTAACTCCCATTAAAACTCAGTGTGTGACACAGAATTGGATCATACTGGTAGTTTTAACGATATGTTTCCACATGAACAGGTATTATAATGTAGCCACAACAATAAACCTTGGTGGTGTAAAGTTACAAAATGTATAAAGTGTCCATGTACACAAAATACGTTCATTTATATTAATTAATAGAATCTATAATGATTATAATGTGTAAGCAAGATTGATAGTATTGAAATAGATGGTTCACTCGTCAATTGGGATTAGGGATGGAATAGCTTAGGCCAACGTTCGAAACATTGAGGTTTATTTTCCGTGCTATTATCTACAGACATAAATTGAGTGTCAGTCAAACGCAAGTCCATACGCCTCGGGTCGGAATGTTCCGTGTAATGTGTTGTCATTATAAAATAAACTATGGAAATTCGTCATGTCTGAAGATTTTAGCTGGGGGCTGTTGACAAGTTGGCGTAAATGTATGTACATACAAAATGGAATCGTTTGCCACAAATACACTTTTAAATACGTTTACGATTTTGTTACCATATATTTAATAACTACTAGTTGTATCTCGCTGCTTCACCCGCGTATACATAAAGTATCCTATGTATTAATTTGGGACATAAGCTACCTGTGTACTAAATTTTATTCAAATTGGTCGAGTAGTATTTGTGTGAAGGAGTGTCAAACACGCATTCATCCTTCAGTCTCTATAAACTTTCGGATTTATAACATTAAAAAATTATTTATATTTAAACCAGTCTTTTATAGGGCGAGAAGTAAACAATTACATCTTCCTCTGTATGTTTCCTACATATAAATTAAATGTAATACAAAGTATAAACTAATATGTTTTTTTATTCGTTTGATGGATGGATGTTTGTTACTCTTTTACGTAAAAACTATTGAACGGATTTAATCGAAATTTAATTTGAAGTTGATTAAAATTGAATGAAAATTCAGGGAGATGTAGGTTATATTCTAAGTTACCACACAAGATATTTTATGTACTGATTTACATAGGTAAAGTCAAAAAGTAAAGATACATCTACGAGCAGTTTTATCTATTGTACATTTGTGGTATTTTCTTACGTCTTTTGTATTATTGAGATATTCTGTACTAAACTTTTGCAATATATTTTTAACTATTTTATATGACTAGTGATTAGTCACGTAATATTTACGTCTCTATAAATCTGTAATTTTTTTCATTTTAATAAAATTACTCTATTTTTCCATTTAGAGATTATAAACTTAGCGGTGGCAGAGGAATGACTGTTACATACTTCTAGTTTTAATTTATTCTACGTAATATGTAAATTTTTAAAAATTCTAAACTATTGATTTTAATATCTGGTCATTGGAAGGCAGATGTAGACAGCCATGGAATATTAACTGATCTATAATTAATGGTCATTTGCTTTCCTATGGCACTTAGCAAAGGACAACGTTAATTAAAAAGTTAATGGTGTCTGTTAATGGATTCGAACCACGTTTCTGCCCAATATCCTGTTAATACAACATCGGAAATTTTAACGGTATTCGATTTTGGACCGATATCACCAATATTCCTTTAGGAAATTGAATTAGCACAGCTTTGGAACAGGTGATTTTTATTCAGATTCAATTCAGTTTAATATGATTTGGTCCATTCGAGTACGGTTATTATCTAAATGTCCGCTGTGTTAAATAATTAACTTAAATAAAAGATATTTCGAGTACTGAGTTTGAAAGAAAAAATATTATTAAATTATTATTGAACCATTAATAAAAAATGCAAAATTAACAAAACTAATAAAATTAATATGACTAAAAATCTCATAGTTATAATTTAAAAGATTTCAGATTTCATTAATTGTTACTTTTTACATTTCTAAGAGAAAGCATACTGGAACCGAACATTCGAAGAGGCGACCTTATATAAAGGGGAAATGAGTTAAAGATAAATTTATATAACATTCATTAAATAGGAGACCTGTAATACTGAGAGCATTAGCTGTTTAATCAATGTCAATATATTTAGGTTTTATTGGTATTACAATGTTTGATTTATTGTTGATTGGCTAATAGATCAATTATCAATTGACTAATGTGTAGTATATAGACATTGACATTTGCATAGTAATGTATGTTTTATGTAAGTATTAAAATTCTTTGAATTAATTAATGTACATATACATTTAGCATTCTTGAATTATGATATTAAACAATTAGAATTTTGTAAGAAAACAAGTAAAGATTAGCATTAGAATTTTTAGCAAATTTAACAATTATACCTTAAAGTACTTCGATGCTTCGATAGATTCCATAATAAAAATACTATTAATAAAACCTGCACTTACATATTATTATATGTTTTAAAATTGACTCTGAAGATTTTATAATTGAAGTAAACACAAATGGTTTTGGAAATGTTTGTTAGGCAACAAGCAGTAGTTTGAAGAAAGTTAATACTGGCACGACATAAACATTTGCGGAACAACTGTTTGTCGGATGTTTTGAGGCACTATCCATTCTGAAAAGCTATATTTGAACTCTCGCGTGAATAAGGTAAATTCGCTTGCATTTCACATGCCGAGATAAATATCGGAGAGTCGCGGGACAGATTGCTGCGTGCCCACGATGCTTATCTTGAGAACGGACTGGAATAGGAAACTGATATTGTTTGTAAAATGAACAATTGTAGGAAACTATATTCTAGAGTAGAAATTTTAAATTTGCAAAATAGATAGTAAATTTAACAGATAATATAATATTTTCTAAGTTTTTTCTAAGACAATTTTTTCAGTTACCTCCTGGTATTGCAGGCGTTCATAGGCAATGGTAATCGCGTCCATCATGGTGGGCCGTATGCTTGTTTGCCACCTTATTCGTACAAAAAATGTACAAAATATCGAAAAATAAGATTGGTAATTATGAGAAAGGTTTTTATATATTACTAGCGGCCCAGTACGTGCTTCGCTACGTATAAAGTGAAATGAAAAAAAAATTAACAAGAAATTCATTTATTCATACAAAAATATATTTTATTAATTGCTACTACTTGATACTTCTCTGTTTCATATTGTTTCACTAAAAATGTAAAACAACAACATATGGAAGAGGGCACTAACTCCTGAAACACAGGTTTTTTCATACCTACCTCGGGAGTTAGGGACTTCAAACTATATTGTAACAAGGAGTGAAATAAAGATTATTTATTATTTATGCTAGCTATTTTAAAACTTAATTCAAAAAAAAATGGCTGGGGGTACCGACTCGGGAACAGGCAATATAAAGTTGGCCATGTGAAAAACATGATTCCTCCTAATTTACACCACAAACGTTAAGTACTTGCCCTTGGGCCTTGTTAATGACATCGTAAATAATAAACGCATAGGATATTGTAATCGTTTGTTTTAAAATGGCATCAATACGCGGTATCAAACAAACTTCTCCTTTTGATTTATCAGTTAAAATCGTAGCTTCAATCGAATTTGGCAATAACTATTTCACTGTCAGTCTGGTGCCATTACACAGTTTTGGTGGATTAATATTTCGCAATAATATAATCAAAGAACCACACACATATATATAGTATACATTTGAACAATTCAAGACTCACCGTTTGTATGAATACACTCAACAATATGTTTAAAAATATAAACACAAAGCAATAATTATCGCTGATAATTTGCTTTAATCGAATCACGTCCAAAATGAAATGACCGCATAAATGACATAACAACATGCTATGTATATCCCCATTTTAAAAAAAGTTTAAATTTTACACAAAAATCCCCATTAACAAAATGTTCTGCCATTTATTTAATTCATTTGTTACAAAAATTGTGATGAAGAACCGCTTGACCGATTTTGTGCAAACTTCACATAAACCATCAACTAAATAGTCCGAATAAAGCCCCAACATTTGGTTTGGATAGGTAGGAAAAGTAGCATTAATTTTTATATACATAGTTGTAGTTTAATAATGATTACGTCAGGCGTTTTAAAAAGTTTGTAGTGACAAGAGGGCACTTGACACAACAAGATGTCAATTGTTCGCAACTTTTTGAATCCGTTTAGAAGTTATCGAGTAGGTCGCTTTGACCATGCCTCTGGCGAAATTATGTAAGAAATAAAAATTAAATGACAAATTCATTTATGAAAACTTCTTGATTATTTTGTAGTATAACTAAATGACTGTTGATGATAGGTGTCTAGGGAAATAAAACATAATATATTAATGTAACTTAAGGAAAACCTTAAATTACCCAGTAGTCTAGCTAGAGAAGTAATTGTACCTATGTTCCTTATTTAATGAGCAAAAACGTAGCTATCTTTCTACCCATACAGATTCTAATAAAGAAGGAAAGAGATTAATGGGAAATTCTTCATGGAGGAAGAGGTGATTTTTCTGATGGGGAAAAATATCCTTATGATAAAGATGACTCCCGGGTTAATGGGTAAACATTTTTTTCTTTTGTTTTGTATTTGTGTCAAGAGCACAATATGGTTCATATATTCCAGATTTTCCCGTAACGCTAGCTTATTTAATATGATATTATAATAACAGCAATAAACGCTTTGGAGACAAATTCATGACTTAGAATCAACTAAAGATTCGTTTTGTTTAAAGCAAGGAAGACTTTTATATAATATTAACAGGTATTATGTATTTTATTAGGTATATTTCTCACTTCACTGATCATATTATCTTCTTTTCTGAACTAAAATATTATGTTCTTTAGTCATCTTAAAGCCAAAGTACGACTAACGAGACCACATAATGTTAATACTTCTAACATGGTTCTGTTCTCCTAGTATTTAATCTTATAGTAAATGTACAGCTACTATAGCAGTGTATATTAGGGAATGTATCAATTGAAAAAAAAAGACTTGAATTGACTTACCATCATTGATAAAGGGATAGACAGTACGGAGCTCGGCTTCGTATGCTTCGAGGGAGATTGGTGGAACTATGGGTGGGACGTAGTCATCTTCTGGAGATCGCTCAGATCCGTAGCCTTGATCAAAACCAGGATCTTGCAGTTTCCAGACAGGCTCCGCATCTGAACCTGTAAAAAGAGGGGGCGACTAAATGGAAATGAAATTTGCTTACTTAAATTGAAAGTATTTATTTATGTTGTATAAACAACGTAATTTCTTATTTATAGCACACATTACGATTACCTGTAATAGTGAATACTCAGTCGTAACTCAGGTTGAGAAATAATAGTTCAATATTAATAGGATCATGGTAGGTTAGTCTAGGTCAAATAGTAGCAGTAAACATTAAGAAATAGTAGACGCTCATTCGAGCATATTAAGCATTGACCATAATAGTGAATCAAGTCGTAAAAGTTTGCACCGAGCGCGCTATAAAAACCAAGTCGTGTTCGGGCGAAGCTGGACTGGGTCGTTTGGACATCAATAAATTAATGGCGCATAATTAATTGTTTACCGATAACACAAGTAGTTATAAAGGATGTATTTGTGTATATTCTATAATATTCCATGTTATTTGTCTTCATATAGATGCCGGTAATTTCAAAGCAAAGACAAATAATTGAAGGGACACTTCAAAACTAAATAACGTATCCACAAACTAAAACAGTATCTGATGGACCATGATCATAAGTTAACTACCCATTTTATTAAAAAAATTCTTATCAATTAGAGAGGAGATCTGTAATTTTGATTATTTTGATGTAATTCAAGCTATAATAAAACTATATTGATTATTGCAACTAATAAATATAGTTACCCAAATTAAAATTACATGGTAAAGAGGCATTTCACCATAGTCCTTAGGAATGGCAAAGTAATAGAATAGTAGCACGGGCGTCACTGTATATTATTCTCAGATATACATGGTGCTGATCAGAGACAAACGGGCAATTTGTATGTAAACAGACAGTTTGTTTGATATTCTAAACTGCAGAAAATACACTGAGCATAATGTTTACAATTATTTATCTAAATAATGACCCGCTCCAACTACACACGGCTCTAATTTACTAATGAGCCATGAACATACATTTTTAGACAACTTGATTAAAAAACATTAATCATTGATTTATCTACATATAAAAATGTTTACTTGGGATGTATTATACTTATACACATAACGTGGTTCAGAAGAATTGAGTGAGCAAACAGGCAGATGTATAAAATGAAGATTTTTTATATTGACAATAGAATGGAATGGATAACAGAGACAATCAATTGAATGGATTATCATTTAAGATTTTTTTCTTTTACAAATTCTTTTTAATAATAAGAGCAACATTTTAATTTTTAACTGACTGAAAAAACATAACATATACATTATTTGATAACTGTTTTATTTAGGACCACTGGTACCAAGATACGTAGGTATTTTTAATCTATGGTTTTTATATTTGAAACACTATCAAACTGAAACTATTCTTTTTTGAAATCGGTTAAAAATTTGGTTTTATATTTGAATTATGCTAATTATACCTAACTTATAGACCAGTCGGTGGACCAATAGTATAATGTAATATAGTGTAGATGAATTATTAGTGATAAGTTAAAAAGTATAGTACCTTACCGTTCATAGCCTGGATGAAATATTTCAGTTCACAAAAGCGTTTGAATTTCAACAGCGATAAATTTATGTTGACAAAGGGATAGGGACGGTTGACTGAGGCTCTACAGCACCCTTTAAAACAGATGAGACCTAGTAATTGTTATTACACTACGGTACAACAATGTATGGTTCGTTGACAGAATGTCTGCAAACGTCAGCATATAGCTCACGGAAACCAATGGACACTGTCATATGTGATGTGTAACCTATGTCAAGACACGCAATTATTTTCGTTCAAACATTGATAGTGGAAAACTTTCAAGAAATGTTCCAGAATTTTTTAACGTATCATACCTTATACGTTGAAAAATCCAGAATCTAGTGATGGGATTTGTAAAAGTTAAAGCTAAATTGTAAATCCTGTTTCTTGCTAATATTATAAAGACGAATATTCCTGTCTACAGTCAACTGGTAGATATAAGGCTATATGGTGTTAAGTCTGCTTTCTAGGTGTATTAAAGTTAAATAAATAAATGTTTGATTGTTAATCATGCTTGAACGGCTAAATTGGTTTGTATGAAGATGCTCTGACTTATCCTAATTTAATATATAATGCTTTTAAAACATTTAAAAACATTTTTTAAATCATGGAAAGAAATGAGGTTGTACCATGGGCACCACAGTACACTTATGATGTCTACAGATGATGTTTGCCATTTTCCATCAAATCAGATTAGTTAAAAAGTTTGGAAGTTACTCCCCTTATTCATAAAAACGTCAAACTTGTCATAAACCTATTTTAACTATTGAAGTGTTTTGTCCTTTTCTTTTGCACTAATTTCTGAATTTGAAACACAGTGACAAAACACTGTAATTTTTTCATTGCACATTTCCTCTACGAAAAGCTTCCAGTGGCATGTTCACTATGGCTGGTTTAATTGTTATATCAATTTCTTATCTGTAATCTGTGCTTATACAAATATGATGAAAATATTTCATCGCTCTATTTGCAGTTTAGTTTCACAAAGATACATTGAACAAATATGATGAAGTTGAAGGTTCGCCACCTTTACATAAGTACTTGAGTTGAAACTTCTTGTCCTAAGTAAATACATTAAAACTCTTTAACAGAACTTTTAGATTACAGAAGACTTGTAAGATGATAAACGTGTAAATAAACAAGTCCGCGAACTTAAATTTGTGTAAACATTTACTCAGGCGTACCACAAGACACGGCTTGCATCAATTTGTTTTAATGTAAGTGATCATGCTGAAAACATAGACCGCGTGAGGTTCCTTTTTGTAAGAAGGTTCATGTTATTACTATTTTATGTTGATACATTACATTACATTTGGACTTCGTAAGATTTTTTGCTATCTTGGTAGATTATGTTGATATAGAATCCGGGCATACGACACTAAAGGTAATAAAATAAGTAATAAAAATTGTCACGGTGTAAAGAAAAAGAATTATTTTATAAGATGAAAACCAATACAAGATCATTATGGATAGAATAGTAGGCTCCCAGATGTGTCGGATTCCGGAAAAGCAATGCCTAGTTGCCTACCCACCTATGCGGAATACGGTGATTTCGTCGAAAATGTGAAATCGGCGGTTCTCTAAAATACGGTAATGGGTGTGTGTGGTTTCAAGAATACCTAAATTATACCTACCGTAACGTAATGTATAGAGGAAGGCTGGTAAAATATCGGTTTGCGTGCAGTGGATTAGTAAACCGTTTCCCTAGAATACGCCGTTACTAACTTTGATTTACGCCATTTGCCCCATGCTATGGGTACGGGCGCCAACACAAGTATCGAACTAGCTATTTTACCATAGTGGCATTAGCTATTCGTAATAGAAATGCTTTTACAGCGGAATCTTTGTACGGTTATGTACGTACTTGCACGGAGAAATTTATGGAAATGTGCAGGTAGTATGTAATTTACAAATTACATTTTTAGAGTAGTTTTTAATTTGCTGTAAAATACAGTTTGTATATAGAATGTATTTACATATTGTTTTTAAAACTTATGCCCTTTTTTTTTCAATGTCTATGTAAAAACGAGAGATTAAATGAGTCGTCACACTAATTTCAATAAAGACAGGGTGGAGTTTACTTTGGATGCCGGAGAACACTAAATGAATTGTTGAAAAAAGATATAGTGAGTTTTGCGTGTCAGACTGTGTTGAACAACTCAGAAGAGATTAGCAGCGAAGAAGAGAGTCCTTCAGAGTCAACAATAACTAAACGAGATCCAGCTACTCATCTCCGACAACACCAGTATCTCCGGCCACCGCGATCTCCGCCCCCAGCCCCGCCCGCACTGACGTCATCACGGACTATGGGAGCTGCAGCCCGCAGTGCGAGGCGAGACGCTGTGACGCAAATCGTTAAATGCCCCCTGAAGAAGTCGAAACAATTGTCGGAAACAACACAGTAAATTTATTAATCTCCCGTTTTTATATAGGTATTTACATATTGTTATTAGTAGATACAAATTGGATTATACAGAATGAAATCAAAATAATATGCATCAAGATAACATTGAATGAAAAAATATTGAAATTTCCATACTAACTATCTAGTTAGTTAGAACATGTTTCGCTGTCGAGCTGAACATGTTTTTTCTGCAGATTAATTTTTTTTTTTAATTATTCTAGAAATTTTATGAAACCCGTTCTTATAAAAACCAAGTTCTTCAGTAGAACTATCTGCAATCAACTAGTGAAATGTTTGGAATGATCTTCAGTTATTTGTTACTCAAACGAGCCTAAATGGCAAAAGACATTTTAATGAAATCTGGTGCATAGATAAATCGAATCCTAGCTTAATATATATATATATATATATATATATATATATATATATATATATATATATATATATATATATATATATATTTATATATTATCATTATTGATTATTTGTATTATTACCTTTTGAACACACAGTTCTATATTAAAATAGATTCATGAACGTGGAGCAAACACTCTATTGTCTCTATCTACCCCAATGTGTGATAAGCGTGACGTATCTGTATATCATTTTGTGTATCTTTCAGTCTTCCTCGTTAGAAACCGAGTACGAAAATAGATGATAACCAACAATGTGAATACATAGGTATGTTGTGTTTAATATGCACGTGTAATTAACAGACGTGTATCAGATCCCGTATTACGAATAAGGCAAGAATGGTTTTGCTTAATACCTGTTCCAAGCAATTCGGGTATATGTCGATTAAACACGGTATTTCGAGCAGGTATTGCGTATTCCCTCTGTCTATTCATGTTCATTTTATGTAGAATCGTTTCCTTTATTCTCCATTATATTAAATCTTGCAGGTGTTAGTACCGAGTATACTTGTTTGCTACGTAATTGCGAGTATAATAGTCTAAAATTCGAAGTGGAAGCAACGGAAACTAAGAATCCTCATTTCCGTTATTTCTAACACGAAATAATTATATTAAGTTAATAAGTAAGTACTTTAAATATTAGTTAAGATTAAAATAGAAGAAAATAGATAGTGACAAAATAAGATTAGTAAATGTACAATAATTTATTTATATCTTGTGTTTATGTAATATACACAATATTGTATGTAGTGTTTTATACATGATATATGAATATATATTATGTATAAGTATGTTAGCAAATAGTGTATGTTATGATCTGAAAAATATATAGTAAATATAATATGAGGACTTATATTATATGAGGAATTATATACTATGGAAATTAAATGGTGTCCCTGGCGGCGTTATCGGTATATGCTGGCGAGGCATCAGTGAGGCCCATCGTGATGAATTGGATCAGAATTAATTACAATGCTTTCCAGGGAGCATGGACGTTGACCTGATAGGGTATATTGTTAGACTCCATTACTAACAATCCCTTCCCCCAATATTATGTGAGGTTGTCACAGGAAGAAGAAGAACATGGATTGTACTACTACTTATGTTCTACTTATATTAAATTGTTGGTGTGAATTCTTCTAAAAGGAAAAAGTGGAATATTAAATGAACAAAGTTGCGTCTGTTTTCATGCTACTTATATTTCTGGTGTAAATTCTTTAAATATGAAAAAGTTCCGGTAAAAGCATAAAGAGAAAAAAATGTCGACCACAAAATGTCACGTATCATGGCTAACACTGTGAAGGACTGATAACTGGCTCATTAAAAAATTTTGAAAGAATTTTCTGTAAGAATATTTTAGTTATTAATACATAGATTAGTAATGTAAAGAAGAAAAGACATACGAATCAGTAAAATATAAGATGTTATAGCGATATAAGCCTGTTATTGTTAAGAGGAAAGTCATTGTCGGGAGCTATGAACAAAAAATCTGTTTTCGCGTTTTGAAGTTTTAAGTTATCGTAATTGGTTAGAGTTACGCGTGTAATACCTGAATATGTAGGGGAGGTAGGGGAGCATTGGGCACTTTTTTACATAAATGTTAATAAAACTGTTATTTTTTATCATAATCAAAATTTTATTCCTAATATAGGGAGCACACATATTTGGTAGTAATTATTATTAAGAAAAGTTTCAATATTGTAATTAGTTTCAAAGTTACAAGAGATCTTCGAACACATGTCCAAAGTGCCCAAACCTCCCGGCGGTCGGGAGGTTTGGGCACCCATGTAGGGAGGTTTGGGCACTGTATTTAATATGCACGAAATTTTACTATACTACTAGGCTTAAGTATTATATAACATTACTATAAAAAATTGTAATACAAACATTTTTTCTTATCATAGATTTTAGAAAAATTTAACAATGTGACTTAGAATCAGTACTGCACGATGTTAGACTTAATTAAACTTATCTTATATTTGGTATGATCCATAGAGGCTTGTCAAATTTATATTTTAAGCTGCCACGTTTCATCCATGTCGTTGGTGTAGGCAATTTTGTCTTTATATCCTCCAGGAGGACACTGGCTACGTCCTCGATGTCAGGAAATATAAAAGTATTTCTTAACTTACTCACTCTCATAAATTTTACAGTTGCCATCGTCTGATTAACATCTTCGATTATTCCAACATAATGGTAGACAGTTTTTTTGGTGTCAAATTTCACTAATACAAAGTTATTGATCTGGAAATTTCTATCCAGAACGATCACATCGTCTTCATCAAAATCTTCCGATTCAACAACGATTTCGTCAGAAACTGAAACATTTTCTATTTCATCATCGCTGCTAATTTTCCTGTTTTTCTCTAGTTTGGAAGTAAATTCATCAGCAAGTTTCGGAATTTTTTTCTGTCCTGTATTTTTGAAGCATTTTCTATTTTTGTTGAGCTCTTTGATCTTATTTTTTCTTTGTCTTTCTTCTTCTTCCATTTCTATAAGTCTTTTCTCGGGTGTGTCCGTCAATATTCTAGTTTTTCCCTTCTTCCGTTTCATACCCTGCAATTTCCTGGGGCCGGCCTTCGGATACGGTCTTACTACATCAGGTGTTACATTGACAGTGCCACTAATTTGACTTGTAGAGGGAGATTCCAGTTGAGATGGCCCAATGACTTCCACATTTGAACTTGTACGATCCTCTAGACTCTGATTTTCCCCTGTTGAAGGCTGTTCAGTGACAGGTTGGTCTGAAATAGATTGTTCTGAAGGAACATTACCCTCTTCCGACAAGCAGCGATCAGTTATAAAAGAACAAGCGAAATCTTCATCGGAGAAAATATTTGAATTCAATGGCCATATGCCAGATTTTTCAAATCCACTTTGAATATTCTGCAACTTGAATGCTAGTGGAATGGCTTTTGCTGCTAATTTTGGTATTTCATAAATTGTTACTGTTTTGGCCGGATTGCTTACCATCCAATCTGTTACAGCAGTGTTATAATAAGTTTTCAGTGGTCCATAGACAGTCAGGTCTAGAGGTTGCAGTTTATGGCTGCAGTGTGGTGGGAAAGTCATTAAAACAATGCCTGATTGTTTGCAAAAATCGAGAACTGGTACTGAAATATGGCTCTCATGATTGTCCAGCAGCAAAAGAACTGGCGATGAAGGCGTTGGTTTTGCGTGTTTGGCGAAATGGTGAATATATTTTAAAAAATTTGGTGATGTCATCCACCCTGAAGGATGTGCTGCTCCATCTGAACCAACAGGGGCATCATTTAGCATATATGTTTTGAAATTAACCCGTGGGAATATGAAAAATGGTGGTATTGAGTTACCCAATGCATTAATACCGCAGCAAACCGTTACAAGCGTCCCTCTTTCAGCTGACGTTACTTGCCCAACTTGCTTAGTGCCTCTGAGAGCAATCACTTTCTGGGTTCGTTGCACCGTTGATAATCCAGTTTCGTCTATATTGTAAATAGACTCAGGGCCGAAGCGATGCCGTTCATACACAGTTTTAAGATTTTCAAAAAAATTTCCGACATTTGTCTTATTGAAGCTTGTGGCCCGTGACAGACTGGTAGCCTCTGGTGTCCTTATCGAAAGTTGAGGCTGTCTTTTAAAAAATCCCCTTATCCAGTCTTTGGATGCAAGTTTCTTCTCTGTCCAGTTATCTGGTATTTTCTTTTTAATGGCAGTGGCGTATTCATAAACCAATTCGCGTGTTTTCAGTTTTGATAGTCCATGGTTTAGTTTAAAAGATGTTACAAGATATTCCGAAATTTTCTCTTCTTCATCTTTTGTGAATATTTGAGACGATATAAATTTACAAGAATTATCTTTTACGACACCACCCTGCTTGATATACCTTTGAAGGTTAGATCTTGGTATGTCATATTTATTCGCAGTACTTTTAATTTTAGCACCTTTGGAAACTTCTTCCAATGCGCGCAAAATAATATCTTTAGGGATTTCACGTCGCTTATTTTTCTTTTTAAATGAAAACGGCATTGTCCTAAAAAGAAATGATTAACCACTCAATCCAATAGGCATAGCAAAAAGACACCAAAATACACTAAAAACAGAGCCAAACATGCCCAAACCTCCCTCCTACCTGCGTGCCCAATGCTCCCCATAACCTCACTTTTCAAATAGATTAGAATAAGATTATTTTTATCAAATGTAGAAACCTAATTTACAGGCAAATATAATATTCATTAAACACAAAAGAAAAAGATAACACAGATACTTACACGTTCTTGCAGATTTCTTTGATAAGTTACATCAAATCACAAATAAAATATTTACTTCTGTACGCAGCAAACCGTTACGCGCATGTAACTTGACAACCAAGTGAAATGACAGCTGACACTTTAGATAAGCGGTGTTGCTAGTGAATAAAGTATAGTGCTGTGGTAGAAAACAAAAAATATCTATGAAAGTTTTGGAGAAATGAGGGGGTGCCCAAACCTCCCGACTGCCCAATGCTCCCCTACCTCCCCTATAAGATAAGCTAGAAAGAACATATACAAAATTACATATTTACACACTTATGTGTACAATCCTACTCTTTTACATTTTACTATTTATATGTAACTTAATATTATAAAATTGCCTCTTATAACTCCCATGGGAAAGGACTTTACCTATACTCACTTATCCTCACTATGTGAGTACGTTACTAAGTCTACGGATAAACAACAAATACATATAAGATTAGGTATTTGTCTTATAGTATGTATGTACCAGGCTTTTTGTTTGATTTACACCAGGGAATGGTGAATAACGGCGCGCCATTATACGATTCCTCTTTTTGGATCCAATATCCGATGTGTTATGAATAAGCTTTGGCTTTGTGCGCTGTAAGGTTTTATTTATTTTTGTTTCATTTTATCAAATGGGTATACTTTTAAATGGCTGCGATGTGTATTCATTTGGCGATACGGGTTATTTACGATGTCCAATAAATGGTATAGGTACTACATTTATTCTAAAAATTTTGGTATCATTTGAAGGGTTATTAGGTCATGTTTCATGACATGATATTCACCTACACATATTTCAGACAGCTGTTGTATTTTTTTAACCTGGGAATGGTTGAAATATGGTGGCTATTTCTATGGAGTAAGGTATATTTTATTAGAATTTCTTTTTTGTACATCATACCGAGATGTTACTTAAATAAAAGAAATATGTACTTATTGGCTGATTTATTAGTAACATAATTATATTGCAAGCAATATATCTTATCAAGGTCAACTTATACGCGATTCTCCTTGGAAACAATCGTGATAATTTTTTGTGGAATTTGTCACAATGAGCTAATTGGCCTGCTTTCATCCTCACTTATCATCTCTCACTGGTGCCTCGCCAGCATATGTTGATAGCACAGGAGGAGATACCATTCCATTTTTAAATTTACAAAAAAATAAATTGCTTCGCGTAAGCCGTCACTTTATTTAACAACATACTTGTAAAATAGATCAAACGAACGGTCGATGTGCACAACGAAGTAACTATTGCCTATAGACATGTAAGTTGAAGATCACGGGTATCACAGTATAACTGTAACGCTCATAGTATATCCTTCATGAATTAACTAAGGTGCCTTAGTACCTAGTAATTTTATTGCCACTTCATAATGAAAGTGCTTGGAGGCAGAAACACGAGTGGGATAGAGGTATAAACAAGTGTATTACGCTTAGCAAACTGTAATAAGGTTATAAGAGAATTAATATTATAAATTTTAAATAATTAGTCGTATGGTCCTGGTATAAAATGGACTATCCCTTCCTTTTCGTGGGTGTCGTAAGAGGCGATCAAGAAAACTTAATGGTTTAGGGATGGGCAGCACAAATTTCTTTAAACATCACCAAAGATTTACTGCTGTTGCCAATTTGCCTGTATGACAATGTGACAACTACTGATAAAAGTCCCCTTATGGAGAAGGCTTGTGTTCAGCAGTGGACAGTTAACGGCTTATATGGTATTATAAATTCAATCCATTGTATAAATAATAATGATGAATCGATTCGTATTTAGCGAAGATATAACGTACAAATATAAAAATAAAGTTGAATTGAGAAGTTAAAGATACATACGACCTATTATGATACATATTTATTTATTTAACTCTTTATTGCACCATAACATAAAAAATATACAATGACAATTAAACAATTCAAGTGAAATAGAGTAATATATTAGGTCGACCTCCACGTGGTTCCCTCTGGAAACCATCGTGAACAATTCTTGTTGAATTCGTTACGATGGGATAACTGACCTACTTTATCCTCACCTATCATCCTTCACCGGTGCCCCGCCGGTGTATACCGATACCGCGGGTGGGGTTACCATTCCATTGTCACTTATTAAAAAAAATACAGTAACATAAAATACAGATTGAAATGTATACGTAAAGGTAGATACAAAAGGCGGTCTTATCGCTAGGGCAATCTCTTACAGACAACTTTTGGTTAAAGGAGAACAGACAGAAGTGGGTAGGTGGCGCAAAAGTGAATTAATAATTTTTACAAGTATAAAATACAAAAACATATATAAAACATACCACAAAATATACCGATATTACACCATAACTTTGATTCTTCGTTAATAACAGCGCGGACAAGAGACAACTTACGATAGTATATTTAGTTGAGGACAAAATAAAGGCTTTTCGTCCCGAAAGGACGTGATAACAGTGACAATAGCTTGCGACGCCTCTCTGTCTGACACAATGTACAGTGGCGTACATAAGTGCTACAATTTTATTGAATTATGAGTTAAAGAAATAAACAATTCGTCGGAGTAGCCCGCCAAAGATTGTGGTGCTGACAAGAATAAACTATGAGTGTGGGTCGTTGACTTATCTATTGGCATTACAAGTTTCAATGTTTACTCTAAAATCTTGGACATATAACGGTCAGTTTCAATATAAATATATTTTTATTTTAATTATTGCTTTTAAACCGAAACACAGCCATACAAACAACTGCTTCACGGCAGAAATATGAATGAGACAGGGGTACCTATACCTAAGCAAACGACCTTTGTACTGTCTCCCTCTGATATTATAGGTGTGTTCATTTAACATTTATAGTTTTGATTGTATTAACATGCTCATCACACCCACACTTCCGACATATCGTGATTTCTATGAACGTTGACGTCACACAGATGAGACAAGACGAGCTGTGTACTCGTATATCGCAAATTTAAATGACATATTCGTGGAGGCGAAAACAAACAGTTTACATTGGCTCGTTTAGTCAAATATCCAATGATGATATGAGTAGATAACGTATGAGTATAAACACAACGAGTGTTCTTCGACTTTGGTATAACTATGTAATAATATTCTTTTTAATAATTTTATTTAATATTTTTTTTAATATAATATAAGCGGGTATTCAAGTAACACGTAACGTAATTTTACGAAAGGAGTCTTGTAAAACGTTACGATGCTTTACAGGGGTGGCAGGGGAGTTCGAACAACGCGTTATGTAACATTGTTTTATTTAAATAAAAAAAAACTAGAGAATTAAAAACCTTTTATGTTTTACAGGGAATCCCTCGACTGTATTGTACGTAATTTTTATTTTGTTTTCGTTGTCAGTATTCGTTAGTGTTGTGACTTTTGGGTAAATTGGTTACTTGGATGTTTAGAGAGGGGTACAGAAAAATACGGTGCGTTACATGGGGAAAAAAGGGTTAGAAATCTTCAAAAATTGCGCTACGTAACACTCGAACGTCTCCTAATAATGTGCTAAAGATTCTGACACAAATACCGAAAATACACTCTTTTTTTGACAATCGGGTAAAAATATCTGATTCTATCAGAATTATATACAATGTTTGATTTGTTTCAACAAATTTATCAAATGTTTCAGCTACAGGCTGTTGATGAATGTTAGTGCTTTCAAAACTTTATATTTTCTCATTAATCATATCATTTTGGAGGATCAAGAGTGTTTGTTATAATTAACATCAATATTAGGGGCGATTAAATATGACAGTCATTCAATGGATCTTCTGTAGAACGGAGTTTGATGAAGATAAATTCAGCTCATGTAGCTTAAAAGCCATTGTCGAGGTCAAAGCAAATTCTCAAACATGAAATTTCATCAATATTAGTGGTTGAAGTCACACTTTTTATAAAAAAATATGAAAGCAGTATTAATGACATTATATCGTTGAAAGTGTTACGTAAGTAACTAGTCCGACATATTAATATGTAGCGCAAACTAAACTAAACAGAGTTTATATTACGAGTATTTAAACTTGTAAACACATATAATTGTGTATAAAACACCAAGATCAGTGTAAACAAATATACTCATCAATGCAAATATTAGTATGTTTACGGGGATCGAAACTACAATAAAAAATATGGTAAAGTTGGCACGCACCATAAAACTATAGTGAAAAATATATCACTATACAATCAAAAACGTTTTAGATTGATTTTTAGATTCGTTTTCTTGGTGTTGATTGATGAGAATTCCAATCTAAACTACTGTTTATAATAATAATAATAATAATCTTTATTTGCTTAAACACGGTAAAGTTAAAGATGTTACATTTGTCAAAGAACATTCGTGCTTAGCTAACAAGGTGATAGCATGCAAAAATACATTTAAGGTTAACGATTAACATTTTGTTTTTTGTTTAAAAAGTCTTTTACATCATAAAAACTATTTATATTCAGCCAAGTATACAATCTCTTTTTAAATAAATTCACATTTAACAATTTTAATTCAGTCGGTATTTTATTATATACTTTTACACACATAGCTAAACAACTTTTTTTATATTTAGCTAGACGAGGAATGTCATCCAGCACGAGTCTATTTGGATTACGTCGATTCCGTGGATATATATCAGTAGCTTTTTTAAAAAAATATTTATTGCTGTGTACAAACATACTAATTTCATAAATATATAGAGACGGTAGTGGTAACAAACCAAGCTTCCTAAATACCGGCTTACACGATTCGCGAGGTGAAAGACCATACAATGCTCTAATACATTTTTTTTGGGCAAGAAATGCTCTATCTTTTTCCGTACTATTGCCCCACATTATGAGTCCATATCGTAGTATTGATTGTATATATGCATTATACGTTGTGATTGCTGTTTTAATATTTGTTACGTTTTTAAGTCGTTTAAGAGCGTATACGAAAGTATTAATCCTTTTAGAAATGTATGCGATATGAGACTTCCAATCTAAATTTTGGTCTATGTTGATTCCTAAAAATTTTGTTTGCAGCACTTCTTCGATGTTCGCAACTTTTAATTTCAAACTCGTATTATTAATAGATTTATTGAATTGCATATATTTAGATTTATTAAAATTAATTCGTAAATTATTAAGACATGTCCATTTTATTATTTTGTCAATTGTATTGTTAATTTGATTCTCATGATTCATAATAGTATTATTTTTCCTATCAGTAATCACAATGATAGAAATATCGTCTGCAAATAAGATACATTTATGGTCAAATATATTTGTAATGTCATTTATATAAAATAAAAATAATATTGGGCCTAATACACTTCCTTGCGGTACTCCATATTTATTAAATCTATATTCAGATGAGTACGATGTCATATTATTATTTTTGTCTATTTTATTACATACAACATGTTGTTGCCTGTGCGATAAGTAAGATTTTATCCACTGAAGAGCTGGCCCCCTAACTCCATTATTTTCTAATTTTTTTAATAAAAGGTCATGTGAAACAGAATCAAATGCCTTTGATACGTCAAAAAATAATCCTGTGGTCCAATTGTTATTATTGACATTAGTCATTATTATTTTTATAAGGGAATAAATGGCTAATGTTGTTGATTTCCGTTTTTGGAAGCCATATTGGTCTTTGCTAATAATATCATATTTATTACTGAACTCTATTAGCCTTTTATACATACATTTTTCAAATATTTTGGATAAAATCGGAATTAACGTAATCGGACGATAATTGTTAATATCATTCATTTTACCGCTTTTAAATATTGGCTTTACAATTGAAAATTTTAAAGAATCTGGAAAAGTTCCACTTGAAAACGATAAGTTAATTAGGTGTGTTAAGATCCCAACCAATTCATCTGTGCATGCTTTTATTATTTTTGTATTAATTTCATCATAACCTTCGGAGTTAGTATTTTTTAATGTCAGAATTTCCACTCTAACCTCATTTTCTGTCATTGGTTTAAGAAACATAGAGTTATTTCTTGAATTTTTAGGGTAACTACTGTTTATGTTATTGCTTTTTGTGCTGCTTATGTGATCAATATACTGGTCATTAAATGCAGTTGCTATTTTTATAGGATTTGTTATTACTGTATCACCAATTTTAATAGTTTCTATATCTTTTTTTATATTTGTATTTGTGATTTCATTTTTTATAACAGTCCATGTCGCTTTGCATTTATTATCATTTTTCTTAATGTATTTTATATTTGCAATTTTCTTTGAGCTAAAGATACATTTTTTTAAAATATTAGCATATGTAGTATACTTATTTTTATTATAATTGTTTTTACATCTATAGAATTTGTACCGTAATGTCCGTTTATATTTGCAACTTTTTTTTAAACCTCGACTTATCCAATTATGTTTGTTTTTATTAACATTATTCACCTTTATTTTATTTTTAGGAAAACAGAGATAATATATCAAACAAAAAAGATCATGAAACATACTGAATGCTTTATTAAGATCTGTTTCACCATAAAGATCTGACCAGGAGAGACTATGTAAGCATTCTTTAAATTTTCTAATATTGTCTGAGTTATAATCTCTCTTGTAGATAAAATATGTTGCATTATTTAACGGTTTGCAGTCTACCGGAAAACATAACAATTGTGCAGTGTCATGATCAGAGAGATAAAGTGGCAATACTGAAGCAGTAGCATCTGGTACGTTGCTCAGAATATGGTCTATACAAGACGATTTACGTGTCGGGATGTCAATATGAATTTTTAGGTTATAATTATACGTTAAATCATATAAGTCATTTGTAAGCTTTCCCTTTTTCAAAGTATTTATGTTAAAATCGCCTGTTACGACAAGTTTTGAGTTGTCATGTAATTTATTCAAATCATGCAGTAGATTATCTAATTTATCAATAAAGAGGCTTGGGTCAGATTGAGGTGTTCTATATACACAAATTATTATTAACTTGAGTAAAGGAAGTTCCAATCCACAGACTTCAAATATATTTTCTGCAGCATGGTTTTTTACGTTTATTAATTCCTTAAAAACTAATCCTTTTTTAACCAAAATGCATGTTCCACCTCTTTGCTTATCCCTACAAAAACTGCTTCCTATTTCATAATTTTTTATTTTTAAATAATTTTCATATCCTTTTTTTAAGAACGTTTCTGATAGACATATTACATCTAGAATTTTATTTATTTCTTTTAACTCTAATAATGTCAATTCCAACAACTCTTGTTTTGATAGAGCACTAGCAATATTTTGGTGTATAATTCGAAAACTATTATTTGGTAATTTTACATTTACATTTTTATTTACGAAAATATTTTTCTTTTATTAAGGGGAAATAATACGGAATTGTACCTATTTTTGCAATTGCTGTTTTTATAGTACAGTTTTCACAACTTTTGTCTCTGTTTACCTCTACAATGTCATTTTTCTTTTGAAAGTAATATGGAATTGTTCCCCGTCTGTGACAAATGTAAGCAGTTTTCTTTAAATTATTTGATTTGTTACTCATAATATTTTTTTTAAGTTTGGTTAGATTTAAATATTTGTTGTCATAGTCACTACAGTCAATGATATAATTAATTGATTTACAAATGTCAGATAATTTAGAATAATTACAGTTTACAAAATTGCAGTTTTTGTATTGATTACATAACATACTGATATTATCATTAATTTTCTTTAAGTCTAATTTATTATTATTTATCACACTTAATATAATAACCTGATTATTATTAAACTTATTCAATAAGAAACGTAATTGCATTAAAACAGCCTGCATATTATAGTCATTTTCGCCCACACATAGTATAAGTTTGTCATTATTATTCAATTTCATATTTCTACAGTTCTTCACTACCTCCCGACTCAGTGCATTTGGTTTCGTTTCCGCTGTAACTTCATATTTTTCATAGGTGGTCGTCTCTCTCGAACGTATGATAGAAGAAGCTAATCCAGTACATTGCTGAGTTCCATATATAAATATATTTCTCTTGGATTCAGGTTTTGGTACATCCGACGTGATGGAACGGGTGTTCATGTTTGATTTCGATGCATGTAATTTATTCGTGAGATTATCTATTTGTTTTGTAAGCTTTGTAATCTCCTTTAATGCATCCTGTAGTTGCTGTTGCAAGTCTGTAATTTTATGCTGCATATTTGTCAAATTACGGTCTGCTTTTGTCGCAATGATTGGGGACGACGGTGTAGAAAACGTAGAGTGAAAGAGCTCCGAATATCTTTTCTCTTTCGTTGCACTACAGCTATTTTGCAATTCGGCTGAGGATGGATGACATAGTGATTTAAGTACTTTATTTTCAGTAGTTAGTTTTTTAATTTGTCTATGGAGATCGTTATTTTCGATTATGATGTTATCTAACTCGTTTTGCGTGCTTTCTAGCTGGGATGATAATTGCATTATCGTTTCTTTCATTTCATCTTGAAGTGCACCTGTCTCTGTTATGGTACCATCCAAGCTTTTTGAGAGTTTATTTGGAGAGAAAATCGATCCGTCAAAAGTATCATTCTCGGTAAGTATATGAGAGTCTAGGATACCACTGGCACATATTTTTTCAGATGATTCTTCTGTACACAATTTTTTGTTAGCATTGTTTGTAAGGCTCGAGATTTTGTCTACTAATAATTGCTTTTTCCTTGTTGTGACATGAGGTTGTTCAGTATGTGTAGTCTTTTGGTCTTTTCCACATGATTTGCAAATCCAGTTTTTCCTGGATTCGTTATCCAATATGCGGTATAATTTTTCTGAGTAGCCAGCACAATCAAAATCGCACAATAAAAAAAAAAAAAAAAAAAACAGTAGGTAGTAAAAAAAAAAAAATAAAAATAAAAATATGAGGGTAAATATGAGGATTTGTTTTATGAAAAATTTTTTGATTCAATTCATCCACTTGTACTGTGCACAACAATGTTCGATGCGTTGCCGTCTGAAACTTCGTTATGATACCTTGTTTTCACTTTTGCATAGTTATTAATAGATATGATTCATCAATTTGGTCGGCGAGTGTTTGCTTAATGACCTTATATGGTAATATTAACAATCTTCGAGGCGCATGACTCACCCTCTTCAAGTTGTCAAGCCAAGCCACAATTTAATTTCTTCCTTTTTTTCTTGATAAATATTGCGAAATTACACAAACAAATTATGTCAATAACTAGAGAATATACAGGTGAACATTTGGGTATAAAAATATAATCGAAAAAGATAATTAAAACTAGGGTAACGGTTAAAAATTTGGGACAAACAGATTACAGATGTTTACACAGTGAACGACGGACGACGACTTATTTTGTAGTATTAGTACTTATTTTATAGTAACTACTAGCTTTTACCTACGATTTTAGCTGCGTGACCGGGATATGTTTCTAACAGAGACAAAAAGCAACTTATGTTCTTTCCCATCCCATATATTACATAGGAAGTTTATACCAAATTATAAAGTGATTGGTTACGTAGTTAAGGCGCTATAAGGTAACAAACAAATTTACTTTTATATTTATAATATTAGTAAGAATTTGGAATAAAAAAATTATAAAATTGACAATGACAATAGAAAAATAAAAGGTCCCATACTCGATGCATGTCATATAGTCACAGACCAAGCCTTTATGATTGCGTTGTAAATGTGACTATTTAGATTAACTTGTCTAACTAATATAATAAAATTGTAATTAAACGATGTCTGTACATGGAAGATATTTAAGAAGAAAATTATATGAGGTGTCTTAATAAGACCAATAAAAGCAAAAACAAATTTTTAAATTTGTCTGTCTAGCATCACACAGAAACTACTGCACGAAATGAAATTAGTTTTCACAGTTGTATCCCTGAAGGTCTAACTTAAAAACGTTTAGTATCTGTTTTATTTTGGTACACAATGTAGAAGTAGTTCATTTCATTGATTTTACTGCTAATCGCTTATAGCGAACAATAAGCTAGTTATAATTTAGAATTGAGATTAGATTAAACGGAAATTGTAGTCGATAGTTAGATATAAACCTCTTGCTAGCATTTTCTTATTAAAGATTACAAGTAGTTACATATTTGCAAAGTAGATATTCTATGCAATATCGTACAGCTATGTGGGATATACACGTATTATGTAGAAAGTTACAATATAGTAGTTATGGTGATTTAAGTGTGAAAATAACAGGTTACCTCTAAGTATTATCATTTGTCGTATATTCGCAATGTTTCTTCTCTCTTTTCTGCTAGTTTTTACTCGGGATTTCGTCCCCGTGACCTGGTTACATTGATTGAACGGGATAAGAAGTCTTTTTTTTAATGGACGCCTGCGTCAACGGCATGCGCCAGCGGGGCACTAGTGAGGGATGATAGGTGCGAATGAAAAGGCAGGTTAATTAGCCCATCGTGAATTTGGCACGATGGTTTCCATCCTCACGTGGAGATCGGCCTAACAGGGTACACTGTTAGCAATGGAATAGGCCGGTAGTCTGCATTAGGTACTAACAATCCCTTCCCCTCATGGATAAGGAGTAGTCTAAGTTTTTAACCATCTCAAATTATACGTGTATATCAAATTAGATGTGGTTTGGTTGAGCCGTTGACGCAGCTTGAGGCAAAGAACAAACAGATAATCTTATTAAAATTTACAATATTTGTAAGGATAAGCGAGTGGAAATTACCATGGAAGGGGGGGGGGGGAAGATTTTTACTAATAGGGATTAACAGCTGCATTGATAGTAATATATCTTCCCTATCAGGTCGACCTCTGTGATTCCTTCTGGAAACCATCGTGTTTAATTTCTAGTCAATTCGTTACGATGGGCTATGGAACTATATCAGTTACTATTCCATAATCACCTATCAAAAAAATACTATGGAACAATACAATAAAGTTTTATCAAGAAGTTATAATAGAAACAGTGAAATGTAATAAATAAAATATTGGTAAATCGTTTTATAATATGGAAAAAAGGTAGGGAACTTTGACGATTTATATTCGCTTTCAATTTAAGACGGCATCTTCATTGAAAATCAGCCATCTGAAGATATATCAATATATTAACATAAGTATAGATGACTGATTCTCAACTCAACGTTCAATTTTGAATGTTGACTTTACTCGGAATAAATCAAGTATGAACGTTAAATAAGTAAACTGATATAAATTTAATAAGAGGATTTAGAACAAAATTAGTGTTGATTCATTTTGATAATGCTAATTAATGTTAACAATTAATTACGCTATATTAGCTGTTATTTATTCAAATTATATTGTTTTGTAAACTGTATTTAAAAGAAAAAATAGCAAGTAAAAAGAAGTACAACAGACAACTGTTCTGTGAATCTAAATAATATATAGATTAGATAAAGTTCGTTATTTGGTGGTATTATAATAACGAGTGAATAACTTGTACAATATGGTTATTATTATATTATATCATTATATAGTACAAGGGAAACATAAAAAATATTGTTTTTTTCATGTGAGTTAGATCCTTGCCAGAACTGAAATGGAATGGTAGTCCTACCTACGCTAACGGGATACGCTGGCGGGGCACCAGTGAAGGATAATAGGTGAGGATGAAGCAGGTCAGTTAGCCCATCGTGACGAATTCAACAAGAATTGTTCACGATGGTTTCCAGAGGGAACCACGTGGAGGTCGACCTAATAGGGCATATTGCTAGCAATAGGGCTGTCAAATTCCATTGCTATCAATCCCTTTCCCCTCCGTGTGACTGGGTTGTAAAACAAACTCACTTTCATATTTATAATACTCGTATTAGTAAAGATTGTTTAAATGGATTGCAAATTGATGGTAAAATCAAGGTTTTATTACAAATTATATAAACAGTTAGAACGTCATTGGCTTGGATTCGTTAGCGTACCACCTTTGAGGTATTCATAAAATCAAACATTATCCCCCAAAAATCTCATTTAGACAGGCCCCATACATCAACGTCGAGTGAACTCCAATTGTTACAGCAAATTGGGATTAACAATCGTCTCCCAAAAGAATAGAGGCATTTCTTACTGATTAGACGCCAAGCAAGACAAATCGGTGCGGATTGGGTGAGGAAATGTTGTCAGTTTATACGCTACTAATTAGTTAAAGAAAGTTAGGTATTAGTATTGTATCGTAGGCAATATAACTATGTATTTATTTTACTATTTATTATGAAATGTATTTAAAAATGATTAAATATTTTGGTTGGCCGTGTGGTCCCGGCATAGAATAGGCCACCCCTTTCTCTCCCGTGGGTGTCGTAAGAGGCGACTAAGGGAGGACGTGAGGAAATGTTGTCAGTTTATACGCTACTAATTAGTTAAAGAAAGTTAGGTATTAGTATTGTATCGTAGGCAATATAACTATGTATTTATTTTACTATTTATTATGAAACGTATTTAAAAATGATTAAATATTTTGGTTGGCCGTGTGGTCCCGGCATAGAATAGGCCACCCCTTTCTCTCCCGTGGGTGTCGTAAGAGGCGACTAAGGGAGGACGAGGGAACAGCGTCCTTCTTAAAACGTCTCTAAAGCAAGAATGCGGTGCCAATTCGCCTGCCAAGCATGAAAACTACTGACAACCCCCCCCCCCCCCCCCCGAGAGGCTTATGTTCAGCAGTAGACAGTTAAAGGCTGATATGATGATGAAGTATTTTGGAGGAGTGGTTATATAATAAAATTATGAACAATTAATTTTGTATTTCGTTGTACAATGGCCTGCGCAGACGAGGGAGTAATGTCCGCGAACACAAGTTCTGTTAAGGTTTTTTTGTTTTTCTAGGCTTTAATGTACGACAAGTACCAATTGGTGAACATTTTGAACTATATATTGTTAAATTCCTCTTTTTTTATTTAGGAACTTGCTTTTGTTGGAGCGACTAATTTAAGTATTCTCTTCCAACCGCTAATTCTTCTTATAACAAATTTACGCGAAGGAAAATTTAATCCGCGAACAAAATGTCCATTAATCGCCATAGAATCTATTGAATTATGCAGGTATATTGAGGTAAGATGCGTGCTACCGATCGTTTTCAATGTAATTATCACGATAAATTTTAACTGTAACTTAAGGTTACTTAATAATTATGATTTCACCAGCTTTGTCTTAAGAATAAATATCCAGGTGGAATCGACATTTCTGTGGAACATTAATAATAATTTCTGATGGTTCGTATCATTTAAATAAGTCAGACGGGGATTACAAACAATAGATACCGTAATATGAGTAAGTGTCATGTCATATAGTAAAATCATATTTTGTTAATATGAGAATGAATTTATGTCAACTCTCCCAATCTATGCCGAGTCTCAAAGGAAAATGGGTACATTTTGAAAGAAAATATACGCGTGTCGGTTCCACCCGATTAATGTAATCTTATAATATTGTTGCAGAGAGTTTTCCGACTCGTATTATTAGTTGACAGGTCAATTAGAACGATCGCCTTGATACTAGGTATATATTTCTGTTTTCCAATTAAAGTTTGCACAATCAAAGCTTAATATCGGTTTAGTGGCTACTAAACCCACGCGTTTATCTATTTCAGAGACCATTAAATCGTAACACGCGATAAAGTACTGTTTCATACATCAAGTTGAGTCTTTAATTACAATTTGGTGGGCGTCTTAATCTTACTTTGTCAGAGTTTGACAGTATAAACTTAATGTTTTATATGCACAAATATTCGTGTTGTCATGGGCAATAAACCCAGAATCGTCCTGGTTGTTGAGAGAATTCGGGTTGTAGCATGATGCAATAATTAATACGACGTGGTAAGAAATTTCTCAAACAATACCTTCTATTTTTAATTATGCCGTACATTATAAAATATCGTATAAATATAATATAGAAGTTTAAATAAGATATTATTAAGTTATTTGTCTATAATGCATATTTTATAGAAATACACATATATCTGTTTATATAATACATGCAGTATTTATATATAAAGTTATTTTTTCTTTCGATGATAGTTAGTCTTATCCGTGGAAATATAAACTGTAGTTATATATAATTGTAAAATAAAGTTTTATTTAAAAAAATATATAATATATATATGCTTGCTTTATTCGATATTGTTTTATAAAGTATTTTTGTCTAAATTTGTACTTTAATTATGAATGATCATATCATTCAATAGAGTATATAATTTAATTTTAATTGAATATAATTTGACACAAAAAATGCTAGAATTACAAAAATGCACTATATAATGGGATTATCAACTAACTTAAAAGCCATAGTATACCGATAGATCAACGCATTAGCGGTTATCGGGGATTTGTCAGGTGCTAAGGCCAAATATTGGATTTTCAATATAGCCGACTAAACACTTCAAAGCTATTTTGAAATATCTCTTCAATCTAATTATATGAATCGGATAAACGGGAAGCCACTAAGACGTTGATGCGTGTTAGTAGAAATACGATAATGTTTGAACTCACTCCTACCAATTTGACCTTGACCCCCTTATAAGGCGCAATGTGACGTCATTCCGCGCCTTTGCTGTTAACATACACGGCCCAATAAGCGGTCTGAAATAATTCGAAATTTGAATATTTTGACTTTAACAGTGTGAGGGGAGAAGAGATTGTTAGTAATAGTAATAGGTGATTCCATTATTATCCATAAAAAATACCCTAATAATGATAAATCATTACTATAGTTCAATGCCCGAATGCACAATTTTTATTTAAATATAATTGGAGACTAATAATAAAAATAATAACACCATAAATAGATAGATACTTGCAAAATTTATTTTATAAATCTAATATTATATAGAGAAAAGATTTGTTTACAGTAGATAAATATAAAAACTAAATGATTTTAAAAATTCTTTCACGTATAATTTAATTTAAAATAACATTCTACATTAAACACTAGAATTAAAAAATATATAATTTAAAAATTTTGAATAAACTTGAATTAAAGATTATTTTACTGTTTGTTTTTTTTGTTTTATTTTTTATTAAATATCAGATGAAGAGATGAGTACATAGAGAATTTGATATATGTTAGGCAAGAAAGTCACTTAAAATATAAGTAACATTATAAAAATTGTTAATGAAGACGAAAATCTATTTTTAATATGTCACCCCAATTTTCTAATATGTCACCCCAAATGACTTCACGGCATGTACGCGATCACTCGTACATTTTCCCCAAGGTGAGGTTAAATGATCGATGGTCTTGCGTCACGTCGTTACGGTTTTTATCCCTCGCCTTCGCCAGTTGCGGATTCAGGGACAAGTGGGTCATTCGACTTGTATAGTTTTAACTCCACTACCACTATTAAAACTATTTTATTTTAATAGTTTTGTGGAGCGATCGCTGTGACTTTAATACTCGTACGAATATGAATGTTTATTAAAACCTAACTGTATATCGGAGGGGGAAAAGGGCTGTTAGTAAAGGGACTAGAGGCCCCGTTGTTAACAATATACCTTATCAGTTCGACCTCCACGCGGTTCCCCCTGGAAACCATCTTGAATGTTTTTTTATGAAACCATCACTATGGGCCAACTGATCTGACTTTTTATTCTCATCTATCATCCCTCACTTGTGTCCCGCCAGTGTATATCGTTAGCGCAGGCTGGGTTATTATTCCATTATCATCCATTAAATAAAACTGTATATCGGATATTATATATATCGGGTTGTATTATACGAGTATTATTCAATGGTTTTATGAAATGTTTTAGGTCGTTTTTAAATTGTGACTCGTATTTAAAATCAAACATGAAAATATGATTTATATAATCTAATAAAATATGATTTTACAGTATACTCTAACCTATGTGTCGTAAATAGGAAAAGTAGCGTTAGTTCTAGCCAGTTATTTGGATGCCGTGATAGTTATAATAAATATAATTTTTATTTTCATAAAACGATTTATACAACTATACAAAGTTTTTAGCTACACTGTGAAATTATCTTTTATCGCAAAAAAAAATTATTTATTCTTATATTATACTCGTTATATCCTGCAGCTTTATTCGCATTAATTAGGATACAAAGTGTGTTATTTAATAAGTCTGGGTGTAGGATATGATCCAGCTGTGTTTGAAATTTCATTTAAATCCATTTTTGCCAACAAATATTTATAAATTTTCAAAATTATAATTTGGATAGGATTTGTTAAAAAGTGTTTTAATTAAAATACAACCTTTTTAAAAATTATTCCCAGTGGCCGGTACTGCTGTTCGTACTTATCGTTGGTTTCTATCCTTCGGCTAAGATTCTTAAGGTTATTTATGAACTTATTATTTTAAGTGTTCGAGATCAAAGAAGCATCCATTTTAGTGTTAAGTGGCAGATGTGGGTTGATATTGGATTGCTTGTAGAGAATACTGTTTTGATTGTTCGTCACTCAGACGAACCTATTCTACAATATAAGATTTGAAGTCGATATAGAGTTGGATATTTTGTAAGAACGTCTACATATGTTAAAAATTTCTAAAGGATATTTCGATCAGAAATTTCTTAGTTTACAAAAAGGTGCTTATCACCATACGTAAGACATATTCTTATTAGCTAGGGCTTCCCCGCGCGCATTAGTATTGAGTAACCTATGTGTTAATTTAGGACAATGGTGGAATGAATACTTACTTACTAATACACAGTATTTCAATTGCTAACAGTCATTAGTTGTCTTAAGCTTTGAAAAAACGCAGTTTCCTAATGAATTCTTAGATGCCGTTCAGTTATTTCGCCAATGCTTAGTAGCAATATCACAACCGGGAAATCATTCTTTGACCTAGTGCCAAGCTATGTGTGCCAAGGGATTAGCAATATTCCCTTGTACACACGTCGTCTTCTCGTATTTTTAATTCTCTGATAATTTCTTACAAAGTTAAATATTAGAATTTCATTTATCTTCTAATTCATAGACGTAGTATAAAGTATTTCATAATCTAGTATGTTTAAATAACTACTTAAATAAAAAAAAAAATCAAACACGATACCACCAAGACTTTAAAACGCAAGACATAATATATACTCGTATACTAAACTAGCTCGCATCACTTCGAGCAAAAAAATGT
The DNA here is from genome assembly GCF_026898425.1 of Galleria mellonella. Taxonomy (NCBI): domain Eukaryota; kingdom Metazoa; phylum Arthropoda; class Insecta; order Lepidoptera; family Pyralidae; genus Galleria; species Galleria mellonella. Next base: position 2,547,645 of record NW_026442133.1, read on the forward strand.
TTATATAAAATCAATGTAAGCAGTTCATTCATTTTTAAGAAAATAGAGGGGCCTTCTATGATACTTATTGTGATCGATATTTTACATAGATATATACCGGAAATAATTGTACAATACTATAAAAATAAACATTCATTTATTTTATTGTACTGACCCACTAGATGGTTGCATAGATTCATTTTCTCATTCCGTCAATCTAAGGGCGTTGCTGACTTTTACATAATGGAGTGAGTGATTACTCTGTGATACAAAATTAAATTTTGCCGCCTCCGTTATTATTTTGTCTTTGAATTTCGAATATCGAACGCAAATGTGCCAGTATGCTTGTTCTGAAGTTTGGTGCCAGTAATATAAATTTGAAATTAAAATCTTGGATTAAAGTTCTATAAATTATATAGGTAAATATTGCCTATTTTTTTTAGTATAGATAGGATTATTTATTGTTAAAATTATATTCAAATGCAAATGTATCATTAGACACTGTTGATGTTCGTAAATTAGGTAGGTATGTAAAATCCATTATCCAATGTATAATTAACGAAAAATAATTTGAAGCTATTCGACTATTTATTAATTAATCTTTGTAATCTTTATGTGGGCAACGCCCACATGGGGGTCGACAGTCCTACATGTCCAGTTCACATTTAAAAATAAATTGTATGTTATCGGTTGTTCCAAACAATATAGCAGTTCTATTTTCGTATACAAAATTATAATAGATTAAAAATATCCTCGTTTCATATTCATGTAACGTAACTTCCGAGTAGTGCTACAGGCGAGGAGCTGATTGACGGAATTGGATCTACATCCCGCTATTAAATTATTAGTATTATAAATTCGTATTTTCTTATTTATTCTATTTATATTCTAAAAAATAATCGACTTTAATCTTGACAAAATTATATAGATAAAGTTATGAACATCAAAGAACTGTTAACGTAAAAAAAGAATCATGTAAATAGGTTTAAAATTGAGGAAAATATTAGTATCAATATGAGGTTGATTGAAAATACATCGTTTGAATAAAAAAAGAATACGTATTTGTAAACAATTATAATTGTTTTACGCATATAATTATGTTTAAATATAATTCAATTAAGGATCTCATCCGGCTCTTAATTTGGTTTATCATGCTATTCTCGTCCTACTTTCCTGCAGTTAATAGCTTCAAGCCGTAAAATAAATGCAAAACTTTTTGTTATTAACTTTTTTTTTTACTTAACTTATTATCGTACATCATGTACTGATAGCAACGAAAGCACTTTAACAACATGCAATAAATTTTAAAGCACAATGACTTCCTAATTACCAAAATTTTCTGAACTCTCTTAAGCCTAGTTCGGAGTGATTTAGTCGATTGGCGAGCAATTTAACAGGTAAACGCGTACCCGAATAATCAATTTATGGTTTAGTAGAATATTTTTTATTCGATTACTAAAATGTAATGTTGTAATGTGTTTTTTTATTAGTATATATATGTTGATACAGTAGTCTGGATGTACGTTGTGATGGTCCCCCCCTTTTCGCACCCCTTATAATAACTACCCTCTAAACTAAGCTACACATGGAAAACTTACAAAGCCTAAGAAAAGCCTACGAAGGCTTAACCTAATGAAATCTATGAAAATCCAATGAAACCTACTCTAAAGAATGGCTTAACACCCTCAATATAACCCCATACCTATATTGCCTTATACACCCCAAACATCCTATGAATCATATAAACCCTTACAATAAACACATAATATTGAACAGATCTTATAGTAGAACACTTGATCATCTGGCCAGATAAATAAATGTGTGATCGTCTAGTAATGTAGGACCCGTTGTGTGTGTAATAACCAAAAGGTTCTTTAATTGGTATATGATAGGAGTTAAATAATGAAGATGATTGATAAATCTTTAATGATTAAGAATAATTAATGAATTATACTCATAATTCATGTAACAAGGAAGTTATGTTAATTTAATAGTAAATTACAGAATAACTGTAATAATAAAAAAATGGGGGAGCGGTCGGGCCCCTCACACGCCCGGACCAGTGGAAGACTTTCCAACTATCTATAACTCTTCCTCCAAAAGGTAGGGAAGGGTATTACTATTTATTAATGCACTCTGATGGTAATAAGGGAATGAGTATTCTCAGTTCCAAACCAAACATAAGTACATTTACTTCAACATTACAGTGGCTCCACCAGCCCCACGATGCTTCCAGTATAAATTAGTGTTTGCCAGAGGCAAACGGATCGGAACTGAAATCCCAGGATCACTCCGACACGAGAGCTTACTCATGGGCGATGACCCTTTCAGTCCTATATGGCGACATAGAGATCACCCACTAACAGTACGAAACTGTTTCCCAGCGTCACCCTGTTACGAGCTTACTCAATGGGGGTTTCCCTTCGGCTCCACAAGAGATCAGACCAAGAAGCGAGATCACCCAGACACCAGAACTTACTTTGATGGGACATAACCCTTCGGCTCTATAATGTGACATTAGAGATCACCTGTGAAGACAGTCCGATAGAGATGAAGATTTGTGTGATAGGGGATACCTTCCACACCCCGGAATTGGCCAAGCCATATAATGTTGATAATTGCTATATCATAACATAGCATTGTCAATTTAATATTATTTACTTAATACCAAGAATACTCAAGGTTCAAGTTACATCTGTTGATTAGGCCAGAGCCTAAGAACGAGTAGTCCAACCCATAGGTCGAGAGCTACTAAAAGTAATGAGTGCTATTGAATGAACTATAAGTCCAGTCAATTATATATAATATTATTGTTGATTAACCACATTGTGAATTAACCAATTATTTATTCAGAGAGATATATCTAAAGGAACTATAAGTCCTTTAAAAGACACTGATTAATCACAAGTTAACAACGTCTCGTGAAATAACCAGTTGGGTTTTCTATAAGTTTGAGGACACTAAGTCCAACAAGCTATTATTGTGTTGAGAGTAATAGAGATCTTTTGTAATATTTGTAGAGGTTTGATTAATCACATTGTGAAATAATCAGATTAAATAATTATGTAGCTTTATAAAGAGGACTATAAGTCCTAATTGGTTGTTGTCATCAGTACTGATAAATTACACATTAAAGTGCCAGGTCAATTATTATATATAGGTATATAGGAAGGACAATAAGTCCTATTTGTGTATGTTGTAGTAGTAGAGGCAATATATTGCATAATTATAATGTGAAAGATATAGATTAAATATATATTTGTATAGAAAGGACAGTAAGTCCCATACAATTATTGTAGCTGTACTATAGTTATACTATATCTACTTCCTTTTAGTGTCTTAGTAAACCTATTTACTAAGAGGATTTCTCAGATAAACAAGTGTTTTAATGTTTAAATCATCATGATTAAATCCCTAAGAAATTAGGTCTTTAAATAATTATCATATCATTTAAGTGAAATTTCTCATATAAATAATTCCAATATTTCCCCTACAGTTATTATAAAATAACTGAAAATTATATAAATTTTCTATAGACCTAGATATAGAATCATAACGAGTATAATCTCCTTTTGTTTGACATCTGTCACATTAATGACGTATTGAATGACGTATTGATGTATTGAATTGAATTTTGATTATCTATCACAACTGTCAACGTAACAAATACTAGCAAGTTTGTTTATTTGTATTTGTTTAATATAATTAAATATAAAATCATCATATATCAACCGTAATATACAACTACATTATCAGTGACATAAATAATCATGGTTTACACCAGAAATAATTAATAGTATCCAGTAATGCTGCAGTTTTATATTCATATCAGTAGCCAAGCTTACTTTCAAATTCAAGAATGAACAGAAGATTAGAAGTTTAACATTCTTATTGCAATTGTATTTGCAATAATATATACATACAATACTAATTATCAAGAACATTCCTCGAATACATGTGTGGTGAAGATTTTCCCAATATGCTATCTATTTGATTTCTAACCTCTAATGTAAATTTATTAAAGAAGTGAATAATCAGTGTTAGTGTTTGCTTCATTAATATTTAAAGTAATTGTCCTAACTTGATATTAATAGGATAATATCTCCTTGGATACAGTCCGACAAACATATAACTCAATAATTAAATTTATAAAATACTAATATTATATTTTACTACTTGTATATCTCCATACTATTCCCATAAAATATTCAAAACATGTATATTAAATATAAATCCAGTAAATATTCACTAATATTAACCCTGTCTGAACTTGTCTAGCCAATATAACATGAACAAACAACACACATACAAACCTTATCGCCAGGACAACTTCCTTTCTAAATATGAGTAAAATACATAGCTTCACAAGTCATACAGTACCAATTTTATACTGAACCTCATACCTAGTTAAGAGTAACTATAGTCAGAGAATCTTTTAGTACTTTTATTACCATTAGGAAATAAATCCACACCTATAATATCAGCATAATTAAATATTATTAGTAATCAGTAATACACACAGAATTGTTATTATCAGCTTGCTTACTACAACAAAATCAATATTAAAGTTTATAATAAATCAAGACAAAATATCTATTTAAACAATACAGGCTTGTTTACCATAAACACCCCACAGTCACATGAATTTATCTAGTAACACAATTAATAATGTATTAAAAGTATTACATTCACATAATATCACTTGCAACAGTTAAGCTGTCTCTTTGTACATCTGGTGTAAAACAAATCCCCACATGTAGCCATGGATAATCAAATATAGACTAAGAATCATTAATCTGGTCGACCGAGTAATGGTATAAAACCACTTCACCATGAAGCGTTAAGTATGAACAGATATTCCAAACCAACACTGTAATAGTGTAATAAATACAAATATTTCATCATCATCATCGTCTCAACCATCACCAACCCACGACTGAACACAGGCAATTTCCACCGACTGACACAAGGAACGCCCCCACAATACACATAAAACAGTCACTCCAAACAATGGAGGTAGCCCACACCGCACTTGCATTCACAGGGTCGCCACTCAATAACCCCTCTCTCTCATCAATGGCTGTTTCCCCAGCAATGAGACCAGACCATAGTCACTTTAGTCTATTATCCTCAATAAATAAATACTTTATAATAACTAGATATGAAACTAGTTCAATAGTTGATTCAATAAGTATTTTCCAAACTGGACAATTAGAACATTGAATCAAATTGATGAAGTTCTATCAAACGACCATATAATTGGATTTTGTATATGAGTAAAATAACGTAAGTACGTAAATTATATTGATGTAAAATTTGTTCAAATGTGATTGCATTTAACGATATACGCATTACCTAAAGGTATATGGACTCGACTAAATACGTATTTTAATAGTTGTTGGGAAAAATATTAAGTATAGACTTTGCCTGCGATCACAGTCAAAAATCTAACTACGTAGTAATAAATGGAACAAGCTCACCGGATTCTCCAGTCTTCTATTGATTAATTTCACACACTTAATCGATAGTGATACACTAAGGTCTCAAACCCCTTCATCGATCCAGTCCCTCCTAGATCTATATCCCAGTTATTTTTTTATTTTATTGCGCAATCCCTAAAACACGACTCCCCGCCATTTTTTTCTTTTTTTTTTTTTTTTTATTGCGCAATCCCTAAAAAGCGACTCCCGCGCGCCCGCCGATCTGCCGTCTCTCTTTTTTTTTTTATTTCTTTCTATTCTTTCTCTAATAACGTCATAGATTATGTCACCGAAGGGTAGATATTTCAATAATCAGATTTAGCCTATTATTCGAACTGAACTTTTCTTTAAATTCAATTTAATTATATGTTAACGTATTTTGGTATTTTATATTAAATTGATTATCGAATTTATAAAACTTTAAAGACTCTCATAAACCTTATTAAACTGTGTTGTATGTATCTTTTTTACACCTGATGATAAAAAGGTAACCTATAATTTGGTTAATATAAAATATAATATATTTTTGTTTAATTTATTTAATTTTCTTGTGACATCCACTACACTTTGGAAACACATCAAAGGAGTTTCCTTTCTGTGTCAATATTTCATATATGGTAACGTCTTCTCTGTATACTATTGTGAACCTTGACTTTAAAGTTTGTTTATATTAAATAGCTCAGCTTTCGCAGCGGTCACCCATAGGAACCCCTGTTTCTTTTCTATGTACTTATGGTATTAAACCTATTGTACTATAGGCGAACCGTCACATCCGGCCCCCTAATTATCAAGGAGTTTACCGGATTGATAATTACAACAAGATAAGTTTATTGTTACAATTTTTTTCCAACCCTAAAAATGTACTTCACATATGTGTATATAATTTAACTTTACAGCGTAATTACATCATTTAAATTTTTCATTGATTCATCGATACTAGCCTAACACTCTGACATTCTTAAGACTCAAAACAATAAAAGTATTAAAAAGATCTTTAAACCCGAAGTTATGTGTTGTTGTATGTTATGTGTATGAATAGCCTTAAAATTTCTACTCAATATATTAATAATTAAGCATAATATTTATTTATGAATAGATTTGTAAATAATTATTTATAATTAATTTGCATACGCTGTAATGATAGAGTGAATCCATTAAATTTTATAATTAAAATTTTTATACTCGTTTATTTATATGTAATAAATTCAATGCATGTAATTACAATATCATAAACAGCATAAATGAATACAATCCTAAATGTGTGTAAAGGAGTCTATAAAACCTAAATGTATGAAAAGCCTAAGTATGTGAGGAGTCTAAATGTATAAAACCTAAATAGTGAAGAGCTTCAAGTAAAGAACCTAATAGATACGTTATTTGTATCAGTAAATTTAGATAAAGTATCTATTTAAAGATACAAGTTAAATATCTAAGTGGAAGTTCAGAATAAAAGCCTAAATGTATGAGTGTAATGTATCAACAAGCGAAAGAGCCTAAATAGAAAACCTAAAGCGAAATGAAGTGAAAAATCTAAGCATTAAAATGTAACAAATGCAAAAAGAAAGAATCCTATAATAATTGTCTAAGTGTAAATAAATGATTAGATAAAATCCCAAGTTAATTAAATATTAAAATGAAGATGTTCAAATAAATTTGTTAAAAATAAATTTAAACAATACGAATAAAACTTTATGAAGCGTCTAAGTAACCACAAATACATATTTCATCTAAGAAATAACCTAGTGTTCATTGAATAAAAAAATAATAGTCCCTAACAAAATTCAAATAAATTTAATTTTTATTATTAATTTTAATCATAGAAGTAAAGCTTATATAATTAATAATTTATCGCCACCGGCCCCCCTATCTGACAAATTTTGCACGGCCCCCCAATTTTAAAACTCCTATAAATATGTTGCATAAAATAATACAAACGGCCCCATAGTTTAAAACTCTTATCTGTCTGACAAATTTTGCACGGCCCCCCAATTTTAAGACTCCTATAAATATGTTGCATAAAATAATACAAACGGCCCCCATAGTTTAAAACTCTTATTATAATAAATTCCTTTAATATACTTAAATTACCAATGACTATTTCTTAATACTCTCAGAAATAACATGATCAATAAGTTTTATAATAAAATATTATGTAACCCCATTAGATAGGTAGATAGACACCCCCATCGCCTCCCCCAAAAGATCACAATAGCAAACCTAACATAAATACAAACAACTACATTAGATACATCAATTAATTTATTTTGTACAATAAATTATTATTTCAAAAGATACAGATGTCTTGTGTTATGTGCAACTACAAAGAACTAAATAACTAAGTGTGCGCAAAATCTAAGTATGTAAAATACTTAGGCATGTAAAGAGTGTACTTGAATAAATAACCTACAAAATCTCCCTCTGATATAAGTATAAAGTTTTTTTTTTTTTTTTTTTTTTATAATAAGTGTCTAAGTCAAAATAAGCGAATAATCATATAAAATCTGAAATATAATTGTAAAGTGGAATAAAGGAATTATGTACAGAACCATAAATAAAATATTATAATAGCATCCTAATAAATTGTTGGAATTAAATTTAACAACATGAAAACACCTAATTAAATTTTCAAATTTAGGTAATCAAATAAAGTAACTAAAGGCCCTAACTAACCTTAATGATATTTTATGAAACGTCTAACTTGCAACTTGAAACCCCCTATAAAACATTATATAAGCTATTTAAACATCTTAGGATGATCAAAATCAAATCATAATTATTTAATTTTTTTTTTTTTTTATATATATAATCAATGTCATTGCATCATAAAAGTTTATGAAATAAAAGTCAATTGGATATTTCCTCAGAAATAAATAATGTCATTAATTCATCTTAAATTATTTCTTTAATAATAAAAAGAATTTAATAAATTTTATGTATAAGTCATTATAGCATAATTATTGTTTATAAAATTTATATAATGTTAAATAAATAGTTCAGTAAGTATTGAGAATTAATGAAGCAAAAGAATAATAAATGTGTCCTGTAGCATAAAATTAGATCAATGTGTACTGAATATACTCGTAACCTAGCAAGCTATCCTTGCTGCTATTGTTATTTGCCTATTAGTGTATTTCTAATATTATTTACTCAAGTGATATAGAGTAAATGAAAAATAAACCAAATTATGTAAATTTGTTGTACAATTGACTACAATAGATAACCATTAAATGAATTTGGTAATTTAAATCCTAAAAACATGAAATAACAATAAAAACTATTTACCTATAGACATAGAAATCATGAAATTAGGTCCAAATCCTAGATCTATGACGGTATAATTATTTAGTCATAATCATCAAAGTTGGTTTTGAGTTATACTATTAGCAGATATTACTGTTTAACTTTATACTCCTTCATATTTTAATAACCAATCCCTGAAGTCACAAGCTCCAATTGTGACCAAGTGTTCTTATTGATCTGATATGTAAATAGCCATGAACCAATTATATCCTGGTCACGGCACCAATTGTGATGGTCCCCCCCTTTTCGCACCCCTTATAATAACTACCCTCTAAACTAAGCTACACATGGAAAACTTACAAAGCCTAAGAAAAGCCTACGAAGGCTTAACCTAATGAAATCTATGAAAATCCAATGAAACCTACTCTAAAGAATGGCTTAACACCCTCAATATAACCCCATACCTATATTGCCTTATACACCCCAAACATCCTATGAATCATATAAACCCTTACAATAAACACATAATATTGAACAGATCTTATAGTAGAACACTTGATCATCTGGCCAGATAAATAAATGTGTGATCGTCTAGTAATGTAGGACCCGTTGTGTGTGTAATAACCAAAAGGTTCTTTAATTGGTATATGATAGGAGTTAAATAATGAAGATGATTGATAAATCTTTAATGATTAAGAATAATTAATGAATTATACTCATAATTCATGTAACAAGGAAGTTATGTTAATTTAATAGTAAATTACAGAATAACTGTAATAATAAAAAAATGGGGGAGCGGTCGGGCCCCTCACACGCCCGGACCAGTGGAAGACTTTCCAACTATCTATAACTCTTCCTCCAAAAGGTAGGGAAGGGTATTACTATTTATTAATGCACTCTGATGGTAATAAGGGAATGAGTATTCTCAGTTCCAAACCAAACATAAGTACATTTACTTCAACATTACAGTGGCTCCACCAGCCCCACGATGCTTCCAGTATAAATTAGTGTTTGCCAGAGGCAAACGGATCGGAACTGAAATCCCAGGATCACTCCGACACGAGAGCTTACTCATGGGCGATGACCCTTTCAGTCCTATATGGCGACATAGAGATCACCCACTAACAGTACGAAACTGTTTCCCAGCGTCACCCTGTTACGAGCTTACTCAATGGGGGTTTCCCTTCGGCTCCACAAGAGATCAGACCAAGAAGCGAGATCACCCAGACACCAGAACTTACTTTGATGGGACATAACCCTTCGGCTCTATAATGTGACATTAGAGATCACCTGTGAAGACAGTCCGATAGAGATGAAGATTTGTGTGATAGGGGATACCTTCCACACCCCGGAATTGGCCAAGCCATATAATGTTGATAATTGCTATATCATAACATAGCATTGTCAATTTAATATTATTTACTTAATACCAAGAATACTCAAGGTTCAAGTTACATCTGTTGATTAGGCCAGAGCCTAAGAACGAGTAGTCCAACCCATAGGTCGAGAGCTACTAAAAGTAATGAGTGCTATTGAATGAACTATAAGTCCAGTCAATTATATATAATATTATTGTTGATTAACCACATTGTGAATTAACCAATTATTTATTCAGAGAGATATATCTAAAGGAACTATAAGTCCTTTAAAAGACACTGATTAATCACAAGTTAACAACGTCTCGTGAAATAACCAGTTGGGTTTTCTATAAGTTTGAGGACACTAAGTCCAACAAGCTATTATTGTGTTGAGAGTAATAGAGATCTTTTGTAATATTTGTAGAGGTTTGATTAATCACATTGTGAAATAATCAGATTAAATAATTATGTAGCTTTATAAAGAGGACTATAAGTCCTAATTGGTTGTTGTCATCAGTACTGATAAATTACACATTAAAGTGCCAGGTCAATTATTATATATAGGTATATAGGAAGGACAATAAGTCCTATTTGTGTATGTTGTAGTAGTAGAGGCAATATATTGCATAATTATAATGTGAAAGATATAGATTAAATATATATTTGTATAGAAAGGACAGTAAGTCCCATACAATTATTGTAGCTGTACTATAGTTATACTATATCTACTTCCTTTTAGTGTCTTAGTAAACCTATTTACTAAGAGGATTTCTCAGATAAACAAGTGTTTTAATGTTTAAATCATCATGATTAAATCCCTAAGAAATTAGGTCTTTAAATAATTATCATATCATTTAAGTGAAATTTCTCATATAAATAATTCCAATATTTCCCCTACAGTTATTATAAAATAACTGAAAATTATATAAATTTTCTATAGACCTAGATATAGAATCATAACGAGTATAATCTCCTTTTGTTTGACATCTGTCACATTAATGACGTATTGAATGACGTATTGATGTATTGAATTGAATTTTGATTATCTATCACAACTGTCAACGTAACAAATACTAGCAAGTTTGTTTATTTGTATTTGTTTAATATAATTAAATATAAAATCATCATATATCAACCGTAATATACAACTACATTATCAGTGACATAAATAATCATGGTTTACACCAGAAATAATTAATAGTATCCAGTAATGCTGCAGTTTTATATTCATATCAGTAGCCAAGCTTACTTTCAAATTCAAGAATGAACAGAAGATTAGAAGTTTAACATTCTTATTGCAATTGTATTTGCAATAATATATACATACAATACTAATTATCAAGAACATTCCTCGAATACATGTGTGGTGAAGATTTTCCCAATATGCTATCTATTTGATTTCTAACCTCTAATGTAAATTTATTAAAGAAGTGAATAATCAGTGTTAGTGTTTGCTTCATTAATATTTAAAGTAATTGTCCTAACTTGATATTAATAGGATAATATCTCCTTGGATACAGTCCGACAAACATATAACTCAATAATTAAATTTATAAAATACTAATATTATATTTTACTACTTGTATATCTCCATACTATTCCCATAAAATATTCAAAACATGTATATTAAATATAAATCCAGTAAATATTCACTAATATTAACCCTGTCTGAACTTGTCTAGCCAATATAACATGAACAAACAACACACATACAAACCTTATCGCCAGGACAACTTCCTTTCTAAATATGAGTAAAATACATAGCTTCACAAGTCATACAGTACCAATTTTATACTGAACCTCATACCTAGTTAAGAGTAACTATAGTCAGAGAATCTTTTAGTACTTTTATTACCATTAGGAAATAAATCCACACCTATAATATCAGCATAATTAAATATTATTAGTAATCAGTAATACACACAGAATTGTTATTATCAGCTTGCTTACTACAACAAAATCAATATTAAAGTTTATAATAAATCAAGACAAAATATCTATTTAAACAATACAGGCTTGTTTACCATAAACACCCCACAGTCACATGAATTTATCTAGTAACACAATTAATAATGTATTAAAAGTATTACATTCACATAATATCACTTGCAACAGTTAAGCTGTCTCTTTGTACATCTGGTGTAAAACAAATCCCCACATGTAGCCATGGATAATCAAATATAGACTAAGAATCATTAATCTGGTCGACCGAGTAATGGTATAAAACCACTTCACCATGAAGCGTTAAGTATGAACAGATATTCCAAACCAACACTGTAATAGTGTAATAAATACAAATATTTCATCATCATCATCGTCTCAACCATCACCAACCCACGACTGAACACAGGCAATTTCCACCGACTGACACAAGGAACGGCCCCACACTACACATAAAACAGTCACTCCAAACAATGGAGGTAGCCCACACCGCACTTGCATTCACAGGGTCGCCACTCAATAACCCCTCTCTCTCATCAATGGCTGTTTCCCCAGCAATGAGACCAGACCATAGTCACTTTAGTCTATTATCCTCAATAAATAAATACTTTATAATAACTAGATATGAAACTAGTTCAATAGTTGATTCAATAAGTATTTTCCAAACTGGACAATTAGAACATTGAATCAAATTGATGAAGTTCTATCAAACGACCATATAATTGGATTTTGTATATGAGTAAAATAACGTAAGTACGTAAATTATATTGATGTAAAATTTGTTCAAATGTGATTGCATTTAACGATATACGCATTACCTAAAGGTATATGGACTCGACTAAATACGTATTTTAATAGTTGTTGGGAAAAATATTAAGTATAGACTTTGCCTGCGATCACAGTCAAAAATCTAACTACGTAGTAATAAATGGAACAAGCTCACCGGATTCTCCAGTCTTCTATTGATTAATTTCACACACTTAATCGATAGTGATACACTAAGGTCTCAAACCCCTTCATCGATCCAGTCCCTCCTAGATCTATATCCCAGTTATTTTTTTATTTTATTGCGCAATCCCTAAAACACGACTCCCCGCCATTTTTTTCTTTTCTTTTTCTTTTTTATTGCGCAATTCCTAAAAAGCGACTCCCGCGCGCCCGCCGATCTGCCGTCTCTCTTTTTTTTTTATTTCTTTCTATTCTTTCTCTAATAACGTCATAGATTATGTCACCGAAGGGTAGATATTTCAATAATCAGATTTAGCCTATTATTCGAACTGAACTTTTCTTTAAATTCAATTTAATTATATGTTAACGTATTTTGGTATTTTATATTAAATTGATTATCGAATTTATAAAACTTTAAAGACTCTCATAAACCTTATTAAACTGTGTTGTATGTATCTTTTTTACACCTGATGATAAAAAGGTAACCTATAATTTGGTTAATATAAAATATAATATATTTTTGTTTAATTTATTTAATTTTCTTGTGACATCCACTACACTTTGGAAACACATCAAAGGAGTTTCCTTTCTGTGTCAATATTTCATATATGGTAACGTCTTCTCTGTATACTATTGTGAACCTTGACTTTAAAGTTTGTTTATATTAAATAGCTCAGCTTTCGCAGCGGTCACCCATAGGAACCCCTGTTTCTTTTCTATGTACTTATGGTATTAAACCTATTGTACTATAGGCGAACCGTCACAACGTCCAAATATTTGTAATAAAATGTCGCATATACTTAGATGAATGAAGAAATTGCATGCACTATTTATTTTCGTTCTTTATTATTATTATTATTTCAGCCATTAACTGTCCACTGCTGAACATAATAAGCCTTCCCCATAAGGGGAGTTTTGCCAATAGTTGCCACGTTTGGCAGGCAGGTTAGTAACCGCAGTTAGGCTTTTAGAGATGTTTCAAGATTTTCGTTCTTAATATGTATTTATTCCTTTGTAGTTGATCTATGTATATAAAAAGAAAACAAGCGATTATAGACTATTTAACCGATTTAAAAAAAGTAGGAATTCCATAATTTTGTTGTATTTTTGTATATATTAAGCGGAGTTTTTGCTAATTATGAATAGATTTCTGTATTTTTTGTCAAAATGGCTTGTAAACGTGTTTGTTTATTATTAAAGGCGGTCTGTCTTTTCGTGGGATAAAATTTAAAATTATTTTCAATAATTTTTACCAACGATTTCGTCCGTTTGGCCGGATCGGATATGTTGACTGACCAGGATAAAGCCTATGCCCATCTTCATCCCGTATACTACGTGTATATTTATAGTGAATGGTTAAGGCGATAAAAGATAACAAACGAATAAACAAATAAACTCACTTGCACATTGATTAGTATAGATTTAGTTGAGTAGAAAATACATAGTAAATGGTTAAGCCGTTAAGGTGGTAAGAGGTAACAAACGAATAAAGACACAAACTCACTTGCACATTTATTAGTATAGATTTAGTTGAGTGGAATACTTTTCACTAAATCACTCGCCAACCGACTAAGTCCGAAACAGGCTTTACAGCAGTATTTAACGTTGCGTTGTTAATGTTTATTCGTATAACGTTGATCTGCTTAGTAAAGCAAGCGGTAATTGACTTTTCTCGTCGGCCATACGTCTTAATAACGTTTACGCGGAGCTGTAATCTGCTAAGACTTTGCTGTTTTAATATACTTAGCTTGTTATGTTTCTTTTTGCGTTTTATCTTTTTTTTTATGAGTTACTTTTTCGTTTTCCTGGTAATAAGTTGGAGATATGAGGGATAATGTAACCAAGCGTTGGGCTTTAGAAGAACCGAGTTAATACTCAGATATTGGCAAGTCTGCAAAAATTGTAGTAATCCGAAAATAATGAGACAACCTGACTTGCTTTGCTTACAAAGGTTGCTATGTGTAAAATCAACAAAACCGATATATGAAATACAAAATTCAGGAAAACTAAACGGATTATGTTTTGATGCTAAATTTGCCTTACTAATACAACAAAGTAATATTAGAAGTACCCGTGTTGTCCCGGCATAGAATAGGCTACCCCTTCTTTTCCTGTGGGTGTTGTAAAAGTCGACTAAGGGACGAAGGATCGGCAGCAGCGTCCCTCTCAAAATATCTCTAAAACCTAGCTGCAGTTGTCAATCCGCCTGCCAAACGTGGTAACAACTGGCAAAACCCCCCAAGGGAGAGGCTAATGTTCAGCAGTGGTAAGTTAAAGGCTGATATGGTGATGATGAAGATTAAAAGAATGTGGAATTGATTCTGTATGTTAAAAAAGTATACAAAATTCCAAGTAGATACTCTTAGACGCCCTTTAAATAAGGACAAATCTGATGATACCTGTTGGCAACCCTATATCAGACAATGGAAAACATTTAATAACCGTAATATTCTATAATTAAAATCTCATCAATTATTCATAACGTAACAAATTATGCTGAATTTTAAATACTTTATAGCATTTAGTAGATTGAGCGTTTAAATATGTTGTATTTCACGTAAATGTAGGCGATACGTGTGTGTGTGTGTGTGTGTGTGTGTGTGTGTGTGTGTGTAAATTTTTGAGTGTTTTTTTTTATGGATGATAATGGAATGATAACCCCACCTGTGCTAACATTGGCAGTGCACCAGTGAGAGATGATAGGTGAGAATGAAAAAGCAGACTAGTTTCAGCACGATGGGTTCCAGGGAGGACCATGTGGAGGTCGACCTGGTTGGGCATATTGCTAACAATGGGAGTGGTAGTCCGCATTATTAACAATCCCCCCTCCCCAATTTTTGAGTGTTAACACCACATGCATTGGCGAACTATTCAAGTTATAGCAGAAGGGGTTCAAAAAGGAGTAAAGTGGCTTCTTCAGGGTCGGCAACGCGTGTATAATGGGTATATTGCAGGCGTTCATAGGCTACGGTAACTGCTTACCATCAGGTGGACCGTATGCTTGTTTGCCACTCCAGTGATATAAAAATACTTTTATAAGTCATTTTGTATGATATACTTGTGTAGGTATTCTGTCTTACTTTTTCAGTGAAACATCTATACAGCAGCATCTATGTGGCACTAACTACGTAACAAAGACGGCTTTGATATCCTTTGATATGAGAAAAATATCTATTTATTTTTAAATCTACTTTTTTATGCTTTGGAATAGAAAAGTGACAAATCATCTGATGGATATCGGTAACCATACATCACAATATATTTAGTAATGCCCATTCGTGAAGATTAAAGTACATATTATACCTCCATATTTATTAATAAAATTAATTTCTAATTAATTTTTCAGTAATTATTTGTCGGAATAATAACTATGATAATTATTAGTTCATGAATAAGGGTTCCTATCGAGTTCGAAACTATCCGTGAGTAAAGACGATAAATAAATATTTATTATAATTGTATAATTTACATAATAATAAATATAACTTACCAGACTTCGAAACTCTGTAGCGTAACCCTCGCCCCTTTGAGTGACAACGGTTGTACGTCGCAAATTCTCCGTAATTATTATTGACTCTGCTATAATCTGCCAAATGGCGATTCCCGTCTAAATGGTTCGGTAGCGACCTGTTCCATCCCATGACGTCGCCGACCACGGAACCACACACCGACGACTCGGTCTGACTCTTGCTGTCGCCATTGCATAAGTCTCCGCTGGATCTGGCGCGGCGGCCCTTCAGTCCCTTGGCCGAGTGCTGGCTGATGTTGGAGCCCATAGCGTGGCGGGACCTCACGTGGGCCCCGCCGTCCTCATGGCGCCGCTTTTCGGATGTACACTGCTCCTTAGCGTTGCAGTTCTGTCGATCTGTAAACATAATACGTATTGGAATTAGAAAAATACTCGATTTCCGAGTGGTCTTGTTGTTGGAAAGATGTTTATGTAAGAACCACTTCTGGTCATCTTTAGGATATTGTCAGAACCGACTAGCGAAAACAAGGGAACAATGGGTTTAAATTTTAGCGTCTATAACTATAAAAAATAATCTTATGACTACAATTCATGATGGAGCAGACAGAGGCTAACTGTTCGTTGTGGATGGGCAACTTAACATTTTACACACCCATATTTGAATTCTAACCCGTCTGTTAAGCGTGGCAACTACTGGCAAAAACCCTAAGAGGGAGTCTTATGTTCAGCATTGGATATATAACGGCTATGATGATATATGATGACATACATATAGCTATCTATAGACGTAAGAATTATTAAAATCGGTTAAGTAGTTTTTAATGTTATCGATTAAAAGTAAACAAATAAATATTTCTTCTCTATTATATTAGTATAGACAAATAAATTAATACTTCTTTAAAATAATACGTAAGAATAATACATGTGTATAAATCACATGTTAATACATTTCTTTTTGTATTAACATCATGTACGAGTACACACCTACACCAGTACCATAAAATAAATGCCAGCACGGTGTATAATTTAAACACGGTTACTTCCAACCGAAAACAGCCACGTTCAAATAATGTCTACGCCTATTAAATTCCTTTTAATTCCAGACGAGTGTTTTTGACTGCTTTTATTACCCGCTACTCGGATGATATCTTGGTAATTATTTCCCCGTCCGCGAAAATATTATGGAGCGTCATGTTTTCAATCCTGTTTAATCTTATGAGCCGTTTTAGGGATTTGATAATATAAAAAATCTTTATGCATTTTCGATTTACTTTTGATATAAATATTATTTGGTTTTATCAAGTTTAAAAGTTTGCTTCTTGAGTTTTATTAGTATGATATAATATCTACTAATATTAGAAAGATTTCAATTGTTTTATGTTTGTAATGGATAAACTACGCAATTACATAACTGATTTTAAACATTATTTCACCTTTAGTAAGCGATTAACAAACGCTATATATTATTCCCTATTTACCCACTCTTGTGAAGCCGGGGTGGATTACTAGTGTGATAATAGTTCTAATTATCTCATTCAAAAAAGAGCAATTCAAAAGTGATCAATCATGAAATGCTTCAATAGTACAAAAAGCGCCGATTTTATTCTTAATGATAATACTTTCAGTTGTTTTCTGTTAACAGATCTTCTATCATAATCATGACGAGTCAGTGTAATCTTAATTTTATGATATACTTTTATATCTCACCGTTTGATTTCAGAGTTGAACAATCAAAAGGCCGTTTAGAAGAATTTCGCTTTATTTTGTAGGTATGGGTGGGAGCCACGGTAGTCTTGGCAGGCTTTTAAGAAATCCATTAAGCGAGATAAATTTATTCACTTATTCGGTTCGTTGTCTATTATATTGTACCCATAGATATGAATCCAAACAGATATCACCACTACACTTCGTGTAACAATTTTTTGCCCTAACTAATGCGAAATTTCGTCCTACATTCCATATGGTTGGACGGGGTCGCCACTCAAGAACGATCCTTCCACAGAATATAGACGACAAAAGTGATAATGTGAGGGTGGCCGAAAAAACTGCGCGGGCTGTCATACACTTCAGTCCTGCTATGACCACGATTTGGTGAAATCCACGTCAAAACGTCGACAAGAAAAAATAGGTTTTAGATACTATTTATCTGTAATCGCGTCGCGTTAAGTACCGATCGTGAATTTAAAATAATATACCTACCCTAAAGTTGGTTTCATATTGTGTTATGATTAAAAATATAAATTTTTATACGAAGAAACACGTTAAAATATATTTAGAGTAAATATTTTATATATTTACGTTATAAAAACCCACATGTGTTAATTATTTTTCTTAAAGTTAGTAATTTCTGTTCCCACTGTATATTATTAATAAGACAAATTCGCATACATTTATATTTCAATATAGTCTTTCACATAGTTTATCTATGTCTTTTAGGTCTTTCTATATCTTTATAGCTATTTATATATTCATACTTAATATTTTTTTTAAAACATGCTATTCATCCTTGGGCATCAAGGATAATATAGACTAAGGTAATCGTTTACACACGGTAGGAATAGATTGTTAGTAATGCGAACTACCAGTCCCATTGTTAACAATATGGTCCTATTAGGTTGACCTCCCCGCGATCCCCTTGGAAACTATCGTGATGATTATACCTGGAATTCAGCTAATTGACCTGCCCGTTCATTCTTACTTATCATCCCTCACTAGTGCCTAAATTATCACTTTTTTGATATAAAAAAAAATACAGTAAATACTAAAAGAACAATTATTTATCAGTACTGATTCCAATTACCACGTTGTGCATTCAACCGCTAAATCAGGCATAATTTGTACAAAATATGATTATAATAATGAGAGTTGTGCAATGGTCTGTGCGGCAGTTCGGGAGAGTTAATGAATCCGACGCTCAGACGATGAGGCTTCATTAACGCTTGAAGCCACAGGCAAATGCCGCAAATTATGTACTTACCTCTATATCTACCTACCTAAATCTCCCTATGAATACATAGGATACAAAATTGATATTTTTAATATTACTCTGTAATTATTAATAACAAATAGGCATGGATACCGATCCTATGTCTATATATTGGGCTTCTCTGGACATTGATGGTGGAAAAAAATTCATCGCCCATTTCGATACCACTAATATCGGTCGGATATCTATTTTTTTTACAACACAGGGGGCAAACGAGCATTCGGCTCACTTGATGGTAAGTGACTACTGCCGCCCATGATCACTCACCAGCGGCATTGCAGGTGTGCTGCCGGCCTTTTAAAAAGGAATATACTCTTTTCTTGAAGGTTATGTTGTCGTATCGGTTCGGAAATACTGTTGCTGGAAGTTGATTCCTAAGAATGGTTGTGCGTGGAAGAAAGTGCCTTGAAAAACGCACGGTGGATGACCGCCACTCGTCCATATTTTCAAATATAGTTAAGTCTGTTATTAAATATTATTTTTTGGATAACAAAATTTTAACATATTCGTTGTAAATGTTACAATATCTATATATTGGATACTTACTAATATATTGAAACAAAAGCATATAGATATTGCAATATGTATATTACACTCCCCTAATAATAAATATAACTTATCCCCAAGACTCTGCCCGCATGAATTAGGATAAAATTAATACTATAGTCTGTCTATAGGCAATTGTGTAAACAATACATGAACATATATTTACAGACATATTTTTAATTAGGATTAGTAAGATTATATATCTGTGCAATAAAAAAAAATGAAAGCATATTATTCAAACATCTCTATGAATTTCATAAATTTAATAGAGACTTAATACTAATACATGTCTAGAATACGATTAATTAAGATTTCAGTGAGATTGATTAGTACCTAAACTATGTAATAAACACACGAAGTTACTATGGCATAACTTTAATGAAGATACATATTGTATTGTTATTAGACTGTATTTAATTAAAATTTTATAGACTAGTTAATTTAGAGATATACTAAATTGCAATTTTTTGTTGCTGTAATTTCTTCCAAACGATAGGAAGGAATATTAAAAAAATATATATAAAGTTGTTTTTATAAATTTTCATTATTTATCTCATATTACAGTGCAAAGTTTCATTTTAATCGAACTTAAATATTTACAGTTTTGGCAAATAGATAGACAAATATTGCTACATTATAAACGAGGTCTTGGTTTTGTAAAAAAAATATTTATTAAGTCAGGTATTTTAATATTGAACTAAGTAATATTACGTCTGATTTCCTAATTGTCTAATAACAGTTTGAAAATAATTAGTTACAATTTATTATTAAATAGGAATTTTGCACAAGCGATGTTGAATTAATTTTAATCAATGAATGCCAATATTGACGATTGATAGTATAAACAGTTCACAGCTTTTTTATTTATTTATTAGGCTTTGGCCAGAAACCATCAGCTAACGGTTTACAGCTTAGTTACTTGCTACTTAAAATAAGAGCTTATTATTTGCAGTTCATTCTATAAGTATATTATTTGTCTTCACGTCAATTTTAATCCATTCGATCTAATTTGATTAAATTTATTTCGTCAATGCCACTCCCAAGAATGCTAATGCTTTCAATTTCGTTACATAAAAGAAAAATAAGTCATAGTTCTGAAGCTAGTTCCATAATTATTTTCTGATGCTGGAACTGATCATTGAGAACATTTTAAGGTGAAGAAAATTATGATGAAAATAGAATAAAACTACTAGCTAAATATTTGGGAAGTTGAGAAGAGTATCTTATAAATGTAATTATTTTAAATATAATCAATCTGTAAGCTAAATTACATTCAATTCATTAAGCCGTTTATGCGTAATTAAATAATAAACATCCAAAGTTTGAATTCACGTATAATTTCATTAAACTTTCTATAATCTATCTTTAAGCTTGTTATGACAGTTATTTTACATCGGCCATTTCTGTTACATTCTAGAAAATGTCTATATGGTTCTGTAAAGAAAGTATGTAACATGAAATGAGAACACAATAAAATAAATAAAACCAATACAGAAATAAATTCTATCTATTCTATCAGAAATGGTATCATAATCACATAACATACAAAGAATACGGACGAATGCATAACATATTTTGAAAGCGTTGTAAAATACAACATAAGCAAATGTAAACAATATTGCTTGTTGTTAATAATACTCCATAATGCACGGTGCAACAATAACACAATGGGACTTCCGTCAAAACGGCCATCTTGCTTCACTCAAATGAAATAGAACAGGTACCTACTAACTCCGCGTCCTACCTTATGTTATTGTTATGTTGGGGATAAAAATCAATCCCGAGCTTTTATGGCCGAAAATATTCCCACCCGTACCGGCAACATATTGAAAAACAACAATCTCTTCCGCCTTTGTGATTTGCTTTTATTATCTTCAGATAGGTAAATGGGTTAACAGAAATTACTTGTCGTTGTTTGTCTATGGAATGGAATTAACTAATTAAAATTAGTTTCGAATTTTTAAAATATGAGGACGAAGAGCTTGCTTTAAATATAGTATTAAGTATGAATGTGGATATCTATAAAGGTAGAGGAAGACCTTAAAAGACAAGGATGGATTGTGTGAAAGATGATATGGCCGGAGTGGGAGTAAATGCGGAAATGACTGCGAATAGAGATGAATGAAAAAAGTAAACATATAATGACGACCCTAAATAATTGAGATAAGGATAGGAAGATGATGTTGCTGATTTATATTGGGAAAGGACTTATGCACACTAGTGGGCATGGACGTCAATAAGCTGTTATGATTGCTTAATTTAACAACAATGACTTGACATCGCTGTGGTTATTCCAAACTGCTTGTGATCACGTAGTCGGAACGAGGTATGAGGTCAGTTCATCATTAATTTGGATATAAAACTATAAAAATCATAATTATAATATTTAATAATTTAAAAAAATGTTTATGCTTTATATTTTACATGGAAAAATTTAACTTTCCATTCCTTTTAACTTTCCGCCCGTACTCTAACGACTCTAATTGAGTAAAAAGTATTTTCCATTGGCAAAATTTCAATAATTTTTAATATCATTAGTAAAAAAATATATGTAACTAAAATAAACTATCTATTCGTATAGTTTTTCTATTCTATTTTAGTCGAGATTTGGATTGTAGTAATTGTTTGTTTATAATATACATTATTTAAAAAAAAATGGGTATTCTATTGTTCACAACATATCATACACACTCATACAGAGTGTCTATTAAGTCTATTAAATCACTGATTTTAGTGGAAATTGAAAATTAGTAATCCTTACTAATATTATACATGTGAAAGTAAGATAGTTATTGTACGCATACTGCCCGCTAATAATTAATGCTCCTTTCCACTCAGGGTTTGCTGGAAGAGAACTCTTACAGAGTTAAGCTCGCCTGTTGTACATCTTTATTTTATATATATATTATATGTTGTAATTTTTTTCTGTGTACAATAAAGAATAAATAAATAAATAAATAAAATAGTTTGTTCCTTTGTACTTTATAGTGCTTTAACGGTTCAACCAATCACTATGATATTTGTCATACGAATACACGTACTATATGGGTGAAGAAGAATATAAGTTAAATCTACTTTTTATCTCGGTTAGTAAAAATAATTCAGTCAGCAAACATATTCCGGCCACGAGGACTAAGTTGTGGGTGAAAGCTAGTTTTATATAAATATCTCTATTTGAAATCTAAAATACATACAGAGTGATGTCATCAATAAACATATTTACTTCAATGACGCAGTGTTGTGACGTACGCAGTTACAAATTTTACATAACTTAAAATCAATAAAGTGGCAGCATCGTAACCAAGCTCAGCCTTTTAGGAAAAATTAACAGACGCAATTCTGTAAATCAATATTTTCTCAATTCAATGAAGTAAGAAATATTTACTTGAATGTTTTATTTATCCTTAGTTCTCGTCCCGGTTTAGTGGGCACAAGGGACGGCTTATTGAGTAATGATGCGTGACACAATGACCGTTTTGTCTCATGCAATGGAGACGTCCTTGCTTTTGTTTACCAGAATTGTTTGTTTGCAGGCTTAGATGTGTTTGTGAAACATTGTGACTTTTAGTTATTTATGTGTCACAGTTTATTTGTGCGATTTTGTCTCGGTTCTATATTGGTTTCGTTTACCTGTGCTAAGTTGATTGGCCACAGTTATTCCAATATCTCCTTTTTTGTATTCGTTTAGACACGTATTTATCTTTGTTGTAAATTGTTAACGTCAATATAATTTTATTTAATGATTAGGTTACTCATCAAATGTGGTTTTGTCCCTTACTGCTATATACTGGGCCTTTATTATTTTTTTATTAGGATAAAAATTATTCTATCTATGAAGTTGGAGTCAATAATAGATATTTACAAAATTTCATTAAAATCAGTTTAGTGTTTTGAAGATTAGCAAGAACGAACGTCGTAATACGGGATTTTTATATATTAATATATACCTAATTAAAGTCTTTGTAATTTGTAATCTCTAAAATTTAATGTAACATCTAGCAATGACTCTTTTTTTTATCACAACGAACACTCATAAGAGTGTTCGTTGTGATAAACGATACGATAATGTCAGAATCAAGAACAAAACAGTCAAAGAAAACAAAAGTCCAATTTTCTAGACTGCCTATAATTATGAATGCCACTTCACATTCACACTTTTAATGATTTATTAATTTGTCCCAAGAATTCGACCGCCAGATTCGGGTCGCAATAAAATCTGGCGAAGACAATTAAGACTTGAAGCAAATGAGTTGGCCGCAGGCGCTTCCCCTCCGCATTAACTTTACGATATCACGACCATTCATTTCTACTGTTAGTGTGATAACTGAAGAACTAAAAGTAAATTGCTTCAAGAAACTAATGGCGCAATACATAATCGAATTTGTTCCACAAAAAACCTTTCAATTGTGACAATAATTTTAATTTAATAATTTCAATCTTAAAACCAAACTGCACCGATTTTTATGCGACTAATATAGAAATATATCCTTTCAGATAAAAAAAAAAGAATTTTCTAAATCAATTTACGAGGAGTTAAACAAAGGAAGTTATGGTTATTACAAATAAAAAAAAAAATATAAACGATAAACTTTTTCTTTGAAGCCGGTTAAAAATTTTCAATTTTGTAATAGAGATTCTATAAAATAAATCTGTTTAATAAATTGTACTATAAAAGGTATAAATAAATCTTTTATTTTACAAGTTCCTTTCTAACTAACAATAAGAAATCAAAGTAGTGTTTTTCTTCTTACTTATATACTTCTGCATCAGAAAGGTCAGATGTAATTCCTTTCTAGGTTAAGGTTCAATTAAGACGACGAGAAATATATAGCGAAAAGGGTTAAAAGCATTCCTTGAGATCCATTGGCATTTTTATTCGTTCGAAGCCTCACTCTCGTTTAATGGAAATCGTAAACTAAATCCGGATTGAGTACGCCAATGAAAATATATTATTAAATTCAATGCTATTGCATTAACTGGGATGTTAGGCTGATTTATTACGAGTATCTTTATTTATATTTTAATTAAAGAAATCTAATTAATTCCTCATGCTCATATTTAACATTATAATATAAATCTGTGTTCAACCGTTGGCAACATGTCGAACAGTTTCTCCAATGATAATTTTATACATGCAAAGTGATACAATATCAGTATTCTCGTACATACTCCATGTACTATGCATCGAGTTCAATTTACTGCAGGCTTACTGTACCTGTTAGTTCTTAATCGACTCGATTCAATGTTGTTGATCATCGATGATTCAAGGTATTACAAATAGGTTTCAGACCTCATTCTCGTCAAACAATGTTATCTGACTATTCAGACTTAAGATTAATCGTTGCATTATTGAATTGAGTTTGTTTAACAATGATTTCTATGTATGTGAATTTTGAATTGAAAGGTAATGCCAGGATTGTTTTTGGCGTTGTAAATATATTGATCTTTACGTTTTAATTTCAATTTTTCGCTGCTTTTCTTAGACGATCACAATAAACTTAGTTGCCAGAAAATTTGGACAAATCTTTATTGGGAATTTTGTATTTTGGGGAATTTTGTTTTTGTATTTTTTTTAATATTAGACTTTTGTTACATTTTGTTTGTTTGTTATTTTTAGGAGCTTTCACCGCTCATCAATCATTCATCAAGATATTTGCCATATGTGCAGTGATATTGCAGTGAGTCTCAATCGCGCGGATGAAGTTGCGAAAAAAAACTGGTATACCTATTATATGTAGTGTAACGTACATTTCAGCGATGCTAAACCATGTTAAACTATGAATAAGAAGGACAAACCCTTACTTGTCCAAACTTTTGAATTATTGTTTAATATATTTCGGCTGGAATGTGCCACAGCGGCGGAAATAATTCTGGGCTTAACTTGCGAGAAAGTAAGTGCTTATTTGGCAAAGTTTGTGAACTTATAATGAAACTTCTTCAGTCAGATTTTTTATTAACAAATCCTTTGTTATTTAGAGTTGCGTAATTTCTCTACCGCTGCAACTGTGATACAAGTTTGTTATATTAATTTGTCGGTTCTATAAAATATTGCCCTTATTATATTATTTATAATGATATTAATTTTATTAAAGTGTTTTATTATTTATTGAATATAAATCTATAATTATAAAAAGATTTGCTTGATCTAATTTAACTTTACATATCATCATCATGTCTGTCTTTAACTGTCCACTGCTGAACATAGGCCTCTCTCTTGGAGAGTTTTGCCAGTAGTAGCTACGCATGGCAGGCAGATTGGCAAACGCAGTTAGGCTTTGGAGATTTTTAAAGAGAGACGCTGCTGTCTATACCTTGTCCTCAGTTAGTCACCTTTTACAACACCCACGAAAAAAGACCGGGTGGCCTATTCTATGCTGGGACCACACGGCGAACTTTACATGTTACACATTATTTTGATTCTGCATACCAGACAAGGACATAAGTAGCAATAGATTCGAAATCGCTAATTTTAAAACTACATAGGTATATTCTATTATTTATGTTACAAGTTTGTTCTTATATCATATTTAAATATTCTTAAAGAACTGGAGTTATTCTATATGTCGAGCACTATTTTAAATTTATTTATTATGGGTGTTTGTTAGTTTTTTACGTAAAAACTACTGAATGGATTTAAATGAATAGTTACGGTACGGTACACGGGTAGGTCATATCCTAACTTAGCACATAGGATACTTTATGTATTGAATCACATGAGTGAAGTCGCGTGATACAATTAGTAAATAATAAGCCCTTTTAATGTTCGGATCTCTAAACAGAAAAAAAATGGATATAGGTAATGTTTAAAAAAGTGTATGCGTTATACAAACACATTTCCAACGAAAGGCGATAAGGCTAGAATGCACTTTGGTATTAATATTAACTCACACTATGTAGGTGATAAGTGAATTGTTTGCAGTTATTGGACTGCTCACGCTTGTTCAGACAATGACATAAGACGTGACTATTGTTATAGTAATGTATAATTACATTACATTGCTGAGTAACGTAATGCATGTTACTCAACAGTGCACTTACACGTGAACATTGTTAGACAATGCTCCCTTCATCATCTTCACTTCGGCCGTTATCTGTCCTCAGATGAAAATAGGCCTTTCCCATAAGGCTGCCGTAAAGAACCATATAAAGCCACTTCTGTATCCACTGACTCCCTACAAGGTCGTCACTCTATCCAGTGGGCAGTCGTCACACACTGGGTTTGCCTGTACGAGGTCACCATTCAAGAACTTTTCTTCTTCATCGGTTATTAGTTCTTTGACTTATGTGACTAGCCCATTACCACTTCAGTTTGCTTATACTTCGGACTACGTTGTCACTTTCTTTCTTTTGCGGATATCCTCATTTCGGATTCTGTAATGCAAGAAACGCCGAGCACAGCTTTTTCCATAGATCGCCGAGTAATTTGAAGCTTTTGCATATGGGCAATCATGTAGGAACATGTTTCGGTTCTGTAGATGATCATTGGCAACAAGTACTGGTTAAAGACCTTCGTCTTCAAACTTTGAGGTATTTTGGGTAAAAATGTTCCACTACATGATCTAATGAGGGAGAAGGTATTGTTTCTATTGGGGGTTAGCAACCCCATTGTTAGCAATATACTTGGTCAGATTGATCTCTATGCTGTTTTTCTTAGAAACTATCGTAGTTTATTGATTCCTGATGTATTCATCACGATGGCCTAATCGACCTGCCTTCATCCTCTCAAACTGATAGCACAGGCGGGATTACCATTTCATTCTGATTTATTAACAAGACACTTTCATATCTATAAAAGTAACGGAAATTTAAGATTCAATGAGACCAACATTTTTTTATGCTACTTAGAATGACAAACTACTTGATCGCTCATGTGACAGAAAGTGGTAACCGTTGCCTGTAGCCATAAACAGTACCATGGATATAACAGAGTATATTGTGTCGCCCATGATACCCCAAATGCATAGCCATTCCTGAAGACTAAGGTGTTATGCCTCCGTACCCTGTAATTTCACTGCTATATCCCACCTTTCAAACTGAAACAGCCTTGTACACACAATTGCTTCAAGGCAATTTTGTACAAAGTTTCCCTCTGGTAAATTTATGTGAACAATACTTGAATGAATCTATAGATATAGTCAAGAATCATCAAGCATACTAGAAAAATCACATTTAAACTGAAAGTCTACTTCTTCTTTTTTAATTAGTAATAAAGATACATTACGTTTCGTATTTATTTTTGTAACCCTAATTTTCATGTATATTATTTTATATTATGGTATATAGTATAAATAAATACGTTACTAACACCACTAGCATAAAATAAAAGGAATTTTATTCCGTGCCACTAGCCCACTCCCAGTTAAGTGTCCCCCTGTCACTTAAAGCCCCGTCATATATTTTTTATCGGGAGATTTCGATAAGTAAGAATGTTGTTCTTAAGGCTCTGAGCTTTCTTTGAGCGGATTTGATGCCACCGATCCATTTTTTTTTTATTTTTAATAATCGTAACGTTTGAACATAGAATATTCTGATTTTTATTTTATATCTGAAATATTGAATAAATTACTAGTTTTTACTCGCGACTTTGCGTGATCGTAATACGTTAATTGTTTGGGATAAGAAGTAACGCCGGCTATTGTTCTGTCTAAGCTCTAGGCATTTTTACGGCGCAACTTTGAATGAGACTGACTGTTGATTTTCAAACTCAATTTCATTTTAGGTCTGAATATAATAATGTAATATTAATATCTGCACGTGTACGTTTCCAAGAATAACAGATACCCTTCCCTAACGTGTTTGCGGAATTAATTAACAAAAATAAAATCCCTTTTCCTAAAAGTTTGAGATTAGGTACCTACATCAGAGAATTACATACACGGTCTCAGTATTTAAATGATGTAATGAAAACATGTAATTATTTTATATACATGTAAAATGAAATTAATAGCAGTATGCATCTTTAGCTTTTACATAGGATTGAGATATGGTATTCTTTTTTTATGTTGTTGTAAATAACATTCAATAGTACAGTTATTTGAAATAAATATTACTTTGTAATAGTACATTTCAACAGACTTTACTGAAAAAATTCAAAGAAGTTTTACTACATTATACTCGTATATCTAATATTATATGTGTAAGTAATCCTATACGTTAAGTTATTGTATCAAATTTCATTCAATTCTGTTTTGTAGTTCTGTTTTGGCATGAAAGAGTAACAAACATCCATATATCCAAACATCTTCACAAAGTTTGACATTTATAACAGTAGTAGGATTTCACTAATAAAAGAAATGCAGCGGTGGCAGCACTTTCGCTCAGCGCTTTAAGTTCGGAGTAGCCGGGATTGCGACGGGGCGGCGCGCTAGCGTGGGGGAGGCGAAGTAGGTCGCTCGTCGTGATAGGTATTTATAGCTTAGCCGGCATAGCCGGAATGTACTTCGCCCACCTACCCAACAATAATAACGCCACTGTCAAGTTCATTACTCACTTCTTCCGATGCATTCGCGTTCAGATAATTTCTCGGGACTCAGATTGTATGCGGATGTCGCGGAGAATTCCAAGAGTACGCCTTAATTAAACAAGTATATATTGATCTACTAAAAACCGACTTCAATCGTGAAGGCACCGATAAACAATGTAATGTATCATAAATCCTGCGTGTTTACAATAGGCTTATTTAAAGGAAGAGGGGGGGGGGGGGTGAGGTGTTAGGCCCAGAATTCTCTGGTGCCCACCCCAGTATGCGAACGTAGCTTTCAGCTATGTCCAAACTCATGTCTAACGCTTGTTTATAAAAACGTCAAACTTCTCAATAAACCTATATTATATTAATAATAATAAGTATTTTATTATTATTAATAATAATAATAAGCATTATTAATAATAATTAATTATTTATAAACCAGAAAGCCTCTCGCTTTGTATAAAAGTCGTTTGTTTAGGCACCTCTGTCCCATTCGTGATTCTACCATGACGCAGTTGTGTTTGCATAGCCGTGTTTCGGTTTGTAGGTTAGGATATGGCAGTGAATATACAGGAAACATAGGAATAACACCTGAGTCTTCAGGAACGGCGATGCATGGGGGGTATTATGGGCGAAATAGTATAGGTACTGTGTTATGTCCATGGTACTGCTCATGTCTATAAGTGACAGTTACCATTTTTCATCAGGTGGGCCGTCAACTTGTTTACCATTCCAAGTTGTATAAAAAATACCTATTTTAGTTATTGATTTGTTTGTCTCTTTCATTTATGCTAAATTCTGAATTTGAAAGAAAGTGACAAAACAGTGTAATCGTAATAGGTTTGTAGAAATTTTAATTTTTATGAAGAAGAGGATAAGAATACACAATGTACTTTTTTTAAGGAGCTATTCAGATCTACTCCCCTCCCCCCCTCATGAAAAATTATCTTAATAAATACGCCAACAGTGTTTATGTTTAGATTTTTTTACTGTTTGTGAAAGTCCATGCCACTAGTTATTACAATTATTTTATTTAATTCCGCTACCATTAATATGTGTGCGACTGCCAGCACTCAAAGATTGGACACAACAATGTATTCCAAGTGGTTCTAAGTTACAGAACAATTCGTTGTTTAACAAAAAACAAAAATATTAGACGCGTCACCATTATTACTGTATACCAAATATGCTGTCGACTATGATTTACAAGTATATCTTTATCTAATGTTTTATCACATACTTTTTGGGTTACAACCAAAAAGGATACAACCTTTGTCTATTTCCTTTGAAGTGTGGGGGTAATTTATGGGAGCAACCCATGATAGGACCTAATTTGTTCACCTGTCAATATCACCGAAAATAGGTCGTGCTTGGACGTTTAATCTATTCAAATCCGAATAAACGCGATACTTCTCTGTTCTTGTGAATACGGTTATAGGATTTATCAAACTTTCTTTTGAAGGAATCAAACTTTATACTTTTCAACCGACTTCAAAAATAAGGAGGTTTTCAATTCGGTTGTATTTTTCTATGTTTGTTACCTCATAACTCCGTCAGTTATAAATGATTTTTTTTTATTTAAAAGGATATACTTACAGATTACTCCCATAGAAATTTTATCAAAATCGGTTCAGTACTTTGGTTTTTAAATTAAAATAACTTCTTTTGCCAGAATTGAAGTCGGTTTTTTTTTCTAGAATGCCATCTTAATTAAATAAAAAACGTAGGTAATATGATTGTCTATGTGATTATTTATGCAACTTGGAATAGCATACAGGTCCATTTGATAGAAAGTGGTATCAGTTAATGATAAACAAAATAGACGCGAAAACATTCCCGAGGACTATTTTTTTTAAATTGAAAATGGAATGTTAACACCGTCCGTAATATCGGTATACACATTTGGGGAGCCAGGAAAAGATGATAGGCAAGGATAAAGTCAAGACAGTTGACCTATCGTGTCGAATTCGATAAGATAATGGTTTCAAGGGCGAACCGCGTAGAAATCGTCATTATAAGGTTCATTGGTAACAATGGGGCTGTTAAACCCCATTACTAACAATTTCTTTCTTTTCAAGATTATGGTGTTATTCTTTCGTTTCCTATAATTTGATAGTCATGTCCCACCCTTTAAATCGAAACACAGCCATGTAAACAGCTGCCCGGGGAGTGGGGACAGACACATGTATGATTAATTGACATTAAGACCATTTGGAAGATTTTCTTTCAAAGGTTGTAATTGTTCAATTGAAAAATGTCTACAATCTACGTATTTTATACATCACAGACATTAAACTACATATATCATAAAATTTGTTTAATCGATTCAGATAAAGTTTATATCAGTTTTTAAGTGGACTAATAATTATACAAAGGGAGGAAGGAAGGATAAGCAAGCTGAAGTGGCAATGGGCTGGTCACAAAGCTTGAAGAACCGACAACCGATGCGGAAGAAAGGCTCTTAAGTGGCGACCCCGTACGGGCCAACGCAATGTGAGACGGATCCCCACTAAATGGTGCAACGACCTCAAATACATTGCAGAGTGTCAGTGGATACAGGTGGCTCAAGACTGTTAAAGCTTATGTCCAGCACTGGACCGATAGTGGTTGAAATGATGATGAATACCTATACAATTATAAACTTTGGTTGGTATTTGTTCAGGCATTCCTTCTAGTGACGGAATAAACCTAGAGACATTAATTTTGACCATTACGATTTTATTATAGTAAGATAGATGTCTCTTATCAACGCTCATAAATCTTATAAAATAGCTTTGTTTTTGCCCGACCGTGGAAGAAAGGAGAGTAATGTTTTTCGGATGAATCAATACATAACTTCATTGGTTCAAAATGTTTTAATAGCTGGTTGTCAGCAAATTAATTTTACAATAAGCCTGCTCAAATGAGAAACATTTCGTTCACGGACAAAATTTTAATTTCCTTTTTTAATTTAGTACCTAACTTTAAATTTGATACTGGTAAGACAAATCTTTCTTGTCGATCCATCTTTTGCGGTTGCTTGTCAATGTTTAGGGTTAGGGACAGTCAATTTTGATCAGTTACAAGAAATTATTACGTTCTTTTAATGACGTAAACCTTTGTAATTCGAATTTGATTAGATTTTTTTTTATTTGTATTAAAAACAATATTCTTTTCAATCAATAAACCGATAAGCAATAATAAACTTTTTGCTGATGAATTTTTCTGAAACTAACAACAGTTCTCTTTGAAAATATATTATTGAATCGGATTTCGTGCCAGGCAAGGGCTGGCACTGGTTCGCAATGGTTGGCACACCCAGGCACGACATACTCCGCACACTTGGAAGTTTAGTTAAATACTCGTATCTCAATAAACAAATGAAAAACATGTACCGACTCAAGCGTTTGCGTTGTCAATGTATTTTTTAAATTATATATTATTATCACAGTATGTCTACTAGTATCCACAGTATTTTTTTATAACACAGGGGGCAATCAAACGAGGATACGCCTCATCTGGTGGTAAGTGACTACTTATGAGCACCCACAAAACTGGAGGAATTGCAAATGTGCTGCCTGCTTTTAAGATTTATATATATATTTATGCAACTTAGAATTGCAAACAAGCTGACGGCCCACCTGATGGAAAGTGGTAACCGTCGCCTATAGACATAAGCAGTACCATGGACATAACAGAGTATACTGTTTCGCCCATGATACCCCCTATGCGTTGCCATTCCTGAGGACTCAGGTGTTATTCCTCTGTACCCAGTAAATTCACGCCATATCCCACCCTTCAAGCCGAAACACAGCCATGCAAACACAGCTGCTTCACGGTTGAAACACGAATAGGACAGAGGTATCCAAGCAATTGACTTTTGTACAAAGTCTCCCGTTATAATTATTATAATTATTTTAATTTTCAATAAATTGTATCAGTGTGTCCAACTTTCAAGGGTTTTTTTTTTCAGCAAAATAATTAAGTGTTACGAATAAAGTACATAATTATACTATCTAAAAAATATATATCCTATTAAATTATCCTAGAGGGATTAAATTATTTGTCATTATGGTGAATCTTTTCTTATCGTATAGAAACATAGAAAGTGAAAGTCAAAATAGAAAAAAAAAAAACAGCATCAAAGAAAGTACTTTTGTCTTGTTACAAACAATGAACAATATTCTCACGTTCAAAATGTATTCAACTTATTCCAAATTTATAATTTATTACATATGCAGATTTTAGCAAGAAAGTAAATTGAACTGTCATTGTAACAAAATGAAACTGTTTGCTTTTTGCTGACACACCGTGAACCAATATTATTGAAAAAGACAACATATTTACATAATTCACTAGTAATTCTCCCGACTTTATTCGTACGGTTGTCACGTTGTTCGTCAAAATTGACTTAATTTGAAAAGTATATTAACTCAAGTTGTAAACTTGGGGGAATTTTACGCGAATTTCCTACAACGGAGGGTTAAAACCGTATCTCATAATTCGTTCGACCGATTATAATAAAGCTCAATTGTTAAGTTAGATTACCATCTACTCGATTTAAAAAATTCGTTAAAATCTTTTCAGTCATTTTCTTATGACGATGTAATAATTATGGTAATTCATAAATCATATACACCCTGATGCACATCGACATGTCTTGGATATATATTAAAATTATTTGAAATTAGAACGTGGAGTTCAATAAATTCTTGCTAATATTAT
Source organism: Galleria mellonella (assembly GCF_026898425.1). Taxonomy (NCBI): domain Eukaryota; kingdom Metazoa; phylum Arthropoda; class Insecta; order Lepidoptera; family Pyralidae; genus Galleria; species Galleria mellonella. Next base: position 2,581,762 of record NW_026442133.1, read on the forward strand.
AAACGTGAATGTTTCATACCCTATAGCGTCTTAACGGCTTAACAAATCACTATGAAATTGTATATACGTGCTACGTTTTTTATCCCGGTCACTAAATATATTCCGGTCACGCGGACGAAGTCATGGGCAAAAGCTGTTAATAAATAAATAGATTTTGGTTCGGAACCAGCAATTTTTTTTGCAGTATGGTGCCGGCATAAGATGGTCTATGCGCTTCTTTTCCTGCAGGTGTTGTAAGAGACGACTAAGAGTACTTAACGGTCGAGGGATGGGTATGAGCGTCTCTCTTAAAACATCTACAAAGACTAACTGCGGTTGCCAACCCACCTGCCAAAGGTGGCAACTACTGGCAAAACCCTCCTTTATAGGAAAGGCCTATAAAGAAGGCCAGTGGCCTAACTCCATTCATCAAAATCACATAAATGCATAGATGACTAATACGGGAATAAACCCTATTTATTAAATACAAAAGGCAAAACAAAAAAAGTGAGATGAGATCTGTTCAAAATTAACCTTTTTACATATATTGACAATTGTAGATTTTTTTATAAAAAAAGAATATTTATAAACAATTGAAATAGAACAAAAAATATATATAATACATCAAGTCAAGAGACGGCATTTTTACTTACAAATAATATAATTAATAAATAATATATACATAACAAGAACCAGCATATTTTACAAACAAGAACCACCTTCTTTTAGAATTCTTTTCACTTAAAAATAGAAACATTTGAGTTCCACCACTTATTTGCGACCCTTGGCGGCTTTATTATATTCTGCACAGTAAGAGAATGTTTGCCCCAAGACAACGTTGTACCTAATGAAATGTAAATTATTCGAAAATCTCGTGTCGCGGTGTTATCATCGTATTATTATGCGATCGCGATGCGGCACCGTCGCGTCGCCGGTTGTTATCGCGACGTCGCGCGTCGTGATTTCGTGAGTTTTTATACATGAATGGCTATTTATTTCATTTAAATGTTATTTTTTTTACAAACACTTTTATAGATATTTTACACGTTTTTATGCAACTTGTAGTGAAAAATAGACTGATAGACAGGCTATCTTATGGAAAGTAGCCTAAGCTATCATAGGTAACTTAGAATATATACTGTGACGCTCGGGCCACCTTTCATATGGTACTATTTCTGAGGAAAAGCTGATATGCTCCTGTACTTTGTAATTTCGGTGGTGTATGAAAATTAAACAAACAAGGTTGTCTATATTTTAAAAATGTGTTTGTTTTGACTGATCATCATTGTACAGCATAAATTACTAAGTTTAGAAAGTTTAAATTTGGTACAGGTTATTTTATAACATAAGCATCCAATAAGAAAAGATTTATAGAAATTTCAACTTGAAGGGAATGAATATTAACATGACAATATGTATGCAAAGCTGCGGGCAACCGCTAGTTATAAATCATCATTAATTTAGTTAGTAGTACTATCAATATCAGTAATATGTTTATGATATCTTGTACAGTCTAGGAATAAACGAGTAAGACCGTCTACAGTCTCCACATTGTATTTATGGCTCTTTATGACTCATAAATACAGGTCACATGAATGATCCCAATGTATTTGATAGTACAATAATACCCCTTACACTCTGTAATACAAAGTATATATTGTACATACAGAACATTTTATAAAATATTAGTAAAAATTTTAAAAGTAGAATTAAATTTGAATTTAAATTTTAAATTTTTTTATTAATTGTATTGCATATACATAGACAAAATAGACATACAGATTTTGAAGGCATTCTACTCCAGTTACTCATATTACTGCATTTGCGGATGTAATGGCATTGAGAAGCAAATACCCACATAATCAATGATAACAAGACTATAAATCATTATTATAAATTTGAAAGTAAGTTTGTTATCTTATGGCATCTTAACTCATCGTCATGTTCAGTATACACTTAGTAGTCGAGATAGAAAAGAACATAAGCTATTTTTTATTTCAGTCAACCAACATAAAACTAGTTCTTAATAATATAACAGTGTTTTATATTTAAAATCATTCAGCATTACAAAGTTCAGCCTATGCGATAATTTTTTTTATTGGTAGAAAATGGAATAGTAACCCCGCCTGCGCTAACGGGATATGCTGGCGAGGCACCAGTGAATGGTAATCGATGAGGATGAAAACAGGCCAGTTAGCCCATCATGATGAATTCATCAGGAATTAATCATGATTTCCTGGGGAAACCGCGAGGAGGTCGACCTGGTTGGGTATATTGCTAGCAATGGGATTCTCAGTCTCCATTACTAACAATCCCTTTCCCCCCTCCTATGCGATCATTGTACATAGCAATATGACAGTATAAAGTATAACCACTGGTTAAAGCCTTTGGCGCGTTACGAATGATTATATGGCAATTTGGGACATAGTACTTTGTCCATGTGTCTGTTTGTTTTATAAGTAATAAAGGAATGGTAACCACGTGCAATGGTAAGCACCTGTAAGAGATAACTGATGCGGATGAAAGTAGGTCAAATAGCCCATCTTGACGAGTTCAGCTATAATTAACCACGATGGCTTCCATGGGGAACTATGTGGAGGTCGACCTGATACAGTATATTGTTAGTAATGGGGCTATTTGACCCTAAGATGGCACCGCAAGGGGGAAAGAGATTCTTAGTAATAAATAACAATCTCTTTCCTCCCTTTACGTGTTTGCTCGATGACTGCTATTAATATCTAAGTATAATACACAAGTACACAGAATGTATCTTAGCATCTTGTACTTAAGGTAGAAAAGAAACTAGACTAAAAGTCTATTGCTATTTTTTATACCAGTCGTATCTCGCTTATATCTGCGGATCATATTAACTTGTGCTTATATTGACATTCAATAAGTTGGCACAGTAAATAAAAATATAATTTTATTTTTATTACGAAACTGGGTAACTGCGAAATAGGTGGCACAGACTGCTATAATATTTGCGTGCACAAATATTTGTAAACCAGTTTATAAATAGCGTATCAAATATTGTTCGAATCTGTTGACGATATCTTATGTTACTTTCACTTCGTGATAACTGGAGCCTCATTTTTTGCAATATCAGGAAAACGTGTAAAGTTTGTGTAGAAACACATCTATAAATAATTAATTTCCGAGGATTGTTATGATAAAAAAAAAAAGAAAAAATATATCTTACACTTACAATGCAAAATTACAAATTTATAATAGATAAAATTTGTTGTGTATCTTATAGATTGATGGATAGAGATATCCTTGTTTCGTCCAAAAGATTACAGTAGTAAATTTATTATAGATACAAATAATTACAAGAAATAATATATTACTTACATTTACATTAGATATTTTATATATTATAAGAGTACAGACCATCTGATCATTTAAGCTGTCATGGGCTATGCATCAAAGCTATCATTCGTGATATGCTGATTCTTTTAACATGAGGTCATAACACTTTAGCCCTCAGAAAAGGTAACGCGTAAGGTGTAAACAACTCAACCATTTGTTCAAGATGAGTGAAAAGGTATAGTATGGATTGACAGCGTACAGGCCTAGTCTTTAATTTTATGGTATGGGCAGATAACATTTTAGTCTTCACGATGGCAATTCGGGATGAGTACCATGGATGTTATGTAATCAGGTATCAGTTATCATTGTCTATCAAGTGGATTGACAGCGTAGCAAATGCCAATAATAAAAATATTTGTCATATTGGCAATATTAATCCTGAAAAATCTATTATCTAGTCCTAGTTTAACGATTGTCCGATAAATTTACACCATCAACTGTATTATCTCTGTCATTTCGTAGTTCCAAACCTAAAACCCAAAAGTTAGTAGACCCAAACTATTGTAAATTGGGCTAGGACTTAAACTACGAATGTATTTCGCTTCTACGTGTTTAACTTAGACAACTTAAGGAAACCTCTAATAAAATAAACCGAGAAAAGGACCACATTCGATGGAAATGTTAAGTTACAATTGCTTTTCTATTTTAGATTTGCTTGGAATGAAAAATAATTTATTAATGTAACATATGTAATTGTATTCGTATTTTTCTTGAAGGGGAGCAATAAGGAGCTTTTATCGATTAATGATTTCTATTTATTTCTTTCTTCATATGTTCAGTCTACTACTACTATATATTTTATATCATTACTATTATAATGATCTATATATACATTTACACTTCTGTGATCTCAGTCAACATTATTAACTTCAATATTATCATTCCAAATTTAGTCATAATTTTAACTATCCACTGACATACAGGTTAGTAGATCTAACTAAATGTATGTCATTTAATATTCAATAAAGACATTATTATTATTATTAATTTTATCCTTCTTTATGAGCTTGCAATGCATAAGAACGCTAATGTAAACAATTTTCTATTTAATTGATTGGTAGTTATAAATTAGTAGTACATAAATACTGTCTGTTATTAGATAACGAGACAAGAGTTTACGTACTTATATTATCAACCGATTTCAAAGACAAAGGGGTTTTTTTTTGATGGATGAAAATGGTATGGTAACCCCGCCTGCGCTAACGAGATACGCTGGCGGAGCACCAGTGAAGGGTGATCGATGAGAATGAAAACAGGCCAGTTAGCCTATCATGATGAATTCATCAGGAAATCACCATGATAGTTTCCAGGGGGAACCGCGAGGAGGTCGACCCGATTGGATATATTGTTGCAATAGGATTCTCAGTCTCCATTACTAACAATCCCTTTCCCCCCTAGCCAAAGAGGTTCTCAATTCGGTTGTAGTTTTTTATGTACATACTTTCCTCCAGGTATCTAAATATTTCCCATTTCATATGTTCCTTTATAAATAGTACAGATACAAACAATTTCAGCTAAACAATCCGATGAGACTGTGATGAGTTTTAATTGTTATAATTATCCAGTATATTAGCACTGCAGTTTCGCGTCGTTGGGTTTTAACCGATAGAATTCGAAGAATCAACTAGTAGCTAATGACCTCATCCAACAACGTCAGAATGACCTGTTGGAAAAATATTATTCGCTGTTATACTTCATTAGTCTTCACGAAATTTGTTTTAATGCTTAAAAATTAATCTCTTTGGATGGTCGAGAAAAAAATGGCATTTTATCATTCATTTTTCTTTTATTCTAACCTCCTTATTCATAAAAAGGAATACTTTATACAAATCTATTTTAAATACTACACTGTTTTGTCATTTTATTTCCAATTAGGAATTTAATGTAAAAGAAAGAGACAAAAGAGAAACTACGACAACAACTGAAATAAGTTTATAAGAGGTTTGATGTTTTTATATTGAATGTGTATATCTGTTGCGTATGTGTAAAAATATTATTGTGATTCAACGACTGCCTACCTATTTGATTTGTTTATTTTTTCTTCTTTTCCTTTAACAATTGTCAACTACATAATCTACGAAATTAATTTAGAAAAACATGTTATTGGCCATACTACTTTGTTATAAAATGTTTGTTAATTTTATTTGTAAACCGCTGTTGGTTTTTTTAAATAAATAAATAAGGGAGTTAATCTGCAAGAATTTACTTAATATTCTAAAATAAGAGAAGTTTATTTTCTGCAATTTGTGTTTCTTTAGATATGCATTATTAAATTCGGATTTCGATCAATTATTACATTTTAATCCTTTTAAGACTCGCGCAGATGAAGAACGGTTGCTCTAGGTAATTTTTTATTATCAAAATATATAAAATTGCATTGTAAAAGTTGAGCCAGATCCTCCGAGTGAAAAAGTGAGCTCGTTTTTTTCTACTTCTTCTATTTTGCAATATAAAATGTTATTCTTGAACAATTTTGTATGTTATTCTTTTAGACTATATTCGATTCAATTTTTGAGTACTTTCTCTACATATCTATATATACATATATATACATCTTGATGCATGCGAATGACTATAATTTTTTTTTATTTAATCGATAAATAAAAAATAAACACTCCGATCTTTAACAGAGTCCAGTAAAAAAGTTTATATATAGTAAAAGTGTTTTTAAGTATGTTTCTCGACTGCAAAGCAATGGTACTTAATAAATTTAATATTTGAAGATTTGAGATATCTTTATAAATTCTCGGTAACATTGATATTCAAGTACAAATCAAAATTCCTGACACTGAGTACCCTGTAAGCGAAGTTTCTAGTACCTACTTGAAAAGACGTTAGGACCAGAATACTTCAATATTCTAGGTAAAGAATAAGCGGCCCGTTAAATTACCTTTTCAAATTAAGTACCGTAGGCAGTCAGTATCGTTACATTATTCACATTTAGTATTTTAAACCAGTATACACTATATTTTATTCTAGTTAACTGTACTGTAAACTACGTATCTCGTGCTAAAATTTCACAGAATAATTTCAAAGGAGAAATTTCCTTTGGAATTATTCTTGAAATTAAACTGCATTGTTACATTTCACAGAATCACAGATGATAATATTAGTTACTACAGTGCTAAATTTGTTAGTTGTTAGAAAAGGTGATGCATGCAGAAACAGAGCCATGTACAAAGTGGTAACTGTAGGATAAGTGACATATAAGAGAAATAAACTGACGCAAATTTATAAGAATAATGTATCTAATGATTTACAAAAATTACCACTTGATTATATTGAAGTTTTAATACTGGCTGTTGATACTGAGGTTTTTTAGAACAATGTGTTATTTTTAAGTTTGTTCTATGTCAGATTTTTATAAGACATGTCTCGTATTTTTTTCACTAAACTTATTATTTTATATCACAAATATATATATGTTTTATTACTGCATCCTGCTATTTACAACAGATTATCCTTAAATGGTATAAAATTAAGTCGTTAACAGGGTTTTTTGTTTCTTTCATTACTTCTAATCTAAACGCAACGTAACGAATTTTGATACATGATTCAGTCATTTAGATATTTGCGTATATTGCAGTATTGATATTACCCACGCTTGTTTATACACCGTGATTATTATATAATAAAAAGATATTTTACAAATACTTTTACGAACTATTTAAGAATTCAATATCTGTTATCAATGTATAATAAAATATATTTTTCCATTGATCAAATATTACCTACATTTATTATATAAATGTCTGGTGAGTTTGGTAAATGGTTGCTATATCTAAGAGATTTAACAGGTCGCAGGACGCAAAGGGACGGACCTTTGACCTACTAAGATAGTCTAAACTGTTGTACATTTATAAAAACCTCCCGGGAAACGAATACCGGATTGTCTACATTTATGAATAGAGGTATTTGTAGCAAATTTGATTCGAAGAAAGTGTATTGAAGATTTATAACGACAAAAATATATAATGACTAGAATATTATTTAAATATAAGTTTTAACAAATACTTCTGCCCTAAATTATTAGATTGTACTAGAATTCATTAATAATAAATAAATAAATAATTAAAGTCGAGGGAGAAGGCAAAAACCGGAGGTACCATTTTTTTTAAATGCTCGTACCTACCATTTTATAACTACCTGATTTGAAAACGACAACAAACTAAGCCTATAGGTAGGTTTGTCGTAAAGAAACTTGACTGACCGTAATTTTAATAATTCTAAGTAAATTGTTAAAAACACACAATTATTACTTTATTTATATTTATTAAATATGAGCTCAAAGCACACCTTTAAGTTACCACTAATGTACAGATATTTAATTAGCAGATAAATAAAGAAAATTAATTTTATACCTATATTTACGAAATCTATACATAATATACATTATTTGTAGCAAATATTCACGGAATATTTTTTTTAAGAGGAATTCCTTTAATTTATTATTTTTAAGTAAATTTAACATTAAGGTTAAATAAAAAAAAAAAAAAAAAACTTGGTGGCAGAAAGCTACTCTCATACGTACAAAACCTGTATAAAAATGTATTTATGTATGATGAAATAGGACGAAAATATCTGCGCAACTAAATTACTCGGGCCAGTACTACAACGCAGCTTAACGTAAAATTACTTACAAATTTATCTACCTTTCTTTGGGCCGTGCTAAATTCTTGTATGCAATGGTCCAAAATTCAAAATGAACGAAACAAAAATATCACACAGCGGTTCTCGCACGCACACAATACTACTTTCCACACGAGTAACACAACGGGATTCAACTATATATTAAAACTAAACAACTAAAGACTGTCATGACACATTTTATTATCACTGTTCAGTGCCATTTATAAGTTTGACGAGTTATATAGAAGTTAGATACCGCGGACGTTAAAAATTCAGTCATTATCCTTAAATAAGGAACACGTGAGCCGTACCACCGGCTACCGGGCGGTCGAAACAGTCGACGTTCGCCGAGTACTGTCAAGTTAAATAACCCAACCAGCCAGCTGGTCGGAGCCGAGTTCTCCTGCGCTCTAGCGGACAAACTTATAACTAAACTTCACACAAGTGTGAAACGTGTAACTGAAATATTCAAAATAGATAAAATACAGATTAATTTTTATAATGAATAAACAGTAGCATGGTCTTTATTTATTTTTAGCGGTATTTATTATTATTTTTTATTGCAGTATTATAAAGCTATAAATAAAATACCTACATCAATTTGCAATAAGCATTTTAAATCCTATAGAATTATGTTATTACCTGACTACAAGTTTATGTATATTGTTTTATGTATGTAACAAACATAGCATGCGTATTATTATTTTAGCATCGATGTGTTAAAACTGTAAAACCTAACATGTTGTCGTTTATCGTCGTGTCGGTAAAGGAACACCATCATGGCGGCGCGTCGGAATTGGGGAGGGAGGATATTGACTTGCGGCGCCTGTACTGCGCATGTATTGAATCATGTGTTTCTGTTTTTAAGTCGCACCGACTAAAGAAAATATTACCACTAATAACCCCGTTGACAAGTAAATTCCTTGTAAGCCTTGCTTGTTGATTGACGAGTATCTTAACTTTTTGTTTTAGCGACTGAGGTTAAAATAATATAGGGTCTTCGGTAAGGCTTTATTGCGACTGGCCTTGACCTCGTAAGACTTAGCGCGGTGTGACCAGATTTAAAATGTTATATTTAAACTTTGCTGGTTATAAACAGCTTTTGTGGTATCATGAATATTCCAGCTAAGAGATATTTTTGTCAGATCATCGATTATAGTTTAATAACAATTTTGTTAGCAAAATTGTTTGTATTCATAATTAATATATATAGGCGCCTAGTTTATAATATGCCCTTAAGTTATCTGACTATTTTAAGCCTAATAGTGTTTATACTTAATTATAAAGTATCGAAGAATTGTTTTTGTTTCAATTGATGTTTGATTTTAGTTTAATTTGATGTTTAAGGTTGTATTGTGCGGAAGTGCAGGCAAGATTTAAGTTGCAGTAGTCATCCAAGAGTTGGCATAAAGCCAGGATGGTTGGTGTCACACGCAAAAGTCGCTTTTTTCGTATGATTTTCACTTCGACGAGGGAGGATGAAAGGAAGCTATTACTAGGATTTATGGAATACAAAAAGCAAAAAAATCACGCGATCTGTACCCTTAGTTATTGGCTGTGACACTTAAGACTTCTATAATTATTTTTTCTGCTGGCTTCATTTTTACCAGGTATTCAGACTATACAGAAGGCAGAGGCTTATGTTCAGCAGCGGACAGCTAACAGCTGATACGATGATGATGATTATCTGAATTATCATTCAAATATTCATTTAAGTATTCCATTATCTGAATAGTAGTATAATATTATACTCCTTTTATAAGAATATGGGATAATTTTAATTATTAAAGTTACACATCCAAATAGATATTATGCCAATACCACTTATATGATATTGGTTCGACAAATGTTTATTTTCGTTAGGTGCAGGTTTAACTAGATGTTATTTATGTACACTAATTTACTCACTGTCACAAACTAGAACACAGACAACATAATATTAGGTATATTAGTATTTAGGACAACAAATGATTGTTGACATGGAATTAGTTGGTAACCCTATCATATAACCCGTACTTGTAGAAATTACTGCCGTATAAAATAAAACTTTTATACATTTATTAATATCTGAATAAAATGTAGTTAATGCCACTGTTTGCTTAGACTGAATGTCAATTTTAATATTTTCTAACCAAAGTATTTAATTGGGAGTAGATTAAAAGCAAAGTTATTAATTAGTCTTAATAATATATATAGAATAAAACCGCCTTAGTATAATAAGGCAAGTAATTAACGAATTAAGTTATAGGTACAGAAGTAAGTAGGTATTATATATTTAGAGACTCGTGTTTATAATTTATATCTTTATTTTAAATTAGGTTTTTGGCCACTACTTTGTACGCATGGATTTCAGAAATAGAAAAATCAATAAAATGAACCAATTTTACATAGCGTATTAAGATAAAACATACAACAGATTTGAAGTTAGACCTTCAGAAATACAACAATGAAAGTCACATCAAAAATTGGCAAAGAAATTTTCGCGTGATGTCGGAACAAACGTATAGAAAATTAACTAAATTAATTAAATTAATTAATAAATTATTTTATTATAATTTAAATTAATTAATTAATTATATATATATTGATCTCTGTTGGTCTTATTAAGTCCGTTCATCTTAATTGTTCTCAAATGTCTCCATCATCATCATCAGACATCATCTATTTACAATTTTATTATATTAGTTTTAGTTTTTGGATAATATTACAAATTGAATTATATTTTCAAAATTTTTTTATAATTCCTTAAATATAATTTGTATTAATTTTACTGGAATTTAAACACAATTGTTTTGTAGTATTTAAAGAACATTTTACGTCCTTCTATGGAGACGAGTCAAAAACTAGCCATATTTTTGATAGCAGAAACAAAAAGTTTTAAATAATATTAGGAAGAGGGCGCTACTAGTTTATGCTCAATTTGGTATTGTAATAAGTAAATGTTTGAATGTTATACGATACACGCTACAGATGGCGCGACAAACCTCAGGTTTAGTTTAGTAGACGAAATGTGAGATGTCAGTATTATTAATTTTGCACATACATACATAGATTATGTATAATAGACAGGCAACTTTTTGTCTTATCTCGTGTCACTAAACAAATATTTATGTACATGGTTATTACGAATAAATAATTCGAATTAAATAACATTTATGGGTATAGATTAACTTAAATTATATTTTTTAAGCAATATAAAATTAATAATATTGAAAAAAAAAAGAGGTATTTAAAAAAAAAGCAATACATTTTTGTACATTACGTATAATAAATCTTTGTTTATTTGTTAACGTGTGGAATTGAAATGTGGATATATATATATATATAGCCTCACCAGTTGACAGTGACATCTAAGAATTTTTTACCTTTAATTAATGTTTTAAGATCTTATTATATGTGATTGTTATAAATCATATATACTAATAACATGCACAAATCTTTGAAGTTTATTTTGTTGGCATTTTGATGTTTGAATTCCTTTTGGGTCACCGCACGAGTCTAAAGGTTTTGCTAAAATCATTTTGGCTTTCATGTTCACCTAACGAGTATTATTTCCGAGAACTAAACCACAATTACTGTGCAAAATAATGCTGTTCTACTCTATTGCTAATGCTTTTTATGGTACTTATAAGGACGGGAGCAAGGTTTTTTTATTGTATAATCATGCACGATTAAGTATACTTCTGTAATTGGAGCCCAGTATATATATGTTTGTACCTTGTACTCATTCTATGTAGTTCAGATGCTATATATACGTTATGCAAAAAATATGTTATATTCAAAAATCTATTTCTGTTTATTATGTATATTTTTGCTAATATGTAAAAAATATTATTATTGACTTATTCCCGTTTATTTTAAGTTAGACGTACACGACAGGGTAATTTGCAGGAAGTTTAAAAACACATACATTTTTACATGTTCGTATTACTTTAATTTACCTGCATTTTCAAAATGATGCAGGATATATATACACATAAAATATTATACAATAGTATCTTGAATAGATAAAAATTAAATAATAGACCTGTTTATGCTAACGGTAGGGTAATGTCTCAAAAATACTTTATTCGATGTTTTTTTTTATAGTCGAGAAGTGGCAAATATGTGATCGTAAACCAATGGTAAGTATCTGAGATCTGATAAAATGATAATTTCCGAGAAAACATTTTTTTTTTATATAATATAGAGACATAAAACCTATGAGAAATAAATAATTTGGATTTTATTCTTCCATATTAGAGTGAGTATTTTTGAATAATGACAATTGTTTTCATAGAAAATTATTATTTAAAATTGCCAGTGCATAACAATACGATAGCGGGGAAAGAGTGGAGGATGAAACGACGAAGACGATATCAAGTTAGTTGACCCATCGTGGCGGATTCACTTGAAATTAACCACGTTGATTTCTAAGGGGACCGCTGGTAGGTCGATCGAACCGTATATTGACTATATATTGTGATTTAATCTCATTACTAACAATTCCTTTCCTTACGATGTTATCTGGACATATTGCCTTCCATATATTAAATTTTCTTTTTAATTCTAAAAACCGATTGTATTGTATTGTAAATTAGTATTGTATTGTAAAATCTATATTGTACACACTTTATATTGAATACATTAAAAAGAATAAGCAACGGTGGACTTATCCCATAGAGGTGTTTCTTAACCTTTGAGAAGCCGAAGGAAAACTATAGAATGTTCGAGAATAAAAATACCACTAAAAATAAAACTTAATAAAACCTAGATAAAATTAAACATACTGTTCCATCAATCAGTCTTACCAATCTAGTGGGATAATGTTGAAGTAACTTGGTAATGAGAATATTTATGAGTTCAATCGTACTTATGCGAAAATGAAACTCAATTTAATATTATCGTTTACAAATTTTTCCTAAATCAAAGTTTGGTTCGGATTTAGTTTTTTAGTTAATATAACTTTACTTGTGTTTATATATATCAGCAGTAGAGTAACTGCTAAGTATTTATAAACATAAGACCTATTTTAGGAAAGTAGGTAGGTAGGTTTATTTACTCATGCTATGAATTCCGAAAGAAATGGTAAATTAAGATTATGTGGCAATTTTATTATTAATTAACGTATGTCTTTTACTGTGTGATGTGTGGATACTGCAACTGTTATGTAGTATAAAATTATTTAAATTTGGCCATGACGTGGTTGGGAGTTTTGAGTAAGTCATGCTCACTAAAATGTCAAGACAGATGATGGCGTGGTGGGCCGAGTTATTTAGTTCCTTAAAATATGGTTAAGCGCAATAAAGGCTGGCTCACCCGTCATACTCGTGAACGGGTGCTGCCTGAAGGAACTGGTCTACTCTGGTCGTTGGAACCAATTTATTTTAGTGATTTGTTTTAATTATATACTATATATTTGAAATTTTATGATCTGATAACGCTTATTTGTTTGTATTTACACAAATGCATTATTTATATAGTTAAAGTTTTTGAGAAAGCAACAGCCTAGTTTCTTGCCCATTCTTCTCGGCTGAAATTGCGTTCCGAATGGGCTGTAATAAAAAAAAATTACTATTCAGAAATGCTTAAATCTAAGTTTACTTGAATAAAAATATTTCTTTCTTTCTTTTTCCTTACTTAAAAAAATATCTTATATAGATAATAGAACAGGGTTTTATATATAATATAAATTATTAGAAAATGTCAAGTGTAATATTAACATAACTTCGGACCCTCCCACAACCTTTCCTCGTTGTTCAAGCACTTATGTGACGTGCACTCAAAGTATAATATTTTTTTTTAACATAAGAATAAGAAGGTCAATATAGAAATATTTACGGAGATAGACAATATGTGGTGAATTGGGGACTGCTTTGTAAGATATCTAACGGAAAATGAATATTCCTGTTCCTCCCTCACTTGATCTCTCAACATTTTTTAGATAGATTAATGATTTTATATTATATATATTCTTTATTGCACTTGAAAATTACATTGTTAATGCATTTATAAATATTGTGAGCAAGGGTCGACTTATCTCTGAAAGAGATCTCTTCCAGTCAACCCAATGCAGTTAGAAAGCATGTTGTTAGCGGGTAGCTGAAGTGCTACAACTATTAATATTTAGAGTACATAAACAAAATTTAATTGTTGTGCCTACAGGTACCAATGTTGTGAGATAAGTAATCTATTTCTGAATTATAAATATAATAACACATTGAAAGAAAGGAAGATTCGAATAAATTATTATTATTCGAATAAATTAAATTTAAACATTTTTAAGTAGTAGTTTTTTTATGTATCTACTCTGATCTGACTCTATCCCATTCTGACTGCAATTTCAACCAAGAAGAATGGACACGAAACTCAGCTATTGCTTATTCAATAAGTTTAAATAAATTATGAATTTGTTTTAATCTAAACTATCTAGCAGTTTCAGTACATAAAATTTTAAGATATTATTTAATAATTAGAACAAATTAATAAAATTAAACAGTTGCAGTGAGCAGAGCGGACTAGTAACAAGCAGCACCCGTTCACGAGTATGATGGATGAGCCAGCTATCATTACGTTCGACAACTAAATAACAACTTACCACCTGCTTGGACATTTTAGTGAGCATGACTTAATCAAGGCACCAAATTACGTCATAGCTAAATTGAAATGATTTCATGCTACATTACTACAAACCTAACAATCACAATATTTACACATTCCACAACAAAGATGCAAACGGTACTTAATAACGGAACCGCTACGTAATCTGAATTTGATAATTCCGATAGAATTATCGTTTTTAATGATTCAAAAAAAAAAAAAAACATATTCCGGTATAGAACGGCCACCCCTTCCTTTCCCGCAAATGTCTTAAGAAGCGATTACGGGAATTTAATAGTCGAGGGATGTGCAACACAGTTCCTCTTAAAACATCACCAGAGCCTAACTGTGGTTGCCAACCCGTCTGCCAAGCGTGGCAACTACTGGCAAAACCCTGCTTGCTTATGAGGGAGACCTTTTCGGCAGTGGACAGTTAAGAGCTGATATTATATAATAATAATAATGTTTCTTATTACATTTCAAATTGTTAATTCATGGACTGGTAATTAGAATACGTATAGTATAAGAATTCATTAATAGAGCTTAAACATTTTAATAATAATAAATCTATTTAAATAGTACCTATAATATGTACCTGTTTATGTAATAAGTCTTTTTGTAATTTAACTGTATAAAATATTGACATTTATTATTTTAATTTAAGGAATCAGGTGGGCCGTATGCTTGTTTGCTACCTCAGTAGTATAAAAAAAGACATTTTGCGCGAAATCGTCTTATGTGATATTACCATACTACTTTCTTAGATTTTGCTACTTTTATTAAAGTTCTTCCTAAGGGTTTCTCATATAAATATTTCTTTTATTTAGGTATATCTTTTTATCTTTTAGGCATATCTCTTATTTATAGATATTGTTTAGTTATTTATTATTATTGTGTATTTATTTTTATTTATTCATTAGTACAAATATGTGTACATGGCGGACTTAATGCTAAAAGCATTCTCTCCCAGTCAACCATAGGGAAGTGTCAGAATACTTGAATGCGGTACTACTTATTAATGATATAAATACATACTAAAATTACATATATAAACGAATAAATATATATGAATAACAAATATACTTACACATATATGACATATACTATATTATACACGAAATTTAGAATAATATAAAGCACTATGTATATACTTGTATACAGATTAATGACTGCATTGGTCGTAAAGAAAATTAAAACTCTCATGAATCTGTTTTAGCTATTGAAGTATTTTTCTTTGCACTAATTTTTCGATTAGAAAGAAAGTGATAAAACATTTTAATAACTGAAATAGTTTTGGTTTTTATTTTAGGTTTTAATTTTTATGAATAATCTTAATAAATGTCCACTACAAACATTTGTATTTGATTTCAAACTTTACACACAATTTGGACTTAATTGTTAAATTGGTGATATTAAAAGGGAAAATATTATTTTAGGTAAATGAAAAATAATAAAAAGGCTCAGCAAAAGCCACAAAACTTAAGAGCAACGTTGATGATTTCTAATTGTATTATTAAGTGGGAAGTGTCTCTCGGAATGGACGGGTGTTATTGTCACCATAATGGTTCCGGATAGAGCATCTTGTGTTATTCGTACACTGTTAAATATATATAGGGAGACTTTGTATAAAAGTCGATTGCTTTGATCGATTGATTGCAGTTGTGTTTGCATGGCTGTGTTTCGGTTTGAAGGGTGGGATATGGCGTGAATTTACAGGGTACAGAGGAATAACACCTGAGTCCTCAGGAATGGCAACGCATGGGGGGGTATCATGGGCGAAACAGTATATTCTGTTATGTCCATGGTACTGCTCATGTCTATAGGCGACGGTTACCATTTTCCATGAAGTGGGCCGTCAGCTTGTTTGCCATTCCAAGTTGTATAAAAAAAAATAGGCACCTATTGGATTTTAGACTAAGTCGCGGACTTGGTCTGCAAACCAGGATAAGATGTAGCCTGTGTCATGCTTGGATAAAACAAATACCAAGTGTAAATGAAATTTCATGACCATAGATTGAGCCGTTATAGCGGCTAGAGATGACAAACAAACAAATTCATTTTCACATTATTAATGTTAGTAATGAATTTGGTATATATTTACTCTGTTTGCAAGAATATACAAATATGCGGTTTAGATCCGGATATGGACGTCAGCATGACTCGTTGGCAGTGTTTCGCGCTAATGTACTGAAGACCATGTAGATTTGATAGTACTGCTTAGTCTTGCTTTTTATTTATATTGGAATTTTATAATAATAAATATGTAATTGTAAATTTTATTTATTATATTAATTCTTAGATTATATAGATAGAGCATCGAGTTTCAAAAAAAAAAGTTTGTCAAAATTAGCCGACTCGTTTTTTTTTATCAGTGTACTATATACTTACGTATATAATGTATACTTAATTATTTAATAAATAAAATGTTTTTTTTTTGCATTAAGTAAATGCAATAATTATAAAACAAAATAAATATAGAAATTATAAAGGAAACATAACAATTTATCACGCAAAATTGTATAAAAAAATTTACCCTTTTTTCTTGAAACACTTGTATGGAGATACTTTATTAATATAATCTAAGTATTAATAATATTATGACATTTATGTGTATGTAATCTATAGTCGACATTGTGTATAGGTATGCATTAATATCAGCATGCTATACACAAAGTGTTATTAAATTTATGCATAATATGTATACTGGTGGTGTGCTTATTTCAAATAAATAAATACTTACGTATGAGTTGACTGATATTTATTAAAAAAGAATTTGTTTATAATCAGTAATTAAAGATCCTGTTTTCGAGTTAGATATAGACAAAACAGTATTCCACGTAGACAATAGATAAAGTTTACATAGACTAAGGCAGGATCTGCAACATAGTGCCGCCCTCGCTCCGTTCTCGGTATGGTCAATACTGTTTGTATTCAATCGAACTGTTGTTTGAGATTGATCGGAGTGGAACTGAATTTTATTTATTTATTCTTTATTGTCCCTATTACAATAAAATGTTTGATACAAAAAGGTAGACTTAATGCTGTATAGTATTATGCACTAGTCAACCTTTGTAAAAACAGAAATTTAATTGACTATGTGGTGAAAAATATTGAAAATTGTTGTGGGTAAATAGTTACAGACGTATCTATATTGACTCACAAATTATCTAATATATACAATGGAGAACTACTACACATTATGATTATATACATATACTTACATGAAAATATTGTACAAATATTATTTATATATACAAACATATACCATAAAAATATACATACATACACACATACATTATAACTCATTGTAATACCAATAAAGGAATGAAAGAGTTTAAAAGTGATCATGACGAATGAACTAATTTAATAGCTTCTTCATAATTCATAAGATTCATGGACTTTTTTAAAAGTTAACTTGTTAGACACTTGTCTTATGTAAATGAGTAACGTATTCCAAAGTCGTGAGGCTGTAAGAGTGAAGGAGTTAAAAAGAAAAGCAGAGCACTGTAGTGGACTAGAGAGAGCAAGAGATTTGTTAGAGCGAAGTGTGCGTGTATGAAAATCACAGAGATAGATAGCTAAACCTGTAAGGGATTGTAGTATGAGTACACACATTGTTTTTTACGTAATTTTCGGACATAAAAATAATTGAAATAATGATTTATGTATTTTATATTTCTTTGTTTATTTCAGGTAGTTTATGAAAATATCTACTCATTAAGTATAGTTTAATTTTTAGAAATCTTTAGTAATGTAAAGACCTAATTAAACTATGCATAATTAAAAGTTTTAGTTATTTAGTAAGTCTGACTAATGGTGTATGAATTTATGTTTACAAAATAGTTCGCACGGCCTTGCTAGACGATCGTTCTCGGTTAGTGCTCACCTTATTAGTAAATATTAGGATACGGAAATAGACTATTTAGTTCATAGTATTTGGTTCAAATTAAATAAAAAATAAAGTTAGGAAATCAAAGAAATTGACCATTTCTAGATGAGAATAAATATTAATACATAATAATATACATCAGATTTTAAGTTAGACTTTCGGAATCATAATTGTAATAACCGCACCGAATTTGGTTTAGTAGTTTTTGGGTGATGTCGAAACAAACAGACAGACTAGACATACAAACAAAATATCTAAAATGTATTGTTCTGCCATTTATCGTACTAACACTCCTTATATTATTTTTAAATAATATAAGGAGTTAAATAAATATCTTCCACGTATAGATATTACCTAGTTACAATGTTATTAGTAAGACGAGTAGGATTTTGCTCCAAGAAAAACGGGATCTTCAACCGTTATTATCAAAATTAATATAGTACCAACATTAGAGTAACCGAAAAGAAGTATTAAAATAGGTTCAGAATTAAGGAAGATATTACGTACAATAATTAATAAGTAATTAAGAAACTCTTCCATAAAGAAATCGCTTAACATATAGTCGAGGTGATTGAGTCTCGTCGTTGTTTAAAAATAAATACCAATTTTTTATATTTCTGAATGTTTTGTAAATGATAATAAAATGAATTAAATTATAATTATATACCTTGTTCTTAATAATATATATAATAATTGTTAGATCAATAAATATACGAATAAGACAAAATATTATGAACCGATTCTAAATTACCCAGCCTTGAGTTTCTTTAGAAAAGTTTGCATTCATTATTTTATTGAGGTACCTACCAAGAAGGGTCGTAAAAGTAAAGTACTTACAAAATTGAAACTTCTCTCCGAGAGTTCGCCTTTTCTCCCTTATCTTGTTCTTGAGTATCCTTCTCTTTAATCGGTTAAGTACAACGTCAGCTTCGTCCACACTTTCAGAAGACGACGTATGATTCATGTCCATTGCGCCACTAACTGAATGTCTGCGGTCTTTTGTAAACATGTTAACAGTTTTATTTTTCACCTCAATTTCTGATATACCACGTCTATACATCTTCAAACGCTTTTTCATTTCATAATCCGCTGCAACGTCCGTTGGAATATTAATGAATTCATTGTCAGACATGTTATCGTCTATTTTACAGGAGCGCCATACTTTATTCGCAGGGAATTTTGGCAATTCGTTTCGCTTCATTGGCGCGCGAGAATTTCCTACAGATTCAATTGTTGGGTGTCGGTTTATTGTAAACCAATCCGGATTAGGGCACCGTCTGGCGGGTAAACTTTTTAAGTAAGTGTTGAGAAAAGAAACCTTTTTGTGTGGAGGTAGATACATCACGCCAGATTTGGAACGCTGTACTGTATTATCTATATATTTATTAGTTTCTTCCCTCATGATAGTGTCATTGAAAGATTTTGATTTATGTAGTCGCAGAGAAATATCAGTTTCGTCAACAGTTGGTATGATATTTTGATCTATTTCACTTAGAGACGAGAGTGACGAACTTTTAGAACTCTTTTCTGAATATGCGTGGCCATCAAATTTTGGTATATTTATGCCATCTTTTAATATTGTCTGCTTTGGATCATAAGTATCATTGTCCGAACTTTTATAACTGCTTAATTCGCTAATACCGTCAGATTGATAAGGAGTGGTATCCAAACTATTTGATTGAAAATACTGAAAGTTATTAGATAATGTAACTGTACTTGGAATGTTTGATATATTGCTGCCATCGCGAATAATGTAACTATGATTATTATTTTGAATATTATTATCACTAGTACAAACAGGTACTCTATAAATACGCGTATACACTTTATCTCCAGAAATTGTATTGTGTTTTCTAATAGCAGCCTTTTTATCAAGATAATGTTTATAATCTTTCTCTTTTAATGACTGGCTCGTTTTCAAAATACGTTCATCAAAATCAGAACTCTTTATAGATATGTTGTCGTTATTTGTTTCGACGAGCAGATTTCCGTCGCAATCAAAAAGTTGTATAGTGGGAAATTTTATCCCCGGAGAAAGATTTCGTGTTCGGAGCTCCCATTTTCTTTGACAAGGTTTCCGCAATTGAATTCTTATTATGTTATCATCTATTATAGGACCATCACTATCACTTGAAGCTTTTATCGTCGACATTGTTGTAGTTATTTTTTATCGTATTCGACATGTGCGATAGAATTTGGCTAGTGTGGGTAACGTTATTGTTAGTATTCGCTAAATTGTTTGTTTACAATCAGCTGCTCTTATTAATTTTGGCATTTTGCCAAACACAACAATCCTCTGACATTCACTTTAAACATCACCAATGTCAATTTTGTTTTTCTACAAAAATAACAAACTGTTGACACTTATTTTTACAATTATGAATATTTATACACAACCGGTCGCTTTCGTTCACTGTAATATGTTTACTGAACATCACACTGTAACAATTTGACGTTTGATGTTGAAAATTATTGCATAAGTTCTATGCGCACCGATTGCGCGCAATTGCACCGTCTAATGAGTTCACTTGAATTTAATTTGCATTCGTTCAACGGGAACTATTGAGATTGGGATCTGTCGGATTGTTTGGCAGTCATTTCGCGTTTTGCCTTTCTCTGGCGCTTTTCCTACGGTACACCCTCTGGGAGGGCACCGTGGATTCTTGGTCGTTCGCGTCTCCGGACATTTCTGCACTGAGAACGAACAGCTGAATAGACTCGAGGTACTATAAATAGAGAACGAATGAAACGCTGACTTTGCCGGCTCCCCTTGAACCTAGTAGTACGCGTTGTTTGCGGCAAAACAACGTAAGATGTGACGTAAACACGCCAACTGTTCGCACTGACACAGTTTTCCATTTGATCATACGCCGCGACCATGTGCATTGTACTAATAGGTGCGCGCAGCTGTTCATTTACACAATACCATATTACGTGTCGTCTTTTGAGATTTAACACTGAATTTGTTCTAGAAAAGTCATGAGATGTAATTGGTTAATTTATGTTTTACTTGATATTAACTAATGTTAGGTGTTACAATGTTTTTTTTTTTTTTTTTTTTTTATAGAACTTAGAATGGCAAACAAGCTGACGGCCCACCTGATGGAAAGTGGTAACCGTCGCCTATAGACATGAGCAGTACCATGGACATAACAGAGTATACTGTTTCGCCCATGATACCCCCCATGCGTTGCCATTCCTGAGGACTTAGGTGTTATTCCTCTGTACCCAGTAAATTCACGCCATATCCCACCCTTCAAACCGAAACACAGCCATGCAAACACAACTGCTTCACGGTTGAAACACGAATGGGACAGAGGTACCCAAGCAATCGACTTTTGTACCATGTTACAACATTACAAAAAAAAGTATAAGCAATAGTTGAGTTTCTTACCCGTTCTACTCAGCTAAAATTGCATTCTGAATGAGCGGTAGAATCATAAAAAAGAGGCTAATTGAAAATGCTTGTAACTGAGATTACTTGAATAAAAAAATATACCTATAATATTATATTAATATTAAATAACTATATATATTTTTCATATAAATGATGGAAAGTTTTATCCGCCTGATGGAAAGTGGTAACCGTCGCTTATGGATATGAATAGTAACATGGACATAACAGAGTATATTGTTTTGCCCATAATACCCCCTATTTCTGACTAAGTATTATACTTTTGTACTCTCTATATTTTAATATTGTGTAGCATATGCACAAATTTAGAATTTTTACTTGAAGTAGGGTTAAACTACTCCAAAATTCTATGTATTCGTGTCCAATATGCTCTTGGTAAGTTTTTCGTATCTAAAATTCGTATGTTTACTCAATAATGTTGATGCTAGAGCTTATTTTTATTATTGTGTATATAAGTGTAGGTGAATATTTTCTTATTACACTTTGTATCCACCCACACACATTTACTCCACCGACATTAATCCATCGGATATAGGTTATTTAAATATTTTCTATTACATTCACCTAAATATTTCTATATGTTTTTTTTACAAAGTAAACTTCGTATAAGTAGAAATAAAAATACAGTATTTTTATTACTAGTATTATATACTATAATAAAATATTGTCTCAATCTAAAGAATTACTGTGTATTTTACCCTTGTTTGTACGTAAAGAGTCCTGAAGTTCATCAGTATATAAATTAATTATACATATGTGTTACTGTACTGATGCTATCATGAGTGAGCATATTGGGAAACTGTAAAGCACATTCAGTTGATGAAAGAAATAAATAATATTCTATTAACCAAGAAAAGATAATAGTCACTGTATGCATTAATGAGATAAAAGAATGTAATTTAGGAATGTATTAGATTTATCCCATAGAGGTCCATAGCATAAAAACATTTAGCTTGGAAAAAGCACAGAATTTGTAGCTCCATAATTATATTCCTCAGCCACGAAGATTTAATCAAGAAGATTTACTGGTTTTGTTTTTATAAAGATGAGTCCAACGCACTATGAGCCGAAACGGTTGTCATGGCTGATGACGGTCGGATAAGTCATTGTCATCAGTGGAGATAACTGTAATAATTGTTTTCGGGAGAGTCTAAATCGAATCTCGGACCTGATTTATGAAAATCAATATATTCACCACTATACTTACACGCTCAAGGTTATTAATTTAATAGTCTATAATCCAATGTCAATGTCATATGTATAGTCAATGATTAGCCGTTCAGTTGATCAATTTGACAAGCAATTGTGCTATCTCGCAAACGAGCGTTATTAATGTGACGGTTATACTCTTATGGACCATTGGATACAGTAATAATCGTTAGACTGAAACAACTACAGATGGGCACCTATTTGTTAGACAAAATATCGGTGTAGTATTAATATTTTATGACTCTATTGTGGAACATTCGACAAACTACATCCTGGAATAGGTGCCTCAAAGTTTTGAGGACGAAACACTCTATATATTTATTTATTTTACACTTTATTGCACCAAGTAAAAAGAAAAATAACACAGTAAATATCAATGAGAAGTGATACAAAAGGCCGCCTTATCGCTAAGCAATCTCATATATACGCATATTTTAGAATCGAACGTGTCTATATACGAAATTGTTTTATGTAAAAAGTTTTGATTTTTATTCATTCAGATTTATTAAAAATGTTTTTTTTAAAAATGAACAAATAATGTAGACGGTGCTGTACATTGTACGAACGTCCCTAAAAATCCATCTATAAGTCGCTAGTTCATATTTGGCTCGAAAGACCACTAGGGCATGCAGGAATGTTGTTGTTTTAAAATTCGTCTAAAATGGGCAGGCAAAGAGCATTGCCTATACAGGCTAGTCATAAGTTATTATCAGTTTTTAATAAATGGAGTGAAAATTATTTCATATGTATTTTATACTCGTATTAATCTTCATAGGAGTTGTAACTACTAGGGCATGTAGGAATCAAAATGTACTTATGTTTTTTTTTTTAATTAGATAGCTGCATAGCACAGTGCAGAGCGCTTGATAGTTCATTGAAACCAGGTAATAATGTTGCCATATTTTCATTGAGGCTTCCATATTAAATGTTATTTTAAAAATTATTTTTGGTATTATTTGCAGTTATATGTTAAAATTAAATATAATTTTAGATCTTAACAGTAACTAGCAATAAAAATATAATGACCATTGCTATAAATCACTATTTGATATGAGCAGCCAACCAGACCGCATGCCAAATTCATTCGTACAATGACTGCCATATTTCTCTGACATGCTCACTGAACCTTGTCGCTACCGTTATGTACAAAATGAGCTCATAAATTATTATTTATTTATTTAATTATAACTAAGAGAGTTCAGCATTAACCAGTTATCTTATTAGTAATTCGATCTCTTTGTCATTTAGGTATATAGACGGCATTCAAGTATATATATATATATATATGAAAGTACTAATCAGTATAGTAGAAGCCAAAACAATATTTGTTAGATTTTTGTTTATCTATGTTTGCTTTAATATTACGATAAAAGTATTGCATCCAATAGGATGCAGATTGCACACATGTATTTATGAAGGTTGAGCTTGAAATCTGGTGTGTTTTATCTTGATACATCACCTAGATGTGTTATTTCTTCTTATTTGACAAAATACCGTTAACCTATTCCCAAAATGCATTTATACACATACAGTCGCGGGCAAAATCTAGTGGTATATAAAAATATATTAAATTCATGACAACCCATTAACGTCCCCACTTCTAAGCTCCGGTCTCTCCATAAGAGGAGAATCTTAACTTTCTATTACCACATTACTGGCTAGGCGCGTTTTATTTAGAGTTTAATAGAAATCAATTTTATCAAGTGTGTAATTTTATTAACCACCTTTTAGTCTAATATAAAGTACACATAGGGAATGCCTTTAAGTGAATTACAATTTTCGCCTTCACACGGTTTATTGGTTCTGCAATAATATCGTTATGTCAGGTTTTAACGGGTATGTGAAATTTAACATTTTAGACATGTCTGGCGACAAACCAATTAACTGTACCTATTGAATTCTCTCTATCATCGGCGCTATAACGAAAACGTGTCCATCGACAGATTCTTTCATCCTATTAATATTATAAATGCGAGTAACAATATATGGATGAATAGATAAATGTTTGTTATTCTTTCACGCAAAAACTACTAAATGGATTTAAATGGAATATAGTACTTGTTTAGGTTATATCCTAACTTAGTATATATAATATTTTATGTACTGAATCACGCAGGTAAATCAATTGGGACAGGTTACTTATATAGGGACCAAATAGTTTTAACGATTTATAATTACAAATTATTAAAAATATCGTTTCATTCTAAAAGTACCGTGGAATCTAATATTTTAACATAAAATGTAACATTTAAATAGTGGATTTATTTGAATAGTGGAAACCAGAGGGAGACTTTGTACAAAAGTCGATTGCTTGGGTACCTCTGTCCCATTCGTGTTTCAACCGTGAAGCAGTTGTGTTTGCATGGCTGTGTTTCGGTTTGAAGGGTGGGATATGGCGTGAATTTACTGGGTACAGAGGAATAACATCTGAGTCCTCAGGAATGGCAACGCATAGGGGGTATCATGGGCGAAACAGTATACTCCGTTATGTCCATGGTACTGCTCATGTCTATAGGCGACGGTTACCACTTTCCATCAGGTGGGCCGTCAACTTGTTTGCCATTCTAAGTTGTATAAAAAAAAATCAATTTACGAAAATTAACAATGTTCCATAAAATTAAAAACAATTTTTTTATAATACATGCAGATATGTGGATATATTTACAGGTGTATTTTTCTTCTGGAAAATTCTGTACTGATAAATATTTCTATGCCGGCACTTCACGACTGCGTATACCTCTACCATGAGTGTCGTAAGAGGCGACTAAGGGAACTCAATGGTTGAGGGATAGGTAGTAGCGTACGTCTTAAAAGACCACCAAAAGCCTGACTGCGTATGCCAACTTCCTGCCAAGCGTGGCAACTACTGGCAAAACCCCCATGGAGGAGGCTTATGTTCAGCAATGGACAATTAACAACTCATACGTTGAAAACATTTCTATACTGAAAATATAACTCAGTGCAGTCTACAACAAGAAACAGTTAACAATGGGCTCGTAATTAACAGTCAGTTTAGGAAACTCCAGCGTCTGGTTACCGACTTTGCAAGAAGGTGTTATGCAAATTAATGCGCGAGCAAACGGACGCCAATTTAGTTGTTTGATGGTGTTACGGTAGAAACTGTTAGTTACAGCTTCTAACGAGCGTATACATATACGAGTATGTTTAGAATTTAGTTGTTATGTGTATGTTACATTTTTATTCAAAAGA
Source organism: Galleria mellonella (assembly GCF_026898425.1). Classification (NCBI taxonomy): domain Eukaryota; kingdom Metazoa; phylum Arthropoda; class Insecta; order Lepidoptera; family Pyralidae; genus Galleria; species Galleria mellonella. The sequence continues at coordinate 2,608,041 of NW_026442133.1, forward strand.
CAAAACATTTGACTTGCTTGGTGTTTAATATAGTCGGTACCCAGTTAACTAATATTAACTCTATTGATTGATGCTATAAATGTATAGGATAATTCATCCTATAAGTTCGAGTCTTGGTTGGGATAATCATTCTAAAAAGTTTAAGTATTAACACTAATACCTATTTATGTGAGAGTCGCGTTCTGATGAGAAAAGTTTTTAAAACTAAACTGTTTAATGATAAAAAAAAATATATATTGTCTCCAGTTTCGTGTTCGGAAAGTACGAGAAATAATATTGATGGAAAGTCATGTCAGAAGTCTTTGCAAACGAAAGAGCTATACAAATAAAAATGTACAAATAGAAATCTATATAAATAAAAATTAATTAACAAATGTATGTAAGTGCATTACTTCAGAATGGCTCTATTGGTTAATTAGTATGAAAGCAAATGTTTGAAGAATCGCACGAAAAGTGACAAAATTTGGGTTAAAGAATCTATATTTAAAAAATGAATGAGTGAGTAGGACATAAGACAGTAACTGGAAAGGCAAGATTTGGTCACAATATTTTTATTAGTAAAATTGTGTGTATGTGCTGCTAGATTATCATAATCTTAAGTTTAAATCATTCGATTTCAAGAAGTTGCAGTTAAGCGGGGTTTGATTTTTAGAAAAAAAAATCTTAAGAACGTAGCTATAGTAATCACCTATAGTCCCTTTTTCTATCCAATATATTTAGCAAACATTGTACGAGACCGCTTGTTGTTTGACAGGATTTGTACGAACTCATTTTTCTCTCCCCTTCTGACCATTATCGCATCACGGAATGTATTGAACAATAAATAATGAAGGCATCGATTTAGTAAAAACTGATTCGTCAATTCCAGTAGATTGTTATATAAAAGCAATAAAAGACGCAATAGACTGTAGGTACAACGTCCTACTTCCTCCGCTCTTCTAAATAAATTACGTTTATATTATCGACATCCGAAAATAGATACGTCTCATGATTATAATTCCTGATGGAATAGACAGTTTTTACGCACGATTGAGATACTACCACCTTATTTATTAAAACTAAAACCTACAAACCTATTTTAACTATTACACTGTTTTGTCACTTTCTTTAAAATTAGGAATTTAATACCAACCAAAGAGACAAAACGGTTCAATAATTAAAATGGGTTTATAAGAGGTTTACCGTTTTTATGAATAAGCGGGTACATGTATACCAAATACTAGCTACATCTATACCAAATTTCGTAACACTTGATTGAGCTATCAATGCACCAAAATGTAACAAACAAATAAACCCATTTTCATTTTATATTACATTTATTAGTACAGATAGTAAGGATTAATCTAGTGGTATTCGATTAATTATACATTACACATAGTTCTTATTAAGTGAAAATAGCTTAGAGGTATGATTAATGGCATATATAGGATATGATTTTACAAAATTGAACATTTATTTTTTCAAGAAAATCATGCAAATATTTTACTGAACTAGGTGTTATCTTTCGGAGGTCACTGGTTATTCGACTAGAATTATTTTGTTTAATTCCGATACCATTAATATGTAATTGAAGTTCACCCTGGAAACTATCATGGTTAATTCCTGATGAATTCGTCATGATGGGCTAACTGGCCTGTTTTCATTCTCATCTATCACCCTTCACTGGTGCTCCACGGGCGTATCCCGTTAGCGCGGGCGGGGTTACCATAACATTTTCACCCATAAAAAAAATATGTGAGGTTGTAGAACTTCTGGTAACAAGAATAGTAGCCAATGTTTGAGTCGCGCATATAGTAATGGTAGCGAAATTAATCAAAATAATTGTAATCGAATAGCCAGTGAAAATCTTGTAAAAAATACTTTTTCGCAACCACAACAAATAGTAAAATAGTATATTAAACTAAGATAATTATGATCTATTTATGTATTAAATTCTGTTTAATTCCGTTCAACCGTTTAAGCGTGAGTAACAAATATTCGCTTTATTATAATATCAGCAGGATTCCATGATTTACCCTGAACATTATTCTTTCCTTTCTTCCTATTAATATTCAGTAACGTTAATCGAATCAAGTAGTAAAGTTGAGCGTGACCAAACTGGGTCGCTAGTCATTTGATAAAACGGAGATATTTAATTTCTCCCCCACCTGCGGCAAGCCACAAAGGGGCGAATGAAAGATGAAGACTCATTTTATTGCATTCATTCATCAGTTTAAGCCGTTGTTTATGGATGAGGTGGTGCGATCGCTTGAGCGTAAAATAACGTTGCTTACCTATTTTATTCAAAGCAATTTGCCTGACAATTGTGTTTGCTCGTTTCGTGCGTTTACGTCGCCTGGAGCCAACACTCTGCGGTGTCAACACTGGGAAATGTGATAGCAAAAATCATTTTGGGGCATGGGTGCTTCATTCATAACCATTAGGTGATTTAGGCTGATAAATTGTGTGAAATTTAATGCTGATATACTGTATTTATTATACATACAAAATTGAGCAGATAACGTGCTTGTATGTAAATTACACTTAAGATTTACTATGCAATTTTGTGTTTCTATAAACACATGGTCGACGTATAATAAAACGGCCATAATCATTCGTTGCTATTCCAGAGAATTAAGATGTTGTTCCGTATCCTGCAATTTTTCTACCATATCTTACTTTTTAAGCCAAAACACAGTTATGAAAGCATAGCTGCTTTACGACAGAAAGCAGATGTCGAGTGGGACAGACACAGCAAATCAGACAACCTTTTCATTATAAACTCTTCTTCTAAATGTTCAAAAAATAGATGATGATACAGGGGACTAAGAAAGATAGATAGACCGTGTTTTTTTTATATTATACAACTTAGAATGGCAAACAAGCTGATGGCTCATGGCCCACCTGATGGAAAGTGATAACCGTCGTCTATAGACATGAGCAGTACCATGGACATAACAGAGTATACTGTTTCGCCCATGATACCCCCCCATGCGTTACCATTCCTGAGGACTCAGGTGTTATTCCTCTGTATCCAGTAAATTCACGCCATATCCCACCCTTCAAACCGAAACACAGCCATGCAAACACAACTGCTTCACGGTAGAAAGACAAATGGGACAGAGGTACCCAAGCAATCGACTTTTGTACAAAGTCTCCCTCTGGTAAACAATGAGGTAATTAAAAAGGCAACGAATACTGATATGTTTGATGAATTAATGGAAGAATAAAACATATTATATTGATGCAAATAAATATGAGAATAAAGCAGAAAATAGATGTCTCTGAAGGTCGGAAATAAATCTATTAATAGCCGAGTAATATTGAAAGAACGAGGCAAGACTGAGGATTTACGAAGTGGTTCGATACAAGGCAATTTTAAATACTTTAATGTTCATCATCATCATCATATCACCCTTTAATTGTTCACTGCTGAGCATAAGCCTTCCCTTTGGGGGATTTAGTCAGTAGTTACCACGCTTTGCAGATGGATTGGCAACCGCAGTTAGGCTTTAGATATGTTTTAAGAAGGACGCTGCTGCTCATCCTTCGCCCATCCTTAGTCACCTCTTACGACACCCACGGGAAAGAAAGGGGTGGCCTATTTTATACCGAGACCACACAGCAATGTTCGCTCCTTATTAAAAAGGTTAAGATCAATGTACGTAAATACTTCTAATTTTATTAGGAATTAATCTTTAAATTTAAAATGATAGAAACCATGTTTTTGTCTTAATCACTAAAATACGCCCACCTTTTTCGTTAGATATTGTATTTTAAGTTCATGGATTTAAACGAAATCCAAGACCTTTAAGCCTCAAATAGGTAATGCGCCATTACGACTTCTATTTCAAAATATATCTAGATTTACTTCAAGTCCTTTGGGTCACATAAAATCTAATTTATCGTATTCCTTGAGACCGATATAAAATATCGTGCCCTAAATAGCGTAAATACTTTTTTCCTGAACATAAAAGTTAATTAAAAGCCAGTTCTCAGAGTGTATACAGTGTTTTCTTGAATATTCGCACTCACTAGTTGCTTCATCACAAAACCAACGTAATTAGAACATTCTCGATTTTGTGCTTTTATTTATTTTAAGTTGTTAGCGGTTCCCGAAGTACATGCTACTTCACTATTGTGTGTTTGTTTTTGTAGCAATGTTATTTGTTATTACTCTATTAAGTTGAGCTGTTATTAGATGGTTGATTTGTATGTTAATTAAATTTATTTGCTCGATTGCTAAATAACTTTAAAATATTGGGGGTTTATATAGAGTTTGGGGTGCCATATGGCCGTGTGGTCCCGGCATAGAATAGACCATCCATTCCTATTCTGTGTGTGTTGTAAGAGTTGACTAAGGGCGCGGGATGGGCAGCAGCGTCAATCTTAAAATATCTCTAAAGCCTGACTGTGGTTGCCAATCCACCTGCTAAGCATGGCAACTACTGGCAAAACCTGCCAAGGGGGAGGCTTATCTTCAGCAGTGGACAGTTAAATGGTAATATGATGATGATGATGGGGTTTTAATATAAAAAAAAAATAGTGTTAGACATAATACCTATGTATATTCATGATATATTGCTTCACAATATCTATACTAATGTAATATAGGAGGGAAGATCGTATTATTTGTTTGTAATGGATAAACTCAAAAACTATTTACTGATTTTAAAAATAATTTCACCTATTGAAAGCTACTTTTAAAAACCTCGATCATATGTTAATTTCTAACCTGTGAGATGATATGGACATAGAGATGGAGTGTAGGGCGTCATCTGTGAGAGCTAACATGATGATGTTCGCAGGTTTTCACGTTGTTTGAGGAACGTCAAAATCACTCTTTCTACAGAATTTTGTACGTCCTTTTATGAGAGTAGACTATAGGGTTAGTTAGTATATTGAAAAATAATCAATAGTTAATATACTTCTTTCTTGGTTTTTGAAAATATATGATAGAATAATAAATAAATAAAATGTAATATAATTGTAGTAATCTTTATAAAAATTGTGTGGATTCTGGTAAACTGATTAAAAAAATTGTCATTATTATATTATATTATTAGTAAGTAATATAGGCTATGTATTATTTTCAAAAATTCCTCTTCCCGTGCAAAACCGGGCCGGATTTTGAAATTTTATATTGAGTATACCATACAATATGCATTAAAATAATGAGTCATTATCTACATTTAAATCTTATATCATCACAGTGCATTCTGTATTGTCCATGGATCTGTTCATATCTGTAGATTAATTACGATTATTATTTTTCATCAAGTGAAAAGTCAAACTGTCAACATGTTTGCCAGATAAGTATGCCATTCAAAGTAACAAAAAAATTCGTACAATACCAGTCGAGATCAGGAATAATATTTTTTTTTAAATCTGTTAAATTAGTAAAATTTTTAGTAGATATACTTGCATATTGCAATTTTCGACCTTATATAAAATTCAATGTTATGTATTTGAATTAGTATTAGTGGCTGATACTCTGGCTTATCTCCAAACAGGAACCACAGTAGTTCGATTAATCGACCATCAAACGTTATGACGATTTGACCACCTGTTTAGTATTACGATATTATAGTGAAACTTTATCAAATAACGATGGGTTTCAACCGACTTAAAAAAAGAAGAAAGTTCTCAATTTGTTTGTAATTTTGTTTTATATCTGTTACCTCATAACTCCGTCAGTTCTAAATCGATTTGGAAAAAATATTTTTTTTTATCTGAAAGGATATACTTATAGATTAGTCTCATAGATATTTTATTAAAATCGGTTTAATAGTTTAAATTTTACATTAAAATTGGTTTTGTTACATTTGAAGTCGGTTTCTTATGTGGGACACAACCTATAATTATGTATATTTAAAAAAAACACACACACACACACGTAGTGTGAAAGATTTAATTCGTCTTGCTGATAGGTGTTCAATACATATTTTTAAGTTTTACTACGAAACACTGTACATTTGTTTATGTCTAAACAAAAGAAAGTCTGTCTTATTAAAAATAAAAAGTATTTATAATAATAAATTTTACTGCGTTAGTTTATAGATTTTGTTACATAAAATTATAAATAAACATTATTATATCGACTAAACCACATTTAATAACCTAGACAGTTTTGTTAAACACTGTTTTGATAAGCAGTCTTATAAATTATTTTTGTGTCACGCAAACATAACTGTTTAATGACAAAAACACTTATGTGACAAAGGTAACCATGCAGACAACTTTTATACTAATTCTCCCTCTAGTTAGTACAAAAAAAATACATATCAATACAAATTTTGGACTTTTCGACTTCAATGACACTTGAATTATTCGATTTTACGAGAATCGAAATCACGATTTTTTTTCATTCATAATCACAATAAAAGTTTTTGTTTATAAGCAAAAATAAATTAAATATTAATAGAATGCAAGTTGTACGGAATCCTCAGCGTTAGTAGGAGGTGGGAATGATATATGCTAGTGGTCTATTTTTAAATATGATTTAGCTATGCCAACAAAAATCTAGGCACTGTTTTAAATATGAGACGTCAAACTGTCTACCACTATTTGCAATCTACGCTTTTGTGTATGTCATTCATACTGTTATAGATAAAATTGATAATATAATTGGTGACAGACTTTTTGTAATAAGGTATTAGGAATTAGAATAATGTACAACACACACAGTAGTTTAATGTTAAAATTTTCATTAAAATTTACTCACGATATTGATTCAATTTTTTTTAAATAGTAAGCATTAATTAGTAAGCATCGCATAAACTGGACTGTCAACTGAAAGCGCTGTTCTTTGTGTTAAGCATGCTATTAGATACTATACAAATCGAAAAACGCCAGTCCATGCATGCTTCCTCGACCTGTCGAGAGCCTTTGATCTGGTTTCTTATGACATCTTGTGGAAAAAGCTCGAAAATTTTCAATTACCATCAGAGCTCATAAATATTTGCAAATATTGGTATGGAAATCAGCTCAATAGCGTGCGATGGGCGGGGACTATGTCGCAGTCATACAGATTGGAGTGTGGCGTGAGGCAAGGAGGGTTGTCTTCGCCGGTACTATTTAATCTGTATATTAATGATCTGATTGTTACTTTGAGTGGTACCCGTGTCGGCTGTCACATAGACGGCATTAATGTTAATAATATAAGCTATGACGATGACATGGAGCTGCTCAGCGCATCGATATGTGGGTTTAAAAAACTCGTGGCTATTTGCGAGTCATATGCTGCATGCCACGGACTGATATACAATGCTGTGAAAAGTGTGGTCATGGTCTTTAAGAGCAGAGGCAAAAACTCAATAGGCTTTCCAGATATTAAACTTAAGGGTATAGCGCTGAAGAGGGTGTATAAATTTAAATATTTAGGACATCAATTGGCCTGGGATCTCAAAGATGATGATGACATTGAACGGGAGCGGAGGGCGCTGGCGGTGAGGGCGAAAATGATAGCACGCAGGTTTGCGCGGTGCTCTAGACAAGTTAAAATTACGCTATTTAGATCACATTGCACATCTTTCTATGCATGCAACCTGTGGGCTGTATATACTCAAAAATCCTACAGCGACTCCTGTATCCAATATAATAACGCTTTCAGGGTGTTTAGATTGTTTTTATGCCACAATGCGAAAAAGGTGTGCATCCCTGGTGCGCAGAGTACGTGCCAGCACCAACAGCATCCTGAGTATGATAGCAAGCAGGCTAGACTGTGTGTACGTTAATCGCTGCTGCGCAATTTCCAATGGAATTGTGTAGCGGTGATTATCTGTATACTGCTTAATATATTGTATGTGTGTATGTGTATTGTGTATGTACATTTACTAACATTAGTTTTTAAGAATATTGTTACTAATAAATATTTAATGGACCAAAAAGTCTGAAATAAAAATTATTATTATTATTATTAAGTTTGTTATTCTTAAAAAAATCTGAGTAGTAGTAGGTTTTATGTCGATAAGTTAGTATCAAAATCCGAGTTTCCAAAACAATCTGCTAAGGGCGCAATTAAATTTTCAGTACAAATTATTCATGACAATAATAAAAATAATACTAGGTACTATTCTTAATTTTACATACACAAGGAATTTTAAACATGGAACAAGGAAATAGTCACACTATAGAGTATCTATTAAATAGAGATTTTAATACAGTCTGCTATTATGTTCTAAATACAGGTATAAGATTGAAACAGTGAAGTTAATGGTTATTATATTTTATGTATATGATTTCACAGGAAAATTAATTATCTACAAACAGATATACCTATACCGTCATTAAAATCAGTCGATTTCTAGGATCTGTTAAACTCGTATAATACGGTAATGAGTTTTTGAAATCTAATATGTATTATGTAATACTACTAAGCATTAAGTATTACATTCATTGACAATAGCAGTACAGAAGTATGACTACTTTCTACTTCTTTCTTTTTCTCTAGTTGATTACACTACAGTTCCTTTTTTATAACCTGTAACATATAATTATTGCTAAAATTATAAATGTGAAACTTTGTAAAGATATTTGTAAGTTTGTCACTTAATACTCCATGTTACAGGGTTTTTTTTTAATGGATGATAATGAAATGGTAACGCCGCCTGAGCTGCGATATACACTGCGATATACACTGGTGGGGCACCAGTGAGAGGTGTAGATGAAGAGGAAAGCAGGTTCGTTGACCCATCGTGATGTATTTATCAAAAATTAACCACAATGGTTTCCAGTGGAGGTTAACTTGACAGAAAATATTACTATCAGTGGGGTTGTTGATCCTCATTACTAACAATTCCTACTCCCCCCTCCCCCCAAGTCGCGGGGTAAATTATATACTGATGCACGCGGACAAAGCCGCGGGAAACAGTTGTAGATTATATGTTAGCAAATGCAAGATTTAGTGTAGATACAATACATGAAAAATAAGTACTATTAGGTAGCCTAATTTGTCTGTTTGTGTAAGCTTTATTGTACATATACATTTAAAACAGATAATACCAGGTTATAAAAGGAAATGACAAGTTACATAAGCGGATTGATCCCTTGAAGGGATAAGACCTAATTCACTGATTGTTCCTACTACGTTGATTTACTAGTTGTTTTTCACGAGTTTTTTATAGGTCCCGAGGTTGTAAGTTAGTGGAAATATTTTGGAAGGAAGGTCGTTCTATATTTTGATAATACTATATAGGTAAGAGTTACCAAACTTAGCTCTTCACGGGTGATTTAGCTATACACACCGAGTGGATGTATTTTTTTTTTTATTATAGCATGCGGCTACCCTGATGGTAATAGTGTACGCTGCTTATAAGCATCTGCAGCAGCGGAGGAATAAGATGGATGATAAGAATTTTCCAAATCGGTTTATAAATAAATGGTGTAATAAGGTAAAAAACATAAAAATATATATAACCATAAAACCGAATTGAGAACGTTTTCCTTTTCTGAAGTCGCTTGAAAATATTTTTAAAGCACATGGAATAATATCGGGCATGTGGTCTCAGCATAGGCCACCCCTTTTTTTCGTGTGGGTGTCGTAAGAGGCGACTAAAAGAACTTAATAGTGGAGGAATAGGTAGCAGCGTCCCTCATAAAACATCTTTAATAGCTTAACTGCGATTGCCAATCTGCCTGCCAAGTCTGGCAACTACTGGCAAAACTCTCTTTATGGGGAAGGCTTAATTTCAGCAGTAAACAGTTAATGGCTAAAAAAAAAATTGGCATAATATATGAGATAAAATACTCATAGAGATAAACGGTTTCTATTTCTTAATTACAATATAAATATACATAACAACAAATCTTATCACAAAAATAAGAATAAATCCCAAAATTATTTAGTTTCGCTATAATATTATTATATCCGATCAATAATCGATTGTAGTGATATTAAGTTCAGCAATAGTTGATACGATTACAATGCGATTTAGTTATCCCACTCCACAGTAAGCGAAGTATGCCCACGGAATTAGATAAGAAACGGCCTTCGGAATTTCTTCAATGTTTTCTCGTAATAAAATAAAGCTGTAAGAATTTATGGATGCCTATTTTTGTCTAGATATATTTGACTTGGTTTTCTTTTCCGGCTATTTTTTCATTGTCTAAATTGGTATGACAATATTAAGTATAGTATAAAGACTGTAGTTACTGTCAAATTGAATTTATTTTTATATAATATTAGTAATATTATTATTAATCCTTACTAATATTAAATGTGAAAGTGAGTTTGTTTCTTTGTTGAATTTTAAAGCCTTAACGGCTTAACCAAGTAGTATGACATTTTATATACATGTTATATATAGAATAGAGAAGGATATAGGATACTTTTTATAACGGTCAGTTAACATATCCTACTCATGCGAACGAAGTCGCAGGTAAATGCTAGCGGTAATATGAAATCGAGTTAATTTGTTTGTTTAGCTGTTTGTTTGTCATCTCTTGAGGTTTTAACAATAATGAAATTTTGTATAGACGTAATACTGGAGGTATAGATAGATATAGATTACTTTTCCTTAACACTTCAAGCTGGTATTTCAAACTTTGTTAATTATCCAATATTATCACACCTACTTGTACAATAATTAGTCTGTTATCTTAAGATTGTCTTAAAAAGATTGTTTTTAACAATAAGTATCGTTAAATTTATTATCTTGCTTATTTCTTATATTGTTACAATTATGATTTAAATAAAGTGTTAAGTGTACTTTATCATTCATTCATTCATTAAATATATCACTGAAAATTAATGCTCCTTTTCACTCAGGGTTTGCTTAAAGACAACACTTACAGAGTTTCATGTTCGCCTGTTGTACATCTTTAGATAATATAAATTGTGTGTATGTACTTTTTTTACGTACAATAAAGATTCAAGATTTATTTATTTGTAAAACATGCATATAAATACATGCAGATGTTGACAATATAATAACGTTCGACATGTTTAGTCTGTACGGCATACAAAAATATGTGGTTACACAGATAGTTCACGTTGTACATCAAGTCCATTTTATACCATTAATCGTCATCACATTACAATTTTCAAATACATTTAAATAAATAATAATTGTCAGTCAAAAATAAAAGAACGATGTCACAATGATGTTAATAAATATAAATAAATATAATAAAGTATAAATAAATATCCTTTACTAACTATTAACTAGTTATATACTAGGTTATTGTCCGTAACTTGGTGTGTGTAGATTTCCAAAGTAAATCTATCAATTAAATAGACCAATTCAAGATAATATATCAAAATAAAAAAACGCATCAAATTTTAAGTTACATCTTTAGGAATACAACAATCAAAACCGCTTCTAATTTGATGCAGTAGTTTTTGTATGATGCTGGAACAGACATACAGATAGACAGTTGTTTTGGCATTAATTGGTTTTATTAAGAGCTCTCATATTATTTTTTCTAAAATATCTCCCATGTACAGATATTGACTAGTTACTATTTCATTATATTAGTAAGAAAATATAAGATATACAAAAATATTTTTCTGTAAAACTTATTTATTTGTTATTTATAAAAAGATATTTACGAATAAAACAAGGCTGGTATTTAATAGAAACGAATGGAAAGTAACGCAATGTCGATAGCAAAGTAAATATGAAGTCTGTAATATAAACAGTTCTACAAAATATGAGAGGAAATTGAGCGAACACACTTATATCGCCATTATTGTGTTGTAGGATCTTTCCGATATACTTATTTTTTTTAGTAAATATACTTACATATATCCTATACAAGGTACAAGCTGAAAATAAGCGCTACTGGTACCCCGCAGCTTAATGCTGAGTTGCCTTTACACCGTAGAGGCATATAAAACCACCTCCAATTTTTTGTTTCGCTTATAAATTCATGAATTATGTATCTGTAATGGTGAATAAATAATTTATCTATCTATCTGTAATCATTACAACCTATATAGTATGTGCAGAATTAAGTTGCCGTTCTTGTTAAAAAGAGGTTTTTGGGAACTTTATTGAGTTTTTTTAATTGTAATATTTAACCTAAAACCAGTTGTAAATTTTTTTTAGAATGTGGAAATATATAATATTCATATTTATTTGGGTAAAAAAGTACTATATAAATAGAAAATGTATAATATGATATTTATGTATAAAAAAAAAAATTGTATTAAAGAGCAGTTATTACGTTTGTAGTTTTGATAAACATAATAAGTTCATTTGTTTACATTTGTTTCGATTTCATTCGGAAGTCTTTTTCAGGGTGAGCAAACTACAAACATACCAAGTTCATTAAATTCGTTGTTTCCTATGTTATAAAAAGATCCGATGTCCAGTTATATATAAATAGTTAAAAAGCAAAGACAAGGTTTAAAGAAAAATCCATTATTATATACTTCGTAAAAACATACTTACATATACATACATATACATATGTTTACCAGTTTACATATGTCTGCCAATTCCCACCGAATTCGATTCCGTTAACGAATACAAGTTTAAAAGGTACTTGCTAGTGTTTCACTCGAACATACTTAACTGACAATTGAAAGTAATGTTAAAAATAAAACGAACAAAAGATTTATAGTAGGCTCGTCCCATTTACAGTAAATCCCAGTTGGGCACAACATTTTATTAAGGTATATTTATATTTCTGTTTGTTTGTTTCACTAGGACGCAATCCCGGCTATTTGCATAGTAATTTGTTATTTACCACAGAAGCTGCGCCAAATAGGATTAACCCCTTTCAACTTAATTTCTTTGTATATGGCTGCTACATCTTCCTTTTCAGAGAATATCTTTTTAAATTGAAGGACATTTGGCATTTAAGTATGTGATACCTATTACTAAAGGACCTTTTTAGCCTCCAGCTGGCATAGATTTTTAAAAATAAATAAATAATTATTATTCTTTATATCAAGCAACTAATATCTTGTATAATAAAAAAAAACATGGACTTATTGCAATATATATGTATTTTAGTTTTAATATATTATATATAAAATAGAAACAACGCTTGTTTTTATATAACTTAAAATAGTAAGCAAGCAAGAAAGTGGTCATCGTCACATATAAATATGATTAGCACCATTAACAACACAGAATATACTGTGACACCTATAATACTTTTTGACTACTGTATTATTCTTTCGTACTTTATAATTTCACTGCAATATCCTATGCTTCAAACCGAAACGTAGTCATGCAAGCAATATTATTGTCACAATGTCAAAGGCGAGAGAACAGATGCTTCTTTAGAAGACAGCTGGCATAGACTTTGGCACTATTTGTATTCGTACACCTATATTGTTGGCAAATAGATGTGTTCAGTCTCAGACCAGCAGCTATTCGGAAGCAATCCAGCTCTGTGCCAAGATAACAGCAGGGGAGTGCGTGGAGCCATTGACCGGATTCCTATACTAAAGTCGTTAGAAAATGCTGATGCCAAAAGCACCGGTATTGTCCCGATATTATATGCTAAATAAATGAAAAGGAATTGTTCTAACATCAACATTCTTTTGAATTTGGAATTCACGGTTTTCCTAAACAATTTTAAATAGAGAAAAACAAAATTACTTCTAGGAAATTAAAGATTTAACGAGCTTATATAAATTATTTGGTAATTAATTGGTGGCAGGTGTATGATAATTACCTTTTTGCCCGCTATCTGATACGCGTGGATTTCAGAAGCAGGAAAATCAATGAAATAGAACATTTCTATATGGCGTATCAAAGTAAACTTATATTTCGTTCTGACTTCTAAGTTAGATCTTTAGGAAAACCCTTATGAATATATTGCATTTTTATGCAATAGTTTTTAGACAATGTCAGAACAAATGTATAGAGAGAAAAGTTGTAAAAAATATCGCTTTAACTTCTATTGTTCTTATCAATTATTGTTCATTTAATTCCAGACAACAAGATCCATTTTGTTAATAGTAGACTTAAAATTATCTTAGTGAAAAATGTTATAATTTAATAAACCATATACCTGAGAGGTATTCGGTCAGGATGGCAACAAACCAGGGGATAGTTAACTTAGAAGGTATTGATACCTCTATGGAACTATACGAGTATAGGACAGATAAAGGATACACTGGGTTTCATATCGTATAGGAAGATCAAAGGTATGGCCTGGAATAGAGCTGACTAGAAGAAAATTGATGAATTAGTTGCACCGACAAGAAAAAACTCTTAAATAAAAATAGAGGGAAAACATATTTCATGTACGTATAGATGCCAACTACTTACAATTTTATTATATTAGTAAAAGAGGATATGGTGAAATATTTATTTATACTATCTTTGTGTCCTAAACATTTTTTTTTATTTCTTGAGCGTATAATGTATGTTTTTAAAGAGACCATTAGATATTATGCTTACATACATACATGGCGAACTTAATGCTTTTAGCATTAAGTCCGCCATGTACACATATTTGTACCAATGAATAAATAAATAAATAAATATTATTTGAAATAGTTACTAAATACTACAACTTGGGTGACTGAAACCTTTAATTAATTTATTGGTACGACATACTTACGTCATTACACTTCCAACTCGGATCCTCGCCTTTCAAGTTTCGAATTGTGCAAATCCGATCAAGTTACGAAAGCAACGGCTATGGAAGCGCTCATTTAATCTATGCAACCCGGGCGGTCAGACTTCAGAATTTTGCGGGTATTTAGCCAGCTACGACCCACTTACAAGGAATGTTTGGTGTCCGTTGCTTAGGAACATTGCAGCTTTAACGCTGATTCATTCTTGTTAAATTCTACAATGTATCTTACTATTATAATCTATATTTGTAAAACATTGTGTCTTGGTAATCGCTTTATGAACTCTCGCGATATAGGTTCGTCTGAACGTTCGTCCTGAACAAATATGCAGACAGTCAGATAGACAAAATTTCAAAAAATTATTGTTTTGGCGTTTATTAGTCTTATTGAGGGAGTCTTTACGAGGGATCTCATGTCAGTTGTTCTTAAATACTTCCCACGTACATATGTATATACCTCGTCTAGTTATAATTTTATTATATTAGTAAGATTAGCTATGTTAGCGCTTAATGATATATATATATATATATATATATATATATATATATATATATATATATATATATATGTATGTATAAGGGGGTTTTCCCAGTAATTGCTACGATTAGCAATTGGATTGGCAACCACAGTTAGGTTTTGGTGACGTTTTAAGAGGGAAATTTCTGCCTATCCTTCGACCATTGAGTTCCCTTAGTCGCCTCGTACGACACCCATGGAAAAGCAAGTGGTGATCCATTCTATGCCAAGACTATACGGCAGTATATATTATATTTATAGTATATATTGTATATTTTACTAAAACATTAATATTTAATTTAATGTAAGATATTTACCTATTCAGAGGGGAATGAATAAATAAGAAAATTTACTTTAGTAATAAATTATAAGTTAAATATAGGTCTTAGTATCTTGTCTAAAAATTATTAATTACCGGCTAATAAAGCAATTTGTGATACTGAATAGGTGTCCCCATCAATTAGTTAATGGATGCGTTTAATTTTATAGGGTAAATTGAGATTCTCCAATAACTGTTTCCACAAAGACTACGATAATGAATTATTCCGAATTTTTCAAGTAATTGGTTTGTCATTGCATACAAGCTATTAAATTGCTTTTATTCGCAATAAATGAAAAAGTAATGCATTTATTTGGAACCCACATATGTCTAAATATATTACTTATGGTGGAGAAAATCGGAAAGAAATTTGTAAGCTGTACCAAAAACTGTATGGTTTCAAGTTGTCTTATCTCCATTTATATCCGAGTATGTTTTTATTGGGTATGGTGGGCTATATACACTTGAAACTAGATTAAATTTAATTGAGTATGCGTTAAAATTAGTACGGGGGGGGGGGGAGGGGAAATGTAACCAAACTGTACTGGTATCAATATCAAATAGGAGTGCCCAGTAACTACGTGCGAGCACGTAGACGGCAATTATTTGATGTCCCATTAAGAAGAACAGAGTTGGCTAAGCAAGCTCCCCTATCTCTTGCACTGAAACTACTCAATGATATTTTGAGCTAGTATCCGCAATTGGATGTATTTGCCTCCAACTTGCTGGAGTTTCGTCGAATGGTCACAAGCTGTTTGTGTGCAGAAAATGCTCTAATATTATTTTTAGTTAAGTTAAATATTTTTTATATTATTCCTTTTTTATATATGTTATTGTACTGATGATTTCCCAGATGAGCGTATTGGAAGACTCTAAAGCTCATCCAGTTAATGTAATAAATGACTAAATAAAAAATAAATTGTTCATGTCTACAGACGACGGTTACCACTTTACATCAAATGAGCCATTAGCTTGTTTACCATTCTAAGTTGCAAGACAAATATGCATTTTTCTTAATATAAAAATGGAATGGTAGACCAGCTTATGCTGCCAGAGTACCAGTGAAGGATGATAGGTTAGGATAATGTCAGTACAGTTGTCACATTGTGATGAATTCGTTAAGAATTTACTGCGATGGTTTCTGTAGAATTGCGTGAAGGTCGAATTGAAGGAGGGTATGCATATTACTAGCAATTAGAGGTGTTAGTAATGAAGTAATGAGGAATAGTGGTTCCATTACCAGCAATGTAATACATCAGGTTGACCACGCAGTCTCCTCATGTTCCCGCAGTGAAAACCATCGTGGTGAATTCGCCACGATGGTTCAACTGAGTTGCTTTTATCCTCACCTATCTATAGTATACAGTATAAATATATCAATAGTGTAGGTGTGATTAGCATTCTAATTATCATCATTATCATCCATTAAAAAAATGCTAGCAATAAAAAAGCTAGACTTCTCCAAGAAAGGGAAGTACAAGTGTAAGATTTAAATAAGTTTTATTTTCTTCGCAAATTTTACAGAAAATAGGTAGCCACATGAAAAAATATAACCATATATGTATAAACGCATGACACTGTAAAACTTGTGGGAGAATGGACCCTAAACTAGATCAAAGATCTGTATCTCAGGAATCCAGGCTCATTTTAGACACACTGTACATTTTGCCTTACTTAATGTAAGGCTAAAATTAAAGTTAAAGAAAACGACAATACAAAAAATAAATGTATGTACGCATTTTATGTAGGTATATTAAGAGTTTTAAAGTTTTATATTGTAAATATTATTCTGAAAATCAAAATAGACGGTTAAATTTGTGAATACTGTAACCTAATCTGTATCCTATAAAATATAATAATTAAGAACAGAACTCTTATAGAGTTAAGTTTGCCTGCTGTACATCTTTGATCAAAATAAATACCTAAATAATTACAATTTATAGCATTCAATGCAGACGGAATAGTTTAAAAGCTTAAATTTGTTGACTCAAATTTTCCAGTTCGACAGTCGCTAAATATTTTATTAATTATTCAGGGTTTATTCATGTTTTATTAATAAGTAAACGCGGATTTTTAAAATGCAAATCTTTGTAGAATGTTTCCTTTAAATTAGAATTTAGTATACATAGTAGAAATTGTTCATAAAGTCAAATTCCAACATCTATTTTAAATTGTACTAAAATAATAAAAAAAATAATGTGGGGTGAAATAAATAATTTATTTATTTATTATCTTTTTTAATATTCTATTGGATCGTATTTATGTAGAAGTAAAAAAGCGAAGAATAATATTTTTACTTTATTTCTTAACTGTGGCCCTCGAGTTAGAATACCCTGTGTGTGTCATATAGACACACATTTATTATTTATACGTTGCTTTATTGCCCATATGGGCCAATATATGGGTACAGTTTAGTTGCGAGAATTGAAAGAATTTAGAAAAGTTGATTTCCTGAATTGTTCCGACTGAGAGTCGATCCCGGGACCTCATTACGTAAAGTAATGTGTCTATCATTGAGTCAAGGAGGCCGGCGTTTCAATAAGTAGTGACATTTTACCAAAATCTTTCTATTTTGATAGAAACACGAAACCTCGCTGCATATTTGACGTCGCAAGCACATCTAGTTCTTAATATTAGTAGGATTAAAGTCGATGAAGGCTGACATGAAGTGGTGACATGCATGTCTGAGTCAAGCGCGTTTGGAACTTTTTGATACACTGGAGTGGTACATTAAAGGCTTTACAGACTTTGCATTTGTAGTACCTAACTATCTATCAACGTTATATGCGTCGAGAAGCAAAATTTATTCATGACTTTGAAGATCTGCATTGTTTTTAGTCTATTATCATTCTGGAGTAATTATTTAAAAGTTATTACGTAATATCTATAAGTGTCGAACTTATTTAGATTTAAACCTATAAATGGACCCCATTAAGTCCGAATTCATGACCTTAGGCAATCAATGTGACCAATTGCAATATTTGAGGTTAGTCACAAGTTAACCATCAGAATACAAATTCAATATAAATTATAATAATATAATAATAAGTAATGCTTTACTTGTCTTGGATATCAAACTACAAACTGCGTGGCTATAAAATAAAAATTCACAATTTTCCGCGGTTGCCAGCTAGCATTCTGTAACGTCTTGGTAAAAGAACGTTGATCAAGTTACCGAATCTTCATTTTTTCTTCCTCCTGTATTTTTTTTTTAGTGATTTATGTTATTAAGGCCTTAATTATGTTAAGATCATTTATTTACTGTAGCTATGAAGGGTTAGGATAATTTTCAGCAGTTTTGTTATTGTTTTCATCAGTTGGATAAGAAACCAACCATGAACAAAGGAGAGTAGAAAGAGCGGAATCCTCTTAGTTTTATGTTACAGTTTTTTGTTCTGTTAATTTAAATCCATCTTTAAATACACAGATCACTATATCAATTAGGTGTAAAAGGCTCTCGTAACCTAGATCTTATGATTAAATCCCATAATTCATTCAATAGAATAAAATTATGTATATTAAGATTTCTAAATTTTTACATTCGAAGCCGTTTTGTAATTCAACGCAATCGTACATAAATATTCTTTACAAATAAACTCTTGACTATTCGTAAGACGCTATTCATTCATTTAATTAAATACTCGTACATATAAATTTAATTCCCACATACATCACATACAACTATTGTCCATCTAACAATACTTCATTAAAGTTAACATGCTCTGGGATTTACTAGGATGCTGTTACTACGTAAACTTAGCTCTAATAGAAACTAATATCTGTACAGTTATTACTTGTATTATTAATTCGATTCTAAGTAGTTGATGTTGTTTATAGCTGCTCCCAATATATTATTTGCACACTAATTTTACTGTTGCCATAGAAATGGTTTCGTTTTCCACGTCGCATCTCATATATACACGTATAGGTATGAAATAAATCAGAATTTATAGATTGATACAACGAGGGAGGAATGTTATAAAGACCAGGGGAGGTTAATGCCATCTGGATTTAATTATAATAGAAGGCGTGACACAATATTATTATGTATCTCTTTCATTCTTGAGAATAAAATTAGTGAGAGGAAAATTACACCTAACGTTTTTCTTCTATTGTTGTTTCGGTTAACACAAGTTCATGACATGAAAATATGTATTATTAATATGATGTAATTTTTTTTATACCACTGAGGTGGCAAACAAGCATACGACCTACCTGATGGTAAGAGTTTATAGTAGCCTAAAAACGTCTGCAATATTAGGGGTATTCCGCGCGCGTTGCCGACCCTGAAGAAACCTCTTTACCCCCTTGGAAGTAGGAAGCTCATTCTATAACCTGAATATTCGTGGCGATAAAGAATCGAGAAAACTTGGCTTGTTTTGGGATCAATTTGTGATTCTTAGTCATGAGTAGCTATGACACGAGCATAAGCCTAACTGCAGGCTTCGGCCCGCTAAACGCGAGCTGTAGGCATTTGTGGCATCGTCACAAATAAGAAAAACGGCGTTTAAAACTCTTCGGGTTTGAACGGCTGGCCTTCGCAGATGAAAAGAAAGAGTATGGAGACTAATCGGCTTTCAGATACTTTTAACTTCTCTACTAGAGACAAACTAACAAGCTCTATTCATGAAAAAACTTACACATAGACATACGAAATATCTATATCAACCATATAAGATGGAATCTAATCCTTAGGGAATATAATTTTATGTTTTATTACTGAAACAAACTTAGATCCCGTTGTAAGGAATAGTCAAGTAAAAAAGATCCCAACGGAGTTTTGGCGCACTTTCGAAATTAGAGTTGTTTACAAAAAAGGTTGTTGTGAAAGGTTTGCTGAAAGGTTTGGCAAATGTATAAATCAAAAATACTTTGTTTCGGTTTGAAGGGATATGAAATAAGAGTACGGAGGCATAACACTTCAGTTTTTAGGAATGAATGCATTAAGAGTACCACGCGCGTCACAACATATTCTGTAATATCCATGGTGCCATTCGTGTCCATTGGCAACGGTTGACTTTGCAGTAGGCCGTTTATTTGCTATTTTGCTGCGTTGTACAAAAAATATTGAAATGTCATAAAGTGTATAGTTAAGTGTAAGATCTAGACTATAACAATTTTTTTTGTAAAAGATGGAACAAAGTAGGTAATGACAAATATTTGTGTAGGCGTGTTGTATTTTATAAATATTTATTTCAGCTTTTAGTATGAAGTGAATTAATTTCGAGATTCGACAGATATCACTTTCTGTATATAGTAGACAAATGTAAAGCATTGTAACTTGTGACGTAACAGAATATCCAGTGAGTTCATTTGAAACTAAACAAAGCGAAGATTGGAATTTTTTAATGGAATTTTAACTCCACCTACACTATGATTATACGCTTGTGGGACGCTGATGAGGCATGAGGTAGGACAAAAGCAGATCTATGTCATCATGATGAATTTGGCAAAAATTAATCAAAATTATTTTCAGTAGAACCACATGCCACCCTGTTAGCGTACATTACTAACAATAGGGCTGTTAAACTCATTACTAATAATCCCTTCTCCTCACACAAGGCTTTTTTTTATACCTCTGAGGTGGCAAACAAGCATACGGCCCACCTGATGGTAAGCGGTTACCGTAGCCTATGAACGCCTGCAATACCAGAGGTATTACGCGCGCGTTGGCGACCCTGAAGAAACCTCTTTACCACCCTTTTGAAGAACCCCAAGCTGTAGTCTCTTGGGAAAACCTCGGCAGGGAGCTCATTCCATAACCTGAGTGTTCGTGGGAGAAAACATCTCTGAAACCGCGTTGTACGCGACCATATAGGCTGTAGGATATGAAGGTGAACTCCCTGTCGATGGCGAGCCGTACGATGATAGAAAGTGGCCGTAGGCATTATATTGAATAATTCCTCTGAGCACAATCCGTTGTATAAGCGGTAGAACACGCAGAGTGAGGCAAAATCTCTCCTGAGACATAAGTGCTCGATACCGCTTGCAAGCCTGGGATCATCGACAATTCTCATAGCTCGTCGTTGCACTGAGTCGAAGGGTTCAAGCTGCTATCTAGGTGCTCCCGCCAATAAGTGACAGTAATACTCCATATGGGGCCGGATTTGCGATTTGTAAATCGCTGATCCGGCGTGAAGTAATGCTTCGCTCTTATTACTAGTAATAATAGTTAAGTCTGTCTTCCATACGGAAGCCATAATAGTTTGTAGTGTAGAGTATAGAAGATAAATGGTAGAAAGAATGGTACAATCTTTTTTACAATCAGCTAACTGAGCTGAGTTTATCTTTATATATCATCATTCTTTGGTAATCTGCTAGCGAATAATTGTGGAAGTGAGCTTACTATTCTATTTTCGTCTATTAAAAAAGCAATAGCTAAATAATACGAATCTCAGTCAATCAGTACAGCATGATGCGTATAGTATATACACGAGAACATGTTATGGGATGGATCAAGATGGGCTAATCAACCATCAAATAATATTTCATATCTATAATTGTTTAGGTACTTACTAGTGAATTTTAATTTGCTACCTTGAACGCATCTCGTGAGAATACTTATTATCTATGGAAAAAAGGAAATGGAATTACGTAGCTTTATATTAGTGAAAGAATTTCTTTCATCGGTTCACTGGTTCTTATGGAGATTAGCCCCTTACGTGCAACCCCGATTTCAGCCTCTTAATATTATGGGATTCATTCATAGCATCTCATTCATGTAAGTATCCGTTACTCAAATCCGTTATGAAGGCTCATGAGCCTTGATGGCGTTGCTGTGGTAACGCTTAGGTTTATTTCTTATCTTTTAATGCTCAGAAGATGTGTACTTCTGGTGATTATATGCCTTACCACAATAATTGTTGTGGCTATTGTTTGAAATAGTGAAAATTTATTTAGACTTCTGTATACATTGGGGTTGTGTCTGAAATAAACCAAAATCTTTCTCTAATTGAAATGTTTAATTGACTGTTTATTATTTGATAAATGCAATAAAGTGAAGAATAAATAAATAAATGTTGTAACGATAATATCGTGCCGTGATACGGTAAATTATAAGAGCATCCAATAACTCATATAAACAATCTCTCTAATGCATTTGTTACATGTTGCGAGTTCTCAGCAATTTGTGAACGAACGACAGAGATCCGGAGAATGTTTCAAAGTTAGACTGGCCATGTTTAATCGAATACCCGACACCGAGAGGGCACGGCGAAAATAAATAATAAAAGTAAGGGAATGTGGTGTCGGTTTTGGATTACTTTCACTTTCTAGACAAAAGCTTTTATGTAGATACTTTTCCTTTTATTATTCGCGTGATAAATGTGCGCAGTAAGTGATATTAAATAGATTACTCGTATTTTTATCAAGAGCGAGAAATTTTGTGTACTGTCCAGCTAGATAGATTCTTTAAATAGGCCCTCTATTTGAAGAAAAAAAAATCTTAATTATATTATCTTTTTTTATATAACTTAGAATGGCAAACGTCGGCCAAAAGGGCCGTCAGCTTGGCCCACTTGATGAAAAGTGGTAACCGTCGAATATAGACATGAGTAGAACACGCAGTATACTGTTCGCCCATGATACCCCCCATGCGTTGCCACTCCTAAGGACTTATTCCTCTGTACCCAGTAAATTCACGCCATACACAGCCATGCAAACACAACTGCTTCACGGTTGAAACACGATTGGCAACCGCATTTAGGCTTTAGAGATGTTTTAAAGGGACGTTGCTGCCCATCCCTCGTTTTCCCTTAGTCGCCTCTTATGACACCCACGAGAAAGAAAGGGGTAGTCTATTCTATGCCGGGAATACACGGCTATATTACTTCCTTATTTTATATTATTTCTTACTATAACTATTATTTAATATATAAATCTATATATTTAAAACTCAATTTCCGAATGTATGTAAATGCATCACTTAGAAGAGCTGCACATTGGTCATTTGGTCTCATTCTCTTCATTAGGTTAGCATACATGCACGAAGCCGGGGAGGGTAGCTAGATACGAGTATACTACTACTGGGAAGGGTCCTAGATACATATATAAAACTTTGTTTAAATTCTGATGTAAATTGAAGTAAATTATGAAAACTTTTCAAAAAAATATCATATTACATGGTGTGGAGAATAAAAAAATTAAATTAAGAACCTTTTTCTTTTAGAAACCGTTTAAAAATAGAATTCAACTTAGTTGAGTGAAGTTCGTTTTGTAATTGGAAAATCTGCCTACTTGCATTTCAAAACTTTTTGGCTTCCGCCAACATTAAATGCTTGTAAAGAGTTTGAACGTGGTTAATTTGATATTTGGAGATTGATGAATTTCCTGATAAATTTTAATTATACTACAAATAGTAATTAGATTTTTAAATGTCTTTCTTAATGTGTGGTACATTTTATAAGCATTATTTTTTCTTTTATGTTGTAGTTTAGTTATATGTAGATTAGAAGTTAAACAAACGAATCAAGTAATTTATTTACTCGACTTACTATATAAACCAAACCATTCCAAAATTTTTACTGTTTATAGTCGCTATGTATATTTTTATTTTAGATTATCGTCATAAAATTTATTTTTTCATTTTTCATCATCAACTCAATTTCATTTGAGTTTGTTTTAGGGCATTTATGATATTAGTAAAAATTACATATATGTTATAGAATATGCACAAGATTAAAACTATATAAATATAATTTAAAAATATATAAATATAATTAAGAGATTGAAATTCTATTCTCGAAATTACGGTTGATTAGTATACAACGAAGCAAGATTGTGTAAACAGAAGTCTATTGTATAAGATTGATGACAAGGTTATAGACAAAGGAAATTAGAGTAGGTAGCTCTCAACAGTCTCGAGATACCGCGTCTGTCTATGCTTTTAGCAAACCCCTCCGGGTAAAGGCGGCCGATACAAATATAAATACGATATCGGAACTGTTAATTTAAAACGTCATGTAGAAACAATTTAAAATTATTTTAAAATTTAAGTATTGATTTAAAAAATTTGGTGTTTCTACAGTACATTTTTACATAAGTCTATACTTATGTAAAAAGTCTATCCATTTATTCCATCATTATCATATCAGCCTTTAACTGCCCACTGTTGAACATAAGCTTCCCCCTTGGGTTCCAGTAGTTACCGTGCTTGACAGGCGGATTGGTAACCGCAATTAGGCTTTATATATGTTTTAAGAGGGACGCCGTTGCCCATTCCTCACTCTCCCATACGACAACAACACATCATATCACACTCACGGGATAGCAAAGGGTGGCATATTCTGTGCCAGGACCGCACGGATTATTCATTTTTATTTACAAAGTCAACAAACTCACTTTTATATTAGTAAAGATTCATATTTATTGATCACGTCAAAGCATATCTGTACCGTACTAAACATATTATTGGTCTGGTAATGAACTATAATGCTAATTTCATCTTATATTTTTACTAGTATGACAAAATTGTAACTAGACTATATATGTACATGGGAGATATTGAAGAGTATTATGAAGGATCTTAGTAAGATCAACGGAGACCAAAACAATAATTTTTAAAAATGTTGTCCCTCTGTCTGTATGAGTATTTGTTCTAGCAGCACGTAGTAACTACGGCACCTAATTATATGTAGTTTCTTTCTTGATGTACTAACTTATAAATTGGTGTTTGTCTTATCTTGATATACCATCTAGACAAAATATTAAATATATGCAAAGTAATAGGTGACAGAGATTTATGTACTATTTATTACATAATTATTTTTTTTAATAAACACAGATTTTGAAACAGAATTTTTTTAATACATTATGTAACATGGTTGTCTGGGAGAGAATGCTTTTAGCATTAAGTCCGCCATGTACACATATTTGTGCTAATGTATAAAAAAAAATAAATAACAAACTAGCTATAAATGTACTAAAACGGTTAAACGAATTCATTTTATTATCACCTTATCTGTTTGTCTTAGTTTAAATCGGCAAATTGCTACAATAAACGTGTGAACAATTCAGTAATGGTAATCCGGGGCTTTTTATTGAGTTCGTCGCTAAGGGATGTATTTTCCAAGTCAATGTGATACGCACTGACTTTTAAGCAGTTTTGCGTAAGAATGGTATACACGTTGCAAAAGATACCACGGAATAATTTTCTGAATGTATAATTTAATAAACTCTTTTACTATAATATACTGTTTATGTGAAGTAGTGTTTTCCTGCTATGATCAATTAAGCTCCGGTGTTCGGTCACATTCATTTAACTAGTGGCAGCTTGCAGCAGCTCCTATACAACAAGAAAAGTGCCCTTGCATTACATTCAGGTTTTGCTCTGAAAAATACAGCGTGAAATATTTAAATTCAGAATATGTGATTGCGAGTCTCTAACATGTTTACAGTTAGAATGAAAAAATCGTATATTTTGTCACGAAATTAATATGAGATTAACAGGAAAGTAAACCCTATCGATTGTAGAATAAATTATTAAAATCGACTCAGGATAAGCCAAGCAACGACGCTGTAACATATACTACGTATTTCGCTACAATTGGAAGTTGTTTAAATAATTTAAGATCAAGTTCCACAAAACCGATTTCAAATGTAGCTAAACCAGTTGATTTAAAAACTAAATTATTAAACCGATTTTTTTTAAACAACTTAGAATGGCAAACAAGCTGACGGCTCACCTGATGGAAAGTGCTAACCGTCGCCTATAGACATGAGCAGTACCATGGACATAACAGACTGTTTCACCCATGATACCCCCCCATGCGTTGCCATTCCTGAGGACTCAGGTGTTATTCTTCTGTACCCAGTAAATTCACGCCATATCCCATCCTTCAAACCGAAACACAGTCATGCAAACACAACTGCTTCACGGTTGAAACACGAATGGAACAGAGGTACCCAAGCAATCGACTTTTGTACAAAGTCTCCCTCTGATTTTAATAAAACTTCTATGGGACCAATCGGTAAGAATATTTTTTTAGATAAAATAATTTTCCAATTCGGTTTATAATTGACAGAGTTATGAGGTAAGAAACATAAAAAAATACAACCATAGAATTGAGAATCCCTTTCTCTTTCAAGTCGGTTGAAAATACTTGGTTATGACGTATTAGTAGGTATTATTTCAAACTTGCGTATTACTTTTTGTGTATAAGTTCAATACAAATATGTATGTAACCGACTTATCCAAGTGTTTGATCTTTTTAAGATAAATGGTTTTTAAAACAAACGTTATCTCGAGTTAAGGGATATGTTGGTACTATTTTATAACATTTGTTATGACATGAGCTACTTACAGAATTGTTTGTATAGGATGAAGGAGCGAAAACGGCAATGTTTGTTATACAGAAAATGTTACAGAGTTTGTTTTGTATGCAGGTATTATATTTTGCGGGGAATGAATACTGGGGTTTGTAATACTTCATATTTATAATGATCCAAATATAAATTGCCGTGTGGTCCCGGCACTGAATGGACCGTGGGTGTCGTAAATGGCGACTAAGAGAACTTAATGGTCGAAGGATGGACAGCAGCGTCCCTATTAAAACATCATAGCAGAGGGAGACTTTGTACAAAAGTCGATTGCTTGGGTACCTCTGTCCCATTCGTGTTTTTACCGTGAAGCAGTTGTGTTTTCATGGCTGTGTTTCGGTTTGAAGGGTGGGATATGGCGTGAATTTACAGGGTACAGAGGAATAAGACCTGTATCCTTAAGAATGGGAACGCATGGGGGGTATCATGGGCAAAACAGTATACTCTATTATGTCCCTGGTACTGCTCATGTCTATAGGCGACGGTTACCACTTTCCATCAGGTGGGCCGTCAGCTTGTTTGCCATTCAAAGTTGTATTAAAAAAAAGTATGTAGATACATAAGTAGGTACTATTTATTATTCTCTCCAAAAGAGTACAGTTGTAAAACGAACAAAGTATAATAATCCTTGCTTGTTTGCTACCTTATACAGGCAAGGTGACTCCATACGACCATATGAAGTGTAGGACGACCCCCTTCACTAGATGTAGCAACAGTCTTAAATGCATTGCAGGGACTTAGTGGATGCAAGTGGCTTGGAAGCGTATTATACAACTCAGTATTGTATAGATGAAAATTAGACATACTAATTTTATTTTATTTTATTTATTAGGTGCACATAACAGAAGTTTACAAATAATTTAAATTATAACATGCAAGTACATAATGTATTGATCAGGTAAACTTGCCACAACATGTGCACACAGCATGATCCAATAATAAATGCGACTGCAACAAAGCCATTAGGTTGCAAATATTAGTGAAAAAATTAAACAAAAATAAACATAAACATAAAGAAAGTTAAATAAAAAACAAAACAAAATTATATAAGAAATTTCTAAATATTACATTATCATTAATTGTGTAAAAGATAGCCAGTGGCCTCTCAGTCATCAACTACGTTTGACGTATTGTCTTTGGCATTGTCGTCATTCGTCGACGTAAAATGTGGCATTGGCATTGTCTTTCATCTGTGAAATCCTACGAATAGTTGTAGTAGTTGTTCCTATAATATTTGTAGTTAAAATCAAATCAACTATAGAAGCGTAAAGGCACTTCTATTTTTTCTTCTTCTATTTATTCTTGATTTGATTGAAGACGTTTCTATTAAGTATTCAAACCGAAGTGTGACAACATCTGTTTTAATTGTCAAATTTCCAAAATAATTTTCAGTACTTAAAATATAATTATAATATTTATACATATAATATAATTTTTATATAAGTTGTATATAAATTTTGGGAATAATTTTAGTAAGCATTTTACATTTAATGTTTGTTTCCAAGTGCTTTTTTATTATCAAAATTTATGTGAGCCACTTTAAATTATTAAGATATTAGTAAACTACAAGAAAAGTCTTTACGATATTATAAAAAAATAATTGATATAGATTTTACTATTAATCTGCTGCTCCAATATTTCTGGAATTATTTATTTATTAATTATTATTATTGGATTTAAATGAATTAATTTGAGGCAGGTTTTTACTCAATCTGTACTTCTGTAGTCATATATTCATTCAACATAGTATAATGTTTTTACTTATACACATATTAGATGCTCATAGTTTGTTTATTTATTAAATTTTATGTCATTATTATGCTAATATTTATTAATTTATTAAAAATAATTTATTTAATCGCTCTATAATTAAACGATACTTGGCCCCGCTTCCCGTCAGTACCAAACGACACAAGATTGATTGCCGCTTATAATATAGCTAATGAAGCTATTTCTATACTTCGTACCCACCCTCGTGTGTCGCACCGGTTTGTAATCGTTTTATTTTTTGCTTCCAAATCGGAGGTTCTATAACGAGAACATCAATTTATTATCGATCGCCTATCGTGTGGGGTTATTTATTTTCTTATCCCAAATACGCGGCAGCCTTATAACCTATTTCCTTGTGACTGTACACAAAGTCATCTGCTTCATTCGTGTTTCTGCCGCTAAGCAGCTGCGCTTGTATTTCTCGTGTTTCTGTTTAAGAGGCAGTTAAAGTACTGCAGTTAATTTTTTTCTTTAATATAGCTCAGAGGACAAACAAATTTGCGGATTACCTGATGAAAAGTGACTATCGCCGCTCATGAGCATCCATAAGGCCAGAGAAATTGCAAATGTGCAGCCGGTCTTTTAAAAAGAAATATGCTCTTTTTTTGAAGGTTGCGATGTCTTATCGGTTGCATTTTAATTTACAGGATTATAAATTACAGGATTTATTCAATGAAATTTTTTTTTCTTCTTGCGTGGAAACGCGTGAAGAGGAGTATGGGTATCACAAGATGTAATGTGGTGTCCGTGATGCTATTCGTGTCCATAGGAAAGTAACCACTTTCCATTGGGGGTCCTTCAGTGGTATTTGCTATTCTAGCTTGCATATAAAAAAGGACTCGCTGTACTCTTGCATTTACTTCTAGTAACATGATAAAGAGTTTTTACTATAGGAGTATAGTAAACAAATTTTTGGATAGGACTAGTTACACCAAAGTCCACACACCTTTCAGTACTCCTATATTCATTTATTGTAGATATGGCCAATAAAATTGGTAAGTAAAAAAATAGTGAGATTAATTTATGCCGAATGTAGCTTGAAAGTTAGGCGAAAAATAATAAGATACGGTATGAATGATAAGGTAGCGACTTTTGTTTGTTTTATACATTTTAGCAAATGTATCAAATACAGTAGAAACAATTAATTTTAATAGTGAGAGCGGCACTTTAATGTGCCTGACTTTATTTTATTT
Organism: Galleria mellonella; assembly: GCF_026898425.1. Classification (NCBI taxonomy): domain Eukaryota; kingdom Metazoa; phylum Arthropoda; class Insecta; order Lepidoptera; family Pyralidae; genus Galleria; species Galleria mellonella. Next base: position 2,637,676 of record NW_026442133.1, read on the forward strand.
ATCCATGTTTACCAACAATTGTTTCTACAAAATAGTGAATCTATTTATACAGTCATGGGACTTAGAATTAAGTATATTTTTTTTTATAGGAAAACTCAATATATTTTAATACTAACAAATAGTACGGAGGAAAAGTTACACACAATACAACTATTATCAAATGCTTAACAACTAAAGCCATCATATCTATAAGCAGATCCAGTAACACGACTCGTTTTATATATTTATAGATATTTTTGACAAAGCCATTTGGGCTGTCAAAATTAGTATCGACCGGGTCTCTGGTTACTGAGTTCATATAATTTGTAGTAGCAGTAGTTTGTTATTTTTATTATTGAGACAAATGTGACGGAATGATTTTATAAAATTCCAAGCTCACTCTGCACAAAACGTCTATAAAACAATTTTTAATATCTCAAACTGGACTTTGATAACCCTAAAGAATCCCGAATTTGTTCATAGGTACATATGCAAACACCCCACGTACGTAATTCGACTGCACAAAGCATTTGAGTTATGAGAACGAGGTGCCTGTGACAGTTAGCAATTCTGGTATAAGTTTGGCCATTGTGGAAACGTGGAATTCAGAAATTGAATCACGATTACTATCGTGGGTATTATGGATAGTCATGTTATTGGTATTTATAATTTTTAGGGTTGTTTATATAATGTAAATTAATTGGTAAAAATTGTAAATATAGATTAACAGCTATTTCCTTATAAGCTAAAGAGATTTTTATCTCATGTTCTAATATTAATATTTTGCTAATATTTCTTGTTTTGTTATTAAAATATTATTTATACATTGTATAATGTGTACTGTTTAGCATTTCTCAATTGCTGAGCAGCGATGATCTTTGTTCTGTTAGCGATTCTTTTCTGTATTTTATGTATTCTACAGTTTTCAAGGTTGTCATTCATCTAAACATAAGAACAGTTTTATATTACTAATAGTGTGAAATTACTTTCAAAATATTAATTTCATTACAACACCCTAACTACATAATGCATTTTTTTATTTCACGAAACTAAAACAGTGTGTTGTACTGTAAAACTAATATTGTACAATTTAATTTAACATGTAAACAAGATGTTACTTTATTATAACTATTTTACAATAAAATTGTATTATTGAACTATTGTTCTGTTTGTATAGTAAACTTTCTTAGAGCAAATGTGTAAAACTGTTATTAATGATGACTTCAACGACATTATTTAATTCATTCATATTCACTTATTGGCTGTATTTGTAAGAATCCAAGGGTGTAAATTATTTCGAAAGAGAGCTGTGTTGTTTGTTAAAGTGAAATAAAATATAAAAAAAAACAAATTTTACAGAAAATTGCCGAGGTTGCCACGCTTCAGTAACTTAAAAATATGAAGACTCGTAATATGATAGGTCTTCTTTCTTTATAGGACGTATTTTTGCCTCGATCATATTTGATTGAAATATCTCGCATCTGGTACCAGTAGTAGTAAAACGTAGTTGGTAATAAACTAGCAAATTATAGTCATGTTACTCATATGTACTTAGAACTAGAGCATAATTTGAAACATTCTCATAATGGAACATATCAATCAATCAATTCAAATATATTTCCATGTCCCTAATATACGCATCTACGCATATTTAGATATGTACGTATCTCCCAAATCTCAGTGCGAGCAGTTTGTGTGAGGGATGATGTAGCTATTACATTGAATGTTAGGGAGTGATTTAAATTGATGTATGTATTGAAAATAGTTCCACGAATTCGCTGAATGGTATTACTAAGGCTAAGGTTAAACTATCTAAAGTATGTCAGGTTATAGAAGTTCGCTGCTAAATTTAACGTTTTATTATTGTCACGTTATGTAAGACTAGCTGTTTCCCGCGACTTTGCCTTCGTGACTTGGTATAAAAAGTATCTATATCGATATAGTCTATCTTCATCATCGTCATATCAGCCTTTAACTGTCCACTGCTGGACATAGGCCTCCCCATTAGGTGGTTTTGCCACGAGGCGTCTATTGGCAGTTTGGGTGCCGAAAGATTAACACTAGGCTCCGAGCAGCGATCAAATAATTTGTCTCGTTTAACGACAAAACAGGTGTGGACGAAATAACAGTCGAAGATTGATGGCCTATATGGATGTAAAACTTTTAGTAATAATTATGGTGGTCAATCTTCAAGTGTTAGACATACATATATTAATAATAGCGAAATTAAACATAATAATTCTAATCATATAACCAGTTAATTTTTAATTTTTATTTGTATATATATATGTGTGTGTCAATAGAGATTTAAAATAATAACTGTTGAGTTTCTTCTGGACTCTTCTCAACAGATAACTACCTTCTAAACCCTGCAGTAGATTAAAAAAATGACGATTTAATTGTGCTTGTAAACAAGTCTATTTAAATAAAGATAATTTGAATTTTGAATTTAGATTGAAGACATGAAATTATTCACTAAATCTTCTAAATTCCAAATCAGAATGAAACCGTTGGACGTCATATACTAAATTAATCAACAAACGCCCTAAGGAACAAATGGGCGCCCTTTGATATAAACAGGCAATAACTTTGTTAGCAACCTTTAATCTGGTGCGGGGCATCTGCTGATGGTTTTCCGATTCTATTAGCCGCAAAGCGAAGCGGTGGTTTGATTAAGCGCAACGAGTAGGGAAATGGGCCGCTTATACAGCCTTGGGGTATCCAACTGAGTTGTTCAGGTTAAGTTGACCAATAAGGGCGACAACAATTCTTCTATTCTCAAATATATATATTTTCAAATATAACTAAATAAATAAATAAATTATATACATTTAAATAAAAAAAAAAATACATCCACATAAATTACTATCCCAGGCCTGGTTTCTTAGTACAATAACATTTTCGGTTGTCTATTACCTACGGAATTTTCTCAGGAAACTCATCCTGTATTTTATTTGTTTGCTTACTGGCGGCTACATTCCGGCACACGATACTTGGTACTAGGCTAAACTTTTTATGTTTATTAGAAGTTTTATTGGATAAGGGAACGGTTTTATTGAATTTGTATGCTTGGAATACTATATGGTTATTTTGTGGGCGGTGTGTGTGGTGACCTTCTTTATTTTTGGTTAAATACATGAAAAGGACATAAACTGCATAATCTAAGAGTAACAGTTTTTTTTTAGCATGAAATGTTAATTGTAGTGGGTAGTACTTATAATCTCTTTATGTATCTTATTGTATTTTTATGTATTTCAAACAAATTTAACTAAGTATCTTAAATTACATTAATCAAATTCAATTTATTGTAAGGTAAATTATTTTACCGTTTTCAACAAAAGTGTAAGTTTTATTAACTTTAAATATTAGATATATTGTGATGTGATGGATATTTCAAGGTTTTATAATCTTGTTTATTACTTACTTGTTTATAAATTATTTATTACTTATGTAGCGCTGTCCCACTTATTTGGGAGTTAAGGACAATTAATTTCATAATATACCTATAATTTTTTTTAAAACCGCTATCGAGATCTAAAGGATGATTGCTAGATAATGCCTATAGCATTAAATCTGCCTTTTGTACTTTTTTTTATTGGACAATTAAGTTTAAAAAGTATTAACCGTCGCCTATACATATGAACAGTACAAAGGACATATCAGAGTATCCTGTGTAGCTCATGATAACCCTCTTGCGTTGCCATTTCAGTGTACTGAGGTGTTATACCTCTGTAATTTTACTGCTATACCCTACCCTTCATATCGCAACTGCTTCACGGCAGAAACATGCATAGGACAGAAGTAACCAAATTTTTTAAATATTTTTTTGTAACGCAAGTTTGTAATTCTTATATTATTGAAGTATAGGTATCTAAGTCTTGATAATTTATTTTAATTATATATCTATATAATTCAATAACCAATATCTCTAGAAAATAGTAGGTTTATTTAGTTACTATTACCTCAGTCTAGGCACTTCGCACTTAGAATTCATTAGGATACGGCTCAAGTGAATCCCTTAGTTATTTTCTCAGAATACGTTTTCAATTTTCTTCATGAAAAGACTATTTAAGTATTTTACTGTAAAAGATAAATATCTTGGATTATTATAATACCTATTTATAGGTGCAAATAAATTTAAAAGGGAACAGAACGCGAATATTTATGAGACTGGTGTTCTTTTTAATGTTATAAATTCAGTAACACGGACCATGAAAACATCTTCAAAGCCTGCTATGGTTGAATAATAGTTGCTCATTGTTCACGCTCGCCTCAATTCAGTTATATTCTGTTATTTTTTTTTATTTGGAGGGACTATTTAAATTATAGATATTAAAAGAAAATGATTGACAGGTCAAGAATTTTTTATTCGAATCTACATCATTATCATTTTAGCATTAATTGTCTATTGGTGAACATACGTCTCTCTTCTCTCTGCAAAAGATTGTCGTTTAATTTTCAGCTTTTATCTTTAATGTCGACTTTTTTAACGGTTGAAAACCGTAATGGTTACCTCACCCGCGCTATTGGTACATGCTGGTGGGGCATCAGTCAGTGAATGATAATGGAATTTTAACCCCGACTACGTTAAGGGTATACGCTGGCGGCGTACCAGTGGAAAATGATAGGTGAGGATGAAAAGGTAGGACAGTTAGCTCATCGTGATGAATACACTTGGAATTCAGCACGATGGTTTCAAGGAGGGACCACGTAGAGGTCGATCTGGCAGGTTATATTTCTAGCAATAAGACTCCGCATTACTGACTTACTCCCTTTCCTCTCGGTATGATGGGTGAGGATAAATTGGGTCAGTTAGTCTATCATGACGAATTCCACAGGAATTAATCAAGATGGTTTCCATCATGGGTGGATGGTAAAAATATTTTGGTTGGTCTACAAGGTGTTTCTTTACTTACTAGTGGATCCGCTCTCGCTTCACACCGGTAGATACGGGGGAAAATAAATTAGTATTTAATTTTAGTTTTAATAATGTTTGATAGCGTATTTTACTATATTGTAATTTTCATAACGATTTAATTTTTTTTTAATAATATTTAGACTATGTTACTTGCTAATAAACTAATTTTCTACAGGTGAGGCGATTTTTAAATTGTTTGAATAGTTTTTGAGTCAACATCCAAAAAAGCAAATCTTTTGCCTTTATTATATTGGTATAGATATTTAATTAATTGTAATAGTTAAATAAGTATTAACCAATAGTAACTGTAAACCTTATTGTAAGATTTATTTTACGAGTAATTCGATAAAAAAGTTTTTAGGCTATTAATTATTAATTAAAGAATGAGTATACTTTATCTGAATTATACAATGTAAGGAATGAGTAATATAATTAATAAATGTAAAGATACAATTGTATAAGTAGTTTTTTAATATATACAATTGTTTGAACATTCTTTTGTTATAAATATACATGGCCGAGTAATCCCGGTATAGAATAAGCCACCCCTTTCTTTCCCGTAGGTTTCGTAAGAGGCGACTAAGGTAGGGCGAGGGATGGGCAGTTGCGTTCTTCTTAAAACATCTTCAAAGCTTAACTGCGGTTACCAATTCGCCTGCCAAGAGTGGCAACAACTGGCAAAATCTTCCAATGTATTATTATATATATGTTCAGCAGTGATCAGTCAAAGGCTAATATGATGATATATAATTTGAGTTTTGTAAACCACCTGTCAAAACCTGACATTTGAATTTTGACAACTGACAAAGACTATCTATTTTGGCATAAACCCTCTTAAGGAGTGTATGTACATATATACACAGCTATCAGCCCAGTTTATATAGTTTTGCGATAAGAGAAGCGTTTAGAAATAACAAATAAACACTCTCAATGTTGAGAGTTGAGACAGACTGAAATTGACAAGGGTTCAAGTTGTACACAATTGTATTGAATAGAGTAGACATGTGGAAGGAATATGTGGACATATGGAATGGTTTCTGATGTTATCACTTATCAAGTCTCTCAGCTGAATGTGTTATAATGAGCTCGCTTGTGCGTTGAACAAAATACAGATACAAATTTAATATAATTAATCAGTTTTGTATTATAAAATTACTATCTATTTCGTAATATAAACTATCTTGTTTGTTGCAAGAATAAACCAATCATGAGATCCTCGTATTTGTTTAAAATACCTTAAAATTTATAGATGAAAGTCATTAACCAGTGCATGTTGTCAGTGATGATCTATGGCATTGAAACATTGTTCTACACGGTTTTCCGTATACAAAAGTTTCACGATACTTTGCGAGCTATGGAGAGGGTTAAGAAAGAGTGAGGGATGGACAGTAACGTCCCTCTTAAAACATATCTAAAAGCCTAACTGTGGTTGCCAACGCGCCTGCCAAGCGTGGCGACTACTGGCAAAACTCCCCTTATGTGGAAGGCTTATGTTCAGCAATGGACAGTTAACGGCTGAAATAATAATGATAAAAGTTGTTTTACTTTAAAGACAAAGCAATTTAACTAAAAATATTGTATTATAATTTTTAGTTAAATTTGCAAATTCATCTCTGACTCATTATTTTAACTGCTGAATTTTGAACATACTGATGTCTTAGCGAGACTTATCGTTTTATAACTTCTAGTGGATTCAGCTTGGTGATGCTAAATCGTCGTAATTTATTGATAAAAATACATCATCATGCAAAATTCAATTGTATTCAAAGTGGAACAAAATGTAGTTCGTAATGTTATACAAAAAACGTTGTAACCCACTTCGTTCCATTAATCTTAATGATATAGTGGTACATGTGACCTGAAAATACTATATCATTTGTAAACAAAACACTCGGCGAACGGGAAGGGATGAGGGCGTGATAAGTGATATAAATGTCCTCATAGTTTACTGATATGTTTTGTCGTTATGACATATTTACTTTTGTGAAAGTGGATTTCAGTTTTAGCAAAATTTATGGCCGTAGAAATAAATATGTTAGGAGAAATTTGTAAGCAACATTTGTGAGAAAACTATTTGGTAAGCCAAATAGTTTAATAGGTTTCGTAAAGTAAAAAGGGACTTAATACAAGTAAAGAAAGTTCTGAATGACTATTTATTTATTTAAATAACTTTACTTACCAAATAAAAGACATGGGACAGATAAAGGAAACACTAGGTCTACTACATGTCGTATAGGAAAGTCAAAGATATGACATGAGATAGAATTGGCTGGAAGAAAATGCATGTATTAGTTGCACCGACAAGAGGGAACTCTTAAATGAAAAGAGAGACAAAATAAAAATATGGTAGGAAAGGCGGACTTAATGCTAGTAGGAATCTCTACTAATCAACCTTTGGGATGAACAGTTATCAGGTTTTGTTTTTTTTATTACTTACTAGCGACTGGCCCTGACTTCACACAGATTTTTTCAAATAAAATACAGTCCATGTTCATTATCATCATCAGCATCATATCGATAGGCCTTTCACATAAGAAGGGCTTTACCAGTAGTTGCCACGCTTGGCGGGCGGGTTGATTAACATCAGTTAGGATTTTGGTGATGTTTTAAAAGGGACGCTGCTGCCCATCTCTCGACCATTAACTCCACAGGAGTGTGAAGACGACTAAGAAAAATTATAATACTAAGAGAAACATGTACTCGCTGGTAGGTGAAATATTTTATAAGAAAATAAAATGATTGGATTGACAGTAGAGTTCATATTATACAGTATAAATTACATTCATTTTATCTATTTGTTACACGACTATGTTGGTGATTTTGAACTGATTTGAATAAGCACCTTTATTTCCGTGTTACTTCCATGTTAATTTAGTGAAAAAAAAAAAAAAAAAAAAACTACTTGTTGGGATGTAATATTTGCTTGTAGATAAACTATTTCGAATTCTAAATTAACATTTAATGTAATAATTTTTTTTATACTACTGAGGTGGCAAACGAGCATACGGCTCACTTGATAGTAAGTGGTTACCGTAGCCTATAAACGCCTGCAATATCCAATGGAAGCTAATGGTATGGTAGCCCCGCCTGCGCTAACGGTATACGCTGGCGGGGCACCAGTGAAGAGATGATATGTGAGATGAGGGACATTACGTGTGCTTTATTTACCATAAAGAAGCCTCTTATCCCTTTTTTGAAGAATCCCCTACTGTAGTCTCTTGGAAATATCACGACAATATATAGTACAAAAAATCTTATTGTTTATTCATGTGTTCTGATAAGAATGTAGTAGCTGTATTTTTCATTTCAAGCACATTGCTTATTATTAAAATTATTTTCATGGTAAAAGTTATATCTGAAACATAAATAAATACAAAATCTAATCTCTAAACACTGTTTCCATAGTAATTGTTTAAATTGGTTCCATCAACAATGCAAGATCCTACAATCTTGATTAAAATTGAGTTAGGAGTACAGACTGAAGTTTATTCAATTGAAAGGACTGCCTAAAGTTTAGAATCGATGAGTGATACTATTACCATTTAGGTACTAAGTGTTCGACAGTAGAATTTTGATAGATTCAATTTATTTATTGCCACTTCTGTTGGCCAATTCTTTGGTCTGTATCTGTCATTATATATTGGCTCTTTTTCCTATATCATTAATTTGGGTTTTATTTCGTAGTGAAATCACAAAAATCTTCTGTGAAGAAGATATGCATATTTGCCACTTACAATATAAAAAAAAACTGAAAATAAATCGAATATAATAAACAGATTATTAGCGTCTCTTTTTCAAGAAATTTTTCATGGCAGCTTTATTTGACACAAATTAATTTTGTTTTTACGACAATTATTTGTAACTTATAACCTTACATATGAGTATAGCAACGACATTGTGTTAATATGTATATAAAATAAGACAAATTAAAAACTTTTATATATATAATTTATATAAGTTAGGGGGCAAACGAGCATGCGACTAACGTGATGGTAAGTAATTACCGCCATGTATAGGCATCTGCAATACCAGAGAAATTGTAGGTGTGTTGCTGGCCTTTTAGGAAGGAATATTGCTCTTTTCTTAAAGGTTTCAATGTCGTATCTGTTGTTTCTATATTTTAACTGTATATGGAAGAAAGTGTCAATAGAAACTCATGGTTGAAGACCACCATTTATCCAAATGACCCGGATGGATCTTTAGCTTGTGACAGGTTGTACGTTAATATAACTCAGCAACTAGTGTTAATTCAAATTATTCCTTTGAACACTCCTTATGATATATGTGAAAAATACATATTTAAATAACATTATAACTAAATAAAAATATTGTATTGTATTGTTAAATCTTAATAGTACATAATTTATATTGGACACATTAAAAGATTTAATATAGAATTGCGGACTTATCCCAATATAAAATATTCAATAGTAACAAATTTTGTATCTCAACCAACGTTCGATATTATTTATAATCAGATTTATGTAAAGCACGTTACAAACAGGTTACAAAACAATCTCAAATCAATGTGCCGTGAAACGTGATCAATCATCCTCGAAACTGAAACTGCGACCAGCGGATTACAATTTACACTATATTTCATCCCGTTTAGTATCAATATTTCTATCCAAAATACTATATTGAATTTGTGACTACTGAGTAGAAAGGTCGTCATTAATTACAACTGCAATACAGTTTTGATACATTAACTTGTCATTTAACTAGCTTTAGTCAACGACAAGAAATTTGCAAATGGCTCGCTCTTACTACGTACTAAGTTGTTAGAAATTTATCTTGCTATTGTAGTTATTTGAAATTCAGAACCAGATAGAGATTTTGTACAAAAGTTATATGATTGACTATCTCTGTCTCCCTTATATTTTTGCTGCTAAACAATTAAATTCAATCATTTATTGCTTTTTCATGTTATAACAATATAGATTTTAAACATTTGAGATACAATATCAACATGAAATCTGGAAGGGTACAGCAATTATATTAATAAATGTTACATAAAATACACAGCTTCATTATTCATTTTTTTCAATTGTGTTTGCATGACTGTGTTTCGGTATAAAGTGCGGGATATTGCAGTGAAATTACAAGATACGAAGGAAAAATATCTTTCTCAAGAATGTTAATGTATGAGTGGTATTCTGGGCATCACGGTGTATTCTGTGAATTTCATAGCGTTGTTTATTTCTATAAGAGACGGGTATCCCTTTCTATCAATTAGACTGACAACTTGTTTATCAATTCATGTTGTATAAAACATTATGATATATATATATATATATATATATATATATATATATATATATATATATATATATATATATATATATATATATATATATATATATATATATATATATATATATATATATATATATATATATATATATACATATATATATATATATATATATATATATATATATATATATATATATATATATATATATATATATATATATATATATATATATATGTATGTATATATATTACTAATTGCATGTATATATAGATTTGGACAAAATATCGCATAATATTATGGAGTCTCAGTGATCAAAAATTATTAATTAAAATTACAGCTGCAAATATTTGACTTATTATCTTGCTATAGACTTGAAAAGAAGATGTATAATAATAATAACACTTTTTGAAGATAATATACAACTAGTGAATTTAAAAAAATATAAGTTCGGTTAAAATTTAAAAATGGAACAGTGTAATATATTTCAACGGAACTAGCTGGGGTGAAGCGAAGCGCACTAAGATAATATGTAATATCTCAGGTTTCCGCACGAAAGCGCTTGCACTTCTGTGCACTTTCTTTTAATCTATAAATTTAACTGGAATTCAGTAATTTATCTCTATGGCTTAACGGCAGGTTCCTTATAAGGTAGGCAGAGATTGATTAATGCTAATTTCCTTTAACTTAACACTTATTTTACCTTAGAAAAGCAATAAAATAAGTAATAATAGTGTTTGAGTAGGATAGGAAGTAATAAAGCATTTGGCGTTCCATTGTTTCTGTCTACCCTAATGAGAAACAAGCGTGACAGATATGTATGTATGTAGGAAATAAAGTTGTCCTATTTAAATAAATCTACTTTAAATACTATGTATCAAATTTCATGACGATAAGTTTAGCCATTACCAATAAATTCATTTTCATGTGTATTATTATTTCAGCCGTTAATTGTGCACTGCTGAACATAAGCCTTGCCCATAAGGGGAGTTTTGCCAGTAGTTGCTACGCTTGGCAACTGCAGTTAGGTTTGTATAGACGTTTTAAGAGGAACGCTGCTGCCCATCCCTCGCCGTCCCTTAGTCAACTCTTACGACACCCACGGGAAAGGAAGGGGTGGCCTATTCCATGCCGAGACCACATGACGAATTTTCATGTGTATGATAGATGATAAATATAAGGAAAAACGTAATGGTGTATTCAGTTTGTTTGTTATTTCTCTTTGTTTTATGGTAAAAATAAATAAGATTTCATCATTATTTATCGAGACATTAGCCAGGGTAGAAACGTGCTTTCCGAAATAAATAGGTATTTGTGTTTGGAACCTAAAGTCAATGCAAATATTTGTAATAACTTGTGTAAATATTTGTTCATTTAACGTACTAATATTGATATAATTGTATGTAAATTTACATAGAATTTTACTTAAATAATTGAATAAACATCTGATTGTTACAATCTGTTTACATCTTAGCTGAAATTGCATTTCAAATGGGTGGTAATGAAAAGCAAATAACTATAAAAAAAACCAGATCTAAGTTTATTTAAATAAAAATATTTTTTACTTTCTTTCTTTCTGTTAATAGAGTTTTTCATCAACACAGGGTTAATTGAAAATTTCAATTGATACGCAATTGTTGTTTTATAGCTGTCAGATATGAATTTATGACCTCTGAAGTCCAGGTAGTATACTTACCATTAGACCAAGATGTTCTCTTAATGGGTTGCTGACGATACCAAGTCATTATTAGATGCTGATAAATCAAGCGAGCTATTTATAATTGTGGGGAAGCCTTTTCGCTGTTCCTTATCTCACGCATAGATGATTTTATTGGGGGCAATAACTTACGTAGTAATGTAATATATCACTACAATCAAAGTAGAATGCATGGAGCGGAATAATATCGGGTCTTTGTAGAATAGCAAATCAAAATGGTATGAATTGTGATGGTTTTTGGCCTATACGTATAATTTATCTATATGTATACGTATATTTTGAAGTTACAGGTATTTTAGTTTTACAATAAAATATTCATTTAATCAATTATTTATTTAGTGGTTTGAGAAAAGAAATTTGTATACTATTTGGATTTATCCACTTTGGAGTTCGTGAGTTTGAATCAACTCGATACTATAAATGTGTTATTATTTAAATTAATTATATCATTAACTTTCCGGTGGTAGGAAACATCGATAACAAATTTAAATTTGTTTTAATTTATATTTTGTTGTCGATTTGATAGCGTAGGCTCGTTTGCTGACACGTTGTATGCTAAAATGCTTGGTGAAGAGTGGGCATGTTGAGTTTTATCGAAATGACAACGGTTGATAATGTATCTGACTACACCATTAGAGAGGAGGGAAAGGGATTGTTAGTAATGGGATCTAACTGCCCTATTGCCAGAAATATACCCTATAAAGTCAACTTCCACGCGGTTTCCCATGGAAACCATCGTGGTTATTTCTCGTGGAATTCGTCGTCGAATTGGCCTGCTTTCATCATACCTCGCTGGAGTCTCTCAAACGTACAGTGCTGGCGAGTTTACCGTTTTATTATCAGCCATTAAAAAAAAAAATAGAGAATAGCTGAATATATTTATTATTAAAGAATTTATATATTAAAAAAATTATATACATGCCGTATGATTCCAGCATAGAACGAGCCATCTTCCTTTCTCGTTTCTCGTAAAAGTGTTGGTAAGAGCAAACAAGTAAAAGAAGTTAATGGTCAAAGGAGGGCAGCATGCGTTGCCATTCCTGAGGACTCAGGTGTTTCTTCAAACCGAAACACATATGCAAACACAACTGCTTCACGGTTAAATACGTACCCAAGCAAACGATCCATAAACAAATATCATCGAAAGCCTAAATACGGCTGCCAATCCACCTGCCAAACGTGGCAACTATTGGCAAAACTCCTTTTATGGAGTAAACCTGTGTTCATCAGTGGACGGTTAACGGCTGACATGATGAATAGGAATCAATAATGTCATTAATTTGTTCCTTGTGCCTTTAATATTTAATTTATGTTTATAAACCAATCACTTGTTATTATCTTCCTTTGAAATATCAAAATTCAAAACAAAATATCTATAATATTGTTATAAATAACGTTATATTGATCAAGACAAGTCAATTCCTTTCTACTGTGATACATAAATAATGAGCTTGTTAAATGCAGAGTGACATCTTGTTCAAGTTATATTTATAATAATCCAAAATAACGGTAACATCGTTTTTACGTAGAAACTCAATCGAGACATTTCTTTTTAAGTGACTTTCAAAGGCAGGTTCTCAATTTGTCTGATTTTTTGTGACCACGTTATTCATTTGTGTTGCTAATTTGGAATAGTTAAAAATATTTATAATATTAGTAAGAATATTCTGATAATATTCCAACGCACCACATCGAGGTACACAAGAGTGTACACTCTTGTGTACCCTAGGATACACTAGGTACTCTAAGGTACCCTAGATACTCAAATTCTGAATCCATTTTCACGGTTCTTATTATAATCTGTAGAAAAAAAAAACTGTTCGTTGTGAAGTAAAATCCTAATCCTAATTCAGGTTTTAAAATGAAAATAATGTATTTATGAAACATGACGCTTGCACTCACAACTGCGTGCTTGCGTGCGTGTGTGTGTATACATGTATATGTGTATGAATATATACGCATTTCCGTGTGCTTGTGCATTAATTAGTTCACGATCATATAATTCGTGTAATAATATTTAATAACGTCCATGCAATATAGTTCTGTACTTTTTAAAAATGAATATTCGATTTCTGATAGCGATATCGATTAGCATAGGGACTAATAGCTTCATTGGTTTAAAAATAAATTTATCCTTAGTCTCGAGTAGATCAGCATTCTTTCGTGTTCGCCGACTATCTGTCTCCTTCATTCTGACAGAGAGCTATTGTCCAGGGCCTTTGTCCACCGCAATATTGGTTTATTTTGTTTATTTCGTCCGCTCTCTGACTTGTATTAATAGGCTGAAAAATAAATGTTCCTTTACACTCAATTTAAACAATTCCCCTAAAATGTTTTCCCCTTTTTTTATTAGGTACATTTTTCCGGCGATTTTTCTTGATGGCGTTTATTTTGCAGATAACATAAATTCTACTAATATTATAAATGTGAGTTTGTAAAGATGTTTAGACATTTTGGCCTCTGTTACTCAATCATGCTTAAATGGCTGAACCTATTTGAATGTTATTTTGTACACGAATAGATTACATCCTAACTTAACACATAGGATACTTTATATACCTGTTGACGTTGAAGCCGCGGGAAACAGTAAAACGTAATAACAACTATCATTTCTTTTGTGAAATTCAGAATAGAAAAACCAATGTGTGATCCAAATAATGCGAAGCGGTAACTATCTCCTAGCTTGTTTGTCATTCTAAGTTGCATAAAAAATAATGAGCTTTAAAATTTTCATCATATCAAGGAAATTTTATCAATTAATAATATAATTAATTATTGGCCTATGTTCAGCAGTGGACAGTTAATGACTGAAATGGTGTAGTCATTGTTATATGTAAGGCTGTCTTTTAAGTTGTGTCGTTTGCCAACCTCCTGCGATTATTAAAAAAACATGACATTTTCATCTTTTTGAATTTAGAATTAGAAAACAAAAGAATACTTTCACATTGGTCGAATAGTTTTATTCAATGGTGTATCGTTTATTCAAAGGCGACAAGTTGGTTGTAATAATGGAAACATCTAAGGAAAATTTGCGTGCGATAAGTTTCTACAATTTTCAAAGGGGATTATCGCGACTTTAGTAATTTGAGGAGATCAATTCAGTGTTTAGTGATGCAGCATCGTATTGTACTAGAAGTTCGCAAGACGGTTACCGCTGACTGGTATACCACTGTTTGTTTGCCGCAAGTCATCTCTGAATTTCGAAAAAACAATTCAAGACGTCGTATGATACTGCACTATGACAATGCAAATTCGCACACCGCCGCCCGCCTAACAAAGATGTTTTTGCACCCAAAATGTTGAAATTTTAGATCATCCGCCTTACAGCTCTGACTTAAGCTCTAAAGATTTTTTTCACGTTCCATAAAATTAAGTAAAGTCTTCGTGGTCAACGTTTCAGCTCACATGAAGAAGCTGTTGACACATACAAATCGGCCATTTTGACTATCCCTACTTTGGAGTGAAATAAATGTTTTAAAAACTGGTTTGAACGCATGTAAAAATGTATTAAATATCGCGGAGAATTCTTTGAAAAATAATAACTTGTAATAATCTTTAAATTGTAATTAGATTGTCTATACTTATTTCAAACGACACAACTTAT
This sequence comes from Galleria mellonella, assembly GCF_026898425.1. NCBI lineage: Eukaryota > Metazoa > Arthropoda > Insecta > Lepidoptera > Pyralidae > Galleria > Galleria mellonella. The sequence continues at coordinate 2,653,148 of NW_026442133.1, forward strand.
AAGGCAGCTCTCGTATGTAGTTCAATTAATCGATTGGAATGAACGGGAAATATTTTATCTCCCGTTGCTCTTTTGTTTGAGTAAATTAAATACGAATGTATTCGTAGTAAGCTTAGTGACGTGTAATTAATTTTTATGGACGGTTTGGATATACGATAAATATAGAAAAAATAATATTATTTTTCTATGATTAAGATCAAGGAATGGAAATGCAGTTACCTTTCAATATTGATACAATATAGGCTGACAAATTAAGGTTTAACTTGTCATTTTGTCATTGGTCATCTAGGTTTTTGTAAGCAATTTGTAAGCATGTGTAATCGATCTAATAAATATAATAAAAAGCTTTGTGAGATTTTTTGCAATTGTTTTTTTTTATATTTAGTCCTATATTGGTCCCATACAAATATTGTCACTCGTGGGGTAGAATAAGTTCTACAAGATTTTATTTTATAAAAAATCAAAATATTATTTCATAAAAAAAATAACAGTGTATTTTTTATGGAATAAAATCTTAAATTCCTTTCAGTCGTAGCAAATCTTGTTATATTGATTTAAAAATTTGAAATATGAATTTTATAAAATTTCTACAGAACTGATATGAAAGTATATCCTTTTAAGTAAAAAAAAAAAAAAAAACAATATCGGATTTCAAATATTTAAGATTTAATATTGAATACATAAGTAAACTAAAGTGGCAATTGACTGGTCCCATAGCTTGAAGAACTGACAAAAGATGAGAAAGAAGGGTTCTTGAGTGGCGACCCCGTATAGGCAAACGCAGTGTAAGACGATTCCTCACTAGATGGAGGAATCTATCTATCACTTCAAATGTATGGCAAGGAGTCATAGATGCAGGTGGCTCTGTACTGTTCCTTATTGCAGTGTATTCGGTATCCCAATATTGAATATTTAATATAATAACGAATCTGTTCACTGCTGAACATAAACCTCGAGACTTATGTTCGGCAGTGAACAAATAACGGCTGGTATGATGATGACGATGAAGCAAATAGGTGAATAGATATTACAAGAATAAACACATACCGAAAAGCTTCAATATACATATTAGCAGAGATTATTACGTAAATGGGATGAGTAGGCACGCCAAATTTTCTCCCTAATCCAATTTCTCAACGACCCACATATAAAAGTATATTATATGCGAAAACATGTAGCCCCATAATATATTATATCTAAGTACAAAACCATTATGTCGTAACGAGAATAACAACTCTAATGTTTTATCCTCGTAACCTAATTTTATTGTTTGTAAAATGTATTATTTTAATAAATTTATAATAAATAAACATTTGCTTTTTAATCATAAAGTATTAGCTAATAAAATTGTTATTAATAATAATAATAATAATCTTTATTCACTACTTATTATTTTACTTTAGTTTACCTTAGTGTATATAAAAATATTTAAATTTAGAAAAAAATAGCTATTTAAACTTAAAAGTCCGTAAGAGACAAAAAGTGAGCAAAATTTAAAAAGACAAAAGTTTTGAATCAAGCAACCCTTTCCGTTCCTGTTTCATATTGAGTTATTATTATTATGAATTAATTATTATTTTTCATTTACCTTGAAAATTTATATATGCTTATATTTGAGATTTACATATATATATATTCATATATTTTATATGCGCCAAATAAATATCTTTCTTTCTAAAAATTCTCTCTTTCTTTCTATATAATATAATTTATATAGAATCTTTCATATTTTTGCCTTGATTTGCCAATATTTTGATATTTTTATCAATCTTTAACATTTGGATTTACAAATAAATTGCTATTCTTATTTTTTATCACTATTATCATCAAATCAGTTGTTAATCATTCATTGCTGACAAAGACCTCCCCCATAGGTTCAGCTTGCTTATCCTTCGGGCTATGTTGCTCATTTTGGTTCTTCTACGCACCTTCCTTATAAACATACTATATATAATTTATTTATAACTAAGAGATAAAAATGCATTATAAATAAACGAAACAACCATTAATGAACAAGGAAATGGGAAATCCGATACGTCATTTACTGTTCCATAATCCACAATAAGGAAAATAATGTACACTAGTACCTTCATCCTTGTAATACGGCTTTTCGGGACCGTTATTGACGTTATTGGACGATATTAGGAACTTATTCTTGCGAAATCTAACCGAAGGTGGTAAGCTGGTTATGTTATGTTATTTATAGAAAATGGAGGTGAGATTTTTTGAATAGTAGAATAAAATTTTCTATTTCTAAATATAAATAAACTTTAAATGTATCTTAAGATCACAAAGTCTTAGATTAGATAGTATTTTACTGTATTGGTTTACTTGTACGTGCTAAGCGTTCGCTGTTTAAATAATATTGTGAACTAAATTAAGAAAACTCGAATACCTAGTTAAATTTAATCTTTGATGGACATGTGGGAAGGAGTGGGGGAGGGGCTAAAAAACAAGTTTGTGAAGTTGTATATCGTCGTAGCCTATGCACATTTTTTGTTATTAAACTAAACATTAAATAACCCCTAGTCCGAACTTCTCTCAAATATTGGCAAGTTTGAATATTTGGGATAAGTTCGGCTATGTACCTACAATATTTTTATGCATTCAGGTCCTGATGATGTGATGTGGAATAGAGAGTTTTAATCAAGTAAATTGGCGAGACTAAATACTGTTTGACGGTATGCTGAATGAACCTATATTAGAGGAGTTACGAGTACTGCGTTTTATATATATAGAGAACTTTTTAGAAAGTTAAATTTAATTTAACTTGCAAAAAGACGGAACCCTCAGGGCACGAGTTTCACTCGCATTTGTCCCGGTTATAATATTTTATTAAAATTGGTAAAATTTTCTTCTTGCATAAATAATAGTATCGTGAATCATACTAAATTATAATTATTCGTATCGGTTCTGCTTATGTTATGTTAAGTTACAATGTTCTTATTGATTTGATATTAGTATGTTTCAATGTACCATTTAATACCATAATACCTCAACCAACCATCAAAGCTTCCTATATATGTATGTATTACTTGAGATGGAAAAGGAGATAAACCACTTTTTATTCTGGTTGTTTTTGTGCCAGTAACACGGACGAAGTTGTGAGAAAATTTATTATATAGTTATTTTTAAACAATTGTCGCTAACGATTACTATATTTATCGTTGATTAAATTCCCGTTATCCAATTACACATGAATTATATATGCTCTTCATATACCTATATGCTATATAAAGAACTAACTAAAAAATAAAATCTTTTAGTTTCTTATCATATTATATTAGTTCAGATCTGAAAGGAACAGTTCTACTAACTACTGCTCTGTCTCTCTCTTCCTTTGGTAGAAACTACATAAAGTAGATACATAAATATAACAGTAACAAGTTTTTTGTTCTTAGTGTACCCATTACAATTTATTTCAGGCTATCCTAGCGTAAATCTGTTACTTGGACTATGAACTTTCGCCGGTGGTAAATCGCGGACTGTTTCTATTTGTGTTACTAAGCAACCTACAAACAAATTGCTTTAGTAAAGCAGGCAGGTACTTATGATATTAATCACATTAAAATATTTCACGTTAAATTATAATGCCAAGTCTTTATAATTTTTCACTATAAAGAAAGGTTAGATATCGCACAAATTTTCATTATTTCAAATTTTCAAAATTTCATTAATTAAATTTAGCTTTTGTGGTGTTATTTTTTTTTGTTTTCATAGACTAAATCCAAATTAAATAACAATAAATTTAATATTATATAACTACCTTAAAATACCTTAGATTGTGATCGATGTATACATGAAATATGATAATAATAAAATCATGTAATTTGGAATTTAGATTCATTAGTTAGTTATAATAAAAGAAATATCCGTTTTTGTTCATTTTTGTAATCATAAAGTTTGCTTATAATTTACCTCTCTATATAGGAAGTATGGCAGATTAGAAATGTTAATTTAGAAATGTGTTTTCGTCGTATTTATTAAATTGCTGGACTTGGCCAAAACAATTCCGTGCACCGCAGTATGTTTAATCCTTCAACTTTTTAATTTGAATTTAATATAGGTATAAAGCGATGTTGACTCTTTTGATATTAGCAAATTTATTAATTTAATTAATCTCTGTATCTTCATCTTTGATGTATGCATTTATAAATCAAAGCATCATTTTTTGTAATAGAAAAATAATAATAAGTGAAAAATAATAGTAAAAAATTTTGTTGTGATAAAAACGAATCAAAAATAACATTTTATTTCATGAAAATTAAAATTAATATAATATAAAAAATAGTATAGATCAAATATTTATTAACGAGTGTAAATCCCTTGTCTTATAAAAGAAATGTTTTACAATTCGCAAAGATTTTTAAAAAACGAACGCGTTATGGAAACACAAAGTCGAATTGAGAATTGAAAATCGTTGGACTGCGAGACCGTTCAAAGCAAAACTTAAACGTTTTAGTTCCACTGCATTTTAATCAACTTCGTTATCTCATTTTTCAGCTAGCTATAGCATTTCTTACTGAGGTTTTCAATACTCATTCAAATTAATGGAAATCGACAGCGAGTTGTGCCAGTTTCTCAGACAAAGGGGCATTACCGGCCACTGCAATGGATCGCACTATTCAGATATATCTATTAACTTTATATAGGATTGAAGCCGAAATTACTTGCCGTGCCGCAAGCAATTATTAGGGCAAAACTAAAAATCTATATGTTTATCCTATAGAACAAATTTGAACCAAAATTTAGAAAAACTAAAAATGCGCCGTATTAGGGAGGTACAAAGTTTGTTTTTATCGTTATTCGACATGTATTTTTTTTTTGTTGAAAATATTCAGAGGACTTACCATGAAATGTTTTCCGAAATTTCGGAGCCGATCGAAATACAAATTTGATGTTAAAATTGCATGATATATAACGTTTAAAATATTAAAATAGTTAAAATATCCTTCCTTTGGACTTTTATAGTAGGAATTATGACGAACGAAATGTTAAGCTCCATTTACTGGGTCGATTTGGGTATGAACAAAAATACGAAATTGAGTCCGAAAATTCGGAATTTCATTTCAGAGTAGACCACCAGTTTGCATGTAGAACATTAGTTTCTTTTAAAGAATGCTAACATATTTCAGTGTCGCTTTGTATATATAAGTAGTTATTCATATTGACTACCTTGCCAAGGTTTTATAAATTAGTACCTAGTACTTAATTATAAAATCTGAGATGAAAATTCATTTAATCATACTTGGAGTACGAATATATTACGATTATTCTGGATATATAATAGTATAATACTAATCTGAATAGAATTATCATGTTTCTTTTTGTAAAACATTGTCCGTATCAGTTGGGAAATATTCGCAGTTAATTGTTGATATAGGAATTAATCGGTAACAGTTGTATTAATTTTAAAATATATTAAACCCTTACACAAATTTATATTAATTAAAATACGGACAATTGTGTTAGGCTCATAATATTATAAAAACATACAACTTATAAAAATAATAAAAAGAGTCTTAAACGATTTAGATGACTCATTTTGTAAACGAAAGCGTTTATTCTATAATGGTACTATATTAATTTTCGCAATATTGATGTTCTAAAATTTAAGATATTTTATTAATTTAAAATTATATTATTAATTATTAATATAAAAATTATTATACTTTTTTGTAGAACATCACTTCCTGATTTATCGTTCACATATAATTAATTAAAATGAACTGCCAATCGTTTTACCAGAGACAGCAGAATAAACAAAATAGTTGGCCTTAGTTATTTTGTTAACCCTTCGTATTTACCCAGACCCTTTCTGGCCAAACAATAACAACGCGTCATCGTGATTAAGCCGATAATAGGTAGGCCAGTGAAATTATGGAGTAATTTATCATTTTCGCAGGCCATTCGCCAAAACGTCATTATTCATTTCGATTCTTGAATGTGGTAAAAGCTCTATTGTAGTGATAAATGCGTGTCATTTTCGCTCTAGTAATGCTAGTGGTATTGTGAACAAGATTTTATGTGTACCTATTTATAGCAGCGATTCGTAACGTTCGCCAAATCGTGGCATTAATTTGTCTATATATCCAAAACAAATGAATCGCAGCTCATTCGTTCAATAATATTAACGAGAACGGTTCTTTATCACTAGTAGTACTGTTATAGAAGAACGCTGTCTCTTGAATAATACATATTACTACTTGTATTAGGGAGTGCTTTTTGGAGACAAACTGGTAGGTATTATTTGTTTGAGCGAATGTTTACTTGATTGATTTTAATATTAAATTTTCAACCGATTTTAAAAAGAAGTAGGTTGTCAAATTTGTTATATTTTTTATTACTTTTGTATCCTTATAAATACGTCATTATAAACCAATTTGGAAAATTCTTTTTTTATCCGAAAGGTATCTTTTACTTACAGATTGTTTCCATAGAAATTTTATCAAAATCCGTGTAGTAGTTTACTTAATAAATCAAGGTAACTCATTTAGTCACGATTGAAGTTAGTTTTTTTTTAAATACAATTTTATTATTTGATTTATTATACTCTTATTAGTGCCCCCACTTTAGGTGATAGTTAATAAATATATTACAAAGTATTTTAATAACTGTCATTTAGTCACGAACTTATTTTGTTACAGTTAGCTAAGAAAATTATATATTAACGTTTTTTTATGATTTTTTTTATGGTTACAATTTTATTATTTGATTTATTATACTCTTATTAGTGCCCCCACTTTAGGTGATAGTTAATAAATATATTACAAAGTATTTTAATAACTGTCGTGAATCTACTGTACTTGTACAGATTTTTCACAGAATTAGAACTTATTTTGTTACAGTTAGCTAAGAAAATTATATATTAACGTTGATAGCGAGCGATAAAAAACTATGATTTTTTTATGGTTGAAAATGGTATGGTAACCCCGCCTGCGCTAAGGGGATACGCTGGCGGAGCACCAGTGAAGGGTGATAGATGAGAATGAAAACAGGCCAGTTAGCCCATCAGGAATTAACCATGATAGTTTCCAGAGGGAACCGCGAGGAGATCGACCTGGTTGGGTATATTGCTAGCAATAGGATTCTCAATCTCCATTACTAACAATTCCTTTCCCCCCAAAAACCTATGATTAGACAGTTGTAGTTATACACTTAGTTTAAAATTCAAGGAATTTATGTATTTTGCGGTTTTTAACTTTTATAATGAATCCGTATTAAATGAGATGGGATGGGATTTTTGGGATTAAAAATAATACATACTTAATCAGATTCATAGACAAGTTAAATAAAGGAAAAGTAAATCCATTATGACACTGATCTCATTACAAATGTGCGACATATCTTAAGCATGCATAATGTGTGTGACTCATGTATGTTACGCGAACTGAATTCATTATGTACTTTCATATTGAAATCATGTATTTGAATCAGTTTAAATACTCTTTAAGTATTTTATCTCATAATAAAGGGACTTGTACTATAGTTTGTTAATTTAGAATAACTTGTAGATAAGAGGTTTTGTTTTAATAAATAGTAATATTAAATTCAATTACATATATTTTTTAATGGACAGTAATGGAATGGTTACCCCGCTTGCGCTAACGGTATACACTGGCAGAACAGTGAGGGATGATAAGTGAGGATGGAGCTGATCAGTTGCTCAAATAATTCAACAATAAATCAATCACAATAGTTTCTAGGGGAAACCGCGTAGAGGTCGACCTGATATTGCTAGTAATGGGATTGTTAATTCCCATCACTACCAATCCTTTCTCCCTTCCCCTTCCCGATTATATATTAGCTATTTGTCAGATGTATCAGTACACAAAGCATCCAATGTATTAAATTAAAACTAAAACATAATCTACCCGTGTACCAAATTGCAATCAACTTCATTCAGCTATTTAAGCATGGCTGAGTAACAAACATACTAACATTCAAACACCCAAAGATTTTTTCTAACTTTTTCATTTGTAATATTATAATAATAATAGGATTTATTTACTTATTTGAATTAAGATAAAAAGTCTGTGTTGAACATTCCCGAGGACTAAGATGTCATGCTTCAATACTCTATATATTTATATTATTAAATACGTTTAAGTAACTTGATTTTGTAAAATTATTTGGATAGAAACATCTAAACAATTTTGAAAGTTTCTTACATATTCGTAGAATGATGTTATATCTGCTTATAAATATTATAGTGTAAAAGTAACCTTATTTCCTTGTTTGTTGGATCCATCAGATGATATTAATTTTAGAATAGATACGAGTGTATAGTTTTTTTTTGGATGGAGAGGTACATAGCCTTTTTTCATCTTGGTCAATCAATGTATCTCGATTATCGAGATAAAGTCACGAAAAACAACTTGTTAATTTTATGAATGATTATATTAGAAGAGCTATTTTAAATTAAATAACGTTATTTATGTTAAGCGAGCATATTAAAAGCAAGATATTTTATCAAGCTTATTTTCGCATTAAGAAAGGTCACATTACCCACACATTTCCTCGTCACTGTACTGAGGAAACGTGATGGAGTAGCACTTTGTTTGCAGAGCACCTTATTCACTTCGTTACGTTTACCAATTTGGAACATTATCCTCGTTCTTATAATCAGAGCGGCCATTTTTAACTAACTTTGAAAAGAAGGAGGTTCTTAATTCTGTTGTTTTGTTTTTGTGACCAGAGAGAGACTTTGTACAAAAGTTGATTGCTTGGGTACATCTGTTCCATTCGTGTTCCAGTTGTTTGCATGGCTGTGTTTCGGTTTGAAGGGTGGGATATGGCGTGAATTTACTGGGTACGGAGGAATAACACCTGAGTCCTCAGGAATGGCAACGCATGGGGAGTATCATGGGCACGAAACAGTATACTCTGTTATGTCCATGGTACTACTCATGTCTATAGGCGACGGTTACCACTTTCCATCAGGTGGGCCGTCAACTTGTTTGCCATTCTAAGTTGTATAAAAAAATCTTCCTAAGTCCGTCAGTTGTAAATCGATTTGGTTTTTTTTTGTCTTAAAGCATATACTAACAGATTGGTTTTAAAGAAATTTTATTAATATCAGTTTAGTAGTTTAGTTTTTAAATAAAAATAATGGGTTTTGCCAGAATTGAAGTCGGTTTTTTTTTTGGTAGGATATAATCTTAATAATCTCATAATAATAACACTGACGTATTATGTAGACAAACGAAGCAATTCAATAAGTGATACGATGTTTTGTTTCTTAATGTTGGTCCAAAATGCATACATAGATTAGGTGAAATTCTTTCGTCTTTTGAGTATATTTTCCTGTCTCTGTGCTGAGTAGATGTGATGGAGTACCACTTTTCTCTGTTTGCACCGCAGCACCTTATTTTATTTCGTTATATTTATCAATTTGTCATATAAATAGCATACTGGTATTATTGAAGTATTATGTCAGCATCGCCAGATAAGGGACGTTTATCGCAATTCTGGAAAAAACATCTCGTTTTAGATAAATTTTGGGGATATGAAAAGTTAAAGATATTTAAATAATTGTTATTAAATTATTGATATGAAATATTTTGCGTAATGCAGTTTTTGGGTATAACATTTGAAAAACGCGTAATTACTTTTTTTTATCGTCCGTAGTAGTAATATCTGTTGAATAAAAGTAAAGAACGTGTTATATTAAAAAAAAAAAGATTATTTCAAATTTGGTGCGAAATAAAAAATTATATCTGGCAACTCTGCAGCATAAAGATAATTTGAATAAGTGATATGTTGTTAAATTTCTAACAGTGGGTCGAAAGATATACCGCATACCTGTAAGTGAATATATGCAGCTTATTTCATACATATAATATAATGCTTAAAGATATAACTACAATATATATTTTGATAAGATAAATAATTTCATAGATATAAATTCTATATTCGTAATATACGTGATGTGAAATACTACTTTTATAATATAATTACTTAATAACATAACTCTACTTCTTAATTTTGTTTTATATCTATTTAAAATGGCAATCATTAAGAATAGTAAAAGTATCGTAATAATAGTATTTTCTTAAGTTATTGCAAAACATGCGTGGACGAAGTGGCAGTCGGAGATTGGGAGCTAATATAATCTTCTATATTATTATAGAACTTCTACTAGTAATGATAGTGGTCGAATCGAATTGAAGTCAAAACTCGATTGTTAGCAGTTACATTCACATTAATGGTAGCGAAATTAAACAAAGTAATTATAATCAAATAACCAATAATTTTTTTCTTTTATACAAAAAAGATCTTCATCCCCAATAATGAGACATATTGGTGATTCTTATGGTACAATATGGACGAACAGCTTTATTTTGTGTGTTATATTAAAACTACTTGTTTGAAAGACAACATAAAAATAACATAACTATAAAAGTACCGTTTTTGCTTACGGAATACTAAAAGGGTAAAAAAAAACGGCCGCGTTGCAGAAAATAATAACATCAGTAATCTTTTGGGAAGAAGAGCATAATTTATCTCATTTAATTTGCAACGACTATTACTTCAAGCCAGGAACATTCTTAAAGGGGGAAAAAATCGTAGCGAGAATAAATTGTGAGAAAAACTGACCCACTAAATATTTGGAGTGAAATCTTTTGTGTAATATTAAATTTTTTAGACGTGAGTTTTATTTATAAAGAACATTTTAACAACCCTATAAACATCATAGCAGTGGGGTGTCTATGGGTTATTACGGTTTGTAAATTTATATATATATATATATATATATATATATATATATATATATATATATATATATATATATATATATATATATATATATATATATATATATATATATATATATATATATATATATATGTGTGTGTGTGTATTTATATATATATGTATTATTATGAAGAAGGCAAACGAGCATGCGATTCACCTGATGGTATCTAAGTGAGTACCAGCGCCCATGAGAACCCGAACCACCAGCGGGTCTACCATGAAATGAAATTCCGAAGTTTCGGACTCAATTTCGTGTTTTTGTTTATACCAAAATCGGATCAATAAAGGAAGTTTAACATTTCGTTCGTCATACATCCTATCATAAAAGTCCAAAGGAACAATATTTTAACATTTTTAATATTTCCAAACAGCATGCATCTTAACATCAAATTTGTGTTTCGTTTGGCTCCGAAATTTCGGAAAACATTTTATGGTAGGCCCTCAGAGGTACTGCAGGTGTGTCGTTAGCCTTTTAAAAAGAAATATGTTTTTTTCTTGAACGTTAGGGTATCATAACGTCGTAGTGTATTCACTAATATTTCATTCATACATATGTTGCGAATGTATATATTAGAATTGAGTTTCGTTTTATGCAGGTTAAAATAGCAAAAAAATGTACGACCTACCTGATAGAATGTGGTATTCGTCGTCTATAAACAAAATAATAATATAAATTAACATTAATATTAGATACAAGTTCAGTGTTCAAGAGTGAAAAACGTAAGTTACATTGTATTCTGGTTAATAATATTAGATAGTAATACAAAATCAAATTAAATTAATTCAGGTACTTAGCATTCTTTATATCAATAACCTAGTATTAAAAAAATGTAATAAATCCAACGACGTAAGTGAGAAAATGTGTGGCTTAACTTAAAAACTGAATCCAATACAATTAATTACATAGACAGGGAACCTGCAAGCTTTTTTCCATAAAACATAAAAGAGTGTTTACGCACTAAGTAGATGCACCGGTAGTGCGGAAAAGCAAGACTATAGACTTTATTACTTTTGCATCCAAGCTCTGCGTACACTCTTCTCTGTATAATATTTTATATTACAAAATTAATCACAAAGTATACCATCTTTCAATTGTACCAACTCCAATCCTGAACAAAGAGAGACTTAAAAGTAAATCGTGGTGGTTGACATTCTATATTATATCTGGGCCTCTAGACAAGTGGTAAGCGAATTCGTCGATGGAATCGACATCGCTAGCGAGTCCGTGAGATAGAATGAGATAGCAACGCCTGGTGACTCATTCCAACTCACAGACTCGCTAGCGATGTCGATTCCATCGACGAATTCGCTTGCCACTTGTCTAGAGGGCATGTACTCATAAAAGAAAGATAGTCAAAATAACATTTTTAATCTAGTTTCAAGAACAAAAGCGACTTCGGAAATAGCTATTATCCACGGCCTTTTCATTTGCTATTAAAATTTTTATACTCATTGTTCATTTTTTATTAGATTTTGTCTGTAACTTGATTCTTGTTGAATAACTACTGATGTACCTATATTAGTGTATCTTTAATAATAATATAAATGTGAAAGTGGATTTGTTTGTTACCTTTTAATAGTTTATTAGCTCAATCTATCAGTCTTAGCGTACATGTAATGATTGAGATTGACAAGGTCATAGGCTATTTTGTAATCGAGTAATCTATATAATAATATACTGGTTACGTCGACGAAGTCGCGTATACAAACTAGTGTATGTTTTATTGCTAACTTTTTAGCATTAACCGAGATGAAAGAAGTCTATGCTCTTTTCTATCCTACATATTCTCTACTTGTATAACAAACTTCGTAGCAATTGGTCAAGTAGTTAATGCGCCGAAAAGTAACAAACAAATTCACTTCACATTTATAATATTATTAAAGTAAGTATAAGTAAAAATAGTATATTAATATTGCATTTTTTATCTATCAGTTTAAATTAAATTTTTGCGATTGGTTTTACAATGAAGTGGGCAGGAGCGCCACAGTACCAACTCCTTCCGTTAGACCGCATTCAACATCGGGCAGCTCGAATTGTTGACGATCGGCGTCTTACTGTCCGACTCGACCGACTGAAACTGCGTAGAGATGTTGTATCTCTGTGCATCTTCTACCGAATTTATTATGGGGAGTGCTCTAAAGAATTGTTCGGATTGATACCTGCTGCTGATTTTCACCATCGTACAACTTGCCATAAACTAAAATTTCATCCCAACCATCTGGACGAGTGGCGGTCTTCCACCGTGCGTTTTTCAAGGCACTTTCTCCCACGCACAACCACTCTTTGGAATCAACTTTCAGCAGCAGTATTTCCGAACCGATACGACAACATAACCTTCAAGAAAAGAGTATATTCCTTTTTAAAAGGCCGGCAGCACACCTGCAATGCCGTTGGTGTTGTGGGTGACGTAGATTGTGTTGTAAAAAAAAAACAGTAGTGTTTTGAGAGAATCCGTTATAAGAGCCAATTGATGGATTGCTGATATTTCAAATAGCATAATTATTATTTAAGAAGAAATTCATTGAGCAGTCATTTTTTATGATAGAATTTATTTTATTTATTCATTATCGCAGTAGGTATACTGTCAATTATCTTTGAAAAATGTCGCAAACTTTTATCTTAACATCCATTAGACATTTGTAATATTCACAATTTATTTCTCGTCTCTCTATAATAAACCGCGAATTCTCTTTCTAAAAATAAATTAGAATTTTCCATTACAGAAAACGCTAGGTATTTTGTGACCGCCTATTGTTTACGACAATACAGATGAGTTCGGTAAAGCATTGTTTGGTAGGTCGGTTGCATTCCATTCCTGCTCCAAGTAATTTGGCATAACGCCCGATGTCCATTGTTCTTGCAATTGAGAAGTGTGATGTTGGACCGGATGACATTTAGAAATTACCATTATCTATGCAATGGAATGGCTTAAGCATCTACAGTATAATATAGCATTTAAGACAGTTCATACAATATACAATCTTGATGTTGTATTCTTTTTTTTTTCTTTCTCATAAAAGTAATTAAAAAATGATCACGCTCAATGCATGCTTTGGAAGAGGCTCGTGTTCTATAGCGAATTGTCTTGGACGGAACAATAATGATTTTGCTAGTAGTTACCAGTACTTGGCGGGCGGGTTGGTAACCGAAGTTAAGCTTTTGAAGATATTTTAAGAGGAACGTTGCTGTTCAACACTCAACTATTAAGATCTTTTTGTTATTTCGTACACCCACGGAAGAAGAAGGGGTGGCCTATTTTATGCTAGGACCAATAATCTATATACCATTATTTACCAGAGGGAGACTTTGTACAAAAGTCGATTGCTTGGGTACCCCTGTCCCATTCGTGTTTCAACCGTAAAGCAGTTGTGTTTGCATGGCTGTGTTTTGGTTTGAAGGGTATAGCGTGAATTTGTTGGGTACAGACGAATAACACCTGAGTCCTCAGGAATGGGAACGCATGGGGGTATCATGGGCGAAACAGTATACTCTGTTATGTCCATGGTACTGCTCATGTCTGTAGGCGACGTTTACCACTTTCCATCAGGCGGACCGTCAGCTTGTTTGCCATTCTAATTTGTATAAAAAAATACCATTATTCGCAATCAATTATTATAATGTTGTAAGGGAACGAAACGTATTGCGTGACGGTGATGGATGATTGATGTTTAGTGAAAAAGTATACTAGTGAAAGAGTATAATAATAACCTCTGTTAAATCCTACTACCTCTCCCTTTAGTTCTATTTTCCTGAGTTCTCTGTGTTCTGAGTGTTGACTTTATAGTATAAAAAAATTGTGTGTACATACGTTTAAATAATATTTATGAAAAACTATGAAAAACGTATCGGCAATATTCCCGGCATAACAATGAGAGCAGTGAACTTTCACAGCATTCACCGTAATTATACAAAGAAAGAGAAATAAACATGTAATTTGAATGAGTAAATTAAATTAAAAAAAATATCAAAAAAATATATATATTATGACAATTAGAGTTAATGTTCATAAGATTGTTGTACCTTCAGCAATTTATTCTGTAGGAATTCGAATTATCGTACACATAACGTTATTTCGTAAATGTGATGCATAAGTTCTTTTTTTTTAATTCACATACATTTTGTATCGCCATTATATTAATACGACATTAATTGTACGACGCGCTTAAGAAATGTTAAAGAAGGACATTCTCTGACTATGGGACCGACACAGTTTTTTTTTATTAAACATTTTGTATCGCCATTATATTAATACGACATTAATTGTGAAAAAATAGTATGGGACCGACACATTATTAAACTCTACCTATTACAAAAAAATTATTAAAATTTCTCCAGAATTAGTGGAAATACATTATATTTTCATATTACTCTTAGTGTATGTGTGTTATCGTGTAACATACATACAAACAGTTGCTTAAATAATTTAAGATTTTGTTCTACAAAAACAAATCCAACTTTAATGGAGGCAAGAATAGTTTGATTTAAAAGCTAAACTACTGAATCGATATTGATGACATTTCTATGGGATATAGATTAGCTATATCATCTCAGATAGAAAACAAAGTCGTTATAAAACGTATATAAAACACATAAAAAAAGTACAACCAAATTGAGAACCTACTTTTTTTTGAAGTCTGTCGAAAAGAAAAGTAATCATGAACAAAGCATTCGTTCCTAATCGTATGTATATAGTATATATATATATATATATATATATATATATATATATATATATATATATATATATATATATATATATATATATATATATATATATATATATATATATATATATATATATATATATATATATATATATATATATATATATATATATATATATATATCTCCGTTAAAGGAGAAATATATATATATATATATATATATATATATATATATATATATATATATATATATATATATATATATATATATATATCCATTCCCGTGGGTGTTGTAAGAGGCGCCTAATGGAAAGCGAGGAACGGGCAGCAGCGTCCTTCCTAAAACATCTCTACAGCCTAACTGCGATTGCTAATTCGCCTGCTAAGCATGTCAACTAATGGCAAAATTCTCCAAAAGGAGGCTTATGTTCAGCAATGGATAGTTCAAGGCTGATAATCATGATGAATGCTTACAATATTATTTTTAGTAATGCAATGTGAAACTTAAATAACTTTATTTTGAAGCTGTTAATTCCCTTCAATATTTTCACCGTAACTTTTAAGAAAAGATCATTCCTTTTTAAAACGCCTGCAGCGCACTTGCGATTCCTTCGTTGTTGTGGGTGCTTATGAGCGGCGGCAGTCACTTACCCCATTAGGAGAGTCGCAACTCTCGTTTGCCCCCTATGTTAAAAAAAAAATCATTAAAACTTCAAATTATAATAACTCATACTAGATACTCCATTACTTGAAGTGATTTGTAAAGGGTTGGTAAAGTGTTCTTTATACTTAAAACTCACGTCTTACAATTAATTCTCGCTACGATATTTTCTCCTTTAAGACCGTTCCTAGCTTGAAGTAATAGTCGCTGTGAATTAAACATCTGTAGATATTTCGAGGAATTTAATTTGAGATTTGATTAAAATTTGGTACACATCTTAGATTATAAGATTTTTCCCTTAATTCTCAAAATCACAGGGAACAAAATACAAGGAACAAAATCACAGGGTCAAAGTCACAGGTAACAGCTAATAAATTATAAAATAAAAACTAGCATTAGTTTTAAATATAATATAACAATGACAGTTAATATATAGTTAAGTTACAATGGAATGTACGAGTAACTAGGCATTCGCGGCTTCCATTCCGCGGTCTTCACCCACAACTCCGGTATGCGATATATGGCCATTCCAGTCCCTTTCTATTTTTTCCTTATTAATACTGGCGGAGCGGTTTTCAATTGTTTTCCTCTGCACGAATCTTACGACTTCGAAAAGAAGGATATTCCCAATTCCGTTGTTTCTGTGCAGATGATGCGATTCTGAACGATTTTGATGATTACTATTTAATCGGAAAAGTTAGTTCTATACAAATTTTTATTCGATTTAAAAAATTTGCAGGTTTAATAACTTTCAAGTAAAAAAATATTCTTTACATTTTTTCTAATCGTCATTAAATGTACATTATATTATTACCATCGCTAATACTAAAACAGAAAAAATGTAATGACAATACATTTTTACATTTAATAAAATTATTTTCATATTTAATCACGACACGATTGAAGTCGCTGTTTTATCCGGAGCAAAATTTTAATTTATAATTTGTCTAATTAGTTGTATTGTACATTCTCTGTTGCTTAAAATTATTTCTTTATTTTTTTTTAATCAAACTTCGTGACATTAAAAATAACGAAATATGCTAGAGGAATTATTAAACAACGATATAAATATTCTCAAACATGATCTTGGATTTTAGCGATTCAAATCGCGCCCCGCCTGTTAAATGCAGGTGACGCCAACGTGTAGGTACGGGAAATTAAAAATAAAAATCCGACATAGCCCGGACCGTTTTTTTATTCATCGCGGTACTGATTTTCAACCGGGCGACAAAGAAGGATGTTTAATGGCTTTTACTTTTTATTTTAATAACCGCATATATAGGGTGAAATGAAAATAGTTAGCCGTAGGTGTACGTAAAATTAACAGTCTATTATACATACATATTATGTATCTATATATATGCCATAATCCGTCCACTGCTGGGCCTCCCCCATTGACTGTTATAAAAAACGGTCCTCAGTCATCTGCATCCACTGACTTCCTGCAATGCATTTCACGACATTGCTCCATCTAGTGGGAGGTCGTCCAACACTGTGTTCTATCTATTCATAGAATAATTTGGATAGAAATTTTGTAAATAAAAATACGACAACGACAAACAAAGCGTGCTTATTAAGAGCTGGTTACTAAGAGCGCGTCGTATTAATATAGGGGACTCAAAGCATTTTTGCCCTATTTTGACACATTTTTTTTTGGTGTAAATGTTTAGTTTGACTGATAGAAAGAAGACTCAGTGATTTGAAAAAAATATTAAAGACTCCCTTAAAAGAATACTAAGTTTTTCGATTTTACCATGTATAATAGTTATATACTACATTATAACATATTTCCATACTTCATCTTTTGTTTTATATTTAAAAAAAAATGTAAATAATCTGATTGTATAAACTCATTTGTTAATTTACGCGTGTCATAAATGGCTCAAATAAAGTGTTTATCTATCTATCTAGTTACCTAACGAAGAGAGACCAATCCGGTGTAATTTAGGATAAAGTGTATCCTATGTTTTTTTTTATACAACTTAGAATGGCAAACAAGCTGACGGCCCACCTGATGGAAAGTGATAACCGTCGCCTATAGACATAAGCAGTAACATGGACATAACAGAGTATACTGTTTCGCCCATGATACCCCTCATGCGTTACCATTCCTGAGGACTCAGGTGTTATTCCTCTGTACCCAGTAAATTCACGACATATCCCACCCTTCAAACCAAAACAAGCCATGCAAATACAACTGCTTAACGGTTAGAACACGAATCGGACAGAGGTACCCAAGCAAACGACTTTTGTACAAAGTCTTCTTCTGGTAAGGTATATACAAGCTGTTATAATAATAAGTACATTTACTCAATTATTATTAAAATGATTAAATATAGGCATTCGAGGCAACTTTGTTTCGTAGAAAATTGTTCCGGTAAATTTCATGGCCTAATTTGTTACAATTACCAGGGTGATTAATTTTAAATTATATTTACTTTTATATCAAATTAATTCAATTTTGGCAAGCCTTCCAAGGGGGTAATTAACCCTTTCATTTATTAATATTCGTCTTGAATAAGGGAATAGGCGTTTTCATAATTTACCGTAGATAGCGGTATATTATATCGTCAACGGCATTATATTGTATCGTAACGATAAAATGGTAGTATAGCAAAGTAGATGCGATTGTATTAACGCGCAATCCAACTTTTGTGACGATGTTGTTATACAGTATGATAATATCGTGGACTTGTACGGAAATTATATCGTGACAGTAAAATAATACGATGTCTATGCTACGGTAAATATTAAATCATATATTGTATGAAAAATATTTTTAATGAATAAGTATAAATAATACCGCAGATATGTACGAAAATTTATAATAGTAATCAATTGCAGACATTTTTCTCTTCTATTATTATGACGTATATTGTGATGGTAAAATTTGTACAATATTATATCGTACTATGGTAAATTAAAAAACGCCTAATAAGGGATGAGTATGCCCTTAACCCGTACTTCGCTATGGTGCTTTGGATCTGTGGTAGTACTCAGGAATGGTTATATTCAGCAGTGGATAGTTAAAGGCTGATATGAAGATATTTTGTATAATTATTATATTTCAAATTCACTCTATTGATAGTAAAAATCATTATTAAAATCGAATATGGAATAAGCGAAGATACGAGTATTATTATATTTAACATTCACACCAAAAAAATATACACGAACTGAGAACGTTTTTGAAAGTCACTTAAAAAAATCGTGTACACATTTTATTTAGCAAAAAATTATAAAATTTATGGTTTGTTTTAGAGAATATCATAGATTAGCCCTGACAGGAGGGTGTCCGTCAAATTGCGCAATGTGTTGGGAGCCCGCAGCTATTTGCATAATAAATCCGTTTGTAATTATTTTTTTTCTGCGAGGTTAAATAATTGTGGATTAATCTGGGATTTTTGTTTTATAAATCGTTCTCTTTTCAAATTTCCTACCATGATTTGTTATGATCTTGAACCGCTTCCAAAATATGAAGGCAATTAATTTTTTTTACAATTATCGCCTTTGTTTTTAATTTGTGAATTATAATCATAATACGAGTATTTTAAATTTCATGACAAACAAGCATAAGGCCCATCTAATGGTAGACGGGGTTACCGTAGGCTATAGATGCTTGTAACGTTTAGGATGTCACGCACGCGTTGCTGACTTTTAATAAACTTTAATATGCTCCTTTTTTAACAACCCCATGCTGAGACAACCCCATGTCTCTAGGAAAAACTTCGTTAGGAAGATCATTCTAAGGATTCTGAGGATGGATTCCGTCAACACAATTCGTCATATAGGCGCTAGAAGATGTAAAGAGAAGCAAAGTCTCTATAATATATATATATATATATATATATATATATATATATATATATATATATATATATATATAGAATGGGCTACCCCTTCCTTTCCAATGAGTGTCGTAAGAGGCGACAATGGGAGGGTGAAGGATGGGCAGCAGCGATGCAGCGTCCCTCTTGAAACATCTCTAAAAACGCCTATCAAGCGTGGCAACTACTGGAAAAACTCCCCTTATGAGGAAGGCTTATGTCCAGCAGTGGACAGTTAACAGTTGAAATAATAATAATAAATATATATACATATTATATATTTGTACTATTGCAGCTTCTAAAGAAATGGGTCTATATGAGAGGTTAATTCAAGCAGTGAACTTTTAAAAACTTTTTTATTTTGTCGTTATGAGGTCATTAAATTGGGTCAAAAGCGAATGGGGAGAGGAGGGTGGTACGTATACTTCTAATAGTCTTAACAACGTAGTTGAATTATTAATTATTTAATATGGATATTAATGTAACGCTACTGAGTACAGTACCAATATAGTTATGATTGTAAATAACGTTTCATTTAAACTATGTACAATAATAATAACGCACTACATATTATATAACTTAAAATGTATAATTGTACAACCAGAGGGAGACATTGTACAAAAATTGTATGCTTGGGCACCATTTGTGTTTCTATCGTGAAGCAGTTACGTTTGCATGGCTGTTTTTCGGTTTGAAGGGTGAGATACGGCAGTGAATTTACAGCGTACAGAGAAATGACACCAGAGTCCTCAGGAATGGCAGTGCATGGGAGGTGTCATGAGTGAAACAGTATACGCTATTATGTTCATCGTACTATTCATGTGTATAGGTGACGGTTACCACTTTCCATCAGATGGGCCGTCAGCTTGATTGTCATTCTAAGTTACATAAAAGAAACCTGTGTTTTTGCAATTAAAATGATTAATTAATAATAATATTAGAGGTTCTCAGCTCATCTCAGCCATGTTTAAACTATTGAAATAATTTGAAATTTTCTTTTAGGCAGGCAAACGAGCAGACGGTCCACGGGAAGCAGCTACTGTCGCCCACGAACACCTGCACGAGTCAAGTTGCATGAGCGTCGCCGGTCTCTGTAATTTGATACATAGATAAACATTATTACATTTATCTGGTGATGCATTTCCATCGAATTACATATAATTAAATGAATCTATATATTAATACTTGAAGCAAAACCTAGTACTCCTTTTCATGAAAATTCCGTGGATGGAGGAATATGAAATTTGGTACACTTATAGTTTGTATAGAGAAGGAGTACAGAATGCTTATATTTTTATAAAATTATGCATAAAAAATATATTAAAATAATAAATATATATATATATATATATAAAATATATTTGTGTGACTAATACATGGTAGTGTGTGTAAAGACACTACCATGTATTAGTCACACAAATACATATATACTACTCTTTTGTTTATTGTTAATGTTTGTATTCAATTTGAGAATAGATTAGTATTGTGTGTTTATATTAATATATATATATATATATATATATATATATATATATATATATATATATATATATATATATATATATATATATATATATATATATATATATATATATATATATATATATATATATATATATATGTTATACCACTAGTACCTATAAATTAAGCCGCGATAATGCCCTAATTTTAAATATTTTGAATGATAGGTATCATTGAATGTTTTCGTTATTGAGCACATCAGTGTGTTCTTATCGATTAAAATTTATCGAAGCGAATGCCGTCATATTTAGGTAGTAAAAATAAACGAAACAGACGCCGTAAACTGCCATCCCCCATCGACTCGTTTCCTCCTCAGAGTAGATGGTCACAGACGGTCTACTTGAAAATATTTAATTTATATATACCTGTATAAAATTCAATTGTTGTTCATTAGTTTTGACCGATTTGAATATTTTTTTGTTTTCTTTTTGTTATATTTAGTTTAGAAGAAAAAGTCGAATAACCATATAATTAAGCATATATATATATTTAAATTTGTGTCATAGTTAAATAAATATACAGAGACAGTCTGAAAGAAATTCCTTTTATATGATGTTAAATCTGTTTGTTTATGTTTGTTACTAATTAGTTACTCCGCCAGTTCTAAATCGATTTAGATTTTTTTCACCTGTAAGGATATTCTTACAAATTAGTCTGATAGAGATTTGAGCAAAATCGGTTCAGTAGTTAAATTTTCAAATAAAAATAACTGGTTTAATCAGGATTGAAGTCGATTTTTCTTGTGTATAAAATAATTTTTAGTTGATTTATACTTGGTGACACTTTCGTACTTGCATCGATAAAAATACAAATCTAATAATATATGTATGTAGGTATTCAAAGAAATCTGATTTACATTGTATGTAAAAGTATATATTTTATTTTTAACAGTTCTGAGTATATTTATATCTATTTCACGATCTATGACAAATATACGTGTACATACATTGCATCATATATGTATTCGTATATTTGTTTATATATATATATATATACATTACGCCCCTGTGGTCCCGGCATAGAATAGGTCACTCTTTCCGTTCCCGTAGGTGTGGTAAGAGCCGCCTAAGGGAGGGCGGTGGATGGGCAACAATGTCTATCTTAAAACATCTTTGAAGCCTAACTGCGGTTGCCAATTTGCCGGCCAAGCGTGGTAATTACTGGCAAACCCCCTGAAAGCGGAGGTTTATGTTCAGCAGTGGACAGTTAAAGGCTGATATGATGATGATGATGTATTGTATGATATTGTATATGTGTTAATTCATCTTAACTTCCGAAATTCATAAAGCCTGTCACAAATTGTGAACTAAAAATATGCTCCCAGAGTTAATTACCTATTGTACATATCTGTTTTGTAACAGTGACTTAATCTTCTTTGTATCTGCAATAAAGTATGAAAAAAGACAATTTGTATGGATCGAACCTTCTGTACTTTCCAGTACCTAACTGTCAGTTTATAGCAGTTGATTTACAATCTTCGTTGTAACTCAGTAGATACTAGCATTAATGGGCACTTTAGTATTATTGACGCCTCCTGCAAAGAATACCATAACTTTTATGTTTGCCATTACTTGTACTTTATCGTCGGTTCATGAAGTCAACTTGTTATTAAGTATGATTATGTGATTAATCCAAGTTCTTTTTTTTATGTAACTTGGAAAGACAAACAAGTGATTATCGTCGCCCTACTCGTATAAATAGCACCTTCGACATTACAAAATACACTGTACAAATAATAAATCGCTATTTCTGAGAATTGAGGTGTTATGTTTCTATACTCTGTAATTTTACTGTCATTTCTTCACATTTAAATAAACAGTTATTTAGCAGTTAAAAATGAATAGTACATATTAGATGGATTGAAAAATCATGAAAATTAAATTTTGGTACATACAGGTATTTGATTACAGAGAATCACCACCCTCATTATCATATTAGCTTTTTCTAGTTCTTAGTTCTACTGGTGAACATAAGTCTTCACCTTGGGGGGGTTTTGGCAGGAGTTGCTACGTTTGGTAGGCGGATTGGCAATTAAAATAATATACCTGGTACATAATACCCAACATAGACAGAAAAATGTCTGCTGGGTTTTGTTAGTTTATGATATAATTTATAACTAGATTTCCCGCACGAGTAATTAGTGATCATCGTTTCCATAATGCCCATAACCTTTCTGCTAATTCCTATTGTACTTACGGGCATAATATCAGATAAAGTCACAGTTCGTTCATTCAGCCAGATTTATCGCTTCATTAGATTGGAGTCACAGGGCGTATTACCTGTGAATGTTTCAATTAAATGGACTTAGGATTCCGACATTTTAATGCTACTACCTACTGGCTAATAAGGTTACACAAGAGACATTATTTATCCGGAAAGTGACAGATTAAGTTCATTTGTAATTATTAAAAAAATAATAAAAAATTTTGTTTCACTATAAAAAATCTACTTCAATTGTGACAAAAACCAGTTATTTTGTTCTAAAAAGTAAATAACTAATCTGTAAATGTATTTTTTTTAGATAAAACATGAATTTTATAAATCAGTTTAGAATTGATGGAGGTAACATACATAAAAAAACAACAACCGAATTGAGAACCTCCTTTTTTTTAAGTCGGTTGCAAATTGCTGTTTGATTATATACGAGATACTATAATGTACGACTATCTATACTATAAACTTATATCATAGTGCAGTTTTAGAGATGATTCCTTTCACATAAGCTCAGGTTATGTAATAAGCTCCCTGTCGAGGTTTTACCAAAAGACTACAGCACGGGGTTCTTCAAGAAAGAAGTAAAGAAATTTTTTCAGGGTCGGCAATGCAAGCGTTTATAGGCTATGGTAACCGCTTACTATGAGGTGGACCGTATGCTTGTTTGCCACTTAAGTAGTATAAAAAAATATCCTAACTTAACATGTGTTGTCATTTGAACCATATCATGAATTTAAGAGAAAGTGAAAAAACACGGTTATAGGTGAAATAATTTTAGAGCAGGCTTTAGCTTAAAATTCCTTTATTTAATTTAAAATCATCATTCCAAAATAATTATTCTATTATTTATAAAAATAATGGAATAATTCTATACTTATAATTTATAGTATAAAAAAAGAATAACATAAATGTTTACAAGAAAAATAAATTGCGAAAATAAATGTTCATTCAAGCGTGTCCATTTATTATGAGATACGATAACCACATGCTCGTATTCCCTCAATACAAGGCGCGACAGATGCTGATTTCTGCATTCCATTATTCACTTATACACCTGTGTTACGTGAACTCTCCAGAGAAATCAATTATTGGTTGCGTGTTTCACATGAAAAACAAAGTGGCATATGAATTTAGATGTGTTTCATCGTCAATGCCAATTTGATCTCGTCCTTTATTTATAATATTTGTGGGTTAAATAATTACTTACCTTGTCCAACTTGGTGAAATTAGTAATTCATTGAATTTGGCCAAGTACGAATAACGTACGTGATAGAGTATTGAGAATTAACATAGGCCCATTGTTGGAGCCTATAATATTTTACTACCTAAACATACAAGATCGGGGGGTAAAAGGAGATTAACTGACTCATTGCTAGCAATATACCTAACCAGGTCAATCTCCACGTGCCCCCCTCCCTGGAAACCATCGTGCTGAATTTCAAGTGTATTCACATCATGATGGGCTAACTTACATGCTTTCATACTCAACTATCATATGTCACTGGAGTCCCGTTGATGTATACCATTAGCGCGGGCGGGGTATTTTTTTTAATGGATGATAATGGAATGGTAACTCCACCCGCGCTATCGGTATACACAGGCGGGGCACCAGTGAAGGATGATAGGTGAGGATGAAGTAGGTCAGTTAGCCCATCGTGACGAATTCAAGAAGAATTGTTCACGATGGTTTCCAGGGGGAACCACGTGGAGGTTGACCTAATAAGGCATATTGCTAGCAATGGGGCTGTCAAACTCCATTGCTAACAATCCCTTTCCCCCTGACTGCGGGCGGGGTATTATCATTCCATTTTCATTGATTAAAAGAAACATTAAATAAAATTTAATTTATTTATTTACCAGCTAGCCTGGAAAACTTGGTTTTGCTCCTTCCTATACTTTGAAAACTACACTATATCTTGAAATCTTAGATTATATAGATAGAGTCTCTATACAAATGTTTCGAGAAAGTCGGGTCAACTTTTTCATACAAATTTGCGTGATAAATAGTTATGAATGATTCCTTTATAACTTCTATATTTATTTTGTCTTATAATTTCTGGATATTTTAAATGCGTAAATACTCATTTTATTTATTAAAGAATTTGTCAAGATAGATTGTATGCGTAAATATATAGAACATTGATAAAGAAAAAAAACGAGTCGGCTAATTTAACAATTAGCTGACAGAAAGTTGACCTGTTTTTGAGAGTCGATACTCTATCTATATAATCTAAATCAAAATTTCATTAATTTGGATTGAGCGGTTTTGAAGAATAATATGAATGAGCATTGGAACTTCCGTTATTACATATCGAAAAAAATGTTAGCATACCTTATTATAATTAATTCTATAAACAAAAAATAATAATTTTTTATCATAAATAAAATATTTAATTTAAATATGAAACTAGAAATATATATAATAATATTTTTTTGTGTTTCATTGCAATAAATATTACAATAATAATCTGTTAATATATAAACTATATTATTGTAAACGTTGACGCGTTCAATTTATAATTAATCTACCCTACTCTTATACTCCGCTCTCATTATTTCTTTCGCTGCATGGACCAATGTTACCGTAGCTGCCTATGATGAAACATCGTCGGACGGTTGTGTCATATTCCCCCTGATATCCGCTCACGCTGGGTGGAAACCACCCTTCTTGACTGCGTGTGAGACGCCGCTACATCGTAGTTGATTGCCTTTCGTTTTTTTACCATCTATCCATGCTGAATAAACCGTGATGTACCTCTGATACAGTTCACATTCGTTGATCTCAAGACGGAGATGACCTTTGGCCGAGAAGAAGCGTTGCAAGGCCCTGGACGCAAGAATTGCCGCCAGCAGAGACACAGAGGTATCTACTGGTGGATGCAGTGGTAATTGTGCCAAGTAAGAGTATAAAGGAATACATAATACAAATATTTTACAATGATTATTCTTATTAATATTATAAATATGAAAGTGAGTTTGTTTGTTACCTGTTAGCGCCTTAACAGATCAAGCCATGCAAGAGACGTCATACAAGCCGAAAAGGTGCTGTTTCAATGAGCTCAAAGGGACAGCTTTCCTGAGGAGCTATTGAGATCCATACAAGCTATGCAGCCTGTGCCCAGTAACAGCGGTATTGCAACACTCGCACCAGTACTCAATGAAGATGGCTTACTTCGCGTAAACACTCATATCAAGTCCGCTCCAGAAGACATGAAATTTAGTATACGTATACTATACGGGATGACGAAGAACATGACCCTATTTATTTCAGTTCATTACTATAATATTATAAAGTTACGCGGACAAAGCTACTGTTAAAATCTAGTAATATACCTTACCAATTAATCTTACTATTGAAGTTATTCTAATTACAAAAAAAAGCAAACTATATTTTGTACATATTGAAAAATTAAGTTCCTAAGTGAAATACTTTCTTTGAATAACAAGTGAAGTATTTATTTAATTTTAATTCTTAAGATACTAGAAATAGAATTTATTATTATCTTTTATTTTAGTTACTTTCTACTTATATTTTTACAGTGTAATTTTATTGTGTTAATTAAAATTAAGTACATTCTGAAGTATATTTGCTAAGGTTCAAGAAAGCTTACTAACTTCTTTATAGATAAAGTTTCAGTAGAAGAATTTTTAATTTTATAATATAATTTAAAAATTTAAAAAACACACTGATGGTTGTTTCATCATCATCATTATCAGTATGTTTATATTTTTAACAATTTTCTACTTTTTATACAAATTAATGGACAAACATAATTAAATATATTAATGTAATATTTTATTGTTAAGCACTTACAGGATAAAGAATGATACCGACAGATTTTTCGGGTATAATATATGAGCTATATGCAGGGGCTTTCTTACGTAAAATCTGATAAAAATATCCTATGTGTTAATATGGAATATGGTCTACTTGTATAGCAAATTTCATTGAGCTAAGGGATTTTTATTAGTTCGACCACTTATTATACCTTTCAGCTTCTTCAACACATTTAATATGGTGCAATTTTAAACCATTATAGATGCTCATGCCGCGCACCTGACGTACGATGACACCCATTCGACGGTTGACCAGAAGATGGGTTGCCCAATCGAGACCACTCTATTACCTCAGTAGTAGTCTTAGGCAGTCGATCTTACTTTATACCCCCTAATTTGCACTCTATCCCCAAATATATACTCTATGTGTCAATATGTGTAAATAGCGAGGATAGGGTGCTTGAACAAATGCACCTCTAACTATAGAAAAAAAGATCACTACGCAGTTCCACCTGGAAACCATTGTGATTAATTCTTGTGGAATTTATCACGATAGGCTAACTGATCTGCTTTCACGTCACTCATCATGTCTCGCTGGTGCCTGGCCAGCGTACATTGACAGTACAGGCGGTGTTACCATTACATTTTTATCCTCGTAAAATTTATTTTTCTTTGAAAGTCATGTGAAAACGACACAATTGTAACTGACATGTTTGACCAGGCATGTAATTCAATGCGCCCGTTTTCAACTCGAGTTAACGCCAGTGAAATGAATAAACAAATCGTGCCGCTCGACTTCTGTATTTTGCTTTAACGTAACCCTTTAAGTTCTAAATAGCTGATATTTAAAGATCTTATAAAATGCCATGACAAAAATATTTATTGACAAAGAATTTTGGCATTGGCATTTTTATTTTAAAAATGCATAAACCCAAAATATTACAGAAAAAATAAATCTTATTGCTTATATCCACAGAGTAGGTACATACGTGAATCAGTATATAAAGTATTTTATATGTTAAATTAGGGTTATAGTTAAATTAGTAAAATAATAAATAAATTTCATTCTAATCAGTTTAGTAGATTATCAGGAAATAGTAACAAACATTTATCTATACATCTTTACAAACTTTCGTGTTTATAATAGTTGAAGAATGGCAATGCAACTAGTGTCTTTTACCAATAGAACACATATCAAATAAAACACTAATAAAATACATTATTTTTCATTTTTTTTTCAAATTATACGATATTAGAAATATTAAAAATAAAAACTTTGGCGTAATAACATTTTTATGCTTCATTTAATATTTAGCTTTATCCCCCGTGGTTACTACATCTCGCTTACGTAAATTAGAAAACGAACTAACTTATGAAACAAAAAATCAACTGTACGTTTACAAGTATAGTATATAAATAAAAACAAAAGAATATAATATATACTTTATTTTTAAGAATTATGTAGGTACTATCGTAATAAGGAAAACCGAATTTAGGAAACCTTAGGGAAGGAAAGCTGCGTTCCGAACTCGGAGCCAATTATTAAAAAGTTTTATTTTCAGCAGCTACTTCGCGGATGTATCGATATTGGTAACAACAAGGAAAACCGACCAGATTCGAGACTGTGTAAGAATTTTAATAAAACTTAACAAAGTACTTACATTGTTTGACTCTTCTAACTTGACTCCATTTTTATTAACTTAATAGCTAGTCGATTGAGTGCAATTTACGTTTACATCGCTGGCACTGGCTGACAGATTTATTTTTAGCTTCAATCATTTGTACGAGTAAACAAAATAGTTGAAACTTTTATTTTGATAATAAATGCCAAAAGTACAATACGTAAATGTCAAAATTGCATTTATGTTTTTTTTATTAAATAGTTTTTTTTAATCTATATTTCCCTTTCCAATAAGAATACACTAACCTATTAGATAATAAATCATCTGTAGATTATACTTTGATCTAAACTAGTATCACCATTATCATTTTAGCCATTATTTGTCCACTATTGAACATAGACTTCCTCTATACTAGCATACTTGTATATGTGAATTTACTGGGTACAGAGCAATAACACCTAAGCCCTCAGGAATGCCAACGCATGGGGGGTATCATGGGCGAAACAGTATACTCTGTTATGTCCATGGTACTGCTCATGTCTATAGGCGACGGTTACCACTTTCCATCAGGTGGGCTATCAGCTTGTTTGCCATTCTAAGTGGTATAAAATAATAATAATAATAAAAAATGTTATTACAAAGCGGAAAGATTTTATTTTTATTTCTAATAGATAAATCCAAAAATACTTAATCACTTATAAAAATTCCTTTATCTATAGAAATCTATTTACTTTTTCAACAAGTGGGTTGTATTTCATAAAAAAAAATCTATGCTACACTAAGGCCGATCGTTATTAAAAAATAAATCTCAACTTTTTATGTGTAGAAAATTTCAACTACCGAGTTACAAATATCGAAGTCTACTTTACAATAAATTATATACAGCCGAGCGTTATCGAAACCGTTCGAGCTCAACCGTTTTGAACGAGTTGTCGTAACAAATTTACTCACAAAACATTGTAGCCGTAGCCTATCCGGTAATATTTCACGTGTCTAGTGTTGCCAAGTATTTGCAGACATAAGGAAGACGTAAAAAAGGAAATGTCCCAAATGAAGACAAGCTCGATATATAGAGCTAGTTTTATTAACTTTCTTTAGTTTAAGTTTATTACGTGTTTTTGTAAATACTCTTTTAGTTAATTTAGATGCAATGAAATGGGATGAATGTAATAATACGGGATGGAATGCAATGGAATAAGATAGAACGTAATGAAACGGAATGCAATTGAATGCACTGACATATAATCTTAATTATTAGTCAAACTTAGTCAACTGATAATATGAGCCCTGCATAGGATATGATTATTTTTTTAAGGAAGTGTTCGATAAAAAGTGAATGTTTTCCCCAAAGAGGTATTATGTAGTTAATAAAACGAAAAAAGAATTTAAGCCTCCCATACCGACGTAGAACCAGGTCGTTTTGCAAATCTGAAAACGTAAAATTTTACTAGTAGAACATTCCTTTAAAAGAATACTAACGATTATGATTTCAATATTCAGGTTTATAAAAAAAAAAAAAAAACTAGACGTTATTCATAATCATCATATCAGTCTTCAACTGTTCACTGCTGAACATAAGTCTTCCCTTTGGGGGGCTTTTGTCACTAGTTGCCACGCTTGGCAGGTGGATTGGCAACCGCAGTCAGGGTTTAGATATGTTTTAAGAGTGACGCTGTTGCCCATCCCTCGCCCTCCGTTAGTCGGCTCTTACGAAACCCACGGGATAGGAAGGGGTAACCTATTCTATGCCAGGACTACACGGCTAAGACTAGACGTTATTGTTAGACAGAAACTGAGTATCTAGAATTATTTAATTGTCTACAAAAATGTTGCTTAAAAACTCAATTTATAAATAAGTACACTTGGCAACACTAGTGTATATTTCTGGTATCGATTCCAACTTTCGCCTCAGGTGGCTAGCTGCCATGTAAAGTTATCTCGACGTTTTATTGGCAAACGATTAATTGTGACCATTAAAATATTTCAAGAATGTTTAATTAATAAAGTTTTTCGATTTTGTGTAATTTTGTTGTTACAAAACTTTCTGTTAAGGAAGTATATGAAGACATTAAACATTATGTTATAATTAACCTAAATTATAAACAGAAATTAAATCTTTTGTTGGTAGAAGAAAATACATACATATATATTTATATAGTATATTATTTATCACAATAATTTTATTTCATTTTTTCTTTAGAAATTTATTTTAATACACTATTGTTTATTTTATTTTGTAATATAGTATAAAAAAAAAATTTACAAGAAAAATCTAAAGTACAATAATAAACCTTTTGAATGAATGATAGGTGTACCTCCTCTGTACATTGTATGAAAATATGACGATTCCTTTCACTGATATTTTTCCGTATCGCTATCATAAAGCGACAAAACGGCTCTTCGTAAAAAAGCTGTAAAAGGAAAAGTCTTTTGTAAGAATTTTCTTGAGAAATTCCACATTTACCTTAACGTAGTATAGGTGCTAATTGTAACTTGACGATTTTCTTCAAAAATATTATACTTCAACGTAAATACAGAGCGTCGACGCTGGGATCTGTTCACACAATAATTGTATTTTTAGGTGATCTAAGCTTTACATTCGCCATGGTTTAAGATCTGTAGCCAATTACTTTTTTAGATTCAAGCTAGTGAAGATACTAATGCTGGTATCTGATCTTTTTCTTCGTGTCGATTGTTAGATATTATTAGGCTAGTAACTTGAAGGGTACAGAGTTCAGAGGCATAACAACTTATTTCTCAGGAATGGCAACACATGATATGCCCGCAATATATGAGTGAAACCGTATACTCTGTCATATCCATGGTACTGTTCATGTTTATAGACGACGGTTACCACTTTCCATCATGTCAGTCATCAGCTTATTTGCCATTTTATATTGCATAAAAAAATTGATCTTCTGAGATAGTACCCTTTTTATTTCAAATATGTGCTATATTTACTTATTTATTCTTTAGTACAAGTATGATATAAAAGTATTTTCTCCAAGTCAACCTTAGCCTAAGAATCTGTTAGAATACTCGAATGCGGCACTAGTATTAATTGATATACATATACATACTAAAACTTACAGGTATCCACAAATAAATATATATAAATAACAAATAAACTTACATAAGTATTAGCTAATATTTTTACCAAGATAAAATTAATATTAGATAATACATAGTATACTGTATCTCCCGGCTCTGTCCGTGGTCGTATTGTGATATTGAATAACTAAAGATGATATTTTTCAAAAAAAAAAATTCCTTTATATTACTGAATTTTATTTATTATCATTTACGTTTCATCTTGTAAAATTCTTATTATATTAAAGTTAAAGAAAATCCTGCCAGTTCTGAGGAGCACTTAAAATCTGTTATGGTTCATTGTTCAATTTCCGAAACAAAGATACAAATTCCCTGAGTTAGTAATTGACTAATAAACTTTTTTATTTATTACGTAATTTAGGAAAGTTTAGAAGTTTATGAGTGAAGCACTGAAAAAGCTTTTGTTTTTATGGTTAATTAAATTACCATTCAAATAATTTTTATTTATAGTTACTAACATTATTCAGGGCTTTATTATATATAAACAAGTTTGTTTACGTGCCTGTTAAAACATCACCGAAGCCTAACTGTGGTTTCCAATCCTCTGCTAAGTAACTGCTGGGAAATCCCCCCATAGGGGCAGACTATGTTCAGCAGTGGATGGTTAACAGCTGATAACAAAGTTTAGATCTTTTCCTTTCGTTATTTGGGACAACAATTATATTTAGATTTTATAATTCATCATAGTCGTAGAATACTGACGGATATATAATATATATGTAATATTTGTCAGATCCGTCAGTATTCTACGACTATGACGAATTATACTTGCATTGTAATAGCTATAGATACTTTGAAATTCGCTGTTTTTTGTACAAGTTACAAAAAATATAATTTTTATTATATGTGAGTTTAATTAAATAAATAATTTAAGATCATGTTCCACCAAAAAATCGATTATAGTTGTAGCAAAACCAGTTACTTTGTTTTAAAATCTAAACTACTAAATCGATTTCGATTAAATTTCCATAAAACCAATCTATAATTATATCCTTTGAATAAAACAAAAATTTTCCAAATCAGTTTATAACTGACGAAGTTATAAGGTAACAGGCATAAAAAAATACAATCGAATTGACAACTTCCTTTTTTGAAGTCGGTTGAAAATTAAATATAGCTAATTTGTATTTCCACGATTCTCATTATATGTGGGAATCTCATAAAATCTCTACAAATATATAATTTATCATTTGAGCTACTAAAAGGTTTCGTGTCTGACTTACGATATAAATTCTTAATTAGAAAAATTTCATTATGGACGTTTTACGTTTTTATTTATATTCATTCCCATAACTTTGCTTAGTCAGACTCATTGCCTACAATTCCTGTGAATTTTTTTTACAGAATAGTACCTACCTTAAATAACTTATTTTTGAATCGATTCCTCCTTGTATCGGTATACTTTATTGATTCATTGTTTTCGAAAATTACCCCATAAAAACTTATCAATTTTACCTTACTTTATAGGAATATTTAATAGCTCTGTGAATAGAAATAGAGACTGCTTTACAATAAAAGATTTATTATTCAATTGATTGAGTAATTGGAAACAATTCAGGGTCCCAACTATTTTCTCTACCGTAACGAAGGGATATAAATAACTTTGGCAGGCAGCGAATATTTGTGGTTTAAGGGTTAAGTAATGAAGTATCGGAGCTTTGTTTACATTGGTCTTTGCGAATCTCGGATCATGGGTGCATTTTCCTGTGCTAATTATGTTCTAGTCAAGGGTTTTAGCTTAATTCCACTCAAAGAGCCGTTTTACAGGAATTGTAATAAAAAAGTCTTCAATAGAACTGTGCTAATCCGCTAATATACGTATAATGCCCTCAGCACGAGAGACCTATTAAACGTAGCTGGATATTACATGGAATAAATCGTTATTATTCATCTAAAACAATGCTTTAAACAAAGCATTTTAGTCAATAAATATACAAGTAAACAGTTAATATCAACATGTATAAAGAGAAATGGCTGATTTATGTATCAACATACAGCCAAAATTGCTGAATCTAGAATCTCAAAATTTTGCAGATAAGCTCTTTATATACCATAGGTGAAGAATAAAAAAAGAAATTTTAAAAATTCAAGCCCTAAGGTAGTTAAACGGGTATTAATAATTTGTATGGAAATTCATTTTAAAGTTAGACAGGTGAAATTTAAGATTTAGACTTATGGGGCAGTTAGACATCATTGTTAATTTATTATCTCTTTCCCTGCACAAAGTAGTTAGAATGATCACGAATTACTTTTGACAAACATTCGGACTTCAAAATATGAGAATTTTACAGTAGCAATAACTTGATTTTAAGGTTACATTAAAAAGAAATTTCACAAGTAAATTAACTTTTATGTATACATAATACTGTTCATGAGTGCGAACTCAACAATTCCTGTTTACTGTCTCTGAACCGAGTCTAAATATTCAAGTTGATTTTCTTACTATTACATTTACTCTTTTCGTTGTATATATTATTTGAATTTCAAAATATACTATAATTTATTCAGATAATGAAAATATACGTACAAACAATTTCACAACAAATATAAACAAATTGAGAAAGCTTTCCCTTTATTTTTTCATTCCACGCAAAAGAGGATTATTATAAATTTGAACCCTTTGACTGCATGTCAGTACCATAGTAGCTTCCAAATTAATGAATGAAACGATTTCAGTGTTTTATTTTTTTGTTTGAAACGAGGCTTTACTGGGATATAACGAAAATTGGTTTTGAGACAGGAGAATTACTTTTATATAAATATTTAAGTGACTTTAGAAAGTTTCTATAGCTTCTATTTTTTTGTGTACATTATTTGCAATTTTCGATTTATATATTATGAACACATACAGAGTTAGATAGAGTGTTGGGAGGAACATTAGGTGTCTGGGAATCAGACCAGCTTCCCGATACACTGGCTTACTGTGTAGAAATGGATCACCCATATGAATTTCGAAAATTCCCTTTAAATCCTCCATAACAAGTCCCGTGTTTGCGACTAGACAGACGGTGTTGTGTGATAAATCCAGTGATATATTTTTATAGATTTATTTTCCAGTATTAGCTGGTATATACAAGTATACACAGTCATAATATTGTAATTATTATTAAATCTAAGTACGCGGCAGCGTGTTCTGCCAAATTTAAAGTTTGTTGGGAAAAATGCGTTGTGTAAATAATTCACTATTAAAATTTAAGAATTTATAATACCTATTAAGTAACAAATATGGTAGTAATACCAAGAAACAATAAATTGTTACATAAACACATTTTATAAAGTTGCATGCTCTTGTAATTTGTATATTTCAATATTTTCTACACAGTACTTGGCACCAATATAGATCACAATTCTTTTTTTCGGCGGAGTCAAAACGACGCATATTCGTTATATTGAACTTGGCTTTCATTTCACATTTATGTTTTTAATGAGATTCTTTTTAATTGTATCAGTATTGAAGGCTACAT
Organism: Galleria mellonella; assembly: GCF_026898425.1. Taxonomy (NCBI): domain Eukaryota; kingdom Metazoa; phylum Arthropoda; class Insecta; order Lepidoptera; family Pyralidae; genus Galleria; species Galleria mellonella. Next base: position 2,688,768 of record NW_026442133.1, read on the forward strand.
GACAAAGCTCTGAAAATTGCTAGTTGTTTTTAAGTATAGGTGGCAAATGAAGAGGCAGCTCACCTGGGGTGTCGAAAGATTAATTTGGTTCAATACTTACCTCGCACTAGGCCATAATATTAACGGTCTAGTACAATGTCACGAGCGGCAAAACGAATCGTATTACAATTTCTATAAAATCTCTTTTTAAACCGCATTATAGTAAATAGTATCGTTGCCTGTCAGTATAAGTAATACCTGATAGAAAGTGATAACGGTAGTCTTTAGACCTGAACAGCTCCATGTACATTATAAAATACTTTGTAATGCCTTTGGTATGGCTTACGTATGTATTCTTTTTGGACTAAAATGTTTTATCTCCATATTCTGTAATTTCACTGCCCATATCATTTAATTTAATGCCCAATCTCTATAAAAAATATAGTCATACAATCATGCAAGCACAGTAGTAGGTATATGTATATATAGGTATATATGTACATGTTAATAAAACAAACCAATGCATACGACACTGCCTTAGTGCATTTTATTAGTTACATAATTATGCTTCTTTTAGATGACATTCGTATAACAATAATTTCAAAACAATGTCACTATAACTACATTTTAAAAATTGTGTATATTATATCACATAATGTATGCAATTTGATTTAAGACTTCACATTATTCTGTCCCTACAGTTTTTAGTTGTATTATAAATTGTTACGTCCAACATTTTATATTATTTACGAATATTGATTATTATTTTTTATCTACTATATTATTAGGCAACTTAATTCTTGTGGATTTTCTAACTTCGTATATATATGATTGTGTTGGTATATGTTTATTTTTAAATATATAATTCAACATATTCAATAAATTTGAAGTAATTATATTGACTGTCAAAATAATTCCTATTATTCACTTATATAACTTAATATGATTAATAAACTTAACATAACTCTACTGGTTAATCAAATGTTTATTTTAAAATATATACTTGGACCTTAGATCCTATAGATAGAGCATCGAAACCTTAAAAATTGGGTTAACTTTTTGGCAACTAATTGTCAAATTAGCTGACTCGTTTTTTTATCAGTATTCTATATATTTACGCATAAAATGTATCTTGACATATTACTTAATAAATAAAATGAGTGTTTACGTATTAAAAACATGCAGAGTTTATAAGACAAAATAAATATAGAAGTTATTAAGGAATCGCTCATAACTATTAATTACGCAAAATTGTATGAAAAAGTTGATCTGTTTTTCTCGAAGCATTTCTATGGAGATGTTCTATCTATATAATCTAAGACTTGACACATTCAAACAAATTTATAATAATAATATCTTGACATGACAGTCAAAATAACAATTTGTATTATTTATTTATATCAATTAATGTGTCTTAAACAGAACAGTGATCATTAAAAAACTCTCATATATATATATATATATATATATATATATATATATATATATATATATACCTGAGAATATTGAACTCTTATTATGACAGAATAATAAGTGGGACAAAAAGTAGCCTGTATCTGTAATAAAAATTAGCTCCCTTAATCATGAGAACATCAAAGCTTTTATAAACTTATTTTAGCTTAAAAAGTGTAACAGGTAAAATAGGTTTGTTTTAGTTTTATGAATATGAGGGTAGGTGTATGCTTTTAATGAAGATATTAAGAGGTAACTAATCAATAAATAAATTAACTTGCATATTTATGCTATTAGTAAGAATTGTCATTGTAAACTGTAGGTAATATGAAGGATTTTTTTTAGAAACGCTTAGATTAATGCAAGTAGATAATATAACGTCACGTCGGTTGTAATTAACAACAGATGTGCAGCATAAACAGTTACGAGACTGTGAACGTTTTTTAGATAATTTTTAATATTACCTACTAAACCAGGATTACATTGTTGTACCTATCACATCGGTAATTAAAAATACAAATTAATATTCAGCAGATACTTATTGTCAACCCGCCTGTCAAGTGTGGCAACTGTTGGCAAAACTCTCTTTATGGGGAAGACCTATGCCCAGTATTGGACAGTTAACGGCTAATACTAAATAAAAGATATTTACTTAAAAGGTAGTATATATTATTGTCTAAATCTATATTATTATTTCTAAAATTGGTATTTTTTTTTGGAAAATGAGTTGTATATTAGGGGAGGAGTTTATAGTAAATGAGTTTAGTGGTTTCATTGCTAGCAACAGGTCGACCTTTATACAATCTTTCCTGGAAACCATCATAGTTAATTCTTGGTGAATTAGTCACGATAGACTTGTTGACCTACTTAGTCACTAGTACCTCCCTAGCGTAGCGTACACGTATATGTATAGTGCAGGTAGGGTTACTAATCCATTATCATTCGTTAAAAAAAACTTTTACATGAACATTCGATGTGACATGGAATTTCGACAACCCTATTTTTGAGATCGAGGTTAATTTAAATAGGTATCAATAAAATTCTTTTGCTTTTTACAAAAAACAGACGAAAGTAATGGATCCTTTAAGTGTCGACAAAATGACGTTTAAAAGAGCCTGAAGTTTATTAGATTGAGAATGTCTCCTTTACTCTTGTCACTTATCATCACTTCATTAACATTGTTATTTGCCTGGAAGTAATTGATAGACTTTGTCTTATCTTTACACGAATTTTTATAAGTTATATTTATTTTACTTAAGTAATTTTTTTATAGTAAATTATAATAATAAGTGGTAGGTAATTGTAAATTACTATTAGACTATTAGTATCAGTATAATCAATTCGGAACAGTTATGTAGTCAAGAAGGCATTGTAAAGGTTAATAATGTAATATATTTATTTGGCGTGAATTTACAGGGTACAGAGGAATAACATCTGAGTTCTTAGGAATGGCAACGCATGGGGAGTATCATGGGCGAAACAGTATAATCTGTTATGTCCATGGTACTGCTCATGTTTATACGCGACGGTTACCACTTACCATCAAGTGGGCCGTCAGCTTGTTTGCCATTCTGAGTTGTACAAAAAAAATATTACTATAATTTTATAAATGATATATAAAATATTTTTTCTCTCATTAATCAAAACAAGCAATCGTAATATTGTAAAATAAGAAGTCAAAATTGTAATTATATTAATTATTATTATTATTATCGTCATCATCATATCAGTAGTTTATTGTCCGCTGTTGAGCATAAGCCTTCCCATAAGAGGAGTGTTCCCAGTATTTTTCACTCTTGACAAGCAGATTGGCAACCGCAGTTAGGCTTTGGTGATGTTTTAAGAACAACGCTGCTACCATCCTTTGATCATTTAGTTTCCTTAGTAGTCTCTTATTATAGATAGGAATTACGTGCGCCATATATATATTATTAATGTATAATATGCATTGAAGTTTAAATAAATAAAGCAAGCATTCATTTTTATAACACTGTACTATTTATTTATACGCTCTCGTGGCCCTATTTTTGATGAACCCCATGTTGTAGTCTCTTGAGGAAACCTCGGCAACCTAAATACACATTTTATATCATATTTTATTGGTCAATAAAATTAATTAAAATAAATATAAAATTAGAAATGTTTCCTTCACTTAAAAAAATATTATTTGTTTAACAAAATTAAAACATTTTGCGTCTCGTAGCGGAAATGTCTAACAAGATGTTAAAAGGCTATTGTCGCAAGAAAAGGGCGTAATTATTAATAACTCCTCTTGTTTTATTTTAAATTATAACAAAGTCATATAATACTTGTAGCAACGCCATTTTTTAAAGACTCATCAACCGCTAGCACACGATGAACTTACTGGTCGAGGGTGGGCAACAGTGCTCTTCTTAAAATATCACCAAAAGCTAACTGCGGTTGCCAACCTGCCTGCCAAATATGGCAACTACTGGCAAAATACCCCTAATGGGAGAGGCCTAATTCAGGAGTGGACAGTTAACGGTTGATATGATGATGATGATGATGATAATATGCAAAGGAATATTAATACATCAATTTTATTTCAAGCTCGATTGACAGCATCGACCAGCAGAGTGGATCAATAAATAGGTTACTCTTACTGGCATGCCAATTGGTTGATTTATTATGCGATGCGGGATTGACCCTAAAATGATCATTAGAAAGTAAGAATGATACCTGTTAACTCATAATTTTTAAGTGTATTTATATGATTTTGTGTTTTGGTGAGTTTATTTTTTGCTTTTTGATTTTACTATTAAATGGTTAAATCAATCACCATGTAATTTGGCCTATAGGTCATTTGAGATAGAAGAAGATATAGGCTACTTTTAATCCCGATCATTCAACATATCCCAGTCACGTGTACGTACTTGCCGATAAAAGGTAGCATAAATTATAATAACTTTTATTACGTATAACCGTAATTAAAAACTCAGGACTGATTAAAAAAAAAACATATTGAGTACTTAATATGTTAGTTTAAATCATTTATCAGATTAGGTATTGAAACATATATCTAAAACATGAGCCATATTGTCTTACTTTTAAATTAGACAAAAATAACAGCTTATGTTAATTTTGTAAAAGGAATGTGCGTTGCATAAACTGAAACTGTTTTAGGGTAAACTTATATCTTTTTGACAGTCTTGTATAATATTTAATGGATGGATGGATTAAAACATGAATAAAACAGCTTCTAATTTTGCCTTGAATTAATAAGAAAGAATAATTACAAATACTAATTAAAAATTTACTCAAATACATTATGCTTCTTTTAATTAAATTACAAAATAACTATAAAATATCATGATAATATATCGGATTTAAAATAGGTTAATTACATACTATTGGATTTCGTGTATAAAAGCCTGCTCTAATAATTATAATTGTACTATGTATGTAATTAATAAATAAACACTATTACATAAATTTTGTAATAAAATATAATTATAATTTGATATTTAAATAACAAACATAAAGGAATGTATACACGGGCAATTTTTGAGCATTAATAGCCTGGCAGTAGTTAACGGAGCAAAAAACGAATCTTCCTGTCAAAGATATTAAATTATTCAAATACTGTACTACTATATCTAACTTTAGTTACAAAATATCGTTATCGCAAAAAAATTTATGATATCTTGTATGTAGTATGACAATTCTACAATTAAATTGCCCGTGTAAACGTTTTTAGAACGACGCAATAATAATTTTATAATAAAAAATTCGAAATAGATAGACTCTAACATTTAATCATCTAATAACAAATTACTAATAGTTTTTCGGAAAACGAATTGATATAAAACTGATATGAGAAATATTTCGTAATACAATTGTATTGTCTTTTTATTATTAAATTACGTCTTAACCTAAACTATATTACTATGTATAGTCGAATGTTTCGTTCAGACCGGAATGATTGTTAATATTTATTCATTACGCAAAATATAAGCGGAAATATTTATTTGCATCTGCGATACGCTGTACAATGGATGTTACAATTGAACCATTTTAACTCATTTGTACTTATTTAACATTTACAGTGATAATAAATAATTTGTATACAGCATGAAATAAAAAGAGTATTTTATTAATAAAACGGAACATTTTCTTAAAGAACATTCCATATTCACTTGACAGTTGGACGCCCCATATTAGTATGTAAAAAAGTTTCATATCCATGTTTCTTGGGAAAAAAAAAAACAGTTGTGAACTATGCAGAAGACCTCTTTAAAAAATATTAATTAATAATTTTGTTTTTATTTTTTATATACGAGTGTATATGTTATTGTTTTGTGATGTTGTGTCTTAATGGCAGATTTGTAATAATACTTATTGAAAATAAAAATAATATTTAAAAACTATAAATTGAAGTATTGAAATTGCTAATTGAGTTATAAAATATGGTTGTTGTACGGATAGTTGGTGGAGTCACTGGTGATGTAGAATTAATAAAAGAACGTTATGGTATGGAGTAAATATATATCTATTTAATTGGGAGCACGTAAACGGTTTACAGATAAACGTGTCTACAAGCAGAGTTTTTGGGTGTGTTGCCCTATATAAAACTTAAAATTGTCAGATATAAAATGTAAGTCAATGTTACTTTTATGTTATATCTAAGATTTAAATAATTACCAGTCATTAGTATCATGAAATCGGTAAATTTACATACTTGCATTGTTTTTATAATAATTAGATATATAAATAAAATAACTTAAAATAAAAAATACAAATTCACCGAGTTAAAAATGTACGCGGAAATTTCCCAATACTCCCAATTCCCAATGGAAAACAAATATATATACGTATATATTAGGTAATAGGAAGTGTGTTGTGTAAATTGGTACGCAAATTTTCAGCAATTACCTTGAATGAACATTAAAATGATTAATTGGGGTGTAAATGGATAATACCAGGAACACGATGATCTTGTGAAGGTCTTAGGTAAAGTTCGCCCAACAAAAGGGTCTGTAGGTGTAAAGATTAATTGTTATTATACCGATTTCCTTAAGATATAGGCCTTCAATTTATAGTTAGTGATACAAAGTAAATATTCCACAACATTAACACTGTACAGGTGAAGTCAAAACGTTTTAAAAAATATCATAGTATTTTTTATAAGATTATTATATCGGAAATATTTAAAAAGGACGCTAGTCATTCTTTCAAGAGAGTTCTGTCATTAAAACTTAAACTTGGCTAGACACGCAGTAGCGTGTCCAGCCAAGATTAAAGAAAGAGGAAATGGCGACGCAGCAGCCGAGTGTAATATTACATAAATTAATTCAAGCCAAATCTTTCAAGCTTGTGTTACAGCCCAAATGAAATGAATGCACTGTGTAAATAATTGTTTATTAAGTAGAAAACATGGTAGTACTACCAACAAATAAGAAATGGTTATATAAATTTATATTATAATGTTGCATTTAATGTTCAACTTGCCTCTTATTGCACATTTATGTTTTAGATGAGATATTTATATTTTAAAAGAATTTTATATTAATAGTGCGTCTATATGTCAAGTTAGTATGGGTATTAAAAAAATTTTGTTGTTTTTAATACGTGTTTTGTATGGAACATATTTTGTTTTATTGGTAGATTACTAATGGATGTAATAGAATAATAATAATTTCAATTTCACCTGCATACAAATTTTGCGGTAATAAATAATTATAAAGAAACATCACACTGTAGATATTAAATTTCTCAAATTCATATTAAAAATAATAGACTTGATGTAATAGTAAGCCGATGCCAATCTAGAAACTCTTCACACAAGAGGACGCTACCCTCACAGGATTTTATACTTTATATGAAACTGTCTTAAGAATTTTGAGTTATTGGTATTGAAATTAATGTTAATTCTACAATTTTATTACAATGCTCTAATATGCTGTTATGTATCTTATAAAGTAGGTTTAAGAAAATAAATTAAGATAGGTCATTCTAGGTCGTGTGTGTACACTGTAAACCACAGTGCATACTATATCAGAAACTTCGCACGATGAGGTTAAATATTTCTTTAAATTTTGAGAGACAAAATACTATAGTTACTGACGCAAAGTTCACTCGTGCGTATGTTGCAGTTCAGTCTCAAATTAAAGATCGTTATTCATTCCAACCGCACTATTCCGACAAGTAATTTATCATTTAAATTTTGACTTTAAGTTATGAGCAGTATAATACATTTTGCTATTTCAATTGTAACGACAACTGCATTCTCGTAAACCATCAGCTAATTTATCTCGTTATTTTCTAATGTGTTAAATCACGAACAACTTAAAGTACAAATTTTAAAAATAAGTTGCTTGTTCTATTGGACTAGGCGTATAAAGGTATCAGCCATTATGGGAAGATATTTCTTAATGTAATACCAGAATCGCTAAACCAGTAAATGTTTAATCATATAATGAATATTTACCTAGACTTTCTTCGAAAAATCTTACAAATGAGACCGAAGTAAGTAATCCCTTGAAGCACACCATGTTTACTGTATAAATGGAGTGAGATACGTTGCTAAATTAGATGTTTGCTTACATCTATTTGTGCTTACAAGCACCAAAACTTAATACAATGTAGCAAGCAAACGTACAACTAATTATACTCTAAAATTTATCTATTATATCTATTATTCAGTCACATTCATCTTAAACAAGCACTTGCAATTGTTCTGCGAAATTTGAACACTTTACATAAACATAGTGTTTGCTTACCTAACAGAGACATACGTAAATGATAAGTATATATGCTCGGTGTTAAAGATAAACTTAAGGAAAATATAATTAGGTTGCTACACTTACAAAATCAACATCATAAACTTGTCTATAACATTGTTTTCATTATTTGTTCTACCTAATACTATAACCATTTATCAAAGTTATATTTTTTCTCGATAAAATGCGTAATCTGTCAAATATAATATTATGATATTTTTGTGATGCCTATAAACGTGATACAGCCAATTCCTTAAGCCCATATGTGCCTTCACTTGAGTCCCGAATTCCCACCAGTAAAGTCTTTATATAACAAGAAAATTTATTTGACTAATTGGTAAAAAACAACTACTTCTTTTACATTCGACACCTACTTTCTCATAAGGCTTCTTCATAATAAACTCCTACGTTGATCTGAAACAAAATGATAATATAATATGTATAATATGACTATGTAGGCTGTTAATATTTAATTTAATTTTATATGTAAATATTAAACATGTTTTTTACATTCTATTTATACTAATTTCAAAGGTATTTATAATATTCCCACTTTCATTTCGAAGACAAAATACGTAAATGTTTTTGTTTGGATAAGGTTACAAAGGTGCTAGTATTGAGATATTATGAAGTAACTGATCCTATATTATTATTTATTAACAGTATATTTCAATGTTACAAGTGTCAATGCAGCTTCTTCTTCCTATTCTTTTTTTTATATCTGTTTGGGGTCTGCGTAAATAATAATTTAAAAATATTCACTCCTATTCTAGCCAATTTATTATAATCTTACTAATATAACAAAATTGTCCCTAAATGGGGTCAGTACATGGGACATATTTAAGAAAAATAGATATATGAGGTTTTAAATATAAATATGTGATGTGGCAGTGAGTAATGAAGGAAACCACCACCTTCACCATGTAATATGTGAAATTTAACAAGAAAAATATAAGGCAAAAATATATTTTTTGTAAATTTGGTCTGTTTGTCTGTATGTTTGTTCCAGTATCACGCAAAAATTTTTGAAGCTCTAATTTAATATTTTATTATGATACACCATTAAAAGTAGTTTATTTTATTGATTTTCCTACTTAAAAAATTATGTGTACGGAGTAGCGGAAAAAGCTAATTGAAAATAAAAGATATTTTATACTTACATAATATATCAGTGCTTATGTACTACACCACGTGTATAGGACAGCCGTCCTTAGCTCTAACGTTGTCCAGGGGCGGTGGAATAACAACATATGTATCTCGACTAGTCAACGGTAGTTCGTCATCATCACCAGCGAACAGTGGTGGAGGGGGGATGACATCATCGTCAACCTCCTCCTCTATCACCTCCTGCCTCTTCCTCCCCGGCATATAATTCATTACACACGTCACGGCGATCAGAAACAGAAAGAATATGAACACCACATCGAACATGATTAAGAAGTTCAACATTACTAGTTGCATCACGTCACTCACTAATCCTCTGGTCACATTCTGTGCCCGTTACATACACGTTGAGGCACATTGATTGTGTGGTATATGAACATTATGTGACATTACAAAAGGCCGGGTTTAAAAAGCTTTTATCGTCTCCTTATCTGCAACAAAGAAAAAAAAATCCATTAATAAAAAGGTAGGTTTGTTTTGTGACAGAAGAAAAGGCGTTAATCCCATACCATAATTAGGATGGTATAGGTAGAGATCTGTTCTTATCTTATGGACGGAGTTCCATAAGAGGAGGCCATTAGCATATTATGCCCAGATGGATTGGTATAGGATTTCTTTTGATTTTTCTCTGTAGAGGAATCGTGGTGGAGTAGTTAATCTTATATTATATAAACACAGCAGTAATGAACGAGGATATAGATATATGGACATAATTAGGGTAAATTCATGGTTCGAATTTAATGCGTCGAGATAACAGGAAAATAGTACCTCATATCTGATTTTTATTGATGTCGACGCCATGTCAAAACATCAGCAATAAAAATCGGGTATATAGGTATTATTTACTAGTGATCTTCATTATTTCATATTAATCGTTAACCGTTCACTGCGGAACATAAGCCTCCCTTATAAAGGAGGGTATTGCTAGTAGTTGCTACGTTTCCCAGTTAGGCTTTTGGTAATGTTTTAAGAGAGACGCTGCTACCTATCAGTCAATCATTAAGTTCTCTTACGATACCCACGAAAAAAAAGGAGCAGCCCATTTTGTGCCAAGCCCATACGGCTAGTATTTATCAGTAATCACGTCGAACAATATTCCCAACATGAATTCAAGCAGAATGTGTAAACAAAAATGAACTAAAGATAAAATTGTCAAAATTATTACTGGTTGTAATACTAAATTACTTATTTCGTAATTATTGTGTGAGTGATAAGCTTAATTTTTAAGATATAAGAAGAGTTACATTCATTAAGCCACAAGAAACATTTGAGACTGTCCCCATCTGCGTTGCTTTAAAAGTATGCATTTTAAATGAGTTCTTTCACGATTACCGAGGCTATGCAGGGAAATGAGAAATAAATATTTATTTTGCTTCGTATATTTGCATGTTTGGTAAGCGAACAAATCGGACTAGGCCTCAATTTATTCTCTTTGTTGAAAAACCCATAACATAGCAATTTGTGTACCAAAAACGAACCCATCGTTTTAGTGACTTATTTTTTGCGTAGTTCGACCGGTGGACGGATGCTATGATAAAATTAACTTCGTAAATAGTATTCCATGTTATAAATTATTATATTATGGTCTTTTGCCTATTTAGTAGTTTTAAAATATAATTAAAAAAATAAATAAATAAATAAAAATAAGAATTTTAATCTATAGGAAAACTTTGCTTATTATAATATTATTCTACTTATTTTGTTACTGGCTTTTATCTCTGACTTCATCCGCGTAACCAATTTACTGATCGGGATAAAATGTAGCGTATAACCTTCTCAATCCCATACAATATGTGTATTCTTAATATCATAATGAATAATTATTTTTAACTTTTATGCATTTATAACCGTTAGTTTAGCCATTTTCCCTTGCTTTGCACGGGTACATAACGGCCTGTATTATATTATTCAATACCACTTATTGTGTCTAATTTCATCCTGTCTTCCAAGCCACATACTTAATATTTTATTAAAGGTTTATTCAAAGTTTTATTAAATCAGTAAGCCAGTTACGAAGATTAGCTTTTAGAATTAGAAATAAATCGACACGTGAATTATTCTGAACTAAATAGGAAAGATTTTTTATTTGAAGTGGTCAAACGAAAAAAATTCTTGAATCATTAAAAAAAAATCATTCTAAGAAAGCTACATCATCAACGAGTAATGTATATTGTTTTAGAAATTTCTATCTACCCATGCGAAGTCAGCCCGGATCTCTAGTATATGATAAATATGTCTGTACTTATTTCTTCATTTCCTACTCTATTTATAAAAGTCTGCTGTCTTGTTGACATATTAAGGAGGAAGAATTGAACATAATAAATGTCGAAAGTTAATTTTGATAGATGTCACCAACGCGTTTTGTTTTAGAAGTGACAGTAAAATACAATTTAGTCCGTTCTCTCAAATACAAGCCATTTTTTAGACAGCTTACAAAAATCATTTGCTGTTAGCGTTGCCAAGTTTATAATAAAGAAAAATCCGTGAGGGACGAAAAGAGGAAAATTAATAAATAAAGGGAAAGTTTACTGGTATATATTAATAAATAAATGGAAAGTTTATGGTACATTTCAGTGAATAGTGAACTAGCGTATCTACGTAATTTTATGTATATAATTGTTTTCAAGGGATTATCAAACTGTTTAGTTAAGTATTTATATTTATGGGTAACTAGAAAATTAAGTTTAACTTGATTAACTGGGAGACCGTATATTGGGTATGGTTGTTGATTGAATAGGTTCAATAAATTACAAAGACCTTCATTTATTAATTTATTTCGGTCTTTAATTAAACTCGAAGAGGACAACTTATCGAGTTTAGTCAAAAGTTTTTTAAGGTTTTGCATTATTTACACGTATTTAAATACACTATAGGGTCTCAACGCGAAGAAAAATTTTTCGTCGAAACGAAGGCAATAAAGATGCAGATATGTAGATACTATTTATCTGCAAAAATTTTCATCGCCTTAAGTCCCGATAGTGTGATTAAATATCTTCCACTTTACTTTTTAAATATTATAATAATTAATATAATATTTTTATAAAATACATTACAGCTTTCATAAAAAAATCTTTTTGACGTATTTTAATAGGATATTTACATATATAGTAGGAAGTAATATAGTAGGTAGAGGAATCTTATAATAAGAGTTACACCATGTCTATAAAAAGGGGGAACAAATTACTATTTTATATAAAAATTTAAACCAGTCTGAATGGATTTGAAGACGCTGGCAGTATTATTTCTTTGGATTGCTAAATTTGATCAGTTGAACGGGGAAAGTATAGATATTGGATATAAAATAATTTATTTACATCACAGCGAATTCAGGGAGAAGCGCTAGATTTTGGATTCAGAAATTTTCGGAAAATTCTAAATGCAGAGGATATTTAATTTAATTCCTTTAAATTTTCTCTATTTTAATTTTAAATATTTATTGATCACACACTTCTTAAATTTTGTTTCATTTGGTGGTAGAGATAATTTATAAAAAAAAATATCTTTTGTTAAAATTTGTTAAAATATTAAAATTATTATCTAAAATTATTTCTTTTAGAAATTATAATTTCATATCAAACCATACCATACGCGTAAGCTCACTAAAAGTTTGTCTTCCAAATAATTCCCTGGCTGCAACTCAAGCAGATAATATCCGACGTTGACTCGTTTGTGTAGAACAATGGCTTTAAAACTCCCTGGTTGCATTTTAATCCGTCGTTATATTTTCTGAACGTTATATTAGATTCTACAGAATTTTTTGTAGGAATTTTAGCACTTACTATTATGCCCAGTCAGTTGGAATTGAAAAATATGGTGTAAGAATTTCAGTATTGATTTTCCTACTTCCGTAATCCATGCGTATGTAGTAGCGAGTAAAAGCTAGTGATAAATAATATATATATATATATATTTAGACTGTTAGCCATCAACAACGTAGAACATAGATAAATTTTTACAGGTGTCACAGTGTAAATACGATAAATCAAAAATGTTAATTAGTTGGTTTTAATATCAATTTTCAATATATTGCTATAAACATACTCGTAATATATATATGTAATATGGAAAAGGAGATATGTTAATAATTTATAAAATGTCTGCAACAATTTTTTAACTGTCAGTTAAGAGGTATTGGTAGTCAACCATCGAGTGATTATATAATTCATAAAAAGGTACCTAATTTGAAATACACAACTTGAAATTTCAACTTTACGAAGATTAGTCCGGACCGAGTTATTTATTAATGTCTCAAGGTGAAGGTTTATAAGCGAGTGGGGTAACATTATATCAAAGCTTCTCATTTTGCATTATTAAACAACATTCATTGTATTGTATTCTAACCTGTTTTAGAATACACACATCTGAAGACCCATACTTTTCTTTTTATTTAGCTACATCTGTTTCTGTGTATGTTAATAGATCTATATGTAATAATTAAAGACTTTGTTCTATAAAAAAAAACCAACTGATTTCATTTGTAACAAAACCAGTTATTTTGATTAAAATATACATAAATTAATGAACCGATTTTGATAAAATTTCTATGGTACCAATATGTAAGTATATCCTTTCAGATAAAAGAATTTTCCAAATCAGTTTAGAACTGATAGTGTTATAAGGTAACAGACATAAAAAAATACAACTGAATTGAGAACCTCTTTTTCGAAGTCGGTTGATAATAAAACCTACCTATAACCTGTGGCACTACCTGGACGATTTAAAATTAAAATCTTACTAATATTTGAAGAATAAAATTTCTAAAGACTTTTTTATACCACTGAGGTGGTAATCAAGCATACGACCCACCTGATGGTAAGTGGTTACGTGATGGTAAGCCTATGAATATTTGTATGTTTGTAGTAAATTATAGTTAAACAGTATGAATATAATTAATAAACAACTAAGATTTTCAAGCCGATAAAGCATCCGAATACGGCTCAATGCCAACTCTTTAGATGTACATATTGGATACCTCCTTCCTCCCTCTTTCTTCTTTTTGAAGTTGGTTGAAAACGTAATTAAATAGTCATAAGTTACCATAGATATCCTATGATCACAGATAATATAATAGGTACTTTCTATACTAGTATGATCATTTGGCTTGGATTGAGATGTGCTTCTGTTGCACTGTTGCATAGTTTTTTGTTTCCTTAGTTGTTCTCGTCTCTTACAATACAGAAATGATGAAATTAAACGTTGACTCAAAGTATTCTTGCTTCTTAATATTTATATTTATTGTTGATATATATTTATTGGTTTGATTAGGAAATAAAACGTGGCAACAGAATTTCCGCTATAGTATAGTTAGCACAGAGTTTCAATTCGTTTGATTCAGAATGAGCAGTTATTAGTGAAAAATTTTTTTATAACAATAATGATAATAACAAGTGCCATACAACTACATCAATAACTTAGTCCTCAAGCTATGTATTCGTAATTTATCAAATTATGATAATATTAAGAGCAGGTGGCCGGTCGTAAAACTAAAACCCTAATCTTTTTGCAATATAGATAAAATCATATTACGCCGACCCCAAATGATTGGGATAAGGGTAGGAAGATGATGATTACGACTAGGATATAATTAGATGTATCTGTATGTATCTTTATATTGTGAATAATGTTATAAATTAGTCAGACAGGCGGTCGGTTGTAAAATCAAGCCAAATCTTTTTGTAATATGGATAAAAAATATATTACGCCGCCCTCATATAATAATTGGAGTATGGATAGGAAGAATAAGAAGAATCTTATAATCTAGCGGCCCATCCCGGCGTCGCACGAATGGACATTTTTACATTTTAAAAAGTGCTGCACACGCGACGGAAGCTTAAAAATGGAGTAACTTCTCCCGTTTTCCCAATATTTCCCTTCACTGTTCTGCTCCTATTGATCGTAGAGTGATGAAAAGTATACTATAACCTGCCCAGGAGTATGAAAAATAATTGTACCAAGTTTCGTTAAAATCCGTCGAGTAATTTTTGTTTCTATAACGAACATACAGACAGACAGACAGACAAAAATTTTACTGATTGCATTTTTGGCCCCTGATAGTTATTTTGGAAATATATTTCATGTACAGAATTGACCTCTCTACAGATTTATTATATAATAAGTATAGATAGATATAGATTGGAGTAGATTTCCCCGTCTTCAGGTTGTTTGGTGTTACATCGGGTTATTAGTATGAGGACATTGAAATAACTACGCTTGCGAACGTTCTTGTTCGTGGTTTGTGAAATTGTTTTTTATGCAATTTAAAATGGCGAACAATCTGATGGCTTATTTATTGGAATGTGGTAACCATCGCCTGTAGACGAATAGTATCATGGATATAACAGAGTATACTATGACGCCCATGACACTCCTCATTGTTTCCATTTCTGAGGACTAAGATGTTATGCTTCTGTGCTCTGTAATTTCATTGTCATATCCCACCCTTCAAACCAAAATATATCCATAAAAACACGACAGAAACACGAATTTTAATGGAATTATTTCAAATAATCTGTTTTAGAAATCTAATCTCGAAATGTTTCTACTAAAGAATTTAAAATATTTAAAGGATGGGTTTTAGGAATTTTCCGAAAAGGAAGTAAGTGATTGCAGTCAGATAATCTAAAAGCTGATTTGTGTTGGGTTCGACCGTAGTTCGAGGAATCGATAACCAATAAAGATGAATGTTTCCAGTAAAGGTAAATATGTTGTCCGTTTTAACAAAACTTTGTGAAAATTGTAAACAAACGAATGCAAATCATTAAACTGTCTGCTAATATCCAATATAAAACACACAAATAAAAAAATCGATTAATATAGTTAATGTTTTTGATTTGCTACACACGTGTTCTGAATTAAAATATTTTTAATGTGTTTGCAAAGCTCACCGTCATTCACTGGCGTATGTTATAATATCGTAATTTCCTTCCTCAACTCCCCCTTCTCCCTTTTTATTTATTAAAGCAGTATTTATTCGGGATTGAATTTTTGAATTTTTTAAAAAACAAATTATCTTTACTGTTGATAATGATTAAGAAATATTAACTTATACTAGCTTTTACCAGTGACTTCGTCTTCGTTGAGTTATATTCACTAACCGGAATTAAAAGTAGCCTATGTCCTTCTCCATCCCATATAAGTACGTGTATATGAAGTTGTATAACGATTGCTTAAGCTACTAAGATGCTAAAGGGTAACAAATCAACTCACTTTCATATTTATATTAGTTTTGAATTATTTAATCGACGTTTGAATTTTATTAACAAAGAAGGCAAGTTGTTGACAAGCTATTGCAAAGTCACAGATTATGTATTATATTATATATACAGGAGAATGTTCCAACAATATCTCACCAGCTGATCCGTCCCGGATTTACACTGGTAAATAATGTTCACCCACACTGACATATATAATCCGGTTTTATAAATACATCTGGGCAAGTTTTGAAGTTCCTGTAGTACAGATTTGAAATTATTTCATGAACTATACAAGCAAATGTAAAGAGTAATCTCTGTAAAGAGAACGCACGTGCATATAAAATGTTTATATGAGAGAACGATACAGATTATTTAAAAAATATTTATTATCACTGTACAATTACTGGTTATTTGAATACAATTATTTTGTTTTAAATGGCAGTCCGAGATTAATGACTAATTTGGAAGATCGTGGAACTGCCTATAGTAATAGTGTCCGTCAATCTTCGAATGTTAGTAGCACATATATTGTGGTGGTAGTGGAATTAAACAAAATACTTCTATTCAAACAACTATTCAAGTAACTAGGACTTCTGTAAGATAACGCCTAGTTTAGTAGACATTTCACCGTACAATTTAGTAATTGTAAAACAAGTATTATTAAAATAAAATTTTTAATTACACTGTAATTATTTGGAATATGATTTTCTAATGTTTTCATATTTATATTAAGATTTTGTGGTAAGTTTATATAGATATTATTGTATTAAATTTTTGTAACCAACTCAGTTACTGTATACGAGATAAATATGCTCCCACGGACTTTTATAAAACTATTTGAGGCAGACATTTTTGCAATATATCATTCCAACTTATACTCGTATCTTACGGTTTAGGCAACGTATGCAAAAAATACCGGTCTAATGCTTATTTTTACGACACATTTGATATAAATTGAGATAACTCCGTTAATATTTATAAGGTATTACAATATTATTACACATATAAACCTTATCTGATAAACTCTGTACGTGTCAAATAAAATCCACTCGGTATATTTGAAGATTAACGATTTAATAAAATAATTTTCTTTCTTCTCTTAGCTTAAAGAGAAAGAAAAAAATAATACTATTTTTAAAAATTAGAATAATCTTTATTTGTTTAAACACGGTAAAGTCAAAGAAGTTACATTAGTCAAAGAACATTCGTGCTTAGCCAACAACGTGATAGCATGCAAATTTATTTAACATTAACAATTAACTAAATTATTAAATATTATCAATCTGAATTAAAATTATATTATTTATTACTGTACCTATTTTATTAATATCGATTCTTGTTTTGCAAAATTTGCAGTGATAACTACAGATTCTGTCCTTCGTTATCATTAATAGACACATTAAAGGACCAATGCCAATTCACCTGCCAAGCATGGAAACTACTACGAAAAATCACCCAGGAGACCTATGTTCAGCAGTGGACAGTTAACGGCTGGCATTAAAAAAATAAAGGATCAAACTGTTCTCTAGTCATTAAATATGTTTAAATATGTTTGTCTATGCTACATAACTATTAATTAAAAAAAAACTGAAATTTAACTATAATGTAAGATAAAAAATTTCATTTAAAGGAGAGAGGGAGAGGAGGTTGAATTTTTTATATTAAAAACACGTGGTATACGCGTTCAAAGCTGCGGGCAACAGCTAGTTAGTATTAACAGCAACTTATTATTTTAGAATACCTAGGCTCGTAATCTTAGTAATTTGACAGAAAAAAGCGTGTGGTAATAATGTCTCTAGTAAATGTTCCACTATAAAAATATGCTGTCTAAATGCGATAAGTTGCAAACCCTTCAAACACCTCGGAAAATATTTTTTGCTTATACAAATTGGGATTTTTATAAACACGATCGTGCTGAAATGGACTTGGCCCTTATTTAAAATAATTGTTGACCTTTGAAATTTGATTTTTGGCCAACCCTTTTTATCAAGGACCGACCGAGGTGGTACAGACGTTTTATGTGAAAGCTGGGTGATTCGAAATCGGTTTTATTATCGTATGTCTCAATATTACGTTCATGGATTCGCTCAGGTACACTTGTGTCGTATAAGGACTAAGAAGGCTTATTATATTAGAATTTGTGTTTTTTTTTCAGAATACATTGGAAAAAAATAAAGAATTTAGCGAAAGGCCCTTCCACTCACTAAATTCTACTAAGAAATAAATTTGATAAAAGATTTATCTATACTCGGATTAAATGCTAGGAATAAAAACCTCAATAAATATAGAACAAATTTCGGGGCCAATCTAAATACTATATTTGGCATAAATTGGCACTTGAGGTTGAGACTAAAACAAAATAATCCCTGAAATTACCAGATACGACAGAAAAAGTGCGGGTAATCCAATTTGAAGGTAAGATTAGAAGAAAGAAAGTTGTGAAGTCGAAATGCCAATGAATATTAAATGTTGATCTCGTTTGTAAATTTGTACCTAATCAGTTTAGATTTCAAATGATTCTTTTGGATTTTTTAGAACATTGAAAAGTCATCAAGGATGAAAGATAAATTGATGAATTTGTCAATGTTAGATAATTGAGAAATAATAGCAATATAAATAAATAATACACATTATGATTGTTTTCCGAATACTTGTTATATACTAAGTACAATTTAAAAACTTAGAACTAGCCTTAGAATTAATATAGTGGTCATATTATCAACTATTAATTTGGAATGGTGTCCCTTAAATTATGTTAAAAGTTACTTTATGTATTAAATCAAGATATTGTTAATTTGTCTAACAACTTTCATTTAAATCCAACGGTTTAAGTGTGAAAAATAAAATATCATCCTAAGTCTTTACAATTTTTCACATTTCTAATATTACTAGAATATTTGTGAAATATTTAGATTATTAATATTATTGATAAAATTAAAATAAATAAAAATGAAATATTTTTCTCAAGTAATATCCCTACAGATAAAAAATAAATTAAGAATAAATAATTAATATTTAAATGCATTTTGGATCAGAGTCCATTTTTGTACTAAATATATATATGGACGAGATATATACAGATTTGCTGATATACGTGAAAAAAAAATACACTCAATGCAATATTTTACGTAGAATGTAAATAGTACGGATTCAAAAGAATTTTCTTCCGCAAACACTCAGGTTCTGGAGTGGCATAATAAGGTTTCTTAAAGGTTGGGTCGGGTTGCAGATATTCATAGAGTATGGTAATTGTTTAAAACACATAAGGTGAGCCAAATATTTGTTTATCACTTAGTATAAAAAATTCCTAAGAGGCATCATCCATTAGAAGATTCGTAATAAAAGTAAATGTTGTTACGAAAAAACAAATATACCTCTTCAAACCTTTTCTGATAGAATTCGCAAAGGCTGGAATGTTTAGTAATTGATATTGGAAAGTACAAGGTCGACAACGCGAAAAATGGGAGGATGAATTTAAACAAGCAATAGGATACAACTGTAGAAAAGTTGCAAAAGATAGAAAGCAATGGAAGCCCCTAACGATTACCGTGGCTTTTTCCAAGAAGCACACCGAATTTCGGTACCTTATAATAAAATAAAAAATCAATAAATTTATTGTATTGTATATTGGTAACTACAAATATATAGGTTGTTCTACTTTATTGTCTTGGTAATAAATGTGGATATAAATAATTAAAGATTGTGTCATACAAAAAAAAAATTTGAATTATGACAAAGTATCTCCTTTCAGTCAAAAAATATCCAAATATGTTCAGAACTAACAGAGTTTTGACGTAACAAACAAAAAAAATACAACCGAATTGAGAACGTCCTTCTTTTTGTAGTCGGTTGATAAATAAAATTGATCCAGTCTATAATACGATGCATAGAATAGGTGTACTTTCCTGTATTCCATTTCATGTAGATTTTTCTTTTACGAACAAATTTTCTTTTAAAATTAGGTATCTATTTGTATAAAAACACACATAAATACACATTAATGAATAACGAGATGTTATGTAAACACATTACATAGACAATATTTAAATTTAGAATTTGCTTTGTAAATCAAACAGAAATAATAGGTTCAATTGTTATAAAATTAACATGAGAACACTATCGATAACAAAAATTATACTTGTGAAAATCGTTTAAAATTGCAGATAGAATGGTAGATATATAATTTAGTTGCATTACTTACAGCATACAAATAAAGAGAGACGTACAAAAAAAAAACGAGATAACAGAATATACAAAAAAAGGAAACACATAAAAGAAGTAACATAATTTTACCGTTCGTTCGTGTGCCACAGTAAAATGAAATGGTTACAACTCAGTTTATTGCTTTGCCCTAAATTAATAAATAAGTTAATTGTAAACATTGTTCAAAATCATATAAAAAGAGGACATAACTTTTTTTTGAAAGTTGCTTTTCAATTCGAGAATGATAAAATTATTGCTAACTCGCAGATAAATCGGTGAATATGTAATACTCGTATATTGCCAGTTTCATTTCTGCATTTGTTACTCGAATTTCACATATTCAACCGATTTGATTTTTGACAAGTCATGCATCAATTTTGCGATTATTTGACACTTAGATGTCTCATCTATTTAACTTTTCTTGTTTTCTAATTTATTGTAGTCAACTCATTTCCTAGAATATAAAAATGAATCGCTGAATGTGTTGCTAAGCGCAAATCTCAAGAACAGCTGGACCGATTTCGCTAATTTTTTATTTAGAATATCCCTTGAAGTTCGAAGATGGTTCTTACGGGAAGAAATATTTAAAAAATTCCCTGAAATAGTCTAAAAATAACATTTCTATATAATCCCATACAAACGATTCGTAATAATACTTAAAAGTCAATTTGAACTTAGTATCATACTATAAAGTTCAAGTGTTTGTGGAGAGGAGAGTGGAGAGGTTCCGGGAAGGCAAAACAGTTGAGTGACGAGCACGGTGTGTTTTATAACTTGTATTTTTTGACATAATGGAATTGTTGACTTATTAACTTTCTTTTTCTTTTTTTATCTTACTACCTAACCCGGAGTCCCGAATAGCAGAATAAGTATTAAAAAAACTAAAAAAATAAAGAATCGACTGTTAGGCAGTACGAAGTTCACAGGATCAGCTAGTAGGTATATATAGATGCAAATAAAAGATTATCAAAGTATTTTTGAGAAAATTTAAAATACAAACTTTGCTTAGCATCTATATACATAAGCGGGAAATATCATGAATATTACTCGATGTTAGTCAAATTTGTCCTTTAAATTTATATTTTTTTTATGCAATTTAGAATGGCATACAAGCTGACGGCCCACCTGATGGAAAGTGGTAACCGTCGCCTAGAGACATGAGCAGTACCATGGACATAATAGAATATACTGTTTCGCTCATGATACCTCTCATGCGTTGCCATTTCTGAGGACTCAGGTGTTATTCCTCTGTACCCTGTAAATTCACTGCCATATCTTACCCTTCAAACCGAAACACAACCATGCAAATACAACTGCTTCACGGTAGAAATACGAATGGGACAGAGGTGCGTCTTTTACGAGGTTTGTCCGGAAAGTACGTATAAAAGTTTTTTAAAAATTTTATTTTACAATTATTCAGGTAAATCAATTTTATCCCCTTCAAAGTACTCCCCCTGTGACATAATGCACTTGTGCCAACGCCGTTTCCACTGTGAGAAGGCTCCTTGAAAGTCCTCTGGTTGTAGGTTTCTCAGCTGCCCCGTCGTAGCTTTTTTTATCTCATTTATGTCCCCCAAATGCCGCCCCCGAAGTACCAATTTGGTTTTTGGGAACAAGAAGAAGTCACACGGGGCCAAATCCGGCGAATAGGGGGGGTGTTCGGTCACCGTAATGGAATTTTTACTCAAAAACTCACGGACAACAAGAGAGGTGTGGGCAGGGGCATTGTCGTGGTGAAGAATCCAACGCCCCTCTCGCGCCAATTCTGGACGAACTCGTGCCACACGAGCTTTGAGGCGTCTGAGCACATCGACGTAGAATTTTCCATCAACTGTCTGGCCTGGAGGGACGAATTCTTGATGGACAATCCCCCGAACATCGAAAAAAACAATCAACATTGTCTTGACATTTGAGCGGGATTTTCTTGATTTTTTTGTTCGTTGTTCCCCGGATGTCTTCCACTCTTTGCTTTCACGGCCATTCTTGCCGAGTTTCGAGAGAAACTTGATTACGACGCGCTGCTCTTCAACGGAAGCGGGCTCCATGCCGACGGGGTTTCGTTAAGAGGTAACTTCACAGATGGCGTGACAAGCCAGTTAACGGCGGTCAGACCAGAACTGAAGCATTGTTAGGGACATAAGGAAAGGGTCCTGCGCTTACCTGGCCTCCCCACTCCTCTTTCTCGCATTCCAGAACACTTTTATACGAACTTTCCGGACAGACCTCGTATACAGTCTCTCTCTGGTAATTATTAAATTATTAAGTAAAAAGTGTGCAGGAAATATTCCCAGCCTTTTTTAAGGACGGTCAAGAGGGTGTTGAGAGGGGAGAAGAAGGGATTGTTAATGAAGGAGATTAGTATACACATTGCTAGGACTTGGTCAGCTCTCTTCTCGCTATCTCTCCTGGAAACTATAGTCATTATTGTAATTATAGTGGCGGTGAATAGTTAAATGTACTATTTAAAATAACATCGTCATTTAAAAATTCGTGTACGATGATAAATTATCGCAATTCATCTTTTTTTTCTGCTTCCCGTGTGATTTCGCGACAAAAGGAGTTTAGTAATCTAAGGATGGGCAGCAGTGTCCCTCTTAAAGTACCACCAAAGCCTAACTACTTTTGCTAACCCGCTCGCCAAGCGTGGCAATTATTGGCAAAACCCCCCAAGACCTATATTTAGCAGTTGAGGGTTAATGACCGATGTGATATTGTATGAGAAAGTGTGTAAGAGAGATGTAAAATCTAAATGTAGTACACCTTACTACTAAAAGAAGGTATATTTAAAAATATAACATTGCGTTCATATATCTAATCATTCAAGCATGTTTCGGCTCTCCTTCATTATTGTACGGCAAGCTTGAATACGAAGTAAAGTGTAAATCTCCTCCAAATAGGGTCACACCCTACAGTTTAGTTGTTCCGACCCTTAATTTTTTTCTCCTGAAAATGGCCCGTAGCGTGGCAATCTTGACAAGCGCGTTACATAGCGAGAAACATTACAAATTCCCTTTATTCCACTCTCATCTGTGTCAGATTATCCATCAACAATGTTTTGTTTTGTAACAATGTTCGTGTTTTCCCCACACGTTGTTTTTCCTAAGTATTTGTTAAAATATGTACAGAAAATGCATGTTGTTGTCATTCGCGTGGGTTGTATACTCGAATGTTTCATGGAATTTTAATTCGAATATATTTTATTATTTTACTATTTCCCAGGTCTTTGCTTGCGTAAATCAGTACATAACAAATTCTATATTCTAAATTAGGATACTACATGGAACAAATAAAAGAAACACTAAGTGTCAGGTCGTATAGGGAGGTCAAGGATATGGCCTGGGATAGAACTGGCTGGAGGAAGCTGCATGATTTAGTTGCACCGACAAGAGGAAACTGTTAAATGAAAAAAAATTAGGATATAACTTGCTTGTGTACAAAATTTAATTTAAATCCGTTCAGTTGTTTTCGTGAAAGAATAACAATCATTTATCCGTCCATCCGTCCGTCCATGCATTCGTCCATCCAGCCTTATAAACTTTCGTATTTATAAAAATATGAAAAGAAAAAAATATAGAGTAGAACATATAACCTCCTCTTTTTTGAAGTCGGTTAAAAATAAATATAATATAAATTATAAATAGAATTATTACAAATAAAAAACTGATAGAATAATTTTTAAAGTGAAAAACTGACAGATTTATTACTCCAGCCCTTCATTATACACTGCTGAAGATAGATATCCCCCATATTTTGTCATAAGAAACGGTTCGGAGTCACATGCATCCATTAAATCCCTGCTGCCCTATATTGCATTTGACTTTATGGGGTCACTACTCGAAAATATTCTTCATCAGTTAATTTTATTTGAGCTTTACGCTTATGCAATTAATATTTGAGCTTGTTTGTCCTTCGAGCTACATTCGCCACTTTGGTATTTCTTCAGATATTTATCATTTTAGAATGTAAATACATAGCGAAACGAGAGTAGGACTCTGTATTTCTCATTGAGTAACTTAGAACTTTGTTCCAAACTAATAAATTATTAAAATACTCGTATTATATATCGTGTAGCCCCAGCATAGAATGGGCCACCTCTTCCTTTCCTGTGAGTGTCATCAAGAGGCAACTAAGGGGACTTAATGGTCAAAGGATGGATAGCATCCCTCTTAAAACATCACCAAAGCCTAAATACGGTTGCCAACGCATACGCCTGCCATGCTTGGCAACTATTCAAAATACCCCATAATAGGGAGAAACCTATGTCTGGCAATGAAGAGTTAACGGCTGATATGACGATGATAATGATGGTACCCTAATTAGCTAATAAATAATTAGATAAAGTAAAAAGTAAAAGTGTTTTAATATACTAGTCTCTACACTACTCTAATTTGAAAATTCCTTTTTGCATTTGATAGCTCATTTCTCGATGAAGATTATAATACTACATCACGATACGACCACGTTCGAAGTCGTGTAAGCTACACGTGTACATAATTTTAATATTATACTAAGATATGGACTACTGAATGAAAATAAAGTATGCATATCAAATCGATGTTCCAAGATTTAGTTTAAAAGTAATTTTATTCGGCCCTCGTAAATTATCTTTAGTCACGCTATCATCGATTGAGGAAAAACCTGCAATCTCAAGGGGCAACCTATATACGAAATATTTACCATAATATTGAAGAGCATTTTTCGGCTCGGTTCGTGCATTCAGCGATACAGCTGAGTCATCAAAGTAGACGGTCTCAGAAATTGTGATAAATTGCCTGTGCCTACTGTTGTATGATTAGCGAAATCATTAACTAGAATTTGTATAAAGTTTACGTTAACCTAGATAAGGGTAAACGGATTGTACGAAAAGGCTGTTTTCAATTTAATATAACTTTTGGGTTGTTCTAGGCGTATATTAAATACAGGTCTATGTAATCCCGGCTTAAGTATAATTCACTCAAACGGTTGTTTAATCGGCACTAACTAATTACACACTATTTATAAAGTAACTGAAGTAGTAGTCTTATTCTGTAAACCACAAGGTTCTTATTGCTGTAGTAGTTTCTTTTTTTCACTTACGTAGTTTTTATTACGCAGCAAAATAAAACAAATGGAAATTCGCAAAGCTGCTACTGCCGTAGTTAATCATTAGAGGGATAAAATGTCCAACTACTTTTACAAATTGCCAAAATTCATATAAATCTGTCCAAATTTCTATGTTATTATAGGAATGAGAGTATTTCCTGTGATAAAAAATATTTCATAAAAAACATAAATGTAAAATGAGAGCCAAGTTCAATATTACGATTACGCGTCGTTTCGATTCCATCAAAAAAAAAATTTTAATCTATATGGGTGCCAATTTTACGCTATATTGTGCTATTTTCCATATTTTCTTATACTTTTGGGATAAGGGATTGTTCCCGGTGAACATATGCATTACTTAGTGTCTGATATTTGGTCTTGACGCAGTCTAGTTCATAACAATTTATTCCTTTAAAGGAACCTTATACCAGACTTGTACAAAGGAAAAAAAAAATGATTTTTTCCATTATACAAGCCTGGTATAAAGTTATCTGGAAGTAGGTTAGGTTTTTGATCTATAACTCGGCCAGTGAGTCAGTCATAAAAATCTCAGTATTTAAACGTTATTATATCGATCACTATTTGAGCAACATTTACGAATTATGAATTCTAGACAAGCTAAAGGGTTTTAATACCTATGTCAAATTTCATGTATGTAGATTAAATAGGTTTTGAGTTGTAAGGGGGTTAAAAGTAGCTTGAAATGGTTTGTGTAACATTAGACTTGGCTGCTGCGTCGCCAGTTGCTTTTTCTTTGAATTTGGCTGAACATGCTGCAGCGTATTTAGATTCTATACTAGATGCCCTTTATGGCTCAGTCCAGGTGTATTAATGAAGAAAATACGACCAATATACCGCCCTGCCTTTGTATACCGTTATTGCAGACGGAATTACTATTTCATTATCATTAAAAAAAAGTCAATCTGTCAATTTCTTTAATATTTTTTTTTAAATTTTTGTACCGTCTTCTGTTAATGTAAATATTGATACCAGAATGACTTTATTATATTACTGCAAGTAGGTTTTTACTCTATTTTAAGTATGAATTCTCTACAGGTTATAATAAAGATTAATAAATATTTCTATTGATGACACTGATGCTACTTACAGACGGTATATTCCTCCAATTCTCACGTATTAGAATTCGAGTCTGAAGCCCAAGTTCTGTGGTAATAAATTTTATGATGTCAAAACTTTTATGACATGACATTTTATACAGTCTAATGAATTTTCTAACAGTCACTTGTTATTATCTTGTTATTTTAGATTTCGACAAAGGTAATGACATAAGAATTGATAAAAATCATCGCTGGAATGCAGGCTACCCAAGATAATAAATATAGTTTTAATAAACATAATCATCTCATCGCATTATTTGGTTTCCTTTATGATTTTCTATTTACGTCTATTGAGTTTGAAATTGATAAGTCCTCTTTCCGTTCTCTTTTGGCTGCCCTTCTCAGTAATTTCTTTTATTATAGTTTTGCATGTATTAAATTGGAATTTTCAAAAACTGTTTCTTAGTGGATGCTTTCTGAACTTAGTAGTTTTGACCTTGTGTTAATATGTTGATAATCATTCAGAATGAACGATTATATAACTTTAGAATATTTGCATAATAATAATCATAAAATATCTCATTTTCTGGACCTTAAGCAATATATTAATAGGGCTTTTGATGATGTTTTAAAGGGGAAGCTGCTGTTTATCCTTCGATTATTAAGTTTCGTTAGTTGCTTCTTACGACACTCACAGGAAATGAAGGGGTAGTAGTTGGGTGGTAAATTGTATGCCGAGACCCTACGGTGTACATGCACTATTTAATCTAATGTTAAAAGTAATTTAAATAAATATTGTAAGTAATTTATTCTGTAAATAATTTAACATAAAAAAAATAATTTGCAATTAAAATTTAGACAATAAATAATTGTTTTTATTTTGACATGTAATATTAAGGTAATTTACTGTTTTAATTCCTATATTTTTATACTGTGACAATTAATTAATTTCTTCAATTAGTTTGTGATGTCTCTGTTTAGTATGTTGCTCTATATATTTAAGATTTTTGGAAGTAGCCACTAATATGCCTATAAATATGAATTGAACTGCTTGAATATGAACTTTTGGAACCGTTTAAAAAAGTACAAATATTTTGTATTTTTATAGGTTATTTTTTATACCGTCAGTAAAGACAAGTCACGCCGATGAAGTTGCAGGTAAAACCTAGTATTATGTAGTTGATAATATTATAAAGAGTAAAAAGATTTGATTTTTTGTTTGTAAAATATAAATTCCAAATACACTTTACTGACATAAAATTTTTTTCACCTATCAAAACTTAGGGGTAAGAAGTGTATTTTATTAAAAAAAAAAGCGTACTAAGCTGGCACGAATCTCCAGTACAAATAATAAAATGAAACAGATTACTCAGTGTGTATATAAGACCTATACATCTTTTTATATTATTTTCATCCAACTTCAAAAAGAAGAAGGTTCTCAATTCATTTTTTTTAATGGAATATGTGTTATCTTGCGGATGTTTTTGTCACTGATTACTTCATTAGAATTATTTTGTTTAAGAATAATTTTGTTAAAATAAAAAATCAGAATATACTTGTACAACATTTTCTAGTCTTTTTGATATCATTTGTTGCTTACAATTTCCAGAAAATACGGCCAGCCTCTTCAAATATGTATGAAGATTAACTGTCTCATTTCTAATCTTATATTAGACTATTTATTAGGTTAGTAGTGCAGAATACTTTATAGGTGTGTACGAGGGTAGTGTTGGTACACTTACAAATTTCTCAATCTAAAATCTTTGCCTATTTTTGAAAACTTTAAACGTTAAATCCCACTACCTATCCTTATAAACACTTAGTGCTCCTTATATAGATATATGTTAGTATATATATATATA